>NC_136066.1:4628965-5828965 GCF_964261635.1 Lissotriton helveticus
GACACCATCACTTCATCAGAGCCACCAAAAGAGCCTCCTTCAAAGACCGCCTAGACAACTACGCAAACAACAGCAAAGCGCTCTTCGTGAAGGAACTGTCCAACCCCAGCTCCAACACCAACGATATCCCACCTTCGCAGGACCTGTGCGACTCACTGGCCACCCTCTTCCATCGCAAGATCGCAGACATCCACGACAGCTTTAAAGCCACGACCGCCCCGACAACCACGGTGACCCCCGCCGCCACGACAACCATCCGCACCAACCGCCTGCTCTCCTGGTCCAACATGAACGACGACGACACCATCAAGATCATGAACACCATCCACTCCGGATCTCGGTCAGACCCATGCCCTCACCACGTCTTCAACAAAGCCAGCACCACCATCGCACCCCATCTCCGGAAAGCCATTAACATTTCCTTTGAGACAGCTACCTTCCCGGAGAGCTGGAAGCACGCCGAGATCAAGGCCTGAAACCCAAGGCAGACCCTAAGGACCTCAAGAACTTCTGGCCCATCTCCCTGCTCCTGTTCCTGGTGAAGGTCATCGAGAAGACCGTCTACAAACAACTGACCCACTACCTCGAGGAGAACAGCATCCTGGACCCATCCCAGTCCGGGTTCCGTAGCAACCACAGCACCAAAACTGCCCTCATCGCCGCCACCGATGACATCAGGACCCTGCTAGACAACGGAGAAACCATGGCCCTCATCCTCCTGGACCTATCAGCTGCCTTCGACAAGATCTGCCACCGCACACGCCTCCACGACGCCGGTATCCAAGAGAAGGCCCTGGACTGGCCCACCTCCTTCCTCTCCGGAAGAACACAAAGCGTCCGCCTCCCCCCTTCCGAAGCCACCGAGATATTCAGGGCTCATCCCTCAGCCCAACGCTGTTCAACATCTAAATGGCACCGCTCGCCCACGTCGCCCGACTGCACAAACTCAACATCATCTCTTACACCGATGACACCCAGCGGATCCTCTCCCTCACCAAGGACCCACACACCGCCAAAACCAACCTCCACAAAGGAATGAAGGCCGTCGCCGAATGGATGAGAAACAGCCGACTGAAACTGAACTCGGACAAACTGAGGTCCTCATCCTCGGACCCACCCCTTCGGCGTGGGACGACTCCTGGTGGCCGACCGCACTAGGAACAGCTCCAAAACCCACTGACCACGCACGCAACCTAGGGATCATCCTTGACTCCACCCTCTCCATGACTAAGCAGGATAACGCCGTCTCTTCCTCCTGCTTGAACACCCTCCGCATGCTCCGCAAGATCTACAATTGAATCCCCACCGAAACAAGAAGAACGGTCACCCAGGCCCTCGTCAGCAGCAGGTTGGACTATGGAAAAGCCCTCTCTGCAGGAGCCTTGGCCAAACTCCTGAAACGGCTTCAACGCATCCAGAACGCTTCTGCACGCCAGTACGTCGACATCCCTCGTCGCAGCCACACCACTCCCCACCTGAGAGACCAGCACTGGCTCCCCATCAACAAGAGGATCACCTTCAAGGTCATCACCCACGCACACAAGGCACTCCACAACACCGGACCAGTTTACCTCAACAGACGACTCAGCTTCAACTCCCCCACCCTCCAGCTCCGCTCACCTTACACTCGCCACAATCCCCCGCATCCATAGAACGACCTCCGGTGGCAGATCGTTCTCCCACCTCACCGCCATGACCTGGAACACCCTACCCATCCACCTACGGCAGACCCAAGACCTGCTGTCCTTCAGAAGACTCCTCAAGACCTGGCACTTCAAGCAGTAGCGGCGCTTCAAGCAGTAGCGGCACCTCCTTCCCCCAGCGCCTTGAGACCCTCATGGGTAAATAGAGCGCTTTAAAAATGCTTTGATTGATTGATTGATTACCCACTCCAAGCGAGGGACCCATTGGTCCCGGCCTTTACTTACCTGGAACGCCTCTAAATCTAGTGTGTAGGGGCAACCCCGAACCTTGCCTCTTCAGACAAGAATCGAACAGAAGAAGAGATAGAGGACCGAAGAAGCAGTGCTGAACAAAGAAGAGGACGATGCCCATTGACTTGGCCCCAGCCTTACCGGTCTGTTCGCACCTCGAACCTGCTGCACAAGTTTCTTACCTTCGGTAACGATATATCTGTAAGAAACAGTAGTTAGTATTAGATTCCTTACCTTAGAATATCCCCAGGCGTCAGACTGGATCCGGAAACTTTTGCGTAGCAGTACCCTTGCGCGTCGGTAGGCATCGTCTGCGGCTCCGCGTCTGTCGTCGGCGTCATTGGCGCCAGGATGACGTCGTCGGAGTACTTAGACGCCACCTTCGCGCGCTGACGTCAGTTCTTATACACAGCTTTTCCGTGCCAGAAACGCAGAGCCATGATAAAAACCAACACTGGTGCCATGAAACTAGGGCCCTGAAAGGGGATGACCTTAACCCTAGATATCGGTTCGAAGAACGGGGAGGATGGGTGGGGCAGTAAGGAATCTAATACTAACTACTGTTTCTTACAGATATATCGTTACCGAAGGTAAGTAACTTCTGCATCTGAAAGAAACAGGTTCGTATTAGATTCCTTACCTTAGAATAGATACCCCAGCAATACCAACCCCGGTCTGCGAACCAATGATCACACCAGAAAGTCCTGGAGAACGGAACAGCCGAAAAAGCCATCTCTCCGGACTTGGCTGTCCAGGCAGTAGTGTCTTGCGAACGTGTGCAGCGAGGCCCACGCAGCCGCCTGACAGATGTCCTGCAAGGGGACTCCCCGGCCCAGGGCAGTAGTAGCCGCCGTGGCCCGTGTGGAATGGGCAGGAAGCCCCACCGGAGGCTCCTTTCGAGCTAAAGAGTAACAAGCCTGGATGCACAAGACGACCCATCAAGAAATGGTTAGTTTGTGCACCGCCCGTCCCTTCTAAGCGCCCATGTAACCAACAAAGAGTTGATCATCCACCGGGAACTGGCGTGTGCGATCCAAATAGAATGAGAGCGCACATTTTGGGTCTCGACGGTGGAGCCTCTCTTCCTCTTTCGAGGGATGCGGAGGCGGAAAAAAGGTGGGCAAGGTAATGGACTGCCCGATGTGGAAGGCTGTGACTACCTTGGGCAGGAAAAGAGGGTTGCGTCCGCAACACAACTTTGTCCGGATGGACTGAAAGGAAGGGAGGCTGAGAAGAAAGGGCCTGGAGCTCACTCACTCGCCTGGCAGAGGTGATTGCAACCAGGAAAGCGGTCTTCAGAGGAAGGAGGCGAAGAGGACAGTTATGAAGTGGCTCAAAGGGAGCGCACATCAGAAAAGTTAGAACACGGTTCAAGTCCCACTGAGGCATCACAAAAGAAACTGGAGGAAACATTTGAGTGATGCCCTTCAAAAACCTATTTACAACCGGGGACTTGAACAAAGAGGGCTGATCAGGTAGCCTTAAGAAGGCGGAAATGGCCGCGAGGTAGCCCTTCAGAGTGCCCAGAGCAGAGCCCTGCTGGGCAAGAGAAAGAAGAAAGAGGAGAACCTCAGAAAGAGGGGCAGAAAAGGGATCCACAGCCATTGCTGTGCACCATGCCACAAATTTGTTCCACCTGCAGGCGTATACCGATTTTGTGGAGGGACGCCTGGCTGCCAGAATGACATTACAGACTTCAGGAGACAAGTCAAATGGCCTCAACTGCCGCCGCTCAATCTCCACGCATGCAAGTGGAGACTGGACAGGTTCGGGTGGAGGACCGTCCCCTGCTGCTGTCACAGAAGGTCCTCCTGAAGGGGCAGACGAATCGGGGGATCGACAGACATGCTGAGCAGCTCGGGATACCAGAACCTCCGTGCCCAGTCCGGAGCCACAAGGATGACTTGGACCCGGTCGCGCCTGATCTTCAGCACTCTGGGCAGAAGTGGTATAGGCGGAAAGGCGTACAACAGACCGCAACTCCACTCGCGCCAAAAAGCGTCTCCGAGCGAGTGCCGCCTTGGAAATTCCAACGAGCAGAACTGATGACATTGTGCGTTCTCTTCTGTGGCGAATAGATCTAACCAAGGCTCTCCCCACTGCTGAAAGTTCAGACGCCATTCGTGATTCATCATGCACCGACGGCTCAGTTCGTCCGCCCTGTCGTTCAGGGAACCTGCCAGGTGTTGAACCACCAGGGTCACGCCCTGATGTTCCAGCCACTGCCAGAGGCGCAGAGCCTCCTGGCATAGGGTCCACGACCCTACCCCCTCCCGTTTGTTGCAGTACCACATGGCAGTGGTGTTGTCTGTGAACACCTGCACTACACTCCCCCGGACAGAGGGGAGGAATGCCTTCAGTACAAGCCAGATCGCCCGCAGCTCCAGAAGGTTGATGTGGAGCTGGGACTCCGCCGGAGACCAGAGGCCTCTGATATCCGCCTCTCCCATGTGGCCTCCCCAGCCCTGGAGGGACGAGTCCGTCACAACTACGTGCTCCGGTTGGGGTAGGGAGAGGGATCTGCCCCAGAAGCCGCAGCTTCAATCTGACCGAGACTTGGGATAAAGGCTAAAAGATCGGAACCAGAGCCTGAATATCCCGAACCCGCTGTTCGGGAGGATAAACCCAAAACTGCGCAGAGTCTAGAACCGCTCCGATGAAGAGGAGCTTCTGAGAGGGACACCGGTGCGACTTCAGCACATTGATAGAGAACCCCAGCAGGTGCAGGAGGTCGGCCATAGTCTGGAGGTGGCTGACGACTGTCTGGGGCGAGCCCGCCTTCAACAACCAGTCGTCGAGGTAGGGGAAGACTGAAACCCCTAACCTGCACAGATGAGCTGCGACCACCGCCATCACTTTCGTGAACACCCGTGGGGCGCTGGCATGGCCGAAGGGGAGCACAGTAAACTGAATGTGCTTGTGGCCTACCGTGAACCGGAGGTAGTGCCGGTGGGCCGGCAGGACGGGGATGTGGAAATACGCGTCCTGCAAGTCCAACACTACCATCCAGTCTCCCGGGTCCAGGGCAGCTAAGACCTGAGCCAGCGTCAGCATTTGGAACCTCTCCTTCCGGAGATAGCCGTTGATGTTCCGCAGGTCCAAGATAGGGCATAGGCCCCCTTTGCCCTTCAAGGGAACCAGAAAGTAGTGGGAATAACAACCAATAGGGAATGTTTCTCTTGATGAGTTAGCGGAGGCTTGTAGTTTCCCTTCGAAGTAGGCTGCCTGGGTTGTTTTTAGGGAGGCTTTATAGGACCTAATGGCTGCTCTGTATTCTGTTTTTTTGTTGGTGGCCCAGTGTTTCCTCCAAGACCGCTCTAGCTTTTTCATTGTTTTTTCAGGTTACGAAGTTCTGGGGTAAACCAAGGGGACTTGAAGGGTCCGCTATTTTCGGGGAGTATTTTCCTGGGCAATACTAGGTCGAGTGATTTTTCTATCCAGGTTGTGAATTTCTCGTCTGCTACCAAAGGGTCTGGGTCGTATGTGGGGGTGGGGAGCTCGAGTACGTGTCTCCATTCATCAGGGGTGAGTTTGGACCGGGGTCGTACTGGATTACGTGGAACCTGTGCCTGGTGAGTCTCAGTGGTGATTTGCCATGTGAATGGGACTAAAAAGTGGTCTGACCAGGGGATAGGTAGTGGCTCTCTAATTTTTAATGTAGTGATGTTAGAGAAGATTGGATCTAGTAGGTGTCCTTTAACATGGGTGGCTAGGGAGCTCTTCAGATGGAGGGCGTAAGAAGTGAAGTCGAGTGCTAGCTCGCTTGCAGCTTTGTCTGAGGGATCATCGAAATGGAGGTTTAGGTCTCCCAGCAGAGTAAAGTTGGGGGAGGTGCTGGCTCGAGAGATGATTGTTTCCGACAGTGAGCTGAAGAATTTCCCCAGTGCTCCCGGGGGGCGGTAGAGGAGAATGCCCGAGAATGATTTAGTGGGGGAGAGCTGAATAGTGAAATTGGTGTTCTCGCAGTCTAGGATGGGGCTGTCCAAGAAGCGGCAGGTGAGGATGTTTTTGTAAATAATCGCAATCCCCCCACCCTTGCCGCTTGTTCTGTCGAGGCGCTGAATTAGATATCCCGGGGGTAGGGCCTGGACAACGTCAGGGTCAGAACTAGGGGACAACCAGGTTTCTGTTAAAAACAGTATATAAATTTTAGTGTCCTGCAGGAGAAGAGAGATTTCCAGGGAGTGTTTAGGCAGAGATCGGCAGTTCAGCAGGGCCATGCTGACTGAGGTTGCGGTAGGTAGTGTTCTTTGATGACAGAGTGTAGCGGCAGTGGCTGCAGGGGTTTCGTGGATCCTCTGGGGAGAGTGAGTGGAGGCATGATGGATTTATGGTCTGCCTCCGTTGTAATAGTGCCTTTCGTGTGTAGGGTTGATGGAGAAGGGGGGCAGAGCTTCCTGGCCCTGGGCCCGGTCTGGTCTTGCCTTTGGCGCGCCCGCTGTGCGCGTCCGCTGCGCATAGCGTTGCCCATGCAGTTTTAAAGCCTAGCGCTAGAGACTAGAGCGCTAACGTCGTTTCACACGAGCACCTTCGGTCTGCGTAGCCTTCCCTCCACTCAACCGGAACATTCCGTGGTGGACCAGGGAAGCGCAGCCTGGTGCCTGTGTGGTTGTAGCAGGGGGTAAGTGTTTTTTTTAAATATACTTGTGGAAAAGAATGCGCGCGATTTTAAAAAGAGGAGCCCAGCGTGAGAGATGCGGACGACACGCAGCTGGTGGTCTCACTGGCGCAGGAGGCAAACTGGCCTACACCAGGTGGGCTTAGAGAATGCCTGGAGGAGGTGAAGACCTGGATGTCTTCTTCATCCCTCAAGTTGAATGGGGACAAAACGGAGCTGATGCTCCTAGGCCCTTCAGATCTCTGCCTCCCCCCCTCCTTGTGGCCTCCTTGTCTGGGTCCCCCTCCAGCTCCCCAAAACAAAATCAAGAGCCTTGGAGTATGGTTGGACAGATCCCTGTCTTTCAACGTTCAGGCCACAAAACTATCAGCCACCTGTTTTGGCATCATGAGGATGTTAAATAAAATCTTTCCCCTCCTTCCCATGGAAGCCAAACAGGTGGCTATACAAGGTCTTATACACTCACGCCTTGATTTTAACAACGTGCTCTATCTCGGCGCTCCAGAGTACACCCTGCGCAGGCTGCAGGCAGTGCAGAACTGCGCAGCGCGTTTACTGCTCAAGATCCCTCGTAGACAATCAGTGAGGGCCGGACTGGCTAGCCTTCATTGGCTACCGGTCCGCCAAAGAGTTCTTTTTAAGGCAATGTGCATAGCCCATCAAGCTTTCTGGGACACTGGCCCCAGCATTACCCGCGACCTAGTTACTCACTATATTCCCAACAGAAGTCTTCGCTCTAGCCAGACGTTTCTAGCAGTGGCTCCGAGAATAAAAAGACCCAGATCAGGCGGCAGGACGTTTGCCCACAATGCGTCCAGAACTTGGAATACCCTGCCACTGCACCTCAGAGCCAATCCCAACCTCTCTGTGTTTCGTAAACAACTAAAGACCTTCCTTTTCAACTCCCCCCTTTAAACCATTGCTATCTTTCTCCTCAGTTCTCTGGTAGGTTCTGGTTACTCTAGCGCTTGGACGCCTCCGGGCAGCAAATCGCGCTTTACAAGTCCACATCTATTCTACATCTATTCTATTCTAAAGAGTGTAAGCAATCGCGTCGAGTGTCCTTCGTGGGGGTGATGGTATCCTGAAAGGTATGGGTGCGTGAAGGCAGTTCAGCAGGAAGGCAGATAGAAACAAGGAGCCTTATGTTCGGTGCTACTACCTCACACTGTTCCCCGGTTACTGTCCTTGAGCGAGGTAAGCCCCTTGTAAAAGGTACCATGGGCACCAAGGGCACTGTGACCAGCGAAGGCCTCTAAGAGCTGCAGCACCTACTGTGCCACTCTTAGGGGCCCTGCAACGTAACACCCACACACTGCCATTGCAGGCTGTGTGTTTTGGTGCAGAGAAAAGTGAAGAGTCGACATGGCACACATCTGTGTGCGATGCCTGCAACCCACTGCCTGGGGCCTAGGTAAGTCACTCCTCTAGCTGGGTGCACTAGCCACCAGGTAAGGGTACAGTTGCATGAGCACTGCACCCCTACAGTGTCTAAGTCCATTCTTAGAAATTGCCAGTGTAGTAAAGCCATAAAGAGTATATGGTCATTACGAACTCCAGAGCTCCCAAATGGCTTTACTTAATTCTGGGAAGTTTGGTGGCAAACTTCTCAGCACATTAAACTCACACTGATGCCAGTGTGGGATTTAATGTAAAATGCACACAGAGGGCATCTTAGACATGCCCCCTGAAAAGCGGACAAGCTCTGGTGTGGTTCCTGAATGGCTGCCCGCCATTTGCCACCACCAGACAGGTTTCTGGACCCCTGGGTAGAGAGCCTCTGTTCTCTGGGTTAAGAAACAAAGCCCATCCAGGGCAGAGGTGCCATGCCTCCTCTCCCAGGGTCGGCTGGGTCCACGAAGGGGAAGCTTTGGAAGCCTGGTACTACCTTTTACTGTCCCAAGCAACTGGCTCCCACTGGTTCTGACCCCCACTTTGGGCGGGAGAATTAGCAGGAAAACCAAGTGAGGAGAGAGGTGTGCGCACCTTTGCCAACCCCATCCCTCAGAGGGGGAGGTGGGATGAAGCTCACATCTCAGTCCCCTTCATCTTGAAGATTAGGGGACACAGCCAATTAGAGAGAGGCTCATACCTGCCTGACTCCCTCCCACTGGAGGGCGGCATAATAGGGGGTATACCTACCCCAAGTGATGGGCCCAATGGTCCCAACCTGCAGACCCCTGTAAACGCCCTTACATTTAGTATTTAGGGACGACCCTGAACCTTGCCTCCTCATATTCCTGGACACTATGAAGAAGGATGAAAGAAATCCCACAGCAGAGACGACTGTGGCGAAGAACTGACTTGGCCCCAGTCCTACTGGACAGTCTGCAGTTTCCGGACATCCTGCGCCCAAAGTCGACTTATCCTGCAGCCAGGGACCTCCAGAACCCCTGGGAGGGCAGACTGCCTTCAACTAAGACTGGGCCTCAAAGATTCAAAAGAAAAGGAGAGTCAAGGCTAAAGGTTCCGCACCAGTCAGCAATTCCCTCTCTAGGCCTGGTCGATTGTTGTATTTTAAGATGCGCAGGGGCCTGGAACACGACCTCCATATGTTCCATAAAGAAAGTGACACAAATGCCACTAGAACAATTTGAACAAGGGATGGCCCAGCACTCAGCTAAAAAGTCATGTAAATGGAATTTGTTAATACTCCACAGGAATTAAGACCCATCAATCAAATAACAATATAGAAATCTTGTATACACCACACGTCACTAGTAATGACTTCAAAGGCAGGACCTAGTGGATCTCTGCCAGATGTCAGTCACGTACAGAGATCTAAATATGACACATTCCCTTTCCAAGAGTTAAGGGCTCTGTGTGCCATGAGAAAATTGAAGACAGGACAGAACCACAATACTCAACGCCTCATAGAGGCATTGCTGCTTGATGACTTTAGGCAGGCTACAGAGCCTGAAAAGGTAGGCAATGGGGTGGAGAGGAGGAGAATCCCAGTGGGTTTCCCCACCAGGGCTCAGACTCTGATGCTGGCCAGGCAGGTGACAATGACCTAGACCTGGAGAACCCAGCTCCAACTGGAGATGAGGAAGGCCAAAGTGGCCCAGTCTTTGTAACCCCAGGAAGAGTTGGTGGTGGGCCTAGAAGAGTCAGATCACCTTCAGTGGAATCTGATCATTCTGGCACATCTATAGGGTCCTCTATCTCTTCTCATAGGAGCGGTACCTCCCAGGAGAAGAGAGAGCATCAGGCGAGAATGGAAGAAGCTCAGCTGAGGATAAGGAGACAAAGAGTAGCATTAGAAAAGGAAACCCTAGAGGTTGAAAGAGCAAGAAAAAAGATAGGGTGAGTAACCTCATGGCGGCAGCAACTTCCCTAGTGGTAGGGATAGGTCTTATGACCATACAAGTCTTAACAAGATTGTCCCTCCCTATCAGAACGGGGATGACATCCACAAATCAAATGGATTACTGCACCTGCACTGGAGAGGGCCTGCAAAGTACAGAAGGTACCCCAAAGCAGTGGGCAGCTATATTGTGTCTCTCCTTTGAAGACAAAGGAAGATACAAGCTCCTCACTGTAAGAGAAGAGTATGCTGATGATTACAAAGTCCTGAAGAGTGCTCTGATTGATGGGTTTGGCCTAACCACTGAGCAGTATAGAATACAGTTCAGAGATACCCAGAAGAGACAGACTCAAGGACTGGACTGACTTTGTAGATTGTGCTACTAAGGCTCTGGAAGGCTGGTTACTGGACAGTAAGGTCAATGACTATACAGGATTGTATAATTTGATTATGACAGAACAAATTCTTAACAACTGTCAGAACCAGTTATTGCATCAGCACCTGGTAGACTCTGATCTGACCTCTCCCCAAGAATTGGGAAAGAAGGCAGACAAATGGGTCAGAACCAGGGTGAAGCAGAAGGTACAGAACCAAGGTGGTGACCAATAGAAGCAAGACCAAAAGGGTGGGGAGAAAGCAAAAGACCAGAAGTCTTCACAAGGTCCACAAAAAGCTTCTAATGGTGGTAATTCCCAATCTTCCAAAAAGAAAGAAGGCCCAAAGAAACCATGGTGCAAAATCTGTAAGCAGAATACTCACTGGACCAGTGACTGCACCAAGAAGGAGACAACTCCAGCCACCATTGCCCCTAAGGCAACTGTTCCCCCTAGTTCAGCAACAAGTGGGGGGTCTCAGCAGAAGGGTGTTAACCCTGGGATCTGAGATTGGCTCTGGCCTAGTCAGAGTTCCAACTCAGGCTGTGTTAGTCTGTGATGGAGGCATGGATATGACCTCCTCTGTGAGTCCCAATAACTTGGGCAAGTACAGACAACGACCTTTGATAAATGAGAAAGAGGCTTTGGCCTACAGGGACACAGGGGCAAGTGTCACAATGGTGACACCAGACTTTGTGGACCCTGGACAGATCATACTTGGAGAGACTTACCAAGTGATCAATGCTAGCAACGTCAGTACCACCCATAGTATAGCAGTTGTTAATTTCTCCTGGGGAGGGGTAACTGGCCTTAAGAAGGCTGTGCAGACCGCCCTGTTGAATGCTTTCTTGGCAATGACTTAGAGACTTCATCCTGGTCTGAAGTGGAGTATAGGACCCATGCAGAAATGTTAGGAATCTCAGCACATGTCCTTGCAGAGTCTAGGTCACAGGTCAAGAAGTGTAACACTGGGCAGGCACTGGATTCTGGAATAATGGACCAGGTGTCTGCCAAGAAAAGGAGTAGTACGGTTAAGGCAGTGCCTTCCCCCCTGACTCAGAGTGAGGATCAGTCTCTTGAGGGAGATGATTATGCTTTTGAAGAAGGAACTGTCCCAGAGGAGCTTGAGCCTGATCAGGTTGAGTTCTTGGGGACTGGGGGCCCTTCCAGGGTAGATCTAAGTCAGGAGCAGCTGAGCTGCCCTTCTCTTGAACCCCTCAGACAGCAAGCTGCTGCTGAGGCTGCTGGGAATGCTAGTGACACCCATAAGATTTATTGGGATGATGGACTCCTGTACTCAGAAAGTAGAGACCCTAAGCCTGTTGCAGCCAGGAGGTTGGGTATACCTCTGAAGTTCAGGGGTTTCCTACTGACACTAGCCCATGATATTCCCTTAGCAGGACACCTGGGCCAGAACAAGACTTGGAACAGAATTGTCCCTCACTTTCACTGGCCCCACATGTCTGAAGACACAAAGGAGTTTTGTTGCTCATGTGTAACCTGTCAAGCCAGTGGTAAGGCAGGTGGCACCACAAAGGCCCCCCTGATCCCTACCTGTGGTGGGGCTTCCCTTTGAAAGAGTGGGGATTGACATTATTGGACCAATGGATCCTCAGTGGTGGTGGACCATGCCACTAGGTACCCAGAGGCAATTCCCCTTAGGACCACTACAGCACTTAGTGTGGCAAGAGCCCTCTTGGAAGTGTTCTCAAGAGTGGGGTTTCCTACGGAGGTAGTAACTGACAGAGATGCAAACTTCATGTCTAGTTACTTGACTGCAATGTGGAAGGGGTGTGGAGTTAACTACAAATTCACCACACCCTATCATCCACAGTGCAATAGTTTAGTTGAAAGGTTCAACAAAACCTTAAAGGGTATGCTCAAGGGTCTCCCAGAAAAGCTCAGGCGGAGATGGCACATCCTGCTACCCTGCCTTTTGTTTGCATACCGGGAGGTTCCTCAGAAGGGGGTTGGCTACAGCCCTTTTGAGCTTCTGATTGGGCATCCAGTAAGAGGTCACCTTTGTCTGGTGAAGGAGGGATGAAAGTTACCTTTAAAACCCCCTAAACAGGATATTGTGGACTATGTACTTGGTCTCCGCTCCCAGATGGCTGAGTACATGAAAAAGGCAACTAAAAACCTTAAGGCTAGCCAGGAATTACAGAAAGCCTGGCATGACCAAAAGGCTGTACTGACTGTTTACCAGCCAGGACAGAAAGTGTGGGTGTTGGAGCCTGTGGCCCCAGCAGCTCTCCAAGACAAACGGAGTGGCCCCACACTATTGTTGAACAGAAGGGAGAGGTTACCTATTTGGTAGATCTTGGAACTCCAAGTAGCCCCTATAGGGTGCTTCATGTCAACAGACTGAAACCATATGTTGACAGGGCAGACATGGGCTTGCTCATGGCTACTGATGAAGGACAGGAGGAAGAGAGTGACCCTCTCCCAGACCTGCTCTCTCAGAACCCTGATGATGGTTCAGTTGATGGAGTAGCCTTGGTAGTCAGCCTCACTGATCAGCAGCAAACTGATTGCAGTCAAGTTCTAAATCAGTTTAGACATATGTTCTCACTGACTTCAAGTCAGACTACCTGGTGCACTCATGAAGTAGACACTGGGGACAGTCTGCCTGTTAAAACTAAGATTTACAGGCAACCTGATCATGTCAGGGACTGTATCAGGACTGAAGTCCAGAAAATGTTGGATTTGGGAGTGATTGAACCATCAGATAGCCCTTGGGCTAGTCCAGTAGTCTTGGTACCAAAGCCTCACACCCAGGGTGGTAAGTGAGAGATGAGATTTTGTGTTGACAACAGGGGTTCTCAATGCAGTCACTAGGACTGATGCCCATCCAATACCCAGAGTAGATGAGCTCATAGATATGTTGGCCTCAGCCAAATTTCTGAGCACATTTAATCTGACAGCTGGCTACTGGAAGATCAGACTAGCTGATGATGCAAAGCCAAAAACAGCATTCTCAACCCCTAGTGGAAATGATCAATTTGTGGTAATGCCCTTTGGTCTGAAGAATGCACCTGCCACATTTCAAAGGTTGGTGAACAAAGTCCTTACAGGACTGGATGACTACTGTGCAGTTAATCTGGATGATATTGCTGTCTTTAGCTCCACCTGGGAGGATCACCTGGTCCACCTAAGAAATGTTTTGGAGGCCCTGCAAAACGCAGGCCTAACTATCAAGGCTACTAAGTGCCAGTTAGGGCAGAGTCAGGTTGTGTACCTGGGCCACCTTGTGGGTGGAGGCCAGGTTCAACCATTGCAGAGCAAAATCCATACCATAATGGACTGGGTTGCTCCCAGTACCCAGATTCAGGTCAGAACTTTCTTGGGCCTGACAGGGTACTATAGAAGATTTGTCAAGGTGTATGGATCCATTGTGACACCCCTGAATGACTTAACTTCCAAAAGAATGCCTAAGAAAGTCCAGTGGACAGTCAGCTGTCAAAAGGCATTTGATGACCTGAAGCAGGACATGTGCACTGCACCAATTCTGCAAAGTCCTAACTACTCCAAAGAATTCATTGTCCAAACAGATGCATCTGAGTTGGGGTTAGGGGCTGTGCTGTCACAATTGAATGATGAAGGTCAGGACCAGCCAGTAGCTTTTATTAGCAGAAGGCTGACCCCTAGAGAGAAACGTTGGTCAGCTATTGGGAGGGAGGCCTTTGCTGTGGTTTGGGCTCTGAAGAAGCTGAGGCCATACTTGTTTGGCACTCACTTCACTGTTCAGACAGATCATAAGCCCCTCTTATGGCTAAAATATATGAAGGGTGAAAACCCCAAACTTTTGAGGTGGTCCATTTCCCTACAGGGGATGGACTATACAGTGGAACATAGACTTGGGACTGACCATGGCAATGCAGATGGACTCTCCAGATATTTCCACTTAGAACATGAAGACTCAACTGGTCAAGGTTAGTTTAAAGTCCCTGCGTTTGGGGGGGGGGGTTGTGTAGGAGATTAGGATCTGCTTACTATGGTTACCCCCACTTTTTGCTGTATTTCACAAATTTCTGATTTATCGACTTTAATCTGCTAACCAGGATCCCAGCCTAGCCGCTTCCTCTCTAAATTGATTGCATGTACATTAGTGTAACAGGGGAGAGGGAGAAAGGCTTACCCCGGGAGAATGGTGGAGTCCGTGCCCCGCTGACCCTGCTCCCCCTCCTTCATTCCAGACTGACCCGTGGAGGAACGATCCGTTCGACAGAGACGTGAACGACGAAAACAGCGGCCCCTTTAACTGGGCGTTTGCTTCCGAGGAGGAGGAACCGCCCCCTGAGGACGTCAGCCCTGCCGGAATGGTCAAATGCCAGGAAGTGTTGTATGGAGGGCGTGTTTTACACCCCGGAGGAGCGGAAGGAGGAAGAAGCGACGGTATCGAGCGGAGAGAAGGACGGAGACGAAGAGGAAAAGGCCCCGAAGGAATATCGAGGAGGCGAAGTGGAGTCGGAGAAAGAAGGAGAGCCAGGAGGCCAACGACCCCGTGATCCGCCGTGCCACACTCCTGAGGGAGGAGTGTGGCTGTCACAGGTACGGCGGCGTTGGGCAGCCTGGGTGGGGAGCCGGAGCGCTCACGTGTAACTAGTGTAAAAAGCCCTTGTTTGTTTCCTCCCCGTTATATCACCGTTCCCTCCTCCACACCCCGCTTCCATCCCTGTACCTCACCTCCTACCCCAACTCCTCGCTCACCGTGCACTGAGTTGAAAGAGCACTGTACACTAGGGGATGTCCTCACTACCCCGGTCCCTAAAAGGTGCATAACTTGGAAAGAGCATACATTAACGGCATCCCTCTTTCTGGTCTCTTCCATGTGACGGAGCTGGTCTGAGTCCCGCAGCGCGCCTCCCCAAAGAGCAACAACAGACGGAGGAAAGACATCAGCCACGGATCCCTGCGCCTTCTCCCGAGACCGCTTGACCCAGAGGAGGAGAAAGACATTTGCGTTCAAAAGCTCTTTAAAAATAAAACCTTCTTTGACTGCAACACCTGGTGTCACGGTCGTCCCTTCACCCACGCCCACAATTAGGTACACTCCAGATTTGTTACTGGGTTACCCTTGTGAGTCCATAGTATATGGTACCTTAGGTACCAAGGGCGTAGGTACCCCAGAGGTCTAACAGGGGCTGAAGCATGTATTATGCCACCCCCGAGAAGCCTTCTGAAATGGTACCACAGGTCTGCGACTGTAAGGTGGTACTTGTACCCCTTACTAAGATATAGTATAACTATATCTACCTATATATACAGACACAAATAAACCTATAAGTCACTCCTGAGCTGAGCCCCTCTGCAGCTTTCGGAATCCCTTCCTTATAGCTGTTCTGTTATACAGCCATACCATATACTCTTCAGTGCATTATAACCTGTGCAATGGCTGCATCAAAACATGTGTTTGGTGTCAAACACTTTGGAATCCTACCCCCCCCCCACCCCCCGCCAGTTCTGGCAGCGGGGGTAGAATTTCGCCCTTCTAGAGGGAGAAGACATGTACACACTTACCTGACCAATAATAGTTTAAAAGAGCCCCAGCATCACAAAATGGATGCTGCTGCCACAGAAACAAGTCTGACCTCCTGCTGCTTGACGAAACTCCGGCAGGGGAGGCCTGGACAATAGGTTTCCTGTCCAGGGAGGAACAACCACCTCCCCAGACAGGCTTTAGTGTATTGGGGCAGGGTGGGTGCTTTCAGTGAATGCTTTTCAGACACTGCCTGGGGCACACAAGGTGTCCCTGTTCATACCCCAGTTCAAACCGGTTGTAGGGGTGCTCAGCCCCTGCTCTGGGACGAAACTGGACAAAGGGGAAGGGGTGTAACCACCCCCTCCCCAGGTCCTCCCATAGGTGAGACCTTAGAGTTAGTCCAACCCCTAGACTTAGTATAAGTATAGGAACTCGGTCCCTAGGACTTTAGATTACCCTGGACGAAACTCTGCAACATATATCTTGGACCTTCGACATTCTATTTCGACTTGAAGACGGAAGAAATCTCCCTTGGTGTCAAGGAGTGACTCCCCTGTTTAAACAGGCACCAAAGAAGCATCTACCCGGTCTGCATTTTCGAGGCTCCCGCCAGATCCCGAAGAATCTGCGACACAGGACATTGACTTCCAGACATCTCCGAGGCCGGCACGAGATCACAGCAAAGCAGAAACCTGCAGCCGTCGCGAGAGACGTGGAACCGGAACTCCTGGACACCGTGCATATTTGCTAGTGCACCTACTTCCCGAACTTTCCCGAAGTTGTGCATTGGGCTATTTGAAGTCCAAGCCCTGAGCACCATTTGCACCGAAGATTGTGGGCCTACACTCCATGAGTGTTCCGTGGGCCCGCTTTTAGCATTTCTGCTCGAGGCTCCTTCGAGATCCCTGGTCCGTCGACTGGTGGGTCCCCACAAAGGTAACTCTTTTGTTTCTTGGGCTTTCCTGGTTGCTCCAGACCTGCCCCGACTCCCTTCCAAAGAGTGAGTCCCTCAGACCTTGCTGGTCTGCTCCGAAGCCAATCTTAGCATTTTGCGTGGGTGGTGTTGCCAAGGTGTGTTGGGTCCAATCCGGATACTGACGCTGCAGCACTCGACATCCGACGTGGGACAGCTCGAAACCAGCTCCTGGTGGTCGTCGACACCTCCTGGTCCTCGTGGCTGAAGAGTCAAGCTTCACTCCTGCACCTGAAATCCCCCAACGTCGGCTGGTATCTTCTTGTCGCCTTCCTGGTCACTGGCTAGTGACCCAGACTCTGTCCCCTCTGCTTTCAGGCTCTTCAGATCTTTGACCCACCCTTGGATCCATCCGGACACTTTTCATCTGGTCACCTGCAGCACTTCTTTGCAGCTCTCCATAGGAAACGAAGAAACCCGACACAAAAGACACCTATGCACCCGGCTTCCCTGGATGAGGTAACACAAGTATTTCGGTGCTCCCGTGGGTCTCGACTCTTGGAGTGTCCGGTACTGAAGGGGTTTGTCCGTAGTCCACTCCTAAGTGTTCTTAATCTTTAAAAATCTAACCGCATCTTTCTCCATAGAAGTCAATTGTGATTTGCGGCTGTGTTTAGACCCTGCACGCGTCCCCCGTGGGTCTCCTACGTTCCTACCTTGGGTGGTTCCTGGTTGCCCTAGCGGTTCCACAGGCCTAGGCCTTGTCTCTATGCCTGTAGTGGTACTTATACCACTTTTTTAGTATATGGTTTGTGAGGCCCCTAGGACAAAACGTATACTGTGCTAATTTACTGTGTGCTAATTAAGTTTCCTGTAAGTACTTTTGCCTCTAGCCTCATAAAGAGACTAGATGGATGTGTTTAGAACAAATACATATATATTTTATATATACCTGGTGTGGTTCTCCTTTCATTTGGTCATTCATGAGATTATAGACTGGTGAAACAAGCTGCTTTACATTCCTTCAAGACTTAGCCTGAAGGCTGCTCTCCATAGCTACCACTAGGATAGCTTTCTATAAAGGTCGTCTTAAACCTACCATCTATAAGGGTCGTTTGGACTGGTGTAAGGTGCCTACTAGAATAGTGGACAGGATATGAAAGGCCAACTTCTCACAGTATTCAAAAGTAATTTCTATGTAATTTATACTGTTTTTAAAAGCATATACAAACCTGTAAATTTTGAAAATCCATTCCCAATTGCATTACCTTGTAAAGTTTCACTATTGCAAGTGCATTTTACCTACCTGTACCAAGTCCTGCTTGGTTCTAGAAATGAAACATAAGTATACCTTTTTTATATTACCCAATTGGTCTGGATTCTGTCTCCGAGTGTGTGTTATCAGTTCATTGAGTGAATACAATAAATGTTTAACACGCTCTCTTGATAAGCCTAACTGCTCGCCCACACTACCACTAACAGAGCCTTTGCAATACCTCTAGGGACCCCCTGGACTCTGTGCACACTATACCTTACTTTGGTATAGTATATACAGAGCCAGCTTCCTATACTTTGGCCAAAACTTTAAGCTCTAGGCTAAATAGAGAGATTGGGTGATATGAAGGTCAACCCTCAGCCGGCCTGGCCTAGGGAAAACACAATCTCAGCCTGGTGCCAGTATGGTTGCAGGACAGCCTTGCCGACGCAGACTTGACCACACCCAGCAGGCAATCAGAGTTTGGGCACAAATTCTTTAAAGAACTCTCTGGGGAATCCATTGGGCCCAGGAGCCTTACCAGTGTTCAAACCTTAAGCACGGGCTCCAACAATTTGCGGGCAGCTAGGGAGAGAGCCCCGAGCGGGACAGTCTGCACGAATTCTTCTATTTCTGTCCTGGTGAACACCCCCTTCCTAGCATAGACCCCCTCAAAATGGGAAGCGGAACTGCTAGCCATCTCTCCGGGGTCAATAAGTAATTCACCGGACTCATCCCTGATCAGGGGAAAAGGAGGTAACTGGGGGATACCCTGAAGTAATCTGTGGAGCATTTGACTCGATTTGTCCGCCCCACTGATAAATACGGCTTTCAGATGCCTGACAGACCAACCGTGCCTCACCTGATAGGGTCTGGTGGTACTGCTGCTGTACCAGACCAGGCTTTCTGCGCTCAATTTGGCCATCATGTTGGCGACCCAGTATATCTAATTCTGTAATCCAGGCATCAAGGTCTGTCAACTCCTGCATCTTGAGCTGTCGCTCCCCTGTGCAGTAGCTAATGAATGTCCCACGTAGGATGGGTTTCACTGCCTCCCATAAAGTCTGAGGGGATGTTACAGTGTCTACATTGTGTTTAAAGTAGTTTTCTATAGAACGCTCCATATGTTTAAGATAGTCTGAGTTCGGAGGTGCCAGGGAGATAGGCACCAACGGAATGCTGGGTGCCTGGAGCCCCAGGGCCAGCGGGGAATGATCGGACAATCCTCTGGGCAACACGGTAATGTCTGATATGCGGAGCATATAAGAGTCGGGCACTAAAAACAATCAAGTTGGGATTACAAGACGTGGGAAGCCAAAGTGGTGTAACCCCTGGCCGAGGCATAGTGTGCCCTTCATACACATGGCAGGCCCAGTGCTGATATAAAGGATAAATGCATCTCGTCTATCTCTGGACGCTGTCCCCGTGGGCCCCACCTATCCACAGCGGGGGCCACCCCTAACACTATTCTATAAAGGATTGTCCAAGGGGGGAGGGCATATATACTTAGTAGCGTAACAGATTATCCATCAGTGTATCAACCATATCTAGCTGTCCATGTCTTGATATGCAGAAATGGAACGGTCTGCCCGATCAGCGCGCCCGTACCCCTGGAGCCCTTTGTGAACCCTGAGCGATAGATCTGTGAGCACCTCCATCTAGCCAGCCATGGGACCTTATTCCAGATGAGGTGACTTTCTTGTAGTACATCAGCCCCCATCCGCTTTGCTTGTTTCATGACTGCCCCTATCTTAACCCTTTTGAGCAGGTCATTTACGTTTCACAACACTACCGTAGGTGGTCAGTGGGAGGGATAGGTGTGGTGCTGCGGCCAGGGCGACTGACGCTGGAATCTGGGGCCCAGGGTTCGATCCCCGACACCAGCGGCAGGTCAACCCAGCACCATGTGACTCTGGGCAATAGCTTGCTAAATCTTCCCAACGGCCCCCAGCGCCGGGACGCCCCCGGGTAACTGTTGGCGCTTTACAAATACTGGATTTACTGTGAAGGGGCACTCATGTCCAGGCCGTGCAATAGCATCTGCAGGACCTGAGAAGGAGGCATGTAAAAATGTAAACAAACAAATATAAAAGACTGTAACCATAATAATGAAACAGCATCTACAAATTAAACAAAGATCTAATTCCCCTCCCCCACCTCCAGGGGAATATACACTTCAGAGTTTGTGGGAGGTACCAACTAAAGCATGCCTTCCTGCCATCGTCACCTAGGAGACCGTGCGCCTGATGTCTGAGAGGTTGGGAGACCCCCTTAGAGGCTGGATTGTCAATCGTTCGTGGAACACCTCCATGATGAAGGAGACCTGTTGTGACACTTCGCCGGAGTGTTTGTGAGCTTGAACTGCTTGTCACCCAGGGAGGAGTCTGGATCGATGCGCGGAGGGGTGTGAGGCTTAACATGAATCCTTTCGTCAATCCAATGAAACACCTCCTCGGGAGAACCAAAGAAAAGTGTCAGAGAGTGATACAAAACTGAGTTTTGCAGGATATAGGAGCATGCACTGAATGTTGGCGGCCTGGAAGGACCAGCGTTGTTGCTGCACCAGCCTGGTGTAGTCTGGGAAAATCATTATGGCATGCGATTTGAATGGAATGTTATCCTGGAGCCGGGCATGTTTAAGGATGGTGTCTTTGTCCATATAGTTTAAAAGATTTGCAATAACTGGTCTGGGCGGGGGGCGTCGCACCAGAGCCCGCTGAGCTCACTCAACCACAAAGCAAGGGGAGAGCAACTGGTCAATGAAATGTTCCATTGAAGAGCCCTCAAACCCCTGAGGAAATCCAAATAATCACAAGTTGTTATGGCGTGCCCTTCCCTCTGAGTCTTCCACATATGCTGCCAGTTCCCTGGTCACGGTAAGCTTAGACATGTTTGCTGCAAAGATGTGACTAAATCTTCCACCCGAGACCCAGGCCTCTGCCTCCGTAATTCGCTTCACTGCATTACGTAGGTCCTGACGGGATAATGTGACCTCCAAGCCCACTGCACCCATCTTGGTATCAAGTACATCTTGTGACTGATGCAATGGCTGCCAAAAGGGCGGCTCTGTCTGGAACGGTCATGACTGCTTGCCCCTGACAGGGTAAAGGGCCCTCCCATTGGGTGTATTTGTCCAGTATTCTCTGTTTGGCACCGGGCGGCACTTTTCCTTAGCCCTATTGCACAGTTGAACCTGGGCACAGTCTTCACCTTGGTATGTCTGGCACCACAACTAACACGTCCGACCACCACCATAGCCTTGTGGGCCACTACGCCTCGCTCGCCCCCAACGGTCAGGTAGGTATAAAATCGACCCCCGTCTTCCTTGTCACCCAACCCGACACTCACCTCCGGTGTCACCACTCCAGCTCTCTCCCAGGCCTCGATACCTTCTCACTGCTTGATCTGCTCAATGTCTAACCTCTTTGCCTCGGTTGCTTGTGACCATCAGGGGAGATCTCTGAGAAACTGCGTCTCAGGCTCCAGGTCATGGATTGAGCTCCACCACAGGCCCACTGCCAGAGCCAATGCACCTTCAGTACTCTTGGTGGCCGGGCACTGGGGCTTAGGGGAGGGGGGAGGGAGGAGGAAATCACCGAATCAGCTGAGGCGACCACCGTGGAGCCTAGCACCCCTCTGCACTTCAGTGGCCCATACGTGACGTGGTCAGATTTCTCTGCAGGCAATTGCCCTCACTGAGTGGCTGCACCCAGAAGTCCTAGCAGGTCGCTTCCCTTGCTCGACAACTCTGGGGGCGTCCAGCTCCCCAAAACTCTCCTGTGGCACTGCAGGCACCTCCTGGACCACGGCACTTTGGATTGTGGTGCCCCCCACCGAGGTGTGATGGGACGATTTTGTCGGATGGCAGGTGACTATGTAGAGCCACTTGACATCGCAGCCACCATAATCAGTGTTCAAGCCATGCCCATCACACATTTATGATTTGTTGGGGTATCAATCATCCTCTTTTACGATTGATCTGATATTTATGTTTTACATTAGGTTCATCAGGAGCCTGTTCTTTGGCTCTCTTTATGTGAGACAGTCTCGATGATGGGGTGTCGGACCAAGTAGCCATCTGGGACGGCAACATCGATAGTTCATCCATACAAAGTCTCAAGAAGCAACTTCGATCATTTACAAACATACTTTCGATGTTGGATTTGGTTTGACAAATGGTCGGCCTTGGTTCCCTCCAGATAAGAGCGCAAGGCTAAATCAACACTGAGGTTGTGCAACATGATATGCTGAGAATGACATGGGACTAATGTCTTCACTTAGATGGAAGTCTGACAACACTTTTGAAATGAAGACAGGGAAGCGAGTTCAGAGAACCATGTGGAACACAGACACAGGTTTGCCAGTACAAAGGGCTTGCAGATAACGGAGGGGTCCGGCCAATGTCATGGCCTCCAAGAACGGAGTTCATATCTGTGTATCCATCAGTTCAAAAGGTTTAAGCACAAACTTGGTGTAATTTAGGTTCCGAAATAAAGGGTCTGGGTTGATCAGCGTGCAAATATTTTATCTCCAAATCCTCTTTGCACCTAAAGGTTTCTCAGTGAAGCAAAAGCAAAGCCTTAATGTTTTGTTTAGAATCAAGTCTGTTTTGGTGGGGCCTGGTAACATCAGACTGAAATCTGCCGCTGGAAGCTCTTACGCTCCAGCCTTCAATTCGATGGACCAACTGACCTGACAATAGGCAAGACGAGCTCAGGGATATCAATATTTGGAAGTTCCCACAATGACTTTCAATGTCGAAAGGCTCCAATTCAGCTTACATGGAGCATTAGGAAGACCAGCAATCCTCACTTCCAAGACACTACTAACAGCTTCAAGCTCATTATTGAACTACTGAGAGAACTTCCGAGTGCCAATTTCTCTTTTGAGAGAAATGGTCAATGCATGATTCGCAGAGTCCCTCAGATGAACCATCTTGGCAAATTTGCATCCAGAGTAAGTGCTCACCTAACTTCAACTTACTTTGTCAATCCCCACAGGAATGACTGTACAAGCCTTTTTCTGCCAAAGCACTCATGTTTTACATCCTTGTTTAAGTGTGGTTGTAGGCTTCAATGTCTCCAGGAAACAGATGTTATGTAGCAATATAAACATGTGTTGTTCTTGATAGTGTAACACTCTGGGACTGCACTCTGAATGTTACACATGAGGATCTACAGGCCACAGTTCAGTCGAACAGTGACCACGGCGAGGTGTTGGACTGAGGGCCACCTTTTGTACGGTTGTCATTGTGCTCAGCAGGTAAAGGAGAAAAGGGGATCGGTAAAGTGGTGTCTTTAATGCCTGCTGCCGCTTCCAGCGCAGTTTCACAATTTAGTAGACTTTACATTCTTGTGGGTTGGAATAGACAAAGCACCCTCCTGGTGTCGACATCTGGAGCTAGAACTACACGCCCTAGGTGAGAGGGACGAGAGGCTCAATGGCCTTTAAGTAAGGTATACGTTTCTAGATTCCTCAGAGAGGTTAGTTCTGGAGTCAAATCATAATGCAAGATTTGTTTATGGGTGAAGTCCCAGAAACTCTGCAGCATCATAAGCTCTTTCCACGGTACAGCCTGTTCACCTATGGTAGGGTCTCCCTAAGCACTCACGCGCGGGCAGACGCTGCAAAGCCGATATCTTGCTTGTTTCTAAGTCAATCTGTGGTCTCAAGACATTTAAGGGGATTGTGGTCACCAATACCAGTCCCTGTGGCTGAGTAAAAAGCCCATTAATGTGCCAAAGACCACCTTTCAAGATTACTCGTTAGAGAGTCACAGGGCCGGTAGAAATGTAGTACTACTTTTCCCCTCTGACTCTGGTGGTACCCTTCATCTTCTAATTACTTCCAGCAGAGCCTCGTGCTCTCTAGGCTCAAAGACGCAGTGGGATATCCATGTGGCAAAGGCATGGAGTTATTTTTCCTTTGAGATCCCAGGAGGAAATATACCCACCAAGTAATGTGTAGCTTGTGTATCAGACTTGATATAAACTACTTTCAATCATGTGCTGATCGCCAGTTTTCACAATTCAAGTTGGGAGAGTTTGTTACAATACTGATTTGCCGCACAATTGATTTTAGAGGTTTCTATAGGCTCAGAGACGGGTATTCTCTGGCTGGGCACATATTCTTAACATTAATCCAGGATTGATGTTCAACTACAGCGAAAAGGAACCTTCTGGCTCGGGCTGACTGCAGAGAAAGGTCCCAGTATCCCAGCATAGGAGGACATGCTACGCACAGTCTATTCAGTGCTCCAAAATATATTCGTGCCTTCATTTTAGAAAATGTCATTGGAAATTATTTCATTCAATACGACACTCTTGTGCG
Organism: Lissotriton helveticus; assembly: GCF_964261635.1. Classification (NCBI taxonomy): domain Eukaryota; kingdom Metazoa; phylum Chordata; class Amphibia; order Caudata; family Salamandridae; genus Lissotriton; species Lissotriton helveticus. Next base: position 4,653,179 of record NC_136066.1, read on the forward strand.
TCTACAGTGCCACGTATCCCCTCACCAAACAACAATCGTACTTCCATTTTTTGAATAATTAACAATTGGCAAGACATTTTTAATGAACAAAGTTCAGAACTTTAACTAGGGCTGTTCAAAAATACCCTGCTGTGAAAGTTTCACAAGTTGTGTGAATATTATGCACGCTCCCAGGGTGCATCTCTCTTTGAGACCAGTATAGAAACACGTTCACGCTCTGATACGCCTGCAAGCCTGCCCTAAGGAAATACACTTAACATTGTAACACTACACATTCCATTTTGAGTTCTTTTTATCATAAAATAACCTTGACTTATGTACCGGTCCAATTTAATTTATATGTAATACAATTTAAATGACTTGTGGTGTCTTTAAAATGATTCCTATGCTGTTGATCTTAAGGTTCTCTGTTCAGAGTTCCAAAATCAAAGCGATATGTTTAATTTGAGATAGGGCTTTGTTTACAAATATTAACAGCTGTGACAGACAAATATAATAACACGGACAGGATTGTGTACAAGTAGTGACAGCTGTGACAGTCGGATCGAATAACACGGACAGGATCGTGTAGAAATAGCGACAGCTGTGAGTCTGATCTACTTACACAGACAGGGCAAGCCATTCTCCATAAGATGACAAGCTGCGGATTCCTGCAGTCGGTGGCTGTCCCCTTCCTGTCCTACCTGCCAGCCGGGCCTGATGTTTCCCAACAGCTCCAGTGGTTTACAGTAGCATCAATGATTGAGCTTTGGGTGGGGTAAAGCTGCTGTACCCATGGCCCTCTGACCTCACAAAGGTCTAAGGCAGCAGCTGCCTGGACTCAGAGGCTACATCACTGAAGCAGGAGCAGCTGTGCTGGCCTCATACCCCCAGTTTAAAGTAGAAAACACCCACAGCGGTTGAAGTGTGTGTGTTGGAGTGAGGAAGTTCAAGGTAAGAACCAGACAGAATCGTACAATACCATCAACACCAAAGAGAAATGTACTAAAGTAATGGAAGAGACACGTCCTAGGCAAAGTAAAGCAAGGCAATCATTGCATTTGCTTCTCTAGCAAGAGTCAGTCCACACACATTTAACTACAATAATGCCTTCGTTTCAATCACAGCCCAAGCCAAGTTCCAGCATCATCACAGGACAAGCTAAGCTCCAGCCTTGGTCAAAACTGTGCCACTGCCTCGGTCACAGACAAAAAGAAGTGTGGCCCTGCTTGCAGTCACATTTGCCTCATTCGTGGCCATAAGTGAGAATGAACCTAGGACATGGTACAAGCTTCTGTCAAGCCAATGTAGAACTCACACGCAAATCACAACCAACCCTAGCTCCATATTGGAGTCACAGCCAATCCTAGCTCCATTCTCAAGACACAGTCAGTCCTAGCTCCATACTCGAGAGACAGACAATACTAGCTCCATTCTCAAGTCACAGCCAATCCTAGCTCCGTACTCGAGACACAGACAATCCTAGCTCCATACTCAAGTCACAGCCAATCCTAGCTCCATTCGCTCCATTCTCAAGACACAGCCAGTCCTAGCCCCATACTTAAGACACAGCAAATCCTAGCTCCATTCTCAAGTCACAGCCAATCCTAGCTCTGTACTCGAGATAGTCAATCCTATCTCCATACTCGAGTCACAGCCAATCCTAAGCTCCACACGCGAGCCACAGCCAATCCTAGCTCCACACGCGAGCCACAGCCAATCCTAGCTCCACACGCGAGCCACAGGCAATCCCAGCTCCATACTCATCTAATCCCAGGAATCAGCAAGTCACAGGAAATGGTGAGCCATTGCCTTTGCCACTGGTTGATCCAAGCTTCTGACACTTCAATCCAATTGTCAAACTCAGTCAATGCCAATCCCAATGTCAACCATTATTGATTGCTGATCCCAAGGCACAGCCACATCCAAACCCAACCCAGGCACATAGTCGCAGTCAATCACAAGTCCCATTCCCAGGTTCCCTCGATTAAACCCACGGAGCAACACCGTCCACCATAAACTACCATCAGCACCAAACAAACAGGAAGTGACCAAGTGAACAGCGTCAATCAACTTACCTCAGTCTTTAAAGACCCGATCTCAGTCATCAGGCACTCTAGCTTCTGGTCATAGGCTTGCATTCTGCTGCGGAGGAGATCTTCCTCCTCAGTCGAGAGGTCGCAGGAATGACTGGATGACATTTTGTCTATTTCTGGTGGTGTTATTTCGAGGCGATGAGTTGCGCCCTGACAAGATAGAGAATGCGAGAAACTAAATGTAGAGAATTCAGAAGGCATCGAAATGATTTTTAGACTGGGGAGTAATTTGAGTGGGACATATATGGAAAGGAAAAAAAGAATAAGAACCAGTATTAACAAGATGGATTGGAGGGAGGCAATGATGGAGAACCGCATTCATAGAGGCAGGGAAGTGGGGGTGGAGAGTATCTTTCTCAATGACTAGGGCTGTGTGTGCCGAGATCACAGACACGTAGAGGGATTGATAACCATGTCCAACTGTGTGAAGATCAGAGGCAGAGGACAACCATGTGTGTGTATTAAGAGGCAGATACCAAAGGCAGGGAATAAACGACAATGTGTGCGCAGAGAGAAGAGACAAGCGGAGTGCACAGCCAGGGGAGGAACGGTAATCTCAATATGTACAGAGAGAAGTAGGAGATGAATGATCGGGCATGTTTGTGAGTGCCGAGAACCAAGTGAGGAACCAAGTGAGGAACAATGCGAGTGTGTGCGCAGAATCAACAACCATGTCCATGCGTGCAGAGATCAGAGGAAATAAATGAACTACAAGCAGGGTGATTGTTTTTTTAGAAGAGGTCTTTATTGCCATATTTCCATTTGAGATAGACATGTGTACACAAATGCAAGGAATGGTCACCCACGTGCGAATTTATCTAATACAGAGGGATCTGAAAATATCTTAGGCTTTTAAGATTCAAAGTGCAATATAACAATATGCTCAGTGGCAGTAAATAAGGAAGAGAAAAAAAGAGCCAGGGACAGGTTGAGAGTAAAAGTCAGGAAAGATTAACGACCTCTAAACATCTAAGGGTTTACTGCAGGGGGAGGGTGTAAGTAAGGCAGAGTTGACCATTTGCAAGAGGGCAAAGAGAAACATGGAATAATTCAGAACGTTTGTGCAGAGACGAGCAGCCGAGGAACAACGTATGTGTGCACCAGCAGGGGTTGAGAGCCACATCTGGACAGAGATGAGAGGCAGGGGAGGAACATATATACCCACGCATGGCAAGGCGAGCACGGGATGAATGGTCAAGATTAAGCAGAGACAATCTCTTGATGGGCAACTCTGTGTATGCAGAGATTACAGCTGTGGGAGGTGTGGGGGTGAGTAACCATTGCATTTGTCTAGAGCGAAGCAGGGTGAGGACGACTATATCCATGTGTGCAGAGATCAGAGACAAGGAATGAGGCATGGATGGCCAGGACACAGACGCAAGCAGGGGATGAAGGCCTGTGTGCAGGTACCAGAGATGAGCACAGTATGGATGGACAACCACATTCAGGTATAAATATATTGGAGGGAGGCAAGAAGGAATAAAAGGTTTCCGAATCTTAATTCAGAGAGCTCTAATGACGTATGGCTGCCAGGAAGCATTAGGATTGCCAATCCAACAAGTCACAACCTTATGAGATCAGCAAGGCTAGAGTCCACAGGCGTCTCACAAGGCTCGCACTCTCTGTGAATGCCTGTGTCAATGACCTCAAAGATGGTGAGGAATCAGTGTTCTCGCTGCACGTACTCTGGAGCGGTCCAACTCTGCACCCTAACTACAGAGTGGGGACAGTCTCATTGTTTCTGTAATAGACGTTTCAGGACTCTTGGCAAATGAAGGGCTTTTTGGCTCTGTGTGCACTGCAGAATGACTGGAAACACATCATGGTACTTTCAGAAATGAGCAGACAGAGCAATGTAGACATTGGGGCGTGTTCTAAAGGTTTTTTCCCCAGAAAGAGATAGAAAGTGAACCAGCTGGAAGTTTCCCTTTGGAACCAGAGCGTTCTAGAGTCTTACACCTCCTTCCATTTACAGTACACCCAGCATCAGAGAACGCTGAAACTAACAAATACCAGAACGGCGGAGTATAGTGTTTGTTCGGTGGGCTGTTTACACCTCGCTTTGCCAAGCAGGGCTTACACAGCTCTGGCTTGGGAGTCCCAACAGCCTAGGAGCCTTTGTGATCTCATCACCACAGGTCAGCAGGTTCAGACATCCTAGTTGAAACCCAAGGCCTAAATTCATACTTACCACCCTGTTGGAGTCCTGGTTGTTGGCACACGTGCAAAGACACCCCTTTTCAGCATGAATTGGGCAGTTCCATAGAAGCCCAGATGTTCTGCTTCAGTAGAGCTGCCTCAAAGCTCACACAGCAGTAAGGTGGCCAACCGCTGGCTTCCAGGCTTGCAGTCTGATGACATAACAATCTGAGATTGGCAGTCACATGGCTGGATTCCACCAATCAGACAGCAAAGCCTGCTATGGGTTTAATACTGTGCTGAGTTCTGTGAGCTCACTTGACCTGAGACACTGGAGAACACAAACGATCAACACGGTGAACTGTAGGAGGACACAAAAAATGAATTGGGTAGAGGACTGTAGGAAGCTGGCTCTTTATATAATATACCAAAAAGAGGCGCACTGTGCAGAGAGTTATGAGTGGACAGGGCTTCAACAATCCCAGGGTGCTCTATTTGTGGCTGTGTGGTCGAGCAGCCTTAGGCTTATCAGAGGGAGTGATAGGCATTTGTTGTACGCACACAAGCAAGAAATGAGACACTCTCGCACTCAATAAGGAAGCGTACACCAATTTAGAAAAACATTGCTTTTTATATTAATTTAGACACCAAGATCTACAACATTTGGCAAGGACTTCTCTAGTTCGCAATTTTCAAACATTTAGAAAATGTAGCTGTCGGATTTGAGGCATGAGCCTCGAACGCAATAATGTTATCCTATGGGAGCAAGGTACACAGCATTAGTTCACTAGCAAACAGTTTACAGGACTATTCATCTGGACTCAAGGTAGGGTCAAGGTCCTTAGAACCATCAGCAGTTTCGGGTTAACTGCCCGGATGCAGAGGTGTTGGGAGCAAGAGTAGCCTCAAACGCTACTGCTGAATTCTATGGAGAAACCTGGAAGCAGAATAATGCTGCAAGTGGGAACTTGGGGACAAGTCCGTCGGAATCCAAAGGGGGGCTCAATTCATCAGGGTCTCTGGAGCAAGGGTGCATAGACAGTCTCAGACTTGGGCTGTGGGCCACGGGTGCAGAGGTGTTTTGTCCGGCGAGTCGCTTGCATTGGAGTCTCTAACTTTTGGGGATGACCTGGAGATGGGGACTAAACAGGGCAGCAGGGCCTCTCTCAGTGCTGGCCTCTCTGGCGCTGAAGTCCCTCGCTGGTAGGTTGGTCTTGGCAGGGTTGGTGTCCGGACAGGACACTGAACAGGCCTTGGCTGCTGCAAGGGGGCAGTACCAAGGGTAATGGTGCAGGGTGGCTTCTGAGGGTCCTGGCGCTCCCAAACTTGGTGAGGAGGGGGGGCGGATTTGACCCCCTGGAGCACAGTGACATTACGGACAGTGCCTGCAGGCTGCATGGAAGTGGATCCTTCACTTCAAGGGAGCTGCTGACAGGTTGGCGAAGTGATGGCAGCTCTCCGAGGCTTTTGGAGGATGCACAGCTGCAAGATGAGACAGGTCTTTGCAACAGTGAGACAGGAGCAGGCAGGCAGGGCTTGGCGCAAAGTCCACAGCTACTCCACAGTTCTTACGTTCATTAGCTCTTCTTTTTCCTTCTTGTTCTTGGGTCAGGTGAACCAGAGTTCCTGGTGTCAGGGGGCCACCAAAAAAACAAGTTACTTACCTTTGGTAACTATGTATCTGGAAGAGATATAGGTTAGTTGTAGATTCCTTACCGTAGAATTTCCCCAAAGCATCAGTCTTGATCCGGAGATTTTTTTCTTCAGTAATACCCCTGCCCGTCGGTAGATGGCATAGGTTGACTCAGCATCCTTCATTGTGGTCGTCAGGAGGACGTCCCAGTGCCTACTTAGATGCCGACCCTATGCGCTGACCAGACTTTCCATGCCAGAAGTGCAGAGCCATGCAAGACACTGACCACTGATGCACCACAACTAGGGCCCTGTAAGGGAGTCCCTATCCCTAGAAATTAGTTACAGAACAGGGAGGATGGGTGGGGCGGTAAGGAATCTATAACTAACCTATGTCTCTTCCAGATACATCATTAACGAAGTTAAGTAACTTGTTCATCTCAAAGAGACTGTTAGTTGGAGATTCCTTACCTTATAATAGATATCCCAGCAATACCATCTCCGGAGGAGTGTCTGCGAAACAAGTGCACCCAAGAAAGTCCTGGAGGACCGAATGGGCAAAATAGCCGTCACTCCGGACTTGACTGTCCAGGCAATAGTGTCTGGTAAATGTGTGCAGAGATGCCCACATTGCCGCCTGGCACATATCAAGGAGTGGGACTCCACGTGTCAATGCAGTGGTTGCTGCCGTTGCCCTAGGGAGTGAGCACGCAACCCCACTGGAGGATCCTTCTTCGCTAAAGCGTAGCAGATCTTAATGCAAAGAACAAGCAATCGAGACACAGTATTTAAACAGTCCGGCCTTTCTGGGCACCCCCACAGCCAGCAAAGAGTTGATCATCAACCCGGAAATCTTTGGTGCGGTCAAGGTAGAAGGACAGCGCACGTTTAGGGTCCAGACGGTGGAGTATCTCCTCCTCCTTGGAAGGGTGTGGAGGTGGGGAAAAGGTAGCAAAGGTAATGGATTGTCCTACATGAAATGGTGAAACCACTTTAGGATGGAACGAAGGCTTCGGTCTAAGCACCACTTTGTCCGGATGCACAGAGAAGAAAGGGGCCTGAAACTCACTCAGCCTTCGAGCAGAGGTGATGGCTACAAGGAAGACAGTCTTGAGAGTGAGGAGCCTGAGAGGGCAGTTATGAAGGGAGCACACATAAGAAATGTGAGAACAAGATTCAAGTCCCACTGGGGCATTATGAAGCGAGTAATGCCCTTAAAGAATCTGTTAACAATAGGAGACTTGAACAAGGATGGCTGACCCGGCAGCTCAAGAAAAGCAGAGATAGCTGCAAGATATCCTTTGAGAGTGCCCAGAGCACTGCTGGGCCAAAGAAAGTATGTACAAGAGGACCTCTGAAAGAGGGGCAGAGAGGGGATCCACAGCCTTTCGGCTGTTCGGGAGGATAGGCATGAAACTGCACTGTGTCCAGAAGAGCTCCGATGAAAGAGACCATCTGAGAGGAAGTCAGGAGAGGGGAGACGACAGCCTGTGGCGAGCCCGCCTTCAACAGCCAGTCTTCGAGATAGGGGGAAGACTGGAAATCCAAATCTGTGCAGATGAGCTGTGACCACCACCATCTCTTTTGTAACACCTGAAGGGCACTGGAAATGCTAAAGGGGAGCACAGTGAACTGAAAATGCTCGCGGCATACCGTGAACCGTAGATAGCGTCTATCGGCTGGCAAGACAGGAATGTGGAAATAAGCATCCTGCAAGTCCAACGCCACCATCCAGTCTCCAGGGTCGAGGGCAGATAGGACCTGAGCCAAGGTTAGCATTTTGATCTTCTCCTTCCAGAGGAAGCTGTTGAGGGCCCTGAGGTCTAAGATAGGACTCAGGCCTTTCTCCTTCTAGGGCACCAGAAAATAGCGGGAATAGCAACCACAACCCTCTTCTGGCACAGCGACCCACTCTATAGCTCCCTTGGCCAAAGGAGCTGGGACTTCCTGGCGGAGAAGTGCCAAATGATCCTCCGACATGCGATCGTAAGACGGTGGCAAGGAGGGAGGGGTAGTCTCAAAGGGGATGGAGTAGCCCCTTCAGAGGATTTGCAGAACCAACCTGTCTGACATGATGGATTGCCAGTGGGGGAGGTGATGGAGAATCCTACCTCCAACTGGCTGAAAATGGGCTTGGAACATTGGACTAGGAAGATTCAGAGGCAGTGGGGTGTGGCGGGGGATGGTGGACTGGCCCGCCCACTGGCTCCGAGACCTGCAAGGACGCTGGGTCCCACGCCTGCGGCCAGGCAGAAGCTGCGCAGCTTGCGTGAACCAGTGGCTAGGCTGGGCCGGACGTGGTTGGATGCCCCTTCCGTAGCCCAGAAGGGAAGAAAAGAAGACTGGAGTGGAATGCGCAGGGAGGCCTAAAGAGCTGGCCGTAACTCGAGAGTCTTTAAAGCGCTCAACCGCCAAGTTTTTGTCGCCAAAAACACGACGCCCATCAAAGGGCACGTTCATCAAGGTTGACTGGACATCCCCCTAAAAGTCAGATGTCCTCAACGAGGCTTAGCGTCTAAGGGCTACTGACGTGCCGATCGTTCTGCCCAGTGAGCCGGTGGCATCCAGTCCACACCGAATGGCGAATTTGGCAGTGTCTCTGCCACCCGCACCTGCCTGGGAGAGAACAGCCCGGGCCTCCTCCGGGCACTGAAGCAGCACCTACGCGACCGTTTCCCAGATGGCATGGGAGTAGCGGCCAAAAAGGCACGCAGTATTCACCGACCGCAGTGCCAAGCTGGAGGAAGAGAACATTGGCTTCCCAAGATGGTCCAGCTTCTCGGATTCCCTATCTGGAGGAGTAGAAGAGAACGCAGTAGGAAGGGTGTTGGGTAAGGAACACTGGGTCACACGTGCCGGGTGATGGTGGAGGGCAATTGTCCGCTCTACAGGAGCCTCTGTGCTGGGCGGGGACCAAGTGCCCAGGAGCACATCAGTAAGGTCTTCATTGAACGGCAATAGGGGTTCAGAGGAAGAAGCTGCAGGCTGAAGCACCTCGGTCTGGAGGTTAGTCCTGACTGTTACTGAAGGGAGCTCAGGCCAAGGACTTCGGCTTCCCTTCTCGCCACCACAGCATAGGATGCTCCCTCCTCCGTAGCCACGGTAGGGGGAGAAAGAAAACCAGTGTCTAGAGAGGTGTTGAGACCACTGGCATCACACAGGTCGTCTTGTAAGTCCAGTTCTTCCAGCTGGTCAGTTAAAGGGTCCAGTGACCCCTCCCAGTCCTCATCACCAGCCTCTGGTCGATAGAGAACACCAGGGATGAACAGGGGTAAAAAGTACCCTCTGGCGTCGGTTCCGACGCTGGCCAATGTCGGTCCGGCTCCGTGTCCAACTCGGGGATGAGGAGGCGTCGGCCGGGGGCACACCTGGCGCCGGGGGCATCATCGTCAAGATCAGCACTGGGGAAGGTTGAGTAAGATCGACCGGCGTCGATCTGGATCCAGACTTGGATCCGCGGGGGCCCTGCTGCGCCAGGGCCGGAGATGGCGGCATCGAATACCCCGGACCTCCGACCCGCTCCGCGGGGCCCGAAGGTGCACCGGCGGAAGCGGGCTGCCCAAAGACGAGGTGTAGGGCCTCGTAAAATTGTCTAAGTTGGGCAGGGGACGCTACGGCTACCGGAAAGGGTGGGAAGCACAAAGTCGTCCCTGAAGCAGGCCTTGGAGATATAGCCTTTGAGCGACGATGCTCCGCGTCCTGCGTCGTGTCAGCCGATCGACCAGGAGAAGGTGAAGAGCGCTTATGCTTCTTAGCCTTCTTCTTGTTTTTCGACTTACCCTTAGACCTCAACAACTAGGAGTGCGGCGAGGAGTGGGGGCACTGCAAACGGCCTAGTGACCTGGAGCGACGCAGAGCCGACCGTTGGGCCTCCAACAACTTTTGGGACAGCTCCCGTAAAGTCTTTGGGTTCATGGCCCGGCAGTCAGAGCACGACTTCGGGTTGTGGTCGTGCTCCAGACATTACAAGCACACAAGGTGCTCATCCGTCACAGACATCATTTTGTGGCAGGCACTGCAGGGCTTGAAGCCGGTCAGACATAGGGACATCCCTCGCGCACCAGGCGTCCAAGGCTCGAAAAAGACGTAGCCAAAAAACAGCTAAGGGGTAGCTCTCTCCGGATATGTGCTAGGCTGGTGCAGAAAAAGAAAGAACTGATGTCAGCACGCAGGGGCGGCATCTAAGTAGGCACCGCAACGTCATCTCGGCGACCAAGACGCTGACTGATGCGGAGTCGACTGACGTGGAGTCGACCGACGCCACCTACCGATGCGCAGGGGTATTGATGAAGAAAAAAATCTGTGGATCCAGACTGACGCCTGGGGGAAATTCTACGGTAAGGAATCTACAACTAACAGTCTCTTTCAGATTACTAAATTTAGGGGTGTTAAAGGGAGTGAAAGGTAGTAACTAGTGGGCTGCTTACCCTTGGGATCATTAAACCCCTATATGATCACTTCCTGTGGAGGGTGGGCATAACCCCGTCCCAGAGTTCCTAATTCCATCCACAAAACAAGAAGTTGGAACCCTTTTTCTTGGAGCACATATGGCAGCCCCCCTTAGGGGTGTGACTAGCCTGGCAGTGCAACAGCCTACTTGCATAGTTAATTTCCCGCCTGTCCTGGTGCCAAATGGGCGTAAAAGCAGGGGGTTCTATCACGCGGGTCGGGGGAAGCTGGATTCGCATATCAGAGGTGGCAGGGACTTTGAAGTCCCTGGTCTTGAAATGAAGATTCACTAGCCATCTTCCTGTAGGAGGTGAGAACACTTCCTCCGGAGCAGGCATTGTTTCTGGCCTCCGAGAGCGGGGGCTCTCACTTCCATGGGGCCAGAAACTCATCTGTGGTGGCAAGCTGGTCGATACCAGTCACCCAGCACACTAGAGGACTAGTAGGCTTCTGGGTGCATGTCATAATTAACTTTGTACGGAAATCAGTATAGATTTATTAAGTCAAGGTGTGTGATACCAAACATCATAGGTTGCAGTAAAGTCATCATGTAGTTGGGGGAACACGTAGTGACCAGTGCCCAGTACATGTACTTAAGATACCTACGCATTTAGTAATTGGGCTAGACCGCACAGGGGCATAGCTCCTCTTGCCCTCACGTGTAATATAATGCACCCTACCTTAGGGCTACAAGTCCTTCTCTAAGGGTAACTTACATTTATTATATGCAGTGACTTTGGCATGGCACACACTGAGTGTGCCATGTCGTGTCTTCACTCAAGGTCTGCACCATGACACGCAGCCTGCAAGGGCAGGCTGTATGCAATTTGTATGGGGGTCCCGTAGGGTGGCATAATACACGCTGCAGCCCCTTAGGAACTGTCTTCCGGTTCCCATGCCCTAGATACAAGGGGTGCCACTTACTAGGGACTTACAGGGGTGCCAAAGTGTGTATCAATTGGTTAACAATTTGAATATTTTACTTTGTTTTAGGGAAAGAGCATTGACACTGGGGCCTGGTTAGCAGGGACTCCAGTGCACATCAGTCGAAAAACATCAGAATCAGTAGCAAAAAGTGAGGATGACCATGACAAACAGGGGCACTTGCTTACGAGAACAAACTGAAAATGTGGCTAAGATCAGGATTTTTTTTTTTAAATCTTGAAGATGAAATAAAAGAATTGGTTGAGGAAAGCTGTCCCGGGCTGTCAGAAAGTGGGACACCTGGAGGAAACCATTTATTGTCAGTGAGTGGAACCATGCTGCAAGAGAGGTGCGCTTTACTGCCCTCCGTGTACCCCGTACTGCCAGAGTGGAACCATGCCGCAAGAGATGTGCCCTATGCGGCTCGAATGGTACTACTTGCTGCCAGAGAAGGGAACTCCATGTAGACACAGAGCAGAACCATGCTGCCAGATAGGTGCCCGGTGCCGACACTGGGGCACTCCATGCTGCAACAGACATGCTCCATTTGGCAAAGAATAGTGGTCCAAGCTGGCAGACAGTGGCATTCCGCTGCAAAACCATCACCTTTTGTTGCCAAGGAGGGCACCCAATGAAACCAGAGAATGGCACCATAATGCCAGAGACAACTCCTTGAGATGTCCAGGACAAACTAAGAGACAAAGTTAAGCTGGGATATTTCTTAATTTTCAATGGCTAGGGCCATGAGCTGCGTTTAAGCCACTAATGTAGGACTGGGGATCTCCTGAATGGTAAAATCCAAGCACATCTTCTGGATATGCAAGACAAATACTAATTAACGAACAGATAGGATACATTTCAGCAGAGTTTATTTGTGGGTGATATTGAAACTGAGCCAGGTTTTGGCATGTAGTCGCTTGCTGATCCCAACATTCCTTTAGAGCGTTCTTGACCGTAACCCTACGAAACACAATCCTAAAAGGAAAGGGTTTTTGAGTTATCAGGGGGTTACAAGGTTTTTATGAAGTACCAAGAGTCGACGCTAGCTAAAGCAGTGAAGCTTGCAATCTAATGTGGGTTTGCGGCACAGCAGAGGTGGCTCTTTTTGCCCCAGGGGTTCCCTATGTTTTGTCCATTTCAAGTCAGTTTGACATTGGGTGGCCGCTTGCCGTGCCCTGAAATCTGGAGCCGCAGTGCATGGACGTTGCATGCATTAACATGGATCGTTGCTCTGGCAACCATCAATGAGCTCCTGAGAGTATCCTGCGGCTGGCCTGAGGGAAGAGGATTACAAACATTTAAATAAAAATGTACTTCTGCATATGATTTGCAGTGTGAATGAGAGCCTTTACGTTAATTGTGGTTATCGTGCTTCTAGCTTTTTGATTATTTTACTTATAATTTTACATTTGTGTGTCTAGGCACAAGCATAAGGAAGAATCACAAAGAACTGGAGGTAGTAATACATAACAATATTTACAAATGGCCGTGGTGGAATAATTGGGAGCACATCTAATCCCCTTGTGCATTCAAAGTGAGGATACAAGTATTGGTGCCCCTCGAGGTTAAGAGAACTGCACCCCACTGCCTAAGGTGCCAAAACACCGATGCCCAATTGACCCAGTGAGAACATACAACAGAAATAAACCTCGGCACTCCTATTCAATTTTGTGTTGATTCATAAAGTTATCTAAGCAAGTCAGTGCAAAGTACCAGCAGGACATCAATATCGTTCTTGCCGAATCAATTTAATATAAATTCCAGAATCTTAGGTTGCAAAGTTAAAAAAACAACAGTAACAATGTAATTAGGAGAGGCAGCTTGATCTGACAAGAGTTGAACCGGCAGCAGACACGTGTTTTGTTTCATAGAAACTTTTTCAACGCTTCAATAATTGTTTGCAAGAGTAACCAAAAAGTAATATCTGTCTGTCCAAGTCTTGTCATGGGGATTCGTTTGTCCCTAGGTATGTTAAGTCTCTCTATGTACCGGTAGACAGCGTCACGTACTCCTTGGTTAAAAAATCTACTCGTTATTTGCTAGTTTTGGTGGTCACATAGTCTTGGGCTATAATATGCCCCTTGTAACCTCGAGAGTCCCTTGCGGCTTTACACGACTGCGCCGCCATTGTGGAGAATGCTTTCATATACAGCAGGCTGAAAGTTAAGGACTTCACAGAAACATATGAATCAACTGTGAACAAAGGAGTGGCCGGGACTTCGAAATCGCCTGGGGTCCTATAAAATGTATCCCCTCCCTGCGATACCTTGGCAGAAAAGTAGTTCATCAATTGCATGTCAATGTAACCTAACTTTTCCATCGACTCAAAGTACATTTGACCTCTTCTAGGCCATGATCGGTGGCTTAAGAAGAGGCTTGTTTCTCTGGCAATCCAGAGATTACGTTCTTTCTTGGAGTGTGCGACTTGTAAGGGTAAACACACTTCAGGGTGTTACCAGATAATTTTTTGCATTAATTTCCATCATGATCTAATGGCACAGAATGAATGAACAAGTTGCTTATCTTCGATAATCTTCCTGGTGGATACTCTAACCTTGTGAATACTCACCCAAGTGCCATACTGGATCAAATGTCCTTTAAACAATACCTCTGCATACCAGTAGGTGGTGTCATGCGGCTCCGCTACTAACGCCGTTCCACTCCAGAAGTGAGGCGTGGAGTTGCTCATAATGAAATGAAATGAAACATAAATGTATAAAGCGCAAGACTTTCACCCGAGGGCGTCAAGGCGCTAGCTCAGCACAGGACATACCAGACACCTTTTTGAGATCACCTCAGAGATTAAAGAGCCACGTCTTTAACAACTTTCTGAAAGCCAACAAGTGAGTTTCTTCCTTAAGCTGCAGCAGAAGGGATTTCCAGAGTCTGGTTGTGCCAACCAGAAAACTCCTGCCAACCCAAGAACATTTCTTGAACCTGGGCATTAACAAGTTGTGAGAGTTTGCTGAGCGAAGATGACGGGCAGGAACATATGGCTGCAAATTCTGTTCGAAAAAAGCTGGTCCCGTGTTATGAATAGCTTTAAATGCTATACAAAGAGCAAAATCCTCTTTTGCGATTCTCAAATAGCGATTCTCGAGGAATCGCTATTTGAGAATCGTAAAATGCTATGTATGTAGGATTTGCAATACATTTTGCGAATCCTACATATTCCTTAATTGCGAATTTTGCTTTGCAATTAAGGAATACCTCGCCATTCATTCCTATGGGGCCAGAGACCCATAGGAATGAAACGCGAGACATTATCAATTTGCGATTAGCAATTAGAGAATCGCAAATTTAGAATGCAATTTCAAGGGTGCAAGGGTGTCAAAAGGACACCCTGTTGCACCCCTGAAATAAGCATGGGTGCACATGTGGCGCACATGTATGTGCTTCACATTGCACTTTGAAAAATGGCCTTCACAGCGACAATCCACCAACACGCGGCAGACACTCAAATCAATCAATCAGAGTACTTGTAAAGTGCGCTACTTACCCGTGAGGGTCCCAAGGCGCTGAGGGGAGAGGGGGGTGCTGCTACAGCTCGAAGAGTCAGGTCTTGAGGAGGCGTCTGAAGGTGAGTAGGTCTTGGGTCTGCCGTATGTGGGTAGGGAGGGTGTTCCAGGTCTACCTTCGGGCATCAATGGCCTTCACAGCGACTCTCCATCAACACGCGGCAGACACTCAAATTCACCATCGGGCATCAATGGCCTTCACAGCGACTCTCCACCAACACGGGTCAGACACTCAAATCTACCATCGGGCATCAATAGCATTCACAGCGACTCTCCACCAACACGCGGCAGACACTCAAATCTACCATCGGGCATCAATGGCATTCACAGCGACTCTCCACCAACACGTGGCAGACACTCAAATCTACCTTTGGGCGTCAATGGCCTTCACAGCGACTCTCCATCAACACGCGGCAGACACTCAAATCTACCATCGGGCATCAATGGCATTCACAGCGACTCTCCACCAACACGTGGCAGACACTCAAATCTACCATCGGGCATCAATGGCATTCACAGCGACTCTCCACCAACACGTGGCAGACACTCAAATCTACCTTTGGGCGTCAATGGCCTTCACAGCGACTCTCCACCAACACGCGGCAGACACTCAAATCTACCATCGGGCATCAATGGCATTCACAGCGACTCTCCACCAACACGTGGCAGACACTCAAATCTACCTTTGGGCGTCAATGGCCTTCACAGCGACTCTCCATCAACACGCGGCAGACACTCAAATCTACCATCGGGCATCAATGGCATTCACAGCGACTCTCCACCAACCCGAGGCAGACACTCAAATCTACCTTCAGGCATCAATGGCATTCACAGTGACGCTCCACCAACACACGGCAGACACTCCAATCTACCTTTGGGCGTCAATGGCCTTCACAGCGACTCTCCACCAACACGGGTCAGACACTCAAATCTACCATCGGGCATCAATAGCATTCACAGCGACTCTCCACCAACACGCGGCAGACACTCAAATCTACCATCGGGCATCAATGGCATTCACAGCGACTCTCCACCAACACGTGGCAGACACTCAAATCTACCATCGGGCATCAATGGCATTCACAGCGACTCTCCATCAATACGCGCAGACACTCAAATCTACCATCAGGCATCAATGACATTCACAGCGTCTCCAACACGCGGCAGACACTCAAATCTACCTTCAGGCATCAATGGCATTCACAGTGACGCTCCACCAACACGCGGCAGACACTCCAATCTACCATCGAGCATCAATGGCATTCACAGCGACTCTCCACCAACACGCGGCAGACACTCAAATCTACCATCGGGCATCAATAGCATTCACAGCGACTCTCCACCAACCCGAGGCAGACACTCAAATCTACCATCGGGCATCAATGGCATTCACAGCGACTCTCCACCAACATGCGGCAGACACTCAAACCTACCTTGGGGCATTCACAGCGACTCGCCACCAACACGTGGCAGACACTCAAATCTACCATCGGGCATCAATGGCAGTCACAACGACTCTCCACCAACACGTGGCAGACACTCAAATCTACCATCGGGCATCAATGGCCTTCACAGCGACTCTCCATCACACGGCAGACACTCAAATCTACCATCGGGCATCAATGGCATTCACAGCGACTCTCCACCAACACACGGCAGACACTCAAATCTACCATCCGGCATCAATGGCATTCACAGCATCTCCAACACGCGGCAGACACTCAAATCTACCTTCAGGCATCAATGGCATTCACAGTGACGCTCCACCAACACGCGGCAGACACTCAAATCTACCATCGGGCATCAATAACATTCACAGCGACTCTCCACCAACACGTGGCAGACACTCAAATCTACCATCGGGCATCAATGGCCTTCACAACGACTCTCCACCAACACGCGCCAGACACTCAAATCTACCATCGGGCATCAATAACATTCACAGCGACTCTCCATCAATACGCGCAGACACTCAAATCTACCATCAGGCATCAATGACATTCACAACGACTCTTCATCACACGCGCCAGACACTCAAATCTACCATCGGGCATCAATGGCATTCACAGCGTCTCCAACACGCGGCAGACACTCAAATCTACCTTCAGGCATCAATGGCATTCACAGTGACGCTCCACCAACACGCGGCAGACACTCCAATCTACCATCGAGCATCAATGGCATTCACAGCGACTCTCCACCAACACGCGGCAGACACTCAAACCTACCTTGGGGCATTCACAGCGACTCTCCACCAACACGCGGCAGACACTCAAATCTACCATCGGGCATCAATGGCAGTCACAACGACTCTCCACCAACACATGGCAGACACTCAAATCTACCATCGGGCATCAATGGCCTTCACAGCGACTCTCCATCACACGGCAGACACTCAAATCTACCATCGGGCATCAATGGCATTCACAGCGACTCTCCACCAACACACGGCAGACACTCAAATCTACCATCCGGCATCAATGGCATTCACAGCATCTCCAACACGCGGCAGACACTCAAATCTACCTTCAGGCATCAATGGCATTCACAGTGACGCTCCACCAACACACGGCAGACACTCAAATCTACCATCAGGCATGAATGGCCTTCACAACAACTCTCCACCAACATGCGTCAGACACTCAAATTCACCATCGGGCATCAATGGCCTTCACAGCGACTCTCCATCAATACGCGCAGACACTCAAATCTACCATCAGGCATCAATGACATTCACAGCGACTCTTCATCACACGCGCCAGACACTCAAATCTACCATCGGGCATCAATGGCATTCACAGCGACTCTCCACCAACACGCGGCAGACACTCCAATCTACCATCGGGCATCAATGGCATTCACAGTGACTCCACCAACACACGGCAGACACTCAAATCTACCATCAGGCATGAATGGCCTTCACAACGACTCTCCATCAATACGCGCAGACACTCAAATCTACCATCAGGCATCAATGACATTCACAGCGACTCTTCATCACACGCGCCAGACACTCAAATCTACCATCGGGCATCAACGGCATTCACAGCGACTCTCCACCAACACGCGGCAGACACTCAAATCTACCATCGGGCATCAATGGCATTCACATCGACTCTCCACCAACACGCGGCAGACACTCCAATCTACCATCGGGCATCAATGGCATTCACAGTGACTCTCCACCAACACACAGCAGACACTCAAATCTACCATCAGGCATGAATGGCCTTCACAACGACTCTCCATCAATACGCGCAGACACTCAAATCTACCATCAGGCATCAATGACATTCACAGCGACTCTTCATCACACGCGCCAGACACTCAAATCTACCATCGGGCATCAATGGCATTCACAGCGACTCTCCACCAACACGTGGCAGACACTCAAATCTACCATCGGGCATCAATAGCATTCACAGCGACTCTCCACCAACCCGAGGCAGACACTCAAATCTACCTTCAGGCATCAATGGCATTCACAGCGACTCTCCACCAACACGCGGCAGACACTCAAATCTACCATCGGGCATCAATGGCAGTCACAACGACTCTCCACCAACACGTGGCAGACACTCAAATCTACCATCGGGCATCAATGGCCTTCACAGCGACTCTCCATCACACGGCAGACACTCAAATCTACCATCGGGCATCAATGGCATTCACAGCGACTCTCCACCAACACACGGCAGGCACTCAAATCTACCATCCGGCATCAATGGCATTCACAGCATCTCCAACACGCGGCAGACACTCAAATCTACCTTCAGGCATCAATGGCATTCACAGCATCTCCAACACGCGGCAGACACTCAAATCTACCTTCAGGCATCAATGGCATTCACAGCATCTCCAACACACGGCAGACACTCAAATCTACCATCCGGCATCAATGGCATTCACAGCATCTCCAACACGCGGCAGACACTCAAATCTACCTTCAGGCATCAATGGCATTCACAGTGACGCTCCACCAACACGCGGCAGACACTCAAATCTACCATCGGGCATCAATAGCATTCACAGCGACTCTCCACCAACCCGAGGCAGACACTCAAATCTACCTTCAGGCATCAATGGCATTCACAGTGACGCTCCACCAACACACGGCAGACACTCAAATCTACCATCAGGCATGAATGGCCTTCACAACAACTCTCCACCAACACGCGGCAGACACTCCAATCTACCATCGGGCATCAAAGGCATTCACAGCGACTCTCCACCAACACGCGCCAGACACTCAAATCTACCATCGGGCATCAATGGCATTCACAGCGACTCTCCACCAACACGCGGCAGACACTCCAATCTACCATCGGGCATCAATGTCATTCACAGTGACTCTCCACCAACACACGGCAGACACTCAAATCTACCATCAGGCATGAATGGCCTTCACAACGACTCTCCATCAATACGCGCAGACACTCAAATCTACCATCAGGCATCAATGACATTCACAGCGACTCTTCATCACACGCGCCAGACACTCAAATCTACCATCGGGCATCAATGGCATTCACAGCGACTCTCCACCAACACGCGGCAGACACTCAAATCTACCATCGGGCATCAATGGCATTCACAGCGACTCTCCACCAACACACGGCAGACACTCATATCTACCATCGGGCATCAATGGCATTCACAGCGACTCTCCACCAACACGCGGCAGACACTCAAATCTACCATCGGGCATCAATAGCATTCACAGCGACTCTCCACCAACCCGAGGCAGACACTCAAATCTACCTCCAGGCATCAATGGCATTCACAGCGACTCTCCACCAACACGCGGCAGACACTCAAATCTACCATCGGGCATCAATGGCATTCACAGCGACTCTCCACCAACATGCGGCAGACACTCAAATCTACCATCGGGCATCAATGGCATTCACAGCGACTCTCCACCAACACACGGCAGACACTCATATCTACCATCGGGCATCAATGGCATTCACAGCGACTCTCCACCAACACGCGGCAGACACTCAAATCCTACCATCGGGCATCAATAGCATTCACAGCGACTCTCCACCAACCCGAGGCAGACACTCAAATCTACCTTCAGGCATCAATGGCATTCACAGCGACTCTCCACCAACACGCGGCAGACACTCCAATCTACCATCGGGCATCAATGGCATTCACAGTGTCTCCAACACGCGGCAGACACTCAAATCTACCTTCAGGCATCAATGGCATTCACAGTGACGCTCCACCAACACGCGGCAGACACTTCAATCTACCATCGGGCATCAATGGCATTCACAGCGACTCTCCACCAACACGCGGCAGACACTCAAACCTACCTTGGGGCATTCACAGCGACTCGCCACCAACACGCGGCAGACACTCAAATCTACCATCGGGCATCAATGGCATTCACAACGACTCTCCACCAACACGTGGCAGACACTCAAATGTACCATCGGGCATCAATGGCCTTCACAGCGACTCTCCATCACACGGCAGACACGCAAATCTACCATCGGGCATCAATGGCATTCACAGCGACTCCCCACCAACACACGGCAGACACTCAAATCTACCTTCAGGCATCAATGGCATTCACAGTGACGCTCCACCAACACGCGGCAGATACTCCAATCTACCATCGGGCATCAATGGCATTCACAGCGACTCTCCACCAACACGCGGCAGACACTCAAACCTACCTTGGGGCATTCACAGCGACTCGCCACCAACACGCGGCAGACGCTCAAATCTACCATCGGGCATCAATGGCATTCACAGCGACTCTCCACCAACACGCAGCAGACACTCAAATCTACCTTCGGGCATTCACAGTGGCTCTCCACCAACACGCGGCAGACACTCAAACCTACCTTGGGGCATTCACAGCGACTCGCCACCAACACGCGGCAGACACTCAAATCTACCATCGGGCATCAATGGCATTCACAGCAACTCTCCACCAACACGTGGCAGACACTCAAATCTACCATCGGGCATCACTGGCATTCACAGCGACTCTCCATCACACGGCAGACACTCAAATCTACCATCGGGCATCAATGGCCTTCACAGCGACTCTCCACCAACACGTGGCAGACACTCAAATCTACCTTCGGGCATTCGTAGTGGCTCTCCACCAACACGCGGCAGACACTCAAACCTACCTTGGGGCATTCACAGCGACTCGCCACCAACACGCGGCAGACACTCAAATCTACCATCGGGCATCAAAGGCATTCACAGCGACTCTCCACCAACACACGCCAGACACTCAAATCTACCTTCGGGCATTCACAGTGGCTCTCCACCAACACGCGGCAGACACTCAAACCTACCTTGGGGCATTCACAGCGGCTCGCCACCCACACGCGGCAGACACTCAAATCTACCATCGGGCATCAATGGCATTCACAACGACTCTCCACCAACACGTGGCAGACACTCAAATCTACCATCGGGCATCAATGGCATTCACAGCGACTCTCCATCACACGGCAGACACTCAAATCTACCATCGGGCATCAATGGCATTCACAGCGACTCTCCACCAACACTCGGCAGACACTCAAATCTACCTTCGGGCATTTGTAGTGGCTCTCCACCAACACGCGGCAGACACTCAAACCTACATTGGGGCATTCACAGCGACTCGCCACCAACATGCGGCAGACACTCAAATTTACCATCGGGCATCAAAGGCATTCACAGCGACTCTCCACCAACACACGGCAGACACTCATATCTACCATCGGGCATCAATGAAATTCACAGCGACTCTCCACCAACACGCGGCAGACACACAAATCTACCATCGGGCATCAGTGGCATTCACACCACTCATATAACCATTGCGAAATGAAACTCCGGTCCTAAATCCCACACAACTCCCTAGTGCTCACTCCCAAAACAACTGAAGGACATCTTCATCACCCACACAGAATAATACTTGCCCCATCATTTACTGATAATTGCTTTATGTCAGTGAGAGTGCTGCAAGTCACACTTTCTTCCATGTTATCCCTTCAACAGAATTGCTAAAACCACAAACTTTTCCCTACGAGCCTTCAAAAAACAAACATGTTCTGACCTGCACACCGGTCAAAGCGAAGGTCAGTCAGCCCTTGTGTGGACTTTGGAAATGCCACTGTAGTTGGTGCTCTGTAATGGTCTTGCCAGTGTCCAGGCGGTGCCCATATTCAAAGGCCAGACTCCTATCACATCTCACCCACTAAGAGAAAAACTCTGACCGGACATCAAAGTCCAAATCAAATTCTGATGGCTCACACTTTACCTGAATAGACCACTCAACAGACCCCCTCAATCTATTCAACATCTCAGGTAGACAAAGAGGATACAAGAACTCCCTCTACCGAGAAAGAAAGATTTGAGATCTGCTAAGCACCAAACAAGAACTTCAGAGGTACTGCATCAAGCATGTGGAACTTCCTTCCAGGACACCTGGACACAGAATCTATGTTTCTGTTTTTCATGAAACAACTGAAAACTCCTCTTTTGCACATTCTGCAGAAATAATGGATTTTACAAACATTCAGACTCTACTCCTCAAGATGTGCACCGTCGGAGATCATACACCACTCGTTACTTTTATAGTTTAATTTGTGTTCAATACTAGAGAGGGTTTAGCATCGCTATATAAAACTGTTAAATATACATCTGTTGAATACAAAACAAACAGATTTAAAAGGTACTTTTGGGTCCCCACAACGCCAGACCTGTAGGCTGGGGGACGGATCAAATATGGGAACAGGAGCACCCTACTTACCCAAGGGCAACACCGAATGCCCCACAGCAAAGCCAAGGATCTCCTCTGGTGCTGACCCTTGGGCATCATAATGAGATGTTCTTCACAGAATGAATACAACATGCTTCCCAAACACCAAACAGGCTTTGTGAGGTTCCAACATGAAGAAGAGTTAGCCACACCTGATGCACTGCCTAAAGCAGACGTCAGTGGCATCGACAACATAGCTCCATTCTGGACCTTATGAACCTCCTTCACCTTGCCAAGATCACACTG
The DNA here is from genome assembly GCF_964261635.1 of Lissotriton helveticus. Lineage (NCBI taxonomy): Eukaryota > Metazoa > Chordata > Amphibia > Caudata > Salamandridae > Lissotriton > Lissotriton helveticus. Next base: position 4,675,945 of record NC_136066.1, read on the forward strand.
GCTAACCTCAACTCACCGAATACTCCCCCCCCACTGAACACTAAGCCTCTCAAGCAACCTCTCCCGCTACCTCTGAGACATCTTCGCCCATGCAAACAACCTTGCCTCCTCTCTGAAGAGGAATCCCTGGCTCTCGCACTCACATACAACGCTCCCACCACCTCCTCTAATCCTCTAGACGTCACGGGTAACTAAATCTTGGCCATCCTCCAAGACCACAACTCTACCCCAGCCATCCCCCGTCCGCTAAATATGAGTCCCGAACACCCCATCAGCACGGTCACCATCAACCCAAACACGTTAGCAACCCTACACAACAGAAGTGTGGTAAAAAGCAATCTGGCGCCTGTAGTTCTATCTGTCCAGACTCCTGACTCTCCTCCCAACACCCCCTTATCTGGTCTTTTAATTAACTGACGTTCAGCAGTCAAACATGCCACTGATATTGCTGACCTCATCCTGGTCAAAAACCTAGACCAAGCCATACTAACCGAATCCTGGCTAAAGGAATACTCTTCCCCTTGCCTGGATATATTAGTCCCGCCCAACTACAACAATGCCAGACTGGATAGACACTCCAATAAGAAAGGAGGAGGCATAGCCTGCATCTACCGTTCCTCCTTGCTTGTCACAGAACTCGTAACGGACACCTCAGACTCCTGCGAATACCTCGTACTCTCCGTCTGCAACAATTCAGTACACCTCTTTAACTTGCACATCTTTTACCACCCACCAGGTCCAAACGACGCTGTCACTGATCACCTTCTGGAAATCATGACAACAGGGATTTCCTCCAAGGCCACAGAGGTCTTCCTGGGTGATTTTAACCTGCATTGGAATGACGCTAAAGATCCCTATGTCAAAGCCATCAAAGACCTACTAACTGACCAAGCCCTGACCCAAGCCTGTTCTATGCCAACCCACTCAAAAGGAGCCATCCTCGACTGGATCATTTCAAAGGAGTCCGCTGTAAAGCTTATCTCCATAGACCCCTGTGACTGGTCCGACCATCACTGCATATCCTTCATTTTACCCGGGACCCGAAAGACAAAGTCATCTCAACCGATGACTCCCAAACGCTGGACCAGAGACACTAAGAACCTAGACTTTATGAAACTCGAGGCTCGCTGCAGATCTGACCTACCCCCCCACCCCCTGCACATAACCAAGGTTAGCGATCTCAATGAACACTACTCATCGTCCATTTCAAACATTCTGGACAACCTTGCCCCTCTAAAACTAAAAAGAACACAATGCTAAGACAGAAACCCTTGGTTCACTGGCTCTCTTAACATGGAGAGGAGATCCCTACGTCAATCTAAAAGAATTTGGAGACAACACCCCTCTGCAGCGCATATAAAACTTCTGCGTCAGGCAAGAAATGCATACAACAAGCACATCATCAATTGCAAAAAAGAATACTTCAGATCGGAATTGGGGAACGCCAAGAATAGACCCTAAAAGCTCTTTGAACTGGTCAAATTCCAATCTAATAAACTGGCTAAAACACCGAAAGAATCCCCCAAATCGCTAATATCGTCAGATGAATTCTCCTCCTTCTTCGCTGATAAAATCACGGAATTAGGAATTGAACTCAGTACCACCGCCTGCTCACAACCCCCGCCTGCTCTGCCTCACTCTTCCGCTCCTTCCATCCCGGCCTCTCCCAAAAACAAAGCCCGCTGGACTGACTTTGAATACTATAATGAAAACTCCATCTCAAAAATCCTCTCTACATTAAAACCAAACAACCACTTCAATGACCCACTACCCTCCAACTGCCTCACCACCGCCTCTCACTCCATCGTTCCTTGCTGGACTACAATTATCAACGCCTCTCTCCAGCAGGGATTGATCCCGGACCCTTTGAAAGCCGGCCAAGTCCTCCCCATCTTGAAAAAACCTTCACTGGACCCAGCCTCCCCTGACAATTTCAGACCTATCTCCAATATCCCGCTTCTAGCCAAAGTATTGGAGAAGTGTGTTCAACAGCAACTTAGCCAGCACATCAACAACTTCCACCTACTAGATGACTTCCAATCTGGATTCAGAGCAGGGCACAGCACAGAAACTGAAATATGCTCCACATCGTGGACTATGCCCTCCAAGCCCTAGACCAAGGCAAAACCTGCCTTCTAATCCTCCTTGATCTATTCTCCGCGTTCGATACAGTCAACCATGAAAACTACTTGAACGCCTCAGACTCAACATGGGTCTAGATGGCGTGGTTCTAGAATGGTTCAGGTCCTTCCTCCACAACCGCTCTCAGAGATTCCTCATCAACGGCAAACTATCAGTTCCCACCCCGGTCACGGTCGGAGTCCCCCAAGGTTCAACCCTCTCCCCCACCCTCTTCAACCTTTACCTAGAGCCACTCATTGAAGTTCTCCGTTCCGCCAACATCTCCTACTGCTTATTTGGCACAGAAACAAGTGATATCCGGGGGAAGCAGGAACTCCAGGTCCGCCAGAAACCTCCAGCTCCAACCTGCCTCCTTTTAAAAAAAAAAGAACCTACAACAGGGCGTTCACCGGAGTAGCACCAAGAATTTGTAACTCTCTTCCACCTTCCATCAGGAAAATCCCTCTTCTAGCAAGCTTAAAAAATGAGACCAAAACCTTCCTCATGGGTAAATTCCTCGCCTAAGGCCTGCCCTCAACCACCCCATTAAGCGGGCTACTCCTTGACTACCGCCTTCCCTGATCACCAACTGCCCACGACGAGAACATTTGGAACCTTGTTTTTGCTCCTGACTCTGACGATGACTGTAACCATACTGGTTGTTCTTGTTTCTCCCTGCACCTTAATCATTTTGTTTGTTCAACAATGTATACCTTGTAAAGCGCTCTGATACCCTCACGGGTCACGTTCGCGCTCAATAAAACACAAAAATAATAAATAAATAATAATAATAAATAATAACATGGAAAGTTTTTATTTAAAAAAGAACTAAAGACCTTTCAGGATGGGTAACCAGCGAATGAACAAGACGCAGGGCATCTTGGGAAGCTCAGCGAAAAGCTGCCAATTGGTGGAGAAAAGAAAAGGGAGTGCGGAGGACTCATGAAGAACAGGCATGGGGCAGGGCCTCACCATGTGGGCAGATGCTAGTACATGGCACCACTGAAACTTTAGGACTTTTTTTTATATCTTTCCAAGGAATATACTCAATACCCAGTAGTTGACAGGAGTCATGCTCTGCAGAAGACAAGTGACGGCCCATATTACTGTACTCAGTTGTAGACTCTGCACTCACGGTGCTGCCTGGGTAAAGGTGATTCCTCTGCTCTCACTTAAGACCAGGGTAGGCCTTTGCACTGGTACCACTGATTGAACTACACACCACCCTGCTAGAAGGTACTGCCAAGGCAGGATCTGCAATGGTGGCCTAGATGGTGTGGATGGTGACCGCCCTCGCTGACTGGGTAGAAGCTCCACCAGTGGAACGAATGAAGAGGAAGAGCTCTGTCTCTCACTTACTTCCCAGGAGGAATCTGTACAAACATCACTGCACGAGCTCTCTGATGAGCTGGCCAACCGAGACGCGCACGTCTGACTCGACAGGCTGGTGTTGGATGCCACGTCATCGGAGGTGTCGGACACCAGGTTTCGGTCTTCCATCGTGGGCTGCTGGACCTGCACATCCAAAGACAGTATCATTACCAGCTCACAGCACTCGAAGAGGGGTTCAAAAGAGCCCCATCGCTTTCCACCACTCAAAGGTATCTTTAGCAACTGCTTCAGGCTCACAGTAACCCTGGCTCCCTGCGGTGTAGTGCCAAAAAAGTAAAAAAATAAAAATAAAAACTGCCTGTGGCTTATATCTACTCCTGATACCATTGGTGCTGCAAGTGCCAGACACTGGTCCTTGTTCCATCAACAGAGGGTTCACAGCAGAGAGAGGACGAGAAGCAGAATGTAACCGAAGGCACAGGCAGTATCTGCACTCATGGTACTGAGTGAATGTGAAGGAGGCCCTGTTGCTATCACTTCCTGCACAGGTAAGGTCTGGACTCGTGGTACTGAGTGAATGTGAATGAGGCCCTGCTATCACTTCCTGCACAGGAACGACTTATACTCGTGGTACTGAGTGAATGTGAATGAGGCCCTGCTATCACTTCCTGCACAGGTAGGGTCTGCACTCGTGGTACTGAGTGAATGTGAATGAAGCCCTGCTATCACTTCCTGCACAGGTAGGGTCTGCACTCGTGGTACTGAGTGAATATGAATGAGGCCCTGCTATCACTTCCTACACAGGTAGGGTCTGGACTTGTGGTACTGAGTGAACGAGGCCCGGCTATCACTTCCTGCACTCCTGGTACTAACATACATAAATGGCGCCCTGTTTTCACTCATGCACTGGTAGGGTCTGCACTCGTGGTACTAACATACAAAAATGGCGCCCTGTTCTCACTCATGCACTGGTAGGGTCTGCACTTGTGGTACTAACATACACAAATGGCGCCTTGTTTTCACTCATGCACTGGTAGGGTCGGCACTCGTGGTACTAACATACATAAATGGCGCCCTGTTCTCACTCGTGCACTGGTAGGGTCTGCACTCATGGTACTAACATACATAAATGGCGCCCTGTTCTCACTCATGCACTGGTAGGGTCTGCACTCGTGGTACTAACATACATAAATGACGCCCTGTTCTCACTCATGCACTGGTAGGGTCTGCACTCGTGGTACTAACATACATAAATGACGCCCTGTTCTCACTCATGCACTGGTAGGGTCTGCACTCGTGGTACTAACATACATAAATGGCGCCTTGTTTTCACTCATGCACTGGTAGGGTCTGCACTCGTGGTACTAACATACATAAATGGCGCCTTGTTCTCACTCATGCACTGGTAGGGTCTGCACTTGTGGTACTAACATAGACAAATGGTGCCTTGTTTTCACTCATGCACTGGTAGGGTCGGCACTCGTGGTACTAACATACATAAATGGCGCCCTGTTCTCACTCGTGCACTGGTAGGGTCTGCACTCATGGTACTAACATACATAAATGGCGCCCTGTTCTCACTCATGCACTGGTAGGGTCTGCACTCGTGGTACTAACATACATAAATGGCGCCTTGTTTTCACTCATGCACTGGTAGGGTCTGGACTCGTGGTACTAACATACATAAATGGCGCCTTGTTCTCACTCATGCACTGGTAGGGTCTGGACTCGTGGTACTAACATACATAAATGGTGCCTTGTTCTCACTCATGCACTGGTAGGGTCTGCACTTGTGGTACTAACATACATAAATGGCGCCTTGTTTTCACTCATGCACTGGTAGGGTCTGCACTCGTGGTACTAACATACATAAATGGCGCCTTGTTTTCACTCATGCACTGGTAGGGTCTGAACTGGTGGTACTAACATACATAAATGGCGCCTTGTTTTCACTCATGCACTGGTAGGGTCTGCACTCGTGGTACCAACATACATAAATGGCGCCTTGTTCTCACTCGTGCACTGGTAGGGTCTGCACTCGTGGTACTAACATACATAAATGGCGCCCTGTTCTGACTTACTGCCCAGTTGGTATCTGCACTCGTGGTACTAACATACATAAATGGCGCTTTGTTCTCACTCATGCACTGGTAGGGTCTGCACTCGTGGTACTAACATACATAAATGGCGCCCTGTTCTCACTCATGCACTGGTAGGGTCTGCACTCGTGGTACTAACATACATAAATGGCGCCTTGTTTTCACTCATGCACTGGTAGGGTCTGGACTCGTGGTACTAACATACATAAATGACGCCTTGTTCTCACTCATGCACTGGTAGGGTCTGCACTCGTGGTACTAACATACATAAATGGCGCCTTGTTTTCACTCATGCACTGGTAGGGTCTGCACTCGTGGTACCAACATACATAAATGGCGCCTTGTTCTCACTCATGCACTGGTAGGGTCGGCACTCGTGGTACTAACATACATAAATGGCGCCCTGTTCTCACTCATGCACTGGTAGGGTCTGCACTCGTGGTACTAACATACATAAATGGCGCCTTGTTTTCACTCATGCACTGGTAGGGTCGGCACTCGTGGTACTAACATACATAAATGGCGCCCTGTTCTCACTCGTGCACTGGTAGGGTCTGCACTCATGGTACTAACATACATAAATGACGCCTTGTTCTCACTCGTGCACTGGTAGGGTCTGCACTCGTGGTACTAACATTCATAAATGGCGCCTTGTTTTCACTCATGCACTGGTAGGGTCTGCACTCGTGGTACCAACATACATAAATGGCGCCCTGTTCTCACTCATGCACTGGTAGGGTCTGCACTCGTGGTACTAACATACATAAATGGCGCCTTGTTTTCACTCATGCACTGGTAGGGTCTGCACTCGTGGTACTAACATACATAAATGACGCCCTGTTCTCACTCATGCACTGGTAGGGTCTGAACTGGTGGTACTAACATACATAAATGGCGCCTTGTTTTCACTCATGCACTCGTGGTACTAACATACATAAATGGCGCCCTGTTTTCACTCATGCACTGGTAGGGTCTGGACTCGTGGTACTAACATACATAAATGGCGCCTTGTTCTCACTCATGCACTGGTAGGGTCTGCACTCGTGGTACTAACATACATAAATGGCGCCTTGTTCTCACTCATGCACTGGTAGGGTCTGCACTCGTGGTACTAACATACATAAATGGCGCCCTGTTCTGACTTACTGCCCAGTTGGTATCTGCACTCGTGGTACTAACATACATAAATGGCGCTTTGTTCTCACTCATGCACTGGTAGGGTCTGCACTCGTGGTACTAACATACATAAATGGCGCCCTGTTCTCACTCATGCACTGGTAGGGTCTGCACTCGTGGTACTAACATACATAAATGGCGCCTTGTTTTCATTCATGCACTGGTAGGGTCTGCACTCGTGGTACTAACATACATAAATGGCGCCCTGTTCTGACTTACTGCCCTGTTGGTATCTGCACTCGTGGTACTAACATACATAAATGGCGCTTTGTTTTCACTCATGCACTGGTAGGGTCTGCACTCGTGGTACTAACATACATAAATGGCGCCTTGTTTTCATTCATGCACTGGTAGGGTCTGCACTCGTGGTACTAACATACATAAATGACGCCCTGTTCTCACTCATGCACTGGTAGGGTCTGCACTCGTGGTACTAACATACATAAATGGCGCCCTGTTCTCACTCATGCACTGGTAGGGTCTGCACTCGTGGTACTAACATACATAAATGGCGCCTTGTTCTCACTCATGCACTGGTAGGGTCTGCACTCGTGGTACTAACATACATAAATGGCGCCTTGTTCTCACTCATGCACTGGTAGGGTCTGCACTCGTGGTACTAACATACATAAATGGCGCCTTGTTTTCACCCATGCACTGGTAGGGTCTGCACTCGTGGTACTAACATACATAAATGGCGCCTTGTTTTCACTCATGCACTGGTAGGGTCTGCACTCGTGGTACTAACATACATAAATGACGCCCTGTTTTCACTCATGCACTGGTAGGGTCTGCACTCGTGGTACTAACATACATAAATGGCGTCCTGTTCTCACTCATGCACTGGTAGGGTCTGCACTCGTGGTACTAACATACATAAATGACGCCCTGTTCTCACTCATGCACTGGTAGGGTCTGCACTCGTGGTACTAACATACATAAATGGCGCCCTGTTCTCACTCGTGCACTGGTAGGGTCTGCACTCGTGGTACTAACATACATAAATGACGCCCTGTTCTCACTCATGCACTGGTAGGGTCTGCACTCGTGGTACTAACATACATAAATGGCGCCCTGTTCTCACTCGTGCACTGGTAGGGTCTGCACTCGTGGTACTAACATACATAAATGACGCCCTGTTCTCACTCATGCACTGGTAGGGTCTGCACTCGTGGTACTAACATACATAAATGGCGCCCTGTTCTCACTCATGCACTGGTAGGGTCTGCACTCGTGGTACTAACATACATAAATGGCGCCCTGTTCTCACTCATGCACTGGTAGGGTCTGCACTCGTGGTACTAACATACATAAATGGCGCCTTGTTTTCACCCATGCACTGGTAGGGTCTGCACTCGTGGTACTAACATACATAAATGACGCCCTGTTCTCACTCATGCACTGGTAGGGTCTGCACTCGTGGTACTAACATACATAAATGGCGCCCTGTTCTCACTCATGCACTGGTAGGGTCTGCACTCGTGGTACTAACATACATAAATGGCGCCTTGTTTTCATTCATGCACTGGTAGGGTCTGCACTCGTGGTACTAACATACATAAATGGCACCCTGTTTTCACTCATGCACTGGTAGGGTCTGCACTCGTGGTACTAACATACATAAATGGCGCCTTGTTCTCACTCATGCACTGGTAGGGTCTGCACTCGTGGTACTAACATACATAAATGGCACCCTGTTTTCACTCATGCACTGGTAGGGTCTGCACTCGTGGTACTAACATACATAAATGGCGCCTTGTTTTCACCCATGCACTGGTAGGGTCTGCACTCGTGGTACTAACATACATAAATGGCGCTTTGTTCTCACTCATGCACTGGTAGGGTCTGCACTCGTGGTACTAACATACATAAATGGCGCCCTGTTCTCACTCATGCACTGGTAGGGTCTGCACTCGTGGTACTAACATACATAAATGGCGCCCTGTTCTGACTTACTGCCCAGTTGGTATCTGCACACACGTCACTGCACGAGCTATCTGCTGATAAGGACCAAGAGGGCTTGCACATCTTGTTTGACAGACTTGTGAGCGGCGCCAACTCATCTTGGGTGTCAGACGCTAGATTTCGGTCTCCCATCACTGATAGATCTACCTGTGTATTGAAAGACATTTTCATTACAAGCCGCTCTGCAGATACCTGGGGCCCCAAAGGATGTCTACCCCTTTTCTCCAACCCCCAAACATAAATCTAACTACTGTTCATGGCTCACAGCTACTAACGGCATAGGCTTGCCAAGAGCCCCACAAACACCAACTAGAACTAGTTCTTGCTCTGCTGACTGAGGGCCCACAGCTGACGGTGGACTAGAACTAGATGTAGGCTGTAAAGTCCCAAGGTCCTTGCACTCTTTTCAAAGCTGGTTCTGGTAACTCCTGGTCCATGGAGTCTGTGCCTGCCTCTGCTGGTAACAGGGGCCGAAGGGTTCATGGACCATTCATTCTGAAACAGACCAGAGAGACGTGTGGTCCTTCACGTCTGCCTCTGCCACATGATCACCAATAAGTGACTCCCCAAGGCACAGTCGGACACAGAGGATTCACACTGCTCGGTAAATTCAGATCCCAGAGGAGGATTGAAGGAGTCAAACTGGATGGAATGGATCACGAGCTCTCAGTCACGCCCAAGAAGGAATCTGCACTTGTGATACTACTTGGTGAGAAGCAAGGCCCTGCTCTTGCTGACCAGGAAGAATTGGCAATCGTGTTCCTGGTGAGGTGAACTGAGGCCCTGAGCTCACTCATGGCCTCAGCAGAATAGTCACTCGTGTTCCTGGTGAGGTGAACTGAGGCCCTGCGCTCACTCATGGCCTCAGCAGAATAGTCACTCGTGTTCCTGGTGAGGTGAACTGAGGCCCTGCGCTCACTCATGGCCTCAGCAGAATAGTCACTCGTGTTCCTGGTGAGTTGAACTGAGGCCCTGCGCTCACTCATGGCCTCAGCAGAATAGTCACTCGTGTTCCTGGTGAGGTGAACTGAGGCCCTGCGCTCACTCATGGCCTCAGCAGAATAGTCACTCGTGTTCCTGGTGAGGTGAACTGAGGCCCTGCGCTCACTCATGGCCTCAGCAGAATAGTCACTCGTGTTCCTGGTGAGTTGAACTGAGGCCCTGCGCTCACTCATGGCCTCAGCAGAATAGTCACTCGTGTTCCTGGTGAGGTGAACTGAGGCCTGCGCTCACTCATAGCCTCAGCAGAATAGTCACTCGTGTTCCTGGTGAGGTGAACTGAGGCCCTGCGCTCACTCATGGCCTCAGCAGAATAGTCACTCGTGTTCCTGGTGAGGTGAACTGAGGCCCTGCGCTCACTCATGGCCTCAGCAGAATAGTCACTCGTGTTCCTGGTGAGGTGAACTGAGGCTCTGCGCTCACTCATGGCCTCAGCTGAATTGGCACTCGTGTTCCTGGTGAGGTGAACTGAGGCCCTGCGCTCACTCATGGCCTCAGCTGAATTGGCACTCGTGTTCCTGGTGATCGCAGGATATGCAGGCACCAAGAGAGGGGTAGTTTTGTATCCGCTCTTCATACAAGATCTTACTCGCTCATCTGCTGTCAAGCTAGAGTCTGCACACGCGGTACTGCGCAGACGTAAAGGATGGCCTACACTCACTCGCACCCAAGGGAGGATGTGCACAAGTCCTAATGCTTGGACATAAAAGGTGTTCTACCCTAGCTTGTGGGCAAGGTAGAACGTGCACTTCCGCTACTGCTTGAGCGTGAAGGATCCCCTTCTGCAGCCCTTCTTGGACGTAACAAAAAAGCGACATGCCTGTAACTATAGATTTGCAGCTACAGGCTGTTCTAAATTGTCATTCTAGGCTTTACATCAGCTATTTAGAAGCTGGGTGTGAAAAAACATGTTGGAAAAAAATGAACTTTATTTTAGTTGTTGACCAGAGGTGGAGTCTGTATGCCTCATGTTGACACTGACCACAATCTCACAATACCTCACTGTGACAGCCATACTCAGTCTATTTTACACCGACTGATGTATGAGGTTAGGAAATCCATCTTAATTGGTTGGCAACCTATTTATATCTTCATTCTGCTGATGTGTACTACTGGTTTCAGAGGAGATCATGTGACTATAGACAATTTCCAAACAGCAAACCTATTACTACAGTTAAGAAACGTGTTTCTTTTGTAGCGCAAACCTGTTCTGATTTACATACCACGTATCAGTCACACAGCAGGATTCGAGCCAAGGAAGTGGGCGTGATGTGTTAGTAGCATACGAAGGATTAACACTGAGTTAGCGCTTGCTGCACTTTCCAAAGTTTAATTCCGTTACTGAATGAAACCAGGAAGCAAAGTAAGGTAATGGCTTTCTTTGAAGAGGACCTGGAAATGTTAACTAAAGAGATTTTTCTAGTACCTCCTCTAATTGCAGCCCATAGCTGCCCACTGCTCTTTTATTAAAGACTACATGAAATGTTGATATGTTTGGAGGTTTAAGTGGGACGTGGCGAAGCCAGCCAAGATGGTGGACGTGCCTGAGTGAGGCTCCACGAGTCGGTTGGCGCCTCGTGCAGAATCTGTGTAGAGTGGGCCACCAAACAATATCGCAGGCTCCCGCTTAACCAAAGGGACTGTGCCGCGCCAACCCCTAGAATATCCAGCCCCCAGAGACGTGAGAAGCACGATCCACGCCACGTGTGCTGAGGAACCAAAATGGCAGTGTCCGTGCAGTAAGGAAGAGCCCGCTATCAGTGTTTCAGTTCCGGCAGCCGCATCACGATGCGCCTGCTATGGCGTCCTGTGGTGAGCAGCGGGGCACCGAGACTAGTGAAAGAAGCCAATCCGGAGCAACCAGAGCAGCAGACACCCCGGCGGGGGTGGTCTGGTACACCGGGAGGGTCTGTGGCCTGTCTGCCACATCTGTCAGTGGGCGAAGCAGCATCAAAATCGGCCCACGGTGACCAGTGCCGTGGAGTGACGGCCTGGGACCCGGCGGGGGACCTAGTGCCGAGGAGCAGCGACAACCCGGATTCAGGCGCCCTCCGCGCCAAGAGACACCAGGGTGGCTCAGGTGAGAGAAACGCCCGACTCATAAAAGTAGCCCATAGTGATGGAAGGAACCAAGGACTTGGTAAGCGAGCTTCCCCCACAGATATTGAGGAGTTGCGTTCCCAAGTGAACAGGAGGCCCCATCCCTGTAGCTGGCCACACAGTGCCCCTGTACAAAGAAACAAGCGACAACCTTGTGACACTAGTGACTAATTGACGCCACGGGGGCCGCCTGGGTATTCTGGCATGGGACCCTCGGCACTGAGAGCAGAAACTCTGGACGACCAGGTGCCTTACTGGCCACAACCGGAACCGACATCCCCAGTACTCTAAGGGCTGCAACCAAGATGGTGGGTTAGAGAGCAGGCCCGCAGTCCCCTCTTGCCTGGCCTCCACTGGAGCCCCCGACCCGCAACTGGAGACGAAGGGAGGCCAAGCACATCTGGTGGGCCTGGACAAGTGCAACCCCACATTTAGTCCAAGACACTCTGCAACATAAATCGAGGTGAGGCTCACCGCAGAAGAGCAAGTGCGGCCCATGGTGCAACCAACGCCTCATCAGTTCCGCCCCGACCAAGCCCCGGCTGGAGCACAGGAGACAGGGAGATCATTAGGAGTTCATTGCGCCATTTGCGTCAGAATAAAGCCTGAACCCAGTAACAAGTACAACTCTCACGAAGAAGCTAGAGCCAAGCACAGGAATCCACATGCACCAAGTACAAATATGGGGAAGCTCCGCTCCAACGCTGGCCCCTTGCAGCCTGCCACATCACAAGGTAACGCTCACACTGCCAAATCGCAGCTGGAAGACTCAGAGCCACCCTCGGTACTGACTATGTCTGATAAGTTAGATAAGGTGCTGGCGGCCATTGAACATTCCAGAGTCACGACGGAGGAGCGATTTGGCACCCTAGGCACCGATCTTGGTCTACTTCGCGACGATCATCATAAACTGGCATACAAAGTTGTGGATGGGGAGAAAACGGTCGCCGCCCAGCATCCATTAGCCAAAACGCAGCAAGAAACACTACAGACACTGCAAAATCGTGTTGCGACCCTGGAGGAGCATGTGGATGACCTAGAAGGCCGCTCGAGAAGGTGAAACATTCATGTCCTAGGACTGCCAGAAGGAATAGAGGGTACAAAATCCATCAAATACATGGAACCCTGGTTACCCTCCTTCACACCGGCTACAGATCTAACTGCCTTCATTTCCATAGAGAGAGCACACAGGATGCCAGCCTGCCGTCCACCCCCAGGATCCCCTCCTCACGCAATGGTAGCGAAGTTTCTTCATTACAGAGTTACAGAGATGCAGTGCTTCGTGCCGCTAGACAACATGGGCCCATCTGAGTCGAAGACAAGCACATCATGCTTTTTCCAGACTACACTCGAGTAGTACAGCGCCAACGGTCCTCGTTCCAGGAAGTCTTCGCCTAGAGGGCATCCAATATTTCCGGCACACCTCAAAATCAGGCATGAGGGTATCACCACATTTTTTACAGACCTGAAACAACCTACGAATGGATCGAGCAAAATTCCCAAAAGCATCAACACCCAACTGCAAGAGGCACTGAGAAACCTCAAAAAGCGAAAAGTAGACACCGTCCTTCCAAGAGGCATAGAAAGCGATCTGAATCTAGGACTTACGCTCCAGCTATAGGATCCCTCGGAAGAAGGAAGTGACACGACCATGTCCCAGATGGGCTCGGTGACCCCACTGCTGGTGCCACCACAAACTGCGGACACACTTATATGAACTGCATCCTTTATTAAGCGTAAGCCAGCATTACTTATGTAAAGTATGCACATCTTAGGTATATCTGCACATGTATGACAAGCAGTATATGATGAATGCATGTTTGACCCCTCTCGACACATAGATCCTGCAAATGCCACTCGTGAAGTTAGCTTAAATGCGCAGCCAGCCCGACCCCACCATACATTAGAGCTTGCGCCAAATGCAAAGTTTGGATGTGCCACCTGTTGCATATGTCCGGAGTAATGGGAGTGTTGGACTTGGCCTTCCAACCGCCCCCCCCCCCCCCCGAAATTTTTCGCTTTTGCCCCCCTAATTTAGGATGTCTCCCCCATGGTAATAAACCTGTATAGGCCATGTGTGGTAGGAGTTGCCCTGTGTTAAAATGTAATGTCATGTAATCGTGTGAGCACTTGTAAATTTCCCCCATTTTAGAAATGCACCCGACTACAATGTTCTGTGTTTAGAATGGATGCCATGGCCATGGGTTTTACCACTGGTCTGCCATAGGTCAGCAGTCTAGTTATTATTACCCAATAACCCCTAGCTTTTGGAGGGAAAGCCTGGCACCCAGGGTGCTCAACCCCTCCCCTTGAGCCAGTTTAGGCCAGCTTTGCTAACATTCTAGACGGTTCTGGCACTGCCTGGGAGGAGGGTATAAGTAAGGGGGATGTGCCACCAGAGAGTCAGTCAGAGCTGGGACAAGAAAGAGAGGGGACCTGCTGCAAGGTGCTACCGCCACATGGGTCTGTGAGCTGGGCCCTGCACCCCTAAAACCCCCTACTCTGCTGTCCCCTGGGCCCCTGACAAGGGAGGGCCCCAACCCAGGTCGCTGACGCTGTTTGGACCGGGTACCACGCCAGCAGTGCGTGAAGAAGCGCCCAGGAGGTGAGGAGTGTGCCCCTGCGGAGCTGTTGTGGGACTGTCTGCCCCCCCTCTGGTGAAGCTGTGGCCCCTTTGGAAGCGCTGGGCTGTGAGGTGCCTATGGTGAAGGGCTGTGGACTGCTGACTGGCGTAAACTGCAGTATTGCCCCCTAAGCGCTGTGAGTCCAAAGACTGTTGCTGCCTGTGAGCTGCCTGGGGAGGATTGTGCCCCCGAGGGACTGTCGCATGCTAAAGCACTGTGCCCTGCGACTGGTGTGGCCCCTGAAGTGCTGTTGGCCCTGAGAACTGTGTGGGCCGAGGGAGGAGCTGTGCTCCGTGAAAAGCGCCCTTTTTCTGAGGAGAATAGCGCTATTTGCTGAGGAGAGTAGCGCCATATAAATAATTAATAAAAAGGGAGCCTACCCCTTATTGCCGCCGATATCACCGCCGCAGCCCGAGGAGTGTTGGCGCTGCCTTGCGCCAGTTGTAAATAGGCGAAAATCACCGCCGCGGCCCGGCGCTGTCGTGCAGACCCCCCTCCCCCGCTGTGGTGGGCACCGTTGCGGCAGCCCCCGGTGCCAGGAGAGGGCCGCCGAAGTGAAGAGAGGGCCGCTCTAGGCCCTGAAGCCTTCCTCATCCCCATCACGTGACGGGGGCGCCCCGGCCGCGTCATCGGCCCGCCCCCGCCAACGCCGCGCACGGAAAGGCTGCCGGCCGGCAGCCAGAGAAGAGTAGTCGACCCGAAGCCCTGGGTCCCCGTGAGGGAGGGGGACCCAGGTGAAGTGCCGGTGAGGGGCCCCCATGGTCAAGGGGGAGCCCCCGATTGGAAGCGACCGGAGCGGGAGCCCACCCCGCCGGTCTGTGCCCCTGAGTGAGGGGCCGGTGGAATAGGCGGGGCCGGGGCACACTGTCGGTGCCAGCCCCGCCTCCCCAAAAGAAGCGACCCAACGGCGTTGCGGGGCTCCCGGGAGGTCGAGGGAGCCCCGTGTGAGGTGGGAGGAAAGCCAGGCGGGCTTCCCCCACGTGGGCCAGGCCCCCGCGTTTGCCCACCGTGGCCGCCCAGAGGCCGTTTTGGACCCACGGGCCCCCGTGAGGAGGAGGGGCCCGGGTGACTCCGCCGGGAAAAGAGTGCCCCGTGTGTTGCTGCCGGCTGCAGGAGTACAGAGGGGAGGGCCTTGAGGCACGTGGTCGGTGCCTGGCCCCCTCCACGGAAAAGAGAGTGAGCCCTGCAGGGGAAGAGGACCCCCGGAGTAGCCCGGTGAGTGGGGCCTTATGCAAACTGTGTGGAGGGCTGGAGAGGGCGAGCTGGGGCATATGCCGGTGCCCGCCCCCGGGACTGCCCTTGATTTACAGGTGCCCCGTCTGGCAGTGGGCACACCTGCCACTGAAGAGGTCGGGAGTCGGGGCACAGGCTCGGTGTCCGCTCGCCCCCTCCCCTGGGGTGACTGTTGCAAGGGCCCTGTTGGCCCTAAGAATCCCGTTAAGACGTCCTGGACTGGGCAAGAGCCTGAATTAAGCCCCTACAGACTGGGCTGAAGGAGGAGTAACCCCCAGCTGGGGTGTGATTCTTGACATATTGTGTTTGTCCCAGGAAGTCATGCTAGGGTGTATATTGGCCTAGTGTTAATGCCCCTGGTTATTCTGGCCAACTGAGAAGTTATTGCTGACTAAGGAACCTTTGTTTGTCCCTTTGATGGAATGGGTATGACCCTCTGAGGAAGTGTTATTCGCCTTAGGAGATATTTAGGTTTGCCCTAATGAAATATTGATTCCTGCACAGTGACCAGGTTATGGGAAATGTTTGATTGGTTGTGACCAGTTACTACCGTTACTGATGCCAATGTATTTTGATGTTTCACGCCTGTTAGGTGATCCTACGCTGACCCCAGGCTGTTATACAAATAAGGTTGTGGGCCCCTGCGGATGTTATTTACCTGCCTAAGTGAGCCTAATGTACGCACTGGTGAGGTACGCAATGTGTTGGATGCCCAGGGTATTGCTCAGGAATAATGCGCCAGTGTTGATGTGCTTATGGTTAAATGCCTAATGTCACAGCGTCAATCAATCAATCAATCATAGCATTTGTATAGCGCACTACTCACCCGGAGGGTCTCAAGGCGCTTGGGGAGGGGGGGTTCCGCTACTGCTCGAACAGCCAGGTCTTGAGCTGCTTCCTGGAGCGGGCTTGGCGGCCCTCGGGTGGCTGGGGCTGCGGGAGGCTGGTGTGGGCTCGGCGGCCCTCGGGTGTCTGGGGCTGCGGGAGCAGGCACAGGCACAGGAGCTTGGGGGTGACCCGGCCGGAAGGCGCAGTGGTCACCGTAATGTGTATGTGTCAGCGTAATGTGTATGCCTAAGGTTCTATTGCATACAAGGTGCCTACTACCCTGATGAGATGGTCATCTCCCTGGCCTAAGGTGATGAGACCAATATCTAATGTTGATGTGCCCTTTTACTGCAGGTGTCCTGCCCCGGTGCTGGCCTGACGTGTCATTCCAGGCCCCTGGTTATATCCCATTGCTGATTTATTACAGGTGTTCCTGTCTGTTGGGATTTGCTGTGATGCCATGAAGTTTTCCTTTACAGGGGTCGGGTTGGAGTTAAACTGCTAAGGATGAGAGCCTGAGTTGGCCCCGCCATTGTGACCCCAGGTTTAATGACAATTTAAACATTCTTCTTTATTTCAGCCATGGACTTACAGACTCAGCCCTTACTTCCCATGTAAATAATCCCCCCTGATACACTTGGCTCTGGTGCCAGTTGGCGCCGTGTTGTGATACCTCTGTTGATGCATTTGTGCCTTGCAGGTTGGAGATACTAAAGTACTTATTGTTTTTCCAACTCAAACTGGTGTCCTGCCTCTTTTGTGGTGTGCCTGGTGTGTCGTCTGTGGGTACTGCGTGAGTGCTTCACATGTCCTCCGAAGTTTGGCCTGCCCGCTTGGTTCCGTGCTACCCCCCTGGAGATTTGGTAACCCCATTTCTTACAGGGAGTTTCTCCCTTTCCAGTTATTATCCATACTTTCAACGACTCCCCAAGCACTGAATATACATCTGCAGATGCATGAGCATAATCAGTACATAAACGGCACTACGGTCGGTCGAAGAAAAATGCATACACAATCTGCCCCGCAGCTCCCAGGTAGCAACCCTCAAATTACCCAATGATACACAACGATAACATCATTACACTCAATGTATTAAGCATGCACACTGCTCGCAAGAGATACGCGGTATATGCATACATAAAGCGGCAGAAAGCGCAGATAGCGTTTCTTCAAGAAATGCATCTAAGAATGGGAGAACTCAACAAACTATGAGCCGATGGCGAGGCACATTCTGGGTAACCACATGCTCAGCTTTCGCACGGGGGCACTTCTCTAGTTTCGGCCGGGGTCTCGTTCCAGGAGCTGTGCAGAGCAGTAGACAAGGAAGGTCGCTACGCTCTCCTGGATAGACGTCTGGATGACAGGCCGATCGTATTAGGCAGCATCTATGCGCCAAACACAGAACAGGGGAAATATTGGGACTCTCTATCCCGCACTCTTTCTCAATATACAGCAACACCCTGGATATTGGAGGAGACTATAATTGTGTGCAGGACCTCTCTCTAGACAAGGTCGCACCTCCACACCCAGCATCTCCGGCCATAACACAGACGAATCGCTTTAACGCCTGGGCTCGCCACTGGTGTCCGGTAGACGTACGGCGCAGCAAACGTCCCAAGACCAGAATATACTCCTTTCATTCTATTCCGCATAATCTCAGAGTTCATCCTGATCGATTCCTATGCTCCTTACACATAATCCCCACGATTCAAATCACGGAGTATCTAGGGCAAGTCCTATCCGATCATGATGCACATACACTCTCTTTGACTTGGGAACCACCGCTACCCCCAGTCCCCACTTGGCATCTACTGCGCGACTGGAACATAAAACGCACATCCAGAATTATTTTTATGACAACGCTAAATCGGCAACCACAAGAGCAATAGAAAGGGATGCGTTTAAAGTAGTGATTAGAAGTACATGTATCAGGAACATCTCCGGTGTCCGCAAAACCCTGGAACGGCGTGTATTAGACGAGGAGCAAAAGCTGGCTACACTGACACGAGCGACGGACAAAAATGAAGAGTCACTGGCTCTGGTAGCGGACACAAAAACCACATATGAGGAAGTGCTAGCGGATCTCAGATGATACAACTTCAGAGCACATGCTGCCAGGGCACACAGAGAGGGGGACAGAGCAGGCACACTATTGGCATGGCTGGTTCGGCAAGACACTATCCCTCACCCTATATCCGAGGTGAACACTATCAGTGGTACGACAGCCCGATACCAAACGGACATTACACAAGCATTCAGCAGTAGTACGCGAGACTAAACACAGCCCATAGCCAAACAGACCCCGTGGCGATGGAGAAGTTCCTAACTACTCACTCACTGTCGTGCATTAGGCAGCTTACAGAGATACTCTTGATGCAAAAATCACGCCAGCGAACGCGACACAAGCAATACAAAATCTGGCCAAAAATAAAGGCCCAGGTCTCGATGGCCTGCCATTAGAATTTGATCATACGTTCTCCACAATGCTGGCACTACGGCTGGCAGAAATATATTCCCTCCGAGAATCATTGATAGTATCCTTCTGAAAACCGGACCATGACCCTTGCCACCTAGGATATTATCATCCTATCGCTCTATTGTCTGCAGACTATAAAATATTTGGCAAGATATTGGGAGAGCGCTATGCCACAATGCTCCCAACCCTAGTGCACCGAGACCAATGTGGGTTTGTATCGGGAAGATGTACCTCCCATAATATCCGGCGGTTGTTCCATGTTCAGGATCAGGTCCAGAGTCGATACCCCCAGGCCGCGTGCCTGGTCCTGGACCTGGGAAAGGCATATGATACTCTGGCAAGGCCATATCTATTTGCATAACCTCAGACACATTTTCCTGTTCCTCTTCTAAGAGGCCTATTCCACCTGTACGACTCAATGCACTCAACTTTGGAAGCATCATGCATGCCAAAACCCAAGTCCCGTTTCAGAGACCTGTACAACATTGGTGTCAGATTGCAATAGCCAGCAGGCTAAGCTTTTAGGACTCCAAGCCAGGCAGCCGGCCACTTAGTATTGTTCTTATGTAGTGGGAAACATAAATGACACCCTGTTTGCTGATATGCCGACAGGTGTTGATGCTAATGGCAGAGCCTGAAAGGAGTTTTGTTGATCAACATAAAGAAAGAACCCCCCCAAGAAGAGGGAAGAGGAGCACAGATCTCATTACGAACAATCTGGGCGCCCCTATGATTAATGTCTATGTTAAATATGAAAAGGCTGTGAGCCTTCAAATTGATCTGTTCCTCTTTAGTATCAGTTCCAAGTGGTCACATTTTGCTAGATTCAGTCGGTTGCATTTTGTTTTGATGCTAACAATTAATGTTTAATATCCTACTGCGTGCATTCTTCTGAATTAGGTGATGACAAATAGAATGTGTGCTTCTGGTTAAAGTTATCACTCTGAATTCCCCTCTGGTCGACACTAAAAATAAAGGCTCCTCCTGTCTCCAAAATACTTTTTCTGGATCCAACTTCTAGATGCCAAAATAACATACAGCATGTCAATCCATAACAGATTCCTGCTACAAAAAGGGGCCCTGCTCTCATGTAAGCCCAAGAAAGAAACTGCACACACAGAACTGCTTGGAAGAAAACAAGGCCCTTGTTCGCACCGACTGCAGAGGTCAACTCTGCACCTGTGGTACCAGTGGTGCAAATGATGCCCTGATGTCACTGAGAAGATAGTATCTGCCTGGTGGAATTAATAGGTACAAACGAGGCCCTGTTCTCACTTACTGCCAAGGTAGAGCCTGCACATATGTCACTGCATGTTCTATCTGCTGCGCTGGACAACCAGGATTCGCACGACCAGCTTGACAAACTTGTGCGAGGTGCCAAGTCCTCTGGGGCGGTAGATGCCAGGATATGACCGTTCATCGCTGACTGCTGTTCCTGTGTATTCAAAAACAATTTCATTACTAGCCCTCTGCTGCGGGGTACCCTAAAGGTTTCTGCTTCTTTTCTCCTACTCTGACGACATAATCTAACCCATGTTCAGATCTCACAGCCAGTCCTGGTAGTGGCCTTCTGCCAGTGCCTCAAAAGGGTCTAGCCCTGATTGTGCCAGCTGCTGACACACAACCAGGCGAGGAATCGTAACATGGTCCAACAGAGACAGAGGCACTGGCATTGAATGCAATCTGCCCCTGGAACATGAGGTCGCAGAGATGGACGGCACGCTTGGCCCATCAAGTCTGAGACAGAAGGGGCATGTGATCCTTTATGTCTCATATGGCTCGTGGCACAACAAGTGTATCACGCAAGGCATGGTTTTACAGGCTGAAAGGACTCACGGTATCGTAGATTAAGATCCAATAGCTCTGGAAGGTGCCAAACTAGATGTAAACATACCCATCTCTCAATCACTGCCAAAGTACCGTTTGTACTTGCATTGAGTCTTGGACATAAACGAGGCGTTGTCCTTATTTGTGGCCAAGACAATCGACCCTTGGGGGACTGCGAGAACTTAAAGACCTGCTCTCATTCACAGTGAAGATAGAATCACTACTCATGGTCTTGCCTGGAAGTAAATGAGTACCTGTTCTCACTTACAAGGTAGGACCTGCACGGGCTGTACAGCTCGGACGTTAACAATGCCCTGTTCTCACTTACAAGGTAGGACCTGCACGGGCTGTACAGCTCGGACGTAAACAATGCCCTGTTCTCACTTACAAGGTAGGACCTGCACGGGCTGTACAGCTCGGACGTAAACAATGCCCTGTTCTCACTTACAAGGTAGGACCTGCACGGGCTGTACAGCTCGGACGTAAACAATGCCCTGTTCTCACTTACAAGGTAGGACCTGCACGGGCTGTACAGCTCGGACGTAAACAATGCCCTGTTCTCACTTACAAGGTAGGACCTGCACGGGCTGTACAGCTCGGACGTAAACAATGCCCTGTTCTCACTTACAAGGTAGGACCAGCACGGGCTGTACAGCTCGGACGTAAACAATGCCCTGTTCTCACTTACAAGGTAGGACCTGCACGGGCTGTACAGCTCGGACGTAAACAATGCCCTGTTCTCACTTACTGCCCCGGTAGAATCTGCCCACATGGCACTGCTCTGTCTATCTGCTGCAGTCGACAGGCTGGACTCTGATATCTTGCGTGGTAGACTTGAGAGTGGCGCCAAAACAACTGGGTCGGGAGACTCCTGCTTTCCGTCTCTCACTGCGGGCTGCTGCTCCTGTGTACCCAAAGACAGTTTCATTCCAAAACATTTTTGCCAAGTTGCTCTTACTCAAATATAAATCTACCACTCTATGGTTTAGATTACTAGCCAATAATTGTATTAGTCAACAAGAGCCCTTCTCTAGGTCACTCATACCTCATGCTGCTCTCGGGCCAGATGTGCACTTGGTGCCATGCTTGATCCATGGTCCAGCAGAAGGCCAAGAGATCTTTTATAGGTAAGAGCGGCCGAAACAAGTCAACTATCTTAACAGACAAACGGGGTCTAAAAACACCCTCTGGTTTTTTAACTTTGCAAATAACTGAGGGACAGAATCAAAGGACATTTATCCACCAAAAGTCGATTTTAAATAAAAGCTCTGAAGTTCCAAATAAACAGCTAATAGATTCGTCTTGAGGTGGGTTTCAGTGAGAAAAAGGCTACCAAAAAAATAGGTCCGCTTCAGTCTTGCGTGCCACGAGAGGAGGGGCCAACGGATGAAGCAGTGAAGTGTGTGTGAGAGCATTCATCCCCACTTAGAAGAAAAAAACAAAAGTACCTTTTGAAACATGGGGTATTGGCAAGGACTGTCCTTCCCGGATTAAATGAAGGGTCTTTAGCTTTGGTGCGAGTCATTACTGAGAAAGGCGAGGAGTGATTAAAACCCTTGATCACACATACATGACCCACCCATGCCCCCTCTTTAGTCATGGAGCTTTACATCCACACCTGGCATCAGATTCCAGACGCAGCCATAAACCAGAAAGCAACCAGAGCCTAGCCTTAGTTCTTAGCGGTGCACAGCACGGTGAAGACCAAAGGAGAGTGTAGCTGAGAAACAACTCATCGTCCAAGCAGTCTGTCACTCCAGGGTGAGGCAACGGACAATCCATGGAGTCCACCAGCATGCAATAACAAGGAGATGAAACTAGCATGGAGTAAGACGCCAGATGGAGCGGTGTTCCACTGGACCTTTCCCAGAGGACACATTAAGTGGTAGAAAAACTTCTGCTTATTAATTCAAACTATGCAGTATTACCCAACAACTGAGAAAGAGACTAAAGGCACTAGTCTAACTCTGATGCACGGGGCAACGCAGAAAGAATCTGTGCCCTTGTGATGCTAATGGAAATAAAGAAGATCATAAAGAATGAGGGAGAGAGAAGGATTCCAAATAAGATTCTACCCATCTTCCCCAGGGTGGGGGGTAACACAGGCCCCTGCAGCACCTGCGGTGCGGGGGCCACCTCAGCACAGCACTTCAGCAGGAGAGTCTGGAGGGGGGCCCTTCATGTACCTGGCAGGGGGGCCCCCTAAAGTTTCGTTACGCCACTAGTGTTCCCCCGACTCAAACTATATCAAAGAGAGCAGCCTTCAATTAGTCTGGTAATACTAGTCAATCAACCCTACAATCACCTATGTCCAATGAATAATACTTGCGAATGTAAATTAACAAGCATTATTTTATGGAAATACGTGGTGTGGTCGTAAGGTAATAAAGAAGTCCTGCTCTCACCTACTGACCAGGTAGAACGTCCCCTGCCGGTGCTGATGGAAGTGAACGAGTCCCTGCCCTCACTTACGCTTGTGACACTGATGGAAGTAAAGAAGTCCTGCTCTCACTTACTGGCACGGTAGAACCTGCACTGGTGCTGCTGAGTGATCTATCTGCTGCTTGGGGCACCTTAGACTTGCTTGGCAGACGGCTGGGTGTTGGCAAGGCACTTGGGGCGGCAGAAGGCTTAAATTGGATCTTCGGAATTGGTTGCGGTTCCTGCATATTCAAAGATAAAGCACGGTGATAAACGTTGTACCATTACTAGCCCTACTGCCATGAAGCTCACCTTTGCTATCATTTCATAAACCCTGCGACAGGGCCCGCTATTACACAGCGTGTAGTCCATCATTTATGGCGATACAGAGAATTTCCAAACCCTTTCGAGTAACGTTGCACCCACCAAATCTAATTTAAACAGGACATAATCACTCTGTGTCTACAAAAGAGAGAGAACTGTGCGAGCATAGAAGACAACTTGTTGTACCAGGCGGCCACAGTAGGATCTGCCTCCTGCACGTACATCCAGAGCGCCACCAGTAAAAGGCACTGAACATATAACACAGCCATACAAACACAGCCGTGTACAAGGGAAGAGCATGGCACACTGCAACCCACACCACCACCAGCGGCAAGCAGATTACTGAAGGCTTTTTATGAACCAAATTTGGAACCTACAAAAATATGAAATGGTGCTAAAATAATAAGAGAAAACAATAGCAACCGTCTCTGCAGGGATGGTCAGAGGGAGCAGGGGGCTCAGACCCAGAGTTTCACCCTCTCTGCATGGATGGTTAGAGACAGAGGGGGCTGGATCCAGAGTTGGACCCTCTCTGCATGGATGGGCGGAGGGAGGAGGGGTCTCGGATCCAGAGTTTGACCCTCTCTGCAGAGGGGGCTGGATCCAGAGTTTGACCCTCTATGCATGGATGGGAGGAGGGAGGAGGGGTCTCGGATCCAGAGTTTGACCCTCTCTGCATGGATGGGAGGAGGGAGGAGGGGTCTCGGATCCAGAGTTTGACCCTCTCTGCACAGATGGTCAGAGGGGGCTGGATCCAGAGTTTGACCCTCTCTGCACGGATGGTCAGAGGGGGCTGGATCCAGAGTTTGACCCTCTCTGCACAGATGGTCAGAGGGGGCTGGATCCAGAGTTTGACCCTCTCTGCACAGATGGTCAGAGGGGGCTGGATCCAGAGTTTGACCCTCTCTGCACGGATGGTCAGAGGGGGCTGGATCCAGAGTTTGACCCTCTCTGCACGGATGGTCAGAGGGGGCTGGATCCAGAGTTTGACCCTCTCTGCACGGATGGTCAGAGGGGGCTGGATCCAGAGTTTGACCCTCTCTGCACGGATGGTCAGAGGGGGCTGGATCCAGAGTTTGACCCTCTCTGCACAGATGGTCAGAGGGGGCTCAGATCCAGATCTAGTCACCATCACCGTCTGGAGAAAAAAAGTAAAAACTAAATTAGATCCAGAGTCTTCCCCGCGCTGCATCAGAGTTAAGAGGAGGCCAACTCTGTTGTGAATGATTCCTGGTGATTCTCCCTTCCCTTCAGTGTGGACTCTAAAGAGTAGCAGCTCGCCCTCGGATGCAGACGGTGAAGCTTACAGCTGGGAGTTCATCTCGGGCCTAGTTAGGGCAACAATAACTGCATCAATTAGACACTATGGAGAACATTCAAAAACCTTCTTGCCAATTACTATAGACACAGCTGAGAGACACAAGGAAGAAGGATGTACTTCTGGGATTATGGAATTTACTGGCTATGGGGGCGTTTTAGGTGCGTTTTAGGTGCACCTGCCTGAACTAAAAAACATGTTTTTCGCAGACAGCCATTTGAACATTTATGTATAGATCTAGTAATGCAACCCAAACGCTGCTTGCGTCAATATGATTTTTAAATGCAGGCGACCACTCCTTCACTGGGTTTGGCTTTCCTCTCAGTGATAAATGGATAACCCTTCCGACCTGCATCGCTTGCTGCATTCTATACATTAAAAAAGACAAGGGGTTAGTGATGTACTAATCCCTTTCCTGAGCATGCCCAAGGCCTCGAGATTAGGAGCCATAAACACTCATTTGGTCTCTCTAATCAAAACATAGTCCTCCCAGTGCTACCTGCTAGTGTGAAAATACATACCAGAAGTGCAGAGCACATAGGTTTGTATCGAAGCTGCACTCACTGCATGGATTAGGCAAACCATGAAAGAAGAAAAAAAAAACAGGAACAAGTAGCGGGAAGAGAACACCTTCCCTGGGGTCCTCCGATTCACTTCACTTCTGCCAAAAGGACTGGCCACGGCTCCACACGAGCCCACTGAAGGAGGTAGGACAGTTGTGGACATCCATCAGACAGCCACCCCTGAGGATGTGTGAAACTGGGAGTGACACATACAGGTGACACAGACAGAAGAGTTTGAGTGTGCGGAGCGGAGCGTCACGTACAGGTGAAAGAGACAAGAGTGTCAAGAGTGTGCGGAGCGGTGCGTCACGTACAGGTGAAAGAGACAGGAGTGTCAGAGTGTGCAGAGGGGTGCGTCACGTACAGGTGAAAGAGACAAGAGTGTCAGAGTTTGCGGAGTGTCACGTACAGGTGAAAGAGACAAGAGTGTCAGGGTGTGCGGAGCGGAGTGTCACGTACAGGTGAAAGAGACAAGAGTGTCAGAGTGTGCGGAGCGGAGAGTCACGTACAGGTGAAAGAGACAAGAGTGTCAGAGTGTGTGGAGCGGTGCGTCACGTACAGGTGAAAGAGACAAGAGTGTCAGAGTGTGCGTGGGCGGAGCGAAGTGTCACGTACAGGTGAAAGAGACAAGAGTGTCAGAGTGTGCGGAGCGGTGCGTCACGTACAGGTGAAAGAGACAAGAGTGTCAGAGTTTGCGGAGTGTCACGTACAGGTGAAAGAGACAAGAGTGTCAGGGTGTGCGGAGTGTCACGTACAGGTGAAAGAGACAAGAGTGTCAGGGTGTGCGGAGCGGAGTGTCACGTACAGGTGAAAGAGACAAGAGTGTCAGAGTGTGCGGAGCGGAGAGTCACGTACAGGTGAAAGAGACAAGAGTGTCAGAGTGTGTGGAGCGGTGCGTCACGTACAGGTGAAAGAGACAAGAGTGTCAGAGTGTGCGTGGGCGGAGCGAAGTGTCACGTACAGGTGAAAGAGACAAGAGTGTCAGAGTGTGCGGAGCGGTGCGTCACGTACAGGTGAAAGAGACAAGAGTGTCAGAGTTTGCGGAGTGTCACGTACAGGTGAAAGAGACAAGAGTGTCAGGGTGTGCGGAGCGGAGTGTCACGTACAGGTGAAAGAGACAAGAGTGTCAGAGTGTGTGGAGCGGTGCGTCACGTACAGGTGAAAGAGACAAGAGTGTCAGAGTGTGCGTGGGCGGAGCGAAGTGTCACGTACAGGTGAAAGAGACAAGAGTGTCAGAGTGTGCGGAGCGGTGCGTCACGTACAGGTGAAAGAGACAAGAGTGTCAGAGTGTGCGTGGGCGGAGCGAAGTGTCACGTACCTCCCACTTAAAATCCTTTGGTGGTTGCGATGTTTTTCCTGGAGGGATCCAGGGGGCCTTGGTCTTAACATTGACAGTGCGCCGCAGGTTCCCAACCTCCCCTTTCATTTTACTTATGGATGGCCGGATCTAAAAATGTGAAGAGAAAAAGGAAAACACATTTGTATTCTATTGTGGAAGATCTTTATCACAACTATCTCAATACACCACAGCAGTACCAGATACACAGCAATGATAAGATGTCGTTCACCAAGTTCATTGAAAGTAAGTTCATTGACTGATCCTAAAAATCATAATATGCTCTATAGCTCAATTGAAAAAAATCATTAGAATATATCACAATTCACACACAGATTACAATGCTTCAAAATTAAAATATTAAAACGGGTCTAAAAAAAGGTTTACTTTAATATAATCTTATTTTAAATGGCAAGTTAAATTGATATTTTGAAACACTGGAGGAATCTAATGCAGACTAATCATTATTCAACTAGATAATCAAAGGACACTACCAAGCTGAATATCCTTTCGGGCAGGTATTAAAATACAATTAAAACAATAATGGTAAGACTAACATCCTAAAATCGTAGTCAAATGTCCTTGCTTATTTAGAATGCCTAGGTCATCTGCCCCATAGATATCAATTCATCAAAATTAAAAATACATACTATTCTACGACATATAAACGATTTTGATACATTTATTGAAAAAAAGAAAGGTTTTCTAGTGTCATAGATTATTGCAGGACAACACCCAGCAGAGCACCGGCCAGCCCTTCACATCTTCTTACCTACATCTGTCCCTGACACATGAACAGCAGTGAGAGCCAGTCCATCACACTTTCATGTGGCACTGCCGTAGGATATAAAGAAGGGATAAGCCCCTCATGCAGTCATATGAGACTGTGAGGAAACTCAAAGACACAGTGCTGTGCTTCTAAAGGAATTTTATCTGGAATGCCGTATGACGGAGCAGGACATCGCCGTGAAAACAAAAGAAACAACAAGTGAGGGTCAACCCCGTTTGCTCAGAGTTTGTGAAGTTATTACCAGGCAATCTCAGCAATCGATACCCTGCATGTGGGTTTCCAGAAACTAAGACCACCACACCATCCCATGATTCCATGCCCTGAGGAGAACTCCAGAGGTCAGAGGTCCAAACACGTCGACAGCATTTGAGCAAAGAAACTTGGACTTCAAATTGTTTTAAAATACTCTGGTGAAGGGCAAGCGAACTGAGCAGCTGGGCTCTTCTTCTCTTTCTCGCCGAGATCGCTTGTATATTTTTATTTTTAAATACTGCTTATTGATTCTTCATGAGTTTGTATATCAATTCTCTACAGTATAAATTGTGCAAACATTCTGTCATGCAATTGCTAACAGAGCGTTGATATGGAAAAGGATATATCGACAACATTATTTGTACAATAACGAAGTAGTGCAACATTAATGTCCCGACAGGAACTGACGGTGACATTGATTGTGCAAATAGATCACAATAAACCTTATTATTAACGTTAACAACTGCCCCTAATATACCGTACGTGTACGTCAACAGTTTACTTTGGGTGTAGGTCCTAACATAGTCTGGTGTTCATGCATATCAGGCGACTTGGGGTACGGGATGGGGCGGTAGCTCTTGTAATGTTGAGTGTATCAGCTCAAGCTAACCCTGGGGATGTGGATATGCACGGGGACAGGGGCCTGTTGTCATTTCCTTTCTGACATAGATGTTGCCCCTTTTGTACATTTATACTAGTTTAGTTATTGATGCAGCAGTTTTTTCTTACTATGTGTGCAAATTGCACTACCTGGACTGGTGTTCCAACTTACTGTGTTTTCTGTTTTCATTGTAATTTAAGAATTCATAATTGTCAAGATGTTGTCACCTTCTTGGGTTACATTCACAAGCACTCACATGGGTTCAAGCACATTATCTCGTGTTTGATATGGGGCAAGTCTTGAAATCTTTGTCAAGAAATGGAAGGACATTCAGAAACTGTGCTCTGGTCTATGGTTTCCACAAACCGAAGTATAGAAAAAGGAAGAAAGTGTGCGCATTGAATGTTGTTATGAAATATATTTGCAGTGACTGACCGATGCAATTTTATCCTCGAGTCTAGAAATGTTTTAAGTTAGCGGGCTAGGCCATGTTTTCCCATTGTATACATGGTTTCTGCATCCAAGCCTTTTCCCCTCTTTCCAAGGGCCCAACCCCATATCATGATCGACTGTGAGAGAACACGCTGCACTTCCAGGTCCAGATCACCACACCTTCACTGATCTCACACTCAGTGAATAAGGATGAGCCCCTCACACCTTCATCAGATACCACTGTGGGGGAGGGGAGAGATTTGGGGGATGGGTCCACCACCATGACAACCCCGTCTTCCAAGGCGCGAGCAGAATACGCAGCAAAATGAGGGGAAGACGTTCACGCCTTGATTTATCAACAGACACACAGTGGAATAAGAGTCCCCCCCACACCTTCTTAAGGTACTGCTTGGTGCTAAACGATGGACAGCATGGATTGCTGGCCTCCCCTACGGAGGAGAGACGTTCACACCTTGATTTATTAACACACAGTGGAATAAGAGTCGCCCCCACACCTTCTTAAGGTCCTGCTTGGTGCTAGAGGATGGACAGCATGGATTGCTGGCCTCCCCTACGGAGGAGAGACGTTCACGCCTTGATTTATCAACAGACACACAGTGGAATAAGAGTCGCCCCCACACCTTCTTAAGGCCCTGCTATAGTGATAGAGGATGGACAGCATGGATTGCCGGCCTCCCCTACGGAGGAGAGACGTTCACACCTTGATTTATTAACACACAGTGGAATAAGAGTCCCCCCCACACCTTCTTAAGGTACTGCTTGGTGCTAAACGATGGACAGCATGGATTGCTGGCCTCCCCTACGGAGGAGAGACGTTCACGCCTTGATTTATCAACAGACACACAGTGGAATAAGAGTCGCCCCCACACCTTCTTAAGGCCCTGCTATAGTGATAGAGGATGGACAGCATGGATTGCCGGCCTCCCCTACGGAGGAGAGACGTTCACACCTTGATTTATTAACACACAGTGGAATAAGAGTCCCCCCCACACCTTCTTAAGGTACTGCTTGGTGCTAAACGATGGACAGCATGGATTGCTGGCCTCCCCTACGGAGGAGAGACGTTCACGCCTTGATTTATCAACAGACACACAGTGGAATAAGAGTCGCCCCCACACCTTCTTAAGGCCCTGCTATAGTGATAGAGGATGGACAGCATGGATTGCCGGCCTCCCCTACGGAGGAGAGACGTTCACACCTTGATTTATTAACACACAGTGGAATAAGAGTCCCCCCCACACCTTCTTAAGGTCCTGCTTGGTGCTAGAGGATGGACAGCATGGACTGCTGGCCTCCCCTACGGAGGAGAGACGTTCACACCTTGATTTATTAACACACAGTGGACAAAGAGTCAGCCCCCACACCTTCTTAAGGCCCTGCTTGGTGCTACAGTGCTAGAGGATGGACAGCATCCTTGTACCTGAACTCTTGGGGGTGAAACCTTCTGGCTCTTTTTAACATAGACGTGCACAGGGGTGCTTTCATCCACATGAACGTGCAAGGGTGGCGTCGGAGAGCAGTTCTTCATATCTTTTATCTGACAGGGAAAGAAAAGAAAGATACATTAGTCAAGGACGCTGACTTCCAATGAAACTTCCAACCTGCTTCATCCAGCTAAAGAGACAGCCCAACATTTGTAAGTATGGATACAGGACAAGAGCCCCACCACAATACACTGCACCAACATACACACAGACCTCAATAACTGCCACACCTGAACACAAGTCACTCACACATACAGTGCAGGAGCAGTGCCCACACATCAACAAACCGCATACACACATGAAGGGATAATGACCAGTACCCAACCCAACTCACCTCATTGGACATGCACAGGGCAGATCAGTGACCCTCTGTAACACGGTTCATCTACAAGTACAAGGGCTAAAACTAGTGCCACACCCCCCAACATGATTCACCCGATTATACACAGACCTTGAGCACTGCCACACCTGAGAACACCTCGCTCACACATACATAGGGCAGAACGGGTCCCACCTTTACACAATTCATCCACAGAACACAACAAATTCTAAATTTAAACACACATCAGTCATGCATACACAGGACATACCTAATGCTGCACCTCGACACACCCCATCCACATATAAACAGAGCATTGCTGTACCCCAATATGCCTTACACACACATAAGGAGCCTATTGACAATACTGAACTCCAAAACACAATCTGCATAAGAACAGAGTAAGTACCTGTACCCACCACACTTTAACATAGACCATGAGCGCTGTCACCCCTGAATACACCTTACTCATACAAAGGGCAAACCAGTGGCACACTGACATATCTCATCCATGAACACACAGACCTGGATCAAAGCTGCACCCAGCACACAGAGACCATAAACACTGCTGCACCACACCCCACCTCACTCACATTTACACAGAGCAAGACCAAGACTTCATCACACAGCACAGGTCATGAGCACTGTCACACAGCAACACGCCTCACTGTAAATACAGAGACCAGGTCGAGGGCAGCGCTTCAATACTACTTACTCACATAGAACAGACCAAGGCAAGATCTGCGCCCGTTACACACCTCACCTCATATATACAAAGAACAGGACCCCTTAACACGCCACACACCTCATCCACATACACACAGACCTGGACCAGTGCTTCATCACAACACGCCTTTCCCACATTTACATAGGCCAGGAGCCCCCCAACATACCTCCTCCACATACACACGGAGAGCAGGACCACTGACACACAATAACAAAGATAATTGACAGACACACGGAGGGCAGGACCGTCACCCCGACCCTAATACAACAGAGATCACAGCTGTTGCCACACCAATGCAAAAAGAGACCAGGACCACAATCCCACAAACACTACACCATGCCTAAGTAAATGCAGACCATAATTAAAATTAGATCTAAAAACTATTTGTTTTTTTGAAACTGTACCTGACATCTGTACCCTGCTCTTTGCATTCTCCTCGGTTTGCGCATTGCTCACTCGCCGCCGGCACATTTACCCTGCTCTTTGCGCTCTCCTCGGGTTGCGCATTGCTCACTCGCCGCCGGCACATTTACCCTGCTCTTTGCGCTCTCCTCGGGTTGCGCATTGCTCACTCGCCACCGGCACATTTACCCTGCTCTTTGCGCTCTCCTCGGTTTGCGCATTGCTCACTCGCTGCCGGCACATTTACCCTGCTCTTTGCATTCTCCTTGGTTTGCGCATTGCTCACTCGCCACCGGCACATTTACCCTGCTCTTTGCGCTCTCCTCGGTTTGCGCATTGCTCACTCGCTGCCGGCACATTTACCCTGCTCTTTGCATTCTCCTTGGTTTGCGCATTGCTCACTCGCCACCGGCACATTTACCCTGCTCTTTGCGCTCTCCTCGGTTTGCGCATTGCTCACTCGCTGCCGGCACATTTACCCTGCTCTTTGCATTCTCCTTGGTTTGCGCATTGCTCACTCGCCACCGGCACATTTACCCTGCCCTTTGCTCTCTACTCGGTTTGCGCATTGCTCACTCGCCGCTGGCACATTTACCCCGCTCTTTGCGCTCTCCTCTGTTTGCGCAATGCTTACTCGCCGCCGGCACATTTACCCTGCTCTTTGCGCTCTCCTCGGGTTGCGCATTGCTCACTCGCTGATGGCACATTTACCCCGCTCTTTGCGCTCTCCTCTGTTGCCACACGAATGCAAAAAGAGACCAGGACCACAATCCCACAAACACTACACCATGCCTAAGTAAATGCAGACCATAATTAAAATTAGATCTAAAAACTATTTGTTTTTTTGAAACTGTACCTGACATTTGTACCCTGCTCTTTGCATTCTCCTCGGTTTGCGCATTGCTCACTCGCCGCCGGCACATTTACCCTGCTCTTTGCGCTCTCCTCGGGTTGCGCATTGCTCACTCGCCACCGGCACATTTACCCTGCTCTTTGCGCTCTCCTCGGTTTGCGCATTGCTCACTCGCTGCCGGCACATTTACCCTGCTCTTTGTGTGCTCCTCGGTTTGCGCATTGCTCACTCGCAGCCGGCACATTTACCCTGCCCTTTGCTCTCTACTCGGTTTGCGCATTGCTCACTCGCCGCCGGCACATTTACCCCGCTCTTTGCGCTCTCCTCTGTTTGCGCAATGCTTACTCGCCGCCGGCACATTTACCCTGCTCTTTGCGCTCTCCTCGGTTTGCGCATTGCTCACTCGCTGCTGGCACATTTACCCCGCTCTTTGCGCTCTCCTCTGTATGCGCATTGCTCACTCGCCGTCGGCACATTTACCCTGCTCTTTGCGCTCTCCTCGGTTTGCGCATTGCTCACTCGCCGCCGTCACATTAACCCTGCTCTTTGCACTCTCCTCGGTTTGCGCATTGCTCACTCGCTGCCGTCACATTTATCCTGCTCTTTGAACAGTTTCCTTGCACACTGTACTTTCTGTACTTTCTGTTCCCTGGTCCACCCAGCTGTGCCGTTTGAGCGGAGGGAAACAAGAGACCTGTTTGAAACAACTGCGACTGCCATTTTAGACGTGGTCGGCAGTCAAGTCCCCCAACCCCGAGGGCTTTTTAATCTGCATCCTGCAGCGGATGCATACGCCAGAGGCAATCCCGTCTGCGCCCGAACACTGCCAGCCGCCAAGTGCTGAGAGACCCACTTTGGGGGTGTTTAATTTGCGCTACAACAAGTCTCACTAACAGAACATAACATCACTTTAACACATTGAAGTACACACACACAAAGCGCGATTGCCAGGTCACAACTCTGCTCAGACAAACACAGAACAGGACCACTGCTATCCCCTAAAGCAACTGAACAACAATCGGAGAACAGTACCAGAAAGTAACCCTGACACAAGGCAATCCAAATATACAAGTGTGTGAGGACACGGACTCTCTGGAGGCACAATCGGGGCACTTTTCCCCTCACTGTTCTCCCCTTCTATATTTGCAGAACGTCCCCGGGGAGTACGGTCCCTTTAATTCCTATGCCTGGGCCGGTCATGTGATGGGGTCACATGGTTCAGGCGTTGTGAAAATGGAAGACGTCGAGGAAGACAGCCGTTCGTGGGGACCTGCTTGTGAGGAGCAGACGCTGGTGACAACCTTTGAAGTGCTGCCGTGGAACAAGGTTACGCCGTCGCAGAAGAACCAGGAACCAGCTACTGCCGAAAAAACTTCACTGAGGGAGGAGAGAACGGACGACCGACGAGGAGGGCAGCCAGACCCTAGCTGGCAACGTGCTGAAGCCCGCCACGGCCCAGGAGAAGGGTCGTGGCTCAACAAGGTACGGGGACGTCTCGGGCTGATGCCGGGAGGGACCTGGGTTGAGGGGAAGACTGGTGGTAGTACGGGTGAGCAAGTATAAGAGCCCGTTAACCGCCGCAGGAGCGCTCACACATTGGTGACGGCAGTGGTGACTTTCCCTACACTTCCCCGGCACACCCGCGACACATAAAGGAAGGAGAAACCCCTTCCTGACATTTCTTTTCTTTGTTTTCTTTCTTCCCCTGTGGTCCGACACAACATACCGCGGAGCACCAACCAAGTCCAGAGACGGGAGGGGCTGCCACAAAACACAGAGGTGTCCCCAGTAATCCCTGGAAGGAAGCGGACTACGACTCCCATAATCCCTTGTAAAGAAGGAACAAGTATAGACTCTCTAGAAGCCTCTGGGACGAACATTCCCTGTTTCTTCTACGTATTGTGTTTTCGCCCCAATAAACCGTAATCTGTTGAAAGAACACCCTAACTTGTCCTGGTCTGCTTCTCGACCACGTTACACGTGGAGTCAGAAGTGGGATCTTGGTTCGCCTCACGATGGAAAACTTAATCCAGCAATTAATCCGTGGGCAAGAAAAGCTGGAATGGGCAGTAGAAAAACAAATGACCTCTGCCCAAGCAAACCGGGAACTTGTGAGAGAGAGTCTGGCTAATCATGCAGACCAAATGCAGAAAGTAGCAGACGATAGGCGGGAACTAACAACACAACTCCAAATAAGGGCAGGAACCGGGACAAACGTATCTCTCCAAAAGTATGTGACAGGAGAAGACCCCAACGCTTTCCTTCTTAACTTCGAAAGGGCGGCAAGGGCATCTGGGTGGCCTGAAACTAAATGGCCTTTCTTCTTAGCCCCCCTTCTTACTGGAGAAGCACAAGCCGCCTACCAGGTGGCTAATCCTAATGGCAATACTCCGTATGCAGAAATAAAGGACTGGATATTGGATCATATGGGCATGGATGCGGAGGCATATAGGGCTCGGTTCAGGAAAGAACGCGGCACCACATCAGATAACCCCAAAACTCTGTATTTCAAGTTAAAAACAGCAGCAGATAAGTGGCTAAGACCCCGTTCTCAAACAAAGGATGAAATCATAGATATGATTTATTTAGAGCAGTTCTTAGAGGCCCTGCCATACCCCATTCAAAGATGGCTGAAGCAACACAAACACACAAGTCCTGAACAGGCGGTAGAAATGGCCACTACTTTTTATAGGGCACAACCTAGGGCCTTACCTTGGGACTCTGACAAATCCACAAAACCAATGGGAGGGCCAGTAAAACCTGAAAAGAAACCCCTAAAGGCTCCGCTAGAAATAGTAAAGCCAAGAATACCCCGTTTAGAACCGCCTCCCCTACGTAATCCACAGTGCTTTGAATGTGGAGAGTGGGGTCATATAGCACGAAACTGTCCCCGGAAGAAACCACCCGAAGAGCCGATGGACATTGGATGTATTCCCCGTTCCATTCTATATTCCGCGGAACTAGGACCAGCTTCCACTTAAGTGTCCAAGTAAAGGGTGTGCAAGTGAAGGCATTACTAGACTCAGGATGCAAACAGTCAGTCATTCTCCAGTCCATTGTGTCACCTCTCCCTGATAAGGTCAAAGACTCTGTACCGATTAGGTGTGTACACGACACGAGGATGTTAAGATTTATCCGGTCATACAAGTCCCTGTCACTCTTCCCCAAGGTCAGACTATAGATATCAGGCTTGGGGTTGTTCCTAGTCTGCCCGAGCAAATGATAATAGGGCAAGACAATCCCTCATTCCTTAAAATGCTAAGAGACAAGTTGTAGAGAGTCCCTTCCATATCTGAAGCACCGCCTACTCTTCTAACCCAAGCTCCATGGGTCATAGATCGAAGCTTCAGGTATGCTCAGAAAAACGACCCGAGCTTACAATCAGCATGGGCTCAAGTTCAACAGACACCCCTTAGTTACCCTTCTTTTCAAACAAAAAATGACTTGTTATATCGCACAGCGAAACAAGGGGATGATCCCCAATTGTTGGTGCCTCAAGCGTTTCGGGAACAGGTTCTTGTTTTTGCTCATTCGCATCTGCTGGCAGGACACAGTGGGGCCCAAAAGACTATACAGATGTTATTGCGACATTTTTATTGGCCTGGCATATTTTCGCAAGTCACTCGCTTCTGCCAAGAATGCGAGATTTGTCAAAAAAAGAACCCGTACAGGCCACCAGCAGTTCCATTACACCCATTACCGGTTGTGGGTAACCCGTTCGAAAGGGTTGGTATGGACCTCATTGGTCCTTTGCCACGTACCAAGAAGGGCTACGTCTATGCTTTGGTCGTGGTTGACTATGCCACGAGATATCCGGAAGCCTTCCCTTTACGCAATCCCACAACCCGCAACATTTCTGAGAAACTCCTGGAGCTCTTCTCACGGGTCGGTTTCCCTCGGGAAATACTTACCGGTCAGGGTACTCCCTTTGTCTCTAAGCTAATGGGACAAATCTGTAAGTCTTTGGATATTTCCCACATTAAAACGTTGGTGTATCATCCCCCGACGGATGGACTCTGTGAGCGTTACAACGCCACTTTGAAATTGACATTGAAGAAGCTTCTAACCGTCGAGGGTAAAGAATGGGACCTGCTGCTTCCTCTAGCCTCATATGTAATCCGGAGCCAGGTTCAAACCAGTCTAGGGTACTCCCCGTTCCAACTCCTATATGGGAGAGAACCTCGGAGCCTTTTGGAGATTACTAAGGAAGTATGGGAACAAGAGAAAGAAGAGGATACTAAAAATGTTCTTGAGTATACACAGAACCTTCACTCACGACTCCATAAACTAAGGGAATTTGCTGATTCCAATCTAGAGAAAGCCCAAATACAACAACACACGATATATAACAAGGGAAAGAAGTGGCACCACCTCAATGTAGGAGATTGGGTGCTGGTCCTTTTACCCTCCAACCTAGGGAAACCACGGTCAGGGTGGCAGGGCCCGTATAAAGTCACAGAAAAAGTAAGTTTAACATTTTACAAAATACAGATCAAGCCAAAGAAGACCCAACTGTACCATATAAATCTGCTCAAAAAGTTGTTCGGTCCCCCCCCCTCAAAATGTACATAACATAGGCAAACCATCTCAGAACGAAACCACCCTGAAGGAGCTGGTTGTCAATCCTGATTTGACTAAGGACCAAGATAGAACCCTTCAGGATACCCTGAGCCCCTTTCCCCATCTTTTTTCCAACATACCAGGAAAAACCCTGTTAGCTGAACATGCCATAGAAACACAAGCAGGAAAAATAGTCAAACAGAAACCATACCGCATACCAGCCGCCAGAAGACAAGCCATAGAAGAAGAGGTTAAAAACATGCTAGACCTGGGCGTCATAAAGCCATCCAAAAGCGACTGGTCTTCCCCAATCGTGCTCGTACCAAAGCCGGATGGCTCAGTTCGCTTTTGCATTGACTTCCGCGCCGTAAACTCTATTTCAAAATGTGACTCTTATCCCATACCTAGGGTCGATGAGCTAATAGAGAAACTGGGGAGGCTCAATACATTACAACTCTTGACCTCATAAAAGGCTATTGGCAGGTGCCCCTCAAACCGGACGACCAGGAAAAGACTGCCTTTGTTACACCAACGGGCCTGTACGGATTTACTGTCTTACCCTTTGAGTTACATGGGGCGCCTTCCACATTCCAACGCCTCATGAACAAGGTATTGCGACAGCATCAAGAGTACTCCTCCGCATACCTTGATGACATCGTTATATTCAGCCCTGATTGGGAAACCCCTTTACAGCATTGTACCCAGGTTCTTAAGTCCCTTCAAGAGGTAGGTTTGCATATCAATGCAAAAAAATCCAGAGCAGGGTTTAGGAAGGTAAAATATCTTGGGTTCCTTTTAGGAAACGGTGTTATCGAACCACAATCTGAGAAAATAAAGGCAATAGTAGAGGCCCCTTTTCCGTCAACCAAGAAAGAGGTTAGGGCATTCCTGGGGCTCCTTGGTTATTACAGAAGGTTTATCCCACAATATTCTGAACTGGCTGCTCCCCTGACCGACCTACTGCAGAAAAACGTTAAGACGAAAGACCTGCAACACCCCAGCATGAGCGCCAAAACAGCCTTTGTGAACCGGAAAACGGCCATAACCACTGCCCCAATTTTGAGGTCTCCTGATTTTTCGAAACCCTTCCTGTTACACACAGACACTTCTGAACACGGGTTAGGGGTGGTATTATCCCAGTTGTCATCTGAAGGTGTAGAACACCCACTCCTTTTTATTAGCAGAAAACTCTTTCCTGTGAGCAGAAATATCCTATAATAGAGAAGGAATGCCTGGCTATTAAGTGGGCAATTGAGAAATTAAGATACTATCTGGAGGGGGCCCATTTCCTTCTGTATACAGATCATGCTCCCTTACATTGGATGAGCCACAACAAGGGAAACAATCCAAGAATATTGCGATGGTTCCTTTCCCTCCAGCCCTTTTCCTTTGATGTGGTCCATCGGAAGGGAACGGACAATGGAAATGCTGACTTTCTTTCCCGCCTTCCTTTGTTCCCCGAACGTGAACAAACTAGGGTAGGGGTGTGTGAGGACACGGACTCTCTGGAGGCACAATCGGGGAACTTTTCCCCTCACTGCTGTCCCCTTCTATATTTGCAGAACGTCCCCGGGGAGTACGGTCCCTTTAATTCCTATGCCTGGGCCGGTCATGTGATGGGGTCACATGGTTCAGGCGTTGTGAAAACAGAAGACGCCGAGAAAGACAGCCGTTCATGGAGACCTGCTTGTGAGGAGCAGACGCTGGTGACAACCTTTGAAGTGCTGCCGTCAAACAAGGCTACGCCGTCGCAGAAGAGCCAGGAACCAGCTACTGCCGAAGAAACTTCACTGCAGGAGGAGAGAACGGACGACCGACGAGGAGGGCAGCCAGACCCTAGCTGGCAACACGCTGAAGCCCACCACGGCCCAGGAGAAGGGTCGTGGCTCAACAAGGTACGGGACGTCTCGGGCTGATGCCGGGAGCAAGTATAAGAGCCCGTTAACCGCCGCAGGAGCGCTCACACTTTGATGACGGTAGTGGTGACTTTCCCTACACTTCCCCGGCACACCCGCGACACGTACAGGAAGGAGAAACCCCTTCCTGACATTTCTTTTCTTTGTTTTCTTTCTTCCCCTGTGGTCCGACACAACATCCCGCGGAGCACCAACTAAGTCCAGCGACGGGAGGGGCTGCCACAAAACACGGAGGTATCCCCAGTAATCCCTGGAAGGAAGCGGACTACGACTCCCATAATCCCTTGTAAAGAAGGCCCAAGTATAGACTCTCTAGAAGCCTCTGGGACGAACATTCCCTGTTTCTTCTAACTATTGTGTTTTCCCCCCAATAAACCGTAATCTGTTGAAAGAACACCCTATCTTGTCCTGGTCTGCTTCTCGACCACGTTACAAAGTGCCAAAGCCAGCAAACACCAGGACAACGGACCTGCTCAGAGACCACCACTCCCTCACGGACATATACACTGACCAAGATTACTGTGGCACGTCGCCTCACTCACATATGCAGACTTGAGCCACCACATCACAGTTTACTGATGTACACCTAGCAAACAGGGCTTGTGCGACCCCTCTGCAACAAGCACACACATCAGAACCACTTATGCGCTGCAAATACAATAACCAGTACCAATGCCAACGTGTCTCATCCCCACAAACTTCATCCATCTATTCAAAGCAAGAACAACACACCTCACCCAAGAACATATGTCACTGTGCGCACTCCCACCAAAACCATCATTGATGGGAGCTTCTCCTCCATCCAGGTAAGCGGGCCCTGAAGCACACTCTCAAGGAGACTCGGGCTGATCGGACTCCATTTAGAGTATGGAGAGCAGTACTGACCTAGCAGGTGCAAAACCAGACAATAACCTATTACCAGGCAACAAATCACACTGGTTTGTATAAGCAGGCGCTGGGATTCTACCTCACACTTGTTGCATACCATGCGTTCATTCACTGCTACATGCAGCCACACTAAGGGGCCGATTATGATGGCGGACGGACCCGAGTCCGTCCGCCACCATAGAGCAGGAGGGAACCTCCGCATTGCCTGTGGAGTTCCCTCCTGTGCAATTAGGATGTGACCGCCACCCTGGCGGTCACATCCTCTATTTTTACCATTGCGGCGGGTGCGGCTTCAAGCTGCATCCGCCGCAATGGTAAAAATGCATACATTGCATTTGTATGCAGAAAGCGGCAGGCACCGTGCGGTGCCTGCCGATTTCTGCATACAAATGCAGGGGGGTACCAAAGGTACCCCCCATGTGCACCCCCACCCCCCCTTCACCTAGGGGGCCCGCAACGGGCCCCCGCAGTGAAGTTACACAAGCTTTTCCACGGCGGAAAACCCGCCGCGGAAAAGCATCTTTTAAAGCCCTTCCTAATATGGCGGACGGTGTCTGAGAGACACCGCCACCATATTAGAGCTTTTCCGCCGCAGTTGTAAGCCAACCACGGCGGAAAAGCTGCGGACGGAAACCAGGACCCACCAGCCATCCTAATGTGGCGGTGGGTCTTTGGTGGGTCCGCTGCGGTTTTTCCGCATTCTCTGGGCCGGCGGTGGCTTCCGCCGGCCCGGAGGATGCGGAAAAATCGCAATCATAATAGGCCCCTAAGACTGGACCACATCTACCGGCCTCAGACACAAGACCAGAATGCTCTACTAAGTTCCAACTTACAAGAATACATTTATGAGCAAATCACATATTTAATGCTCCAACGTGGTAAAACAATCTGATTATATATTTTTGTTTCATTGACTACTTTTTAAAAAAAATCTGGAATAACACAAGAGAAAGTTTGGAGCGAAACATCACAGAGTTGAATACAATTTACCAATTCAATAAGTGATGTGGATTTTGCTTTTCTGAATGTGAAAATACAAATTACAAATTCAAGCATTGAAACTTTGGTTTATAAACAACCGACAGACGTAATACTTTATCGTATCAAAGCTTTCATTCTTCCAGACTTATTGAGAATTTACCCTATTTGAAGCAATCCTTCTAATTCTCAAAAACTGAGGATACAACAAGGTGCAAAGTAAAACTGGAAAAAATAAACGCAGGTTTATGGCTAGAGGATATCCACAGACGTTATTGGAAGACACATTATCCCGAGTAATGGGGTTAAACCAGAAGAATCTTCTAATCAAAAAGGTCAAAAATACAATCACATAGTGGTCTTTGTTTCCAAAGTTTCAATTAAATCCACAGCAATAACAAGAATAATACACAGTGGGAACTGTTACAAAGTGAACCGGATTTTCGAGGTTTATTTAAAAATAAACCTTTATTCGCATATACAAGAACTAGGAATTTAAAGGAGTTATTAACAGTCAGTCAGACGGATGGCATGAAGTAGTGCAATAATTGAATTCATTGTAATCAGTAAAAACATCACACACCAAGAACGGGAGAACAAATTAAACTTGCACCGACAGCTGACTGCAATACTTCAATGTAATGTATTGCATAAAAAGACCCTGTGGGTCAGTTTAGATTGGAAAAACGGTAAGGAAACTGAAAATATAAATCACTGAACATAAAAGCATGATTTGTAGGAAAAAAACACAAACTGGAATTTGGCATTGGGTGAACTTGCAACATAATATTGCACAACTGCGCTTTCAAGCTATAGAGGTGCTTGAGACTGTTCCAGGCCGTAACAACCCAAAACTTCTCTCAAAAAGAGAAACAATTTGGATTAAAAGATTGGATACTATGACCCCTAAGGGATTAAACGACAAATTGGAAATTAGTTGTTTTCTATAATGGCATTTGATATAAAAGGACAAAAGGTTTATCACCCTTTTCTTTATATTTGAAAGTCAAGAGCGAGTAATATAATTAAGATAAATCATAGAATACAAATTTTATTCTGTCAAATAGCTTGAGCAAAGAAGTATGGAGAAATAGGTTAATTTGTTTTAGGAGATAACACATACACTTAAAGTATAGTATTCATTTGGAAAAACTGTTTACTCGTCGATTTTAGATTTATCATTATTGTTTCATAAATGTAAAAACACCAGTGCACAATTTCGTCACAGATATTATTCAGTAGTGTTTTACTTAGGAGTCTAGAGAACTGCAAGATATTTTCAGTTTAGGTTTGGTTGAATTACTGTTATTTAGAAGTTGTGCAGATCGTTCTTTCTAATTTTGCACATAGAGTCTTGGTTTGGGGGATTATCGTTAACGTGAGTTGAAGGGATCTTTCTTCCTTTTTTTTAAAATAAGTGGGTTTTTTTTGTGTGCGCACTGAAGGCAATAGGGGATAGCAACACACAGGTTTTGAAAAAATATGAGACATGGGTATCTAGCCACTTTAATATGGCGCTGATGTAGCACAGAGTGATGATGGGTTGTCTTGTTTCTAAGACTACCACGGAAGACACATTGACATCAGGGTTCCATTTAAAGCAGACAGCGGTGAGGCGGTTGCAAAGAGATGGCTCCAGAGCAATGTGCTTACGCTCGTATGTTGGATGAAACGGTATGTTGGAATAAATAGAAGCAATAAGGAAGGGTTTCTTTGTAGATGTGGTAGTTTATAAGTGCTTACTTATTGATGTTATAGGATAACTTTATACATTCACTTTGGTCGCCTGTGGAGGCTGTCGGGAAAAGATTGTTACCTGGATTACTCTACTTACAGAGGGAGGTATGTGTATATGCGGGGTACACTGCGATGGTGTAGTCATCACTTGGTTCAAGGTCTAACTAACTTCAAACCTTTTGTTCACACAGTGAGACCGACTTTGATAGTTTGTCAATGTCTTCACTCGTCTTCGTTCTAGATGTCGTGTGTACTACATATAGTTCAGATATCTACTATGCATGTGTGTGAAGAGCACCAAGCGTGGCACAGTGGTTTAGGTCATGGATTTGTAGTCTGGCTTGCACTTATGGATTTCGTTTTTAAGTGTTTAGTAAGAACAACCACAGGGAGGCTTTCACACAAAACATGGAGAAAGCACCTTTGGCACTTTGTGACGTTAACACTTCACTAGTTTGTATACAGATGTGAGTTTTGTTTTCGTAAGCATCTTATTGTGTTCTCAAGCTATTATAAGTGAATAAGTGGTAAGCACCATCGAAAGACACAATTATAATTACATATAATAGCCTCTATGCATCACTGTTTATTTACAGAGGCCCCTGGAGAAGAGAAATGGTCCCGAAATGCACCGGGCACAGACACAAATATTTCACTTCAAAGCAATTGGTTAATCTACAATGATTGTATGCAAAAAATATTTGGTGTTTGTTCAGAGAATTGGATATTTTTGTCCACAAGAGTAAGAGAGGTTTATGTATTAGCGTTTTTAAATATGAATTCTGTGATGTAAACATTAAACTGAATTTTGAAAAAGGTTTCTGAATTATATTGTTGGATGAATGTGCACGCAGTGCACACTGTATTCAAGTGACTAACAGCGCTTGGTGTAGCTAGAGATTTCACGTAAGTGTGTTTGGCGCATACAAGGCAGTGTTGCACGCAATGGAGTAGTTTTAGTACAAAATAGTTCAAGAAAAAATATATTGAGAAATTTGGTGTGCACATATACACCGATTCAACACAAGGAAGTGTGTCATGTTGACCCTTCAGTTTTCTCTGCACCAAGACACGCAGCCTGCAACTGCAGCTTGCATGGTCTTGGTGAGGGGTCCCGATGGTTGCACATTTCGGGCTGCAGCCCTAGAGGGCCCTCTACAGTACCCAGGCCCCAGGTAACAGGGATACCATTTTATAGTGACTTACGAGGGCAATAGTATTAGTAATTCTTTATTGTTTTAGGTTAATAAAAACCGTTACAAAAAGTACAATAAAACAATGTCATAAGAAGTTTGAAAGACCTTAAAAGCAGATATTCATGGTTGATCGAATAGTAAAGGTAAAAAACAGTAAGACCCCGCGGGAAAAAATGTTCAAGGCACTTGGTCCTGACCCGGGTTTCCACTTAGCCAAGTGCCTGGGTTATTTGTTTCCATTCCGCTAGTTTCAGAAATTTCACTAGCTTCCCGTTTAGTGGCGGGAGGCCAGGGTCAAAACAAGCGAGGACAGCTTGTCTGCGTGAGCGAACTCCTAGTTCGTTGAAAGCTGTTTCAACAGAGCTACTCTTTCTTCGTTCAGCCTCGGGCAAGTGCAAAATAGGTGTTCCAAATCTTCGATTCCTGTTCCGCAGAGCCGGCATTTGGTCCCATAGTTCTGCCTCAACCATGGTGTTGGGTGAGGAATGGCGGGTAGAATCCCCAGCCTGTGTTTGAAAAAGGCCTCTTTTGTTTTCCAGCCGTACCCCAGACCAAAATATGCTTGGAGCCCCGGTGTTCCGTATGTGTACAAAGTCATCCAGGCATGGCGCCTATAAGAGAGCAAAGCTTTGTCCTCCACATGCGATTGTCTCTTTAGACTCTTGTTCAC
Organism: Lissotriton helveticus; assembly: GCF_964261635.1. Classification (NCBI taxonomy): domain Eukaryota; kingdom Metazoa; phylum Chordata; class Amphibia; order Caudata; family Salamandridae; genus Lissotriton; species Lissotriton helveticus. The sequence goes on from NC_136066.1 coordinate 4,720,513, forward strand.
TATGCGCTTAAATTGCGCATGTGATACAGGAGTCTCCCATAGGTCTTTCAGTCCTGTGATGGACAAGGACTCCTCTAGGTATTTTTTCCGCCGGCATTCGCAATGTGGTAAGCATGTCTTGCCAGAGCTGTCGGTTCAGGGTGTTTTCTTGAGAATTCTTTAATTTGTGCCAGCACTTGATGTATGAACCTCTTCGAGCAAGTGTTTGGCACGTCAGCCCGAATTCCAACCGAATCTGGGCCTGCGAAGTATAGGGTGGTAGATTAAAAAAAAATCTGTAGGCCTTTGAGATGGTTGTGTCCAGAAGTTTAGCATCAATTCCTCTTAGAGCCTCACTGTCATATGTGATTGATGACTATTTTGATTTTGGCTACTCGTAATAGAGGAAGTAGAGTCTCTCCGGTCAGATTGGTCTTTAGCTGGTTCAATGTCACGGCTATTAGCATGCCTTTCCTCTTGATGGCCTCTAATTGGTTTTGGTAGCGGCCACCTTTATCGACTTGGATCCCAAGATATTTGTATTCAGCGCAGTTTGGGATTGCATCCGAACCAAGCATCCAAGTGTGCGACTTTTTGCTTCTAGTTATAGAAAGAACTTTTGTTTTACTAGTGTTCACTTCTAGTAGGTTTTCGATGGCTTAACCATGAAGCGTGTTGATAAGGTTTTGAAGGCCAACTTTCGTGTGACTGACCAGGACCACGTCGTCTGCGTAGGAGATGCTGGACAGCCCTTTGCCTCCTAACCGCGGAGCATGCGAATTGCAGGCATCTAAGGCGGGTGGCAGGTCAGCTGTAAAAAGATTGAAAAGAGTTGGAGCTAATACGCACCCCTGTTTTAGGCCCTTTGTGGTCGGAATGCGCCTAGAGAGTTGCGAGACGTTCCCAAGCTTTACCTGGACCCATGTGTTTGTGTGCAACTCAATCAAGAGGTTTAGTAGAGGTGAGGGAATCCCCCAGGAGGCCAGTTTTCGCCATAGGATTTCTCGGTTGACGTTGTCAAAGGCCGCTTTAAAGTCCACAAAGCAGAGGTGGAGAGCCTGCTTGGTCGCTCTTGCCTTGTCAATGAGCAACGAGATGGCGATCAAGTTGGTTGTTGTCCCCATGTCTTTTCAGAACCCCGTTTGGCTGGATGGTATTAAGCTTTGGTTTGCAGCCCATTCTCGCAGATGGATCAATAGGAGTCCTGCAAAGTATTTGGCCTCAACGTCAAGGAGTGCAATCAGTCGGTAGTTTTTTGGAAGGAGTCCCCCAGCTTTATAGATCGGTGAGATGATTGAACCCCTCCATGAGGCGGGAAGACACCCAGAGTTTGTGACAGATGAATAGAGGGGGATCAATGTGTTGGCCTAGTAATCAGGTTCAAGTTTGAAGAGGGCCGGGGGAATACCGTTTGGTCCAGCTGCCCCGTCTTTTCTACCTTTGGAGATTAATTTCCTGATTTGAGCCGCAGAGGATACTAGAATGACGTCTTCGCTTGGTGAGCGAATTTGCGGTTGTCTGCCACCCAGAAGATTGAGAGACCCCCTTGTTTACCTGTTCTGGGGATTAAAATGTTCATCAAGAAATAATTCCCAAGATGATTTCAACATGTGTGATGTTATACTGCTGATTTTGGGATTTAGCAGTTTGATTATGATCGACCAGAACTGGGCGCTGTTGTTGCCCATGGATGCATGATGAAGTTTGGCCCAGAAGTCAACGTCGTTAGCCCTTTTGATTGCCCATTTCAGTTTTTTGATATCCGCTCGGTACTTGCGGATCCATGCTAGCAGCATTACATCCCCCGGGGTTTTCTTTAACAATCTTAAAGCTTTATTAATCGCTTTTTTGTATGATTTCATTGCCAGTTTCTGGGTGCCCGAGATCTTCCTTGTAGCACCCTGTGCTGGTCGTGGAAAATGCCGTACAGTTGTCGAGTAGTTGTTCGCAAACTCCATCGTAAATTGTTCCCAGCCTACCACTATATTGCCGGAAGGATAGTTTAAGGTGGTCAGTTGAGTTTTTGCCGCTAGAAGTACCTCCGCAGTGTTTGCTACTGACGTTTTAATACGTTTAAGGTTGATGGTGTAACTGTCCTGCGGCCCGGTTGCGTTTAGAAGAATATCGTCTGGGAGGGCTCCTAAACTGACCTCTTGAGGGCGATGGTTGCTTTCACCCTTGTCTCCTAAGTTGTAGCCCAAAACGTGATGAAATAGCGTGAGGGAGACTAACGTATAATCAATAAGAGAGGTAGTAGAGCCTGAGATGAATGAGGCCACAGATGCTGAATCCTTTACGAATCTTCCGTTTAAGACCCTCAGGCCCATGTGTTCAAGGTCTTCCAGTAGTGCCTTTGCCGCCTTTGATGCCTTGCACTGACTGCTAAATAATTGGTTCGGGATATCCCAGTGATAAGACTGTGCCTGAATATCATTGTTTGCTGAAGTCCCCAAGATGCACGGATTAAAGTCTCCAGACAAAATTAGATTTGGGGATGTTCGGGTGTTCATAACGTTGTATAAGTGGTCTGTTAGGGTTTTCCCCTCCTTTCCCTTGTTTTTAGGGTTGATGTCGGTGTTAGTCAGCTGTACCGCTTTCTTCTTACCCCCGAAGTTAAGTAGTACCTCCACTGTGTTTATGGCCAAGGAAGTTGTGCTGAGTGCCCGAGCGTAACCAATCGTTGATATTTTGAGATAGGTTGCTAGGCCTCCTGACAGACGACCAAACTTGCTTTTCCTTGTGGCTGGGGAATGATGACAAGTATAGCCCTCTAGATGAATAGCCATGTTTCCTGGAGAAGGATAATGTCAAACGATTTGACATATTGTAGGAAATCAGTATCCGCTGCTTTGTTATAGAGCCCGTTGATGTTCCAGGAGCATAGGTCCATGTGTGGTGCCTCCATACGCGGATCTCTCTCTGTTCGATGACCTTGTCATTGAGAATTACCTTGTGATTGAAAATGTCCTTGAGAATTACATATCCTGATGAGCCGGTGTTCAATTGTGCGATACGTGTTAGTAGGCCTTGAGATATTTTGCGTGGGTATCGCCTGTGGTACTATAGTAGAGCGACCCAGTGCACCCCTCAGCATGGACCTAGTTGTTGAAATCGTGTCTGGTCGCTGCTGGGGCCGCTCAAGTAGGGGCAGCGGGTATCCAGTGTTGTAGTGGACTGCTGTGTCGATCCCCCATGCTTTAAGGAGACCTTGCTCCTTGAAGATTTTGTTGACTATGTCAGGGGAAGACCATGTAGCTTTTGTCGCCTCATTCCCATCCAACCTGCCTGACTTTATGAATTCAATAGACAAGAGGTCCACTGAAGACAAGTCCTTAAGTGCTGGTATGGTGCTAAATAGCCACAGTAAGTTCCGTCTATTCAGAATATCAAATGGGCCCTTTGATTGATACTCTGGAGTAAAAAGGATGGTGGAAGAAAGATCCTTTGGATAGGGTTGCAGGGGAAATGGCTGGTTGTTCGGAGCTTGCGGATTTGAATTACTGTGATCCGGGTGCGGCTGGATCCCAATAGGATTTTCACCAGAGGTGATGGTTGATAGAGCGGGCATAGAAAGATCCATGAGGGGGCTGGCTGTGGAGGATGAGAATTTAATTTGAGGGCTCAAGACCCTAGGTACCGCCAGCTCTTGGGGACGGAAACTTACATTGCTTGAAGTGGTTGGTTCGTTCCGTACAGGATCCAGATTTTGGGTTGGCTGAACTGTTACCGGTTCAGATATCCGAGGTAGAAAAAGAGGAGGACTTACATCAGTCACTTTGCAGAGACTGTGTTCTTCAGGCTTATGTTGGAATCCGTTGCTGTTTTCGGATAAAACTCTGCCGTCCTCCAACGTGGAAGGGGAAAGACTAGCTTTTGGTAGTGCTCCATTAGGGGAGAGTCCGGGGGCAGTGGAGGGTGGATCCCTTCTGACGGAGCTTACTGCGATAGGACTCCTGACCAGCTGTTCAGATTTTTTCCCTGATTGAAAGAGTGGGTAAACTTCTGGCATACCTATTAAGGTTTGTTTGTTCCGGCCTTTCCTTTTTAGCTGGCGCCGCCCTTTCACGTTTAGGGGCGGCTTCCAAGCATTTGGAGGCGAAGTGGAACTAGTTTCAGTGTGAGCAGGGGGTCGGTGGTTGACAACCCAACGGCGGCTCCGGTGAAACTCTGTCGGAGATGCCCGGTGCAAATGACCCTCCTATTGGAGAAGCGCAGTAGGCTGGCCCGTCCGGATTGGTGCATTGAGGTCGTCCGTTTGTCCCTTTTGGCAGCCCTTCTAATAGACAAGATACAATTTCCGGAAGTGTTGCGAGTTTATCAATAATGGGACCGCAGCTGCATGACAGCTTTGCCTCCTGCTGGGCCCTACTAATTAGCGAATTTAATTGGCCGAGTTTGTCTATCCGCCCAACAAAAACGGCCAGGGTGTCTAGTAGAGACAACTGTAGGTCCATTTTGTCTGATTGAAAGTGGGGGGTATCAACGGTTCGTTGCATAGTGTTGAGCAGAATGTCCCACGTTTTTGACACTTCGGTTACTTGTGATCTTGTAGGTTGCCCCAAATCAATGCCCCTTTTGTTGGGGGTTGAAGACAATGAGGCATTAGGCACGGAGGTTGAGTTTGAGAGAGGACCCTCCAGGCTTGGACCCTGTCGGAAAGCCTGAATGTTATTTGTTGGTTCCACCTTTGGTGTCGCTGGATCCGTGTGCGTGAGTGGAATGTATGTGGCAACTAGATCGGCCCATTCTTGCGAGCCCAAATAAGTTGTATTGGCAAGGCTGTCGCTCCCTGGATTTGGTTTGTTGGCACCGTCCTCCTTGCTGTAATCTAGCTGAACTTTTGCTGCTCCTGCTGGGGGCTGTGAGAGGGATCTTGTACTAACCGGTTGGGGCAGATGACTGCTATCTTCAATCGGCAAGTTGTTTGGGTGACCTATGTCATCACTGCTCGGGGCTTCTTGCCGTTGGTTGAGCTCCACACCGCTGCTGGAGGGAGAGTTATGCGTGAAACTGTTCTGAATCTGGCTTGTTGTGTCAGGGATCGCTAACCAGATGCCCAAGAGTCCACAGGAGTGAAGAGAAATCCCCTTAACCTCTAAAAAACAACCACAGGATTGAGGAGTACCATACACTCCTATGGGCTGTTCTCTAAAAGTATGGGGGAAAATTCCAAGGAGTGTCCACCACTCTCCCCATACGTGGGGTGGAATTGCAGGAGGGTAATAGGTCTGTCTGGTCTCAAGATGCTGCAAGGAAACAATAAGAATATACCAATACACTGTTCTACACACTTTTACCTAGCAGTACATTGACATGTGACTAGCATAGCATTACACTTACCCCAGGTAGGTCTCGAAATGTCCTTGAAGAGTAGTGCGGGTAATATACTGGACTCGAGAAGATAGGAGTCCTTATGGACTGGGGAGGGCTAATCAATCTCGCACTCACACGACATACAACCATACAGACCAAAAAGGAAAGCAACTCAAGGGTTTTAACGTAGGGATTTGAGGAGCAATGGCCGGCTCTTCTGGGGCACCGAAGAGCGGAGCATGTACTCTCTCAAGAGAGGCGAAGACCGTCCCAGAACCAGGCGCCAGGCGGAGCAACCCTCTCTCACATAGGGATGAAGAAATGACAGGGGGAAGTCTACTCAACGAGCTGAACACAAATGGCGTATTCCGGCACAGCACGCCACTTGCGGGGAAAAACAAACTCGGCTTTCAAGCCTAAACATGCACCAACCGGTGCGGAAAGGTAATGTCTTTCAAAGGAAGCGAAAACAAAATTCGGCTTCCAAGCTGAGTCGTGCACCGGGCGGTGCGGACAAAAATAGGGACCCGGTTTCCGTGTTAACCGAGGGCGTGGAAATGAGGTAGGCGGGGAAGTCCGTGCTGATAAAGATTCTCAGCGATCTCCCCGAAAGCAATCTCTGAGAGTTGGGGGATGTGGGTCGGAACCAGCAAGCAAGCGCCACGATAGGAGTAATGGCGATGAGCAACAAACAGAACTGGAAAGGGGGGGGCGTGGTCACGGCAGTAAGCCAAGCGTCTGCTTCAGGGTAGAGCGTCCCTTTACGTGATGAAGGGATTGTCTCTAAAGAGCAGTCTATATTATTTGCTGGGGGAATGAGGGAAAAGAGACACGGGGTGGCTATTTACACACATGTCAATGTCTAATCCTTGTAGCTGCTCTCAAACCCCTAACATGTTGTGCATGAATTTAAAGCCGCTGGATCCCCTGAAGAGTTTAGGTCCGTGGCAGAAGAGGGAAGATGAAGAACAGACGTTGCCCCCCAGCTGCCTGCTAGGGGTGGTGATGGTCTACCAATGGCCTTGTTGGAGAGCTTGTGTTCGACCAGGGCTCTGTTCCCCCTGCTGGCACTAGACTCAATTCTGGTTGACTGCCCAACGAGGAAGTGTGAAATGAGGTACAGCTGGCTTGCTGCAAAGATTGTGCAAGCGGCGGATCCATCGGGGAAAGAGGAAGAAGTGAATCCTGAAGGCCCACAATTTTCCCGCTAGACAAAAAGAAAGTGGAAAAAGGGTCTTTCATAAAATTACATTTTGAAGTAATATTTGGTTGTCGCAAGTTGGGATGGGGGATCACAACTGGAGAGTTTTGATCGCTTAACGCTCCAGGTTCTCCTTGAGTCGCTGCCCAGCTCCCACTAACTTCTTTGGTTTTTCCTGTCTCGCTGGTGCTTGATGGTGGGCTTCCCGTTTGCCTTTAACTGGGGCTTTGATTTAGCCTTCGGTTTCTTTTCCAGGTAGACCCTTTTCTTACCAGACCTCATGTTGAGTTAGCTAAAACCCCCTGCGGTACCCTACGGACTGTCAAGGGTAACCGCACACCCTTACCAAAAGAGTGAGGGGTCGGGGGGTCGAGGGTGGTGCTGGCCTCCGCTGTGAAGTGGAGCGTCGGTGAAGCGGAGTGACGGGGGGGGGGGAGCTAGGCGAGGTCACTAATCTCCCCCTCACGCTGTGGTGCAGAGGAGGGTTCACAGCCCCTGCTTCCATCTCCGTGGGTCAGAGCTGGTGTCCCTGGTGTCTCGGTGGAACTCGGTGGGCCACATTAGTTACAGTAGGTCTCAGTGGTGGTGGTTCCACGGCTCGTGGGGGTTGCAGCTCACCTTGCGCCCCTGCCCGTTTCACCGCTTTCCCATTCTCATTCCCAGACGCTGGCTCACCCACTGCTGCTGCCGATGAGACACAGAGACACAGAGGGGGCGCACGGTGCTCGGTGGAGCCCCCAACAGTCACTCGTACTTTGTGCAGATATGCAAAGATGCAGATGACCCCGCAGGTACCCCCCCCCCCCCCCGCAAATACTCCCTGCAGGGGGTACGCGGTTGGTGCTAGAGGGCTAGAGAGCTAGAGGGCTCCCGTAGGTGATCAGGTGATATGTAGTTGAGGGAACGCTTACCACAAGCTTTTTCCCCAGGCAGCTCGAGACAGTTCCAACAGGCTCCAGCAGACTCCGGAGGTCGCAGGCAGTGGTTTCCCCGGTAGCTGCTGGTGCCTTGATACGAAGGTAGTGCGGATAATGCGGGTCGGCCGCGCTGCAAACACCCTGCAAGTTGAAATACACCACAGGCTGCAGCTGCGGGCAGTGGACATGAAGGGTGTATCAAGCCTCTCTTCTCAGTGCTCGAGCTCAGAGCACTCTGTGATATTCCGTGCAGTTCCGTGTCCTGGCCGCCCCCGCTTACTCCGCTTCTCAGGTTTGTCAGGCTGTCTAGGCGGGCCTGACCCCCACTGCTTCCCAGGTTTCCCGGGCTCCCGATGGTAGGTTTCGTCCCCCACCGCTGGATGCTACAGGCTACGGCGGTGTTGTTTTCACAGCGCTCCACACTCCCAGCGCTCACACCAGCACGCAACCTGCTCCACAGCTCCTCTGCTCCACTGGGACGGCTGCAAAACACGGACTGGCAATAGTAAATCCAACTTACGAGGGTGCTGAGGTGGTGCCAATCGTAGTACAGTTTTAGAACAGAGATCTGGCACTGGGAGCCTGGTTAGCAGGGACCCCGTGCACTTACATTCAATATGACATCATGCATCAGCCAAACAAGTGAGGGCTAACAGTGTCAAAAAGGCACTTTCTACAGTCATTATGAGGTGCCTCTGCTGAAACCTCAAAAGGAGCTGGTAGGGCTCAAGTAGCTAGCGAGGTGGGAGAGAAACGAAGGGAGCGTGCCGCGGCCCTATTCTCCTTGGACTGCTCGAGAGCAGAGTCTGCCTTGTTCTCAAACAGACAAGTCCCATGGAAAGACATGTCCATGCAGGTTTACTGGACAGCATCTCTCAATCTGGTGGACCGTGGCCAAGCGTGACTGCGAATGGTGAAACCGATGCCAACTGAATCGGTGGTGTCCAAACAAGAACACACTGTGAACTTGGCTGCGTCACAACTGTCCTGTATGGCTTGTACAAGGACAGGTTGGAGATCTTGAGGACAACCTGAGCGCATTTGAGCCACCAAACTACAAAAGTTGTGGGAATAACGTCTCAGCTCGCAGCTAGCCTTTTCTGACTTAAGTGCCAAACTGGTGGACGAAAAAACTTTTCCCAGATGTCTCCAACCATTTTGATTTCCTATCGGGGAGAGGAGAGCTTTCAGGGGAGGTTTGAGGAGATGAAAATAGTGAATTCCCCAGGGCAGGGTGGTAGCATCGTGCAATCCGGCAGTTGGCCTGTGTGCCAGAACAAGCGTTGACCCATGCCCAAAACAATGTATCTCGAAGGGCCTTGTTAAACGGTAAAAGGGGCTAAGTGGATGTGTGTCCGGGCTGAACGACTTCTGTAAGAACATAACATTGATGTTAACCTCCAAGGTCGGCAGCTGAAGGTGAAGAACTTCGGCCACCCTACTTATGACCATGGTATAAGACACACACTCCTCTGCGCGTGACCAGGATGTGAGAGGTGTGAGAAAGTGCCCTCTTTCTTGCATTGGTATGCCCCCAATTTTTGCTGAATTGCTGATGTGCTTTGACTGAGTGTGCCCTGGGCTCCTGCTAATCAGATACTCAGGGCCTATGTTCCTTCACTAAAACTGTGTTGAAACTAAAAACCAATTGGCATCTCTGGCCACCTGTCAGCCCCTAGTAAATGGTACCCTAGACACCCAGGGCATGGTGACCAGAGAAGACCCCTAAGGGCTGCAGCACTTATTGTGCCTCCCTTAGGGGCCCTGTACCTTGACACACACACACACACTGCCTTTGCAGGCTGAGTGTCTTAGTGCAGAACTCAGCAAAGAGTCAACATGGCACACATCCCTGTGGGCCACGCCCACAAACACACTGGCCTGGCATTCTTCAGTCACCCCTCAAGCTGGGTGCACTATGCCAGTGGTGTGGGCACAGGTGCATGAGCCCTGTGCCCCTACAGTACCCAGCGCCATTCCTGGGCACTGTAAGTGCAGTGATGCCATTAAGAGTATATGGTGCTGGGAGGTTGTCTTTACGAACTCCACAGCACCATAATGGCTACACTGAAGACTGAGAAGTTTGATATCAAACTTCTCAGCACATTCAACCCGCACTGTTGCCAGTGATGGATCTAATGTAAAATGCACGACAGAGGGCATCTTAGAGGTGCCCCCTGAAACCTAACCAACTCCCAGTGTCCTGACTGCATGGCTACCGAGGCTGCCACCACCAGACATGTTTCTGGACCTCTGGGCCGAGAGCCTGCCGCTCTCGGGGGCCTGTAACAATGCACATCCTGGGGCGAGGTGCCAAGCCTCCTCCCCCAGGATGGGCAGGGAAGCTTCAAAGGCATGCCGCCTTTTGTGAGCTTCTCCAGGCCGATTGCTGTACTCAGCAACTGGCCCCCACCGGTTCTGACCCCCACTCTGGCAGGAAGAACGGCGGGAAACCCTAAGTGAGGAAACGGGGTGTGCCAGCCTATGCCAACTCCACCCCTCAGATGGGAGAGGCGAGGTGAAACACAACTCCAGGCTCCGGCCATCTTGAGGATGGGGAGCCCTGCCCAATCAGAGATAGAACAGGAACCCATTGATCCCTGCCCTTGCCATACCTGTAACGCCCCTAAATTTAGTATTATGGGGCACCCTGAACCTTCCTTCCTCAGATCCCGGTTGCAACAAGAACAAGAACAAGAAACAAGAAGAGCTGCCGTGCAGCTGCTAACAAGAGGACGACATCAACTGACTTGGCCCCAGAACCCTACAGGCCTGTTGATCCTTGAACCTGCTCCTGCTAAATCCAGCGTCTCCTGCGGACAGCAACCTCGAAAACCCCGGAGGACCTGCCTGCCTAGAACCTCTCAAAGACTGGGACTCCCATGAGCAGTGGTTCTGCTCAAATAGTAACACCCCTGGTTCCAGCCAGGAACCGCGAATCGAGCCCACTCTGCACCTGCCGAGCCAGGCCTGTGCCTGAGTGAACAAAGCCCACGAGGACGTCCCCCGGCGTCTGTGACCCGGAGTCCAGTGCCCAAAGATCCTCCTCGATTAACCAGACAACGCCTGTAGCCTCAGAACCGGGGACTCCTCCAACCGCGAGTAGTTGAGGGTAAGATTTCCCGACACCAAAAGACACCCCTGCACCCGGTACCCTGCGGCCCCCTGTGCCTTCCTCTGGGGTACCTACCTCTTCTCCAAGATCCCAACTCACCTCTCGAAGTGGTGATCGCACCTGAAGAATCTCCGTCCCCGAGTATGCAGCCTTTGTTCATTTTTTAACTCTTCCATTGATTAACATTGAGCGCCCGACGGCTCAAAAGCACCCTGCACCCAGCCGCCCGAGTGCCACTGCAAGTGCAGCAACTACCCTACTTTACTTCCCCATTTGCCTTGTGTAAGTGACCAGGAGGTCAGCTCCCACAGCCGCGTGGCCTGCTTGCTTCAAACCACCAACTGAAGGCCCCCGATCCTCAGGATTACATTGGGCCTACTCTCTCTGCACCCGGCTGCCCCTGTGCCGCGGAGGATGCAACAACTGTACCTTTCCGACCCTGGGAGACCCCCGAGTCTGTGCCCAGAACCTTAACTCTACCACTCAAGTACTTACCTAAAAGCTGATAACTCACTTCCTTCCATAGGTTAACATGACTGGTTTTACTTGGAAATTCTTCTAAGTGTGGAGTTTTGAAACTTTAAAATATTCATCTAGGGGGCGTGGCTTAGCGGGCGATCATGGCGGACGTGGCTTGCTAGAGCTCCCGCCGGCCCGACACTTATCCTGGCATTATCCTGGTCCCTGAACCCTACGGAGTGTGCCACGACCGAGGAGACCTGAGCGGACATCGCTGGGAGCCGTCCGGTGCCTGACACGAAGCGCGGAGTCCATCTGGCGCGAAGAGGCGAGTGGGTGAAGCGAGCGGCCTGGTGCCCGCCGGACAGGCCGGGGCCTCAATTTTGGCGTGCCCGGGCCGGACCCGGGGCGGACGGCGCTGCTTCCAGAAGGCGCTCCAGGGCTACCCACTACCGGCGGCCCATTGAGGAGTGCCCTATCTCCCCCCACACTGCCAGCGGTGGGGGCCCGTGCCTCTGTGGGCGCCCTGGTGGAGCTGCGGCCTTCCTGCTTCGGCGGAGCCGGGGCCTCGAGTTTGGCGACCCCCGCGCCTCGTGGACCCTTTGATCCTGGGACCCTCCGCTGTTGGCGCCTGCAGCGCCCTGCATCCTTCGGCGCATTCTGCTGCCGGCGGACACGGCGCTCTTCACGGCGGCCGACCGCGGTGCCGGGCCGTCGGTGCGCGCTGCACCCTCCGCCCTCGTGGACCGAGTCGGGCGGGGGCGGCCAGTGCCCGTGACGAGCCGGGGGTGCCGGTGAGATCGGTGTGGCCCGGGCGCCGGCCCGCTGTGGGGACTGCCGAACTGCACGGGAGCAAGTGCAGGACATTGTGCCCCTGTGGACATTGGGGCTCGCTGGTCCCACTGGCATAGATCGGAGGAGTCGGACACCTGGGGGGAGGCTTCCGTGCGCTGGGATCTGGCGAGGCTGCACGACTTGAGTCCCTCCCTGTGACCGACGGCTCGGCGACGGCGAGATCCTGAGTGGACTGGTGTGCTTCGGCCGCCCCGGCTGGGGCCTGAGTGGGGGACCCTCGAGCGGTGCGACCCCCCTACAGGTGCGTGCTACTGGTGGGTCGCCTCTGCCGCTGCCGCCATGACCAGGGGCACGGCCGCCACAAAGTCTGGGCCAATCGACAAATTTACCGGCCCCGGTGGAAGTGCTGGAGCGGCTAGTGGGGGTCAGAGTACTGGACCAGACAACGCGGCACTGCTGACAGCCATCAATCAGTCCCGTGATATGTTAGATGCGAAAATTGGAGCGGTGGGAACCGATGTGATGCTTCTGCGCCAGGACCTCCGCAACGCGGTCGCTCGCATAACGGAGACGGAGACCAGAGTCACGACAGTTGAGGGGGATGTTGGCGTCCTTAGGAAGAAGATTGCCGACATGGAACAGACTCAACGAGGCCTGGCACTGCGGGTGGAAGATGCCGAGGGGCGGGCGCGACGGAACAACCTGCGCTTTGTTGGCTTTCCGGAGGACTGTGAGAAAGGGCCCATGGATGTCTTCCTGCCTCGGTGGCTGGAGAGCTGGCTGCCCCCGGACGCCCTGTCGAGCTGCTTTGTGGTGGAGCGCGCGCATCGCACCTTGACGCAGAAACCGCCAGTTGGGGAGCGACCTCGCCCGATCATTGCAAGGCTCCTTAACTTTCACGACAGGGATGTCATCCTCCGGGAAGCGCGGCTCAAGGACACGCTGCTCTATGACAACCACAAGATTATGATATTCCCTGATTACACCAAACTGGTCCACCAGCAGAGGCATTCCTTTCTGGAGGCGAAGGCCAAGTTGCGAGGTCTCAAGATCCAGTATTCGCTACTATATCCGGCTCGCCTCAGGGTGGTCTTCAACTCAAAGACTCTCTTCTTCGATACACCAGAGGCCGTCTTCACTTGGACTGATGAAACTGTCAGGATTCGCCCGCACGTCCAGCCGGGGTTGCACTCCGGGTCGCCACGTGGCTCCTCGACGGACCGGAGCGACCCGCCTGCCAAGGGGAAACGCCATCGCAAATCCCGCTCCCGACGGAGGTCCCTGTCCCGGGATCCCTTGCTGGGGGACACACAACCTGACACAGAATAGCCTGGCGAAGACTCAGGATTGTCGCAGGCCAGGGCTACCTGCTGGCGGCCTCTCGTCGATGTCTCTACCCCGTGGCTGCTGAACTCTGGCCGATGGAGCAGCCGTTGACTGGTGCAGTATTGACTCCTTTCCTGGTGGGGGTGTGGACGCTTGCGGTCCGACACCCCTTGGTTTGTGGTGCCTTACTACTGATGTTGCTGTTTCCCTGGAGTGGGTTCGGGGTGCACTTTATGGGCTGCCTCCTCCGGATGGGGTTGGGGGGTGGTTCTGGGAGTGTGCCTGGTTAGGGTTTTAAAGGGAGTCTAGTTGGGATCCATTGGTATGACTGGCTTTAGACGCTGTGTTTTGGGTCTGAAGTACCGTATACCGCGACAGATGCTTCATTGTTTATTGAGGTATTGGGGTGGGGGAGGGGGGCTCTGGGGTGTTTGGTTGTTGGGGGGTTGGGTTGGGACTAGTGGGGTAGCGGGGGTTGGGAATGTGTTCTGTGGGATGCACGTGTTTCGTATGCAGTCGGCGGCTGGTGGGCTGGGAGTTTGGGTTGGGTTGCGGGGATTGTGGACACGGACCCATTGGGACAATGGCTGATGCCCCACGACTTGTGCCATCTACTGCTCTCATGCGTGTACTGAGTTGGAATGTCCGGGGGCTCCTGGACAAGATCAAACGGGGGGCTGTGCTCCGCTGGGCAAAAAGGGACCTGGCTGACGTGCTCCTCCTCCAGGAAACGCACATGCTGGGTACGAAGGCTCTGAGCCTACAGAGGTTTGGCTTCCACCAGGTGTTTCATGCAGGGTTTGCCAGGGGCTCGAGGGGGGTAGCCATCCTGGTTCATAAAAGACTAGCTTATACCCATGAGCGTCAGTGGCTTGATCCGCAGGGCCGGTTTGTGTTTGTGCAAGGGAAGATTGGTGTGGAGCCCGTAATCCTTGGTAGTGTGTATGCCCCTCCCCCGCTGCAGTGGGCCCTTGCGGAGAGACTGTTTACCCTGTGGGCCGAACTTCCCCGTTCTCTGGCGGTAATTGGTGGCGACTGGAACGACGTGTTGGATGTGGCTCTGGACAGGCAGAGGAGGCAGGGGGTCGCGGCTGCGGCCTCGCCTACGAAGCTGAGTGCAATGATTGATGGCCTTGGATGGGTGGATGTGTGGAGACACCTTCATGCAGAGAGACGAGAATACACCTATGTGTCTGCTGTGCATGGCTCCCTTTCACGCTTAGACTGTGTATTTGTACCGGGGACTTTCCTTGATAGAGTAAAGGGGGCGGCGATCCGACCTCGCGGGCTGTCCGACCACTCCCCGGTGGCGGTTCAAATTGACCTTTGCAAGGCGCGCCAACCATTCAGGTGGCGGATGTCTACATGGCACCTGCAGCAACCGGGCTACTCTCGGCACTTGCGCGGCGCGATTGCCCACTACTGGCGGGACAATCTGACGGAGGAAGTTGATGCAGTGACAGTGTGGGAAGCCATGAAACCCGCCATGAGGGCTGTCGATATTGCCTGGTGCGCATCTGCCCGCCGGACCCGACAGGAAAGTATCGCCACTGCGGCGGAGAGTGTGGAAAGGCGTGAGGCACGACACAGGGAGGCGGCCGATGATATGACGTTGCGGCTGCTGTTACAAGCACAACGGTCTTACTCCTCGGTCTTGTTGGACGAGGCCCGCCAAGCGTGGCTGGCTACGCGTAGTAGGGTGTACCAGTGGGGCGACAAGTCCTGCACCATGCTCCACCGGTTGTGTCAGCAGACTTTTCAGCCGATCACTTTACCGGGGCTGGTCGACGGCGCGGGGGTGGCAATAACAGACCCCTCGATCCTTGCTGCGAGCTTCGCGCGCTACTACGAGCGTCAGTATGCCCCTCGTGAGAGCCTCTCCCCCGATGGCATTGAGGCTTACCTCGCGGCGGTTCGCCCGCAGGCGGTACCTGACGAGGTCCGCGATGCCCTGGATCTCCCCCTGACAGCTGAGGAATTGGGTGACGCGCTGGGTCAACTCAATACGGGTAAAGCACCTGGGCCTAGTGGGTTCCCCAGTGAATTTTACCGGAAATTCCACCTGCAGCTTGGGCCGCATTACAGGCGGGCTCTGGAACTGGCTCGGGAGCGGGGTAGCCTCCCCCCGGACTGGCGCCACGCCGAGATTGTGGTGTTTCAAAAGCCGGGCAGACCCCCCGAGCGCCGCGAGTCCTACCGACCCATCTCCCTTATTAATTTTGAAGCCAAACTCCTGGCCAAGGCGCTTGCGAATCGCCTGCTTCCCCACATATCGGCCCTTGTCCACCCAGATCAGGCGGGATTCATGCCGCACCGGGCGACGCGACACAACATTCGGCGGGCGCAGGCGGCGATTGACGCGATTGGGACGACTGGGGACCAGGCGGCGCTGTTGTTGGCTGACATAGATAGTGCCTTTGACTCGGTCAGCTGGGCCTACCTCCTTACCCTCCTGCCACTTCTGAACCTGGGTCCGGTTTTCGTCTCCTATGTAAAGCTACTCTATACCGATATCACCGCTTCTGTGCGCGTCTCTGGGGCAATTTCCGCGCGATTCCCCGTGGCCAGGGGCACTCGTCAGGGGTGCCCCCTCTCCCCGTACCTCTTCGCGCTGGCCATGGAACCCATGGCCGCCCGAGTGCGCCAGGACGCGCTTTACCGGGGCTTTGTGTGGGGGTCGGGCCACTCGGACCGCATTGCTCTATATGCGGACGACGTGCTCTTTTTCATGACCGATTTACACCATACAGGACCCCGTGTTATTGACATAATGCGGGAGTTCGGCCAGGCGTCGGGGCTCTTTCTTAACCCTCGCAAGTCTACCCTGTGGATTCTGGGGGGTGCCTCGGTGAGTTGCCAGTGGGCTGCGTCTCTTCAGGTGGCGGTCGACGGCATGAAGTACCTGGGCGTACACCTCTCGGCCTCGCCTGCTGTGGCATGGGATCGTAACATCCAGCCGGTGTGGGACAGGGTCCAGGTTGATGTTAAGACCTGGACGCGTATGCCCCTCAATATCTATGGCCGGTCGGCTATTTTCAAAATGGTGGCCCTGCCTCGGCTCCTCTACCAACTACAGAATCACCCGTATAAAATAGACCCGCAGTGGTTCCGTGGTGTCAACTCGGTGCTGGGCAGATTTCTGTGGGCCGGGGGTGCCTCTAGGGTGGCACTGCATACCTGCTTCCTCTCTACCTACTGTGGCGGCTTGGCGTCCGCTGATCTGCTATCGTATTACCAGGCCTCCCATCTTCTAGTGCTCAACGAGTGGTGGTATGGGGATCGTAGCGATCCGGCCTATGCACTGGAACACTCCTTGATGGGCGGTGCCACTCTCCACACTCTGCTGTACTCGGCCAGGCGGAGGAGGGCCTTGCCAAGGGTCACTCAGGTGGTCTTCGCGATCTGGCGGCAGGCTCTGCGCCGCATGGGGTGGTGGGGCAGGCTGACGGCCGAGACGCCACTGTGGCATAACGGTCTACTACCAGAGCTGGCCTCCTTGTCCGGGTTCGGCGGCTGGGACGCGATCGGGATTTCGTCCCTCGGTAATGTCCTCAACGGAACCACGCTTAAGTCCTTTCAGGACCTTAGCTCCGAGTATAATTTGTCCAGGTCCCAATTCTTTCGCTATCTTCAGTTCCGGCATGCCCTTGGCCCCAGCCTAGTGGGGTTGGAACAGCTCCCCGACTTTAGTCCCATTGAGGCTAAATTGTTTATGGGCGACCTGGGCGACAAGAAAGTCTCTCAGATATACCGCTCCCTGGTCGTCAGCTGCTCCCCCTCCCTTTCGACCTTGAAGGCCTCCTGGGAGAGTGATGTTGGCCCCTTGGATGAGGACGATTGGCGGGAGGCCCTCGAATCTCCTCGGTGTGCAGCTATAGCCGTCCGTCTTCGGTTCATTCAATTTAAATACCTCCATAGGGCCTATTATACTAGGGAGCGGCTGTGGCGTGCGGGCCTCATAGCTACCCCTGAATGTCTGAGGTGTGGTGCTGAGAGGGGGACACTTTTCCATACCGTGTGGTCCTGTGAGAGGCTGACCCGATTCTGGGCGGGTGTGTGGGACTGCCTGTCGGAAGTGCTGGGGTGGGATGTTCCCCGTACCCCTAGGCTGGGTCTCCTTCATATTCTGGAAAATGTTGGGGGTAACATTTACAAGCGCCACCTACTGCTGTTGGGGCTCGTGGTGGCTAAGCGTGACCTGGCCCAAGCATGGAAGTGCGAACGTGCCCCCCCCCTGAGTGCGTGGAAGGCAGGGTTGGACTACCTGATGGGTTTAGAATTACCCGTGTTTGAGGCCAGGGGGTGCCCCCGGAAACACTATAAGATCTGGAAGCGGTGGGCGGACTACAGGGATCTGGACCTCGATCCCCCAGCTGACATTGATGATGTGCTGGCCCTTGATGCGGACCCCGGGCCCTAGGCTACTAGCCAACTCTGACATTGCTTCCGTCTCCTGTTGCTGACTAGCGATCACGTGCACTGGGTTAGGGTGGGATAAGGGGTGGGTAGTCGGAAGGGGAGTTGGGGGATGCTGTTGGGAATGGGTGGGCTGGGGGGGTTTAGGGGCGTGCCCCTTTTGTTTCCATAAAACTCTGAGTTCATTACCATGCCTTTCTCTGTCTGTGTTGTTGACAGTCTCCTCCTGACTGTGGAGGGCTGTCCTGACTCTTGATTGAACTCTTAATAAACACGGTTTTGAAAAAAAAAAAAAAAAATATTCATCTAAAATCAGCCAAATACCGAATTCCGATTTACTCACCTGTTATCAGGAGAGAACCCAGTGCTGTAACTTTTAGCCATACCTCTGGGGGCTGTGGACTCTGTACGCACTGTACCTTACTTTCTTACATTAGGAGCCTCAACCTAGGGGAGGCATCAGGCCACTAGCCTCCTACAGTCCATCACACCAATTCTCTTCAGGATATAGTTGGTAAATCTCACCACCCGCACCATAGTCACTGTCCGAATTTGTGCCAAACGGGGAATGCAGGGTGCACATTTGTCTTTGTGGAGCCAGCTCTAAAGGAGTAAGTAGGACATCTCTGGACAGAAGCCAACCGAGTGTCAGAGAGGACAATTTGAGCCTCATTTTCCAGCGTCGATGGAGTCAGCTCAAAGTACCAGGTACTGGCATGGACCGCGGCATTGAAGTCAGACTCAGGCAGGAGCCACAGGCTGCCCCGTTGTGGGCCTGGAGGGTCCAGCTGGCACGGAGGGTGAACCCTCTGGCAGTAATCCAGGGGGAGAACCTCTCTTGTCCATGGGACCTGCAGGCTTGCCAGAGGGAGTCAGCAAGGATACAAAGATTCAGAGCACGCCCTCGCGGAACTCTTTACTCTGTTTAGGAGTGGTAGATGGCCCCAAAAACTCGGGTTATCCCGGAACAAACTGCGGGATCGATACAAAGTCTAACAGCTTCAGGAGCAAGATTGAGACTATGGTGCTGCCCCGGCATATTCTATGGGGAGTGTGAGTGACAGGAAAGGGCAGAGTCCTGATTACATTTTTTCTTTTTTTTTTCTTTGAATTGCTCAAGGAGCTTTATCGAGACAAAGACGGAACCCTAGAACAACCCCTGTTACTTCTGGATAACGAATGGGACCAGTCTCGTCCCAGAGTCTCCTGGTGCTTGGCGATGTGTTGTTTTGTCTTGTTGTATCATGTCTATGCCCTTCAGGTTAACTGACGCACAGTCACTGCAGGCCTTAGAGTCATGGCTCGACCCCAGGCACCACAGTCAAATCTGATGAAGATCTGCTACAGACATTTGTTTGCAACAGTCTTTTGGGGAGGGGCCATGTCCTTTGCACTTAAATATTAATTTTTGATTGAGCTAGGGGTCTCAAAGAGATGAGAAATAGCTCCTGAGCCATGTCTGGTGGTGTGACTAGAAAGGAAATTACATCAGCTGTGCTGGATGTATTAGCTAGTGTATTCGGAGGTGTGCGAGGGTTTATCAATTGTATTCTAGATATCTCAGTGCGAGTTTGACCACACTGACTCTGCACGAAGTATGGAAAAAAAATCGACCACGTACACTTCTGTAAAGTAGCAAATGGATTAGCAAAAAAGGCTTCCTTGCTAAAAGATACAACAACTTTAACTAAACAACGACATGCTTGGACAGTAGTCAACTCCTATATCAACCAAAAACCGCAAGGATATCTAGCTTCGCACTACAGTCAACATCTAAAAAAAGCTTTTTTAGCGTACCGAATGGGCATGCACCCATCAAAAGATGTAATGCCCTCTTGGAAACAACAAACGGAAAGTTTCAACTGCAGATTATGCGGATATCAGAAGGAAACATTGAAGCACTTGTTATGTACGTGTCCGGCCCTATTGACTCTAAGAAGAAGGCACCTACGGGGAATTTTGATCTCACTAAAGATACGCACTTACAGACAAGCGGTGATAAGCTGGCTAGGAGGTGCCTCATCCATTCTGTCATGCCGGGGAGTAAGATTTATGACCAAGGTAACAAAACTGCTACAGGAAACTGAACAGACAAAGGCACCTACTATCTAGTGCAAACATTGGTCAGGGAAAGAAGAACGTGGTGGTAGAAATGCCATTTAGCGAAAATCTCGCCCTGGATACACACATGGTGTTTTAACGAAAGATACATGTCCAGAGAGGGCTTTTTAGGGTCAGAACATTTTGACTTTTATTGTTAAGAATACATGTTATTTTATTTTCATCTTAATTTCTCTCTTCTTCCATTCTGTTTTTATCCATTTGAATATTGTAAAGATTTTTATTAATCAAACAATAAATATTGATGTATTCTAGACTTTGGGAGATTACCCATTTTATTCAGGTAGAAAGAGCTTTGAAATACATTATTTTATAGAGTAGAGGGTTTCTGGGCATTAGATGCCTGAATCTGGAGTGCAGAAAAGTTCAATGACCTCATTCTGAAGTGAGCGATTGTCTGTCATATTCTGGATAAAGGGAGCGCACCCAGCTTATGGTGGTGTGGGGGCTGGTTAACACTTTTGCTGCAGTGTGTGAGGTTATATACACCACTCTGGAGTGCAGAAGGGATCATCTACCATATTCCCATACCAGAGGTTCACTTACCGTTTCATGGAGTGCGGGATGTGGTCTTGGTAACTTGTGTTTCCTGGTTGAAGTTGCTGCATTCCTGTCTCTGCAAACTGACCTGAATGGGGACAAGGACAGTCACTGATAAAGTCTTAAACGACCGTCATATTCCCAGCCATCAGACCCCTAAAAGCAATAAATCACTGGAAGCAGGGATAAAATCCAGGACATTGTCTGGAAAACAATGGCACCCTGGCATCAGACCTAGCACTGCGCTCCTATTCCGCAGATCTATTACCCAAACCACAATCTTTGCACATCACTGGGGCTACACTCCTACTCACCACCAATACATCATCTTAGTCACCAACTTTCTACACACTGGTTCCACGCAATTATATCCCACCGACATCACCCTAACCACAAACTGTGTACACTGCTTGATCTATCCCACTGCCCCAACCTACACATCAAAGGAGGCAGAAACGTTGTGCACCACTAGATGGATACCTCTGCACTACACTAATATACCACTTCAATCAAAACCTTTGTATCCGGTCTCGGCTTCCCATGCTGCTGACGCACCAGCCTAACAGCAAACATTGCACATCACGGATTTGATAGCACCGCCTCTCAAAACAGCCAATATGCATCTCTAATCCACACTTCTGTACACCAAATATTATATACACCTGCACACCACTCTGAGACTTCTGACTGTGTACCAAAATATATCACTCCAGACACGCTCTACCCTGATTATAACTTTTCATACAACTAGTTCTATACAGTTGTGCACCACTACATCAATACACCAAACTAAACCAAAAATATGTACACTCTGAGAAATGGGTAGCACTCATAATGGAATGTTTGCAGTAAATACAAGGAGAAGACATAGACAGACTTGACATTGTATATTAAGGATTTAAAAAGGTAATAACTCATATAGTTAGACATTATTAATAATAATAAAATCCACTACACTAACTAGTTGGGTGACCTCCCAGTATCATTTGAACAGTCAAGTCACTATTCCAACCAAAACAGCCATGCAGAGCCACCTATCGACTGGAGAAAGAGCCATCAACATCAACAACCATCTCTGTGTTGGGGAAAGTTGAGGTTTCCCATGCTGAGAAAGCTGCAGTCTCCACTCCTGATAACACCTTCCATTAATTCCTTTAAGTTTCAGCTTTGGTAACTAGAACTGCACTTTTACTGTGTTTTTAAGTGACCTGCAGATTGATTTTTTAAAACACATTAAAAAAGTGTTATTATCCAAGCCAACATAAATTCATATTATTATTTTTTAACAATTAAAGGTATTTAACTGCTAGATGTGTGCATTTGTATATGTGGAATTGACGAGTAATCCCCGAGTATATTGTTGCAGGCGGCCCCCACAGCAGTTTTGCACAGTCTTTAGCTTTGTGTAGAGTGGATCAATGCAAGGCTTGCTCACAGACCAGGCCATGTGCAAACACACCAGGCTTTGGAGGTGAGCACTGGTGGTTTGCCACAGGCAACAAGCCTCCCATGCTTCCAACCGCCAGATGCACATGTAGTTTGCAAATAAAAGCCATTTCTGACATCTCAACTTTAATGCAACCCCCCAAACGCTCCCAAAGTAATCAGCAAATATTCGCTTTTTTACCCCCTATCATTAACTTCATTGTGCTTGTCAAAGTCATTATTTTACACCCTCCTTAACCATGCATCCCCCTATGATGGACTCGTCAGTCATTATTTCGCACCCTCTTTAACCATGGATCCCCCTCTGACAGACACGTCAGTCATTATTTCACACACTCTTTAACCATGGATCCCCCTCTGACAGACACGTCAGTCATTATTTCACACACTCTTTAACCATGGATCCCCCTCTGACAGACACGTCAGTCATTATTTCACACTCTTTAACCATGCATCCCTCCTCTGACGGACTCGTCAGTCATTATTTCACACCCTCCTTAACCATGCATCCCCCTCTGACGGACTCGTCAGTCATTATTTCACACACTCTTTAACCATGGATCCCCCTCTGACAGACACGTCAGTCATTATTTCACACACTCTTTAACCATGCATCCCTCCTCTGAATGACTCCTCAGTCATTATTTCACACTCTTTAACCATGCATCCCCCTCTGACAGACACGTCAGTCATTATTTCACACACTCTTTAACCATGCACCCCCCTCTGACAGACACGTCAGTCATTATTTCACACACTCTTTAACCATGGATCCCCCTCTGACAGACACGTCAGTCATTATTTCACACACTCTTTAACCATGGATCCCCCTCTGACAGACACGTCAGTCATTATTTCACACTCTTTAACCATGCATCCCTCCTCTGACAGACACGTCAGTCATTATTTCACACCCTCTTTAACCATGCACCCCCCTCTGACGGACTCTTCAGTCATTATTTCACACACTCTTTAACCATGGATCCCCCTCTGACAGACACGTCAGTCATTATTTCACACACTCTTTAACCATGGATCCCCCTCTGACAGACACGTCAGTCATTATTTCACACTCTTTAACCATGCATCCCTCCTCTGACGGACTCGTCAGTCATTATTTCACACCCTCTTTAACCATGGATCCCCCTCTGACAGACACGTCAGTCATTATTTCACACACTCTTTAACCATGGATCCCCCTCTGACAGACACGTCAGTCATTATTTCACACACTCTTTAACCATGGATCCCCCTCTGACAGACACGTCAGTCATTATTTCACACCCTCTTTAACCATGCACCCCCCTCTGACAGACTCTTCAGTCATTATTTCGCACACTCTTTAACCATGCATCCCCCTCTGACGGACTCTTCAGTCATTATTTCACACCCTCTTTCCATGCATCCCCCTCTGACGGACACGTCAGTCATGATTTCACACCCTCTTTAACCATGCATCCCCCTCTGACAGACACGTCAGTCATTATTTCACACACTCTTTAACCATGCATCCCCCTCTGACAGACACGTCAGTCATTATTTCACACCCTCTTTAACCATGCATCCCTCCTCTGACGGACTCGTCAGTCATGATTTCACACACTCTTTAACCATGCATCCCTCCTCTGACGGACTCGTCAGTCATGATTTCACACACTCTTTAACCATGCATCCCCCTCTGACAGACACGTCAGTCATTATTTCACACCCTCTTTAACCATGCATCCCTCCTCTGACGGACTCGTCAGTCATGATTTCACACACTCTTTAACCATGCATCCCCCTCTGACGGACACGTCAGTCATGATTTCACACCCTCTTTAACCATGCATCCCCCTCTGACAGACACGTCAGTCATTATTTCACACACTCTTTAACCATGCATCCCCCTCTGACAGACACGTCAGTCATTATTTCACACCCTCTTTAACCATGCATCCCTCCTCTGACGGACTCGGCAGTCATGATTTCACACACTCTTTAACCATGCATTCCCCTCTGACAGACACGTCAGTCATTATTTCGCACCCTCTTTAACCAGGCATCCCCCTCTGACAGACACGTCAGTCATTATTTCGCACCCTCTGTAACCATGCATCCCCCTCTGACAGACACGTCAGTCATTATTTCACACACTCTTTAACCATGGATCCCCCTCTGACAGACACGTCAGTCATTATTTCACACTCTTTAACCATGGATCCCCCTCTGACAGACTCGTCAGTCATTATTTCACACTCTTTAACCATGCATCCCTCCTCTGACAGACACGTCAGTCATTATTTCACACCCTCTTTAACCATGCACCCCCCCTCTGACGGACTCTTCCGTCATTATTTCGCACCCTCCTTAACCATGCATCCCCCTCTGACGGACTCGTCAGTCATTATTTCACACACTCTTTAACCATGGATCCCCCTCTGACAGACACGTCAGTCATTATTTCACACCCTCTTTATCCATGCATCCCCCTCTGACGGACTCTTCAGTCATTATTTCACACTCTTTAACCATGCATCCCTCCTCTGACAGACACGTCAGTCATTATTTCACACCCTCTTTAACCATGCACCCCCCTCTGACGGACTCTTCAGTCATTATTTCACACCCTCTTTAACCATGCATCCCCCTCTGACGGACTCTTCAGTCATTATTTCACACCCTCTTTAACCATGCATCCCCCTCTGACGGACTCTTCAGTCATTATTTCACACCCTCTTTCCATGCATCCCCCTCTGACGGACACGTCAGTCATGATTTCACACCCTCTTTAACCATGCATCCCCCTCTGACAGACACGTCAGTCATTATTTCACACACTCTTTAACCATGCATCCCCCTCTGACAGACACGTCAGTCATTATTTCACACCCTCTTTAACCATGCATCCCTCCTCTGACGGACTCGTCAGTCATGATTTCACACACTCTTTAACCATGCATCCCTCCTCTGACGGACTCGTCAGTCATGATTTCACACACTCTTTAACCATGCATCCCCCTCTGACAGACACGTCAGTCATTATTTCACACCCTCTTTAACCATGCATACCTCCTCTGACGGACTCGTCAGTCATGATTTCACACACTCTTTAACCATGCATCCCCCTCTGACGGACACGTCAGTCATGATTTCACACCCTCTTTAACCATGCATCCCCCTCTGACAGACACGTCAGTCATTATTTCACACACTCTTTAACCATGCATCCCCCTCTGACAGACACGTCAGTCATTATTTCACACACTCTTTAACCATGCATCCCTCCTCTGACGGACTCGTCAGTCATGATTTCACACACTCTTTAACCATGCATCCCCCTCTGACGGACACGTCAGTCATGATTTCACACCCTCTTTAACCATGCATCCCCCTCTGACAGACACGTCAGTCATTATTTCACACACTCTTTAACCATGCATCCCCCTCTGACAGACACGTCAGTCATTATTTCACACCCTCTTTAACCATGCATCCCTCCTCTGACGGACTCGTCAGTCATGATTTCACACACTCTTTAACCATGCATCCCCCTCTGACAGACACGTCAGTCATTATTTCGCACCCTCTTTAACCATGCATCCCTCCTCTGACGGACTCGTCAGTCATGATTTCACACACTCTTTAACCATGCGTCCCCCTCTGACAGACACGTCAGTCATTATTTCGCACCCTCTGTAACCATGCATCCCCCTCTGACAGACACGTCAGTCATTATTTCACACACTCTTTAACCATGGATCCCCCTCTGACAGACACGTCAGTCATTATTTCACACTCTTTAACCATGCATCCCCCTCTGACAGACACGTCAGTCATTATTTCACACCCTCTTTAACCATGCACCCCCCTCTGACGGACTCTTCAGTCATTATTTCACACCCTCTTTAACCATGCATCCCCCTCTGACGGACTCTTCAGTCATTATTTCACACCCTCTTTAAACATGCATCCCCCTCTGACGGACACGTCAGTCATTATTTCACACCCTCTTTCCATGCATCCCCCTCTGACGGACACGTCAGTCATGATTTCACACCCTCTTTAACCATGCATCCCCCTCTGACAGACACGTCAGTCATTATTTCACACCCTCTTTAACCATGCATCCCCCTCTGACAGACACGTCAGTCATTATTTCACACACTCTTTAACCATGCATCCCCCTCTGACAGACACGTCAGTCATTATTTCACACCCTCTTTAACCATGCATCCCTCCTCTGACGGACTCGTCAGTCATGATTTCACACACTCTTTAACCATGCATCCCCCTCTGACAGACACGTCAGTCATGATTTCACACACTCTTTAACCATGGATCCTCCTCTGACAGACACGTCAGTCATTATTTCACACTCTTTAACCATGCATCCCCCCTCTGACGGACACGTCAGTCATTATTTCACACACTCTTTAACCATGCATCCCCCCTCTGACGGACACGTCAGTCATTATTTCACACCCTCTTTAACCATGCATCCCCCTCTGACGGACTCGTCAGTCATTATTTCACACTCTTTAACCATGCATCCCCCTCTGACGGACTCGTCAGTCAGGATTTTACACACACTTTAACCATGCGCCCCCCTCTGACAGACACGTCAGTCATGATTTCACACACTCTTTAACCGTGCATCCCCCTCTGACAGACACGTCAGTCATTATTTCACACCCTCTTTAACCATGGATCCTCCTCTGACAGACACGTCAGTCATTATTTCACACCCTCTTTCCATGCATCCCCCTCTGACAGACACGTCAGTCATTATTTTACACCCTCCTTAACCATGCATCCCCCTCTGACGGACTCGTCAGTCATTATTTCACACACTCTTTAACCATGCATCCCCCTCTGACAGACACGTCAGTCATTATTTCACACACTCTTTAACCGTGCATCCCCCTCTGACAGACACATCAGTCATTATTTCACACCCTCTTTAACCATGGATCCTCCTCTGACAGACACGTCAGTCATTATTTCACACTCTTTAACCATGCATCCCCCTCTGACGGACACGTCAGTCATTATTTCACACACTCTTTAACCGTGCATCCCCCTCTGACAGACACGTCAGTCATTATTTCACACCCTCTTTAACCATGGATCCTCCTCTGACAGACACGTCAGTCATTATTTCACACCCTCTTTAACCATGCATCCCCCTCTGACAGACACGTCAGTCATTATTTCACACCCTCTTTAACCATGCATCCCCCTCTGAGAGACTCGTCAGTCATTATTTCACACCCTCTTTAACCATGCATCCCCCTCTGACAGACACGTCAGTCATTATTTCACACTCTTTAACCATGCATCCCCCTCTGACGGACTCTTCAGTCATTATTTCACACACTCTTTAACCATGGATCCCCCTCTGACAGACACGTCAGTCATTATTTCACACTCTTTAACCGTGCATCCCCCTCTGACAGACACGTCAGTCATTATTTCACACCCTCTTTAACCATGGATCCTCCTCTGACGGACTCATCAGTCATTATTTCACACCCTCTTTAACCAGGCACCCCCCTCTGACTGACACGTCAGTCATTATTTCGCACCCTCTTTAACCATGCATCCCCCTCTGACGGACTCGTCAGTCAGGATTTTACACACTCTTTAACCATGCATCCCCCTCTGACGGACTCGTCAGTCATTATTTCACACTCTTTAACCATGCATCCCCCTCTGACGGACTCGTCAGTCAGGATTTTACACACACTTTAACCATGCACCCCCCTCTGACGGACTCGTCAGTCATTATTTCACACACTCTTTAACCATGCATCCCTCCTCTGACTGACTCGTCAGTCATTATTTCACACCCTCTTTAACCATGCACCCCCCTCTGACGGACTCGTCAGTCATTATTTCACACACTCTTTAACCATGCATCCCTCCTCTGACTGACTCGTCAGTCATTATTTCACACCCTCTTTAACCATGGATCCTCCTCTGACAGACACGTCAGTCATTATTTTACACACACTTTAACCATGCATCCCCCTCTGACGGACTCTTCAGTCATTATTTCACACCCTCTTTCCATGCATCCCACTCTGCCGGACTCATCAGTCATTATTTCACACCCTCTTTCCATGCACCCCCCTCTGACTGACACGTCAGTCATTATTTCACCCTCTTTCCATGCATCCCCCTCTGACGGACTCGTCAGTCATTATTTCACACACTCTTTAACCATGCACCCCCCTCTGACTGACACGTCAGTCATTATTTCGCACCCTCTTTAACCATGCATCCCCCTCTGACTGACTCGTCAGTCATTATTTCACACCCTCTTTAACCATGCATCCCCCTCGGACGGACTCGTCAGTCAGGATTTTACACACTCTTTAACCATGCATCCCCCTCTGACGGACTCATCAGTCATTATTTCACACCCTCTTTAACCAGGCACCCCCCTCTGACTGACACGTCAGTCATTATTTCGCACCCTCTTTAACCATGCATCCCCCTCTGACTGACTCGTCAGTCATTATTTCACACCCTCTTTAACCATGGATCCCCCTCTGACAGACACGTCAGTCATTATTTCGCAGCCTCTTTAACCGTGCATCCCCCTCTGACAGACACGTCAGTCATTATTTCACACCCTCTTTAACCATGCACCCCCCTCTGACTGACACGTCAGTCATGATTTCACACACTCTTTAACCATGCATCCCCCTCTGACTGACTCGTCAGTCATTATTTCAAACCCTCTTTAATCATGCATCCCCCCCTCTGACAGACACGTCAGTCATTATTTCGCACCCTCTTTAACCATGCACCCCCCTCTGACTGACACGTCAGTCATTATTTCGCACCCTCTTTAACCATGCACCCCCCTCTGACTGACACGTCAGTCATTATT
Organism: Lissotriton helveticus; assembly: GCF_964261635.1. Lineage (NCBI taxonomy): Eukaryota > Metazoa > Chordata > Amphibia > Caudata > Salamandridae > Lissotriton > Lissotriton helveticus. Next base: position 4,749,021 of record NC_136066.1, read on the forward strand.
TCGCACCCTCTTTAACCATGCATCCCCCTCTGACGGACTCTTCAGTCATTATTTCACACCCTCTTTCCATGCATCCCCCTCTGACGGACTCTTCAGTCATTATTTCACACCCTCTTTAACCATGCACCCCCCTCTGACTGACACGTCAGTCATTATTTCACCCTCTTTCCATGCATCCCCCTCTGACGGACTCGTCAGTCATTATTTCACACACTCTTTAACCATGCATCCCCCCTCTGACGGACACGTCAGTCATTATTTCACACACTCTTTAACCATGCATCCCCCCTCTGACGGACACGTCAGTCATTATTTCACACACTCTTTAACCATGGATCCTCCTCTGACAGACACGTCAGTCATTATTTCACACACTCTTTAACCATGCATCCCCCTCTGACGGACTCGTCAGTCATTATTTCACACCCTCTTTAACCAGGCATCCCCCTCTGACAGACACGTCAGTCATTATTTCGCACCCTCTGTAACCATGCATCCCCCTCTGACAGACACGTCAGTCATTATTTCACACACTCTTTAACCATGGATCCCCCTCTGACAGACACGTCAGTCATTATTTCACACTCTTTAACCATGGATCCCCCTCTGACAGACTCGTCAGTCATTATTTCACACTCTTTAACCATGCATCCCTCCTCTGACAGACACGTCAGTCATTATTTCACACCCTCTTTAACCATGCACCCCCCCTCTGACGGACTCTTCCGTCATTATTTCGCACCCTCCTTAACCATGCATCCCCCTCTGACGGACTCGTCAGTCATTATTTCACACACTCTTTAACCATGGATCCCCCTCTGACAGACACGTCAGTCATTATTTCACACCCTCTTTATCCATGCATCCCCCTCTGACGGACTCTTCAGTCATTATTTCACACTCTTTAACCATGCATCCCTCCTCTGACAGACACGTCAGTCATTATTTCACACCCTCTTTAACCATGCACCCCCCTCTGACGGACTCTTCAGTCATTATTTCACACCCTCTTTAACCATGCATCCCCCTCTGACGGACTCTTCAGTCATTATTTCACACCCTCTTTAACCATGCATCCCCCTCTGACGGACTCTTCAGTCATTATTTCACACCCTCTTTCCATGCATCCCCCTCTGACGGACACGTCAGTCATGATTTCACACCCTCTTTAACCATGCATCCCCCTCTGACAGACACGTCAGTCATTATTTCACACACTCTTTAACCATGCATCCCCCTCTGACAGACACGTCAGTCATTATTTCACACCCTCTTTAACCATGCATCCCTCCTCTGACGGACTCGTCAGTCATGATTTCACACACTCTTTAACCATGCATCCCTCCTCTGACGGACTCGTCAGTCATGATTTCACACACTCTTTAACCATGCATCCCCCTCTGACAGACACGTCAGTCATTATTTCACACCCTCTTTAACCATGCATACCTCCTCTGACGGACTCGTCAGTCATGATTTCACACACTCTTTAACCATGCATCCCCCTCTGACGGACACGTCAGTCATGATTTCACACCCTCTTTAACCATGCATCCCCCTCTGACAGACACGTCAGTCATTATTTCACACACTCTTTAACCATGCATCCCCCTCTGACAGACACGTCAGTCATTATTTCACACACTCTTTAACCATGCATCCCTCCTCTGACGGACTCGTCAGTCATGATTTCACACACTCTTTAACCATGCATCCCCCTCTGACGGACACGTCAGTCATGATTTCACACCCTCTTTAACCATGCATCCCCCTCTGACAGACACGTCAGTCATTATTTCACACACTCTTTAACCATGCATCCCCCTCTGACAGACACGTCAGTCATTATTTCACACCCTCTTTAACCATGCATCCCTCCTCTGACGGACTCGTCAGTCATGATTTCACACACTCTTTAACCATGCATCCCCCTCTGACAGACACGTCAGTCATTATTTCGCACCCTCTTTAACCATGCATCCCTCCTCTGACGGACTCGTCAGTCATGATTTCACACACTCTTTAACCATGCGTCCCCCTCTGACAGACACGTCAGTCATTATTTCGCACCCTCTGTAACCATGCATCCCCCTCTGACAGACACGTCAGTCATTATTTCACACACTCTTTAACCATGGATCCCCCTCTGACAGACACGTCAGTCATTATTTCACACTCTTTAACCATGCATCCCCCTCTGACAGACACGTCAGTCATTATTTCACACCCTCTTTAACCATGCACCCCCCTCTGACGGACTCTTCAGTCATTATTTCACACCCTCTTTAACCATGCATCCCCCTCTGACGGACTCTTCAGTCATTATTTCACACCCTCTTTAAACATGCATCCCCCTCTGACGGACACGTCAGTCATTATTTCACACCCTCTTTCCATGCATCCCCCTCTGACGGACACGTCAGTCATGATTTCACACCCTCTTTAACCATGCATCCCCCTCTGACAGACACGTCAGTCATTATTTCACACCCTCTTTAACCATGCATCCCCCTCTGACAGACACGTCAGTCATTATTTCACACACTCTTTAACCATGCATCCCCCTCTGACAGACACGTCAGTCATTATTTCACACCCTCTTTAACCATGCATCCCTCCTCTGACGGACTCGTCAGTCATGATTTCACACACTCTTTAACCATGCATCCCCCTCTGACAGACACGTCAGTCATGATTTCACACACTCTTTAACCATGGATCCTCCTCTGACAGACACGTCAGTCATTATTTCACACTCTTTAACCATGCATCCCCCCTCTGACGGACACGTCAGTCATTATTTCACACACTCTTTAACCATGCATCCCCCCTCTGACGGACACGTCAGTCATTATTTCACACCCTCTTTAACCATGCATCCCCCTCTGACGGACTCGTCAGTCATTATTTCACACTCTTTAACCATGCATCCCCCTCTGACGGACTCGTCAGTCAGGATTTTACACACACTTTAACCATGCGCCCCCCTCTGACAGACACGTCAGTCATGATTTCACACACTCTTTAACCGTGCATCCCCCTCTGACAGACACGTCAGTCATTATTTCACACCCTCTTTAACCATGGATCCTCCTCTGACAGACACGTCAGTCATTATTTCACACCCTCTTTCCATGCATCCCCCTCTGACAGACACGTCAGTCATTATTTTACACCCTCCTTAACCATGCATCCCCCTCTGACGGACTCGTCAGTCATTATTTCACACACTCTTTAACCATGCATCCCCCTCTGACAGACACGTCAGTCATTATTTCACACACTCTTTAACCGTGCATCCCCCTCTGACAGACACATCAGTCATTATTTCACACCCTCTTTAACCATGGATCCTCCTCTGACAGACACGTCAGTCATTATTTCACACTCTTTAACCATGCATCCCCCTCTGACGGACACGTCAGTCATTATTTCACACACTCTTTAACCGTGCATCCCCCTCTGACAGACACGTCAGTCATTATTTCACACCCTCTTTAACCATGGATCCTCCTCTGACAGACACGTCAGTCATTATTTCACACCCTCTTTAACCATGCATCCCCCTCTGACAGACACGTCAGTCATTATTTCACACCCTCTTTAACCATGCATCCCCCTCTGAGAGACTCGTCAGTCATTATTTCACACCCTCTTTAACCATGCATCCCCCTCTGACAGACACGTCAGTCATTATTTCACACTCTTTAACCATGCATCCCCCTCTGACGGACTCTTCAGTCATTATTTCACACACTCTTTAACCATGGATCCCCCTCTGACAGACACGTCAGTCATTATTTCACACTCTTTAACCGTGCATCCCCCTCTGACAGACACGTCAGTCATTATTTCACACCCTCTTTAACCATGGATCCTCCTCTGACGGACTCATCAGTCATTATTTCACACCCTCTTTAACCAGGCACCCCCCTCTGACTGACACGTCAGTCATTATTTCGCACCCTCTTTAACCATGCATCCCCCTCTGACGGACTCGTCAGTCAGGATTTTACACACTCTTTAACCATGCATCCCCCTCTGACGGACTCGTCAGTCATTATTTCACACTCTTTAACCATGCATCCCCCTCTGACGGACTCGTCAGTCAGGATTTTACACACACTTTAACCATGCACCCCCCTCTGACGGACTCGTCAGTCATTATTTCACACACTCTTTAACCATGCATCCCTCCTCTGACTGACTCGTCAGTCATTATTTCACACCCTCTTTAACCATGCACCCCCCTCTGACGGACTCGTCAGTCATTATTTTACACACTCTTTAACCATGCATCCCTCCTCTGACTGACTCGTCAGTCATTATTTCACACCCTCTTTAACCATGGATCCTCCTCTGACAGACACGTCAGTCATTATTTTACACACACTTTAACCATGCATCCCCCTCTGACGGACTCTTCAGTCATTATTTCACACCCTCTTTCCATGCATCCCACTCTGCCGGACTCATCAGTCATTATTTCACACCCTCTTTCCATGCACCCCCCTCTGACTGACACGTCAGTCATTATTTCACCCTCTTTCCATGCATCCCCCTCTGACGGACTCGTCAGTCATTATTTCACACACTCTTTAACCATGCACCCCCCTCTGACTGACACGTCAGTCATTATTTCGCACCCTCTTTAACCATGCATCCCCCTCTGACTGACTCGTCAGTCATTATTTCACACCCTCTTTAACCATGCATCCCCCTCGGACGGACTCGTCAGTCAGGATTTTACACACTCTTTAACCATGCATCCCCCTCTGACGGACTCATCAGTCATTATTTCACACCCTCTTTAACCAGGCACCCCCCTCTGACTGACACGTCAGTCATTATTTCGCACCCTCTTTAACCATGCATCCCCCTCTGACTGACTCGTCAGTCATTATTTCACACCCTCTTTAACCATGGATCCCCCTCTGACAGACACGTCAGTCATTATTTCGCAGCCTCTTTAACCGTGCATCCCCCTCTGACAGACACGTCAGTCATTATTTCACACCCTCTTTAACCATGCACCCCCCTCTGACTGACACGTCAGTCATGATTTCACACACTCTTTAACCATGCATCCCCCTCTGACTGACTCGTCAGTCATTATTTCAAACCCTCTTTAATCATGCATCCCCCCCTCTGACAGACACGTCAGTCATTATTTCGCACCCTCTTTAACCATGCACCCCCCTCTGACTGACACGTCAGTCATTATTTCGCACCCTCTTTAACCATGCACCCCCCTCTGACTGACTCGTCAGTCATTATTTCACACCCTCTTTAACCATGCACCCCCCTCTGACGGACTCGTCAGTCATTATTTCACACACTCTTTAACCATGCATCCCTCCTCTGACTGACTCGTCAGTCATTATTTCACACCCTCTTTAACCATGGATCCTCCTCTGACAGACACGTCAGTCATTATTTTACACACACTTTAACCATGCATCCCCCTCTGACGGACTCTTCAGTCATTATTTCACACCCTCTTTCCATGCATCCCACTCTGCCGGACTCATCAGTCATTATTTCACACCCTCTTTCCATGCACCCCCCTCTGACTGACACGTCAGTCATTATTTCACCCTCTTTCCATGCATCCCCCTCTGACGGACTCGTCAGTCATTATTTCACACACTCTTTAACCATGCACCCCCCTCTGACTGACACGTCAGTCATTATTTCGCACCCTCTTTAACCATGCATCCCCCTCTGACTGACTCGTCAGTCATTATTTCACACCCTCTTTAACCATGCATCCCCCTCGGACGGACTCGTCAGTCAGGATTTTACACACTCTTTAACCATGCATCCCCCTCTGACGGACTCATCAGTCATTATTTCACACCCTCTTTAACCATGCACCCCCCTCTGACTGACACGTCAGTCATTATTTCACCCTCTTTCCATGCATCCCCCTCTGACGGACTCGTCAGTCATTATTTCACACACTCTTTAACCATGCATCCCCCCTCTGACGGACACGTCAGTCATTATTTCACACACTCTTTAACCATGCATCCCCCCTCTGACGGACACGTCAGTCATTATTTCACACACTCTTTAACCATGGATCCTCCTCTGACAGACACGTCAGTCATTATTTCACACACTCTTTAACCATGCATCCCCCTCTGACGGACTCGTCAGTCATTATTTCACACCCTCTTTAACCATGCACCCCCCTCTGACAGACACGTCAGTCATTATTTCACACCCTCTTTAACCATGGATCCTCCTCTGACAGACTCGTCAGTCATTATTTCACACACTCTTTAACCATGCACCCCCTCTGACTGACTCGTCAGTCATTATTTCACACCCTCTTTCCATGCACCCCCCTCTGACTGACACGTCAGTCATTATTTCACCCTCTTTCCATGCATCCCCCTCTGACGGACTCGTCAGTCATTATTTCACACCCTCTTTAACCATGCACCCCCCTCTGACAGACACGTCAGTCATTATTTCACACCCTCTTTAACCATGGATCCTCCTCTGACAGACACGTCAGTCATTATTTCACACACTCTTTAACCATGCATCCCCCTCTGACGGACTCGTCAGTCATTATTTCACACCCTCTTTAACCATGCACCCCCCTCTGACAGACACGTCAGTCATTATTTCACACCCTCTTTAACCATGGATCCTCCTCTGACAGACTCGTCAGTCATTATTTCACACACTCTTTAACCATGCACCCCCTCTGACTGACTCGTCAGTCATTATTTCACACCCTCTTTCCATGCACCCCCCTCTGACTGACACGTCAGTCATTATTTCACCCTCTTTCCATGCATCCCCCTCTGACGGACTCGTCAGTCATTATTTCACACCCTCTTTAACCATGCACCCCCCTCTGACAGACACGTCAGTCATTATTTCACACCCTCTTTAACCATGGATCCTCCTCTGACAGACTCGTCAGTCATTATTTCACACACTCTTTAACCATGCATCCCCCCTCTGACGGACACGTCAGTCATTATTTCGCACCCTCTTTAACCATGCATCCCTCCTCTGACTGACTCGTCAGTCATTATTTCACACCCTCTTTAACCATGCACCCCCCTCTGACTGACACGTCAGTCATTATTTCACACCCTCTTTCCATGCACCCCCCTCTGACTGACACGTCAGTCATTATTTCACCCTCTTTCCATGCATCCCCCTCTGACGGACTCGTCAGTCATTATTTCGCACCCTCTTTAACCATGGATCCTCCTCTGACAGACACGTCAGTCATTATTTCGCACCCTCTTTAACCATACATCCCCCTCTGACTGACTCGTCAGTCATTATTTCACACACTCTTTAACCATGCATCCCCCTCTGACGGACTCGTCAGTCATTATTTCACACACTCTTTAACCATGCACCCCCCTCTGACTGACACGTCAGTCATTATTTCGCACCCTCTTTAACCATGCATCCCCCTCTGACTGACTCGTCAGTCATTATTTCACACCCTCTTTAACCATGCATCCCCCTCTGACAGACACGTCAGTCATTATTTCGCACCCTCTTTAACCGTGCATCCCCCTCTGACAGACACGTCAGTCATTATTTCACACCCTCTTTAACAATGCACCCCCCTCTGACTGACACGTCAGTCATGATTTCACACACTCTTTAACCATGCATCCCCCTCTGACTGACTCGTCAGTCATTATTTCAAACCCTCTTTAATCATGCATCCCCCCCTCTGACAGACACGTCAGTCATTATTTCGCACCCTCTTTAACCATGCACCCCCCTCTGACTGACACGTCAGTCATTATTTCAAACCCTCTTTAACCATGGATCCTCCTCTGACAGACACGTCAGTCATTATTTCGCACCCTCTTTAACCATGCACCCCCCTCTGACTGACACGTCAGTCATTATTTCGCACCCTCTTTAACCATGCACCCCCCTCTGACTGACACGTCAGTCATTATTTCGCACCCTCTTTAACCATGCATCCCCCTCTGACGGACTCGTCAGTCATTATTTCACACACTCTTTAACCATGCATCCCCCCTCTGACGGACACGTCAGTCATTATTTCACACCCTCTTTAACCATGCACCCCCCTCTGACTGACACGTCAGTCATTATTTCGCACCCTCTTTAACCATGCACCCCCCTCTGACTGACACGTCAGTCATTATTTCGCACCCTCTTTAACCATGCATCCCCCTCTGACGGACTCGTCAGTCATTATTTCACACACTCTTTAACCATGCATCCCCCCTCTGACGGACACGTCAGTCATTATTTCGCACCCTCTTTAACCATGCATCCCCCTCTGACGGACTCGTCAGTCATTATTTCACACACTCTTTAACCATGGATCCTCCTCTGACAGACACGTCAGTCATTATTTCACACCCTCTTTCCATGCATCCCCCTCTGACGGACTCGTCAGTCATGATTTCACACCCTCTTTAACCATGCATCCCCCTCTGACGGACTCGTCAGTCATGATTTCACACCCTCTTTAACCATGCATCCCCCTCTGACGGACACGTCAGTCATTATTTCACACCCTCTTTAACCATGCACCCCCCTCTGACTGACACGTCAGTCATTATTTCGCACCCTCTTTAACCATGCATCCCTCCTCTGACAGACACGTCAGTCATTATTTCGCACCCTCTTTAACCATGCATCCCCCTCTGACTGACACGTCAGTCATTATTTCACACACTCTTTAACCATGCATCCCCCTCTGACTGACACGTCAGTCATTATTTCACACACTCTTTAACCATGCATCCCCATCTGACGGACTCGTCAGTCAGGATTTTACACACTCTTTAACCATGCATCCCCCTCTGACGGACTCTTCAGTCATTATTTCACACCCTCTTTCCATGCAACCCCCTCTGACGGACTCATCAGTCATTATTTCACACACTCTTTAACCATGCATCCCCCTCTGACGGACTCATCAGTCATTATTTCACACCCTCTTTCCATGCATCCCCCTCTGACGGACACGTCAGTCATTATTTCGCACCCTCTTTAACCATGCATCCCCCTCTGACGGACACGTCAGTCATTATTTCGCACCCTCTTTAACCATGCATCCCCCTCTGACTGACTCGTCAGTCATGATTTCACACACTCTTTAACCATGCATCCCTCCTCTGACTGAATCGTCAGTCATTATTTCACACCCTCTTTAACCATGGATCCTCCTCTGACAGACACGTCAGTCATTATTTCGCACCCTCTTTCCATGCATCCCCCTCTGACGGACTCGTCAGTCATTATTTCAAACCCTCTTTAATCATGCATCCCCCCCTCTGACTGACACGTCAGTCATTATTTCAAACCCTCTTTAACCATGGATCCTCCTCTGACAGACACGTCAGTCATTATTTCAAACCCTCTTTAATCATGCATCCCCCCCTCTGACAGACACCTCAGTCATTATTTCGCACCCTCTTTAACCATGCACCCCCCTCTGACTGACACGTCAGTCATTATTTCGCACCCTCTTTAACCATGCACCCCCCTCTGACTGACACGTCAGTCATTATTTCGCACCCTCTTTAACCCCTTAATTGCTGCCGTCGGCCAACGGTCGTCACGGCCACTACCTCCCCAGTGCTGCGCACGACCGTTGGACGTCCAGTTCAGCACTGGATAATGGACAGCGCAGCACTGGGGAGGTTTGTTTACAAGCTCTAAAGGGGTTAACCATGCATCCCCCTCTGACGGACTCGTCAGTCAGGATTTTACACACTCTTTAACCATGCATCCCCCTCTGACGGACTCTTCAGTCATTATTTCACACCCTCTTTAACCATGCACCCCCCTCTGACGGACACGTCAGTCATTATTTCACACCCTCTTTAACCATGCATCCCCCTCTGATGGACACGTCAGTCATTATTTCGCACCCTCTTTAACCATGCATCCCCCTCTGACAGACACCTCAGTCATTATTTCACACCCTCTTTAACCAGGCATCCCCCTCTGACAGACACGTCAGTCATTATTTCACACACTCTTTAACCATGGATCCTCCTCTGACAGACACGTCAGTCATTATTTCACACCCTCTTTAACCATGCATCCCTCCTCTGACGGACTCGTCAGTCATTATTTCACACTCTTTAACCATGCATCCCCCTCTGACAGACACGTCAGTCATTATTTCACACCCTCTTTAACCATGCACCCCCCTCTGACTGACACGTCAGTCATTATTTCGCACCCTCTTTAAACATGCATCCCCCTCTGACGGACACGTCAGTCATTATTTCACACCCTCTTTCCATGCATCCCCCTCTGACGGACTCGTCAGTCATGATTTCACACCCTCTTTAACCATGCACCCCCCTCTGACAGACACATCAGTCATTATTTCACACCCTCTTTCCATGCATCCCCCTCTGACGGACTCGTCAGTCATGATTTCACACCCTCTTTAACCATGCATCCCCCTCTGACAGACACGTCAGTCATTATTTCACACCCTCTTTCCATGCATCCCCCTCTGACGGACTTCTCTGAAAATCCATATAGGACATAAGTTAAAAACACCAAGTGTGCCACATTCTGTGCAGATCTATGAACTCGCACTTAACGTATAAACACATCAGGCGTTTCACATGCCCCTCTTTTACTCTGCCCTTTATCTAATATCACTGAAACCCCCGCATTGCCCTTGCCAACAGGCGCAAACTTTCATTCTGATTCACTAAACAAGAACAAATAGACCTTTTTTTTTTAATATCCTCCCATATCTGTGCCCCTCCTGAAGTATTTGCATGCAATGTAGGTACCAAGAACGGGCTCTGTGCCGAAAGATGTGCAAGGCCGTGAAATTAAGCCAAAGGTATTATCAAATCAAATCACTTTTGACCCACCTTCCCATAGACTTGCCCCTCCCCTTCAGATCTGCATGAAACCAGAAATACTTGCAGGGAGCTTGGCTTAAGGGCAGCCACCAACATGCTCACATATGCACTAACCTGCTCCAAAGTTGCTAGGCCATGAAAACATGTCATGCCACAGAGGACCAATCATGCGTAAGGTCAAACGACATGTAGATGCGTCAAAGTATGCCACCGTTTTAAAAAATAAACACTTTTGCCCCACGACGGACCGGTGCAAATGTCCAACACTAACAAGGATGCCAAACATCTCCCACATCCTGTGCAAACAATGCTAACCTTAGAGACAAATCAAAAAACACCTTTGCAACTTTCAAGTTAGCTTTATCTTCAAACCCTTCAGGACCATCCAACGTACATTTTAATGCTAATTTCTAAAAACCTACTGAACGAACTTTCACGAAAGGCAAAGCAAGTTTGGTGTGATGCTGTCTGTCTGTTTACCTGTAGCAGACAGCAAAGTTTCCGCTAAGAGTTAAAGTTGGAAACACTGCTCGTCTCTCTTCCCATTACTACACACCCATTCCCTGGACAGATCGAACCAGACTGGCCATGTCAATGGAAAAACTTGTTTTAATGTTAAAAAGCCAAGCCAAAAGGTATTAAATAACAGCGCCCATCTGTTATGCATCGGCTGCCAGCAACGTTTTACTTTAAATGTTTTAGTAAATCTTTATTACAAACATTTTTTTTCTCACCCTTGTGTTCACATGCATGCAACCACAACCCTGGCAGGCTTAAGTTTTACAATGACATTTGAAGTGCACATGTTGGCACAAGCAGACATTTGAATAGGTTTTAATAGAGTTTAAAAAATATCAAAGATGGTCACCATGGGATACGCACATATAGGTCTAGGTAGCTATTTTTGAATGGGTTGGAAGACCCATTTCAGAGGGGTCAGTGAAACACAAATTATTTCATGGTCCGTGTCAAATTTATTTATTTATTTATTAATGATATTTGTAGAGCGCGAACAATGGCCCTAGGGCGTCTCGGCGCTGAATTATCTGCGATATTTACTCCAATGAGGCAAAGGTCTGAGTTTTACTGATTAAACAGCCAGGTTTTTAACTGTTTGCGAAATGACCAAAGTGAAGTACTTGTTTTTATTGAGTGGGGCAAAGTGTTCCATAGTTTTGGGGCTGATACCAGGAACCTTCGGTCCCCCCAGGAAACCAATTTGGTGCGGGGAACCACTAGGTCATTGAGGGTAGATGAACGCAACAGTCTAGGGGGACAGTAGGGAACCAGATTGTGTGTGAGGAATGCAGGTCCTTGGTTATGCAAAGACTTGTACACAATACAGAGGGTTTTGAACTTTATCCTGTTTGTAATTGGTAACCAGTGTAGGTATCTAATGGTTTCTGTGGCGGACTGATATTTAGGGATTCTGCCCAAGAGCCTAGCTGCTGCATTCTGAACAACTTGCATTTTATTTATGACCCTTGCTTGTGCGTTTGTAAACAAAGCATTGCAATAGTCCAAGGTGGACAGTACCAGCGAGGTTACCAAGGTTTTACCGGCCGTTTCGGGGAGGAAGGGAAGGATTTTTTTTATGAGTCTTAGTTTGTGGAAGGCGGAGGAGGAAATTTGATTGGCGTGTGGGAGAAAGTTGAGATGGTCGTCAAAGATAACTCCCAAATTCCTCACTTTACTGGCGGGTTTAGGGGGGGGTCCAAGAGCCATAGGCCACCAGACAGAGGACCATTCTGGGGATAGTTGTCCAAAGATGACCACTTCCGTCTTGTCGGAATTGAGTTTTAGGCAATTGGAGGCCATCCAGTCCCCAATTGCCAACATGCCCTGTTTGAAGTTTTCGGCTATTTTATGGCCGTTATTTTTAATGGCAAGGACCAACTGCGTGTCGTCAGCGTAGGAGGTAAGGCTCATCCCATATGCTCGAATGATGTTGGCTAGGTCCGACACATAGATGTTAAAAAGTGTCGGACTTAGGGATGAGCCTTGAGGTACCCCACATGGCAGCGACAGATTAGATGATTGAAAGGGGCCCAGAGTGACAGCCTGAGTCCTGTCAGCCAGAAAAGATGCTAGCAGTTTCTTGGCTGTTTGTTGGATACCCATGTTTTCGACACGGTCGATCAGAATGGAGTGATCAACCGTGTCGAAAGCAGCCGACAAATCCAGCAGTATTAATACTGCTGTTCCACCAACGTCTCGGATGGATCTGATGTCGTCCGCATCTTTACTTAAGGCCGTCTCCGTCCCGTGAAATCGGCGGAAGCCGAATTGGGTCTCGTCGAGTAGATGGTGTTCCTCTATAAAGGCAGCCAGTTGTTGGTTCATAGCCTTTTCGACGATTTTTGCCAGGAATGGGAGGCAAGCAATACGGCGATAATTTTTCAGTTCGTCCATGTCAAGTTGTGGTTTCTTTAGTAGCGGTTTAAGCAGAGTTTCTTTTAAGGTGGCTGGATAAATACCTGTTATGAACATGGAATTGCATATGGAGGTGAAGGCGGGAAGGAGAGCATCAATGATGGGTGGAAGTATTTTGAACGGGCAGGGGTCGAGAGCAGAACCGGTTCTAATCGTGGAAATTATATCAGCCGTCTGAGAAATGGAAATGTCTAAAAACTGGGTAAGTGTAGGGCCAGTGTGATTTGGGGTAGTGATTATAGGACGGGAGTTGGTATTGTTTGAGAAAGCCGAAAAGATATCATTGACCTTCCTGAAAAAGAAATTGGCCAGGGCGTCGCAAATGGATTGGGAAGGGGGTGGGGTCAGGTTAAAAGAATAACCGGCTAAATGCTTGGTTGTGTCATAGAGTTCCTTAGTTGAGTTTTTGGCTGATTCAATCCTTTTGCTAAAGAACTTTTTCTTAGCGTCTCTAATCATTGTTTTGTACTTGGCCAACGTTTCCTTGTAGCGGCTTTTGGCACACGCAATCACAGTAACAGCCCAAATAAATAAACCACGGTCTATTGTTTCATTAACATTTTACAATTCTGATTCGTAGCCACTGTTTGCTTGACCATTCGGGTCAACAGTGTATCCCTTCTACAGACGAATGTCCTTTACACAGAACAAAGGGTATTTTTTCTAAAGCTGTTCGTTTTTCATCTCTTTTTCTACTGACAAATAAAAAAAGTATAGCTCAGTATTTCATTTTCTGTTCTCAAAAACTTATAGGTTCTAAAAAAAAGCCTACTACCACAAAATAAACACAATTTTTCAAGAAATATATACTGGATAATGTGCAATATGGTCAAACTTTGCCATGTTATGGTTCCAGTGAAGTTTACAAACAACTGAACCTTTGGGTTTGTGGTTCATAATTTCACCTGAATCCCACCCGACCACCCACCCTCCCCGAGCCTATTTTAGCCCCGGAGAGCCCATCCCCCGGGGCCGCTATCTTAATTTGGTTGGTGCCCACCTGGGGCACCCACAATCAACATGTTGGGGGCTGCAAGCTAAGTTCCCTGCATGATGCAGTAGCAGTTTTTGCTCCAGTCCGCATAAAGGAGCTATTTATGCTGCTCCCTCTCGGCGGGAGTAATATCTTGAGCTGTTTCCCTGCCCGCAGCAGTGTGGGCGGCAGTGAAACAGATCTCCAGTCTGCTCCCAGCCAACAGGAGCATTTTTAAAGCTCCCGCTGGCTTGGCCCAGACTTTGTGTTTGCTCCCGTTGGTCAGGAGTTTGAAAACTCTTCCTCCAGGCAGGAGCAAACACAAGTTTCCCTGCCTGCGTGGGTGTGGACAGGGAAATTGTTGTGCCCTGGGGTGCCGGGCACACCGGGACACAGTATGTGAACTGACTCTAGGGGATGGGGTACTGGGACAACTAAAGCCTTATGAAGGGGATGCATGCGGCCCCCTCCCTTTTATCAAAAGTCACAGCTCTGTAGGATGGGGTCCCCAGGGGATTTAAAGTCTCTTGGATGGGTTGGGGGTAGTGCGGCCCGCTCTCCTTACCTTAAAAAATACATTGGTCCCTGGGGGAAGTGGTCCCTGGGACAAATTCCCCTTCAATTATAAACCCAGCCTGGGCTCAAAAGTGGGCAAAGGGAGATATGCGCTAATCATGCCCGGCACCACTGTTTTTGTTTTTACCATGCTCCCATGGGATGTTAGCAAAAACTGGTATCCTTTCCCAGGTTCCAGGGGTATAAACCACCACTTGGTGTAACAGTTTATCCTTTACTTATCCTCTTCAGGGCTCTCCTGCTGTAATAGTACATCCTCTTATTACCATCTCATCCTTTTTGAGGTACCAGTGGCATAGCCCCTTGTAATGATGCATCAGTTTCTTCTCCTATTATTCTCCCACATGTCCTAATGGTATGCACCTCCAACTGCTGTAATGGTTTATCCTTTTCTTCCTCTATTGCTCCCCACCCCCAATGGTATACACCCCCTCCTGCTGTAATGGTTTATCCTTTTCTTCCTCTGTTAATCTCCACCCCTTCTGCTATGGTGGTTTACTTTCTTCTTCCTCTGTTATCCTCCCCTTGGTCCCAGCGGTGTGGACCCCCTCCTCCTATAATGGTTTGGCCTCTCCTCCATGTTGTGCTACTTGAGGTCCCAGGGGTATAGTCTCTCCGGCTATAATGGTTTCCCCTCTTCTTCATCTGTCATTCTCCCTCAGGTCCCAGTGGTACAGACCCCCCTCCTGGTATAATGGTTTATCCTCTTCCTCCTCAGTTGTCCCCTCAGTGGTCCATCTTTCCAGCCCCCCTGCTCCTCACCTCCGCCCCCCCTGCTCCCTTGGTTCAGCCCCCCCGCGCCCCCCGTGCCTCGGTCTCGTTGGTTCCGCCCCCTGCTCCTCACCTCCGCCCCCGGCCGCTCCGGCTCTCCGGGTCCCCGAAGCCCCCGTGCAGGATGTACCAGGCCAGCCTCCCGAAGCCCGGCGGGCACGGCTTCCGGGACGCCGCCCCGCCCGCTGCCATTGGCCCCCCGGACCCCGTGCCCCCGCCCCTCTGCCCTGCCATTGGCCCCCCGAACCCGATGACCCCGCCCCGCCGCCCTGATTTGCAGCCCGCCGCCCGGGAAAAGGGAAATAGAACGCGGGCCCATGGTTGCCATGGAGACGGGGCACGCGCCGCGCCAGCGTCTCTGGAGGCGTCGAGCGGACATGGAAGAAAGACAGCGTGATGGAGGAAGGACTAGAGCTTCTGACTACACGGGCAGAAACATGGAAAACGGACTAGACCTTCTGAGTACGCGGGCAGAAACATGGAAAACGGACTAGACCTTCTGAGTACGCGGGCAGAAACATGGAAAACGGACTAGACCTTCTGACTACACGGGCAGAAACATGGAAAACGGACTAGACCTTCTGACTACACGGGCAGAAACATGGAAAACGGACTAGACTTTCTTGTAATGTTGGGGGCCCTGGGCCCTCATTGCTGGAAAGGACTGACGCAGACACAGCAGAGGCACCCCCGCATGGTCGCACCGCCCGGATCCCTATAACTTCAGACCACACCAGTCTGTTTTATGGAAGAATTAAGGCCGCAGTTTATTCGGCATTATCACTTACAAGCGATCCTTTACACGCCATTATTTCCGTCTGGCGACTCTGCGTCCTTCCACCATTCTTGGAAATATTATAATATAAGTTTTATATTATAATATTTCCAAGAATGATATTGTGAAATATATTTGAAGGGCTGTGTGTGAAGAATTGCCATTTGACAAAGAGATTTGTGTAAACCCCAACAGAACCATTGTTTTGTATATATCTCTTCAAACACCGGCAGTCCTCACCTCAGTGTGTTCCCTCTCTCTATGACCGGTGCTAGGTTTCGCTGCCGCTGGGGGAGAGAGGTGCAGGCTTCATGGATTACAGGTAGGGTCTTAATTTGGCAGAGGCTTTTTGAGGAAGGAGTTGCTTTGTGAGGAAGGAGTTGGGGGGGGAAACTCGTTCCCTCGGTGCCCCTCGCAGCTGGCCTCAGTCTTCACAGGCTGCTCAGGGGGTTTGGTGCTGCAGCCTGCCACTCTGTCTCCTTTGCGGTGAGTTTCTCCTTCCTCCCCGCAGCAGCCTCGCATACCACACGCGGCCCGGTGGGGGAGGAGCGTCGGCCTTGCAGTGCTGCGTGTCCGGCTGCTCCTGTCGCCCTCCTTCGAGCGCTGTCCCTGGGGTCACTGCTCCTCCAAGTTGCCCCACCTTACTCGCGCTGCGGAGTGAGCTCCGATGGTCCTGCTGGTTAGGCTGCGCAGAGGGGGTTTGCGCTGCTCGTACCTGCTGTGGGTCGGGCGCTATTCTTCCTCGCTTCTCCCACCCGCAGCCGCTTCTCAGCTCATGCGCTGCGGTGGGGGCAGGAGTCGGTTCTGCAGTGCGGGGGACAGGGTGCGCTGACGGCAGGCCGCGGGTGGGCTCCGCTGGCTCTGCTCACGTATGGGGCACAGTGTTCACCGTCGCAGCGGGTGGGCTCCGCTTTATTCGTGCCTCCTGCCCGATCCTTTCACCCTCGCCGCGGCAGCTTCGCTACACACATGTTGCGCGGCGGGGGACAGGAGGCGCTGAGGGCAGGCCGCGGGTGGGCTCCGCTGGCCTTGCTGTCTGTCCCAGGGTTATTTTCGGCTACGTTGCGCCCGGCAAGGCGCGCTGGTCATGCGGGTGGACACCGCTTTTGATACCGTAACGGGGGTCGCTTTAGGCTTGCGCGGCCCCCCTCCGCTCACCTTCGGCTGGCTTCCTTCACGCGGGTGGGCTCCGCGGAGGTCATAGCATTCGGCTAGGCGCTGTGAGCATGCGGGTGGGCTCCGCATCCGTCACCACACGGTGGGGCCTCATTGGCGGCCTACGCGGGTGGGCTCCGGTCGGTCCGCTCCTTCCTGGGCACTTCGGGCCGCGCCTCCACATGGCGCGCGGTTGCGGCCGGCACAGGTGGGCTCTGGTCGGTCCGCTGTACTTTCTCCTCAAGCCGGGAGGCTCACGCTGGGCATGGAGGTGCGGGGTGAGCTCCCGGTCACCTCCTTATGGGTTTTCAGGCCCGGGGCACAGCACACGCCCCGCGGGCCTCTCGGCGGCCGGCGCCGCTTTCCCCAGGGGTGCCCTGCACATGGGCAGTTCCCTTCTTCATTCCGGGGTTTTTCTTCTTGTAAATGCGGCACGCGTGGCTAGCGTCTGCCCTCCTCGTCGCCAATGTAATGTTGGGGGCCCTGGGCCCTCATTGCTGGAAAGGACTGACGCAGACACAGTCAGCTACTGGGTACAACTGGCCCAGAGCACATGGGCTCGGCCCCTTTTATTAAAGCTGTGTCACCTGACCAGTGACATCAGTGGTGGGTGGGTGTTTAGTGTAGGGCATACAGAAACACTAGACTGCTGACTGTGACTCTGGGTCACCACACTTCTGACTACACGGCAGAAACATGAACAAGCATTTACAATGCAATGGTCTCGGCAATATTATAGGTAGAGCTATTGGTATTGCTTTTTTTATCCCTAAATAAATGTCATTGTTATTTCTGTTGGCATTAGCGTAATATTTTGCATATGTGATACCTATTGCATTAGCAGAGAGAGAGTGAGGTAGTGAGATAGAGAGAGTGAGGTAGTGAGATAGAGAGAGTGAGGTAGTGAGATAGAGAGAGTGAGGTAGTGAGATAGAGAGAGTGAGGTAGTGAGATAGAGAGAGTGAGGTAGTGAGAGAGAGTGAGGTAGTGAGAGAGAGTGAGGTAGAGAGAGAGAGTGAGGTAGAGAGAGAGAGTGAGGTAGTGAGAGAGAGTGAGGTAGAGAGAGAGAGTGAGGTAGTGAGAGAGAGTGAGGTAGTGAGAGAGAGTGAGTGAGGTATTGAAACAGTGATGTAGTGAGGGAGAAAGATGTTGTGAGGTAGTCATATGTAAGCAGAGAGTGATGTTGTGATGTAGTGAGATAGAGAGTGAGGTAGTGAAAGAGACAGTGAAAGTGAGTTAGTGAGATAGAAAGAATGAGGTAGAGAGATAGAGAGTGAGTGAGTTAGAGAAAGAGAGAGTGAAGTTGTGATGTTGTGAGATAGAGAGTGAGGTAGTGAGAGAGTGAGGTAGTAATGTTTTTAGAGAGAGAAGTTGTGAGATAGTGAGGTAGTGATATAGAGGGGAGTAGTGATGTATAGAGAGTTATGTAGTGAGAGAGAGTGAGGTAGATAGAGAGTGAGGTAGTGAGAGACAAAGAGTGAGTTAGTGAGGGAGAGGGATTTTGTGAGGTAGTGAGATAGAAACAGTGAGTGATGTTGTGACATAGTGAGATAGAGAAAGATTGAGGTAGTGAAAGAGAGAGTGAAAGTGACTTAGTGAGATAGAAAGAGAGAGAGTGAGATAGAGAGTGACGTAGTGAGTTGGAGAGAGAGAGTGAAGTTGTGAGGTAGTGAGATAGAGTGAGTTAGCGAGAGAGTGATGTAGTGAATTTTTGAGGGAGTGAGTTGTGTTATAGTGAGGTAGTGAGAGTGATATGGAAATAGATAGAGTGATGTTAGGGAGAGAGTTAGGGAGAGAGAGAGAGTGAGATAGTGTTATAGATATATTTTGAGTAGTGATGTAGTGAGAGTTTTTTTTGTGAGAGAGTGAAGTAGATAGAGAGTGAGGTAGTGAGAGATAGAGAGAGTGAGGTAGTGAAAGAATGAGGTAGTGAGGGTGAGAGTTGTTGTGATGTATTGAGATAGAAACAGAGAGTGATGTTGTGAAGTAGTGAGCTAGAGAGAGAGTGAGGTAGTGAATGAGAGAGTGAAAGTGAGTTGGTGTATTTGAGAGAGAGAGAGTGAGGTAGTGAGATAGAGAGAGAGTGAAGTTGTGAGGTAGTGAGAGAGTGATGTAGTGAACTTTAGAGAGAGTCTGTCGTGATATAGTGAGGTAGTGAGAGAGAGATAGTGAGATAGAAATAGATAGAGCGAGGTAGTGATGTAGAGAGAGTGAGGTAGTGAGATAGAGAGAGAGTGAAGTAGTGAGTTAGAGAGAGAGAGTGAAGTTGTAAGGTAGTGAGAGAGTGATGTAGTGAAGTTTTGAGAGAGTGTGTCGTGATATAGTGAGGTAGTGAGAGTGAGATAGTGAGATAGAAATAGATGAACAACTTCGTGCACAGTAGTCCACACGGGTGCAGGGAGACGCCACGAGCCATGTTGGACCTAGAAAAGAGAGAAAAAACATTAGATTAGTAAAATCGAAAAGATAGCTTACCTCAAACTGCAAAAGAGCCGCATATCGGAACCACTCCGTGCACAGCGGTGCACATCGCTGCAGGGAGACGCCACGGGCCATGTTGGACCTAGAAAAGAGAGAATTAAATTAAGATTAGCAAAAAAAACCAAAATGGCTTACCTCTAAACGAAAACAACAACAACATACATACCCGTCTGAACAACTTCGTGCACAGTAGTGCATACGGCTGCAGGGAGACGCCACGAGCCATGTTGAACCTAGAAAAGAGAGAAAAAACATGAGATTAGTAAAATCGAAAAGATAGCTTACCTCAAACTGCAAAAGAGCCGCATATCGGAACCACTCCGTGCACAGCGGTGCACATCGCTGCAGGGAAACGCCACGGGCCATGTTGGACCTAGAAATGAGAGAATAAACATAAGATTAGCAGAAAAAAAACAAAATGGCTTACTCTAAACGAAAACAACAACAACATACATACCCGCCTGAACAACTTCGTGCACAGTAGTGCACACGGCTGTAGGGAGATGCCACGAGCCATGTTGGACCTAGAAAAGAGAGAAAAAACATTAGATTAGTAAAATCGAAAAGATAGCTTACCTCAAACTGCAAAAGAGCCGCATATCGGAACCACTCCGTGCACAGCGGTGCACATCGCTGCAGGGAGACGCCACGGGCCACATTGGACATAGAAAAGAGAGAATAAACATAAGATTAGCAAAAAAAAAACAAAATGGCTTACTGTGAGAAGTTGGCCTGATAGGTGATGTTTCCAATTCTGGAACCACCTATTATCAGACCAAACAATCCCTTATGGTGTCAGGTTGTAAGTCAACCTTGTTAGACAAGCTATCCTAGGGGTAGCATGGACTAAGCAGCCTAAAGGCTTAACTTAAGAGGTCGTGTTAAGCGAGCTGTTTCACCACATCCAATCCTGTAATATCAAATGAAAGGACACCACACAAGTATATATTATAAAAATATATGTGTTTATTACTAAAAACAATCCTCAGTATTCTTTATGAATAAAGGGGCACAAGCGTTAAATCAAAAGCACAGTTTAAACATACAAAGTTGCACAATTATGGATGAGGGCGGGGGGCCACTCAAACCATATACTAAACAAGTGGTATAAGAGATACCAATCGAACAGTGGTTAGGCCTAGGGCCTAGGGAATCGCTGGGAGCAGTCAGGACAAGCAGTGCTGAAGTCGGGAGAGGCCCACGGGATTCGGGAGCAGTGCGGAAAGCGCACGCATGCACCAATGTTAACCAATGGTGCGTAAAAGTTACAAAGTTAAAGTTTAAGGACACTTCCGCTGAACCTACAGGAACAAAACTTAAGACACAGACCCTAGAGATGTGTACCAGTGTGGGAACACCGGCAGAGCAAAGTTACCTCACCCACAGGAAGCGGGTGCACAGGGTCGAAGTGGCGTCGGGTTTTGACACGCAGGTTCTTGGCGCTTGAAGCTGAAGATGCTGCAGGCGATGTGAAGGAGAAGTGTCCGGTGGATCCAAGGGTGGATCTGAAGTGGTGACGACCTGAAAGCAGAGGGGACAGTGTTCAAAGTCACTGACCAGTGACCACCGTGGAACCAGATTGGAACCAGGCAAAGTCGGGTGCAAACAGGTGATGAGGTGTTGCTTCTCTCTGCAGCCACGTGGACACGAAGAGGTCAAGGACGTCCAGAAGTCGATCACGAGCTGTCCCTCGAAGGCTCTAGCTGATGGCGGTGTCGGCAACTCGATTGAAGCAAACAAGCCTTGGCTAATGCAAGCCACGGGGAAAGTAAAAAAAGGCTTATTACTCGGACCAGCAAGGTCAGAGCGGGTACTCCTTTCTACAGGAGCGAGGGCAGGTCTGGAGCAACCAGACCCACAGTGTAAATCGTAGGTTTCGTCGCCAAGATGGCCGCTGACCACGTGACAAGCGGCCGGGATGGCGAGTCGAGTGGCACAAAGCAAAAGGGCCCCACGCAGATCGTGGAGATGCTGGAGGGTTGATCTTTGGTGCAAATGCTGCTCGATTGTGGGGCTTCTTAAACCCCAAAGCACAGAGTCGAGGGTGCCTCGGGTGCTGCGCAGTCAGCGTCTCGGGGGTCTTTCAAGATGTCCGCTCCCACGTCTCTCGGTGCCTCCACGGGTCCCTTCTTTGCAGGGACTGTGGATCAGGCTGGGAGAAGTCTGGGAAGCTGGGTCTTGTCAGGCTCTGCACTCGGGCTCCGGCGGGAGGCGGCGGCAAAGCAGACGTCGAGGTGCTGGGTGGTGCCTGTGTTCACAGGGTGGCCCCTCCTAGGCCACAAGGGAGATGCTCTTCAGTCTTCTGTTCATCAGAATGTCGAAGTCCAGTCGTCTTCTTAGTTTAAAGGTGATTTCAGGATGATCTAAAGTGCATTGGCACTGCTCCCAGTCTTATACTAATTTTGGGGGCTGGATTACCTGCTAGGTCCCCTCCTATGGGTGGGACCCAGGAAGTGGGTGGATAAACCCCCTTCCTTTGATCCAGGCCGCCCTGGCACGAGGGCTGGAGTGCCCCAGAACCGGTTTGGCCGGATTATGCAAGGGGCAGCCTTGTGCTCCCCATGCAGTGTCTGGTTTCTTTCAAACCTCCCTGCTACAATCCACTATCTCCTGTCTGAGGGGGTGTAACACCTCCCTGCAACAGGAAACCCTTTGTCCAGGCCCCATTTGGCTGAGTTTCGGTCAGCTTCAGGGGGTCAGACTCTTGTCTGTGGCAGAGGCATCCATTTTGTGGATCTAAGGTCCTTTTAGAAATTAACCGCATTTAAGTAAAGTAACATGTCTTACCCCTCTAGAGGGGTGGAATGCTATCCCCGTCGCCAGAACTGGCGAGGGGATAGTATTCCAAATCGTATGACACCTTACACAACATGTTTTGATAAAGCCAAACCAGAGTTGCTATATAACCGCGAGGATTATAAGGCACTTAAGAGTATATGGTATGGCGTTATCCTGAAACAGCTTAGGGAGTTGTTCCCGACAGCTGCAGACAGGCTCAGCTCATGCTAGAGCTCCATCTCACATGAAACCACGCACTCTGCCTCCAGGATTGATGAGGCCTTCCATAGGAGTGGCTCACAGGTTAATATGTGTCCAGATATAGGTTTAGATATAGGTATACTATATCTAAGCAAGGGGTGATTACACCACCTTACCCCAGCTGAGTGATCAGCCAGTTGTGTCATTTAAGAACCAGCCAGGGGTGGCAAAAGATATGCTGCAGTCCCTGGTAGGCCTTGGTGGCCCCTATGCCCTGGGCACCTATAGTGCATTATAAAGGGGCTGACAAGGAGTCCATTTCCAATTGTGGTATGTACCTAGGGTACATGGAATCCATTTTACAGAGAGAGCAGATGGCCTGGGGCCCTGATTAGCAGGGAACCAGGTCAACTAAGTCAAAAAACCAGCTAAACACAGGCAAAAAATCTGGGGTAACCATAGTCAGGCAGCCACCTTCCTACATAACCCCCCCCGAAACGAAAGGAGATAAGGCTATCCTTGGCCAGGTAAGCCTATATTGCCTGAGTGGCCATATAAGGAAGTACCTGCACTAGCATGGGTACCCCCTGTCTCATGGTCCACTAAGCAGTCCCTCACCCTTTGGGTATTAGAGGGTCTCCACCATAGGGAATCACTACCTTGGGTGTGTTTATGCAAAGTTAAAGGCTGGTTTGGATATGGAGTATTGAAGTGAGGCTCTACTAAGTTAGGGCTTGGCTTCCTCCAATTATCTTCCACCATGTGTGCCTTTCTTTCTTTAACTGAGTTGCACTGTGCTCTCAGGGTCAACCTCTGGCTACCTAAAGCTGGAGGCTGGGTCCCTCTGTTTGGCTTGCTGGAGGACACAGAAGCACTTACCTGCTAGACGCTGCGACGCCGCCACCGCCAGGAGTCTTTTTGGGGCAAACAGGCACCTGCTGGAAAGCCGCCACCGCCGAGAGTCATCTTCCCTCACGCCACACGCGCCGCCGCTCCGGGACTTCAATTCCCGGCAGCCTACGCGGCGGCGCGCCTACCAACGTCGCGAGGGCGCCAGGAGGAGGCGCAATAAAGCGCCTCAGTTACCCGCTGCGCGGGACGCGAGCGGGACGCCCGGGGCTAAGCCCGGGCAAAGGGCGGGCCCTCTACGGCCCTCATCGGCAGGAAGAGGCAGGGGCAGGGCCTGACCCCCTGTTTCACCAGAGACGCGTCCACAAGTAAGACTTAGTTGCTCTGTTGTTTACCGTGTTACATATAGATGGCGACTAAAAAGAAACCTGCTGTTCTGCCCGCTAATACCATGGATAATTATGTTGTGCAAACTGTAAAGAAAATAAATGAACAAAGGAGGGAATCACTTGGGCTAAGCCAGTCACCAGATTTGCGCAGGTTAAGCCCTACCTTACCTATGTCAGCAGAGGATAGCCCTTTTGTGATGGTGGAAACAAGGGCCTCAACTAACGATTCACCTATGATTGAGTCTGACAGTCAGCCACTGATCACGTTAGTATCCCCTGTTATTTTGGATGTAGACTTTGATAATGTTATTGATTCAGATCCAGACACTGTTACTGGTCCTGTGGAGGACGATCTACCTCTGATAGAGCACACACCCCGACCTGTGCGTGCCTGTGTGAAGAATCAGCGGAAACAGGGTGGTCAAAGACCAAGAGTGAAAAGGAAAAGAACATTATCTCCAGGTTCCTCGAGAGCTCCCCTAAAGGCAGTAGGGGAAGGGACTATAAGAAACAGAGGAGAGGATGAAATGTTTGCTAAACTGCTTGAGGTTGTAGAGGGTAAACTTATCGAAATTGTAAAACCTCTGATCTCTAAAATAGATAAACTCCAGGCGGAAGTAAAAAGACTTGGAGGTACGCAAACTAAGCTGACGGAGGAAATAGGCAGTCTTAATACTTCGTTATTAACAAGAAATATTATAGAAGGGGTTAATCAAGCCGGAGAAGGGATACCTGATGTGCTGATTGATCCAGCCCATACGCCGGCCCCAAAAGTTAATCATAATATAACAACAGTAGAAGGGTGCCCGTTGATAGTTAATATTCCACAAGCACAAGTCCACGGTACAGACCCTCTGCAGTTTATTGAGGAAGCCTCACCTGTTGTATTAGTGTTAGCTAATGTACCCCAGTTGGATGACGGTATTATCGAGTCAGCCAGCTCTCTGAGTAGTAAGGCCCTTCACTGGCTCTCTGGTAATATGAGGTTAGCGCCTGGTGGGTTACAGCAACTGGCGCATGATATCAAAGCAGTTAAACGTGTTCCCTGGATAGGGAATCGCCCCAAAAGATTTAAAGGGGACTGCGTGGCGGTAACATTTGCACATCCCAATATACTTCCTAATGTTCTAACACATATTTTTCCACCTCAGCGTAGAAGAGGTACGGTGGTTCCCCTAACACTAAAAATTTTCCATGGGGAACAGCAAAATGTAACCCTACCAAAAACGCCAGCATTAGGATGGGATAACAACTTGAATAACAACTTGAATATGCATAACCGCTGGGCATCCCCCCTAGTACCAAGTCTGCTATTGCACAATAGATATGATGCCCTGTCTGGTCTTAACAACTGCGATTGACAAGAGGTCAGACACGAGTCTGCCGCAGTGGTTGCAGGAGTAGATTCACATCAGCCCCCAATTACAACTGGTAGTACACTGCCTAAGTCTGTGGGTACATCTTGCAATACCTTAGTGGGGGCGTCAACAACTTGCCTTATTGCCAGTTGGAATATAGCAGGACTAGTTTCTAAATTAAATGTACTAGGGTGGCTAGAACTAATTAGAACATTTGATATCTTATGTTTACAAGAGACCTGGTGTTTAAATTTTAAGGGCCTTGATGGTTTTGTAGCCTATGAGTTACCAGCAGTGGCAACTACCTCAGGGGGGGCCAAAGGTGGTTTGCTAATTCTGATTTCTGTGAAAATGCGAATCAGGGTGAGGGAGCATATTACTGTGGGCAATAATTCCCAACTGCTATGGTTAGCGGATGAGGCAGACAAAAACATTCTGTTGATTAATATGTATAATAATGTTTTTGATGCCAGCAGATATACGGTTATTTTAGAATTAGACGTCGCAATCAAACAATTGATGAAAGCCTCCAATACAGTTTTTGAATTCATATATGTTGGAGATTTTAATATTTCTGTTTGCCCTCTCTCTAACCAAAAGTTGTGTGGCATCTTGAACCGTGTTGGAGAGCCAGCTACACACTTCCAACACAACACATATGGAGAAACTTTGAACTCCTTCCTACTCGCCTACGACTTGGAGATCTTAGAGTTTGAGCAGGACGGGAAGGGTGATAGTTTGCCAACCTTTGTGGGGAGAGGGGCGAACAGTGTGATTGATTTTATTTGCATGTCTTCCGAATTAGCTGATTTTAGTTCTGATGTCAAGGTTGTAGACCCATGGTTAGTGACCATAACTGTCTTGTTATTGAAACTAGGTTTTGGGAAGTTTGTATAATTCCAGATAGTAGTCCTATTTTAAACATTGAAGTACATAGGCCGAATGGATTCAGAATAAGGTGGGCAGGGGATAAGGCTGAAGTAACTTCTAATTGCATTATCTCCTGCTGCTTAAATGATATTACATCAATTATTGACGAGAAACCAAATATGAAGGCCTGTATTTCCCACTTTACAAAAATCAATGTTTTTATTAGTAGTAAGTTTACTAGGTCTGCTGGAAATTTTAATAATAAAGCTAGGGGATGGTTTAACAATGCATGCACTGTGGCATGGAAGACATTAAAAAAGGCATTATCCATCAAACCTAGAGACAAAACAGTTGTAGCTAAGCTTAGATCTGACTATAATTTAGCTCTTAAGCAAAGGAAAGTTGAATTACGTGAGGAAGCTTGGGAGCGATTTGATCTAGCGGCTGTATCGAATAATTGTACGCTTTTTTGGGCAGTAGTAAACAGCCCCTTTTTAAGAGATGATAAACTTCCCATGTTAACCTCAAACGTGGGTAAGGAATCATGGGTACAGCATTTTTCTGCCATTTTTAATCCTGACACGGTAACGTTGCCGATAAGTTGCTCTTGGCCAGTACTTAACCTAGATATCACCTTACAGGAGGTCCTAAGTAGTATCAGGGCTAGTAAGGGCGGTAAGGCCCAGGGACCCGATGGTGTCCCAGTTGATGTATACAAATTTGCGCCTGAGACTTGGGGGCCAGTACTAGCCAAAGTTTTTAACGCTGCTGTTCGCTATACTATTCCGTGCACCTGGTCTGAATCTATAATAGTTCCAATTCATAAGAAAGGGGACCGAGGAAACGTCAAAAACTACCGGCCAATCTCATTGTTGGATTCGTCCGTCAAGATTATGAGCCGTGTACTCCTCGCCGATTGGAAGAATGGGCAGAGTCTAATCAAATAATGACAGACTGCCAATATGGGTTCAGGAAAGGAAGAGGTTGCATTGAACAATGCTTAAATTTGGAGCTACTGATTGGGAAATACACCCGAGCAAAAAATGGTTCACTTTACCTCTGTTTCGCTGATTTGAGCAGCGCTTTTGACCTGGTGGATCACGCCATACTATGGACTACTTTGCTAGAAATGGGAGCACCAAGGGAAATTATATATTTTCTGGCCCGTTTATACGAGAGGCTTAGCTCGAGTGTCCGGTACGGGCCTTCGGGCGAATGCACAGACAAATTCAGGGTCAGGAGAGGTATCAGACAAGGGTGTGTATTGGCACCCTTGCTTTTCACTCTGTTTATTAATGAAATAGACTCGATCTTACAGAGGGCACCAGCTGACGCACCTAGAGTAAACACAAGCACCATCCCCGTGTTACTCTATGCGGACGACGCTGTGTTGCTCTCTAGGACTCCCCGGGGTCTACAGCTTTTGATGGATAAATTTGTGGCCTTTATTGAGAAAAGAAAGCTGGTCATTAACAAAAGCAAGACATTTGTGATGGAGTGCGGAGCTAGTAAGGTGAAAATTAAAAAGCCCTATAGGTATCTCATTGACGGCCAAGTGGTGCAGTCTGTGGAAAACTTTTGCTACCTGGGAGTTAACTTTTCCAAAAATGGTCACTGGGATGTCGAGCACAAGGTGGTGCGCGACAAAATGATCAGGAGTGCCAATGGAATATTTGCATTTGCAAGTAAATTAGGTAGTAGAAGGCCTAAAGAAATGCTTAAGATCTTTGAAGCTAGGTGTCTCTCGGCTGCCCTCTACGGAGCAGGGGTATGGGGGGTATCCAGGGTAGAATCTCTACAGGTAGAAGAGAATATGTTTCTGAAAAAATTACTGTGTCTCCCGACCTCTACTGCTAATAGTTTGGTCCATAAAGAACTAGGACTACACCATATAAACGATCTATTATTATTGAGACCTTTGATGTTGTGGCGTTCGGTCTGGATGAAAGACGAAACCTCATTTAATAGGGCCATCATTGAGGATTGTTTACGTCTAGACTATTTTCTCAAAATCCCATGGATTAAATACACAATTGAATCTTTCTCTAGTGTATTTGGGCTTAACGTTACATTAGATCACTGTTCTGCCTCGGATCTCTCTAAGGAGAGTCTGAAATCAATTTTCTTAAATCATTGTGCAGAAAGACGAGCTACGGATGATCTTAAACTTTCCACCTGTATACGTTATAACCATTTGAACGAATTTGTGGGCCTACACCCTTACCTCCTCCAGGTGACCAAAGGGCAACACCGGTTTGTTCTCACCAGGATGAGGATGGGTACGGTCCACCTATTGGTTGCATTCCCTGAGATTAAGATGCGCCCTACAGGTCCATGTCGGTGCGACAATATTTCGGAACAAAGCACAGAGCACTTTCTACTTATATGTAACCTGTATAGCGAATGTCGTAAATTCTTTTTAAAACCTTTATTTATTAAATTTGGAGTAAGAACTGTTAAAGCGGCAATGAAATTACTTTTTAACTTGCATCACCCTGACATCTGTTTTTATACGGCTAGTTATTTACTTAGGGCCATTAGCTATAGGAAAAGCATGATTTTTTAAAAAACACATATCAAATTTCTTATAACATTTTATTTATTGGAAAATTTTTAAGTGTGTCATTTGATTGTTATATGTATCTTACTGTATTTGTAGCTGATTGCGATTGTTAAAGTGCATTTTCTTTTAACATGTATTGTATGTATGTACTTTTATGGACATGATTTACATGTTTCCGAATAAAGTTTTGAATTGAATTGGCTTGCTGGAGGGACAGTTCAGGTTTGGGCCCTTTGGGTCCCAGGTTTGGCTGTGCCCAACAGAATCCATCTGTGGGAGGTCCCTAACTGTTTTTAAGGGGGCTCCCTCAGGAGTTTTTAAAATTTTCACCTCACTAGGGCCACTAGTTTTGGTGCCCCTAATCTGTTGATGGGGGTGGTTTATTTGACAGGGGGCCCTCTGGGTCTCACTGTCCTTCTTGTCCTCTGCAGCCCTGGGCTGGCTAAGGCAAGGGAGAGAGGGGCAGGTTACCTGCTCCAGACTGGGTCCCACCTGAGAAGGGTCCACCGCCATCAGAGGCTCTGTCAGGCTAGGCCCAACCACCTCTGGGGCAGTTCCTTCATCAGGGGTAAGATCAGTTCCCTGAGGAGGCTGATCCTGTCCTAAAGTCTGGTGAGGGGGAGATTTCTCTTCCTCCTCCATGCTCTCAGTTTGTGTGGAGTTATCCATCATTTCAGGTTTCACAACACACATATCAGTTTGAGTTTGGGCTGTGGCCATCACAGCCCCACCAACCTTTTCAGGAGGAGACTCAGTTTGGGTTTCTGCTGTTATCATAACAGCTTTGCTATTCTGTTCAGGAAGAGCTTTTGCTAAAGATGGGGCAGAGAGTTTCTCAGCCCTACCAACCTTTTCAGGAAGGACATCTTGGATTGGGGCTGTAGCCATTACAGCCCCACTAACCTTTCCATTGGAATTTACCATTCTAGAATGGATTTCCTGTTCAACCTCAGCCCAGGCTGAGATTTCCAAATCATTACCAAGTAGGCAGTCTACAGGCAAGTTTGATGACACTGCCACTCTCTTTGGGCCAATGACACCTCCCCAGCTGAGACTTACTACTGCCATGGGATGATTTGTTTTGATGCCATCAATGTTTGTTACCTGGTATGTGGCACCAGGTAAAAGTTGCTTAGAGGGGACTATACAGTCAGCCACCATGGTGATGCTAGCCCCTGTGTCTCTAAAAGCTTCAACTTTCAAACCATTGATGATGGGTTCTTGTCTATATTTGCTCAAAGTATTTGGGCAATCAGAGAAGTTGGCAAACCCCCTGCCAGTCTCATAAACAAGATCATTTGGGGAGGGGGAGCTGGATAGGCCAGGGTCCTCCTGTGCTCCAAAAGTAAACCCACCCAGATTCCTGGGTGTGCTCCCACTTCCTGGGGGATTACTGCTGACAGTAACAGGAGGTGTTGGAGCTGGCTTTGGAGGTATATTCTCTTTATTGTTATTCTTGGGACAACAGTTGTCTGTTTTGTAATGCCCAACCTGTTTACAGGCATAACAATAAGGCTTTTTCTCGGTTGAAGAAGTGTCTTGGGACCCACCCCCATTCTTGGAGTTTTGGGGCCCTGGGGAAGTCTTTTCTTTATTTTTATCCCCACCCTTATCTTGAGGCTTGGTAGACTCCTTCTTCTGGTTACTGTCCTGATTCTTAGGCCTAATCCTGGTTCTGACCCACTTGTCTGCCTTCTTTCCCAATTCTTGGGGAGAGGTCAGATCAGAGTCCACCAGGTGCTGGTGTAAGAGCTGGTTCTGACAATTACTTAGGATCTGCTCCCTCATAATCAAATTATACAATCCTGTAAAGTCATGTACTTTGCTGCCATGTAGCCAACCCTCCAGAGCCTTAGTTGCACAATCAACAAAATCAGTCCAGTCCTGAGTCTGTGTCTTCTGGGTGTCTCTGAACTTCAACCTGTACAGTTCAGTGGTTAAGCCAAACCCATCTATTAGGACACTCTTCAGGACTTTGTAATTGTTTGCATCCTCATGTCTAACAGTGAGGAGCTTATCTCTCCCTTTCTCTGAAAAGGAGTACCATAGGATTGCTGCCCACTGTTCCTCAGGAACCTGCTGTACCATGCAGGCTCTCTCAAGAGCAGTTATCCACTTGTGGATGTCATCCCCTTCCTTGTAGGGGGGCACAATCTTTGTCAGGTTTCTACTATCATAGGACCTGGGTTTCTCTTTAGGAATATTGCTGCCACCAGTGGCATCTAAGCCACACAATTTTTGCTCTCTTGCCAAGGCAAGTCTAGCTTGAGCCAAGGCTACCTCCTCCCTCTCTATTTGGAGTTTGACAGCCCTCATTCTGGCCCTATGCTCTAGCTTTTGAGAAGCAGTCATGCCTCTCTGAGATTCTCTGGAGGCACTAGAAATATGAGAGTCCCCTGAGGGAGATCTCACTCTTCTGTTGCCTGGGAGAATGACATGGTGGGATCTGGGGAGGTGCTGGCCCTCTCCATTCCCCAGTAGGTCTAAGTTGGCCTGGTTAAGCCTGGCAACTTGGACCTGGCTACCCCTCTGATCCTGATCTTCTGGGTCCTCTACATCTGAGTCCTCCTCCTCCTCTTCTTCCTCCTCTTCTCCTTCCTCTTGAGGGGTATCAGTTACAGGGGGGTTCACTCCATCTCCTGATTCTAAGGGAGCTTCATTTCCCTTCTCTAAGTCATCCTGCTCTAGAATGGCTATCAGGATAGGACATGTGGGACTTCTGCCCCTTTTTAACCCTCTTGATATGCACAAGGCTATCAAGTCCTTTCGGGTTAACTTGTCATAGCTGGAAGTTGCCTTGGTAAGGTCAACTGTCACAGGAGCAGACCCTGAGGCTTTTCCTGTGTCAGACATGACTGCTAGTGAGGTGTAAGTGGTGCACTTACCTACACTAAGTGTTTTCCTACTGTACCTTGCTAGTGAGTTGTAGTCAGGGTGTGCTAATCCCTTTAATCTACAACTACTAAGTTCAGTAGAACTTAATATGCTAAGCTTTTGATTTATATGTACCTAGAGGTACTTGATGTGATCTTTCAATTTGATAAAAAGATTGCAATGGTAAAACAACAGCAAGCTCAAATCCGCACCGCTGCTCACCAATGTGAGAAGTTGGCCTGATAGGTGATGTTTCCAATTCTGGAACCACCTATTATCAGACCAAACAATCCCTTATGGTGTCAGGTTGTAAGTCAACCTTGTTAGACAAGCTATCCTAGGGGTAGCATGGACTAAGCAGCCTAAAGGCTTAACTTAAGAGGTCGTGTTAAGCGAGCTGTTTCACCACATACAATCCTGTAATATCAAATGAAAGGACACCACACAAGTATATATTATAAAAATATATGTGTTTATTACTAAAAACAATCCCCAGTATTCTTTATGAATAAAGGGGCACAAGCGTTAAATTAAAAGCACAGTTTAAACATACAAAGTTGCACAATTATGGATGAGGGCGGGGGGCCACTCAAACCATATACTAAACAAGTGGTATAAGAGATACCAATCGAACAGTGGTTAGGCCTAGGGCCTAGGGAATCGCTGGGAGCAGTCAGGACAAGCAGTGCTGAAGTCGGGAGAGGCCCACGGGATTCGGGAGCAGTGCGGAAAGCGCACGCATGCACCAATGTTAACCAATGGTGCGTTAAAGTTACAAAGTTAAAGTTTAAGGACACTTCTGCTGAACCTAGAGGAACAAAACTTAAGACACAGACCCTAGAGATGTGTACCAGTGTGGGAACACCGGCAGAGCAAAGTTACCTCACCCACAGGAAGTGGGTGCACAGGGTCGAAGTGGCGTCGGGTTTTGACACGCAGGTTCTTGGCGCTTGAAGCTGAAGATGCTGCAGGCGATGTGAAGGAGAAGTGTCCGGTGGATCCAAGGGTGGATCTGAAGTGGTGAAGACCTGAAAGCAGAGGGGACAGTGTTCAAAGTCACTGACCAGTGACCACCGTGGAACCAGATTGGAACCAGGCAAAGTCGGGTGCAAACAGGTGATGAGGTGTTGCTTCTCTCTGCAGCCACGTGGACACGAAGAGGTCAAGGACGTCCAGAAGTCGATCACGAGCTGTCCCTCGAAGGCTCTAGCTGATGGCGGTGTCGGCAACTCGATTGAAGCAAACAAGCCTTGGCTAATGCAAGCCACGGGGAAAGTAAAAAAAGGCTTATTACTCGGACCAGCAAGGTCAGAGCGGGTACTCCTTTCTACAGGAGCGAGGGCAGGTCTGGAGCAACCAGACCCACAGTGTAAATCGTAGGTTTCGTCGCCAAGATGGCCGCTGACCACGTGACAAGTGGCCGGGATGGCGATTCGAGTGGCACAAAGCAAAAGGGCCCCACGCAGATCGTGGAGATGCTGGAGGGCTGATCTTTGGTGCAAATGCTGCTCGATTGTGGGGCTTCTTAAACCCCAAAGCACAGAGTCGAGGGTGCCTCGGGTGCTGCGCAGTCAGCGTCTCGGGGGTCTTTCAAGATGTCCGCTCCCACGTCTCTCGGTGCCTCCACGGGTCCCTTCTTTGCAGGGACTGTGGATCAGGCTGGGAGAAGTCTGGGAAGCTGGGTCTTGTCAGGCTCTGCACTCGGGCTCCGGCGGGAGGCGGCGGCAAAGCAGACGTCGAGGTGCTGGGTGGTGCCTGTGTTCACAGGGTGGCCCCTCCTAGGCCACAAGGGAGATGCTCTTCAGTCTTCTGTTCATCAGAATGTGGAAGTCCAGTCGTGTTCTTAGTTTAAAGGTGATTTCAGGATGATCTAAAGTGCATTGGCACTGCTCCCAGTCTTATACTAATTTTGGGGGCTGGATTACCTGCTAGGTCCCCTCCTATGGGTGGGACCCAGGAAGTGGGTGGATACACCCCCTTCCTTTGATCCAGGCCGCCCTGGCACGAGGGCTGGAGTGCCCCAGAACCGGTTTGGCCGGATTATGCAAGGGGCAGCCTTGTGCTCCCCATGCAGTGTCTGGTTTCTTTCAAACCTCCCTGCTACAATCCACTATCTCCTGTCTGAGGGGGTGTAACACCTCCCTGCAACAGGAAACCCTTTGTCCAGGCCCCATTTGGCTGAGTTTCGGTCAGCTTCAGGGGGTCAGACTCTTGTCTGTGGCAGAGGCATCCATTTTGTGGATTTAAGGTCCTTTTAGAAATTAACCGCATTTAAGTAAAGTAACATGTCTTACCCCTCTAGAGGGGTGGAATGCTATCCCCGTCGCCAGAACTGGCGAGGGGATAGTATTCCAAATCGTATGACACCTTACACGACATGTTTTGATAAAGCCAAACCAGAGTTGCTATATAACCGCGAGGATTATAAGGCACTTAAGAGTATATGGTATGGCGTTATCCTGAAACAGCTTAGGGAGTTGTTCCCGACAGCTGCAGACAGGCTCAGCTCATGCTAGAGCTCCATCTCACATGAAACCACGCACTCTGCCTCCAGGATTGATGAGGCCTTCCATAGGAGTGGCTCACAGGTTAATATGTGTCCAGATATAGGTTTAGATATAGGTATACTATATCTAAGCAAGGGGTGATTACACCACCTTACCCCAGCTGAGTGATCAGCCAGTTGTGTCAATTTAAGAACCAGCCAGGGGTGGCAAAAGATATGCTGCAGCCCCTGGTAGGCCTTGGTGGCCCCTATGCCCTGGGCACCTATAGTGCATTATAAAGGGGCTGACAAGGAGTCCATTTCCAATTGTGGTATGTACCTAGGGTACATGCAATCCATTTTACAGAGAGAGCAGATGGCCTGGGGCCCTGATTAGCAGGGAACCAGGTCAACTAAGTCAAAAAACCAGCTAAACACAGGCAAAAAATCTGGGGTAACCATAGTCAGGTAGCCACCTTCCTACACTTACCTCTAAACGAAAACAACAACAACATACATACCCGTCTGAACAACTTTGTGCACAGTAGTGCACACGGCTGCAGGGAGACGCCACGAGCCATGTTGGACCTAGAAAAGAGAGAAAAAACAATAGATTAGTAAAATCGAAAAGATAGCTTACCTCAAACTGCAAAAGAGACGCATATCGGAACCACTCCGTGCACAGCAGTGCACATCGCTGCAGGGAGACGCCACGGGCCATGTTGGACCTAGAAAAGAGAGAATAAACATAAGATTAGCAAAAAAAAAACAAAATGGCTTACCTCTAAACGAAAACAACAACAACATACATACCCTTCTGAACAACTTCGTGCACAGTAGTGCATACGGCTGCAGGGAGACGCCACGAGCCATGTTGAACCTAGAAAAGAGAGAAAAAACATTAGATTAGTAAAATAGAAAAGATAGCTTACCTCAAACAGCAAAAGAGCCGCATATCGGAACCACTCCGTGCACAGCGGTGCACATCGCTGCAGGGAAACGCCACGGGCCATGTTGGACCTAGAAATGAGAGAATAAACATAGGATTAGCAAAAAAACAACAAAATGGCTTACTCTAAACGAAAACAACAGCAACATACAGACCCGCCTGAACAACTTCGTGCACAGTAGTGCACACGGCTGCAGGCAGATGCCACGAGCCATGTTGGACCTAGAAAAGAGAGAAAAAACATTAGATTAGTAAAATCGAAAAGATAGCTTACCTCAAACTGCAAAAGAGCCGCATATCGGAACCACTCTGTGCACAGCGGTGCACATCGCTGCAGGGAGACGCCACGGGCCACGTTGGACCTAGAAAAGAGAGAATAAACATAAGATTAGCAAAAAAAAACAAAATGGCTTACCTCTAAACAAAAACAACAACATACATACCCGTCTGAACAACTTCGTGCACAGTAGTGCACACGGCTGCAGGGAGACGCCACGAGCCATGTTGGACCTAGAAAAGAGAGAAAAAACATTAGATTAGTAAAATCGAAAAGATACCTTACCTCAAACTGCAAAAGAGCCGCATATCGGAACCACTCCGTGCACAGCGGTGCACATCGCTGTAGGGAAACGCCACAGATTTGGACCTAGAAAAGAGAGAATAAACATAAGATTAGCAAAAAAAAAAAAAAAGGCTTACCTCTAAACGAAAACAACAACAACATACATACCCGTCTGAACAACTTCGTGCACAGTAGTGCACACGGCTGCAGGGAGACGCCATGAGCCATGTTGGACCTAGAAAAGAGAGAAAAAACATTAGATTAGTAAAAATCGAAAAGATAGCTTACCTCAAACTGCAAAAGAGCCGCATATCAGAACCACTCCGTGCACAGCGGTGCACATCGCTGCAGGGAGACGCCACGGGCCATGTTGGACCTAGAAAAGAGAGAATAAACATAAGATTAGCAAAAAAAACCAAAATGACTTACCCATAAACAAAAACAACAACAACATACATACCTGTCTGAACAACTATGTGCACAGTAGTGCACACGGCTGCAGGGAGACGCCACGAGCCATGTTGGACCTAGAAAAGAGAGAAAAAACATTAGATTAGTAAAATCGAAAAGATAGCTTACCTCAAAATGCAAAAGAGCCGCATATCGGAACCACTCCGTGCACAGCGGTGCACATCGCTGCAGGGAAACGCCACGGGCCATGTTGGACCTAGAAAAGAGAAAAAACATTAGATTAGTAAAATCGAAAAGATAGCTTACCTCAAACTGCAAAAGAGCCGCATATCGGAACCACTCCGTGCACAGCAGTGCACCTCGCTGCAGGGAGACGCCGCGGACCACGTTGGACCTAGAAAAGAGAGAATAAACATAAGATTAGCAAAAAAAACACAAAATGGCTTACCTCTAAACGAAAACAACAACAACATACATACCCTTCTGAACAACTTCATGCACAGTAGTGCACACGGCTGCAGGGAGACGCCACGAGCTATGTTGGACCTAGAAAAGAGAGAAAAACCATTAGATTAGTAAAATCGAAAAGATAGCTGTCAGGACTAGGGTGCCTTGCGGTCTAGGGCCCGCCCCACTCTGCAGGCGTCACTATCGTCCGCCATGTCTGTTGCCACTATGTGGCAAAATGCACCAGGCTAATCTGGGAGGACGTTGGTGGCAGAAATGTGCAAGAGGGCCTTAGTAAAGACATTGTCAGAAGGTCCATAGTTTTTGTAAATGTGTCACAATCCAATTCGATATAGTCCGCCTGATGCGTGAGGTTTAGCACCCTTATCGCGTCCGCCGGATGTGTTAGCTTTAGCTTACCGGTCGCATGCGTGGGATTTAGCATAGGCGTTGTCACGTTAACGTACGCGACCGCGCCCAAACGCCCGTGCTCACTATTCTGAGGATTTTGAAGGTGTAGCAGCTTGTCCCAGGTACTCTAATCTGGGGAAGTTTCTAGAAGAAGTGTTTGCAGTCTCTTCCAGGGGTCGAGTCTTTGGCAGCAAGTTACCAGGTTTATGAGGCGTTTTCCTATCGAGGGCTGCAGAGGAGAAGCTGATTCCAGTTCCAATAGAAGACTGATTTCGAGAATCTAGAGTGGCTGACACACCCTTCCAGTTTGTAGAGTAGGTCGTACTCTACAGGTAGGAGAAAGTAAAAACTTTCAATTAAGAGATTTAAAGTGATTTGTCAAAGAGAGTAAAGATTATATTTTCTGATTTTTAGAGATATTATGCGCAAAGGTTATTTGTGATATTTCTTGGTTAAATTATTAAGAGCATCTCTACACCTTTGTTGAAATTTAAGTGATGTTTTAATTTCTTCAATTCATGGTTCTATGGGTAAATTGAGGTGCTTGGTAGTTTGCCTAGTCGCAATTCAGAACTGAATGGTCGCAAATACAGAACTGCTTAGTCGCAACATTTACTGAAATTGGGTCTTTTACAAAAGTATGAGAATAAGTAAAAGTGATTATTTGTTGATGTTTTAAAGATACAACTTTAGAGGTTGCGCAGATTGTAAAGAGGCTATTTACAAGATAAATCAGTCGCAAGTTTCTTTGCGTTATTTCTTTTGGGAACAAATTGTTTGTTAATGCGCTAAAAGAGACAACAGTCTTTTCTATTGACAATTGAAGTATATATTATTTCCAAGCTAATTTGATCTTTCAAGTGTAAAGATATTATTACTTATATTTTGTCCTAGAGTCGAGTGAAGCATTAAGAAAACTCGCAACAATAACTTTTCCTTTTCAGATCTCCCTCCCCGCAGTTCCCTTCCTAATTCCCTAATTCCCCCCGCTTGATCACTTCAATATTCTGTGTATTTATTACAATCAGAATTGGAGGTATCGAGAGGTGGACCCTTATATCTTCACATCAGATCCTGAGGAAGACTTCGTCTGACAATAGCTTACCTCAAACTGCAAAAGAGCCTCGTATCGGAACCACTCCGTGCACAGCGGTGCACATCGCTGCAGGGAGACGCCACGAGCCACGTTGGACCTAGAAAAGAGAGAATAAACATAAGATTAGCAAAAAAAAAAAAAGGCTTACCTCTAAACGAAAACAACAACAACATACATACCCGTCTGAACAACTTCGTGCACAGTAGTGCACACGGTTGCAGGGAGACGCCATGAGCCATGTTGGACCTAGAAAAGAGAGAAAAAACATTAGATTAGTAAAAATCGAAAAGATAGCTTACCTCAAACTGAAAAAGAGCCGCATATCGGAACCACTCCGTGCACAGCGGTGCACATCGCTGCAGGGAGACACCACGGGCCATGTTGGACCTAGAAAAGAGAGAATAAACATAAGATTAACAAAAAAAAACAAAATGGCTTACCTCTAAACGAAAACAACAACAACATACATACCCGTCTGAACAACTTCGTGCACAGTAGTGCACACGGCTGCAGGGAGACGCCACGAGCCATGTTGGACCTAGAAAAGAGAGAAAAAACATTAGAATAGTAAAATCGAAAAGATAGCTTACCTCAAACTGCAAAAGAGCCGCATATCGGAACCACTCCGTGCACAGTGGTGCACATCGCTGCAGGGAGACGCCACGGGCCATGTTGGACCTAGAAAAGAGAGAAAAAACATTAGATTAGCAAAAAAAACCAAAATGGCTTACCTCTAAACGAAAACAACAACAACATACATACCAGTCTGAACAACTTTGTGCACAGTAGTGCACACGGCTGCAGGCAGATGCCACGAGCCATGTTGGACCTAGAAAAGAGAGAAAAAACATTAGATTAGTAAAATCGAAAAGATAGCTTACCTCAAACTGCAAAAGAGCCGCATATCGGAACCACTCCGTGCACAGCAGTGCACATCGCTGCAGGGAGACGCCACGGGCCATGTTGGACCTAGAAAAGAGAGAATAAACATAAGATTAGCAAAAAAAACCAAAATGGCTTACCTCTAAACGAAAACAACAACAACATACATACCCGTCTGAACAACTTTGTGCACAGTAGTGCACACGGCTGCAGGGAGACGCCACGAGCCATGTTGGACCTAGAAAAGAGAGAAAAAACATTAGATTAGTAAAAGCGAAAGATAGCTTACCTCAAACTGCAAAAGAGCCGCGTATCGGAACCACTCCGTGCACAGCGGTGCACATCGCTGCAGGGAGACGCCACGGGCCACATTGGACCTAGAAAAGAGAGAATAAACATAATATTAGCAAAAAAAACAAAATGGCTTACGTCTAAACGAAAACAACAACAACATACATACCCGTCTGAACAACTTTGTGCACAGTAGTGCACACGGCTGCAGGGAGACGCCACGAGCCATGTTGGACCTAGAAAAGAGAGAAAAAACAGTAGATTAGTAAAATCGAAAAGATAGCTTACCTCAAACTGCAAAAGAGCCGCATATCGGAACCACTCCGTGCACAGCGGTGCACATCGCTGCAGGGAGACGCCACGGGCCATGTTGGACCTAGAAAAGAGAGAATAAACATAAGATTAGCAAAAAAAAGCTTACATCAAAAGAAAAACAAGCAAGCATGCATACCGTCGCAAGAAGTATTCAGCGACTTCTTGCAGAGACGATCAGCGCAAAATGGCATTTACAATACTATGGCCATTTTCGGAGTTGGGGGCGTGGTTTTGAGGTGCTGAGTGACAGACAACGTCACTGTCTAAAGAACAGCAAAACTTCCGCCCCCAAATCCGAAAAAGACGGGGCTAAATCGGAGTGATGCATCTCTCCTCCAATGGCTGGCCTCCGTTTAGGAAGCCAGCCAATGGAGGAGAGACGGGGCAGGGAGGCGGGTTCTACAGCGCTACTAAGAGACATTAAATCTCCGACCCCAGACTGCGCAAGCGCAGCCTTTAGGTCCTCGACCTAAAAACGGACTAGACTTTCTGTGTATTTGTTTTAAGTCTGGCTGACCAGATTCAATTATTCCCTATTGTTAGCATAAAGTGCACTTAGTCCCGCCCATTGCTTACTATTGGTTGGCATTATTATTATCCTAAGCGCACAAGCAGGTCTTCAAAGAAGGCTTTAAAGATAGGGTGACCAGATTTTGGGAGAAAAAATTACTGGAACATTTTGCAAACATTGAAGTACTTCGCTTTCACATTTTTCCCACTTACATTACACAAGAGCCCATTCCTTTCTATAGGCACGGGGAGATTAAGTGATTTGCCCAGAATCACAAGATATTCAGCGGAAGCCAGACTCAAACCTGGTTCCTTGGTCCCTAAGTCAGCAGCTCTGGCTGTTACACCACACCCTCTCCCCAACTGAGAGATACAGAATGACTTAAATCAAAGGAGTCATGCCATTTTCCAGGGTCCATGCGTGATGTGCTGCTCTAGTCCGTTTTTTTTCCCTTTGAATTCTAGGACTTCCAGTCTTTTTTACTCAATTAACAATCCTTGGCAATGCAATAGGTCTTGCATTTACGGAAGCTTAAGTTATTGGCATTGTAAATGACATTACCTTTTATTTATGTGTTTTGAAAACCCGCAAGCGGTGCGTAAACAAGCATGTTTACTTATAGTCCTTGCTTACGAGAAGCAAGGCTAGCAGTAAAACAGTCGCATTTACTGCCAGCCGTGCTTCTCGTAAGCAACTACTATAAGTACAAAGTGCATGTTTACGCAATGCTTGCACGTTGTAAAAACACATAAATAAAAGGCATTGTTATTTAAAATGCCATATCGTTTTTTTTTACCTTAATGAACCTTGGCGAAACATTTGACCGTATAAAAATCACAACAAATTGCTTTATTTATGAATACAGGGGAGGACCAGGTGTATAGCCTGATATTGTCCATGCTCTGGGGTCGATTCCACTGTCTAGCTGTCATGTGGCACTTTTAGACAGTCTCTGCAAGGTTTTTAACAAATAACATTTTGCGTTTTCAAACGTGTAAGCCTATACCTCTTATGAAAAGAAAAATTGCCAGTTTCAAGATAAAAAAGGCGGCTGGCTTAATTTAAACAAGCATTTACAATGCAATGGTTTTGCCTTTGTGAAAGTTAGAGCTATTGGCATTGCTCTTGACATTATTTTTCTTTATGTTTTTTTTTAACATAAATAAATGGTATTGTCATTTACAATAGCAGGGCAGGGCACAGGGAAGGGGGGGCGAGGAGAGACGAAGGAGAGCTGCGGGCTCAGGGAAGGGGGGGCGAGGAGAGACGAAGGGGGGGCGAGGAGAGACGAAGGAGAGCTGCGGACTCAGGGAAGGGGGGGCGAGGAGAGACGAAGGAGAGCTGCGGGCTCTTGTTGTAATGCTTGAATGGATGAGTTGGTGGATGCATGGATGGGTGCATGCATGGATGGGTGCATGCATGGATGGGTGCATGGATGGATGGGTGTATGGATGGATTAAAACTGTGAGCACTTTACCGTGCACGTATTTGAGGCCTAATAAGAAGTGCCGGTCTGCATTATTCATGCACTGCGGCCCTGTTGAGAAGTACACACCTTCCCAAGCTCCTAAGTGGCTCTGATAGAGCAAGATTTCGCATCGCGACTTGCTCGATTCATGAACCTCGAACCTGTCATAACATCATAATAAATGTACGTTTCACTAATATCTTTATTTTGAAAATACGTGTGTGGTAGCGAAGCTTGCCTATGTGTTTTACTAATATAAATAATCGTTGTACCTAAAAATGGCCGCTGCTTGTATTTCTGTTTCTGCGCATGCGTTAGGCATAGTCACGGGACATGACGCAGTCACAGTTTGAGAGGGAAAGGGTGCGCATGCGTAATAGCCTAGAAAGGCCGCTCAAACATAACCATGTGGTGAAGCTCGTGCCTTTGCTCTCGTGTCGTTAAGTGTTGCACTAATATCTAATTGCATAGTATGTTTTTATAATGATAAAACTGAATTATGAAATCATGACATGTAATACATTCATTTATTTTTATGTACTAATTTGTTTCCGCTTACTTTTCATGTATCCTCGTCGCTGAGGGGTGATGGGGCTGGGGAGTCCATCTTGGAGGGCAATACTGCGCAGGATCAGCCGTGGCGAGGTGGCATTGAAACCAATCCAAAGAAGGTTGCTGCCAGAGCCTGCATGGGAAGATGCACCTTCACCCAGCGAGAAAGTCTAACTTGTACCATATTTGAATACATTGTATTTCTTTCCATTGTATTCCCTGCGACTTCTCGTGGGAACCCCAATCTTGCTAGGCGGCACCTTAGAATGCAAAATAGGCCTTAGAATAGTCTGTTCTGATTGGTGTGTTAACCAAATCCTACCTTAGGACCAATCGAAATTGGGGATTCTGACACTTTGCAACATTTGGGGGGTGGTACCCTGTCCCAAAACAGTATATCTAGCCTAGGTTCACCTAGGGAATTTGTCCGACTTGTCTGAATAGCTGACCTGTCACTGACCCAACGCACTCAATAGGTGATTTGAAGATACAGAGCGCTGCGGAGCACTCTGTCCGAATTTGACCATAGACTAAGGTTTTACTAAACCTTAAAAGTGCTGGCGGAGCACTTTTGCTGGGAGATCGCTGACCCAATCGGGGTTCTGACTGATAGCTGCAGAGAGGGTGGAGCGCAGGCGTTGCTTCCAAACTGCGGGTGCTGGTCGTGTCCTGGTGGTCCTGTCCTGATCCTAATCTGAGGGTTTCCTGTCCTGTCCTGGGTATCCATTCTGCACCTGCTGTCCATTGAGGGGTATCCTTCCTTGAGGGTTTCCTGTCCTTAACTGACCCGTGGCCAGGGTTGGTTTCCACACCAGTCTAGGTAAATATCGCTCTGAAGCTCTTGAACTGCATCTTTCTATTTTTCTGTCTTTGCTTCAATAAAGACATATCTTTGCATATGATAAGTTTTCCATGCTTTCCACAAACCATTGCATCTCATAAAACTATTTGCATTTATTTGCATAGCATGTTCCTATGTTACCCTACCTTTTAGAAATCATTTTCGCCATTGCAGTTTGCAACTTCCTGTTATGGTCTCTGTTTTTCACCCATAAATATTACTAAAGTAACTTTGAAATTTAGCTCAATAGTTTCCTTAGTTTGTTTCCCTGTTGCATTAGCATTTAAACGCAAATGATTGCCCTTATAGTTCTCTTATACAGCTATGTATTCTTTGCAATTTTGATATTAGACTGTCTCCTCGTAGTGGAGTGTATTTTCTAAAGATTTTAAATCTAAGATAAAGCTTTTAAAACTCTCAGTTGTCAGTGGTCATTTGAAAATTAAAAATACAAATTAGCAAGGTTTTGTAATTTGCTGCCTTTCCTTTCACAGCTAGCTCCCTGACCCATCGTGATCATAGGTACCCATAACGGTGGATGGTAAGTTGGGTACACTAGAAATAATCGAAAGGAACTCACAATTATTGGTAGTAGATTGTGACGTCATCCGATCAATGTATATGGTGATTTGAAATATATGGGCCGGAAGTGGAGAAATTATTGGTCGGGTGACCCGCGATCTCTAGCAGTAATTTTCTGGTAGCATCGAGGATGGTTAGGGAATAGTTAAAGGTTAG
Organism: Lissotriton helveticus; assembly: GCF_964261635.1. NCBI lineage: Eukaryota > Metazoa > Chordata > Amphibia > Caudata > Salamandridae > Lissotriton > Lissotriton helveticus. The sequence goes on from NC_136066.1 coordinate 4,792,897, forward strand.
GTAGGACTAATTAGATTGGCTAAGTTTGATGCTGCTAGGTAGGAAACCTTATTTGCTGCTAACGAGAGTAGGCAATTCGGGTGATCTGATCACTCACTTGAAATGTTTACTTTGAAAAAATTATGAAATGTTTTAAACTGTTTTCCTTATTATTGTACTCATATATGTATTAACTCATTTGTTCGTAAGTGTTCTATGTATGTTGGGAATCCCCGGGGAATTGAATAGCGAGTGGTGAATAGAATCCACTTGCTCTGAGGTCATTTGCTCTAAGGAAGGTTGGTGCAGGTTAGGCAGAACTGGAAGCACTAACTAGGGTTTTTTTTCTGAATGTATGTTTGAATAACTGTTAGCAACGAGGTTCATTGGCAAAATTCCTATTGTGGCATAACTTAGTGAAGGTCACACCGGAAAAGTAGCAGGTTCATCGGAGCTTGAGTGATAGCAAAGGGGTACATTGGTGAAACTTTGGGCTCAGTATATATCCCGAAAAGAAGTGGATGAGTCAAAGAAATAGCGGGTTCCCTAATGCTTGAGTGAAGGGTAGGCAGAAGAGATCTACCCGTAGTGTATGAAAAGTAAATGGAAGTAGTTTACTTGCAGTGAAATTTTCTTTCCTGTCTAGACACTTGAGCACAGTGGCGAATGTGTATTTGTTGTAAAATAACCAAGCACTAAGCACTTTAGAAAGTAAGAAAGTTTCCGTTACCTTGTAAAGGAGGGAGTCAGTCGCGAAACTGTTCTGACGTCACTCCGTGCCGCGCTGGGATTGGTAGACGCAGCGGGTGTGTAGCGGAGCTGAAATTGTAAAGGAGGGGTGAGCGCCGGAGCGTGAGAACTGTCTCGCGAAAGGGCCGCGCACCCATTGGTCGAAAATATTTGAACTCGTGCATTCTATTGGCCGCACGAAAAATAAAAGACGCATTTGGATTGGGAGTGACTTGTAAACAAAGCCGCTTGCAGAAATCGTATGTGGTACACGTATACTCCGGAGACTAGACCCGATCCAAGATACCTAGGGTTTGGAAAAGATCAGTGGAAGACTAACAGATACGACATTATGTACGGAAATAAGAGAAAATTGTCCCTTGTAAATAAAGTAAAGAATTACTTCAAAAAAGACAAGCCGATTAAAACTAGAGAAGGTGTTGTCATTCCACCACCGAATACTCCCGCATCTTTCATGATGTTCGATAAAGGGTACAATACCTGTGTATGGTTGGAAAATTGGGCAGAATACACGAAAGATGACGGAGTATTGGCTTTTCCGTTAGAGGGTACCTTTAACAGCAGGATTCTATTTAATTTGAGAACCCGAATGAATGATTTGCATCCCAGACCTAGGTTAACACAGTATGAAGCGTTAGAGGAATGGGAGATTGAGGCTTTTGAGAGGGACAAGCCCCGGATGGATAAAGGGTTAACTAAGTTTTATCCAAAGTTGAAGCAGGAAGCCCGAGCCAAAAAGATGAAACAGTGGAGACAGAATATGATTGTAGAAGGGCTGTTTCCAATGATGCCAGCATGTGGCCCTCCTTCAGGGGAGAAAAAGACAGAAAATTGTAAACATTGGGGGCCCATTGGAGAGTCGGATGATGAATTGTTAGATGACATATTTACAAGAAGCCCACCTCCTTATAATGAAGACCGTAGACCTTCTAGTGAGGGGGAAATTTTCCGAAGACCTCCTCCCCCGGAGGAGGCCAGATCTGCCAGTGCAGGAGGGGGATGCTTCATACCTCCCTACCCCGAAAGTCTAGGTCCTGTAGAGAAGAGGGATATTTATCCAAAGATACCCGTTAGTGGGGAGGCAAGATACTCCCGTGAAAAAGACTTTTGCTCTCGACCTCCCTACGGAGGTGAAGCAAGACCCTCAGGTTCAGGAATGCCGTTCCTACACCCTCAGTATGAGGAGGAACCAAGATCCCTAGGCACAGGAAGTTTGTTCCCAAGACCTAATTATGGCGAAGGACCAAGTGAAACACATCCCACTGCCCCGAGTTATGCTCCCACTCTGACCCCGCAGGTGTTACATGACAAAACCTTAGAGAGAATATTGGAAGAAAAGGAGCGGGAGGTTCTAGCAAAACGGAGAGTTGAGATCATTCAGAAAATCTCCCAGTTAAATACCAGTCCTGAAGCCTTGACAATCCCAGTAACTATCGGACCGGTGGTTCCGTTGTATGGGGAACGTCAAGGGAGTCCGAAAACTCCAGTCATTACTCCCGTCATAGCACAACCCAGACCAGAGCCCTTAATTGTAGATGAACAGACAAGTGAGGGCGAATCTGAAGTCTCACTATTGGATCTGCCCATTAGAAATACAGGGAGAAGGATGCAGAAAAGACATAATCCTTTCAACACGAGGGAGATTCAAATGGAATCAACTTCGGGTACTAAAAGTGTCACGTTGGTGACTCCTGAGGAAATCGAAAGATGGAGTCAAGAATTAGAGAAACAAACTCCACAGACGAAACCTTTAGATCTCTACAAATTAAGAGTAGAAATAGAAGAATTAATGGCAGGGAATGTAGGATTAGACAGATTGAATACCTACTCTGAAGAAGAGCTGCTGTTTATTTGCAAAAGTCTTACCCGAAATGCCCGAGTACTTCATGAAAAATTGACAGACACGGCTGCTAGCATGGGAATAGATATTTCAAAATCGAAACCTTTGCAGAAACCCTACAGAGCAGACTTTTCAGACAAAGATTTAGAAAACCTGAATGTGTCTGGAAAGAAAGTACAGGTCAAAGAACTATTGACAGTATTGCAGAAATGGGGAGATGTAGAAAGATGGAAAGCCAGATGGGCTAGGAAAAAAGATGAGGCCAGGACTAAGCAGGCAACTCCCGAATTTGTTCTAAAGGAAGCTGACAAACCAGAGCAGTTATGCCCCATGCGCGAAGTGCCAGGTGGAAAATATGTACACGTTCCATGGTCCAGACAGGATATTGTGTCCTTTACTAATGACTTCCCGAAATTACGAGAGAAGCCCGTGGATTGGTACCGACAGGTAGAAAGGTTTGTAAAAGTACAGAAGTGCCTGTGGAAGGACCTGGATGGGTTCTTTGACATAGTGGTCCCTGTAGATCTGTGGACCGAGTGTAAAATCGCCATAGCTTGGCCCAGTGAGGAATACCCGAGAGATTCTAAAACAGGAGAACCCTCTAAAGAAGTGATGAGAAAATATGAACAGGTAATTCAGCATCTGAAGCTAAAAGTGCCCGCAAAGGAAACTGATTGAAATAAGATAGATAGAACAACGCAGGAGAGGGACGAGACTGTGCACTCCTTTTATGAAAGGCTGTTGCAGGTATTTAAGACATACAGTGGTATAGATAACATCGAGATGAAGGATATGACCCACTTCATTTACAGGTTTGTAAACGGTTTAAGACCCGAAATTTGTCAGTGGATAAAAGATAACAAAATTTGTTGGCAATCCAAAAAGATGGATGAGGTCTTACGGTACGCAAAGTACTGTAAGGATGAGATGGCAGAGAAGAAAAAGGCTCTCAAGGAAAAGGTGATGTGGGCCCAAGTAAAGCTCGCAGAACAGCAGGAGAAGCAACTGAGTAAGTTAAACAAAACTACTCAGAACCAAGGCCCTGGGGGCGGGGGTGGAGGAAAACCCAGAGCTAAAATGAGCAGAGAGGAAGCCAAAAAGAAATTTCCCTGCCACCAGTGCGGAGAAATTGGACACTGGAGAGACGAGTGTCCATATTTACAGTCTGATAATGCCCAAACACCTGATTTAATTCCACAGACGCAGAATGAAAAACAAAGAAAGACCCAGCAGCAGGTAAAAACGATTCAAGTGCCCGAGCGCCAAAACCTATTTTTAAAGGGAAATCACCGCAGGGTGACGATGTGGAGCTCTGGGGAGGCAATGAGAATAGAAATACAGCAACTTCGCAGTATTTGTTAGACGACACTTTCTTCTGTGACGACCAGTACTGACGGGGCCTGAGAGGGGAGGACGAGGAGTGCGTACTTGGCGCCTCCTTGCCGGTAGACCAGTCGGGACCATACATTGAAGGAAAGGTTGATGGAAATGATGTCACCTTTCTGTTGGACACTGGTGCTACCCGTTCTACTGTGAGAACAGTGGACGTTCCAAACCTACCCCTCTCGGGAGAAGCAATCCAAGTAGTAGGAGTATCTAATCAACTGATTGGTACACCTGTTACCGAGCCTATGGAGATCTCAATTGGAAACTTTAAAGAAATGCACAGATTTGTCGTCTGTGATACTAGTCCGGTAAACTTACTGGGACGAGATTTGCTGTGTAAAATGAACTGCACCATCTTTTGCACACCAAAAGGCGTCGAAATTCAAACCCCAGATGAAGATGGCATCTACAAGTTAATGTTAGTTAGACCTGACTCAGAAATCAAACAAATGACTATACAGGACTTACCGGAAGAACTCCAACAGACAGTGAAACAAGAAGTGTGGGACTTTACAGGAAAAGATGTAGGATTAATGAAAAACGTAGACTCCATACAAATAGCCATGAAAGAAAATGCAGTGTACCCCAATACCAAACCTTACAGAATGAGTGCAGAAGTAATAGCAGGAGTTGCCATTGAAATACAGAAATTGCTAGAAGCAAACATAATACAGGAAGTGATGAGTAGCCCGTGTAACTCACCCATTATGGGCATCAAAAAGCCTAATGGCAAGTACAGAGTAGTGCAGGACCTGAGAAAGGTAAATAAAATAGTGGTCCCGTGCTGCCCTATTGTCCCGGACCCAGCAGTGATTCTGTATCAGATCCCCTGGGATGCTGAATGGTTCACTGTGATAGACCTATGTCATGCATTCTTTTCGATTCCATTGCATCCAGATAGCAAATTTCTTTTCTCATTTGCTTTCAACAGTCACGTGTATGTCTGGAATAGGGTCCCCCAGGGGTACACAGAAAGCCCCTCTATCTTTAATCAGATCTTGAAAAAATGCCTTGAATCTTTAGTCTTACCTGGAAAATCTGTTTTGGTGCAATATATCGACGACCTCTTGGTAGCGTCCAAAAATCATAGGGACTGTGTGGATGACACCATTGCCCTACTGAATCACCTGAGTGAAAAGGGACATAAAGTGGCCCCTGAGAAATTGCAGTTCTGTTCAAAATCAGTAAAATATCTGGGGCACCATATAGAGAAAGGCATCAGAAAAGTCACCTCAGAGAGAGTCAGAATAATTCAAAATATGCAGTTACCCCGTACTCAGAAAGAAATAAGAATGTTCCTGGGAGTTGTAGGTTACTGCAGGCAATGGATTGTGGGATTCGCAGTCCTTGCGAAACCTTTGATTCAAATGACAAAGAAAGGAGCAAAGGACCCAGTGGAATGGAATGACGAGAGCTTGACAGCTTTCACAAAGTTGCGAAATTGTCTGTGTACAGCCCCTGCTCTAGGGATGCCTGACTACTCCAAGGAGTTTGGCTTATTCTGTGACACTCGTGACAATTGTGCATTGTCAGTCCTGACTCAAGAGCACGGATTGACCAGAAGGCCTGTGGCATATTTCTCTGCCACTTTGGATCCAGTGGCTGCTGGATTACCTGGATGTCTGAAAGCAGTAGCTGCGACTTGCACCAGTTTAGAGCAAAGTGAGTCCATTATCATGGGACATCCCGTAACTGTGTATGTTCCACATGCAGTTGTGATCCTATTGACTCGCACAAAAACTCAGTATCTCACCCCTAGTCGGCTGACTAAATATGAGAGGATTCTCATGGGTGCTGCGAATATAGTCATCACCCGATGTAATATTTTAAACCCCGCTACTCTACTCCCTGACTCAATGGTAATGGAAGATAAGGGAGATAATGAGCATGACTGCATTGATCTGACTGAGTTCAGTACTAAACCTCGCCCAGATATTAAAGAAATTCATTTGCCTGTGCAGGATGAGGAATGGTTCCTGGATGGTTCATGCATGAGGCATGAACTTGGAGGCCTAAGTGCTGCCTATGCTGTGGTCACGTTAAACAAAATTGAAGAAGCATCTTATTTATTTGGAGTAAAGTCTGCACAAGTAGCTGAATTGATTGCTCTGATAAGAGCTTGCAAATTGGGAAAAGACAAAAGAATAACAGTGTATACTGATAGTCAGTACTGTTACGGGGTTGTGCATGACTTTGGCGCAGGTTATGGCTCCAAAGAGAATTCCTGACTTCTTCAGGTACCCCCATTCGGAATGGAAAAGTTGTTCAAGACCTTTTAGAAGCAATCCAGTTACCAAAGGAATTGGCAGTGGTCAAATGTATTGCTCATAAGAAGGGCCTGACCCTGTATCTTTGGGAAATGACTTTGCTGATCGGGTGGCAAAACAATGCGCTATGGATCACATGACAATAAATCCCAGACGGGGGGGAACTGGAAACAGCTGCCAACTTAGAATGTTTGAAGAAGTGCCTACGTGGGATGAAGTGAGAGAATGGCAGCATGTGACGCCCTGGGAGGAGAAAGAGAAGTGGAAGGAACAAGGTTGTAGACCGAGACGTGAGGATGGTGTCATTGTGGGCCCGAATGGTATGCCTGTGTTACCCAGACACCTGCTTGCCCCAATGGCCAGATTGATACATGAGGGATCACACATTGGTAGGGACGCCATGGTTCTGGTGTTTCAACAGACTTGGCACAATAAGAAGTTCAGGAAGGTAGCAGAGTCCCTTTGCCAGAGGTGCTTGACATGTCAGCAGTTCAACGCTGACAAGAGAACAGTAGTTGAACTGATGAAAATTGGGAGATCAGGGGGTCCCTTTGTGAGAATACAAATTGATTTCATTACCATGCCTCGATGTGGGGGAAAAAGATATGTCCTTGTCATTGTCTGCCTATTTTCAAAATGGGTGGAAGCTTACCCTGCCACACATTGCGACGCCATAACAGTAGCCAAGTTATTACTGAAGGAATTGATACCTAGGTTCGGGGTTCCAGTCTTTATTGACTCAGATAGAGGCGGACATTTTCAGAATGAAATCTTGGCTCAACTCTGCAAAGCATTTGGGATCACACAAAAGCTGCACTGTGCATATCATCCAGAGGCTTCTGGAGTGGTAGAACAAATAAATGGCACCATAAAGAATAGATTGGCAAAAATATGTGATTCTACTGGCATGAACTGGATAACTGCCTTGCCTCTTGTTCTGATGGGACTCAGAAGCATTCCAGATCGGAGAACAGGCCTGAGCCCCCATGAGATCTTGATGGGAAGAATGATGAGACACGCATGGGTACCAGGATACAAACTGTTAAGTATTTCTGATGATTTGGTACTTGAATACTGCAAGCAACTGGGTGACCAAGTGCGTTCTATCTCTCGCCAGATTGGGACAGACGCCGTCGCCAACCCGACAACCCCAGTTCACAAATTGGTTCCTGGTGACTGGGTTAAGATAAAGAAACACACTCGTTCGAGTTGCCTTGAACCAAGGTGGGGAAAAAAGCGCCAAGTAATCCTGGTAACCACGACAGCTGTGAAGTGCGCAGGCGTTCCCAAGTGGATCAATGCCAGCCATACCCAGAAGGTGATACCTGACGAGGAGCCTGGAGCTGAAGGTTGTCCAGCTGAGGGGTCTGCAGACGTTGGTCCTGAAGTAGCTGACGACAGACGGCTGAGCACCAGCCCAGCTGAGGGTCCCACAGGCGTTGGCCCAGAAGTAACTGATGACGTATGGCCGAGCACCCGTACTGCTGAGAATCCCACAGACGTTGGTCCGGAAGTAGCTGATGACGAGCAACCGAGAACCAGCCCAGACGATTGGATACCCATAATCGATCTCCCTGGAAACCCACTCAGAACAAGAGAGCGAATAAGAGAAGACAGAGAGTGGAATAGAGAGGACAAGCAAGGCACAGGCGAAGACCCTCAGATCATTGAGATTCACATCAAGTCTGAGGACGAAGAAGAAGGTCAGACAGGGACAGATCAGGTGATTGACACACCTCCACTAACTCCTGAAATCGAAAAGGGAGAGACTAGAAATAGCGTAAAAGTTTGAGCAGAAGAAAATCAAGGGATCGAAGTGCTTGAACAGGATCAGTTAGAATTAGAAGAACGTGTTCAGGACGCAGAAACAGAGACATTCAAAAGCAAAAACCAAATTTCACCTGAACCAGGCCAGCTTAGTAACCAGGCAGAAGAAATAGATACAAGACCTGGGACTAGTCAGACAGGAAGGGAAGAAACAGAAACCGAAGCGCAACAGACAAGTGAAAATAAAAGAGCATTAGAAGAAAGCCAAATCTCAGTGCCCGCTAAAAGACTAAAGAAAAAGAAACACATTGAGCCAAGGTATGTTAAGAGACTGAAATTAAGACTAAAAACAGTCCAGGAAAAACTTGCAGATATAAGAAGAAGTCCCCGTATTGCAGAATTACCGGAAGATAGCTCCAAAAGAAGGAGTAAAAGAATAAAAAAGACTGAACGAAAAATACCAGGGTCCGGAGTGGACCTACTTAATCTTGGAAAATTTTGAGGAACTTGATATAACTGACGAAAGCGATGAAGATCAGGTTACTGATTTGTCTACCGAAGAAGAAGAGCTCACCTGAAATTGCACAGAGTAAGCTACCTGTGTAAAGTTACAAAGAGGGGTTGGAAAAAACCTTCGTCTGACCAAAAATGTCTGAGTCAAGAACGAATGGAAGGCCTAGTCGCAGTTGTTGCAAAACATGCTGCAAAGTATGTATATGTAGTATAGTTATAGTTATATTAGTTTGGATAGGACTAACAGTTTTCATTCCCTTTATGGTTAGTAAAAATACTAATATTGATACTACACAGATTACTGACACTGAAGAACTGACAACACGTAGTGTAGAAAGACGTGGGGAAGCACTCAGACAAACAAAACGAGACTTAGAAGCATCAGATGAGGAAGGACTACATTACCACGGAGTTAAGAACCAGACACACTTAAATGTTTTCGCAAACTTGTTAGTACACTATGTAGAGACTATGGAGATAGAAGATTGCTATGTCTGCATGAAGCTACCTACTTCTGTAGCTGAAGGCGTGACATACCATCACTTGCCCCGACATATGGAATTTCCTGTCGTGTTTTAGCAAGCTTATTTTACAAAAGAGGACCGTTACAGTACTATTACTCTAACAATGACATGATTTTTTCTGAACTTCCCATACGTGGAAATCTGAATCCTGTACATACCAAAAGTGACGTTACACGTTATATGGGAGAATGCTTTCTGACTATAGGTACTATAGACTTAAATGAAGCACACAGAGACAACTTGACCTGTTCATTACATGAACAAGAAAAGGTATTTTTAAACATGGCAGAGAAAAGAAGGGAGAGTTTCCAAAGAAAGGCAAATGACAAAAGGCAGAAAACCCCTAAATGGGCTGAGAACATGGACAGCACCTCAACTGGCGGGGCGGGACCTGCTCTGTTGCTGGATTTCGAAAAGAAAGGGAAACTCTGTCTTCACCGCGAGAAGACTGATTATTATAATAACATTTTCATTGGTTCCAGTCAATGTGAGCACAATTACAAGGTAATTGGAGGTTGGGGTTTCAAAAATGGGTCAGAGCCTGTGTTTCCTGGAATTTATTATATATGTGGAGACAAGGCTTATTTCAAATTGCCGGATCACTGGTATGGAAGCTGCTACTTTGGCATTGTCTTCCCGAAAATATACCATGTGAATGAAATTACTGGAAGCAATGAAAACACTAATGGCTTAGTGCGTAGTAAAAGAGAAAGTGTAGGTGAAATAATGGGTAGTATTTTTAGTGCACTGATACCTGGAGTGGGAGTGGTTCTGAACGCTCACAGAATTTGCAAATTGTCCACAATAGTGGATGTGCTGTCTACTGACACAGCTCATGGATTTCTGCTGGTCAATACTGAAATGGTTGCGATCAGAGCAATGGTTTTGCAGGACAGACTTGCTCTTGACACCTTATTAGCAAAAGAGGGCGGAGTCTGCCGGATGTTGAAGGCGCAACATTGTTGCACTTACATTCCGGACAAAAGCGTGCAGCTCAAAAGATATGTGAAAAACATTACTAATTTGGAAAGGGAACTCAAACCACTCGAGGTTGACAGTGCCTGGAAGAGACTAGTTGATGGTCTCTCAAATGTAGGTCTCTGGTTTGCTAACTTAGGTAGAAGCTTATTGTTCAAGGTACTGATGCCAATAGGAATTATAGGTCTTATCCTATTTCTTATATTCGTCTGCTGCAAATGCCGAAAACATACTAAGAAGTATCAGGTGAATGCAAGAGGAGTGAAACGGAATGCGGATGAGCTTGAATTGGAGGAAAGAAATAATCAGATTTACAAAAGGGTGAAATATTCTCACCCTTCCAAAAATGAGAAAGAGAAATTGAATCGCCTGTTGGAGGAAATAGAGTTGTACAAGGTGTGAAAGAAAGTTGGCATCTGATTCCGAGATTTTGTGATGATAGTAAATATCATCAAAGAGGGGATTGATAGAGCAAGATTTCGCATCGCGACATGCTCGATTCATGAACCTCGAACCTGTCATAACATCATAACAAATGTACGTTTCACTAATATCTTTATTTTGAAAATACGTGTGTGGTAGCGAAGCTTGCCTATGTGTTTTACTAATATAAATAATCGTTGTACCTAAAAATGGCCGCTGCTTGTATTTCTGTTTCTGCGCATGCGTTAGGCATAGTCACGGGACATGACGCAGTCACAGTTTGAGAGGGAAAGGGTGCGCATGCGTAATAGCCTAGAAAGGCCGCTCAAACATAACCATGTGGTGAAGCTCGTGCCTTTGCTCTCGTGTCGTTAAGTGTTGCACTAATATCTAATTGCATAGTATATTTTTATAATGATAAAACTGAATTATGAAATCATGACATGTAATACATTCATTTATTTTTATGTACTAATTTGTTTCCGCTTACTTTTCATGTATCCTCGTCACTGAGGGGTGATGGGGCTGGGGAGTCCATCTTGGAGGGCAATACTGCGCAGGATCAGCCGTGGCGAGGTGGCATTGAAACCAAGCCAAAGAAGGTTGCTGCCAGAGCCTGCATGGGAAGATGCACCTTCACCCAGCGAGAAAGTCTAACTTGTACCATATTTGAATACATTGTATTTCTTTCCATTGTATTCCCTGCGACTTCTCGTGGGAACCCCAATCTTGCTAGGCGGCACCTTAGAATGAAAAATAGGCCTTAGAATAGTCTGTTCTGATTGGTGTGTTAACCAAATCCTACCTTAGGACCAATCGAAATTGGGGATTCTGACACTTTGCAACATTTGGGGGGTGGTACCCTGTCCCAAAACAGTATATCTAGCCTAGGTTCACCTAGGGAATTTGTCCGACTTGTCTGAATAGCTGACCTGTCACTGACCCAACGCACTCAATAGGTGATTTGAAGATACAGAGCGCTGCGGAGCACTCTGTCCGAATTTGACCATAGACTATGGTTTTACTAAACCTTAAAAGTGCTGGCGGAGCACTTTGCTGGGAGTTCGCTGACCCAATCGGGGTTCTGATCGATAGCTGCAGAGAGGATGGAGCGCAGGCGTTGCTTCCAAACTGCGGGTGCTGGTCGTGTCCTGGTGGTCCTGTCCTGATCCTAATCTGAGGGTTTCCTGTCCTGTCCTGGGTGTCCATTCTGCACCTGCTGTCCATTGAGGGGTATCCTTCCTTGAGGGTTTCCTGTCCTTAACTGACCCGTGGCCAGGGTTGGTTTCCACACCAGTCTAGGTAAATATCGCTCTGAAGCTCTTGAACTGCATCTTTCTATTTTTCTGTCTTTGCTTCAATAAAGACATATCTTTGCATATGATAAGTTTTCCATGCTTTCCGCAAACCATTGCATCTCATAAAACTATTTGCATTTATTTGCATAGCGTGTTCCTATGTTACCCTACCTTTTAGAAATCATTTTCGCCATTGCAGTTTGCAACTTCCTGTTATGGTCTCTGTTTTTCACCCATAAATATTACTAAAGTAACTTTGAAATTTAGCTCAATAGTTTCCTTAGTTTGTTTCCCTGTTGCATTAGCATTTAAACGCAAATGATTGCCCTTATAGTTCTCTTATACAGCTATGTATTCTTTGCAATTTTGATATTAGACTGTCTCCTCGTAGTGGAGTGTATTTTCTAAAGATTTTAAATCTAAGATAAAGCTTTTAAAACTCTCAGTTGTCAGTGGTCATTTCATGAAAATTAAAAATACAAATTAGCAAGGTTTTGTAATTTGCTGCCTTTCCTTTCACAGCTAGCTCCCTGACCCATCGTGATCATAGGTACCCATAACGGTGGATGGTAAGTTGGGTACACTAGAAATAATCGAAAGGAACTCACAATTATTGGTAGTAGATTGTGACGTCATCCGATCAATGTATATGGTGAACGGCTGAACGGAATTACAAGAAATTTGGCAAAATGGTAGAGTCTGATTCGCAGATCGTAAATCCCTCCAGTAGTTGTTGAGAAAAACAAATGTGAAAAAATTTATATATCTGGGCGGAGCCTAACCACACATCTCATGGTGAGATCTGATTGGCTGTCAGCACTTCATCTAAGAAGTGTCGGTAGCCATCTTGGGACCAATATACATGAACGCACCTCATTAAAAAGCATTGCAGTTAATAGAAGGTTTTAGGACTTTAGTTATATTATAAATCATTTGTTGATGGTACCATACTCATTTTAGGAATTATGGTGTGTTCTAAGGTGATTTTACCATGTGAAAAGCCTTCTGCTGGGATATCATGAATCATGTTTGAAAGAAAACTATTATCTCATGCTTTTCCCACAGTGGTTTGGAAGGAGTTTCTATAAGCTAAACTGAAATCATATTTTCTGTAAATTCACATTATCTTTCTCAGTCATGTGAGAATGAAGTCTGACATTCTCAGTAAAACATGTACATCCAACAAGGACAGAGACTGTCAGTTGATTCCTTTGTGTTCTATTGCAGGTTCCCAGAGTGTTCCAAAGAACAACTAGAGCGCTAACAGTCCTACTTATTACAAAGGTATGGCACACCTGAAGCCATCTTGATTGGAATATACTGGTAACTCTTAAAACATTTAATTTAAAAAGGAACAACATGAGGGGGTTCATTTTGCCATAGAAATTATGATTAGTGCTGCAAAAAGAAAAATTAGGGCACATTTTGAGTGACTTCTCAAATCCTCTTCTATTTCATTAAAACATTCTGACATGCAGACTGAAACATGCACTTTCAATACCAGCAGCAGACTTCCCTGGTGAGCAGTAGCTTTACTACAGTGATCTAATAGGCAACTAGAGTGCTAACATTCTGAATTTATGGCAAATGTGTGACACATCTGAATGCCTCCTTGATGGAATCAAAGTAAAAAACTGAAAGTATTTCCTACTGAGGAGACTGTAGTAAATGAGGAAATTAGGAAACTTCATAACAAATACATCTCCCAAGATGGCCACCAGAGACAAAAGAGCCCAAATGTAGCACAAATATCACCCAGATGTAGCCCAGATATAGCCCAATGACAGAATGTCCCAGAGTGTTCTAAAGAACAACTAGAGCGCTAACAGTCTTACTTATGACAAAAGTATGGCACACCTGAAGCCATCTTGATTGGAATAAAGTGGTAACACTTAAAACATTTAATTTGCAAAGGAACAAAATGAGGCGGTTCATTTTGCCACAGAAATTATGATTAGTGCTGCAGAAAGAAAAATTAGGGCACATTTTGACTTCTCAAATCCTCTTCTATTTCATTAAAAAAATCTGACATGCAGACTGAAACATGCACTTTAAATACCAGCAGCTGACTTCCCTGGTGAGCAGTATCTTTACTACAATGATCTAATGAGCAACTAGAGTGCTAACATTCAGAATTCATGGCAAATGTGTGACACATCTGAATGCCTTCTTGATGGTACCAAAGTAAGCAAGCATTGAAAATGCAATAGGTTTCGCCCTCGTTTAAGTTAAAGCAATTCTGTTTGTAATTCGGTGGCTTTTTAGCTTTGCTTGTATTAGTGTTTTTCAAACTTTCATGTACATAACATGCATTTGTATGCGTATATGTATATATGCATTTATATTTGTATTTATATAGATATGCATTATATATATGTTTATATATGTATGCATATATATATATACACACATACATATATATAAATGCATATGCATATATATATGTGCATATGTGTGTGTGTAGTGAGAGGTAGAGAGAGGTAGAGAGGTAGAGGTGTAGAGGTAGAGAGGTAGAGGTAGAGAGTAGTAGAGAGAGAGGTAGAGAGTGAGTATTAGAGAGTAGAGAGTGAGTAGTAGAGAGTAGTAGAGAGATTAGCAGAGAGTGAGTAGTAGAGCGTAGTAGAGTGAGTAGTAGAGTAGTAGAGAGTATTAGAGTGAGTAGTAGAGAGTAGTAGAAGAGATTAGTTGAGAGTGAGTAGTAGAATGAGTAGTAGAGTGAGTAGTAGAGAGTAGTAGAGAGAGAGAGAGTAGTAGAGAGTGAGTAGTAGAGAGTAGTAGAGAGTGAGTAGTAGAGAGAGTAGTAGAGTATAAGAGAATGAGAAGTAGAGAGTAGTGAGTAGTAGAGAGTGAGTAGTAGAGTGAGTAGTAGGGAGTAGTAGAGAGTGAGTAGTAGAGTGAGTAGTAGAGAGTAGTACAGAGCAAGTAGTAGAGTGTGTAGTAGAGAGTGAGTAGTAGAGAGTAGTAGAGAGAGAGTAGTAGAGTGAGTAGTAGAGAGTGAGAAGTAGAGAGAGTAGTAGAGAGTGAGTAGTAGAGAGTAGTAGAGAGAGAAAAACGTGTTTTCCCCATGTTATTTTCCATAGGACGATTAGACACGGCTACAGCCCGAACTGCTGAACGGAATTACAAGAAATTTGGCAACATGGTAGAGTCTGATTCGCAGATCACGCTTTTGCTTAAATGGTGTAAATCTCTCCAGTAGTTCCTGAGAAAATCAAAAGAAACAAAATATATATATCTAGCATTCCGAGCACGAGCTGCATGCTGATTGGCTGTCAACTGTCTGTCAACACTCCAAACCAGAAACTGTTGGCAGCCATCTTGGGACCAATATACATGAACACACCCCATTAAAAAGCATTGCAGTTAATAGAAGGTTTTAGGACTTTAGTTACATTATAAATCATTTGTTGATGGTACTGATAGAGCAAGCTTCGCATCGCGACTTGCTCGAGTCATGAACCTCGCCCGTGTGTAATCAATTAATAAAATTTGTACGTCTTACTAATCTTTTATTTTTATATTCGAACGAAGTAGAGGAAGCTTGCGTACGTGTATTTCTAATACAACTAATCCGTGTTCCTAAACATGGCCGCCGCTTGGTAAATGGCTTCTGCGCATGCGTCAGTCACACTCACGTGACCTGACGTAGTTATAAGTTTGGTGGGAAAGGGTGCGCATGCGTAATACACAGCTTTCGTGAATAACGTGGTGATGCTCTTGTGAGTGTGTATATGTTGCTTACATTTAAACTGCATAGTATATTTTTATAGTGATAAGAATGAAGTACAAAATTATGACATGTAATGCATTCATTTATTTCTATGTATTAATTTGTTCTCGCTTACTTTTCATGTACTGCGGGGAATAAGGGCCCGAACCGGTTGGGAGCCATATTGAAGGTCCCTTCGGCGCATACTCGTGGTGCACTGAAAGGTGGCAACATTGGACAGTGGAACTCAGCCAGCTGGCAGCCACAGTCAAGATGCTCATGGGAAAGCCACCTCTGCCCTAAGAGAATGGAGAAAGTTGCTCCTTATATGATACATTGTGTGTTGCGATATTGTTTGCTGTACAGTTTCCCATGGGAACCCCAATCTTGCTAGGCGGTACCCAGAGATGCAAAGTAGGCCTCCAAATAGTCTATTCTGATTGGTGTGTTACCCAGACCCTACCTTAGGACCAATCCAAATTGAGGGATTCTGACACTTTGCAACATTGGGGGGTGGTACACCGTCCCAAAACAGTATATCTACCCTGGGTTCACCTAGGGAAATTGTCCGACTTGTCTGGTTTAGCTGACCTGTCACTGACCCAACGCACTCAATAGGTGACTGAAGATACAGAGTACTGCGGAGCACTCTGTCCGAAATTGACCATAGACTAAGGTTTTACTAAACCTTAAAGTGCTGGCGGAGCACTTTGCTGGGAGTTCGCTGACCCAATCGGGGTCGTGATCGATAGCTGCAGAGAGGGTGGAGCGCAGGCGTTGCTTCCGAACTGCGGGTGCCGGTCCTGTCCTGAGGGTCCTGTCCGAGTGGTCCTGTCCTGATCCTAATCTGGTCTTCCTGTCCTGTCCGGGGTGTCCATTCTGCACCTGCTGTCCATTGAGGGGTATCCTTCCTTGAGGGGTTCCTGTCCTTAACTGACCCGTGGCCAGGGTTTGGTTTCCACACCAGTCTAGGTAAATATCACTCTGAAAACTCTGAACCTTGCACCTTTCTGAATTTCTGTCTTTTGCTTCAATAAAGACATACCTTTGCATATGTTAATTTTCCATGCTTTTCCGCAACCATTGAATCATAAAGTTATTTGGTTTGGTTTCATAACGTGTTCCTATGTTACCTTACCTGTTAGAAATTATATTTTGCATTGCAGTTTGTCATTTCCTGATATGGTCTAGAACCTCCTTACTTAAACTGTCTAAAGAACTTTTGCCTTAAAGCATTGCGTGTCTCTCTTCATAGACTCTCCTATAGTTATGTAAATGTCCCGAACTCCTGTCTCATTCCCTTGAAATAATTCTAGAATACTAGTCCTAATCAAAGCCTATCCCATTGATAGAGCAAGCTTCGCATCGCGACTTGCTAGTCATGAACCTCGCCTGTGTGTAATCAATTAATAAAATTTGTACGTCTTACTAATCTTTTATTTTTATATTCGAACGAAGTAGAGGAAGCTTGCGTACGTGTATTTCTAATACAACTAATCCGTGTTCCTAAACATGGCCGCCGCTTGGTAAATGGCTTCTGCGCATGCGTCAGTCACACTCACGTGACCTGACGTAGTTATAAGTTTGGTGGGAAAGGGTGCGCATGCGTAATACACAGCTTTCGTGAATAACGTGGTGATGCTCTTGTGAAAGTGTATATGTTGCTAACATTTAAACGGCATAGTATATTTTTATAATGATAAGTTTAAAGTACAAAATCCATGATGTGTTTTTCATACCGTCACTTCTATGTTTTAATTTGTTTTCGCTTACTTTTCATGTATCCTCGACTCGGAGGGGTGCTGGGCTGGGGAGTCCATCTTGGAGGGTATTTCTGCGCAGAATCACTAGAAGTTGCCATGGCATTGAACTCAGGCCAAAGAAGGTTGATGCCAGAGCCACCCTGGGAAAGAGCACCTTCACCCAGCAGAAGCGTCATGATTATGTTCTATTGTATCGAAATGTATTCTTTTCATTGTATTCTGTGCGGCTTTCTCATGGGAACCCCAATCTTGCTAGGCGGTGCCCAGAGATGTAAATTAGGCCTCCAAATAGTCTATTCTGATTGGTGTGTTACCCAGACCCTACCTTAGGACCAATCCAAATTGAGGGATTCTGACACTTTGCAACATTGGGGGGTGGTACACCGTCCCAAAACAGTATATCTACCCTGGGTTCACCTAGGGAAATTGTCCGACTTGTCTGGTTTAGCTGACCTGTCACTGACCCAACGCACTCAATAGGTGACTGAAGATACAGAGTACTGCGGAGCACTCTGTCCGAAATTGACCATAGACTAAGGTTTTACTAAACCTTAAAGTGCTGGCGGAGCACTTTGCTGGGAGTTCGCTGACCCAATCGGGGTCGTGATCGATAGCTGCGGAGAGGGTGGAGCGCAGGCGTTGCTTCCGAACTGCGGGTGCCGGTCCTGTCCTGACGGTCCTGTCCTGATCCTAATCTGGTCTTCCTGTCCTGTCCTGGGTGTCCATTCTGCACCTGCTGTCCATTGAGGGGTATCCTTCCTTGAGGGTTTCCTGTCCTTAACTGACCCGTGGCCAGGGTTTGGTTTCCACACCAGTCTAGGTAAATATCACTCTGAAAACTCTGAACCCTGCACCTTTCTGAATTTCTGTCTTTTGCTTCAATAAAGACATACCTTTGCATATGTTAATTTTCCATGCTTTTCCGCAACCATTGAATCATAAAGTCATTTGCATTTATTTCATGACATGTTCCTATGTTACCTTACCTGTTAGAAATTATATTTTGCATTGCAGTTTGTCATTTCCTGATATGGTCTAGAACCTCCTTACTTAAACTGTCTAAAGACCTTTTGCCTTAAAGCATAACGTGTCTCTCTTCATAGACTCTCCTATAGTTATATAAATGTCCCGCACTCCTGTCTCATTTTCTCTGAGATAATTCTAGAATACTAGTCCTAATCAAAGACTATCCCATCTTTAGTGATTCATCTTAAATGCTCTAATTCCTGATCCTTCATTTTGAATGTGTCCTGGTTCCATTAGTTTATAAATGGTTGCACTGACTTATTTGCTATTCAGCTATGTACTTTCTGTTATTCTGATTATCGATTGCTTAATTACTGTGAATTTGATACTCTCTGAATTTTACTAAATTAGATAAAGACTTTAAAACTTCCAGTTGTCCGTGGTCATTTTACAAAGAGTTTTGAATGTTATTTGTTGGGTTTGTATTTTGCTGCCTTTCCTTTTACAGCTAGCTCCCTGATCCATTGTGGTCATAGGTACCCGCATCGGTGGATGGTAAGTCGGGTACGCTGAAGAACAACGAAAGGAACTCACAAATATTTGATAGCAGACCGTGAGGTCATCCGATCAATGTATATGGTGATTTGAAATATATGGGCCCGAAGCCGGAAGTGGCGAAATTATTGGTCGGGTGACCCGCGCGCTATATCAGTATTTTCTGGTAGCAGAGTTATGGTTAGGGAATAGTTAAAGGTTAGGTAGGACTAGTTAGTCTAGCTAAGTCGGTAGCTGCTAGTATTGATGCTGCTATAAGAGCAGGCACTTCAGGAGATCTGATCAGTCACTTGAAATGTGTTGCTTTAGAAATTTATAAATTGTTTGAAAATTGTTTTTCTTGTTCTTATATTGTTATATGTATTAATCCATGCGTATGTAAAACGTTTTGTTAAGTGTTGTCGGAACTCCCCGGGGAATTGAATGGCAAGTGGTGAATAGAATCCATTTGCCTTGAGGTCGCAGGCTCAAGGAAAGTTAGGTGCAGGTTAGGCAGAACCGGAAGCACTAACTAGGGCTTTTTCTGAATACATGTGTGAATAAATGTTAGTAACGAGGTTCATTGGCAAAATTCCAATAGTGGCGTAACCTAGTAAGGGTCACATCGGAAGAGTAGCAGTTTCATCGGAGCTTGGGTGAAAGCAAAAGGGTCCGCTGGGAAACCTTAGACTCGGATATATCCCAGAAAGAGTGGATGGGTCTAGGGAAGTAACAGGTTCACTGATGCTAGAGTGAAGGGTAGGCGGAAGAGATCTACCCGTAGTGTGTGAAAAGTAAATGGAAGTAGTTTACTTGCAGTAAAACAACTCTTTCCTGTCTAGACACTTGAGCACTGTGGCGAATGTGTATTCGTCGTAAATTAACCAAGTACTAAGCACTTTAGAAAGAAAGAAAGTTTCCGTTACCTTGTGAAGAGAGGGAGTCAGTCGCGAAGCGTCTCTGACGTCACTCCGAGCCGCGCTGGGATTGGTAGATACGGCGGGCGGGTAGCGGGGCTGGAATTGTAAAGGAGGGGTGAGCGCCGAAAGCGTGAGAACTGTCTCGCGAAAAGGCCGCGCACCCATTGGCCGAAATTATTTGAACTCGTGCACCCCATTGGTCGCACGGAATTGCAAGACGCATTCTGATTGGAGGTAATTTTGTAAACAAAGTTAAGCGTAGAAATCGTATGTGGCACTCGTATACTCCAGAGACTAGACCCGATCCAAGAAACCTAGGGTTTGAAAGGGATCAGTGGAAGGCTAATAGATACGACATTATGTACGGAACTAAGAGAAAATTGTCCCTTGTAAATAAGGTAAAGAATTACTTCAAAAAGGACAAGCCGATTAAAACTAGAGAGGGCATTGTTATTCCACCACCAAATACTCCCGCCTCTTTCATGATGTTTGACAGAGGGTACAATACATGTGTGTGGTTAGAAAATTGGGTGAAATACACAAAAGACGACGGAATAATGGCCTTTCCGTTAGAAGGTACCTTTAATGGTAGGATCTTATTCAATTTAAGAACCCGAATGAATGAATTACATCCCAGACCGAGACTAACGCAGTATGAGGCATTAGAGGAATGGGAGATTGAGGCTTTCCAAAGAGAAAAGCCCCGAATGGATAAAGCGCTGACAAAGTATTACCCAAAACTGAAACAGGAAACCAGAGACAAAAAGATGAAACAATGGAGACAGAGTATGATTGTTGAGGGACTGTTTCCCATGATGCCAGCAGAAGATCCTCCTGGGGGGGGGGAAAGGACAGAGAAATCCAAACACTGGGGGCCCCTAGGAGAATCAGATGACGAATTGTTAGATGACATATGCATGAGAAGTCCGCCTCCTTATAATGAGGGACACCGACCTTCGAGTGCAGGAGATATTCCCCGGAGACCCCTACAAAGGGAAGAGGTCAGGTCCGCAAGTGTAGGAGGGGATTATCTAATTCCTCCTTATACTGAGAATCTAGGACCCGTAGAAACCAGAAGTATTTACCCAAGGAGACCAATTGGTGGGGAGATGGGACATTCACGGGAAGGAGATTTTTGCTCTCGTCCCCCCTACGGAGGTGAGGTGAGGTCCTTGAGTTCAGGAATGCCACGATTACAGTCCCGGGATGAGGAAGATCAGAGAATTCTAGGCACAGGAAGTCTGTTTCAGAAACCTAATTATGGCGGAGGACCAAGTGAGACACATCCCACTGCCCCGAGTTATGCTCCCATTCTAACACCGCAGGTGTTACATGGAAACACTTTGGACAGGTTATTAGAAGAGAAAGAGCGGGAAGCGCTAGGAAATCAGAGAGCTGAGATAATACAGAAAATGTCACAGCTAAATGCAAGTACTGAAGCCTTAACGATCCCAGTAACGATCGGACCGGTGGTTCCGTTGTACGGGGACCGTCAAGGAAGTCCGAAAACTCCAGTAATTACTCCTGTCATTGCACCGGCCAGACCAGAACCCTTAATTATAGATGACCAGACAAGTGAGTGCGAGTCAGAGGTCTCGCTGCTAGATCTGCCCGTTAGAAATACAGGAAAAAGGATACGGAAAAGACATAATCCTTTTAACGCGAGGGAAATTCAAATGGAATCGACCTCAGGTACTAAGAGTGTCACATTGGTGACTCCTGAAGAAATCGTAAGATGGAGTCAAGAATTTGAAAAACAAGCGTCCCCAACGAAACCTTTAGATCTCTACAAGCTGAGAATAGAAATAGAGGAATTGATGGTAGGAAACGTAGGATTAGATAGATTAAATACCTACTCTGAAGACGAAATGCTGTTTATCTGCAAGAGTCTCACCCGAAATACCCGAGTACTTCATGAAAAGCTGACCGACACTGCTGCTAGCATGGGAATAGATATTTCAAGATCGAAACCGCTGCAGAAACCATATAGGGCAGATTTCTCAGACAAGGATTTGGAAAACTTGAATGTTTCAGGGAAGAAAGCACAGGTCAAGGAACTATTGACCGTATTGCAAAAATGGGGAGATGTGGAAAGGTGGAAAGCCAGATGGGTCAAGAAAAAGGATGAGGCCAGGTCTAGGCAGGCAACTCCCGAATTTGTTCTAAGGGAAACTGAGAAACCAGAACAGTTATGCCCTATGCGCGAAGTACCAGGTGGAAAGTATGTGCACGTTCCATGGTCCAGACAGGATATTGTGTCCTTTACTAACGATTTCCCGAAATTGCGCGAGAAGCCAGTTGACTGGTACAGGCAGGTGGAAAGGTTCGTAAAGGTGCAAAAATGCCTGTGGAAAGACCTGGATGGGTTTTTCGACATAGTGGTCCCTGTAGATCTGTGGACCGAGTGTAAAATAGCCATAGTTTGGCCGAGTGAAGAATACCCAAGAGATGACAAAACAGGGGAACCATCGAAGGAAGTAATGAGAAAATATGAGCAGGTAATACAGCATCTGAAACTAAAAGTGCCAGCAAAGGAAACTGATTGGACCAAGATAGACAGAACCACGCAGGAAAGAGACGAGACAGTGCACTCCTTTTATGAAAGGCTGTTGCAGGTGTTCAAAACATACAGTGGTATAGATAACATCGAGATGAAGGATATGACACATTTTATTTACAGGTTTGTAAATGGTTTAAGACCCGAAATTTGTCAGTGGATAAAAGATAACAAAATCTGTTGGCATACTAAAAAGATGGATGAGGTCCTACGGTACGCAAAGTACTGTGAGGACGAGATGGCAGAAAAGAAAAAGGCTCTCAAGGAGAAGGTTATGTGGGCTCAAGTGAAGCTCGCAGAACAGCAGGAAAAACAATTGAATAAAATGGCCAAAACTACTCAGAATCAAGGTCCTGGGGTGGGGGTGGAGGAAAGCCCCGGCCCAAAATGAGCAGGGAGGAGGCTAAGAAGAAATTTCCCTGCCACCAGTGCGGAGAAATTGGACACTGGCGAGACGAGTGTCCCTATTTGCCGGATGATAACTCCAAAACACCTGATTTAACTCCACAGACGCAGAATGAAAGACCAAGAAAGACCCAACAACAGGTAAAAACGATTCAGTTGCCCCGAGCACCAAAGCAAGTATTTAAGGGAAAATCACCGCAGGGTGATGACGTAGAAGTCTGGGGGAGCGATGAGAACAGAAATACAGCAACTTCGCAGTATTTACTAAATGATACCTTCTTTTGTGATGACCAGTACTGACGGGGCCTGAGAGGGGAGGACGAGGAGTGCGTACTTGGCGCCTCCTTGCCGGTAGACCAGTCAGGACCATACATTGAAGGAAAGGTTGACGGAAATGATGTCACTTTTCTGTTGGACACTGGCGCTACCCGTTCTACTGTGAGAACAGTGGACGTTCCAAACCTACCCCTCTCGGGAGAAGCCATCCAAGTAGTGGGTGTATCTAATCAATTGATTAGTACTCCTGTTACCGAGCCCATGGAGATCTCAATTGGAAACTTTAAAGAAATGCATAGATTTTTCGTTTGTGACACCAGTCCAGTGAACTTACTGGGATGTGATTTGCTGTGCAAAATGAACTGTACCATCTTTTGCACACCAAAGGGTGTTGAAATTCAGACCCCAGATGAAGATGGCATTTATAAATTAATGTTAATCAGACCTGACTCAGAAATTAAGCGAATGACTATGCAGGATTTGCCCAAAGAACTCCAAGAAACAGTGAAGCCAGAGGTATGGGACTTTACCGGAAAAGATGTAGGATTAATGAAAAACGTAGACCCCATACAGATAGCCATCAAGGACAATGCAGTATACCCTAATACTAAACCCTACAGAATGAATGCAGAAGTGAGAGCAGGTGTTGCCCTGGAAATACAAAAATTGCTAGAAGGAAACATCATACAGGAAGTAATGAGTAGCCCATGCAACTCACCGATTATGGGCATCAAAAAGCCTAGTGGCAAGTACAGAGTAGTGCAGGACCTAAGAAAGGTAAACAAAATAGTGGTTCCTTGCTGCCCTATTGTCCCGAACCCAGCAGTGATTCTGTACCAGATTCCCTGGGATGCTGAGCGGTTCACTGTGATAGACCTGTGTCATGCATTCTTTTCCATTCCCTTGCATCCAGACAGCAAATTTCTTTTCTCATTTGCTTTCAACAGTCACGTGTATGTCTGGAACAGGGTCCCCCAGGGGTACACAGAGAGCCCCTCTATCTTTAATCAGATCTTGAAAAAATGCTTGGAAACTTTGGTCTTACCGGGAAATTCTGTCTTGGTGCAATACATTGATGACCTCTTGGTGGCGTCCAAAAGTCATAAGGACTGTGTGATTGACACCATTGCCCTACTGAATCACCTGAGTGAGAAGGGACACAAAGTGGCCCCTGAAAAATAACAGTTCTGTGCAAAATCAGTGAAATATTTGGGGCACCAGATAGAGAAAGGCATCAGGAAAGTAACATCAGAAAGAGTGAGAATAATTCAAAAGATGCAGTTACCCCATACTCAGAAAGAAATCAGAATGTTCCTTGGAGTGATAGGATACTGCAGGCAATGGATTGTGGGATTTGCAGTCCTAGGTAGGCCCTTGATAAAAATGACCAAGAGAGGAACACCAGATATTGTAGAATGGGATGATGAAAGCTTAAAAGCCTTCACAAAATTGCGAGATTGTCTGTGTACAGACCCTGCGTTGGGAATGCCAGACTATTCCAAGGAATTTGCCCTGTTCTGTGACACTCGCGATAATTGCGCGTTGTAAGTCCTAACCCAAGAACATGGCACAATCAGAAGGCCAGTGGCATATTTCTCTGCCACCCTGGATCCAGTGGCTGCTGGATTGCCAGGATGTCTGAAAGCAGTAGCTGCTACTTGCACAAGTTTACAGCAGAGTGAATCCATTGTCATGGGACATCCTGTAACTGTGTATGTTCCACATGGAGTGGTAATTTTGCTAACGAGAACGAAAACTCAGTATCTCACCCCTAGTCGGCTGACTAAATACGAGAGGATTCTCGTGGGTGCTGCGAATATAACAATTGTCAGGTGCAACATTCTGAACCCCGCCACTCTGCTTCCCAACTCAATGGATATGGAAGATGGGGAGGAAGATGAACATAAGTGCATTGATTTAACAGAATTTTGCACAAAACCACGCCCAGACATTAAAGAAACACCTTTGCCTAAACATGACATGGAATTGTTTGTGGATGGTTCATGCCTAAGACATGAACAAGGAGGCCTGAGTGCTGCCTATGCGGTAGTCTCCTTAACCAAAATTGTAGAAGCAGGTTATTTATTTGAAGTAAAGTCTGCACAAGTAGCCGAATTGATCGCTATGATAAAAGCTTGCAAATTGGGGAAAAACGTACGCCTAACAGTGTATACTGACAGTCAGTACTGTTTTGGAGTTGTGCATGACTTTGGCCAATTATGGCTACAGAGGGAGTTCCTGACTTCATCAGGTACCCCTATTCGAAATGGAAAAGTTGTTCAAGACCTTTTAGAGGCAATCCAATTACCAAAGGAATTGGCAGTGGTCAAGTGTGTTGCCCATAAGAAGGACTTTGACCCTGTATCTATGGGAAATGATTTTGCTGATCGAGTGGCACAATTATGCGCCAGGGATCGATTGATCATAAATCCAAAACGGGGGGGGCCCGGAAACAGCTGCCAACTTCGAGTGTTTGAAGAAGTGCCTACATGGGATGAAGTGAGAGAATGGCAGCAGGCGGCACCCTGGCAAGAGAGAGAGAAGGTGAAGGAAGAAGGGTGTAGACCAAGACGTGAGGATGGTGTCATCTTGGGCCCAAATGGTATGCCTGTGTTACCCAGACACTTGCTTGGCACAATGGCGAGATTGATACATGAGGGATCACACATTGGTAGGGACGCCATGATTCTGGTATTCCAACAGACTTGGTATAGCAAAAAGTTCAGGAAAGTAGCAGAGTCCCTCTGCCAGAGGTGCCTGTCATGTCAACAGATGAATCCAGGCAAGAGAACAATGGTGGAACTAGGGAAAATTGGGAGGTCAGGGGGTCCCTTTGTGAGAATACAGGTTGATTTCATCACCATGCCACGTTGTGAGGGGAAGCGTTATGTCCTTGTTATTGTCTGCCTATTTTCAAAGTGGGTGGAAGCTTACCCTACTCCCCAAAGTGACGCACTGACAGTAGCCAAGTGTTTACTGAAAGAACTGATACCTAGATTCGGGGTTCCAGTCACTATTGAATCAGATAGAGGCCGACATTTTCAGAATGATGTGATCGACCAACTCTGTAAGGCATTTGGGATCTCGCAAAAACTCCACTGTGCATATCATCCAGAGGCATCTGGAGTAGTGGAACAAATAAACGGGACTATCAAAACAAGACTAGCAAAATTGTGTGATGCATCTGGCATGACCTGGGTAAAGGCCCTGCCTCTGGTTCTGATGGGACTCCGAAGTATTCCAGACCGGAAGACAGGCCTGAGCCCTCATGAAATCCTGATGGGAAGAGTGATGAGACAAGCATGGGTACCAGGAAGCAAATTGTTGAGTATTACTGATGATTTGGTGCTTGAATACTGCAAGAGATTAGGTGACCAAGTGCGTTATATCTCTCGCCAGATCGGAGAAGACGCCGTCGCCAATCCAACGACTCCTCTCCACAAACTGGTTCCCGGGGACTGGGTCAAAATAAAGAAGCATACTCGGTCGAGCTGCCTGGAACCAAGGCGGGGACAGAAGCGCCAAGTGATCCTGGTAACGACCACAGCAGTGAAGTGTGCAGGTGTTCCCCATTGGATCCACGCCAGCCACACCCAGAAGGTATTACCAGACGAGGAGCCTGGAGAAGGAGGCCGTCCAGTAGAGGGGCCTGCAGAAGCAAGACCAGAAGTAGCTGACGACGTACAGCCCAGTACCAGTCAAGCTGAAGGGTCCACAGACGTTGGTCCAGGGGTAGCTGATGACGAGCTACCAAGAGTCAAGCCTGCTGAAGGGTTCCCAGAAGTTGGTCCAGAAGTAGCTGATGACGAGCTGCCAAGCATATGGCCAGATGAGTGGATACCCTTGATTGACCTCACCGAAGACCCCTTCAGAACAAGAGAGCGAATTTGGAAAGGTAGAGAATGGAATAGAGAGGAAAAGCAATGCACAGGCGAAGAACCTCAGACTATTGAGATTCACATCAAAACTGAGGAAGGAGAAGGTCAGACAGGGACTGAGCAAATAATTGATACACCTACCCAAACTCCAGAAGTCGAAAACAAACAGATTAGACCTAGTAAAGAGATTCGAGCGGAAGAAAGTCAAGAGAACGAAGTGCTCGAACAGGATCAGATAGGGTTAGAAGAACGTGTTCAGGAAACAGAAACAGAGACATTTGAAAAGCAAACACAAAACTCTCCTGAACAAGGCCAGATTAGTAACCAGGCAGAAGAAATAGATGCAAGTCCTGGAACTAGTGAGATTGGAAGGGAAGAAGAAGAAGCAGAATTGCCACAAACTAATGAAAATAAAAGGGCAAGAGAAGAGAACGAAGTCCCAGTGCCAACTAAAAGACTTAAGAAAAGAAAGCATATTGAACCTGGATTCATAAAGAAATTGAGACTGAGGATAAAAACGGTAGAAGAAAAACGTGCAGAAGAAAGGAGAAGTTCTCGCATAGCAGAGCAACCAGAAGACACTTCCAAAAGAAGGAGCGATCGAATAAAAACACAAAACAAAAAGTACAAGTCTCCTGAATGGACGCTCGTTTTGGAAGAATTTGAAGATCTTGATATAACTGACGAAAGCGACGGAGAACCAGTGGCTGAGTACTCTGCCGAAGAAGAAGACGAGCCACCGTGAATTTGCACAAAGTAAGCTACTCGTGCAAAGAGACAAAGAGGGGTCGAGAAACTTCTGAGCCAAAATGTCTGATTCAAACGTGAATGGTAGACCTAGTCGCAGTTGTTGCAAAACATGCTGCAAGGTATGTGTATGTAGTATAATTATAGTGATATTACTTTGGATAGGACTAACAGTTTTCATTCCTTTTGCGGTGAGCAAAAATACTAATGTTGACCCTACTGAGATTGTAAATACTGACACTGAAGAACTAACAACACAAAGTGTAGCAAGACATGAGAGAGCACTCAGACAAACAAAACGAGACCTAGAAGCATCAGATGAGGGAGGACTACATTATCATGGAGTTAAGAATAAGACACATTTAAATGTTTTCGCAAACTTGTTAATACACTATGTAGAGACTATGGAAATTGAGGATTGCTATGTCTGCATGAAGCTACCTACCTCTGTAGCTGAAGGCGTGACATACCATCACCTGCCCCTGACATATGGAATATCCTGTAGCATTTTAGCAAGCTTATTTTACAAAAGAGGACCGTTACAGTACTATTACTCTAACAATGACGTGATCTTTTCTGAACTTCCTATACGTGGGAACCTGAATCCTGTACATACCTAAAGTGACGTTACTCGCTATATGGGCGAATACTTTCTGACTATAGGTAATATCGACATAGGTGACGCACACAGAGATAACTTGACCTGCTCTTTGCGTGAACAGGAAAAGATGTTCCTGAACATGGCAGAGAAGAGGAGAATAAAAATACAAAGAAAGGCAGATGACGAAAAACAGAAAACGCCAAAATGGGCTGAGAACATGGAAGGCACCTCAAATGGTGGGGCGGGACCTGCTCTGTTGCTGGATTTTGAAAGGAAGGGAAAGCTATGTCTTCACCGCGAGAAGACTAGCTACTATAATAACATTTTCATTGGTTCCAGTGAATGTGAACATAATTACAAGGTAATTGGAGGATAGGGTTTCAAAAATGGGTCAGAGCCTGTGTTTCCTGGAATTTATTATATATGTGGAGACAAGGCTTATTTCAAATTGCCGGATCACTGGTATGGAAGCTGCTATTTTGGCATTGTCTTCCCGAAAATATACCATGTGAATGAAGTTGCTGGAAGCAGTGAAAATACTAATGGCTTAGTGCGTAGTAAAAGAGAAAGCGTAGGTGAAATAATGGGTAGTATTTTCAGTGCACTGATACCTGGAGTGGGAGTGGTTCTGAACTCTCACAGAATTTGCAAATTGTCCACTATAGTGGATGTGTTGTCTACGGACACAGCTCATGGATTTCTGCTGGTCAATACCGAAATGGTTGCGATCAGATCAATGGTTTTGCAGAACAGACTTGCTCTTGACACCTTATTAGCAAAAGAGGGCGGAGTCTGCCGGATGTTGAAGGCGCAACATTGTTGCACATACATTCCGGACAAAAGTGTGCAGCTCAAAAGATATGTGAAAAACATTACTAATTTGGAAAAGGAACTCAAACCACTCGAGGTTGACAGTGCCTGGAAGAGACTGGTAGATGGTCTCTCAAATGTAGGTCATTGCCTTGCTAGTTTAGGTAAAAACTTATTGTTCCAGGTACTGATGCCAATTGGAATTATAGGTCTTATCCTATTTTTCATATTTGTCTGTTGCAAATGCCGTAAGCACACCAGAAAGCATCAAGTGAATGCCGGAGGAGTGAAACGAAGTGTGGATGAGCTTGAACTAGAGGAAATGAATAATCAGATATACAAAAAGGTGAAAAATTCTCACCCTACCAAAAATGAGAAAGAGAAACTGAATCGCTTGTTGGAAGAGATAGAGTTGTTTAAAGTGTGAAGAAGTTGGCATCTGGTTCCATTATTTTTGTGATTATAGTAAATATCATCAAAGAGGGGATTGATAGAGCAAGCTTCGCATCGCGACTTGCTAGTCATGAACCTCGCCTGTGTGTAATCAATTAATAAAATTTGTACGTCTTACTAATCTTTTATTTTTATATTCGAACGAAGTAGAGGAAGCTTGCGTATGTGTATTTCTAATACAACTAATCCGTGTTCCTAAACATGGCCGCCGCTTGGTAAATGGCTTCTGCGCATGCGTCAGTCACACTCACGTGACCTGACGTAGTTATAAGTTTGGTGGGAAAGGGTGCGCATGCGTAATACACAGCTTTCGTGAATAACGTGGTGATGCTCTTGTGAAAGTGTATATGTTGCTAACATTTAAACGGCATAGTATATTTTTATAATGATAAGTTTAAAGTACAAAATCCATGATGTGTTTTTCATACCGTCACTTCTATGTTTTAATTTGTTTTCGCTTACTTTTCATGTATCCTCGACTCGGAGGGGTGCTGGGCTGGGGAGTCCATCTTGGAGGGTATTTCTGTGCAGAATCACTAGAAGTTGCCATGGCATTGAACTCAGGCCAAAGAAGGTTGATGCCAGAGCCACCCTGGGAAAGAGCACCTTCACCCAGCAGAAGCGTCATGATTATGTTCTATTGTATCGAAATGTATTCTTTTCATAGTATTCTGTGCGGCTTTCTCATGGGAACCCCAATCTTGCTAGGCGGTGCCCAGAGATGTAAATTAGGCCTCCAAATAGTCTATTCTGATTGGTGTGTTACCCAGACCCTACCTTAGGACCAATCCAAATTGTGGGATTCTGACACTTTGCAACATTGGGGGGTGGTACACCGTCCCAAAACAGTATATCTACCCTGGGTTCACCTAGGGAAGTCGTCCGACTTGTCTGGTTTAGCTGACCTGTCACTGACCCAACGCACTCAATAGGTGACTGAAGATACAGAGTACTGCGGAGCACTCTGTCCGAAATTGACCATAGACTAAGGTTTTACTAAACCTTAAAGTGCTGGCGGAGCACTTTGCTGGGAGTTCGCTGACCCAATCGGGGTCGTGATCGATAGCTGCGGAGAGGGTGGAGCGCAGGCGTTGCTTCCGAACTGCGGGTGCCGGTCCTGTCCTGACGGTCCTGTCCTGATCCTAATCTGGTCTTCCTGTCCTGTCCTGGGTGTCCATTCTGCACCTGCTGTCCATTGAGGGGTATCCTTCCTTGAGGGTTTCCTGTCCTTAACTGACCCGTGGCCAGGGTTTGGTTTCCACACCAGTCTAGGTAAATATCACTCTGAAAACTCTGAACCCTGCACCTTTCTGAATTTCTGTCTTTTGCTTCAATAAAGACATACCTTTGCATATGTTAATTTTCCATGCTTTTCCGCAACCATTGAATCATAAAGTCATTTGCATTTATTTCATGACATGTTCCTATGTTACCTTACCTGTTAGAAATTATATTTTGCATTGCAGTTTGTCATTTCCTGATATGGTCTAGAACCTCCTTACTTAAACTGTCTAAAGACCTTTTGCCTTAAAGCATAACGTGTCTCTCTTCATAGACTCTCCTATAGTTATATAAATGTCCCGAACTCCTGTCTCATTTTCTCTGAGATAATTCTAGAATACTAGTCCTAATCAAAGACTATCCCATCTTTAGTGATTCATCTTAAACGCTCTAATTCCTGATCCTTCATTTTGAATGTGTCCTGGTTCCATTAGTTTATAAATGGTTGCACTGACTTATTTGCTATTCAGCTATGTACTTTCTGTTATTCTGATTATCGATTGCTTAATTACTGTGAATTTGATACTCTCTGAATTTTACTAAATTAGATAAAGACTTTAAAACTTCCAGTTGTCCGTGGTCATTTTACAAAGAGTTTTGAATGTTATTTGTTGGGTTTGTATTTTGCTGCCTTTCCTTTTACAGCTAGCTCCCTGATCCATTGTGGTCATAGGTACCCACATCGGTGGATGGTAAGTCGGGTACGCTGAAGAACAACAAAAGGAACTCACAAATATTTGATAGCAGACCGTGAGGTCATCCGATCAATGTATATGGTGATTTGAAATATATGGGCCCGAAGCCGGAAGTGGCGTAATTATTGGTCGGGTGACCCGCGCGCTCTATCACCATCTTTAGTGATTCATCTTAAACGTTCTAATTCCTGATCCTTCATTTAAGTGTGTCCTGGTTCCATTAGTTTATAAATGGTTGCACTGACTTATTTGCTATTCAGCTATGTACTTTCTGTTATTCTGATTATCGATTGCTTAATTACTGTGAATTTGATACTCTCTGAATTTTACTAAATTAGATAAAGACTTTAAAACTTCCAGTTGTCCGTGGTCATTTTACAAAGACTATTGAATGTTATTTGTTGGGTTTGTATTTTGCTGCCTTTCCTTTTACAGCTAGCTCCCTGATCCATTGTGGTCATAGGTACCCGCATCGGTGGATGGTAAGTCGGGTATGCTGAAGAATAACGAAAGGAACTCCCCAAATATTTGATAGCAGACCGTGAGGTCATCCGATCAATGTATATGGTGATTTGAAATATATGGGCCCGAAGCCGGAAGTGGCGAAATTATTGGTCGGGTGACCCGCGCGCTCTATCAGTATTTTCTGGTAGCAGAGTTATGGTTAGGGAATAGTTAAAGGTTAGGTAGGACTAGTTAAGCTAAGTCAAGTCGGTAGCTGCTAGTATATTGATGCTGCTACAAGAGCGGCCGTTTCGAGGAATTGATCACTCTCTTGAAATGTGTTGCTTTTGAAATTTATGAATTGTTTGAAAATAGTTTTTCTTGTTCTTATATTGTTATATGTAATAATCCATGCGTATGTAAAACGTTTTGTTAAGTGTTGTCGGAACTCCCCGGGGAATTGAATGGCAAGTGGTGAATAGAATCCATTTGCCTTGAGGTCGCAGGCTCAAGGAAAGTTAGGTGCAGGTTAGGCAGAACCGGAAGCACTAACTAGGGCTTTTTCTGAATACATGTGTGAATAAATGTTAGTAACGAGGTTCATTGGCAAAATTCCAATAGTGGCGTAACCTAGTAAGGGTCACATCGGAAGAGTAGCAGGTTCATCGGAGCTTGGGTGAAAGCAAAGGGGTCCGCTGGGAAACCTTAGACTCGGATATATCCCGGAAAGAGTGGATGGGTCTAGGGAAGTAACAGGTTCACTGATGCTAGAGTGAAGGGTAGGCGGAAGAGATCTACCCGTAGTGTGTGAAAAGTAAATGGAAGTAGTTTACTTGCAGTAAAACAACTCTTTCCTGTCTAGACACTTGAGCACTGTGGCGAATGTGTATTCGTCGTAAAATAACCAAGTACTAAGCACTTTAGAAAGAAAGAAAGTTTCCGTTACCTTGTGAAGAGAGGGAGTCAGTCGCGAAGCGTCTCTGACGTCACTCCGAGCCGCGCTGGGATTGGTAGATACAGCGGGCGGGTAGCGGGGCTGGAATGGTAAAGGAGGGGTGAGCGCCGAAAGCGTGATAACTGTCTCGCGAAAAGGCCGCGCACCCATTGGCCGAAATTATTTGAACTCGTGCACCCCATTGGTCGCACGGAATTGCAAGACGCATTCTGATTGGAGGTAATTTTGTAAACAAAGTTAAGCGTAGAAATCGTATGTGGCACTCGTATACTCCAGAGACTAGACCCGATCCAAGAAACCTAGGGTTTGAAAGGGATCAGTGGAAGGCTAATAGATACGGCATTATGTACGGAAATAAGAGAAAATTGTCCCTTGTAAATAAGGTAAAGAATTACTTCAAAAAGGACAAGCCGATTAAAACTAGAGAGGGCATTGTTATTCCACCACCAAATACTCCCGCCTCTTTCATGATGTTTGACAGAGGGTACAATACATGTGTGTGGTTAGAAAATTGGGTGAAATACACAAAAGACGACGGAATAATGGCCTTTCCGTTAGAAGGTACCTTTAATGGTAGGATCTTATTCAACTTAAGAACCCGAATGAATGAATTACATCCCAGACCGAGACTAACGCAGTATGAGGCATTAGAGGAATGGGAGATTGAGGCTTTCCAAAGAGAAAAGCCCCGAATGGATAAAGGGCTGACAAAGTATTACCCAAAACTGAAACAAGAAACCAGACACAAAAAGATGAAACAATGGAGACAGAGTATGATTGTTGAGGGACTGTTTCCCATGATGCCAGCAGAAGATCCTCCTGGGGGGGGGAAAGAACAGAAAAGACCAAACATTGGGGGCCCCTGGGAGAATCAGATGACGAATTGTTAGATGACATATGCATGAGAAGTCCGCCTCCTTATAATGAGGGACACCGACCTTCGAGTGCAGGAGATATTCCCCG
Source organism: Lissotriton helveticus (assembly GCF_964261635.1). Lineage (NCBI taxonomy): Eukaryota > Metazoa > Chordata > Amphibia > Caudata > Salamandridae > Lissotriton > Lissotriton helveticus. The sequence continues at coordinate 4,826,579 of NC_136066.1, forward strand.
GAGACCCCTACAAAGGGAGGAAGTCAGGTCCGCAAGTGTAGGAGGGGATTATCTAATTCCTCCTTATACTGAGAGTCTGGGACCCGTAGAAACCAGAAGTATTTACCCCAGGAGACCCGTGGGTGGGGAGACGGGATATTCACGTGAAGGAGATTTTTGCTCTCGTCCCCCCTACGGAGGTGAGGTGAGGTCCTTGAGTTCAGGAATGCCACGATTACAGTCCCGGGATGAGGAAGATCAGAGAATTCTAGGCACAGGAAGTCTGTTTCAGAAACCTAATTATGGCGGAGGACCAAGTGAGACACATCCCACTGCCCCGAGTTATGCTCCCATTCTAACCCCGCAGGTGTTACATGGAAACACTTTGGACAGGTTATTAGAAGAGAAAGAGCGGGAAGCGCTAGGAAATCAGAGAGCTGAGATAATACAGAAAATGTCACAGCTAAATGCAAGTCCTGAAGCCTTGACGATCCCAGTAACGATCGGACCGGTGGTTCCGCTGTACGGGGACCGTCAAGGAAGTCCGAAACCTCCTGTAATTACTCCTGTCATTGCACCGACCAGACCAGAACCCTTAATTATAGATGACCAGACAAGTGAGTGCGAGTCGGAGGTCTCGCTGCTAGATCTGCCCATTAGAAAGACTGGAAAAAGGATACCGCAAGGACAGAATACTTTTAATGCGAGGGAAATTCAGATGGAATCGACCTCAGGTACTAGGAGTGTCACATTGGTGACTCCTGAAGAAATCGAAAGATGGAGTCAAGAATTGGAAAAACAAGCGTCCCCAACGAAACCATTAGATCTCTACAAGCTGAGAATAGAAATAGAGGAATTGATGGCAGGAAACGTAGGATTAGACAGATTAAATACCTACTCTGAAGACGAAATGCTGTTTATCTGCAAGAGTCTCACCCGAAGTACCAGAGTACTTCATGAAAAACTGACAGACACGGCTGCTAGCATGGGAATAGATATTTCAAGATCGAAACCGCTGCGAAAACCATACAGGGCAGATTTCTCAGACAAAGATTTGGAAAACTTGAATATGTCGGGGAAGAAAGCACAGGTCAAAGAATTATTGACAGAATTGGAAAAATGGGGAGATGTGGAAAGGTGGAAAGCCAGATGGGCCAAGAAAAGGATGGGGCCAGGTCTAGGCAGGCAACTCCCCAATTCTTGCTAAAAGAAGCTGAAAAACCCGAATAGTTATGCCCTATGCGCGAAGTACCAGGTGGAAAGTATGTGCACGTTCCATGGTCCAGACAGGATATTGTGTCCTTTACTAACGATTTCCCGAAATTGCGCGAGAAGCCAGTTGACTGGTACAGGCAGGTGGAAAGGTTCGTAAAGGTGCAAAAATGCCTGTGGAAAGACCTGGATGGGTTTTTCGACATTGTGGTCCCGGTAGATCTGTGGACCGAGTGTAAAATAGCCATAGCTTGGCCTAGTGAGGAATACCCGAGAGATGGCAAAACAGGGGAACCATCGAAAGTAGTGATGAGAAAATATGAACAAGTAATTCAGCATATGAAACTAAAAGTGCCAGCAAAGGAAACTGATTGGACCAAGATAGACAGAACCACGCAGGAAAGAGACGAGACAGTGCACTCCTTTTATGAAAGGCTGTTGCAGGTGTTCAAAACATACAGTGGTATAGATAACATCGAGATGAAGAATATGACACATTTTATTTACAGGTTTGTAAATGGTTTAAGACCCGAAATTTGTCAGTGGATAAAAGATAACAAAATCTGTTGGCATACTAAAAAGATGGATGAGGTCCTACGGTACGCAAAGTACTGTGAGGACGAGATGGCAGAAAAGAAAAAGGCTCTCAAGGAGAAGGTTATGTGGGCTCAAGTGAAGCTCGCAGAACAGCAGGAAAAACAATTGAATAAAATGGCCAAAACTACTCAGAACCAAGGTCCTAGGGGTGGGGGTGGAGGAAAGCCCCGGCCCAAAATGAGCAGGGAGGAGGCTAAGAAGAAATTTCCCTGCCACCAGTGCGGAGAAATTGGACACTGGCGAGACGAGTGTCCCTATTTGCCGGATGATAACTCCAAAACACCTGATTTAACTCCACAGACGCAGAATGAAAGACCAAGAAAGACCCAACAACAGGTAAAAACGATTCAGTTGCCCCGAGCACCAAAGCCAGTGTTTAAGGGAAAATCCACGCAGGGTGATGACGTAGAAGTCTGGGGAAGCGATGAGAACAGAAATACAGCAACTTCGCAGTATTTACTAAATTATACCTTCCTTTGTGATGACCAATACTGACGGGGCCTGAGAGGGGAGGACGAGGAGTGCGTACTTGGCGCCTCCTTACCGGTAGACCAGTCGGGGCCATACATTGAGGAAAGGTTGACGGAAATGATGTCACTTTTCTGTTGGACACTGGCGCTACCCGTTCTACTGTGAGAACAGTGGACGTTCCAAACCTACCCCTCTCGGGAGAAGCCATCCAAGTAGTGGGTGTATCTAATCAATTGATTAGTACTCCTGTTACCGAGCCCATGGAGATCTCAATTGGAAACTTTAAAGAAATGCATAGATTTGTCGTTTGTGACACCAGTCCAGTGAACTTACTGGGACGTGATTTGCTGTGCAAAATGAACTGTACCATCTTTTGCACACCAAAGGGTGTTGAAATTCAGACCCCAGATGAAGATGGCATTTATAAATTAATGTTAATCAGACCTGACTCAGAAATTAAGCGAATGACTATGCAGGATTTGCCCAAAGAACTCCAAGAAACAGTGAAGCCAGAGGTATGGGACTTTACCGGAAAAGATGTAGGATTAATGAAAAACATAGACCCCATACAGATAGCCATCAAGGACAATGCAGTATACCCTAATACTAAACCCTACAGAATGAATGCAGAAGTGAGAGCAGGTGTTGCCCTGGAAATACAAAAATTGCTAGAAGGAAACATCATACAGGAAGTAATGAGTAGCCCATGCAACTCACCGATTATGGGCATCAAAAAGCCTAGTGGCAAGTACAGAGTAGTGCAGGACCTAAGAAAGGTAAACAAGATAGTGGTTCCCTGCTGCCCTATTGTCCCGAACCCAGCAGTGATTCTGTACCAGATTCCATGGGATGCTGAGTGGTTCACTGTGATAGACCTGTGCCATGCATTCTTTTCCATTCCCTTGCATCCAGACAGCAAATTTCTTTTCTCATTTGCTTTCAACAGTCACGTGTATGTCTGGAACAGGGTCCCCCAGGGGTACACAGAGAGCCCCTCTATCTTTAATCAGATCTTGAAAAAATGCTTGGAAACTTTGGTCTTACCTGGAAATTCTGTCTTGGTGCAATACATTGACGACCTCTTGGTGGCGTCCAAAAGTCATAAGGACTGTGTGATTGACACCATTGCCCTACTGAATCACCTGAGTGAGAAGGGACATAAAGTGGCCCCTGAAAAATTACAGTTCTGTGCAAAATCAGTGAAATATCTGGGGCACCAGATAGAGAAAGAGTGAGAATAATTCAAAAGATGCAGTTACCCCGTACTCAGAAAGAAATCAGAATGTTCCTTGGAGTGATAGGATACTGCAGGCAATGGATTGTGGGATTTGCAGTCCTAGCTAGGCCCTTGATAAAAATGACCAAGAGAGGAACACCAGATATTGTAGAATGGGATGATGAAAGCTTAACAGCCTTCACAAAATTGCGAGATTGTCTGTGTACAGCCCCTGCGTTGGGAATGCCAGACTATTCCAAGGAATTTGCCCTGTTCTGTGACACTCGCGATAATTGCGCGTTGTCAGTCCTAACCCAAGAACATGGCACAACCAGAAGGCCAGTGGCATATTTCTCTGCCACCCTGGATCCAGTGGCTGCTGGATTACCAGGATGTCTGAAAGCAGTAGCTGCTACTTGCACAAGTTTAGAGCAGAGTGAATCCATTGTCATGGGACATCCTGTAACTGTGTATGTTCCACATGGAGTGGTAATTTTGCTAACGAGAACGAAAACTCAGTATCTCACCCCTAGTCGGCTGACTAAATACGAGAGGATTCTCGTGGGTGCTGCAAATATAACAATTGTCAGGTGCAACATTCTGAACCCCGCCACTCTGCTTCCCAACTCAATGGATATGGAAGATGGGGAGGAAGATGAACATAACTGCATTGATTTAACAGAATTTTGCACAAAACCACGCCCAGACATTAAAGAAACACCTTTGCCTAAACATGACATGGAATTGTTTGTGGATGGTTCATGCCTAAGACATGAACAAGGAGGCCTGAGTACTGCCTATGCGGTAGTCTCCTTAACCAAAATTGTAGAAGCAGGTTATTTATTTGAAGTAAAGTCTGCACAAGTAGCCGAATTGATCGCTATGATAAAAGCTTGCAAATTGGGGAAAAACGTACGCCTAACAGTGTATACTGACAGTCAGTACTGTTTTGGAGTTGTGCATGACTTTGGCCAATTATGGCTACAGAGGGAGTTCCTGACTTCATCAGGTACCCCTATTAGGAATGGAAAAGTTGTTCAAGACCTTTTAGAGGCAATCCAATTACCAATGGAATTGGCAGTGGTCAAGTGTGTTGCCCATAAGAAGGACTTTGACCCTGTATCTTTGGGAAATGATTTTGCTGATCGAGTGGCACAATTATGCGCCAGGGATCGATTGATCATAAATCCAAAACGGGGGGGGCCCGGAAACAGCTGCCAACTTCGAGTGTTTGAAGAAGTGCCTACATGGGATGAAGTGAGAGAATGGCAGCAGGCGGCACCCTGGCAAGAGAGAGAGAAGTGGAAGGAAGAAGGGTGTAGACCAAGACGTGAGGATGGTGTCATCTTGGGCCCAAATGGTATGCCTGTGTTACCCAGACACTTGCTTGGCACAATGGCGAGATTGATACATGAGGGATCACACATTGGTAGGGACGCCATGATTCTGGTATTCCAACAGACTTGGTACAGCAAAAAGTTCAGGAAAGTAGCAGAGTCCCTCTGCCAGAGGTGCCTGTCATGTCAACAGATGAATCCAGGCAAGAGAACAATGGTGGAACTAGGGAAAATTGGGAGGTCAGGGGGTCCCTTTGTGAGAATACAGGTTGATTTCATCACCATGCCACGTTGTGAGGGGAAGCGTTATGTCCTTGTCATTGTCTGCCTATTTTCAAAGTGGGTGGAAGCTTACCCTACTCCCCAAAGTGACGCACTGACAGTAGCAAAGTGTTTACTGAAAGAACTGATACCTAGATTCGGGGTTCCAGTCACTATTGAATCAGATAGAGGCCGACATTTTCAGAATGATGTGATCGACCAACTCTGTAAGGCATTTGGGATCTCGCAAAAACTCCACTGTGCATATCATCCAGAGGCATCTGGAGTAGTGGAACAAATAAACGGGACTATCAAAACAAGACTAGCGAAATTGTGTGATGCATCTGGCATGACCTGGGTAAAGGCCCTGCCTCTGGTTCTGATGGGACTCCGAAGTATTCCGGACCGGAAGACAGGCCTGAGCCCTCATGAAATCCTGATGGGAAGAGTGATGAGACAAGCATGGGTACCAGGAAGCAAATTGTTGAGTATTACTGATGATTTGGTGCTTGAATACTGCAAGAGATTAGGTGACCAAGTGCGTTATATCTTTTGCCAGATCGGAGAAGACGCCGTCGCCAATCCAACGACTCCTCTCCACAAACTGGTTCCCGGGGACTGGGTCAAAATAAAGAAGCATACTCGGTCGAGCTGCCTGGAACCAAGGTGGGGACAGAAGCGCCAAGTGATCCTGGTAACGACCACAGCAGTGAAGTGTGCAGGTGTTCCCCATTGGATCCACGCCAGCCACACCCAGAAGGTATTACCAGACGAGGAGCCTGGAGAAGGAGGCCGTCCAGTAGAGGGGCCTGCAGAAGCAAGACCAGAAGTAGCTGACGACGTACAGCCCAGTACCAGTCAAGCTGAGGGGTCCGCAGACGTTGGTCCAGGTGTAGCTGATGACGAGCTACCAAGAGTCAAGCCTGCTGAAGGGTTCCCAGAAGTTGGTCCAGAAGTAGCTGATGACGAGCTGCCAAGCATATGGCCAGATGAGTGGATACCCTTGATTGACCTCACCGAAGACCCAATCAGAACAAGAGAGCGAATTTGGAAAGGTAGAGAATGGAATAGAGAGGAAAAGCAAGGCACAGGCGAAGAACCTCAGACTATTGAGATTCACGTCAAAACTGAGGAAGGAGAAGGTCAGACAGGGACTGAGCAAATAATTGATACACCTCCACTGACTCCTGATGTCGAAAAGGGACAGACTAGACATAGTGTAATAGTTCGAGCAGAAGAAGATCAAGGGATCGAAGTGCTCGAACAGGATCAGATAGGATTAGAAGAACGTGTTCAGGACACAGAAACAGAGACATTTGAAAAGCAAACACAAAACTCTCCTGAACAAGGCCAGATTAGTAACCAGGCAGAAGAAATAGATGCAAGTCCTGGAACTAGTGAGATAGGAAGGGAAGAAGTAGAAGCAGAATTGCCACAAACTAATGAAAATAAAAGGGCAAGAGAAGAGAACGAAGTCCCAGTGCCAACTAAAGGACTTAAGAAAAGAAAGCATATTGAGCCTGGATTCATAAAGAAATTGAGACTGAGGATAAAAACGGTAGAAGAAAAACGTGCAGAAGAAAGGAGAAGTTCTCGCATAGCAGAGCAACCAGAAGACACTTCCAAAAGAAGGAGCGATCGAATAAAAAGACAAAACAAAAAGTACAAGTCTCCTGAATGGACGCTCGTTTTGGAAGAATTTGAAGATCTTGATATAACTGACGAAAGCGACGGAGAACCAGTCGCTGAGTACTCTGCCGAAGAAGAAGACGAGCCACCGTGAAATTGCACAAAAGTAAGCTACTCGTGCAAAGAGACAAAGAGGGGTCGAGAAACTTCTTCTGAGCCAAAATGTCTGATTCAACCGTGAATGGTAGACCTGGTCGCAGTTGTTGCAAAACATGCTGCAAGGTATGTGTATGTAGTATAATTATAGTGATATTAGTTTGGATAGGACTAACAGTTTTCATTCCTTTTGCGGTGAGAAAAAATACTAATGTTGACCCTACTGAGATTGTAAATACTGACAATGAAGAACTGACAACACAGAGTGTAGCAAGACATGAGAGAGCACTCAGACAAACAAAACGAGACCTTGAAGCATCAGATGAGGAAGGACTACATTATCATGGAGTTAAGAATAAGACACATTTAAATGTTTTCGCAAACTTGTTAATACACTATGTAGAGACTATGGAAATTGAGGATTGCTATGTCTGCATGAAGCTACCTACCTCTGTAGCTGAAGGCGTGACATACCATCACCTGCCCCTGACATATGGAATATCCTATAGCATTTTAGCAAGCTTATTTTACAAAAGAGGACCGGTACAGTACTATTACTCTAACAATGACGTGATCTTTTCTGAACTTCCTATACGTGGGAACTTGAATCCTGTACATACCAAAAGTGACATTACTCGCTACATGGGCGAATACTTTCTGACTATAGGTAATATCGACATAGGTGACGCACACAGAGATAACTTGACCTGCTCTTTGCGTGAACAGGAAAAGATGTTCCTGAACATGGCAGAGAAGAGGAGAATAAAAATACAAAGAAAGGCAGATGACGAAAGACAGAAAACGCCCAAATGGGCTGAGAACATGGAAGGCACCTCAAATGGTGGGGCGGGACCTGCTCTGTTGCTGGATTTTGAAAGGAAAGGAAAGCTATGTCTTCACCGCGAGAAGACTAGCTATTATAATAACATTTTCATTGGTTCCAGTGAATGTGAACATAATTACAAGGTAATTGGAGGATGGGGTTTCAAAAATGGGTCAGAGCCTGTGTTTCCTGGAATTTATTATATATGTGGAGACAAGGCTTATTTCAAATTGCCGGATCACTAGTATGGAAGCTGCTATTTTGGCATTGTCTTCCCGAAAATATACCATGTGAATGAAGTTGCTGGAAGCAGTGAAAATACTAATGGCTTAATGCGTAGTAAAAGAGAAAGCGTAGGTGAAATAATGGGTAGTATTTTCAGTGCACTGATACCTGGAGTGGGAGTGGTTCTGAACACTCACAGAATTTGCAAATTGTCCACTATAGTGGATGTGTTGTCTACGGACACAGCTCATGGATTTCTGCTGGTCAATACCGAAATGGTTGCGATCAGATCAATGGTTTTGCAGAACAGACTTGCTCTTGACACCTTATTAGCAAAAGAGGGCGGAGTCTGCCGGATGTTAAAGGCGCAACATTGTTGCACTTATATTCCGGACAAAAGTGTACAGCTCAAAAGATATGTGAAAAACATTACTAATTTGGAAAAGGAACTCAAACCACTCAAGGTTGACAGTGCCTGGAAGAGACTGGTAGATGGTCTCTCAAATGTAGGTCATTGGCTTGCTAGTTTAGGTAAAAGCTTATTGTTCAAGGTACTGATGCCAATTGGAATTATAGGTCTTATCCTATTTTTCATATTTGTCTGTTGCAAATGCCGTAAGCACACCAGAAAGCATCAAGTGAATGCCAGAGGAGTGAAACGAAGTGTGGATGAGCTTGAACTAGAGGAAATGAATAATCAGATATACAAAAAGGTGAAAAATTCTCACCCTACCAAAAATGAGAAAGAGAAGCTGAATCGCTTGTTGGAAGAGATAGAGTTGTATAAAGTGTGAAGAAGTTGGCATCTGGTTCCATTATTTTTGTGATGATAGTAAATATCATCAAAGAGGGGATTGATAGAGCAAGCTTCGCATCGCGACTTGCTCGAGTCATGAACCTCGCCCGTGTGTAATCAATTAATAAAATTTGTACGTCTTACTAATCTTTTATTTTTATATTCGAACGAAGTAGAGGAAGCTTGCGTACGTGTATTTCTAATACAACTAATCCGTGTTCCTAAACATGGCCGCCGCTTGGTAAATGGCTTCTGCGCATGCGTCAGTCACACTCACGTGACCTGATGTAGTTATAAGTTTGGTGGGAAAGGGTGCGCATGCGTAATACACAGCTTTCGTGAATAACGTGGTGATGCTCTTGTGAGTGTGTATATGTTGCTAACATTTAAACTGCATAGTATATTTTTATAGTGATAAGAATGAAGTACAAAATTATGACATGTAATGCATTCATTTATTTCTATGTATTAATTTGTTCTCGCTTACTTTTCATGTACTGCGGGGAATGGGGGCCCGAACCGGTTGGGAGACATATTGAAGGTCCCTTCTGCGCATACTCGTGGTGCACTGAAAGGTGGCAACATTGGACAGTGGAACTCAGCCAGCTGGCAGCCACAGTCAAGATGCTCATGGGAAAGCCACCTCTGCCCTACGAGAATGGAGAAAGTTGCTCCTTATATGATACATTGTGTGTTGCGATATTGTTTGCTGTACAGTTTCCTATGGGAACCCCAATCTTGCTAGGCGGTACCCAGAGATGCAAAGTAGGCCTCCAAATAGTCTATTCTGATTGGTGTGTTACCCAGACCCTACCTTAGGACCAATCCAAATTGAGGGATTCTGACACTTTGCAACATTGGGGGGTGGTACACCGTCCCAAAACAGTATATCTACCCTGGGTTCACCTAGGGAAATTGTCCGACTTGTCTGGTTTAGCTGACCTGTCACTGACCCAACGCACTCAATAGGTGACTGAAGATACAGAGTACTGCGGAGCACTCTGTCCGAAATTGACCATAGACTAAGGTTTTACTAAACCTTAAAGTGCTGGCGGAGCACTTTGCTGGGAGTTCGCTGACCCAATCGGGGTCGTGATCGATAGCTGCAGAGAGGGTGGAGCGCAGGCGTTGCTTCCGAACTGCGGGTGCCGGTCCTGTCCTGAGGGTCCTGTCCGAGTGGTCCTGTCCTGATCCTAATCTGGTCTTCCTGTCCTGTCCGGGGTGTCCATTCTGCACCTGCTGTCCATTGAGGGGTATCCTTCCTTGAGGGGTTCCTGTCCTTAACTGACCCGTGGCCAGGGTTTGGTTTCCACACCAGTCTAGGTAAATATCACTCTGAAAACTCTGAACCTTGCACCTTTCTGAATTTCTGTCTTTTGCTTCAATAAAGACATACCTTTGCATATGTTAATTTTCCATGCTTTTCCGCAACCATTGAATCATAAAGTTATTTGCTTTGGTATCATAACGTGTTCCTATGTTACCTTACCTGTTAGAAATTATATTTTGCATTGCAGTTTGTCATTTCCTGATATGGTCTAGAACCTCCTTACTTAAACTGTCTAAAGAACTTTTGCCTTAAAGCATAGCGTGTCTCTCTTCATAGACTCTCCTATAGTTATATAAATGTCCCGAACTCCTGTCTCATTCCCTTGAAATAATTCTAGAATACTAGTCCTAATCAAAGCCTATCCCATCTTTAGTGATTCATCTTAAACGTTCTAATTCCTGATCCTTCATTTAAGTGTGTCCTGGTTCCATTAGTTTATAAATGGTTGCACTGACTTATTTGCTATTCAGCTATGTACTTTCTGTTATTCTGATTATCGATTGCTTAATTACTGTGAATTTGATACTCTCTGAATTTTACTAAATTAGATAAAGACTTTAAAACTTCCAGTTGTCCGTGGTCATTTTACAAAGACTATTGAATGTTATTTGTTGGGTTTGTATTTTGCTGCCTTTCCTTTCACAGCTAGCTCCCTGATCCATTGTGGTCATAGGTACCCGCATCGGTGGATGGTAAGTCGGGTATGCTGAAGAATAACGAAAGGAACTCCCCAAATATTTGATAGCAGACCGTGAGGTCATCCGATCAATGTATATGGTGATTTGAAATATATGGGCCCGAAGCCGGAAGTGGCGAAATTATTGGTCGGGTGACCCGCGCGCTCTATCAGTACCATACTCATTTTAGGAATTGTGGTGTGTTCTAAGGTGATTTTACCATGTGCAAAAGCCTTCTGCTGGGATATCATGAATCATGTTTGAAAGAAAACTATTATCTCATGCTTTTCCCACAGTGGTTTGGAAGGGGATCTATAAGCTAAACTGAAAGCATATTTTCTGTAAATTCACATTATCTTTCTCAGTCATGTGAGAATGAAGTCTGACATTCTCAGTAAAACATGTACATCCAACAAGGACAGAGACTGTCAGTTGATTCCTTTGTGTTCTACTGCAGCCTCCTAGAGTGTTCTAAAGAACAACTAGAGCGCTAACAGTCCTACTTATTACAAAGGTATGGCACACCTGAAGCCATCTTGATTGGAATAAAGTGGTAACTCTTAAAACATTTAATTTAAAAAGGAACAAAACGAGGGGGTATATTTTGCCATTGAAAGTATGATTAGTGCTGCAGAAAGAAAAATTAGGGCACATTTTGAGTGACTTCCCAAATCCTCTTCTATTTCATTAAACAAATTCTGACATGCAGTCTCCCAAGATGGCCACCAGAGACAAAAGAGCCCAAATGTAGCCCAAATATCACCCAGATGTTGTCCAAATATAGCCCAATGACAGAATGTCCCAGAGTGTTCTAAAGAACAACTAGAGCGCTAACAGTCTTACTTATGACAAAAGTATGGCACACCTGAAGTCAGCTTGATTGGAATAAAGTGGTAACACTTAAAACATTTAATTTGCAAAGGAACAAAATGAGGGGGTTCATTTTGCCATAGAAATTATGATTAGCGCTGAAGAAAGAAAAATTAGGGCACATTTTGACTTCTCAAATCCTCCTCTATTTCATTAAAAAAATTCTGACATGCAGACTGAAACATGTACTTTGAATACCAGCAGCAGACTTCCCTGGTGAGCAGTAGCTTTACTACAGTGATCTAATGAGCAACTAGAGTGCTAACATTCAGAATTTATGGCAAATGTGTGACACATTTGAATGCCTTCCTGATGGAACCAAAGTAAACAAGCATTGAAAATGCAACAGATCTCGCCCTCGTTTAAGTTAAAGCCATTCTGTTTGTAATGAGGTGGCTTTTTAGCTTTGCGTTTATTAGTGTTTTTCAAACTTTCATGTAAATAACATGCATATGTATGCATATATGTATATGTATGCATGCATTTATATTTGTATTTATATAGATATGCAGATTATATATGTTTATATATGTATGTATATATATATATGTGATCAAGGCCGGGGCAACCCGGCTGAAACGCGTCATGTTGTGAGAAGGCTTTAATAAATTGCACTGAACTTAAAAACCTTTTGTGGTGGTCCGTTCCTGGTGAAGGAGTTCGCTTTATTCAATCCAGGATTTGGTTTTCATATATATATATATATACACATACATATATATATATATATATATATATATATAAATGCATATGCATATATATATGTGTATATGTGTGCGTGTAGAGAGAGGTAGAGGTAGAGAATTAGAGGTAGAGAGGTAGAAACTAGTAGAGAGAGAAGTAGAGAGAAGTAGAGAGAGGTAGAGTAGAGAGTGAGTAATAGAGAGTAGAGAGTGAGTAGCTGAGAGTAGTAGAGAGCAGTAGAGAGAGTAGCAGAGAGTGAGTAGTAGAGAGTAGTAGAGTGAATAGTAGAGTGAGTAGTAGAGAGTAGTAGAGACTGAGTAGTAGAGAGTGAGTAGTAGAGAGTAGTAGAGAGTAAGTAGTAGAGTGAGTAGTAGAGAGCAGTAGAGAGTAGTAAAGAGTGAGTAGTAGAGAGTAGTAGAGAGTGAGTAATAGAGAGTGAGTAGTAGAGAGAGAGAATAGTAGAGAGTAGTAGAGAGTGAGTAGTAGAGTGAGTAGTAGAGAGTAGTAGAGAGTGAGTAGTAGAGAGTAGTAGTGAGTGAGTAGTAGAGTGAGTAGTAGAGAGTGAGTAGTAGAGTGAGTAGTAGAGAGTGAGTAGTAGAGAGAGTAGTAGAGAGTGAGTAGTAGAGAGTAGTAGAGAGTGAGTAGTAGAGAGTAGGAGAGTGAGTAGTAAAGAGTGAGTAGTAGAGAGAGAGTAGTAGAGAGTGAGTATTAGAGAGTAGTGGAGTAGTAGAGAGTGAGTAGTAGAGAGTAGTGGAGAATATTCCAAAGTTTGGCACAGCACCACTTGCACAATAAGTCCAATCAAATCATATCACTTAGAGTCCTTATTGAAGCGCTGAATCTTGGTGTATATTCAAATGCTTTTATTTTCCTTAAGTTTATGTACCACAGCCAGCCGACGCATTTCGTTCTGTACAACAGAACTTCTTCAGGGCGTTCTTATTTCCTTCAAGTTATGTCGGTATCCTGTTGTCATATAACTAGATATTTCTTCCAAATGTTAGACGAGTCGTAAGTACATTCTTATTCAAAGTGACTAGGTATCAATTTTACCCAAACAATTCAGGCAGACTTGAGTAATTTATAGCATCCTCAAAGTCAGTCTTTCAAAAATACCAAAGTATAGAACATGATAATCCAAATCCAAATGTTTCTCAAGAAAAGTCATTTTCAATTGTTCGGAATATCGGCGTTTGGGCAGATATGACCCACGGACACGGTTTATGGCTTTTCTTGAGAAACATTTGGATTTGGATGATCATGTCCTATACTTTGGAATTTTTGAAAGAATGACTTTGAGGATGCTATAAATTACTCAAGTCCATGGATGCTGCTGGGAACGCCCCCAGCAACACCCATTGCACGCCCCTTTAACGCAGGAACACTGCGTTAAAGGGACTGATATTTATCAGGCAGGATTACGCCACAAAAAGTGGCTTAGTCCTGCCTGATAAATATCACTCAGTCTTCTGCGCCACCGGAACGTCACATAAAGTGACGTTCCGGAGGCGCAAGGGGCTCGTAAATAAGGCCCCGTAGGTTTCACACTCGTTATATTTAGGAATTAGCATTTAAAAAACCTTTGAAATTCACTGAAAAATACATAGGTTTCACACCAGTTATAGTTAGCTGAACATTTTACTCATACAAAACCATTGAAATTCCCCCGTTATAGTTAGTTGTACTCACTATAACTCGCGTGCCCGCAATCCACTGCTGATGATGTCACATATTACATCATTCATGACATGGTCAGTGACATCACTGATGACATCACAGATGACATCTCAAATGATATCACTGATGACATCATCCAGTGAATGTGGTTTGCTTTGATATTTAAATATGTATTATAAATACACTACTTTGCATTGAAGAATGAGTGGATATATAATTATAAATGTGTGAATGGTGGATTTAGTAACAGTGTCATTGATTGTTTCCTTGACTAATTTGCAGAGTCTCACTATATTTAATGTGTAGTTACTAAACTGTGTGAAAGTCTTTATTGCTTTGTCTTAATTGCTATGTTAAAGACTATATTTGTTATTGGTTTCTTAACTGAGTATTTGTATGGGTAAATGAATGAGTAAAATGTCCAGCTAACTATAACTGGTGTGAAACCTATGTTTTTTTCAGTGAATATATATATATATATATATATCCTACTGGCGGTCGCCAGTAGGTAGTTATAGTTAGAACCTAGTTTCCATAGCAAAAGCATTTTTTGATTTGCTAATACCTTTGGCGTCATTTGATGAATCTTCGCGAAATTCTCCCCAAAAAATGTCTATCCAGGTCAGCTCCTATCCTGAAGATTTGGGGGTGATTTGTCAAGTGGGGGCTGCGAAAATAAGGGGGGTCCCAAAAAGTGGTTTCTCCATGTAAATTTCTACAGCCCAATCTGCTGAAAGGAATTACACCAAATTTGGCTTCAGAAAGCGACCTTTTTTTTAAATGGTGTAAATCCGTTTAGTAGTTGTTGAGAAATTAAAAGAAGAAAAGTGAAAAATAATTTTTCCATAGGAAACTTCAGGCAAGGCTACAGCTCGAACTGCTGAATGGAATGACACCAAATTTGGCAAAAGGGTAGTGCTTGATTCAGAAACGTCTTTATTTGAAATGGTGTAAATCCGTTCAGTAGTTGCTGAGAAATTTTTAAAATAAAAGTTTTTATATCTGGGGCAGCGGTGAGTTTGCGCACCCTCCCGACCACGCGCCTGACTGTGATTGGCTGTCACGACCACAAGCTTCACTGTGATTGGCTGCCAACACTCTAAACCAGGAAGTGTTGGCAGCCATATTGTGACTCGGTAGAACCGCGTCAGAAGAAAACAGTGAAACAAACATAAAAAAAAAAGAAAAGGGGGCAGGGTAGAAATGCCCTGACCCCCTAGTCCTGCTCACAGGGGTCCCACAAGGAGCTGCAGGCTCTTTATTTAAAACGTCAGAATGCGCGCTGGGTGCGCGAATCCAGATGAAGAAAAAAAAAAATGAAGAGGTTTCCCACAATTCATTTAAATGTGCCCCCGGGTGGGGTAGGTTCCGGGGGCCGTTCTATAATTATATTACGGGGGCGTGCGGGGTCTCCGCAGGTCCGGGGACCGCCTCCTCACCGGGTCTATGTAAATTAGGTGCGGGAGGGCACACGGACCTCCCGTAGCCCCGGGGACCATTACCTCCATGGGGCTTGTTAAATGATTTTTTGGGACCCTCCGAGTCCTCCAGAAGCCTCGGGGATCGGCACCCGGGGCTTTAATTAAATATGCAGGGGGGGGGGGCAGAAAAAGGAGAATCATTAATTCATTGGCTCTCAATCTGGGCGAGAAACCGTTTCAAAGCTCTGACTCTTGCCTTCAAGGCTCTTCATGGGGTAGGGGCACAATACATCAGAAATAGAATTTCCTTCTACACTCCTCGCAGATCGTTAAGATCAGCCCACCAATATTTGATCGCAACACCGAGTTTCTGTAGAGCTTGCTGTGGAGGTCAGTCTTTTCAGGTTCAAGTGGCCCGATTTTGGAATAGCATGCCTATATCGCTAAGACAGACCGCGACTCTTTTGGAGTTTAGAAAGCAGGTAAAAACCTGGTTGTTTCAACAGCTACCTTAGATTTTTGGCACTCTTTTGGCTTTCGCAGTTTTGCTCTCATGTCTCTTCTGTCACAGCGGCGGGACACTCTGTTGAGTAGCTGTGCGCTCAACAAATCCCTGATTAACATCACATAACATAACATCGTTGAAAGTCCCAAAAAAATATCAGATTCATATGTGACTCAAAACAACTATTAGGAAGACTCATGGCGCCTCATTCCTGGACAATCTGTAAGTCACAGCCTGCAAGACAAAATCCAAGATAAGAAGGTGTGTCATGCACTCATCAATGGACAGAGAGAGAGAGAGGGAGAGAGGGAGAAAGAGAGAAAATGAGAGACCGTACAATGAGCGCAACAGTACTCAGGCCTTTGGGACATCCAACCCAAATATTGTGGTGTGTCTCTCGCTATAGGAGCAACATAATTCGAAGGCCTGGCATCAAGTGCAGCGCCAAGGCCACATCACATTTATAAAATGCAAGCAGTACTCAGACCAACATTAGGAATTAAAGCTGCTTTGTCTCCATACATAAGGGGGTCCGTTGAGCAGTTCCGAGTGTAGCCTTGGCTAAAGTTTCCTATGGAAAATTGATTTTGAAACTTTTAATTTTTTAAATTTCTCAGCAACTACCGAACGGATTTACACCACAAAAAGCAGGTGGCTTTCTGAACTAAGACTGAAGGACAGCTGCACCTGCGACCTTGGTCGTCAATGAGGCTGTTAACCCGGGAAACAGATACCATACCACATTTTGACGGCTCCCACACCACGAACTGCGTTAATGAAATAGCTACTTGTCCACACCCCACACACAGTATTCACTGCATGAGGCACCCCTCCATGGGATGCCCTTGACAATGATATTAAACGCGATTTAAAAGTCCAATTGTTGCACACACAGAGGACACAATGCTCAGAGCTGTTGCATATCATCCACATAACTGACGCCGGTCGGGAGAGTGCCGGCTCTAGGAGACCAACAAACGTAATAGCCGGCCATCCCGGGGACATGCAGAACCCCTGTCACGTGGAACCGTACCGTGCACATCTGCTGCATCTGTTGGGATCTCTGCCAATGGCAGTGCTGCGGACCAGTTACCGTCTGAGCTTCCGTCTTGCGTACGTCACCTGCATCCAGCCCTGGTTCCACTGTGGAACATGCACATTTGAGTGGCCCATGGAGGTCTGCCTATCCAACACAATGGTAGCTGAACTGGATTATGACTTGTGTCTGTGGCCCCTGTTGGCCCACGAACAGGAGTGTAACCGGGATACCCGTGCATGGGATGCCTTGATATGTGGCGTATGTTCTGGCAGTAGTGGATGGGAGATTGCCCAAATCATCGTGTGCAGTGACCACTTCAAGGCGCTACCTTATTGGGCTGTGGTGTGGATTGGTGAAACGGCTTGCACGCAGCACATATGTCCAGACCAGTTAATGGATTGGGTCTCCCTCGTATTCGTTGAACTCGAGAACGACTGTGAGAAAATACAGGACATACCGGAAGGACTCACCGGGGTGTCGTTGTGGGAGGACTCTTCAAAACGGGATTATTTTGATGGCCAGGACTATGTCAGAGGGCTACAAAAACCATACCCCTCTCATGTCTATCCACAGCGAGATGCTGACGGAGACCCGGAAGTGGGAGGGAACGACTCCTGAAGTATTTGCCACGATCCAATGAAATCAGGCGGAATTCAAGGGGAGGCGTCTCAGACCGGTGGTGCGCTGGCAAGAGGAAGAAAGTCAGGAGAGCAGAAGAACGAGGACGGACCCTGTGCGTGGACCACGGAAGGAGAACCCTGGAGCGAGGACGTCGTGGATGGAGAAGACGTGGGCTCGAAAGGAGAAGACGCAGAACCGGACGAGAGGTGGTGCGAGGATTGGTGGTGCCCTCCGGAGGATGCTTGGGAGCGGCCGCAACTCTGGAGAGTTGCGGCAGAGCCGGTGAATGAGATCGTCTCGAGGGACCAGGGAGTGGGGTTAAGGGTAGCGGGTGGTGAAAACGGGGTGGGTTACGGATAAAGGAGCGGGAGGTCTCGCTAATCAAAGCCTGTGTGTTTTGAGCCCTGTGATATCCCAAACAAGTGGCACCCTTCGTATTCCCCCCCCCAGCTGAACCACTTCCTGTTAATGTTTGTGTGGCATTTGAAAAGTAGTACACAGTGAACCGAGCACTACCAGAACCCCTAGGCACTTTATAACAAAACCCCCCTCCCCAACCAGCACAAGAGAAGCCAGCCCCAGCACTATAAGGTGTGGTGACGGGTCTAAAACAAAACGTACATAATCAAAACCCTATCTGACGGCTCCCTCTTTTTTCCATCCTATGAGCCTCCGGGGAGATCACCTTGGGAACGAGGAGAAGGAGCCGGGAACACCAACCTCGTCCCCATCAAGCTCAATACAGGATACATCAGAGGAAGAACAGGAAGAACAACAACCTGAACAATGTACCACTCCTACTCTTTTTTTTTCTTTTTCAAAACGTAGTTTATTGGTTTTTGTGTTCCACATGGTATATAAAATCTGGTACATTAACTTCGCTATCTTAATCCCACTATGTCAGTCAAGGAAACCCCCTCAACCACATATACCATATTGGGTTATAATGCAAACCAGTCAATGCGATCAGTGCACCATTATAAACTAGGCCCTGAAATGCCCTTTTCTATACTCCTAATTAAATCCCCTATAGTCCCTCGCTCCTCCCTGAATCCCCATCACCGAAGCGTGCCAGTGGTTCTGATCTTAGTTTTATGTGTGCACAGGAATGATCAAGTATTGTTCTGTGTGATGTACCTGTCATGTTCGAGGATATTCCCACATCGTTTTACTATTCTACTCCTTCCTCCTGAGTTCCATAGTCACGCAATGCCTGTACTAATGCTTCCCATGCCATTGCTGTTTCTAGCGCTTTTTCGTTGCATTGCCTACGCGCAGTCTGAAATCGTAACGCGCTTTCGCTGCCAGGCCACTTGAGGAACTCGTTCCTCCACCTAGTGCCATTGGGCCCTACTGTTGCCTTCCAGTGTTTTGTAATCTCGCATTTCGCCAGTATGAGTCCCATATCTATAAATTTACTTGTAATTTTGTTCTTCGACGTGTGGGGGAACCAGTGTAGGACCCCTAGGGCCATGTTAAACTCTAATCCCCGTTCTGTTATCGCATTCAAGGTATCTCCCACCTCCTTCCAGTAAAGCTCCAGCATTGGGCATGTCCACTACATATGATCCAGTTCTACCCCGGTTTTCGTGCACCTCGGACACGCTGCATCGTCTACTTTAAAGTACTTTTTAATCTTCCCAGGTGTCAGATATGCTCGAGGAAGGATATAGAAATGCACCAACTGGAATGTTGCATTTCTCGTGCTCTTCCAAGCCCTCCGCACTATCTGCGCCCATGCTGTTTCGGGGATGTCTTTCCCTAGATCTGTTTCCCATTTTCCTTTTAATGCCTCCAGAGGTGGTAGTCCTTCATTGAGCATTCTGGAGTAGAGGCATGTGACCGCCTTGAAGGTCCCCGCTGCCATCATAGTGTATTGGCAAGCCATTGTTGTCCTTGGTTCTATTAGGCCTTCTCTCCAGTGTGTCTGTATCGCTCTTGTTAATGCTGCATGCAGCAGAAAACCACCCCTTGGTAAGTCAAATCTGTCTAGGAGTGTTTGGTAGGGCAACATCGCTCCGTCTTTGTATAGGTCTCCCAGCATTTGGACTCCCGCTTCCTCCCACTCTTGCAATTGTGACCAATCGCCACCGAGTGGTAGCGCCGTCAACATCCCTAATGGGATTTCGGGGGCATAGGGTGTAATATCCCTGCCCTACGCTGTGAGCGATTCCAGCACAGTCTGATAGTTTTTTCCTCTTGCGTCAGATCCCTAAGATCCAGTTTCTGCTGCAGCGCTATGAAAGAGAGGACATGGCGGGGCATACCTTGACCCCTCATATGTTCCGGTCCTCTGAATTCTCGTGCTATTTCCTGTGTGTAGATCTGTAGCTGAGCCGCCAGGAAGTACAGCTCAACATCGGGGACCGCAAACCCTCCCTCTGCCTTAGGTCTTATCAGCGTAGCCTGTGCTACTCTTCGCCGTCCCACGCTCCAAAGAAAAGACACTATCAAGGACTTCAGTTGTTTAAAGGTGGAGCCAGGTATCCACACTGGTAGTGTTCTAAAATAATATAAGAGTCTAGGAAGCACTATCATCTTCAATAGTGCTATTCGGCCTGTTAGCGATAGTGGGAGAGTAGCCCAAAAGGCCATACTGCCTTTCAATGCCCTTATTCCACGACCAATATTTCCCTCCAGCAAGTCGGCCGTTGTGTGGTAAATGTACACTCCTAGGTATTTCATACAGGTGGGTTCCCATCTCACCGCTCGTGTCATGGAGGGTTGGGTTTCCCCCTGTCGCGTTGGGAACAAGCATGTCTTGGACCAATTTACCCTCAAGCCAGAAAGTTCTCCGAAGCTCGACAGCAACTTTTCAGCTCCCGTCATTGCATCGTCAGCATCCTCAAGGAAGAGCAGAAGGTCATCTGCGTATAGTGATATATATTGTTGTCCAGCTCTACTTTGCAGTCCCCCATAGTGATCCCCCATCCGGATCGAAATCGCGAGAGGTTCCACTGCCAAGGCGAATAGCAGTGGAGACAGTGAGCACCCCTGTCTCGTGCCTCTTTCCACGGGGTATTGTGTCGATATCAGCGTGCCCATTCGCACTCTGGCCACCGCTGAGGTGTATGGCACTGTCGTCCATCTTAGGTAGTCCCCTCCTACTCCAAAGCGCCTTAGCACCTTGTAAAGATATTCCCATTCCAGGCTATCAAATGCTTTCTCTATGTCTACCGACAGTATCATTGGTTGTCGTGCCTCTGACTACCACTTCTACTCTTGACAATAAAAATCGACCTTTTTGTAAATTCATACAGCCTCCTCGCCTCTTTATCAAACCCGCCCTCCCACAACGACGTACTTCTGGAAATGATTTTAACACGAGGCTGCGCTCGCATTTATGGAGGAATGAGTACGTACCTGCAGTTACAACTGATTGTAACCCAGAGCACAGGTCCCAACACCTTGTTGCATCTCGGAGGAATGGTCACATATCCCATTACAACAGTAGACATGTCAGCATTCGCCCGGACTCAGAATGCATGTGCGTGTACCTACGCATGTTGGTATGCACCTTTGCAAGGTGATGCAGATCCCACGGGCTGTGACTCTTGTTCCCTGACACGGGCAAGGAGCAGACAGCAAACATCAGATAACTCATCCAGGAAGGCAAGGTGGGCTGAGCACGTTGCCACCCATAATGATCTGTGTTAATTTTTGCATCCCCATATAGTGGCCCTCGACATGTACGTACGCTTTCTGTTATTGTCTGATGCATTTGTCTACAGTTTCTGGCACTTGCCTTGCCCGTACGGACACGCACATGTTAATAAAACATACGCTACTTCACCAGTGTCCAACTGTGATGAGGGTTGAGGAGAACGACAAATCGTATGCCTCATTGAGCATTGTCCGTACACAGGGAGGGACTGACTGACGCATGTACATTGGGGGTGAGTCCCTCTAGCCATCCCCACCTCTGCGCAGTAGAGATTGTGGTTGTGACAGCTGCTGATACAACTGTGCCCTTACGTGTCCTCAGCAATGTGAGTATGGTGTCCACACTCCTGCCATGTGGATCAATGTGATCCATCATAACAGGCAGTGTCTACACAGATGTGTGTGAGTAGATAATGTGAACAGATGTTATGTTGCAACATGTGATGGGGACACTGCTTCGGGTCTGCTACCAACTTTGACATTTCTATACACAGCTCCATTTTATACATGTACGTGGGCCTACGTTGGGGGATTGCGTGATTGTTGTTCATGTGCAATGAGACCACCGCTAGTTCACCCATTCAGTCATCTAATTGGCCAGGTGTGTCAGGCTCATAGATGTGCATTGATGTCATTTATCGGGGTGTATTTGTTGTGCAATGTATGTCCCTATATTTAGCTAATATTTCAACTTTGAGTGAACATAGACATGACACATCTGTGTGATTCCGAATGTTTTGTTCACTAATTCCTGCACGGCTACAATATTCCATGCACTACCCATCCAGACCTCTAACCACCTACATACTTACTACTTATATACACTTATACACTCCTCCAATTACCCAGGTAGTACCCATGTAGTCCAGCAATCCCCCGGTCACTTCCCACGCACTCCTCCAATCGCACATTCCACACAATGTAGTTATCCAATCACTCCACCAACACCCAATCACTCATAAATTCACTATGCACTCTCTTTGCAGTACTCTAATCATCCAGTCACTACGCATGTACTCATGGAAAGACCCAGGCACTAACTAATGCACCAGTACAATTCTCCACGCTCTTCCCATGCAGACCTCTATCCACCTACACACTACTGATTCACTCTTCCAATTACCCAGGTCCTACCCATGCAGTCCAGCCCTCTCCCTGTCACTTCCCATGCACTCCTCCAATTACCGAGGCAACACCATGTACTTATCCAATCACTACAGCAATACCCTAGCACTTATAAATTCACCATGCACTCTCCTTGCAGTACTCTAATCATCCAGTTACTACTCATGTAGTCATGCAATAACCCAGGCAGTAACACATGCACTGCTCCAATTACCTGTGCACTGCACATGCAGACCTTTGAATCAATCAATCTCTATACATGTACTCATGCAATCACCCAGATAGTAGCATGCAGTTATTTCTCTTTTTTAACCAGATAAGGTAGTTCTGAAAAGAACTCTTTTTTTTCTTCTTTTTTGTTTTTACATTTTTTTGTGTTTTTTTAAAACTATTTTGTAATTTTTGGGGTGTTTTTAGAAAAATGAAAAAAGCAACAGGCTAAAGTATCACACTACAGCTCTCCACTGGACGGATCACAGCTGTGTCCACTTCAGCTACAAAACAACCCTGACCCACAACCGTCCACAACCCATACCCCGAAGAAATTGGAACAAAATCACCATCGACCAACTCCTCACATCCCTCAGCCAAAACACTCCCACCCTAACAACGGACCCAGACCAAGCGGCCACAAACCTCAGGCAATGGATTACACACAGCGCAGACGAACTAGCACCCCTGAAAAAACACCAGTTGAAATCATTCAGCAAAAAGGCTCCCTGGTTCAATGATGACCTTAAAAAATCCAAGAAGACTTGCCGCACCCTCGAGAAGATTTGGAGGAAAGAACCAACCTCAGACAACATGACCTCTCTCAAGACAGCCACCCGCAAACACCACCAACTGATTCGTTCCGCCAAGAAATCAGCATTTAAGGACCGTCTCGACAACAACTCTCACAACAGCAAGGAACTCTTCAATATCGTCAAAGAATTCACCAACCCTCCCGCAGCATCCAACGACATCACCCCCTCCCAAGACCTCTGCAATGCGCTATCCTCCTTCTTCTACAACAAAATTGCCGACATCCACAACAGCTTCAAGAACACTCCCAATGACCAACTCACCCCACCCCCCTCTGATCCCACCCCTCCAACTAACTACCTCAATTCCTGGAACCCAATCAACATTGAAGAAACCATTCGCCTCATGAACTCAATCCACTCTGGCTCACCTTCTGACCCCTGCCCCCACTACATCTTCAACAAAGCTGACTCCATCATCGCTCCCCAACTCCGTGATGTCATCAACTGCCCTTCAACTCAGCCTCCTTTCCAGAAATATGGAAACACGCCGATCTCAGCGCCCTTCTGAAAAAACCAACAGCAGACCCCTCAGAACTGAAAAACTACCGACCCATCTCCCTCCTCCCTTTCCCGGCCAAAGTCATCGAGAAAGCCGTCAACAGCCAACTCGCAGCCTTCCTTGAATCCAACAACTCCCTGGATCCCTCACAGAACGGCTTTCGAGCCAAACACAGCACCGAGACCGCCCTCATTGCGGCGACCGACGACATCCGTGCACTCTTGGACAACGGTGAAACAGTGGCCCTCATTCTCCTCGACCTCTCCGCCGCCTTCGACACTGTCTGTCACAGCACCCTCATACAACGCCTCAACAACATCGGCATACAAGGAAAAGCCTTAGACTGGATTAGCTCATTCCTAGCCGGGAGAACCCAGAGAGTCCGACTCCCCCCCTTCTACTCAGAGCCCACCGAAGTCATCTGCGGCGTACCTCAAGGCTCCTCACTCAGTCCCACCCTCTTCAACGTCTACATGAGTCCCCTCGCCCCCATCGCACGTCGA
Organism: Lissotriton helveticus; assembly: GCF_964261635.1. NCBI lineage: Eukaryota > Metazoa > Chordata > Amphibia > Caudata > Salamandridae > Lissotriton > Lissotriton helveticus. The sequence continues at coordinate 4,850,701 of NC_136066.1, forward strand.
CACAACCTCAACATCATCTCCTACGCAGACGACACCCAGCTGATACTTTCCCTCACCAAAGACCCCAACACCGCCAAGGACAATCTTCACGAAGGCATGAAAGAAGTAGCCGAATGGATGCAACAGAGCCGCTTAAAACTCAACTCAGACAAAACTGAAGTGCTCATCCTTGGATCCTCCCCCTCAGCGTGGGACGACTCTTGGTGGCCTTCCACTCTGGGATCAGCGCCCACTCCCACTGACCATGCACGTAACCTTGGCTTCATTCTAGACTCCTCTCTCTCAATGTCCAGACAAGTCAACGCCGTATCGTCCTCCTGCTTCAACGTCCTTCGCATCCTCAAAAAGATCTTCCGCTGGATCCCCCTCGAAACAAGAAAGACTGTCACCCATGCACTGGTCACAAGTCGACTGGACTATGGCAACACTCTCTACGCCGGAATTACAACAAAATTACAGAAAAAGCTCCAGCGCATCCAAAACGCATCAGCGAGACTCATATTAGACATCCCGCGCCAAGAGCACATCACCGGACACTTAAAAAACCTCCACTGGCTTCCCGTCAACAAGAGAATCACTTTCCGCCTTCTTACCCACGCACACAAGGCCCTCTATAATCTAGGACCAGAATGCCTCAACTCCCGACTGTCCTTCTACTATCCCACCCGCCAACTTAGATCATCCGGTCAAGCCCTCGCCGCAGTCCCGCGCATCCGAAAAACCACCATGGGCGGCAGATCCTTCTCCTTCCTGGCTGCCAAGGCCTGGAACTCACTCCCCACCCACTTCCGCCTCACTCAAAATCACATCTCCTTCAGAAAAGAATTGAAAACTTGGCTTTTCGATAAACAATGAACCCTTCCCTCTAGCGCCTTGAGACCCTCTGGGTGAGTAGTGCGCTATATAAATGCCTGAACTTGAACTTGAACTTATTAACTTTTGGGATTATAAACATAATCTAATAAAAAAATAAAAAATTTTAGCAGCGATGATGCCTTGCTGCAGAACAAACAGCATCCCCAGATTGTTCACCACAACGTAATATGGTTGTTGGAAGTTGACAAACTCGGTGCGAATGTCCGGACCTCGAGACGAGGTGCTTGATGCTCGAGAAGTGCTGGGATCAGCTCCCTGGTCACCTTGCTGCATGTTTTCTTGTGCGCGTCGCACCTGCTCTTGTGCAAAATGTCTCGGATGAATTGTCTGCAGGTGCTTGTACATACTCGATGTCCCACATGAGTACTATTTGTCACTTCCTCTTGACAAAATCCAAAGACATGGAGTACAGCTCACCTTCCGAGCATTAACTTTACTTTCACCATTTGGGATGGTGAAAAACTTGCAGACAATGGATTCAGGTCTTTTCTTGGGAGGTGGTTCTTCGATGTCTTCATCATCAGATGGAAGTTGTGGATCCGGATTTGAAAAAGCCATTTCAATAGTTTTATAGTAAAAAAAACACCAACAAATTATCAGAATAGCTGCCAAGCCACAAGAGGTGTCTGTCCAGTGATTCTGCAGACAAAATGACTAAAATGAGTGGGGTCCTTCAATTTTTACAATGGGAAAACTTATGAACCGATGAAATGCTTTCTTTTACAGTGACATGGAAGTCATGCACCCGGCGCGCAAATAGGGCAATCGCGGGGCGACTTTGCAAAAATATATTTAACAATGATATAAGTTTATTACAAGTACAAATATATTATTTTTATACATAGTTTAGATAATGTCTTGCCCTCATATAAACATTAAAGTTATATATATATAGTTTTGAAACATTAAAAATATTTACGGGAGGCGCGCAGCCGGCGCATCCTCATATGTACATGACGTTATGCGGGGCCAGGTACTGCGCACCCCTCGCATACCAAACACGCACCTGGCGCGACCCCATACGTATATGACATTACGCGGGGCCAGGTACCGCGTACCAGTCGCCAACCAAATGCTCATTTTTCACAACTTTACCAATATGGCTCCATGAAGGCGCGCACCCACCGAGATAGGTATTTCTTCTCAACAAAAAAAATAGTAATATTTAAGAAAATAGAAGACAATATATAATTTTATTAACAAAAACAAAAAACTATTTTTAGGATTTTAAAGTTACAAAATATCACCCAAAAAAATGAAAGATACTAAAAACACAATAGGTATAATGAACATTATAGTTAGAAATTAGCAATTAAAAAACTTTTGAAATTCCCTGAAAAAACCATAGGTTTCAGGGACGTTATAGTTAGTTGGTGTCAGTGATGTCATTTGAGATGTCATCAGTGATGTCATCAGTGATGTCACTGACCATGTCGTGAATAATGTAATATGTGACGTCATCAGCAGTGCATTGCAAGGGCACAAGTTATAGTTAGCAGAACTAACTATAACGGACGAATTTCTATGGTTTTGTACGAGTGGAATGTCCAACTAACTATAACGTCCCTGAAACCTGTTTTTTTCAGTGAATATATATAAATACATATATATACTAAAGATCGCAAATATAGGCATTCTATTTTTTGTATATACTGAAACTAGTTTTGAGGTTAGCATGTTCGCAAGCGCTACAAATGTTAGTTTGATGTAAAACCAAACGAGGAGTAAAGTGGGTGGTCAAAGGTCACCCAATCTTATCATGTGGGTGCGCCATGATTGGCTCTCGGGTATTCAGGTTTCTTAAGAAAACATGTAGCCGCTCATGGCAGGCCCCGTAATTTTAACAGCAAAATGACACACTCTGCTACAATTACATCACAAATGAGAACAGCACATTTACTATGCCAAGTCCATTATTTACATAGCGCTATGTAAGCAGCATGTGACACATTTTTAAGTATTCCTAGTGCTGGCATACAGGCACTGAGGAACACTAATTTGATGTCATTTGTCCAGGATCACACGATGTGTGGTCATGTGGGAAAGCCCGAGCTAGCACTCAAGCCTGGTGGATACACATTCACACATTAGACACAAGCGTATGCCATTAGTGCCAATATCGGCAACACTCCTCAGTTTTCATAATAATAATAATAATAAAACCATTTATTAAGCGCCTGGTTACCCAAAAACAGTGTGTCCCCGCGCTGAATACTGCAAAAAAGCTTAGAGGACGAGACAGAAGTGGATCGTTAGGGAGCAGAAACGGAACAAAGGTTATGCCCTGGGAAAGAGAAAAGTTTTACAGCAACATACATAAATAAACCACAAGACACCTTGATAGTGGAGAATATTGCTGCAGGTTTATTTGCATAACAAATATGCCAATATGGTGGGTTATCTTATGGGCGATCCAAGGGCAGGCTAGCCCCTATGCTGCCTGCCCGCCTGATGAGCCAAATTACACCGTGGCCGTCGCCAATCGGTGCTTACCAATTTTGAGAGGGGCCACCCCTCCCATCCGTGGACCGCCAGTCCACGCACTTACTCACGCCCCCCAAAAGGGGGCGGAGCGTTCCAGGCAGCCCCCGGTTGCTCAGGCCCACAACCGCCCGTAGGACAAACGGGGCGCCGTCGTACTTCCAGGAGACACGCTAAGACATCCCTGGGTATCCTTGACTTAGCACCTTTAATGTGCTGCTGCATGTAGTAGCCTTCTGTACCTTTCAGACCCTGGATCGCCCTGTAACTCCTCCACAGCTCTGGGGGTGGCCACCGTCACAACCAGGGCCCCCCACCAAGGTAGGCATCTTTACCTACATCCTGCTGATTACCGGGCCTCTCCCAGATTCCTGCTGAGTCTGCAACTCGGAGGAGGGACCCAGAATCCGTGGTACCCGCCTCGCCCAGCCTTTTATGTACATGTGCCCAGTATGACCTAAAACCATTAGTTTGGTGATGGTTCACTGTAAACATTGCTTGGCTGAAGAGCAATACCTATGATAAGCCACTCCTGACAGGAAGTGCCAATGCTGGTGGAAGTAAGAATTAACAAGCCAGCCTTACTTCCTCTTTCACCCAGTTATCCGTGTATAGCACGTGTCGGAGTATGTCCATTGCATTCAGTCAGTCACCACCCTAGGTGATGCCTTGCCCTTCCAAACTTCTGCTAGTATACCAGGGAGCAGACAGGACCGTGTGAACCAGAGGGGAACCATAAGTATAAATACCTCCCTTATTTGAAAACAGGGAATGCAAGTGTTTTTTAATACTTTGTAGCCCCTTTGTGTTTAACCCAGGGCTTTCCCCAATCTTATGGACCATAGCACACTTGTTGGATGACAACTTCCACAAACTGCTTGGCTGCAATTGTTTTGATTAATCGTTAGATTTGAATTGATTGTTGTCATGTTCAAGTTTTTGAATTGTCCAGTTTTTTATGTGTTTATTAATATTTATTCATGAGGAATGTATAAATGAATGATATGTGTATTCTTTTCATGCTTTAAAAAAATGAAAGGATGTTTGAAATTAAGTTGAATTAATACAACTGTGAAAGTAAAATGCAATGACGTGATGCATTGTATTTCCAAATCTGCATGAGTAACTAGCAGTTCCAAAACTGGTGGCCAGGTAATTCTTTTTTTTTTTTTAAATGGCTGCCAGCCAAGGCATTAGGGCGGGAGAAATTGCACATGTTCTTGTTACTCGACTCAATGGTACTTGTTTCAATGACCACAGAAGGCTGAACTGCTAGGTGGACCTACTGGATCGGAACCTGTGACCAGCGGTCGAACCTAATCCCCTTTCAGTTCCGCCGCTCCACCTGCCTGTGAACATGTATCCCCGAACAGACTTCAGGCACCATAACCCCTACTTGGACATGCCTGAGCTAGAGACGCACCTCTGTCTTTGCCTATTCAGTTTCTGGCTGCAAAGTTTCATGAGAGGCTGTAAATTTAAAGTCCATTGAGATGATCGATAGCTACGCCCAACAGGGAGTGAGCCTGAGAAATGAGGTAGGTACCACCACCGCCACCATGCCCCGCATGTGAATCAGTCCAGGATTACTTTGCCACGTGCCGTAGTGCCCGCTGCAATTTGCTGGCATCTAGCCTGTGCAGTGTCCTGTTCTGTGCACTCCCCCTCATGATTCCACTGGGCACCTCTGCCTGATGCGGGTGACCTAGGTTAGTAGTCCCCCTGCATGGCAGCCTGCCAGCGAGATAATACATCACATACCCCATAAGTACTGCTACCTGCCTTTGCTCGGAGCTTGGCTGACATTCCTTCATGCCCCGATATACCAAGTGGAAATGACGGTATTTGGTCAGTTGACCCGACCACACATCAAACCCACCGAAACAAGATGCGGCCAGGTAACCTGCCCCAAACTCTGCAGAAACAAATAAGCAGGATCTGACATAAATGAGGGGATCCTTGGTTTTATTTCAAAATTTCGTACTGCCCAACCAGATGTGCCCCTTGGAAAGATACCACAACCACTTTGGCTTTGAGCCTCACCCAGCACAATCTTTCATCTTGGACCTACCTCAAACATAAGGTGTATTTGAGCACGCTGTCACCCTAGGGGTCCGCTGGCTCTGACAGGGAAGTGACAAGATGAAGCATGCAATCTGCCCCCAAACTCAGCGGAAAACCCACATGTGCGAGCCTGCCACCAATGTCTGCAAAAGCATGCCACCCCATAGAGTGTTCTACTTCCCTTTGCTCAAGGGGGTGGGGGTAATGTCCAGAGGTGTGTGTATTGAACAACATGTGTCCAGGAAGTACCTATGATTGAAGTACAAATGTCACTAATTCATAGTATCTGGTGTTTTATTAAAACTAATAGCATGTGTTGGGACGGGAAGTCTCCTGCATGTCTCTGGAGAGAGTGCTTCCCCTGCCTTATGCTAATCTCCAGGCAAGTCACTCAAAAGCTACTGTATAGTTTCTAGATCCCTACCTCAGTGAGCATGACAATCATACATGTCCACTGAGGGTCTCCCTGTTTACATGGATTGAGACCCTAGAGCTTGGCTCTGAGGTCGAGGGGGCAAGCCTAGTGCACCCCTATTTTTCAGAGAGTGGCTACTGCCCTCTCTATTATGGCTGTGGTAGACTGACAGTGGTGGCAGCAATAAATCTATAGTCAGGAGGGGTGAGTCCCTAGGCACCCTCCTGACCAAGTCTGTGCAGTTTGCCATGCCTGTGGGCCTGTTGCCTTTGTCTGACTGATGTGTGTTTGAGAGCCCGTGGGTGTACAGGGGAAGCATGGTGATTTGAGCCAGTGTGAGGAATGCGAGCTGTTCTGCTGGACATCCCAGCTCCACCCCGTGCCCATCCCTATTTTCTTAGAAAGGCCTGGTGGGCTGGGGTAGACACTCTGCTCTTATCTGGGTTTAGCTGCACTAACTTTGTGGAGAGAATCTTCCCCCACTGGTCAGGGCCTCCTGGGCTGGAGTTAATTAAAATTCCTCTCTAGAGGGTTGCACAGCCTGATACCAGAACAGGACCTGCTACATGCTTTACCCATGCATTGAACACGCGGTGAATGGTCTGTGATTGGAGGTGTATTCAGAATGCAGAAAGCGGCAGACCCTCTGATTGGATGAGCCTATCAATCAGAGGTGGTAAAAGTCTGGCCTGAGTGGTCAGCTGTGGTTCAAGACTGGTCTATGACTGACGAGTGGCCACACCAGAGCCCTCTGACAGTAACCAGCCGCGACCCCGCGGTGTGAAGACAGAAGATAAGACTGTTCACTGCGGTCTGGAAGAAAGGCATCATTAAGGACCAGCTGCTTGTGAGGCTTGGAGGAGCGTTCGCTTTGGACCAAGGAAATTACAGACAGCTGCCCAAGGTGTGGGAAGGAAGCTTGCGGCACATCACCCAGTGTGGAGAGGAAGCTTACAGCACATCACAGAGGCTGGTGGAAAGAAGCTTGCAGCACATGACGAGAGCCAGAGAGGAGGATGCTTGATTCTAGTCCTTGAAGGTGAGATCAAATCCCCTCTAGGCTCCTCCCTTGCGCTGTGGGAGCCTGTACAAGCAGTAACTGGGAAGAGAGGCCAGTGAAGCAGACCCCCACCTTTCTTTTTGTGATCTCTGAGGGTATCAGGGTGAACTGGCACTCTGTCCAGCCACTACCCTTCTTCAGCTAGCCAGTGGCTACTGGACTAGTGGGACTCCAGTAAACTGTGCCAAGACATCCGGCACCTTTGATCAGATCCCTGACACCACTAGAGCGGTGTCCTCACTCACAATGGGAGGGCACTTCTGTTGCTTTGGGAGGGGGCTAAGGGGCTGATCATGAACATTTGACTTCGCATCATATGCTGAAACTATATCCTTTCAATGCAAAGTTTGGTATCAAGGCTCTAGTGAATGAGAACAGCCCTGTGTAACATGATCTGTAATATGCAATGCTTACTGTGTGTTTTCATGTTAACTGTGTTTTTATAGTGCTTGGCGTCTAGGCGCTATAATACTGTTTGGGGTCAGAACTCTGTCCCAGAGGGTTGTAGAGACTTCTGGTTTTCACTGTTTATCCTAGTTTTATGTGTAGTATAATTATCTTATGTGTATTAAAGTACTTTTCTTTTATAAAAAAGTAAAGCACTGACTGGACATTGAGTTTATCAGCTGGTGGTACGGTTTACACTGTATTCTGAATGTCTAGCCCCACCTCACCTCCTTGAGTAAGCCTTGGACTGCTCTGTCTCGCTACCCTGAGAGAGTCAAGTGCTGGAGGGGAGGACTTGGTTATCCAGTTTTGGGTCCCTTAGTACTGAGGCCCCAGGACACCAGTGAGGGAACACTCCAGTTGATGCGATCGGAGCGCAGTTACCCCCGAGTGCCCTGGCGCCCAGGAAGCCGGGTCTAACATTGGTGGCAAGCGGCGATGGATCACTAGACTTCAGACTCAGTGGACACTGAGGCCAGTTGATAATTCCAGCAGATATCAATAAGCTATATGTAAAATGGCAGATAACATTGGAGAGGAATTGGAATTGCAGAACTTGACTGTGGAGCAATTAAAGCAAATGTGTGCTGAAAGGGGGTGGAAGGTCCCAAGGTCTAAGGACAGGGAGCACCTGATTAGCCACATGAGAAAATGCTTTGAGCAAGAAGTCACTGTTGGGCAAGAGTTGGAGAGCACTGATACCACAAGCCTGCCAAGTCAGTCAGTGCAGGCTTCTCCTGTACCAGCCCCAAGGCATTCCCCAAGGCTTTCCCCTATGCTTCCCCTAGGTATTCCCCTAGACCTGCCCCTAGACTTTCACCTCCCCCTATCTCCAGGGCTACCTTTTCCCCTGTCCCAGGATTCGCCTCCTTAGGAGGGACTGAGCTAGCAGAGACCCTTAAACGTCAGCTGAAACTCCAGGAAGCTAAGGATTTAGCAGAGGAGAAAGCAAGGGAGTATGAAAGGGAGAAGCTAAGGATGGCCCGCCAGGCAGAAGAGGAGCAGCGAAGGGTCAGACAGGAAGAGTGGGCTTGGAAGAAGAAGGAGAGGGAAAGGGAGATGCGGGAGAAAGAAAGGGAGAGACAGGAGAAAGAGAAGGAAAGGGAATTGGAGAAAGAGCGGATAGCCCTAGAGAAAGAGAAGCTCAAGTTAGCAGCTGATAGAGGGCTTAGCTCTGTGGATGGTGCATCCACTTCAAAGTCCCAGGGAAAGGAAAATACCACCAAGGTACCAAAAGAATTGATACACATGTATGTCCCTGGCACTGATATTCTCAGTTGGATGCGCGCCTTTCATTTAGCATGTAAGGCTCAAGGTCTTAATGGTCAGTCCAAAGCAGCGACTTTACTGAGTCTCCTCCCTCGGGAAGGAAATTAAGTGATTGAAAGGATGCCTGAGAAAGACAGTCTGACATATGAGTGCATGAAGGATGCTTTGATTAGGCGGTTTGGGTTGAAACCAGCCCAGTACTTGCAGAGGTTCCGTGAGAACAAGAAGGCAGAGGGGGTTCCTTTTGAGAATTGGGTCCATGACATAGTGAGAGACTGGAATGAGTGGGTGAGAGGGGTGGAAGCAAATTATTACCAGTCCCTAAATCAGGTGATGATTGCAGAGCGTCTCCGGGAGGAGTGCTCTGTCCCACTCAGACAGTATTTGTCTGACCTTCCTGAGGGGGATCCTGAGAAACTTGCAGTGATGGCAGATAAGTGGCTTGCCAACAGAGTGAACAGGGGGCAGGGGCAACCCCTTTCCAAGCCCAAGGGGGAGAAGAACTCCCAGCAGGCTGGCCCTAAACCAGAGGGGAAGGGCCAGAACGGTTCCCAAGGCTCTCAGTCAGGACAAGAGTCTAAGGCCTCTAGTCAGTACCAGGAGGGGAAAGGAGGTAAGGGTCCTTTCACTCCAACGGTGATTACATGCTATAAGTGCCACCGAGAGGGACACTTAAAGCTAGACTGCCCAGTGAAGGACGTGGTGCCAGTGGCACCCGTGATAGCAAGTGTGCTTTCAGTGGGGGCAGACATGAAGGGAGGCCCAAGTGAGTTTAACTTAGTCACCAGGGACATCTGGGAACTTGACCCAGAAGCCCTTAAGCATATTCACCCTACTTCAACGGGGTATATGAGTGTGGCAAGTATCAATGGAAGGAAGGTTCCTGCCATGAGGGATACTGGTGCCCACAGGACTATGGTTGACGTAAATATCTCAAACCTGAAGAGATCATTCCTGGTTCCAAGGGGTATGGACTTGTAGCTAGTGGTGATGACATTGAGTACCCTCTTGCTAGAGTGCAGGTAGAGGTGAATGGCAGGAAGGCCATGGTCAATGTCGGGGTGCGAGAGAAGCAGGGTGCTGGGTGCTTTCTGGGGAATGATCTTGTTGAACCCGGGTTTGTACCAGGCCCTGAGGCCTATATGGCCTGGATTTCATCAGCTGTGCTCACAAGGGCACAGACTGAAAAACTGCTTCCTAGTGAAGTGGGGACAACTCTAGCGGAAGAGACACTAGGGGGGAACAGGCCAGAACAAGAACTAAGGGCAGATTCTGAGAAGGCACCTGTCCTGGTGTCTGCACCTCCTGCTCCTGTTGGAGAGGAGGGTGTGCATCCAGAGGCGGATAAGGTGTTGGAGTCTGGGTCTCTGCCAGAGCTGCAGGAGCTGCTTGTGGCAGGAAGACTGTCCCGTTAGGAGTTTTGCAAGGCACAGGCTGAGTGTCCTACACTTGTTGGCCTGCGGACGACTGCTCAGGAGCAGGTCTCCACTGGAGTAGTCGGAAAGCACAAGGTGGCTTGGGAAGATGGACTCCTTTACAGTGAACCTCCTGACCCAGAGCCAGGAACCAGCAAAAGGTTGGTGGTTCCTCAGTTGCACAGGAATTTCCTGCTGCATCTAGCCCCTGATGTACCCCTAGCTGGGCACTTGGGCATCAAAAAGACAAAGGACAGGTTAGCACCTCTGTTTTACTGGCCAGGAGTAGATCAGGATGTGGAGAGGTTTTGCCATACCTGTCTGGTCTGTCAGGCCAGCAGCATGTCTGGCGGCCCGATGAAGGCACCATTGGTTCCCCTACCAGTCGTGGAGGTACACTTAGAGAGGGTGGTGTGTCTTCCTAGGAATGACACGGTTTCTTTACTTGCAATGGCTGAAGAGTTGGAAGAGGAGAGTGAGTCCCTCCCTGACTTATTGCAAGGTGATGAGAAGGATGTTTTACTTGAGGGAGTTAAGCTTGCCTCTGACCTGACACCTGAACAGCAGGTGGAGTGTAAAGAGCTGCTGGGGAGATTGTCCCGTCTCTTTTTACTTACCCCTGGGCTGACGCCTGTCTGTGCGCTTGACACAGACACAGAGGACACCCTGCCTGCTAAGAAGCAGCCCAGGAAGGTGATCTGGACTGAAGAGTGTCAGAAGGCATTTGATAGATTGAAGGCTGCACTATGCAATGCACCTGTGTTGAAGGCCCCTGATTACAGTCAGACCTTCATTGTGCAGACAGATGCTTCAGACAAGGGAGTTGGGGCAGTTCTTGCCCAGCTCAATGAAAAGGGAAGGGAGCATCCGGTGGCCTTTATCAGCCGCCGACTACTCCCCAGGGAGCAGAACTGGTCTGCAGTTGAAAAAGAATGCTTTGCCATAGTGTGGACCCTTCGAAGATTCAGGCCTTACTTGTTTGGTGCAACGTTTGTGGTTCAGACAGATCACAAGCCCCTCAAGTGGCTTATGGCAATGAAAGGTGAGAATCCAAAGTTGCTCAGGTGGTCCATATCTCTGCAGGGACTAGATTTTACAGTGGAACATAAAGCAGGCTTACAGCACGGTAATGCAGATGGACTTTCCCGCCAGTTTCCAATCAGATGATCGGTCTTCTCCGACTGGGAAGTAAGTACCGGCCATTCTGATCTGGGGAGGGCATATGTTGGGACGGGAAGTCTCCTGCATGTCTCTGGAGAGAGTGCTTCCCCTGCCTTATGCTAATCTCCAGGCAAGTCACTCAAAACCTACTGTATAGTTTCTAGATCCCTACCTCAGTGAGCATGACAATCATACATGTCCACTGAGGGTCTCCCTGTTTACATGGATTGAGACCCTAGAGCTTGGCTCTGAGGTCGAGGGGGCAAGCCTAGTGCACCCCTATTTTTCAGAGAGTGGCTACTGCCCTCTCTATTATGGCTGTGGTAGACTGACAGTGGTGGCAGCAATAAATCTATAGTCAGGAGGGGTGAGTCCCTAGGCACCCTCCTGACCAAGTCTGTGCAGTTTGCCATGCCTGTGGGCCTGTTGCCTTTGTCTGACTGATGTGTGTTTGAGAGCCCGTGGGTGTACAGGGGAAGCATGGTGATTTGAGCCAGTGTGAGGAATGCGAGCTGTTCTGCTGGACATCCCAGCTCCACCCTGTGCCCCTCCCTATTTCCTTAGAAAGGCCTGGTGGGCTGGGGTAGACACTCTGCTCTTATCTGGGTTTAGCTGCACTAACTTTGTGGAGAGAATCTTCCCCCACTGGTCAGGGCCTCCTGGGCTGGAGTTAATTAAAATTCCTCTCTAGAGGGTTGCACAGCCTGATACCAGAACAGGACCTGCTACATGCTTTACCCATGCATTGAACACGCGGTGAATGGTCTGTGATTGGAGGTGTCTTCAGAATGCAGAAAGCGGCAGACCCTCTGATTGGATGAGCCTATCAATCAGAGGTGATAAAAGTCTGGCCTGAGTGGTCAGCTGTGGTTCAAGACTGGTCTATGACTGACGAGTGGCCACACCAGAGCCCTCTGACAGTAACCAGCCGCGACCCCGCGGTGTGAAGACAGAAGATAAGACTGTTCACTGCGGTCTGGAAGAAAGGCATCATTAAGGACCAGCTGCTTGTGAGGCTTGGAGGAGCGTTCGCTTTGGACCAAGGAAATTACAGACAGCTGCCCAAGGTGTGGGAAGGAAGCTTGCGGCACATCACCCAGTGTGGAGAGGAAGCTTACAGCACATCACAGAGGCTGGTGGAAAGAAGCTTGCAGCACATGACGAGAGCCAGAGAGGAGGATGCTTGATTCTAGTCCTTGAAGGTGAGATCAAATCCCCTCTAGGCTCCTCCCTTGCGCTGTGGGAGCCTGTACAAGCAGTAACTGGGAATAGAGGCCAGTGAAGCAGGCCCCCACCTTTCTTTTTGTGAACTCTGAGGGTATCAGGGTGAACTGGCACTCTGTCCAGCCACTACCCTTCTTCAGCTAGCCAGTGGCTACTGGACTAGTGGGACTCCAGTAAACTGTGCCAAGACATCCGGCACCTTTGATCAGATACCTGACACCACTAGAGCGGTGTCCTCACTCACAATGGGAGGGCACTTCTGTTGCTTTGGGTGGGGGGTTATGGGGCTGATCATGAACATTTGACTTCACATCATATGCTGAAACTATATCCTTTCAATACAAAGTTTGGTATCAAGGCTCTAGTGAATGAGAACAGCCCTGTGTAACATGATCTGTAATATGCAATGCTTACTGTGTGTTTTCATGTTAACTGTGTTTTTATAGTGCTTGGTGTCTAGGCGCTATAATACTGTTTGGGGTCAGAACTCTGCCCCAGAGGGTTGTAGAGACTTCTGGTTTTCACTGTTTATCCTAGTTTTATGTGTAGTATAATTATCTTATGTGTATTAAAGTACTTTTCTTTTATAAAAAGTAAAGCACTGACTGGACATTGAGTTTATCAGCTGGTGGTACGGTTTACACTGTATTCTGAATGTCTAACCCCACCTCACCTCCTTGAGTAAGCCTTGGACTGCTCTGTCTCGCTACCCTGAGAGAGTCAAGTGCTGGAGGCCCCAGGACACCAGTGAGGGAACACTCCAGTTGATGCGATTGGAGCGCAGTTACCCCTGAGTGCCCTGGCGCCCAGGAAGCCGGGTCTAACAGCAGGTCTAACAAAACCAGAAGGCATCCTCTGCTTTGCTTAGGCGTGTCGGATTGAGCGGCTCCAGAGAATATGGAAGATATCTCCCTTGGTATGCCCTCCCTTTAGCACCACGTTTACATCTATTATGCATGTCGCTTAAAAAATCTATCATGTGTTTAATGCCAATTTGTTTGAGTTCTGCTCTTGACAACATCCCTTCTATCCCACAGTGTTGAGAACCACCCTTGTTTGTTTCTTGTATGAGTCGTCCCAGTTAACGTGGCACTGTTAGACCAAAGGAACCTTCTAACAAACTTCCAATACCAAAGTATATGCAAGGTACAACATGGGGCACTGTACTTCTTCCCTTCTTACGTTCAGGCATGGAAATACTGCCAAAGGTATCCCCACCTAGTATGGTTTAACCACTAAATAAATACCGTCTAAGGGAACAAAATGTTACCTGTGCACCTCGCCATGGGCCTGAGTATGGGGATGAGTCTATTGTCAGCATAGTTGTAGCTCGCTCCTAATTTTAATAAAGTGCCGCTGCATGAATAATTCTCCTCTTGAGCAAAGCTAAGAACTTTGGCCAAATATTTGAATTCCTAGGCATAAACATCAAACCCCCATGTCTACATTCTATAGGAGCGCCGCGTTTATGTCTCAGGCTTTGGGAGGGCCAGCGTCATACCTTAATAAACCCCCCACAAGTCACCACACAGCCTAGAACATGTCGAAAAATTTACCAACCCTCGATCAGCTCTACCTGTCCCAAACTCTGCGTCAACCTCAAATAAACAGGATCTGAAATAAGTGAGAGGATTCCCCCAGTTGCTGCTGCCGCTATTAGAAGGAAATCCCCCAGTTGCCACTTGAGCTTAAAGCAGCAGCCTACTATGCACGTTATGAGCGCTGCCGTACCTAACTTCATGTCTCCTCACTGTGCAGCCCCGCTGCTGTTGATAGAGATCGCAATTTTCGCCACTTCCGGCTACGGGCCCATATATTTCAAATCACTAAATACATTGATCGGATGACCTCACAATCTACTACCAATAATTTGTAAAACCCTTTCTACCGTTTTCCTAGTGTACCCGATTTACCATCCACCGCTACGGGTACCTATGACCACAATGGATCAGGGAGCTAGCTGTAAAAGGAAAGGCAGCAAAATATACTTATTCAACATATGACTTTACTTTTCATGAAATGACCACGGACAACTAGAAGTTTTGAAAGTTTTATCTCAAATTCAATCACTTACATATACACACTCCACTATGAGGAGACAGTCTAAAATCAAATTAGCAAAGAGTACATAACTATAAAAAAAGATCTAGGAGGACAGTCATTGAGTTTTATAAAATTGCTAGTGCGACAGAGAACCCGCTAAATGAAAAAACTAAGGTAAGGGCAAAGTGAACACGCTATAATCTGAATTACTTTAGTCAGTTTTTATGAGAGAAAATCAGAGACCATAACAGGAAATTGCAGACTGCAATGCAGAAAATGATTTCTAAAAGGTAGGGTAACATAGGAACACGCTATGAAATCAAATGTAAATGACTTTATGAAATGCAATGGTTGCGGGAGAAAGCATGGAAAATTATTCACGTGCACAGATATGTCTTTATTGAAGCAAAGACAGAAAAATAGAAAGGTGCAGTTTTAAGAATTTCAGAGCAATATTTACCTAGACTGGTGTGAAAACCAACCCTGGCCACGGGTCAGTTAAGGACAGGAAAACCCTCAAGGAAGGATACCCCTCAATGGACAGCAGGTGCAGAATGGACACCCCAGGACAGGACAGGAAACCCAGATTAGGATCAGGACAGGACCACCAGGATACGACCAGCACCCGCAGTTTGGAAGCAATGCCAGCGCTCCACCCTCTCTGCAGCTATCAGTCAGGACCCCGATTGGGTCAGCGAATTCCCCAGCAAAGTGCTCCGCCAGCACTTAAGGTTCAGTAAAACCTCCAGAGTCTATGGTCAAATTTCGGACAGAGTGCTCCGCAGCAGCTCTGTATCAAGTCACCTATTGAGTGCGTTGGGTCAGTGACAGGTCAGCTATTCAGACAAGTCGGACAAATTCCCTAGGTGAACCCAGGGTAGATATACTGTTTTGGGGCAGTGTACCACCCCCCAATGTTGCAAAGTGTCAGAAATCCTCAATTTCGGTTGGTCCTAAGGTAGGCTTTGGTTAACACACCAATCAGAACAGACTATTCTAAGGCCCTATTTACATTTTTGGGTGCCGCCTAGCAAGATTGGGGTTCCCACGAGAAGTCGCACGGAATACAATGAAAACTTATACAATGTATTACAATATAGTACAATCTAGATGCTCTGGCTGGGTGAAGGTGCACGTTCCCATGCAGGCTCTGCCAACAACCTTCTTTGGCTTGGTTTCAATGCCACTTCACCGCGACTGCTCATGCGCGGATCTGCCCTCCAAGATGGACTCCCCATCCCCATTCACCCCTGAGTGCCGAGGATACATGAAAAGTAAGCGAAAACAAATTAGTACATAGAAATAAATGAAGGTATTACATGTCATAATTTTGTACTTCACGTTTATCATCATAAAAATATACTATGCATTAATGTGTGAGTGCAACGAACAAAATCACGAGAGCAGCGGGGTAAGCTTCATCACGTTTTACTAGTAAGCGCTGCCATTTTGTGGCTATTACGCATGCGCACCCTTTCCCACCAAAAATGTGACTGCGTCACAACACATGACTATGCCTGACGCATGCGCAGAAGCAGAAATACAATCAGCGGCCATTTTTATGGACAAGGATTATTTGTATTAGTAAAACACATAGGCAAGCTTCACTAATTCACACGCATATCAACATATAATGAATATTAGTAAAACATACAATTGGTATTACGGGATTATAACAAATTTCGAGGTTCTTGACTCGAGCAAGTCGTGATGCGAAATCTTGCTCTATCAATCCCCTCGTTGATGATATTTACTATCATCACATAATAATGGAACCAGATGCCAACTTCTTTCAATCACACTTTGTACATCTCAATCTCTTCCAATAGGCGATTCAGTTTCTCCTTTTCGTTTTTGGTAGGGTGAGAATTTTTCACCCTTTTGTATATCTGATTATTCATTTCTTCCAATTCAAGCTCATCCGCACTTCGTTTCACTCCTCTTGCATTCACCTGATACTTCTTTGTGTTTTTGCGACATTTGCAACAGATGAATATGAGAAATAAGACAAGACCTATCACTCCAATTGGCATCAGTACTTTAAACAATAAGCTTTTACCTAAACTAGCAAACCAATGACCTACATTTGAGAGACCATCAACTAGTCTCTTCCAGGCACTGTCAACCTCGAGTGGTTTGAGTTCCTTTTCCAAATTAGTAATGTTTTTCACATATCTTTTGAGCTGCACACTTTTGTCCGGAATATAAGTGCAACAATGTTGCGCCTTCAACATCCGGCAGACTCCGCCCTCTTTTGCTAATAAGGTGTCAAGAGCAAGTCTGTTCTGCAAAACCATTGATCTGATCGCAACCATTTCGGTATTGACCAGCAGGAATCCATGAGCTGTGTCAGTAGACAACACATCCACTATAGTGGACAATTTGCAAATTCTGTGAGTGTTCAGAACCACTCCCACTCCAGGTATCAGTGCACTAAAAATACTACCCATTATTTCGCCTACACTTTCTCTTTTACTACGCACTAAGCCATTAGTATTTTCATTGCTTCCAGAAATTTCATTCACATGGTATATTTTCGGGAAGACAATGCCAAAGTAGCAGCTTCCATACCAGTGATCCGGCAATTTGAAATAAGCCCTGTCTCCACATATATAATAAATTCCAGGAAACACAGGCTCTGACCCATTTTTGAATCCCCAACCTCCAATTACCTTGTAATTGTGCTCACATTGACTGGAACCAATGAAATTGTTATTATAATAACTAGTCTTCTCGCGGTGAAGACAGAGTTTCCATTTCTTTTCAAAATCCAGCAACAAAGCAGGCCCTGCCTCGCCAGTTGAGGTGCTTTCCATGTTCTCAGCCCACTTTGGAGTTTTCTGCCTTTTGTCATTTGCCTTTCTTTGGAAACTCTCCCTTCTCTTCTCTGCCATGTTTAAAAATATTTTCTCTTGTTCATGCAATGAACAGGTCAGGTTGTCTCTGTGTGCTTCAGCTATGTCTATATTGCCTATAGTCAGAAAGTAGTCTCCCATATATCGTATTACGTCACTTTTGGTATGTACAGGATTCAGATTTCCACGAATGGGAAGTTCAGAAAAGATCACGTCGTTGTTAGAGTAATAGTACTGTAACGGTCCTCTTTTATAAAATAAACTTGCTAAAACGCTACAAGATATTCCATATGTCAGGGGCAGGTGATGGTATGTCACGCCTTCAGCCACAGAAGTAGGTAGCTTCATGCAGACATAGCAGTCTTCTATTTCCATAGTTTCTACATAATGTACTAACAGATTTGCAAAAACATTTAAATGAGTCTGGTTCTTAACTCCATGGTAGTGTAGTCCTTCCTCATCTGATGCTTCTAAGTCTCGTTGAGTTTGTCTGAGTGCTTTTTCTGGTCTTTCTACGCTTCGTGTTGTTAGCTCTTCAGTGTCAGTAATCTGCGTAGGGCCAATATTAGTATTTTTGCTAACCATAAAGGGAATGAAAACTGTTAGTCCTATCCAAACTAATATAACTATAACTATACTACATATACATAATTTGCAGCATGTTTTGCAACAACTGCGGCTAGGCCTTCCATTCGATCTTGAATCAGACATTTTGGCTTCAGAAGAAGTTTTACAACCCCTCTTTGTAACTTTACACAGGTAGCTTACTCTGTGCAATTTCAGGTGGGCTCGTCTTCTTCGGTAGACAAATCAGCAACTCGATCTTCGTCACTTTCGTCAGTTATATCAAGATCTTCAAAATTTTCCAAGATCAGATATGTCCACTCAGGATCTTGATATTTTTCATTCAGTTTTCTTATTCGGTCACTCCTTCTCTTGGAGCTATCTTCAGGTAGCTCTGCGATTCGTGGACTTCTCCTTCTATCTGCAAGTTTCTCTTGGACTGTTTTTATTCTTAGTCTCAGTCTCTTAATATACCTTGGCTCAATGTGCTTCTTTTTCTTTAGTCTTTTAGCTGGCACTGATATTTGGCTTTCTTCTAATGTCCTTTTGTTTTCACTTGTTTGGGGCACTTCAGTTTCTGGCTTTTCCTTTTCTGTCTGACTAGTCCCAGGTCTTGTATCTATTTCTTCTGCCTGGTTACTAAGCTGGCCTGGTTCAGGTAAATTCTGATTTTGGCTTTCAAATGTCTCTGTTTCTATTTCCTGAACACGTTCTTCTAGTTCTGTCTGATCCTGTTCAAGCACTTCGAACCCTTGATTTTCTTCTGCTCGAACTATTACACTATGTCTAGTCTGTCCCTTTTCGATTTCAGGAGTCAGTGGAGGTGTGTCAATCACCTGATCTGTCCCTGTCTGACCTTCTTCTTCGTCCTCAGACTTGATGTGAATCTCAATGATCTGAGGGTCTTCGCCTGTGCCTTCCTCGACCTCTCTATTTCCCTCTCTGTCTTCCCTTATTCGCTCTCTTGTTCTGAGTGGGTCTCCAGGAAGGTCAATTATGGGTATCCACTCCTCTGGCCAGATCCTCGGCAGCTCGTCATCAGCTACTTCCGGGCCATCATCCGTGGGATCTTCAGCAGTACTGGTGCTTGGCCATATGTCATCAGCTGCCTCTGGACCAACGCCTGCAGGACCCTCAATGGGACTGGTGCTCGGCCGTCTGTCTTCAGCTCTTTCAGGACCAACGTCTGCAGACCCTTCAGCTGGACAACCTTCGGCTCCACGTTCCTCGTCAGGTATCACCTTCTGGGTATGGCTGGCATGGATCCACCTGGGAACGCCTGCACACTTCACCGCAGTTGTGGTCACCAGGATTACTTGGCGCTTTTCCCCCCACCTTGGCTCAAGGCAACTTGAACGAGTATGCTTCTTTATCTTAACCCAGTCACCAGGAACCAATTTGTGAACTGGTGTTGTCGGGTTGGCGACGGCGTCTGTCCCAATCTGGCGAGAGATAGAACGCACTTGGTCACCCAGTTGCTTGCAGTATTCAAGTACCAAATCATCAGAAATGCTTAACAGTTTGTATCCTGGTACCCATGCCTGTCTCATCACTCTTCCCATCAAGATTTCATGGGGGCTCAGGCCTGTTTTCCGATCTGGAATGCTTCTGAGTCCCATCAGAACAAGAGGCAAGGCAGCTATCCAGTTCATGCCAGTGGAATCACATATTTTTGCCAATCTATTCTTGATAGTGCCATTTATTTGCTCTACTACTCCAGAAGCCTCTGGATGGTATGCACAGTGCAGCTTTTGTGTGATCCCAAATGCTTTGCAGAGTTGAGCCAATATTTCATTCTGAAAATGTCCGCCTCTATCTGATTCAATATAGACTGGAACCCCGAACCTCGGTATTAACTCTCTCAGTAACATCTTGGCTACTGATATGGCATCACATTGGGAGGTTGGGTAAGCTTCCACCCATTTTGAAAACAGGCAGACAATGACAAGGACATATCTCTTTCCCTCACACCGGGGCATGGTAATGAAGTCAATTTGTATTCTCACAAAGGGACCCCCTGATCTCCCAATTTTCCCCAGTTCAACTACTGTTCTCTTGCCAGCGTTGAACTGCTGCCACGTCAAGCACCTCTGGCAGAGGGACTCTGCTACCTTCCTGAATTTCTTGTTGTACCAAGTCTGTTGAAACACCAGAACCATGGCATCCCTACCAATGTGTGATCCTTCATGTATCAACCGGGCCATAGGGGCGAGCAAGTGTCGGGGTAACACAGGCATACCATTTGGGCCCACAATGACACCATCCTCACGTCTCGGTTTACAACCTTGTTCTTTCCACTTCTCTTTCTCTTCCCAGGGCACAGCATGCTGCCATTCTCTCACTTCATCCCATGTAGGTACTTCTTCAAACATTCTAAGTTGGCAGCTGTTTCCAGCCCCTCCCCGTTTTGGATTTATTCTCATTTGATCCATAGCACATTGTTTTGCCACTCGATCAGCAAAATCATTTCCCAATGACACAGAGTCAAGGCCCTTTTTATGGGCAACGCATTTGACCACTGCCAGTTCCTTTGGTAACTGGATTGCCTCTAAAAGGTCTTGAACAACTTTTCCATTCCGAATGGGGGTACCTGAAGAAGTCAGGAATTCTCTTTGGAGCCATAATTGGCCAAAGTCATGCACCACCCCATAACAGTACTGGCTATCAGTAAACACTGTTATTCTTTTGTCTTTTCCCAATTTGCAAGCTCTAATCAGAGCGATCAATTCAGCTACTTGTGCAGACTTTACTCCAAATAAATAGGATGCTTCTTCAATTTTGTTCAATGTAACTACAGCATAGGCAGCACTTAGGCCTCCCAGTTCATGCCTCAGGCACGAACCATCCACAAACCATTCCTCATCATGTACAGGCAAAGGAGTTTCTTTAATGTCTGGGCGTGGTTTGGTACTGAATTCTGTTAAGTAAATGCAGTCATGCTCATTCTCTCCCTTATCTTCCATTACCATTGATTCAGGGAGTAGAGTGGCGGGGTTTAAAATATTGCATCTGGTGATGACAATGTTTGCAGCGCCCATGAGAATCCTCTCATATTTAGTCAGCCGACTAGGGGTGAGATACTGAGTTTTCGTGCGGGTCAATAGAATCACAACTGCATGTGGAACATACACAGTTACAGGATGTCCCATGATAATGGACTCACTCTGTTCTAAACTTGTGCACGTTGCAGCTACTGCTTTCAGACATCCAGGTAGTCCAGCAGCCATTGGATCCAAAGTGGCAGAAAAATATGCCACAGGCCTTCTGTTCAAGCCATGTTTCTGAGTCAGGACTGACAAGGCACAATTATCACGAGTGTCACAGAAGAGGCCAAATTCCTTGGAATAATCAGGCATCCCCAGAGCAGGGGCTGTACACAGACAATCTCGCAACTTTGTGAAAGCTGTCAGGCTCTCGTCATTCCACTCCACTGGGTCCTTTGCTCCTTTCTTTGTCATTTGAATCAAGGGCTTTGCAAGGACTGCGAATCCCACAATCCATTGCCTGCAGTAACCTACAACTCCCAGGAACATTCTGATTTCTTTCTGCGTACGGGGTAACTGCATATTTTGAATTATTCTGACTCTCTCTGAGGTGACTTTTCTAATACCTTTTTCTATCTGGTGTCCCAGATATTTCACCGATTTCGAACAGAACTGTAATTTCTCAGGGGCCACTTTATGTCCCTTTTCACTCAGATGATTCAGTAGGGCAATGGTGTCAATTACACAATCCCTGTGACTTTTGGACGCCACCAATAGGTCGTCAATGTACTGCACCAAAACAGACTTGCCAGGTAAGACTAAAGATTCAAGACATTTTTTCAAGATCTGATTAAAGATAGAGGGGCTTTCTGTGTACCCCTGGGGGACCCTATTCCAGACATACACGTGACTGTCGAAGGCAAATGAGAAAAGAAATTTGCTATCTGGATGCAATGGGATTGAAAAGAAAGCATGACATAAGTCTATCACTGTGAACCATTCAGCATCCCAGGGGATCTGATACAGAATCACTGCTGGGTTCGGGACAATAGGGCAGCAAGGAACCACTATTTTGTTTACCTTTCTCAGGTCCTGCACTACTCTGTACTTGCCATTAGGCTTTTTGATGCCCATAATGGGTGAGTTACACGGGCTACTCATTACTTCCTGTATGATGTTTGCTTCTAGCAATTTCTGTACTTCAATGGCAACACCTGCTCTCACTTCGGCACTCATCTTGTAAGGCTTAGTGTTGGGGTATACTGCATTTTCTTTCATGGCTATTTGTATGGGGTCTACGTTTTTCATTAATCCTACATCCTTCCCTGTAAAGTCCCACACTTCTTGTTTCACTGTCTGCTGGAGTTCTTCAGGTAAGTCCTGTAAAGTCATTCGCTTTATTTCTGAGTCAGGTCTGATTAACATTAATTTATAGATGCCATCTTCATCTGGGGTCTGAATTTCGACGCCCTTTGGTGTGCAAAAGATGGTACAATTCATTTTGCACAGCAAATCACGTCCCAGTAAGTTTACCGGACTAGT
The DNA here is from genome assembly GCF_964261635.1 of Lissotriton helveticus. Taxonomy (NCBI): domain Eukaryota; kingdom Metazoa; phylum Chordata; class Amphibia; order Caudata; family Salamandridae; genus Lissotriton; species Lissotriton helveticus. The sequence goes on from NC_136066.1 coordinate 4,873,101, forward strand.
GTCACAAACTACAAATCTATGCATTTGTTTAAAATTTCCAATTGTGATCTCCATGGGCTCGGTAACAGGTGTACTAATCAATTGATTAGATACTCCTACTACTTGGATTGCTTCTCCCGAGAGGGGTAGGTTTGGAACGTCCACTGTTCTTACAGTAGAACGTGTAGCACCAGTGTCCAACAGAAAGGTGACATCATTTCCATCAACCTTTCCTTCAATGTATGGCCCTGACTGGTCTACTGGCAAGGAGGCGCCAAGTACACACTCCTCGTCCTCCCCTCTCAGGCCCCGTCAGTACTGGTCATCACAGAAAAACGTGTCGTTCAAGAGATACTGCGAAGTTGCTGTATTTCTGTTTTCATCGCCTCCCCAGATCTCTACGTCGTCACCCTGCGGTGATTTCCCCTTAAAAATAGGTTTAGGTGCTCGGGGCACTTGAATCGTTTTTACCTGTTGCTGGGTCTTTCTTTGTTTTTCATTCTGCGTCTGTGGAATTAAATCAGGTGTTTGGGCATTATCACCTTGTAAATACGGACACTCGTCTCGCCAATGTCCAATTTCTCCGCACTGGTGGCAGGGAAATTTCTTTTTGGCTTCTTCTCTGTTCATTTTAGGTCGGGGCTTTCCTCCATTCCCACCCCCAGGACCTGGGTTCTGAGTATTTTTATTTAATTTACTCAGTTGCTTTTCCTGCTGTTCTGCGAGCTTTACTTGAGCCCACATCACCTTTTCCTTCAGGGCCTTTTTCTTTTCTGCCATCTCATCCTCACAGTACTTTGCGTACCGTAGGACCTCATCCATCTTTTTGGATTGCCAACAAATTTTATTATCCTTTATCCACTGACAAATTTCGGGTCTTAAACCGTTTACAAACCTGTAAATGAAATGTGTCATGTCCTTCATCTCGATGTTATCTATACCACTGTATGTTTTGAACACCTGCAACAGCCTTTCATAAAAGGAGTGCACTGTCTCATCCCTTTCCTGCGTCGTTCTATCTATTTTGGTCCAATCAGTTTCTTTTGCGGGCACTTTTAATTTCAAATGCTGAATTACTTGTTCATATTTTCTCATCACCTCTTTTGATGGTTCCCCTGTCTTTTCATCTCTCGGGTATTCCTCACTAGGCCAGGCTATAGCTATCTTACACTCGGTCCACAGGTCTACAGGGACCACTATGTCGAAGAACCCATCCAGGTCCTTCCATAGACATTTCTGCACTTTTACGAATCTTTCTACCTGCCTGTACCAATCCACGGGCTTCTCTCGCAATTTTGGGAAGTCATTAGTAAAGGATACGATATCCTGTCGGGACCATGGGGCATGCACGTATTTTCCCCCTGGCACTTCTCTCATAGGGCATAGCTGTTCTGGCCTTTCAGCTTCTCTTAGTGCGAATTCGGGAGTTACCTGCTTAGATCTGGCCTCATCCCTTTTCTTAGCCCATCTAGCTTTCCATTTTTCCACGTCTCCCCATTTCTGCAACACTGACAATAGTTCTTTGACCTGTGCTTTTTTCCCTGACACATTCAAGTTTTCCAAATCTTTGTCCGAGAAATCTGCTCTGTATGGTTTCTGCAAAGGTTTCGATTTTGAGATATCTATTCCCATGGTAGCAGCTGTGTCTGTCAATTTTTCGTGAAGTACTCTGACACTTCGGGTGAGATTTTTACAAATGAACAGTAACTCTTCTTCAGAGTATGTATTTAATCTGTCCAATCCTACATTTCCAGCCAATAGTTCTTCTATCTCTATTCTCAGTTGGCAGATATCTAAAGGTTTTGACTGAGGAAGCTTCTACGGAGTATCGTGTGTCCTGTTGCTGCCCTTCAACGCCTTGCCGGACCCGCTGTGCGGGTCCCGCTGCGTCGTGTGACTCACCCTGTGTGGAAGGAGAGGGGGAGCCTGCTCTCATCACCATCATCAAGCCTTGGACCCCGGCGGGGCTGCGAGCTGCCTAGCAGGGACTCCAGTGACCAGGAGTCCCTGCGTGCATCACCTGTGGCTGCTCTCCCTGCCGGCGCCGCCCCTGACAGGCGGATCTAAAAGGGCCAGTGTTTCCTTTGTCTTGTGGGAAGCTTCTACGGAGTTTGCTGGCGTTTGGAGTATCGTGTGTCCTGTTGCTGCCCTTCAACGCCTTGCCGGACCCGCTGCGCGGGTCCCGCTGCGTCGTGTGACTCACCCTGTGTGGAAGGAGAGGGGGAGCCTGCTCTCATCACCATCATCAAGCCTTGGACCCCGGCGGGGCTGCGAGCTGCCTAGCAGGGACTCCAGTGACCAGGAGTCCCTGCGTGCATCACCTGTGGCTGCTCTCCCTGCCGGCGCCGCCCCTGACAGGCGGATCTACAAGGGCCAGTGTTTCCTTTGTCTTGTGGGAAGCTTCTACGGAGTATCGTGTGTCCTGTTGCTGCCCTTCAACGCCTTGCCGGACCCGCTGCGCGGGTCCCGCTGCGTCGTGTGACTCACCCTGTGTGGAAGGAGAGGGGGAGCCTGCTCTCATCACCATCATCAAGCCTTGGACCCCGGCGGGGCTGCGAGCTGCCTAGCAGGGACTCCAGTGACCAGGAGTCCCTGCGTGCATCACCTGTGGCTGCTCTCCCTGCAGGCGCCGCCCCTGACAGGCGGATCTAAAAGGGCCAGTGTTTCCTTTGTCTTGTGGGAAGCTTCTACGGAGTTTACTGGCGTTTGGAGTATCGTGTGTCCTGTTGCTGCCCTTCAACGCCTTGCCGGACCCGCTGCGCGGGTCCCGCTGCGTCGTGTGACTCACCCTGTGTGGAAGGAGAGGGGGAGCCTGCTCTCATCACCATCATCAAGCCTTGGACCCCGGCGGGGCTGCGAGCTGCCTAGCAGGGACTCCAGTGACCAGGAGTCCCTGCGTGCATCACCTGTGGCTGCTCTCCCTGCCGGCGCAGCCCCCTGCCCTCCCCTACTTCTATAGGGTGGAGCGCCCGCTGCGCGGGAGAGCGCGGGAGCGACCGGGGCGAAGACCGGGCAAAGAGCGGGCCGTTTGAGGCCGTTCGAGTCCGGCCTAGGCCCTTCCACCCTGGCCGATCGGAAGGCCTCAAGGTAGGTGGTGGGCTGTGCACGTATATCCTTTGCCCTTTGGTGCTGCTAAGACAGCCTAAAAACTTTTGCTTGACACTCTCTTACCTGTATCCCTCACAATGCCGCTACGGTCAGGCAAAGAACGATCCGTCCAAATCCACACCACCAAGGGAGTCGTATCTGGCCCCCTTGATGCATTTATCTCACGGGCTACTGGAATCCTGGAGAAGGAAATTGCCATGGTGGAGAAAAGACTTTCAATAGATCTTATTAGTGGCAAGCGATCATCACTGGGGGCTCTAGCTACATCTACCTCCCCTGTACCCTCCGTTCCACATGCTGCCTTCAACTGTGTCCACACTTCCTCCACGGACGCTATTGTCCATCTAGAAAGTGTAGGGGTGAGTTCATCAGCCTGCATTTCGAAGGAGGAAAGGCACAGTATAGATGTCTCTCAATGCAGTCAGGGGGATGATTCATGGAATAGTGGGGGGCCCGATCTCAGTCAGCCCTCCGGATACCTTCCCCTTAACCACTCTAACAACTCTAACCCTGCCGAAATTACAAACCACCCTGTACCTAATTCTGGTCCTAACGTTAAAAAGAGAAAGTTGGATTCCAGATTGTCGGGGGAGAGAGACCTGAAAATTTCAAAAACAAATGATGCCCAAGGCGAATGGAGTCAGGGGCCTGAGCTTCTCCCAGACCCTCTAAATCCTTCTGTATTCGCCAAAATGCTATGCCCCTCCCTCTCGGCCTTGGGTTCCTCTAGCACTTGCCCCATGTGCCTTAATAGTGACGAAGTTTTGTTAGCAAAAATGGAGGCCATGTTTAAAACTTTATTATTACCTGTCTTGGAGCGGACAAGACTCATGACCTCAAAAATTGATAGCATGGAGGCTATGACTAATTCAAACCATGCTATGTTACAAACCTTACTTGGCACAAACCATACGGTTGTCAGCAAAACACAAAAAGTCACTATGGCCCCTGTTAGTAATAACATGGTAAGGGGCAAACCACTACCTAACAAAACCTCAGGGCCAAACACCATTACGCTTAAAGGGGGAGAAAAACTTAATATCACATCTTCCAAACCAGGCACTAGCATCCTCACTCAGTCACCCAAGCTAAAGTCAAAATCTATGGATAAGCAAAACACTGGTGGGCATCAAAGCACGGGACCTCCATCACAATCTATCACAAACCCAGCCCCCCCCAGCACACAAAGAGACCAACGCACCGCCTACAACAACCATAGGGAGGGGGGACGTAAAAGAATAACTACCCCCCGTGTTGATTTACCACCTGAAGCAGCTCAACATACTATTGTCCTGACAGGTGTAGCCCCGTTAAAACCAGGCAGTAAGGAGACATATGGGGACCTTCGTAATAAAGTCATTTTCTGGCTAAACAAAAACCGCCCTTTACCACCCTCCTCTCCCACGGAGATACTATTTGTGAGAAGAGTAGATTGGGTGGGTCATGGGACCAAAGACTTGGAGGGAGATTGCATTTTAATCTCGTTTAAAGATATATGGGTGGTAGATGCTATCCGAAGAGAACCCAGGTTTGCAAGACAGGGGGATGTACAAACCTTAGCCCTATCATATTTCTACCCACATAGGCAAATACCCCTCCAGCCTTACCCTTTATTTCGTCAGGTTCCAGCCGTAAGACACCCCTTGGCACTAACTCCCCTTGACCGTCAGCGCCCTTTACTTTCTAACCACTTCGGCCCCCTTTCTGACCTTGAGGCCATCGATTGACCCCATGACCCACTCTGTGAGCAACCCCCTGTCAAATCGGTAGCCCAAGAGCCTATAGGGCACAGTATGGCAAACCCATACCCACTCTGCAACTCAGTAGTGGTGGGCGGTGGCCCAGAGGCTGGTAGAGATATTAAAGAGACCTCGATTAAGGATGACCCTATAGCTCCAATATACCATGTTGGGCACATTGATGTAAAAAATGATAGAGGGTATTCACAGGCAGTTACGCCGCCTTCTTCTTTGCAACCTCCCCCTTTGGTCCAATCGAATGACAACTTGAAAATCTTGTCCTGGAATATAGCAGGAATTAAGGCCCGCTTAGTTTCTACTGACTGGCTGAACTTTGTGGACAGCTATGACATCATCTTGCTGCAAGAAACCTGGGCAACTGAGCCAGTCTACAAGCTGGGTTTCATTAACTTTTTTAAACATGCGATCAAAGGGGGCAAAGGGCGTGCCTCAGGTGGTCTGACGATTTGGGTGAAACAGTCTTTGGGCCTCCACCCTACTGAGCTTTCTGTTCAACATCCGGATCTCCTCCAAATTAAACTAGGCAAAGACAATCAACGACATGTGCACATTTTAAATATCTACGCGAGAGGCCTGCCCGGTGGTCGAAGTCCGCCCTTGTTGAACATTATCGACCACGAAATCTCCGAAATAGGCAGCGAGAATGTTACTATACTAGCTGGAGACCTAAACTGCACTATAGAGCCATTATTTGATATGGGAGACAGCTGGAGCATGGCTGAGGACTCTGTTTGGGACATTCCCGATCTAAAAGTGACTAAGAGGGCAAAGACAACAGAGGTGGCAGTGTCCTGGATGGCATTCTGCCTAAATAGGGGTTTTCGTGCATGTAATGGCCGCTCAACCTCGGACAAAGAGGCCAATTGCACCTTTGACAATGGGCAGAGGCAGAGCCGCATTGACTATATCCTGCTAAAAATGGAACATTGGCCATTATTAATTGACATGGCAGTATTACAGCGCCCGGAAAGCGATCACAACCCGCTGTCATTGTCACTGAAATTACCAGGCCTAAAGAGACAAGAGGAGCCTACCACCTCTCATACAGGGGATGCCACATTAACCAACGATAGGAGGAGACTGAAATGGTCCCGGGTCATGGAGGATAAATCTTTATGGGACAATGTCAATATGGTGGCAAATAACGTGTATAATGATATGTCGCAAATTGATTTGCTGGGGGCAGACTCTGGTTTAGCTAACAATGTTATGAAATTACATACTATATGCTTTGACCAGATAAAATCCCTACTTTCCCTCCCGTGCAGAAGTGCTTCCACTAAAACCAATCCCTTGCCCCAGAAATGGTATAATAGAAAATGCAGGGAGGCACATTCGGCTCTTATCTTATCTATTAAATCACGGGACATAGTCGCAGTTAAGGCTGCCAGGCTCCATTATAGGAAAACCCTTCGGGTAGCAAAACGGGAGTGGGAAGATAGGTTCTGGTCTGACCTCCTGGAGGCGTCCACCTCAAATAACCAAAAAAAGTTTTGGGATTTAGTTAAATGGGGGAAAAATCGTGACTCTTCCACCCCGGCTAATAATGTGCCCCTCGAGGATTGGGTACTATTTTACTCTGCCCAATTCAGAGCCGATGACCCCAAAGCTATAAATCCCTTGGGCAGGACACTCCCGTTGATTCCCCATGGGGAAAAAATAATTTTCTCAGTTGGTGAGGCGGAGTTGGCCCTGGCCTTGACTTCACGAGGAAAAGCCCCTGGTATGGATTTGATTCCGGCGGACCTATTTAAATCCAACCCCGCCATGTGGCTCCCGTATATAACCATGATAGCTAACTCGCTAGCCCGCGGAGCCACAGTCCCGAAATCGTGGAAGGGAGCTGAGATAGTCCCGATTTACAAAAAGGGCGACAAGTCCATACCAGGGAACTACCGCCCGATCAGCTTGATCGATTCGGTACAAAAAATTATAGCACGTATGGTCTTGGGTCGGGTCCAGGGATGGATCGAAACAGAGGGCATCCTATCTCCCATGCAGGCGGGCTTCAGATCAGGAATAAGCACCATAGATCAGGTGTTTAGACTCTGCCTGATCTATTGGAAGGTGGTCTGGCTCGGCGGCGGTACCATCTTTGCTGCATTCATTGATCTGAAGTCCGCCTTCGACTTGGTACCAAGGGACAAATTGTGGGGTGTGCTGGAAAAATTGGGATGTCCATTAGACCTACTAGACCTCATTATCAGATTCCATGAAGATAACTATGCGAGGGTAAGGTGGGGTGGCCAGGGACAAGTGACGGAAACATTTCCCGTAACTCGAGGTGTCCGTCAGGGGTGGGTTCTGGCCCCAACACTCTTCCTCCTTTTTATTGACCAAGTTGTTAAATTCTTCTTGGATACCCCTACGGATGCCCCAATGCTGGCTGGGATGAGATTCCCCCTTCTCATCTTCGCCGACGACACTCTACTCCTCTCAAGAACACGTAGCGGACTTCAGCGGGATCTGGACCGCTTTGAGGAGTACTGTGCTATTAACAACCTGGTGGTAAATGTGGGGAAAACAAAGTTTATGGTCTTCACTAAAAATCACCCAGTTCGGAGCTCCGTGAGGTTGAACGGGGTTAACCTCGAGCAGGTCGATACCATGACCTACTTGGGGGTCACCCTTGACAGCCGTTTGAGATGGAAAGACCAAATTAACATTCAACATCTCAAATTTGCAAGGTTGACTGGCTGCCTCGTTAAAGAGCAAAAGGAATCGACCACAAAGCGGGTTCTACCGGCCCTCAAGATCTATGATGCTAAAATCTCCTCCGCCATTCTTTATGGCGCTGATCTTTGGGGCTATATGGACCTGCTCAACTTATTTAAAACACAATGTAAGTTTTTCCGTAATTTAGTAGGTCTCCCACAGTCGACCCCTTCGACTCCTCTCTGCCTGGATCTAGGGTCTCCTCCGATTAACGAGATGGCTAGATTTAGGCTGGTGGCCCTGTGGAGACGCATATGGACGTCTCCAGATTTATTTCTTTTTGCAAAAGAATTGGCTCAAGTCAGGTCTATCATTGGATCTGGGAAAATCCCATGGTTTTTTGCTGTAAAAACCATTCTTACTGATATGGGCTTAGAACATCTTTGGTCATCCCCCCAATCCAATGTCTTCCCCTCTAAACACGAGTTTAAATCCCTGTACTGGGCCTCGATCCGTTTAAAAAGAGTTTTACTCTCTAACAATAATAGTCTTACGGGCAGGTTTTTAACATTCAAACTCGACCTATTACGAGAGCCCTATTGGGATATAATAACCAGACCACTAGATAAAAAACTGTACCATCAGTTTAGAGTGGGATCTTTGCCTCTGAACTCTTTCTCAAACAAATGGTCCACAGGGTCATCAACCAACTGTAAATATTGCCTAGGTCACAATGAATCTGAAGGACATTTTCTTTTTGCTTGTCCTAGATATGCTGTACCCCGAAAGAAATGGTTGAAACCTCTGTTCCAAAAATCACCATTTAAAACATCTGCGGAAGCTATTTGGGCGCTTAAGACCAACACCTCTGAACTCTTTGTTGTAAGTCTGGCAAAATATTTGGGCTGGGCCTGGCCCTTAAGGCTAAAACACAGGTTGTAGCTCTCTGGGCCACTCATATTGTCTCGTAATTTGATAGAACATGTACCAGTTTAAATCACTTGTCATTAGTATTTCCCATCCGCATCCTTTGCACACTCGGCAAGAAAGGGCTCATTGATAATGAATATGAATTGAAATGCTCTTTTTCTACATAATTCATTTCTCCTTAAATTTTATTCAGGTTTCCATTTAACCGATATTTAATACTTTTTTACTTTACTTTTTGGTTTGTTTTAAATGTGTTTAGTACCTGTTTATTGATGATTGGTTTGATTACTTGTATTTTAATGTGTCTTTTATGATTTGTTAAAAATCGAAATAAAGACTTGAAACCTGAAACCTGACTGAGGAACCTGTTTTTCTAATTCTTGACTCCACCTTTCAATTTCTTCAGGAGTCACCAACGTGACATTCCTGATACCTGAAGTCGTTTCCATCTGAATTTCCTTCGTGTTAAAAGGATTATGTCTTTTCTGCATCCTTTTCCCTGTGCTCCTAATGGGCAAATCCAGTAGTGAGACCTCAGACTCACATTCACTTGTCTGATCGTCTACAATTAAGGGCTCTGGTCTGGGCTGTGCTATGACAGGAGTAATTACTGGGGTTGTCGGGCTCCCTTGATGATCCCCGTACAACGGAACCACCGGTCCGATAGTTACTGGGATGGTCAATGCTTCAGGACTTGTATTTAACTGAGAAATTTTCTGAATTATCTCAGCTCTCTGTTCTGTTAAAGCCTCTCGTTCCTTTTCTTCCAATAACTTGCTTAAAGATTTATCGTGCAACACCAGCGGTGTTAGAGTGGGAGCACAACTCGGGGCAGTGGGATGTGTCTCGCTCGGTCCTTCACCATAATTTGGTCTGGGGAACAAACTTCCTGTGCCTAGGGATCTGGGTCCTTCCTCGCACAAAAATCTCTTTCGCGTGAATATCCTGCCTCCCCACTAGCTGGCATTCTGGGGTAGATGTCTCTTTTATCTACGGGTCCTAGATTTTCGGTATAGGGAGGTATTGGGTAACCCCCTCCCATGCTCGCAGACCTGGCCTCCTCCTGGGGAGGAAGTCTTCGGGAAATATCTCCTGCACTGGAAGGACGGTGTCCTTCATTATAAGGAGGCGGACTTCTCATACACATGTCATCTAATAATTCATCATCCGACTCTCCCAGGGGCACCCAGTGTTTACATTTTTCTGCTCTCTTCTCCCCCCCTGGAGGACCATCCGCTGGCATAATTGGAAACAGTCCCTCTACAATCATACTCTGCCTCCACTGTTTCATTTTCTTAGCTCGGGTTTCCTGCTTCAACTTCGGATAAAATTTAGTCAACCCTTTATCCATTCGGGGCTTGTCTCTTTCAAAAGCCTCGATTTCCCACTCCTCTAGTGCTTCATACTGCGTCAATCTAGGTCTGGGATGTAAATCATTCATTCTGGTTCTCAAATTAAATAAAATCCTGCTGTTAAAAGTACCTTCTAATGGAAAAGCCAGTACTCCGTCATCTTTCGTGTATTCCACCCAATTTTCCAACCATATACAGGTATTGTACCCTTTATCGAACATCATAAAAGATGCGGGAGTATTTGGTGGCGGAATGACAATACCTTCTCTAGTTTTAATTGGCTTGTCCTTCTTGAAATAATTCTTCACCTTATTTACAAGGGACAGTTTTCTCTTGTTTCCGTACATAATGTCGTGCTTTATGCCTTTAAACTGATCTCTCACAAATCCCAAATCTCTCGGATCAGGTCTAGTATGCGGTCTGTACGAGTGCCACATACGATTCCTACGCTTGTCTTTTGTTTACAAATTACTTTCAATCTAAATGCGTCTTTTATTTTCGTGCGACCAATGAAATGCACAAGTTCAAATAATCTCGACCAATGGGTGCGCGGCCCCTTCGTGAGACAGTTCCCACGCTCCGGCACTCACCCCTCCTTTACAATTCCAGCTTCGCTACCCGCCCGCTGCGTCTACCAATCCCAGCGCGGCTCCGAGTGACGTCAGAACTGCTTCGCGTCTGACTCCCTCCTTCACAAGGTAACGGAAACTTTCTTTCTTTCTAAGGTGCTCAGTACTTTATTAATTCACAACGAATACACATTCGCCACCGTGCTCAAGTGTCTAGACAGGAAAGAATTTGTTTCACTACAAGTAAACTACTTCCATTTACTTTTCACTCACTGCGGATAGATCTCTTCTGCCTACCCTTCACTCTAGCATTGGAGAACCTGCTACTTCCCTAGTCTCATCCACTTCTCCGGGATATATCTGAGACTAAGGTTTCCCCCGCGAACCCCTTTGCTTTCACGCAAGCTCCGATGAACCCGCTACTCTTCCGATGTGACCCTGACTAGGTTACGCCACAATAGGAATTTTGCCAACGAACCTCGTTGCTACCATTTATTCAATCATACATTCAGAAAAACCCTAGTTAGTGCTTCCAGTTCTGCCTAACCTGCACCAACTTTCCTTAGAGCAGGTGACCTCGACGCGAATGGATTCTATTCACCATTCGCTATTCAATTCCCCGGGGATTCCTAACAACATGAAACAATTACGAACGAATGGGTTAATACATATATCAGTACAATAATAAGAAAAACAATTTAAAACATTTCATAATATTCCAAAGCAAGGCATTTCCCGTGGGTGATCAATCCAGAGAAACACTTTTACTTTTAGCAGCAGTTTGTCATTTGAACTAGCAGCGTCCAACCTAGCTAACTTAACTAGTCCTACCTAACCTTTAACTAGTCCCTAACCATAACTCTGCTACCAGAGAATTACTGATAGAGATCGCGGGTCACCCAACCAATAATTTTCGCCACTTCCGGCTTCGGGCCAATATATTTCAAATCACTAAATACATTGATCGGATGACCTCACAATCTACTACCAATAATTTGTAAAACCCTTTCTACCGTTTTCCTAGTGTACCCGATTTACCATCCACCGCTACGGGTACCTATGACCACAATGGATCAGGGAGCTAGCTGTAAAAGGAAAGGCAGCAAAATATACTTATTCAACATATGACTTTACTTTTCATGAAATGACCACGGACAACTAGAAGTTTTGAAAGTTTTATCTCAAATTCAATCACTTACATATACACACTCCACTACGAGGAGACAGTCTAAAATCAAATTAGCAAAGAGTACATAACTATAAAAAAAGATCTAGGAGGACAGTCATTGAGTTTTATAAAATTGCTAGTGCGACAGAGAACCCGCTAAATGAAAAAACTAAGGTAAGGGCAAAGTGAACACGCTATAATCTGAATTACTTTAGTCAGTTTTTATGAGAGAAAATCAGAGACCATAACAGGAAATTGCAGACTGCAATGCAGAAAATGATTTCTAAAAGGTAGGGTAACATAGGAACACGCTATGAAATCAAATGTAAATAACTTTATGAAATGCAATGGTTGCGGGAGAAAGCATGGAAAATTATTCACGTGCAAAGATATGTCTTTATTGAAGCAAAGACAGAAAAATAGAAAGGTGCAGTTTTAAGAATTTTAGAGCAATATTTACCTAGACTGGTGTGAAAACCAACCCTGGCCACGGGTCAGTTAAGGACAGGAAAACCCTCAAGGAAGGAGAACCCTCAATGGGACAGCAGGTGCAGAATGGACACCCCAGGACAGGACAGGAAACCCAGATTAGGATCAGGACAGGACCACCAGGATATGACCAGCACCCGCAGTTTGGAAGCAACGCCTGCGCTCCACCCTCTCTGCAGCTATCAGTCAGGACCCCGATTGGGTCAGCGAATTCCCCAGCAAAGTGCCCCGCCAGCACTTAAGGTTCAGTAAAACCTCCAGAGTCTATGGTCAAATTTCGGACAGAGTGCTCCGCAGCAGCTCTGTATCAAGTCACCTATTGAGTGCGTTGGGTCAGTGACAGGTCAGCTATTCAGACAAGTCGGACAAATTCCCTAGGTGAACCCAGGGTAGATATACTGTTTTGGGGCAGTGTACCACCCCCCAATGTTGCAAAGTGTCAGAAATCCTCAATTTCGGTTGGTCCTAAGGTAGGCTTTGGTTAACACACCAATAGGAACAGACTATTCTAAGGCCCTATTTACATTTTTGGGTGCCGCCTAGCAAGATTGGGGTTCCCACGAGAAGTCGCACAGAATACAATGAAAACTTATACAATGTATTACAATATAGTACAATCTAGATGCTCTGGCTGGGTGAAGGTGCACGTTCCCATGCAGGCTCTGCCAACAACCTTCTTTGGCTTGGTTTCAATGCCACTTCACCGCGACTGCTCATGCGCGGATCTGCCCTCCAAGATGGACTCCCCATCCCCATTCACCCCTCAGTGCCGAGGATACATGAAAAGTAAGCGAAAACAAATTAGTACATAGAAATAAATGAAGGTATTACATGTCATAATTTTGTACTTCACGTTTATCATCATAAAAATATACTATGCATTAATGTGTGAGTGCAACGAACACAATCACGAGAGCAGCGGGGTAAGCTTCATCACGTTTTACGAGTAAGCGCTGCCATTTTGTGGCTATTACGCATGCGCACCCTTTCCCACCAAAAATGTGACTGCGTCACAACACATGACTATGCCTGACGCATGCGCAGAAGCAGAAATACAATCAGCGGCCATTTTTATGGACAAGGATTATTTGTATTAGTAAAACACATAGGCAAGCTTCACTAATTCACACGCATATCAACATATAATGAATATTAGTAAAACATACAATTGGTATTACGGGATTATAACAAATTTCGAGGTTCTTGACTCGAGCAAGTCGTGATGCGAAATCTTGCTCTATCACTGTCTCCTCCCCGAGAACGTCATGCACATCCTGCATCTGCTAATGTGTACCATGGAGCCGACAACTGGTTGGGAGCCGGAGGGGAACAATCTGTGCATATAACTGCCTTATCTTGACATGGAATTGACAACTGTTCTCAATACATGGTAGACTTTCGTGCTTTTACCCATTCTTTCCACAGGATTTGGGACAGCAGCCAGCTTGTGGAAAACAGCTTCCACTCCGGCGCTGCATGGCTCTCCGGGTGGAGAATGTTATGCGTAACTCCAACCCCTGTAACATGCCCTCAATTCCAGAGCACACATCCTAGTGGAATTTAAATGGGGGGGACCTCTTGCATATTTCCTGCATATACCCTCCTGAAAGGTAACTCGGTTCTGCAAAGCATGCGTTTCCTGCTACCCACATATGGGCTCAACCCTCGAAAGAGCCTATGCTCGGTGAGCTATTGGGTGCCTATCCATTTCCCTGGAAGTGCGGTTTTGGGAACCCAACCAAGCACCACAATCATTTACCTATCCATGGAGAGGGAACAACCCAGCATCTAAAACTCGTAATGAGGGGGCGTGGCCAGGATGGCGGAGTGAGTGGTCGCATCTGCTGCGAGCTCCTCTGATCCCGGGCCCTAGAACCGTCATCTAGCATCGATCTCCCCCCGAGCTGCTGTGATCCGGCAGCGGGGGGGTCACGGGATCCCGGCGGAGTCGCCCGGTGTGGGGGCCGGCCCTGTGACGGCCGGAATCGGCATTGCCGGCTGTAGGAGAGTAGGGTCTGCTATCCTATGGTCACCCCAAATTTTTGCTTTTTGCTTCACTGGTTTATGACTTAATGTGGCTGTGGGCCTGCTAATCAGACCCACAGCCTGCTGTTCTCTCTCTAAATTGTAACCCATGTACTTTAGGTGCATAACGAAATTGGAACTGGTTCACCTTATTGGCCCCTGTAACAGTGTACCCAGGTACCCAGGGCATAGGTGCTTCCAAGGCCTACCAGGGGCTGCAGCATGTATTGTGCCACCCCTGGCCTGGCCTCCATATTTGACACAACTGGCTGATCACTCAGCTGGGGTAAGTCGGTGTAACCACCCCTTACTTAGGTGTAGTATGCCTATACCTAACCTAAAATGGACATATGTTCCTATAAGTCACTCCTATGGAAGGCCTCATCAATCCTGGAGGCAGAGTGCTTGGAAATATGTGAGATGGTGCTCTGGCATGAGCTGAGCCTGTCTGCAGCTTTCGGAACCATGTCCTTTAGCTGTTTCATGATATTGCCATACCATATACTCTTAAGTGCATTATGAACCTCGCGGTTAAATGCTATCTTAGGTTTGGCTTTATCAAAACATGTCGAGTAAGGTGTCATACGAATTGGAATACTACCCCCTCGCCAGTTCTGGCGACGGGGGTAGCATTCCACCCTTCTAGAGGGACACGACATGTACCTAGCCTGAACCCCGGTTAAAGTTAAACAAAGCCTCAGCATCACAAAATGGATGCTGCCACCACAGACACAAGTCTGACCTCCTGCTGCTGGGAGTCCTTCCAGCGAGGGCAGCTTGGACAAAGGGTTTCCTGCCTGGGGAGGTGCTAGCACCACTCCAGACAGGATTTTGTGTATTGGGTAGGACAGGGCTGAATAGAATCAGACATGCCTGGGGCACACAAGGTGTCCCTGTGCATAGGCCAGTTCAAACCGGTGCTGGGGCTTTCCAGCCCCAGTCCTGGCGCGAAACTGGACAAAGGAAAGGGGGTGTAACCAACCCCCTTCCTGGTTCCACCCAGAGGAGGGACCTAGTAGGTGATCCGGCCCCCCAGATTCGAATAAGAGTGGGAGCTATGTCCTGAGACTTCAGATCATCCTGAATCAACTTGAAATAAAGAAGAAGACTGGACTTCGACATTCTGCTGCTCAGAAGACGGAAGAGAATCTCCCTTGTGGCCAAGGAGTGACCACCCTGTGAACACAGGCACCAACCAGCAACTCGACGTCTGCTTTGCCGCCGCCTCCCGCCGGAGCCCGAGCCCAGAGCCTGACAAGACCCAGACTCCCAGACTTCTCACCGTCCGATCCACAGTCCCTGCAAAGAAGGGACCCGTGGAGGCACCAAGAGACGTGGGACCGGACATCTTGGAAGACCCCCGAGACGCTGACTGCGCAGCATCAGAGGCACCCTCGACGCTGACTTTGGGGTTTGAGAAGCCCCAATCTCGAGCAGCCCTTGCACCGAAGATCAGCCCCCCAGCATCTCCACGATCTGCGAGGGGCCCTTTTGCATCGTGCCACTCGACGCGCCTAACCGTCCACTTGCCACGCGGCTAGTGGCCATCTTGGCGACGAAATCTACAACTTTCACTGCGGGTCTGGTTGCTCCAGACTTGCCCTTGCTCCTGTGAAAAGGAGCACCCGCTCTGACCTTGCTGGTCTGAGTGACAAGCCTTTCTTGATTCCTGCGTGGCTTGCATTAGCCAAGGCCTGTTTGCTTCTATCAAGTCGCCGACACCGCCAACAGCGAGAAGCCTGCGTGGGACAGCCAATATCGTGGTAATTGGTGATTTCAATTATTGGCCATCTGATGTCCGAGAAAGCCAATCGTCGGTAGATTTCACAGACCTTCTAAAAGGCATGAATCTTATCCAACACATTCACACCCCCACCCACCTGAAAGGTCATATTCTCGACCAAGTCTGGACATCAAACCTTGATATTTCACCTCCCTTAGTTTTCCCTTGCTCCTGGTCTGACCATTATTTCATTTCCTTTCACTTACATCTGCACATTTTGAGTCCTCCCCCCCGTACCACTAATATCATGGCTCGCAACTGGAAAAGGGCCAACCTGCCTGATTTTTATGACTCACTGACCTCTACTGCACCCTTGTCGCCGACCTTATTAGAGAATCAGGCTGACAATCTTGATGAATGGCTGCGTCAGGCTAGTGACAAAGCTGCCCCTCTTAAAAAAAATCAAAACTAAGCGCCCCCACGACGCACAACGTTGGTTTACGGACCAACTTAAAGCGGAAAAACTTGCATTGCGGCAAACTGAACGCCGCTGGCGTCGCCATATGACCCTCAGCTTAAACTCGCTTACATCGAGACCTTGAAATCTTATAAACGATCAATCTTGGCAGCCAAGACGGCATATTTTTCACAAAAAATTTTGAACTCTAATAACAAAACTAAAGAAATCTTTTCAATAGTAAATGAGCTCTCCCTGCCAGATAGAGTCACCCCTCAACCCCAGCCGACCCAAACCCTTTGTGACTCGCTCAACTCTTACTTCACAGAAAAAATAATTACAATAAAAAACAATATTCCGACTCCGGCATCTCCTAATTCTCCTCGTCTTCCCCCTACAAATACTAGTATCTTGACAGAGTTCCCACCTATATCTCCACAAGAGTTCACCACTCTCCTTCACAAAGTCAGCTCGGGATCCCCCAATGACTGCTGTCCCCCGCAGGTTCTGAAAGAAGCCTTTCTTGCATGCCCAGGCCCCCCTTTAGCACTACTTAACAACTCCCTTGCTATCGGGGAGGTTCCATCTTCTCTCAAGCAAGCTGCAGTTCTACCTATATTAAAGAAACCCAATGCAGACCCCACAATACTCAGTAACTACAGACCCATTTCCCTCCTACCCTACCTAGGAAAGATCTTGGAGACCTACGTCACCCGCTGTTTGAGCTCTTTTATAGAGAAATCATCCTTCTTAGACCCTCAACAAGCGGGATTTAGACCCCTCCACTCCACCGAGGCGGTCATAGTAGCAGTCATGGACACCCTTAGGAAAGGTGCGGATAAAAACACTTCTCAAGCCCTTGTCCTATTAGATCTCTCGGCGGCATTCGACACGGTCGATCATACCATCTTGATCGACCGTGTCCATAACGCCGGCATTCAGGGAGTGGCCCTTGACTGGCTCAGATCTTTCCTGCATCAACGCTCACAGTCCGTTCACCTTTCCACTTTCTCTGCACCCTACACTTCCCTTCCCTGCGGTGTTCCACAGGGCTCAGCATTATCTCCTCTCCTTTTTAATTTGTACCTCCAACCACTTTTAGCTTCCCTCCGCAACTCCCCGGTCACAATTTTTAATTACGCGGACGACCTTCAGTTAATTTTTCCCATAGACTCCCTCCCTTCCTCCTGTACCAATTTCCAGTCCACCATGCTGACCATTGCGGAGTGGATGCACCACAGCCACTTAAAGCTGAATCCTACCAAAACAGAGCTCGTCTTGGTAGGAGGCCCCAATCACCCTTGGAATTCCACGTTCTGGCCAACATCCTTGGGGCTTGCACCCTCCCCCGTGAGCTCAGTCAAAAGCCTGGGGGTGATCATCTCTGAAGATCTATCAATGAGACCGCATATCAACGCGGTCACTTCTGCCTGCTTCTTCCACCTCAGGCGGATTCGTAAGATCAGCAGGTTTCTTAGCAAAGAAGCCCTGACCCAAGTTGTCATTGCGCTCATCACCTCCAGGCTCGATTATGCGAACATTCTATATGCAGGAATTCCGGCATGCCACCTCCAACGACTGCAGCTGGTGCAGAATCAGGCCGCCCGCCTGATTTTCCACCAGCCTAAACATCAACACGTCACTCCCCTCCTTCGTAGTCTACACTGGCTCCCTGTCTCTAAACGCTGCACTTTTAAATTGGCATGCACTACCTTTAAGGCCCTTTCGGATGCAGCCCCCGCTTTCATCTCTTCGGCCTTGTCCCGTCATATCCCTACTAGAGCTCTTCGCTCAGCCTCATTAAACTTCCTTGAGGTTCCCAGATTTAAAAGAAAAAAGCACGGTGGCCTGAGCTTCTCTGTCCTGGCCCCCTCCACTTGGAACTCCCTTACACCTTCTCTCCGTCTCTGCCCAAAGTATGACTGTTTCCGCAGACTTTTAAAAACCCTTCTCTTCCAAGCCGCATATGACTAATCCTCTGTCTCTGGTCCACGCTACCTGTCAATGAGCGCCAAGAAACTGATGGTGATAGTGCGCGTTATAAATAATTTTAATAATAATACAGCTCGTGACCGACTCCTGGACGTCTTCGACCCCTCGTGTCCACGTGGCTGCAGAGAGAAGCTACACCTCGACGCCTGTTTGCACCCGACATCGCCTGGTTCCACTCTGGTTCCACGGTAGTCACTGGCTAGTGACTTTGAACATTGTCCCCTCTGCTTTCAGGTCTTCACCTCTTCAGATCCACCCTTGGATCCACCGGAACTCTTCACATCGAGCCGCCTGCAGCATCTTCAGCTCCAAGCACCATCGACCTGCGTGACGAAACCCGACACTACTTCGACCCTATGCACCCGCTTCCTGTGGGTGAGGTAACTCAGCTCCGCCGGTGTTCCCACACTGGTCCACACCTCTAGTGTCTGTGTCCCAAGTTTCAGCTTTCTAGGTCACTCGGAAGGTTCCTTTATAACTAACTGTGGTGTCTGCCACAAGTATTTAGAGAGGAAACACGAAGAATGTTCAGAAGAGTATTTTATTTGCCTCATCCACCAACAGCCAGGCTCTCAACTGCCTGGAATCTCGCTAACATTCTTCATACTCAGAATGCTCACAAACGAGGAATCTGAGTTCTAAAAGGAATTTGTACATGTAAAAGAAGCATGGCATTACACATCTCCCTTCTTTACAACAGCAATAAACATAATAACAAAAGTGAAGTAATAGAAGATAATAAAACTGAGCAACTTAATGTTCTTAATAGTGACACAAATGGGTTTATACATAGTCTTTCATATAGGATGGTGCTCTGCGTAGTCTTTGACTTCTCATACGACCAGAAGGTGAACTGCTAGAACAGGTAAGAGGAAGATTAATAGTACTAGAGGATTCACAGACAGGATCAATATCACCTTGAGAAACATTCCTTGACTTAACCACAACTACACGACTTCTGTTCCAAATTCTCCCATCTTGTGACTTAATGGCATTACCAAAAACTTTAATAACAGGTCTAACATGAGTATATTTAGACCATGATTTTCTTCCAACAGGTACTTTTATTTTGACTAGATCACCTACTTTAACTTCTTGAAATTGAACACATTTTCTCCTATCAAAATAAATTTTTCTACAAACTTGTTTTTCTAATTCCCTCTCCCTCCAAGCACCAACATGATTGTCAACAAAACCCTTGTTCAAATTCATCCAACCAGGACACCACATGGTGTTAGGAACTCTACCTTTAAATAATTCAAAGGGAGATTTACCAGTGGTAGAGTGAGGTGAACAACGGTAAGCTTCAATCCTTTCCTTAAGTGCTTCTTTCCAATTTAACCCATTGACTCTTGCAAGCTGAATGCACTCTTTTAATGTTCATTATGCTCTAGCATGTTGGCACCAAAAATCAGTAAGTCATCTTGGTAACATTTCATGCCCTGAAGACCTTTGAGTATATTTGCCATAATTCGTTGAAAAACAGAAGCAGCTGAAATTAATCCAAAAGGCATTCTTTTAAATTTAAAAGTTCCTATGGGGGTTATAAAAGCAGTCAAATCTTGGCAAGAGGCATCCAGTTCCACCTGGTGGTAGGCCGAAGCAAGATCCAAGGTGGTAAAATACTTTGCACCTTCCAAAGTACCCACAATCTCATCTATGTTGGGCAACGGAAATCTGTCTACCACTACCTCTTTATTTAAAGCCCTCAAATCTATACATAGACGTATTTCACCAGTTGGCTTCTTAGCTATGACAATGGGAGCCAACCATTCTGTTGCTTCCACTGGTTCTATTATGTTGTTCTCAATAAGTTTGTCAATCTCTTTTTGCACTTTGTCTTGTTCAGCTAAAGGAATCCTTCTTACTTTAGCTACTATGGGTATCGCATTCTTTTTCAATTTTATGCAATGTTTGTAACCTTTCAAACAACCCAACTTATTTTTGAATACATTAGGAAATTTTCCTGCAAACATTTCTGACAAATTCTCTACCTCTTGTATTTGCACCTGAGGTGTGGCATTCGGATTAAGTGTAACTCCTAAATCTCGCTGATCCCTCCAACTAATTAAGGAATCACCCAAATTAGTTACATAAATCTTACCAGGAATAATGCGACTTCCCAATTCAATAGTAGCCTTAAAATAGCCTAATATTTTAATTGGTTTCCTGCCATAACCCAACGGTATGATATCGCTTTTGAAAAGTTTGACACTCTTTCCAAAAGTCTTAAGTAATAATTTTTCATCAATCATGGTAATCTGGGAACATGAATCAAACTTAAACTCAATTATGGCATCATTCACCTTCACTAAATGTGAGGGATGATCTAATGGACCGCTACTGATTTGGAAAGTTACAGTTTTCACTTGGGGTTGAGACCATTTTCTATTCACATTGTCCCTCTTGTTGCCTCTAGTTCTACAACATTTTGAAAAATGACCTTTTTTCCACAATTATTACAAATAGATTTCAAAGCAGGGCAATTGGGAGAGTTAGCTAGATGACCAATATTCCCACATCTAAAACAAGAAAACCTGTTAGAAACATTTAAGTTAGGATTGAAACTATTCATTCCACTATCGCTTTTTTCACTGGACATTTTTTCTTCTTTCTTCACTTGACAGACGACTTCTTCAACTTTAGGTTCATCTTTCTTTTCGGGTTCAGTCATCTTTTCTTTTTCTCCTTTTAATTCATCCACACATTTTGTCATGTGTTCAACCTGCTTTGCTATAACTAGAACTTCTTCTAAAGGAGGTTCGTCTTTCAACCATAGCTCTTTTCGAATGCTGTCGTGAGCACATTTCAAAACAAATTGGTCTCTAATTCTTTCTTCCAAGGTCTGTCCAAATTTACAAGATGAGGCTAACTTTCTCAATGCAGAAACATAGTCTTCTACCGACTCATCTTTCTTTTGCCCTCTTAAACCAAAATGGTATCTTTCCATTATCGTACTCAATCTGGGCAAATAGTGTCGATCTAATTGCTCAATGGCTATCTCGTACTCATTCAAATTTCTTTGTTCAGATGCTGTGAGTTCTGGTAAATGTTCTAAGACATCTTGGCCTTCTCCTCCTAAACAGTGTAACAGTAATGAGTGTTTTCTCTCTGCACTCAAATTTGTCCCACATACTCTTGCATAGTTTGCTAATATTTTTTTCCATTTCTGCCATTTCACATTTAGTTCTCCAGGACTTGTCAAAAATAATGCGGGTTGTGTTACATTCTGCATTTTAATTTTCAACTTTGCCTCTTTTTTTTTAATTTATTTATTTTTTTAAATTATATTATATTGTTTAGTGCCTTTTGTAATTACACTTGAATGCTGCTTGTAATAACAAAGAGAATAGATTCACTTGTAAAAAGAATGACTTCACTTGTAAAAATTCTTTACTGAATTTATATTCTATTCAAGAATTGTTGAGTAACAATGGGTTTCTTCCTTCCAGTTTATTTCTCCCTTTTTCTTTTTATGTCATAAAGCCAATTAACTTGTGAAGCGCTGAGCTTAATCTTCCAAAAAGGAGTTTTCTTTTCATAGAATTCTTCTAGCGTCACAATGCTTTGCCCCTTATTGATGTGTAAAAATTATTCCTTTGTTGAGAACACTCGCGAGTTGATGTGAACGTGATGCGTCAATGACACGCACTGTACACGTCACTGAAACGCACGGCCATCACTCTGCGTCTCACAATTCCATGCGCGAGTGAGTGCGCGAGTAACTGTCAAATTATGCTATATCGTTCCGTTTCTTTCTTTTGTTATTTTAAGCCCCCTTTTTTTAAGAAAACACCTCCCGCTGCACTCCTCACCGTACAATCTTCTAAAGGAAACCGGTGATGCAGCTGGTGATCCGCCGCTGGGAAGACAACGCTTCCTTTGACGATGACTCAGGCGCTGGAGAGGTGACACGTCGGGGACGGCTGCGTGTTGAGGCAGAGAGGAGGTAGGACGATCGTCGCCAGTAAATATGTGGTGTCTGCCACAAGTATTTAGAGAGGAAACACGAAGAATGTTCAGAAGAGTATTTTATTTGCCTCATCCACCAACAGCCAGGCTCTCAACTGCCTGGAATCTCGCTAACATTCTTCATACTCAGAATGCTCACAAACGAGGAATCTGAGTTCTAAAAGGAATTTGTACATGTAAAAGAAGCATGGCATTACACTAACTTTGTACTTTTTACGCACCATTGACATTACATTGGTAAAGCGTGCACTTTCCGCACTGCTCCCGAGTCCTGCGGGCCTTTCCCGACTTCTTCACTTCTAGTCCTGAACAGCTCCAGCGATTCCCCAGGCCCTAGGCCTCTTCACTTTCCCCATAGTGGTTCTTATACCACTATTTTAGTATATGGTTTAGGTGGCCCCTAGGGCTCATCCATATTGTGCAACTTTTGTGTATTTAAACTGTGTTTTGTTTTAACGCATTTGCTTCTGTGCTCATAAAGAGTATCAGGGATATTTGTAGTAATAAATTCATATATATTTTCAATATATATCTGTGTGGTGTCCTTTCATTTGGTATTCAAGGGATTGTGTATGGTAAAACAGCTTGCTTCACATGCCTTTACAGAGTTTAGCCTAAGACTGCTTAGTCCATGCTACCCCTAGGATAGCTTGTCTATAAGGTTGACTTTACAACCTGCACCATAAGGGTTGCTTGGCATGATACAAGGTGATCACTAGAACTAGTGAGCATCATATATCAGGCCAACTTCTCACATTGGTGAGCAGCGGATTGGGATTTGAGCTTGCTGTTGTTTTACCATTACAATCTTTGAAAATATCATTTGAAAGATCATACAGGTACCTGATAGGTACACTAAAACAAGACTAGATATACTTAAGTTCTACTGAACTTAGTTGTTGTAGAGGATAGGGAGTAGCACACCCTGACTACAACTACTAGATAGGTTTTGTAGGAAAACACCAGTGTAGGTAGATTGCAACACATCCACCACACTAGAGCAATGTCTGGAGCAGAGGGATCCGCTGGACTCATCTCTGTTGAGAGTGACCCTCCAAGGGCACCATCCAAATTTGCTACCTTTCCATTTAAGGAACTGAGGCAACTGTGTTCCATGAGAGGAATCAAAACAGGTCCTTCGCCTACAGCAGGACACCTCAGAGAGCTTTTAGACCAGTCTGAAGCTCTAAGGGACTCCAAACCAGGCCCCTCAGGGACTGGAGATGGAGGATCCCCCACTGAAGATGATAACTCTGATGCCCCTGCCCCTGTAGTTCAGGTAGATGAGGAAAACCAGACACCTGGGAATCCTCAGCCTGAGGAAGAAGAGGAGGAGGAGGAGGAAGAGAGTGAATCTGATGATGGGACTAGCCAGGTGTTAGTCGGCAGGCTTAACCAGGCTAACTTAAGCTTATTTGGGACTGAAGGTGGGTCCAATACCTCCCATGTTTCTAGAGGTCCTCATGGCAACTCCAGAAGGGAGTTGACTAGCCCTCAGAGAAGGGAACATGAGGCCAAAATGAGAGAGGCTGAACTTAGGATCCAGAGACAAGAATTAGAAGTTGCCCTGGCCAAAGAGAAACTTGCTAGAGCAAGGCAGCCTAGAGAGAGTGGGTTAGAACCCACTGGTGGCAGCACTATCCCTAAGGATAAAGACAGGTCCTATGACAATAGAAACCTGAGTAAGATTGTGCCCCCCTACAAAGCTGGGGATGATATCCACAAGTGGATGACTGCATTTGAGAGAGCTTGCAAAGTACAGCAGGTTCCTCAGGAGCAGTGGGCAGCAATCTTGTGGCTCTCCTTTGAAGGTAGAGGCCGAGACAGACTCCTCACAGTTAGTGATGGGGAGTCTAGAAACTACCTGGTCCTGAAGAGTGCTCTGATTGATGGGTTAGGCTTAACCACTGAACAGTACAGGTTAATGTTCAGAGATACCCAGAAGACACAGACTCAGGACTGGTCTGAATTTGTTGAATGTGCCACTAAGGCTCTGGAGGGCTGGTTGCTGGGAAGTAAGGTTACAGACTATGAAGGATTGTACAATTTGCTTATGAGAGAACAGATTTTAAATAACTGTCAGAACCAGCAGTTGCATCAACATTTGGTTGACTCAGATCTAACCTCTCCCCAAGAATTGGGAAAGAGGGCAGACAAATGGGTTAGAACCAGAGTTAAGCAAAAGAACCAGAACCAGAACCAGGGTGGTGACCAAAAGAAAACAGACCAGAAGGGTGGGGAGCAGAAAGCTAAAGACCAGAAGTCTTCAACAGGGCCCCAAACTAATACTGAGGGTGGGTCCCAAACTTCCAAGAAGAAGAAGAAAGAAGGTCAAAGAAAACCCTGGTGTAGCTTTTGCAAAAACACCACTCACTGGACAAGTGATTGTAAAAAGGGTGGAGCCACCAACACTGCAGCCCCTAAGGCACCTGCACCCACTAGTACAGCTAGCAGTGTTGGACCACAGACTAAGGGGGTAGTGGGTATCACCTTGGGAACTGATGGAGATTCTGACCTAGTCAGAGTCCCCACACAGGCTGTTCTGATCTGTGATGGGGAGATTGATTTCTCCCCTACTGTCAGTCTCAATAATTTGGGCAAGTACAGACAGACACCTTTAATTAATGAAAAAGTGGCTCAAGCATGCAGGGACACATGTGCCAGTGTCACTATGGTGACGCCTAGCTTTGTGGACCCTGGACAATACATATCAGGTGATAATTACCTGGTGACCAATGCCAGCAATGTCACTACTACACATAGTGTGGCAATTGTTAACTTTTCCTGGGGAGGGGTAACTGGCCTAAAAAGAGTTGTGGTTAGTGCTGATCTCCCAGTAGAATGTTTGTTGGGCAATGACCTGGAGAGCTCTCTATGGTCAGAAGTTGAGTACAGGACTCATGCAGAGATGTTAGGGATATCATCACATGTCCTTGCTGTGACCAGGTCACAGGCCAAAAAGTGCCTCTCTGAACCTCAGGTCTTGGATCCTGGAACAATGGACCAAGTACCTTCCAAGACAAGGAACAGGAGGGCAAAGGCTGTGCCTTCCCAAATGCCTACAAGTGAGGATCAGCCTTCACAGGAAGATGATTCTGAGACCCCTGAAGGAACTGTCCCTATAGAACTTGAACCTGATCAGGTTGAGTTTCTGGGGACAGGGGGACCTTCTAGGGCAGACTTGGGGCAGGCTCAGTTATTCTGTCCTTCTCTTGAACCCCTCAGACAGCAGGCTGCTGCTGAGGCTGCTGGGAATGCTCAAGGTACCCATAAGATTTATTGGGATGATGGGCTCCTTTATTCAGAGGGTAGAGACCCCAAGCCTGGTACAACCAGGAGGTTAGTCATACCTCTGCAATTTAGGGGCTTCCTTCTTACCTTGGCACACGATATTCCCTTAGCAGGGCACCTAGGCCAGAACAAAACATGGGACAGACTTGTCTGTCACTTTCACTGGCCTCACATGTCAGAAGATACAAAGGAGTTTTGTCGCTCCTGTGTAACCTGCCAAGCAAGTGGCAAAGCAGGTGGTACCACAAAGGCCCCCCTAATACCACTACCTGTGGTGGGGGTGCCCTTTGAAAGAGTGGGGATTGGCATTGTTGGTCCAATGGATCCCCCTACAGCATCTGGGCACAGATTCATACTGGTGGTGGTGGACCATGCCACCAGATACCCAGAGGCAATTCCACTTAGGACCACAACAGCTCCTGTTGTGGCCAGAGCCTTACTTGGAGTTTTCTCCAGAGTGGGGTTTCCTAAGGAGGTAGTATCTGATAGAGGTGCAAACTTCATGTCAGGTTACTTGACAGCTATGTGGAAGGAGTGTGGTGTTAACTATAAGTTCACCACTCCCTATCATCCACAATGCAATGGGCTTGTTGAGAGATTCAACAAGACCCTGAAGGGCATGATCAAAGGATTACCTGAGAAGCTCAGGCGAAGATGGGATATCCTTCTGCCCTGCCTTCTGTTTGCTTACAGAGAGGTCCCACAAAAAGGAGTTGGCTTCAGCCCCTTTGAATTGTTGTTTGGACATCCTGTAAGAGGACCCCTATGTCTGGTGAGGGAAGGATGGGAGTTACCTCTCAAAAAGCCCAAGCAAGACATAGTGGACTATGTACTTGGTCTCCGCTCCAGGATGGCTGAGTATATGGAGAAGGCCTCCAAAAACCTTGAGGCTAGCCAGGCTTTACAGAAAGCCTGGCATGACCAAAAGGCTGTCCTGACTGAGTACCAGCCTGGACAGAAGGTATGGGTGTTGGAGCCAGTGGCCCCAGCAGCACTCCAAGACAGATGGTCTGGACCCCATACAATCATGGAGAAAAAGGGAGAGGTTACCTACTTGGTGGACCTTGGAACTCCCAGGAGCCCTTACAGGGTGCTCCATGTTAACAGGCTGAAAGCATATGTTGACAGGGCAGACATGGGCTTGCTCATGGCTACAGATGAGGGGCAGGAGGAAGAGAGTGACCCTCTCCCAGACCTGCTGACTCAGAACCCTGAGGATGGCTCAGTTGATGGTGTGGCCTTAGATGGCAGCCTCACTGAACATCAGCAACATGACTGTAGACAGGTTTTGCAGTCATTTCGACATATGTTCTCCCTGACACCCAGTCAGACTAACTGGTGTACCCATGTGGTGGACACTGGTGATAGTCTTCCTGTAAAGAACAAAATTTACAGGCAGCCTGACCATGTCAGAGACTGTATCAAGGCTGAGGTGCAAAAGATGCTGGAGTTAGGTGTCATTGAGCCTTCAGAGAGCCCCTGGGCTAGCCCAGCGGTTCTGGTCCCCAAACCTCACACCAAAGATGGGAAGAGAGAGATGAGGTTCTGTGTGGACTACAGAGGACTCAATGCTGTCACTAGGACAGATGCACACCCAATTCCAAGAGCAGATGAGCTCATAGACAAATTGGCTTCTGCCAAGTATTTGAGCACATTCGACTTGACAGCTGGCTACTGGCAAATCAGGTTAGCTGAGGAGTCTAAAGCCAAGACAGCATTTTCTACCCCCAGTGGGCATTACCAATTTGTGGTGATGCCCTTTGGTTTGAAAAATGCACCTGCCACCTTCCAAAGGTTGGTGAATCAAGTCCTTACTGGGTTGGATGACTTTTGTGCAGCATATCTGGATGATATTGCTGTATTTAGCTCCACCTGGGAGGATCACCTGGTCCACCTGAAGGAAGTGCTAGAGGCTCTGCAAAAGGCAGGCCTCACTATCAAGGCAACCAAGTGCCAGATAGGGCAGAGTAAGGTTGTGTACTTGGGCCACCTTGTGGGTGGAGGCCAAGTTCAACCACTGGAGAGTAAGATTCAGACCATAAAGGACTGGACTCCTCCAACTACCCAGACTCAGGTCAGAGCTTTCTTGGGCCTGACTGGGTACTACAGGAAGTTTGTTAAGAACTATGGGTCCATTGTGACTCCTCTTAATGATCTGACATCCAAGAAGATGCCCAAAAAGGTTCAGTGGACAGAATACTGTCAAAAGGCATTTGATGACCTGAAGAAGGCCATGTGCTCTGCACCTATCCTGAAGAGTCCTGACTACTCCAGAGAGTTTATTGTCCAAACAGATGCTTCTGAGTTGGGAGTGGGAGCTGTGCTTTCACAACTTAATGTAGATGGTCAAGACCAGCCCATTGCTTTCATTAGCAGAAGGCTGACCCCCAGAGAGAAACGTTGGTCAGCCATTGAGAGGGAGGCCTTTGCTGTGGTGTGGGCCCTGAAGAAGTTGAGACCATACTTGTTTGGCACTCACTTCAAGATTCAGACCGACCATAAGCCCCTCTTATGGCTTAATCAGATGAAGGGTGAAAACCCCAAACTGCTCAGGTGGTCCATTTCCCTACAGGGGATGGACTTTACAGTGGAGCACCGCCCAGGGACTGACCATGGTAATGCAGATGGTCTCTCCAGGTACTTCCACTTAGAACATGAAGACACAACTGGTCAAGGTTAGTCTAATGTCCCTGCGTTTGGGGGGGGGGGTTGTGTAGTAGAGTACCCTCGAAAGAGCCTATGCTCGGTGAGCTATTGGGTGCCTATCCATTTCCCTGGAAGTGCGGTTTTGGGAACCCAACCAAGCACCACAATCATTTACCTATCCATGGAGAGGGAACAACCCAGCATCTAAAACTCGTAATGAGGGGGCGTGGCCAGGATGGCGGAGTGAGTGGTCGCATCTGCTGCGAGCTCCTCTGATCCCGGGCCCTAGAACCGTCATCTAGCATCGATCTCCCCCCGAGCTGCTGTGATCCGGCAGCGGGGGGGTCACGGGATCCCGGCGGAGTCGCCCGGTGTGGGGGCCGGCCCTGTGACAGCCGGAATCGGCATTGCCGGCTGTAGGAGAGTAGGGTCTGCTATCCTATGGTCACCCCAAATTTGTGCTTTTTGCTTCACTGGTTTATGACTTAATGTGGCTGTGGGCCTGCTAATCAGACCCACAGCCTGCTGTTCTCTCTCTAAATTGTAACCCATGTACTTTAGGTGCATAACGAAATTGGAACTGGTTCACCTTATTGGCCCCTGTAACAGTGTACCCAGGTACCCAGGGCATAGGTGCTTCCAAGGCCTACCAGGGGCTGCAGCATGTATTGTGCCACCCCTGGCCTGGCCTCCATATTTGACACAACTGGCTGATCACTCAGCTGGGGTAAGTCGGTGTAACCACCCCTTACTTAGGTGTAGTATGCCTATACCTAACCTAAAATGGACACATATGTTCCTATAAGTCACTCCTATGGAAGGCCTCATCAATCCTGGAGGCAGAGTGCTTGGAAATATGTGAGATGGTGCTCTGGCATGAGCTGAGCCTGTCTGCAGCTTTCGGAACCATGTCCTTTAGCTGTTTCATGATATTGCCATACCATATACTCTTAAGTGCATTATGAACCTCGCGGTTAAATGCTATCTTAGGTTTGGCTTTATCAAAACATGTCGAGTAAGGTGTCATACGAATTGGAATACTACCCCCTCGCCAGTTCTGGCGACGGGGGTAGCATTCCACCCTTCTAGAGGGACACGACATGTACCTAGCCTGAACCCCGGTTAAAGTTAAACAGAGCCTCAGCATCACAAAATGGATGCTGCCACCACAGACACAAGTCTGACCTCCTGCTGCTGGGAGTCCTTCCAGCGAGGGCAGCTTGGACAAAGGGTTTCCTGCCTGGAGAGGTGCTAGCACCACTCCAGACAGGATTTTGTGTATTGGGTAGGACAGGGCTGAATAGAATCAGACATGCCTGGGGCACACAAGGTGTCCCTGTGCATAGGCCAGTTCAAACCGGTGCTGGGGCTTTCCAGCCCCAGTCCTGGCGCGAAACTGGACAAAGGAAAGGGGGTGTAACCACCCCCCTTCCTGGTTCCACCCAGAGGAGGGACCTAGTAGGTGATCCGGCCCCCCAGATTCGAATAAGAGTGGGAGCTGTGTCCTGAGACTTCAGATCATCCTGAATCAACTTGAAATAAAGAAGAAGACTGGACTTCGACATTCTGCTGCTCAGAAGACGGAAGAGAATCTCCCTTGTGGCCAAGGAGTGACCACCCTGTGAACACAGGCACCAACCAGCAACTCGACGTCTGCTTTGCCGCCGCCTCCTGCCAGAGCCCGAGCCCAGAGCCTGACAAGACCCAGACTCCCAGACTTCTCACCGCCCGATCCACAGTCCCTGCAAAGAAGGGACCCGTGGAGGCACCGAGAGACGTGGGACCGGACATCTTGGAAGACCCCCGAGACGCTGACTGCGCAGCATCAGAGGCACCCTCGACGCTGTGCTTTGGGGTTTGAGAAGCCCCAACCTCGAGCAGCCCTTGCACCGAAGATCCGCCCTTCAGCATCTCCACGATCTGCGTGGGGCCCTTTTGCATCGTGCCACTCGATGCGCCTAACCGTCCACTTGCCACGCGGCTAGTGGCCATCTTGGCGACAAAATCTACAACTTTCACTGCGGGTCTGGTTGCTCCAAACTTGCCCTTGCTCCTGTGAAAAGGAGCACCCGCTCTGACCTTGCTGGTCCGAGTGACAAGCCTTTCTTGATTTCTGCGTGGCTTGCATTAGCCAAGGCCTGTTTGCTTCTATCAAGTCGCCGACACCGCCAACAGCGAGAAGCCTGCGTGGGACAGCTCGTGACTGACTCCTGGATGTCTTCGACCCCTTGTGTCCACGTGGCTGCAGAGAGAAGCTACACCTCGACGCCTGTTTGCACCCGACATCGCCTGGTTCCACTCTGGTTCCACGGTAGTCACTGGCTAGTGACTTTGAACATTGTCCCCTCTGCTTTCAGGTCTTCACCTCTTCAGATCCACCCTTGGATCCACCGGAACTCTTCACATCGAGCCGCCTGCAGCATCTTCAGCTCCAAGCACCATCGACCTGCGTGACGAAACCCGACACTACTTCGACCCTATGCACCCGCTTCCTGTGGGTGAGGTAACTCAGCTCCGCCGGTGTTCCCACACTGGTCCACACCTCTAGTGTCTGTGTCCCAAGTTTCAGCTTTCTAGGTCACTCGGAAGGTTCCTTTATAACTAACTTTGTACTTTTTACGCACTATTGACATTACATTGGTAAAGCGTGCACTTTCCGCACTGCTCCCGAGTCCTGCGGGCCTTTCCCGACTTCTTCACTGCTAGTCCCGAACAGCTCCAGCGATTCCCCAGGCCCTAGGCCTCTTCACTTTCCCCATATTGGTTCTTATACCACTATTTTAGTATATGGTTTAGGTGGCCCCTAGGGCTCATCCATATTGTGCAACTTTTGTGTATTTAAACTGTGTTTTGTTTTAACGCATTTGGTTCTGTGCTCATAAAGAGTATCAGGGATATTTGTAGTAATAAATTCATATATATTTTCAATATATATCTGTGTGGTGTCCTTTCATTTGGTATTCAAGGGATTGTGTATGGTAAAACATCTTGCTTCACATGCCTTTACAGAGTTTAGCCTAAGACTGCTTAGTCCATGCTACCCCTAGGATAGCTTGTCTATAAGGTTGACTTTACAACCTGCACCATAAGGGTTGCTTGGCATGATACAAGGTGATCACTAGAACTAGTGAGCATCATATATCAGGCCAACTTCTCACACCGGCGCCATTGCAAGGGACGGCTGACCGAAGCCCGGGCCCGTGGCGCAGAGAGGAGCAGCCCCGAGGGGGTGGTGCGGCCGGAGACGCCTGGCCTGGCGACCCTGCCCTGAGGTGGCGGAGAGGCGGGCCCGGCCTCGCGGGGGGCCCCGGAGCAGCGAAGGCGCAGACGCTGACGGCCGAGAGTGAGGAGGAATCAGTGCAGACCCGGCGGGAGGAGCTACGAGTGGCCGGGGCTGCGGCCTGCATACTGGGCCCTGGCGGGGGCTGGAGAGCGTCGTCGCCCTACCACACGCTCCCTACCATTGGAGCGGAAGCTGGGACCGGACACCGCCGCCACTCGAGGGGACGGCGGCCTGGGGCCCAAACCCGAAGCAAGTAAGGAGCAGCCCCCGGGGAGGTGGCACGACCCAGAAGCGCCTGTCTCGGCGCCCCTGCTGGGAGGTGACAGGAGGCCCGGCCACGAGGGAGGTCCCGGAGTCGAGTGAAGGCTGACGCCCGAGGGTGCAAGGACACGAGTGCGGGCCCCGGCGGAGGAGCTACGGGAGGCCGGGGCTGCGGCCTACA
The DNA here is from genome assembly GCF_964261635.1 of Lissotriton helveticus. Lineage (NCBI taxonomy): Eukaryota > Metazoa > Chordata > Amphibia > Caudata > Salamandridae > Lissotriton > Lissotriton helveticus. The sequence continues at coordinate 4,904,942 of NC_136066.1, forward strand.
CACTGGGCCTTGGCCAGGGCTGGAAGGGGCCGGAGCTGCGGCCTACACACTGGGCCTCGGCTGAGGTTGGGGAGCGCCCTCGCCCTGCCACGCGCTCCTTGCCACCGGGACGAGATACCGGACTGGAGCACGCACCCGAGGGGGCCTGTTGTGGTCTTTATTTCTGCCATCGGGAGGTGCTGCGAGACACGCCGGCTGCGGCCCATCGCCCAGGCCCCTCTGGCGATTTGGCGATAATTGGGCCTACCAGTGCGGAAGGGGTGACGTTGTGAGGGGCTGAGGTGGAGTGAGCCGCCCCTCTACAGGATTGCTGCTAGAAGAGGAGGAGGGCTACCTGATTTGTGCCTCTGTGACTGCATGGCCCTGGCGGCTTGGGGGTTCGCCTAGAGTGCCTGGTCTTCGGCGCCCGAGGAGGGGACAGCGCGGCGAGCGGGGCTCCCGAGTGCCTGGGTGGCTCCTGGACGGGTGGAGTGACAGTGTGGCGCCCCTCGTTTGCCGCTGGCCCAGCCCTGGGATTGCGGACCCGGCAACGCTGTCCGGCCTAGAAGAGGGGGGGGACGGAGCGTGGTGCATGTGGCTGGGGTGCGGTGCGCCTCGAGAACCAGCAGCAGACTGCCGGTAGCACCCAGGGGAGGAGAGAGGCGACAGCATCGGATTGGCGGCGCCTTACGTGGCCCAGGAACACGCTACTGCAAGCAGGATGGCCGGCAACAGAGGGCCCAAGAAGGGGGATCGGACCCTACCGGATATGCTGAACAGAAACGCTGCGAGGCAAGATCGAGGGCAGCAATCTTCGAGCCCCCAGGGTGGCTCCCAGGGAGCGCACGGAGGGGAACCCCCGGTCACCAGATCTTTCCTGGAATCTCTTTTCAGCTCCCTGCGGGAAGACTTTCAGACGCTAAAACAAGAGGTGGCTGGTGAAGTGCGGGAGGTGCGACGAGAGGTTGACGGGCTGGGCGAGAGGGTAGCCACGATGGAGGAAGCCGGTCATGCCCGAGACGAAGAGATCTCACAGCTGCAGCAGGAAGTGGTACGGCTACGGGACCAGCAAATTGACATCCAAGCACATGCCGAGGACCTTGAAAACCGGTCCCGGAGAAACAACATTCGCGTCCGGGGAGTTCCTTCCGGAGCAGAGGAGGAAGACATGGCCGGCTTCTTGAGAGACTTATTCAGGGAGGTCCTGGGGGAGCCGGCCGACTTTCCAGTTCAAATTGATAGGGCGCATAGAGTTGGCCTGCGGCGCCGTTCTTCCGCTCCCCCTCCGGATATCCTAGCGTTCCTGCCAGACTACCCTCTGAAGGAACGAATCCTTCGAGAAGCACCATTGAAACTCTCTTTGGAATTTCGGGGTCACCGGGTGGCCCTCTTCCAGGACTTGTCAACGATCACCCTACAGAAACGCCGGGCCTTTAAGATCGCAACTGACTTTCTGAGGGAACATGACACTCGATACTCGTGGGGACATCCTTTCCGCATCATCTTCCGCTGGAACGGGACCCTGCATCAGCTACGCTCTCTCCAAGACACTTGTGGTGTCCTGGGCATCACTGCGACGGACGAGGAAACCCCGACTCCGAATCGCTGGCGCGTCACCAGGGACGGTTGGCAGGCGGTCCCTAGGCGTCGCCCCTCTGCCTCTTCTGCCCGACCGGACTCACCTACCATTCGAGCTGAGATGGACGACGCGGTGAGAGGAGTGGCCAGGGACACGGCGTCTGGAGATATGGCGCTGACTGCTTAAGAAGTACTCCGGGGGGAGATCGTCAACGCTTCTAGTGTAATGCAGGTTTGGGGGTCCTGGGGGAGGGAGGGGGGCGGGTTGATGCGTAGTGGCTGGACGTCCACTTTTGTGCCTTTCCACAGACTTGTCCGTTAAGGACCGGACTGGGACAATGGGTTCTTTGGGTCAGTTGGGGGACCTGGGGGAGAGGGTAGGGAGGGGAATCGGGGAATTGGATAGTTCAGGGGTTGTTCGGGGGAAGGGGGGAGGGATCCGGGAGTTGGGATGGGGGGGGAGGGTCGTCCAGTGCACAGTACGAATGTTGGGAGTTTTGAAGATGATCACACGATTTAGTTTGCCTGCGTCAGGAGGCCACATGCACACATGCATATCCCTCTCTGCTTTGCTGCTTTTGATGCCGTTGTGGGCGCCTTTGCGCTCCGCCTTAGCAGGCGGGGTTCCTCTTGCTTGCTGCCTTTCTTCTTTCCATGCCTCCTACTTCCTTTAAGGTAGTCACCCTGAACGTTAGGGGTCTGAACAATCCTGTCAAACGGCGGGCGGTGCTCTCCCTCCTTGAGAATACACACGCTGACATTTGCCTCTTGCAGGAGACGCACCTGCTGCCGCAGGACACACATAGACTGCGCTCCCGTAAGTTCCCGTCACAGTTCTTCTCATCTAGTTCCTCCAGGGGTGGCAATTCTGGTATCTAGTCACTTTAAAGGGGAGGTCCTCCACAAATTAGCGGAACAGAAGGGTAGGCTGTTGGCGTATCGGTTTAGAATTGGGGGTCTTATGTTTACCATAGGGTCCCTGTATAGCCCTAATGACCGACAAGAACGCTTCCTGCGTACAGCGGTCGAGGATATCACTGCCTCACAAGATAGATATGTCATCATTGGAGGGGATTTCAACATGGTCTTTGATTCGGCTATCGACCGGTCGGCACAGCGCTACCCGCAGGTCGGGGAACTCTCGGCCGACGGTAAAGCGTGGCTGGCGGAGGTGGGGCTCCTCGACCTCTGGCGCCACTTGCACCCCACGGACAGGGACTACTCGTACTACTCCCATGCGCACAAGACGTATGCTAGGCTGGACCACTTGTTGGTCACGTCCCCTGTGCGGGCGCTAGTTTCGGGATCGGACATAGGGGTGCTGTCCCTTTCGGATCACGCCCCGGTAGATGCCACGTTGAGTTTACCCCCAGTGGTTCTTCCCCCTCGGACGTGGCGCCTGCGAGACACCCTGCTGCACAGGAAGGTGGTGGTAGATCGTATTGACGACGCTATCCGGGAATACCTGACGCATAATGACAACACGGACACCGCCCGGGCTACACAGTGGGCGGCATTGAAAGCGGTCCTCAGGGGGGTATTCCTAGCGATCTCCTCGGCTGAAAATAAAGAGAGACAGGCGAAAAGGGAGGAGCTCACCGACGCGGTCCGCGAGCTTGAACAGATCCATCGCAGAACGGGGGCCCCTAGAATATGGCGACAGCTTAAAGGTGCAAGGAAGGCCCTAGCTGCTCTGGACTTGGACCGAGCGGAGTACGCTGCACTCCGGTTGCGTCACACCTTCTACACAGGGGGTGACCGCTGTGGCAAGTTGCTAGCCAACAGACTTCGAGTAGCACGCCAGAGTCAACTAGTGAAGGCGATCTCTAGCCCTACGGGGACCACGGAAACGGAGGACGCCCACATCGCGGCCGTTTTCCGTGGGTTTTATGAGGACCTTTACACTGGGGAGCCGCCGGATGCGCCGGCCGCGGCCGCGTATTTGGACTCTGTCGCCCTGCCCTCCCTGGACCCCCTACAGGCGGAACACCTGGACAGGGATATTAGGATAGAGGAGGTGATCTCCGCCATTGCCCGGCTTAAGCATGGCAAAGCACCGGGCCCGGACGGGTATACCGCGCTTTTTTACAAAACGTTTTGTGCATCGCTGGCCCCTATCCTTACCCGTCTTTTCAATTTGTTTGCCGCAACGGGGGCTATTCTGCCTGATCTTTTGCGCGCCTCCATCACGGTGATCCCCAAATCCGGGAAGGACCCGACGCTCTGTGGATCGTACAGGCCGATATCTCTGCTGAATGTCGATCTAAAATTGTATACGGGGATCCTAGCCGCTCGCTTGGCCCCGCACTTATCTGGTCTTATAGACCCTGACCAGGCTGGTTTCGTGCCGGGGAGGCAGACGGTTGACAATACGAAACGGATCGTTCACCTGCTCGAGAAGGCCTCCCGGATCCCGGGGGAACGTATGATGTTAGCGGTGGACGCTGAGAAGGCGTTCGACCGAGTGCACTGGCCCTACCTGGAACAAGTACTAGTGAAGGTGGGCATAGGGGACAAGTTCCGCTCTATGGTTTTCAACTGCTACAGACGGCCGACTGCAGTGGTTCGGGTGAACGGGTATGCCTCTCGGGATTTTAACATTGAGAGGGGCACCAGGCAGGGGTGTCCACTTTCCCCCCTGCTCTTTGCTCTTTATATGGAGCCGTTCGCCCAACGGATACGGAACAACCCGGCGGTGACCGGCGTGCGGATGGGAGGCTTTACGCACGCTATCAGCCTCTATGCTGATGATGTCATCTTGTCACTTGACGAACCTCGGACAGCCTTGCCGGCCTGCGTCGAGGAGCTGGCCTCCTTTGGCGCGGTGGCGGGGTTTAAACTGAATATGGGGAAGTCGGTGGCTTTGGATGTCTCCCTTGATCCCTCCACCAGGACGGAATTGCAGAGCCGCTTCCCCATGATGTGGTCGTCAGAAGCGATACCCTATCTGGGGATCCAGATAGCGCCCACCTTACCGGCCATGGTGTCGGCCAACTACACGGCGTTAGGTGTTAAAATCCGGGAGGAGCTGGGCCGTTGGAACCGCGGCACCCTTTCCTGGCTGGGCAGGATAGCTCCGGTTAAAATGACAATTCTCCCGCAGGTGCTATATTTATTCCGGGCCTTGCCGCTCCAACCGCCGGCAGGGTGGATCCCGCAGCTACAAGCGGACGTCTCGCGCTTCGTTTGGCAGGGGAAGAAACCCAGAATGCGTAGAGCACTCTCATTACTGGCCCCTGAGGCGGGAGGATTGGGGATACCTGACTTCCGTAGGTATTTCCAAGCAACGCAGTTGCGTTACCTGGTGGAGTGGAGTAGATGGGAGTCCGATAAACACTGGCTCTTCCAGGACCAGGCGGTGGCGGGGCGACCCCTGCAGGAACTCCCTGTTGTCAATGGAATTTAAAGAAATTACTTGCCCTAAGTACCTCCGCCTCCTGCGGCTCACGAGCCCTGTAACACAAGCCCCGTGAATTGGTGGGGGACACACTCTCCTCGCAGGCGGGGATCCTGATGTTGGCCTTGACTGATGGCGGTGCACTGGACGTGGGGGGGAGGGAGGGAAGGGGGTTGGGATCCGGGAGTTGGGCTGTTGGGGTGCAGGGGGGGAGTTTGGAATGGGAATGTTATCTCACACTGAGCCGGGGCGCTCCAGGTATAGCCGAAAGGGACTGATGCCATACATTGCATTTAACCGTTGTAGCTGGAACTGGGGCTCTCCCCGACTGAACTGAATGTCTCCTGTTGTTGCTACTTGGTCTTTGTGTGTGGTGCTGAATAAAATACTTTAAACCATAAAACTCGTAATGAGCCCAGCTGGCTGAAGTCGCGGCTAAACTTCATTACAAGTGTGTGTGCTCAGGCCTATCCAAAGTAAATGTAGTTCCCTTACTACTGTTGTGCAAGAAACCCACCACCATTGCCTCTCCAGGTTCAATACCTTCCTGATAATAATGGCTTCCTTGAAGAATGTTTACAACTCTGATGTTCTGCAATGAAGGGACTGCAAGACTAATGACCCTGCGTTCTGGATGAAACAGAGTTACCGTGCTGTAACCTTTGCCTTCTTTTGTAAACCGTGCTGCTACCAATAAAATATACGTACCCTCCCTATACAAGTACAAGCATGATTATAAGCATGTGGCCCAGATGTACGCCTTGTACTTGAATCCACAACGTGCACAAAACGCTGGCTACAACACCCCCTTTTGTCACTCCAAATAGGCTAATACATTCTATACTTGGACTTCGATTTTTGCTTCCGATCTCGGGTTGCGTTTACCCGCAGACAACACAATAGCGCGTGTAATAATAAATGTCCCCGAACCATAATAACCGTTTGCTTGCTTTTGCCATTACACCAAGCACTGCAACACTAAATGTAAATGTGCTGGACTTGTAAAGCTCACGGCTGCCCGTAAGCGTCCCGGCGCTTGCTTAGGGAACCCGTCCTGGTATTCCCCTGTGAGAAACCCCGGCAGGGTGTCCACATGGTGAAAGCCAGGCATCCCGCCGCGAGGGGCCGTGTGGAAAAGTAAATTTTGCCGTGTTCTGTGTCCCTACGCCTCATCCATCATATGTTATGTGTGCATGACCAATATGCATATGTTATTCCCCATGTCCGATTAATGACGCAATTACAGTTGTGTCCACCTCTGGTATGTTAGTTTCCAATCCTCGTGAATACTACGAATATCAGGCATATGTAAGTAATGTTGCCACGTTTTTCAGTGTGCACGTTATTCAATTATAAAGTCTCCGTTTCTAGGCCTCAAAAGGGCCCGGACCACAGATTCAGCTCCTGTCTCCTGAAAGCCTCGCTGAGGAGCGATACAGCCCCCACCTGTATCCTCGACCCTTCACTTACTTCCTGCCTCGCACTGCCCGGTGCAGCCCGGCCCTGCCTCTAAGTCTGCCAAAAGTATGTTATAGTTCCAGCTATCAGTTCAGTCCTCCTCCTTTGCATTCCTAAGCTACTGAACTGCATCAATAGTTTCCGTCGTTGTCTAGCCTTCTCGTCTCCCTGTTAGAGAAATACTGTATTTAATGGTCATTTAGTATTCTTCATCACGCATTTCATGTAGAATAATGCATGGTCCAGTCTTAGAATCAAGTTAGCTTTTCCCCTCATGACTTCTAATTTATATCAACGTGTTCCCTAAACATTAGATACCAGATAGGGTTTAGGTACATGTCGCTCCGACCCTCCAGACTCTAGTCTCTGCTCCTAGCACAGAGTTCGTAGCCCCCAGCTTCTCCTAGTAACACGTCATTGCCAGTTTTCGCGTACCATTAGGTTAGAGGTCCCGGCTCCTTAGGTAGCCCCCTCCTATGTGTCCGCCCATTCATGACATATTCTGTTACGTTTTACTTCACATGTCTAAGTAAACTCCCAGTTACACCTCTTTTTACTGTTATCTCTCGCGACTGCTACACGTCATGCCTTCTACTCCACCCACTGTTACGCCTACTGCAATGTAATGCTATGTGTTTGCGTTATGTATATAAATGAATGTCTTGTTATTGAATGTTAGCGCGCTCATCCCAGACCAAGCCCCGGCAGCTGCCGGGCCTCTTTTCCCCTGTCATCCTGTTCCTATGCAGGTTGTCCTGATCCTGTCCTTATGCTGTAATAAACCTACAGAAACTCCTACTACCTCGAATCTTGACTCTTATTTATTGAGCTATCTGTTATTCATTCATTCATCCAAAAATAGGGTATTATTTATTTATTTACCACATAATGGCGCCCGAACAGGGACTTGCCCTTTCCCCACGCGTCGGTGAAGCCACGCCGACCCCCTGACCCTCTGCAGTCGTGACGGAACCATACCGTGCACCTGGCAGATATTTCTGCTTCAAGTATCCCTCAGGCCCACGGAGGAGACGGAGGAGGCGGTCCAGCATCCGAACGAGACGGTGGAGGAACGCGGCGAGTCCCGACCAGAGCCCAAGCCGAGAGTCCAAGGTCCGAGGTATCCGGAGGTCCACCCGTAACTGAAGTCCGAAGTCCGAAGTTCGTCGTCGTAGTCCAGTCCCGTCCGAGGCCTTCCGTTCCGTGCTGCCCGGTGAGTACCATTGCTGGGGTAGTGTCTAGACAGGGTCAGTCTAAATTGACTCTGGTCCGTGGGTTGGTGGTACCCAAGCTCACAAACGAAGTGTTCACCTAGGTGGATACGGGTCTTGATGTGTTCCTTTATGGGACCGGTATGTTCCGTACTGTTATAGCAGTGCATCCAGTAATTCTAGTCTGTTCCGTTCTCGAGAATTCTGTTCTGTTTCTGTTTTCAGTATTTTCAGGTAGTATTCTGTTCGAACTGTTATTTATAATGTTGTTTAATGTATTTCCAATGTCGTGGTATGCCTGAATTGTTTCCCCAATTGTTATTGTTTTTCGTGTATTGTATTGTGTTCCGATTCAAGTTTAGAATGCCGCTCTTTTCCAAGTTACGTCAGTTAAAAACTAGAAAGGGTCTGCTGGAAGCAGCAGTTCCTGTTCCGCCTAGGGACAGTCCAGGTCACTTTATGTATCAGAAACATGGCATAAGCGCCATATTGTATCTAGATTTATGGGTAGAGTATACCAAACAGTTGGAAGAAAAGTATAGATGGCCCGTATCGGGTACATGGGATGCCGAATGTATCATGCGAGTAGAAGAAGCATTATGGAAAAAGAAAGCCAGACAGTCACAGAAAGATGCCATCGAGTTATGGCGTAAGGAAGCTCATAAAAGAACGGAAAAGGAAGTCAGAAAGTCAGAGTTAAGTAGAGAATCCCAAGAACGAGCCCAAGAAAGAGAATTAATCGAGATAGGTGAACAAGTCAAAACCGAACAGTCAGACAGACAGAGGCATGCCCTTATTAAGGGTATGTATCCTCTCCTTGCCGAAGGCTTGCCAAAAGCGACCCCAGAGGCACCCAGTAATTTCCCGCCACCATTAGTTCCGACCAAGCTACGTCACAAACCGACCGCAGCTGATATTTTTATTTCGTCCTATTTGGACGACACAGTTCCAGAATATGCAAATCCTGTTCGCGCTCCGCTAGTCCCTGTAAATCAGGCACTTCCCGTTCCTCCAGACACCGGAGTACCTGTTACGGTACCCCCGGGTCAGCCTGCCATACAAGTTCAGCCCACGTTACAATTACCGACCCTGCAAGCACGAAGAATGTCAGTCGACGATTCCAGTCTAGGGGCCGCAGGAGGAGGTCCTCCTCAAACCCCGCCGCCACACAAACGTTTATCAGCACTCGAATTACATGCTCAAGCATCACAGCGTACTCCTAAAAGTAATAAGTCTGTTACAGAAATCAGACAAGCCCTTGCCGAATGTGTTTATGATCCAGTTCCAGGCGAATATAATATGGTTTTATATTCCGTACGCGTAAGAAGGGTGACCGAGTATCTAGTCACCTTACCAAATATGAAAGAAGATCTAGACAGAATATATCGTTTCATCCGTACAGGGGATGATCCAGAAAGTATTGGCGAGATTATGTCTCAAAGGAAAGCCGAGATTCAGCTCATGATATTAAAGTTCCTGATCAATTGTCTAATAAGAGAACAAGATTACCCGTCTAAAGATCCCGCCGAAATGAGAATCCTGACAAGGTGGAGTGATAATATAGCCGAGGGTAAGCACAAGACCATTAGTGCCATGGAAAGTATGTACAAGAAAATTCGTAAAGAAATAGTAAGGTTACACGAACAGCGTAAAGCAGCACAAGTAAGTGAGAAAGAAAGTATCTCTGATCCTGAAGAGGAAGACGAGAATCCCGCCAGAATAGCGTATGTAGGGAAATCCAGATTTCCAGATCGCCATTTACGTCTAGAACCCAAGTCTATTTTTCATCATCCAGCACCAGAACGAGAGCCTTGTTCTCTAGAACAAGTATTTCAAGCTACCGATCACATTCTGAAATCACGAGTCGGTTATAGCGAGTTAAGCACCATGCATGAACAAGAATTAGCCCGATCAGCAGTCCGATGGATTACTGATTCTACCACTTTTCCAGACGAAATAGTGGCACAAATGTTTCTGAAACTGCCCCCAGCCGAGCAACGACTGGTGGGTATGTATATGATCCAGCACCTCATTACTCAGTATGAGGGTCAACACTCTGATCCAGGCCCGTTACACGATATCCTGAACGAGTTACTCCAGTACAGATGGAGAGGTCTAGGTACCGATTTAATTAGTGTTATTCTAGAACAGCGTCACAAGTATAGAACGTTCCTGAACCCGCATTTTGTTCACGTCTCACCCCCAGAAAGTAAACCATTCTACATAGACAGACAGAATCCGTTACGAGAAGTCCACCCAGTCCAAGGGACGGGTGGCGAAATGCAACGAGTGTTTGTATACACTCCGATTTCAAAGATGGAACTCCTCGAAATGAAAAAGCTAATTCCCTGTCATGACAAAGATCCAGCAGGGTTCCATAGAGAATTAAAAGACATGCTCCGTATGGGAGAATACACTTACCCAGATATCATTAAAATGTTAAAGGTTCTGCTACCCGCAGGGGTGTATGAAAAGTTAAAGGAAAAAGAATGGGAGGTGGGAGAGAAAAAGATCGATTGGACAGCTCTAGAAGCTGAAGACAAGGCACGAGTACCAGGTACCGGTCTTGGAGATAAATGTAAAGAATTACCAGAATTATTGATTCAAGTTTTACCCAGATTATTGACAACTAGAAAAGAAGACTGGGATGCCATCTCAGCCTGTAAACAGAAACAAGATGAAGACATTAGTGATTTTTATTCTAGATTTGAGAAATGTTTCAGTATTAATAGTGGTCTCAAGACAAGTAGTGAGTCATACCCTCATCTTTTCGTTACCAAATTAGTCGAGAATTCAAGTCCACAAATTAAAAACCGAGTTTTGAAAGTCGAAAGCACCTGGCAAGCAAATACTCCGTCCCAGATGCTCCAGATGCTCCAGTATCACCAGAATAGAATCAGAGAAGAGCAAGAACACGAAAGAAAACGTATGAAAGACACGAAAATGAAAGTGCTAGTTGCACAATCTATTCCTCAAGACAGTCAGAAGAGGGGTCCGATTCAAGCCAGTCATCCTGCAGCTCCCGTTAAAGGGAACTGCAATTATTGTAAACAGCCAGGTCATTTTATAAACGAGTGTGCAGTTCTGAAACACAACATAGCTACTGGTAAGACTAAAGAAAGACCACGTCCGCCGAGACAAGAACAAGTTTCACAGATTCCTCAGTCACAGAATGCACAACAGACAGTTACAGTACCGCAGCCTATTGCTGCAACACAGCACGTTACATCGCAGATGTACCAGTATGCACAGTCTGAGTATCCAGAGTACCAGTCATATTCATGAAACAGCCTAGAGAGGGAGGTAGGCTTGCCTCTCATCGAGATACCTGTAGACCAAGAAGGTCCCTATGTACACAGTCAAGTATTAGGGAAAGACAGAAAGTTTCTGATCGATACAGGGGCAAGTAGGACCACAATTAGTCACGCCGAAGTTCCAGGGGCTCCGCTCTCAGGCTCAAGAAATGTTTCCCTTGGATTTTCAGGAAAACCCATAGTTAATGAAATATCTCAGCCAGTTACTCTAGAAGTAGGTCCATTGTCCCGTACTACTGATCTGTTACTTACTAAGGCATGTCCAGAAAATCTGTTAGGTATTAAGACACTGAAAGAGTTAGGTGCAGTTATTTGCTGTTCCCCAGAGGGAATACGTCTGTTCCTACGTGACTTTAAGGGTCACTATGTATTACGAGATTTTGATTCCAGATTGTCTAATGTTCCGCAGCATTTATGGGCGCAAGGTCCAACTGATGTAGGTTACATGCAAATCACACCCTATCGTGTGACTCTCAAACCAGGTGTAGTGTTACCCCGAATCAGACAGTACAGATTGCCACCTGAGGCTGTAGCAGCCTTATCCAAAATTATTGACGAGCTCATGGCTCAAGGAGTAGTTGTAGAAACTGACTCCAATGTATGCAATTCTCCGATCATTCCAGTCATGAAACGTACTGATCCAAATGCACCCCCAGTATATCGATTAGTGATTGATTTACGAGAGCTTAATAAATGTATTATTCCTCAGTATCCAGTTGTTCCAGACATTTCTTCCCTGTTAACTGCCATTGATTCCGAAGCCATGTTTTTCACTGTTATTGACCTCAAGAATGCATTTTTTAGCGTTCCAATTCATCCAGACAGCCAGTTTCTTTTCGGATTTTGTTTAAATGGAAGGAGCTATATGTTTACACGCGCTCCTCAAGGTTTCACAGAAAGCCCTAGTATTTATAGTCAAGCACTCAAGAGACAACTAGACAATATTCACATGCCAACTGACACTGCCCTGCTCCAGTATGTCGATGATCTACTGATCACAGCCCGTTCTGAACGTGCTTGCGAGCGAGCATCACTTACAGTTCTGTATTTTCTAGCCGAGATGGGGCACAAGGTGTCACCTTCAAAGCTTCAATTCTGTGTCCAGCAAGTGGTATACTTAGGACACTTGCTGTCCAAGAGGGGTAGGCAGTTGACACCCGACCGTATCCAGTTAATAGCGAATCTTTCCCAGCCCAGAACCCAGAAGGAGGTACGTGCTTTTATCGGCCTTACTTCTTATTGTAGACAATGGATTCCCCAGTATGCATTTCTAGCCAAACCACTGATACAGTTAACGACACAGGAGGCAGCCGTATCGACTGTCCTCCCTTGGACATCCGAACATACACTTAGTTTCAACGAGTTAAAGAAAGCCCTATGCCAAGCTCCAGTTCTAGCTACACCGAACTACAGTAAGCCTTTTACACTTTTCGTTACAGAACGCGAAGGTACAGCATTATCTGTTCTCACACAAGATCAAGCAGGTCAATACAAGCCCTGTGCTTATTTTTCAAGCACATTAGATCCAGTCGCCCAGGCGTTGCCTGCGTGCCTCAAGTCAGTTGCAGCCACAGCACTAGCTATCAGACAAAGTGATTCCATAGTTTTAGGACATTCCCTGACAGTACAAGTTCCACATTCAGTAGAAGTTCTTTTAAACCGAACACAAACTCAGCACTTGACAATTGCACGTTTAACAGGTTATGAATTGACACTGTTTCAGCCACACATAGAAATTAGACGCTGCAATGTCCTGAATCCTGCTACACTGTTACCATCAGTTAGTTCAAATCCAGACCCACATGATTGTGTGGAAGTAGTTAATATTACGACAAAGCCAAGACAAGACCTGACAGACATTCCGTTACCAGATCCTGACCTGACACTTTATGTGGATGGTTCATGTATGAGAACTAGTACAGGAGAACTGGTCGCCGCGTATGCAGTGACTACTGACACTGAAGTTATTGAAACACACCGTATTGATACCCTGTCCGCTCAAGCAGCAGAGCTAGTTGCTCTGACACAAGCCTGTATACACGCCAAAAACCTGAAGGTTAATGTTTACACAGATTCACGTTACGCATTCGGAGTTGTACACGACTTCGGAGTGCTCTGGCAGGAGAGAGGTTTTATGACTTCTCATGGAACCAAGATTCAGCATGGTCTCCTTATTCAAGCCCTGTTAGATGCCATACATTTACCGACATCTATTGCTATCATGAAGTGCAAAGCACATACGAAAGTTACTGACATTATTTCCCAAGGTAATGATCTAGCAGACCGCACAGCCAAGCTTACAGCACAGACTCCAGACATTCCAGTTAACATGACACATATTCCAGATCTGACTACATGCATGACAGTTAAGGACCCTACACAAGATGTCATAGATATTCAGTTACATGCTACTCCCGATGAAATCAAGAAATGGTCTGTACAAGGAGGGGTCCAGACAGATCAAGGATGGTTAACGAAGGGTAGAGCCACATGGTTTCTCCCCGATTCTATGGTTCAAGTTATTATCAATACCGCACATAGTCCAGCACATTTAGGAGAAAAAGCTATGTTAGACAGTATCCAGAACATTTGGTTCAACAAGCATTTACGAGCTGCAGCCAAGCAGAAAGTCCGTACCTGTATGATATGTTGCCAGTTTAATCCAGGTAAAAGTGTCCCGGTGGAACAAGGTGGTTTCCAGCCCCCTGACCACCCTTTTGAGGTCCTCCAGATGGATTATATTCAGATGGAGCGATGTCGAGGTTTCAAGTATGTCCTTGTAGTTGTATGCGCTTTGTCCAGGTGGACAGAAGCATATCCAGTCCCAGATTACACAGCCGCGACCACTGCCAAGCAGCTGGTTCGTGAATTCTTCCCTAGATACGGACTCCCTAGAGTCGTATATTCTGATAACGGTCAGCCATTCTCATCCGAACTCATGAAACACGTTTCCCTGTTGTTAGGGTACCAGTGGAAGTTCCATTGTGTACGCCATCCAGAAGCAGCTGGACTAGTCGAAAGACATAATCAGACTCTGAAAATCCGTATAGCAAAAATCTGTAAAGACAAGGGTGTGGACTGGTTAGTAGCTTTGCCAGTCGCTCTATTTTACATGCGTATGGTCGCACATTCCAGATCAGGTCTGTCCCCGTATGAGGTCGTATTCGGCCGCCCCCCTAACATGTGGGGTACTCCTAGACCCCGAAGTATTACCGATGTTTCATGTAATATGCTGACAGATTACCTAGCTTCCTTGATGTCTGCCCTCAACTCATGTCGTTCACAGGTTGCCGCCGCATTTCCAGACAATACAGAGGTGGCACCGCACGAGATCGTTCCAGGATCCTTGGTGATGGTCCGCAATTTTGACAGATCAAGTCCGCTGGAACCACGTTGGAAGGAGCCACGTCAGGTCCTCTTGACCACCCGAACTGCCGTCAAGTTAGAAGGCAGGAAGGGGTGGGTCCACCTCTCTCATGTAAAACTTTTCAAAGGACCAAAGCCAGACTTCAAAGACATTGCCAAGAACATTTCCCCGGATTCGAAGGATAGCCAGAACATTGTTTTAAAGGACTGTCCCGCACCAGACTTTATTACAACCCCTCCCTTGGTAGAGAAAACTCCGCAACAGGAGTATAAGTTAAAGCTCAGGTCTAATAAGTCAGCCAGTTTGATTGTATAAGTCCTCCCCTAGGTGAAACGGTTAGACTGTTTCTGACATGTATAAAATAGACCCCCATAGTGAGAGAGTCAGTCGAAGTTCACTGCAATGTATCGTTTTTCTGAGTTTCATATTATTTCTCAGCATAATGATTTCTTGCACCAGTTATGCTTTCTATCTGTGTTTTCCAGTTCCTCATGTAAATATGTCTGCTCATGCTACAGTAGAGCACACGTTTAGTGATCTGCCTCCTCACGAATATTCATACCGCCTCGCCATGCGTAATAACACATTCATCCGTATGTTACATTATTCACACCAGACCAGCAATGCCACTAATTGTTGGGTGTGTGGTCGACTCCCCCCTTTCCAGACATCGAAGGGAGTTCTGCCACTGTTTCCTTATCCATTTTCACACAATGGTTCGTGTGGAGCATGGTCCACGCTAACGTCATCCTCAACAGATATGTCTTTTCTTAACAGTACATGTTTCCCAGACAAGCAAGGTTTCCCCCATAGAACAGGTTTAGATCTAGAAAATGAAGTATATAATTTAGGAAATTATTCGTCGAATTTCATGGTTCTGAATGTTCAGTCTGATACTACTCCAGACTCACCCGCTATTTCAGTACTACCAGTCAAAGGCGAATTATGTGTCCGTAGTTATGGTTCTGTACATATAGGTCATAGTGAATGTACTACTGTTATCCAGTATAGTGACAGTAGGAAATCTATTTTTAAAGCTTCACGTCATTCTTATTTTGTTTGTGGTCAAACTGCATATGACCGTCTGCCCCTCGACTGGGAGGGAACCTGTTACATTGCTTTCCTACTGCCACCTGTTTTCCTAGCCCCACTTGACTATCATAGGAATTCTTTCTTAGTACACACTAGACACAAGAGAAATCTCCCGATTGTCGATTATACTGAAACCGCCGCAGAGCAATTCATTGATATAGATAAAGGTGTTTTCCCTTATTTAGGTACAGTTGTAAATAGTAAGTTAATTCGTAGGTTAACAAGAACCCTTGAAGCTGTAGTAGATGAGACTGCCTCTGCTCTAGGTAACTTAACTGAAGAACAATCCTTTATGAGAATTGTCGTTTTACAGAATCGTCTCGTCCTTGACGTCATACTGGCCGATAGGGGCGGGGCCTGTAGAATTCTCGGATCCAGTTGTTGCATTTTCATTCCAAATAACGCGCCGTCTGTTTATTCAGCTATAACCAGACTCCATAAAATTGCCCATCTGTTACATCAAAATCCAGGCACCTGGACATGGTCCGGTTGGTTCTGGAATGTAATTTCCGCATGGGGATGGAAAGTCCTGTCTTTTTTAGGTATTACAGTAGCGATCATATTTAGCTGCTGCCTCTGTATACAATGTGGCCCTGCGATTTGCAGCATGTGTGCTACCTCTTGTATTCCTAGTCCCAAGCCCCGTTCTAAATCCCGTTCCAAGACAATTCGAGACGAGCAAATGGTACTGTATGAAATGATAGACGGTATCATGAATATTGATGTTTCCTGATGGAAACGTAGTGACAAGGAAGGAATGTGGAAAAGTAAATTTTGCCGTGTTCTGTGTCCCTACGCCTCATCCATCATATGTTATGTGTGCATGACCAATATGCATATGTTATTCCCCATGTCCGATTAATGACGCAATTACAGTTGTGTCCACCTCTGGTATGTTAGTTTCCAATCCTCGTGAATACTACGAATATCAGGCATATGTAAGTAATGTTGCCACGTTTTTCAGTGTGCACGTTATTCAATTATAAAGTCTCCGTTTCTAGGCCTCAAAAGGGCCCGGACCACAGATTCAGCTCCTGTCTCCTGAAAGCCTCGCTGAGGAGCGATACAGCCCCCACCTGTATCCTCGACCCTTCACTTACTTCCTGCCTCGCACTGCCCGGTGCAGCCCGGCCCTGCCTCTAAGTCTGCCAAAAGTATGTTATAGTTCCAGCTATCAGTTCAGTCCTCCTCCTTTGCATTCCTAAGCTACTGAACTGCATCAATAGTTTCCGTCGTTGTCTAGCCTTCTCGTCTCCCTGTTAGAGAAATACTGTATTTAATGGTCATTTAGTATTCTTCATCACGCATTTCATGTAGAATAATGCATGGTCCAGTCTTAGAATCAAGTTAGCTTTTCCCCTCATGACTTCTAATTTATATCAACGTGTTCCCTAAACATTAGATACCAGATAGGGTTTAGGTACATGTCGCTCCGACCCTCCAGACTCTAGTCTCTGCTCCTAGCACAGAGTTCGTAGCCCCCAGCTTCTCCTAGTAACACGTCATTGCCAGTTTTCGCGTACCATTAGGTTAGAGGTCCCGGCTCCTTAGGTAGCCCCCTCCTATGTGTCCGCCCATTCATGACATATTCTGTTACGTTTTACTTCACATGTCTAAGTAAACTCCCAGTTACACCTCTTTTTACTGTTATCTCTCGCGACTGCTACACGTCATGCCTTCTACTCCACCCACTGTTACGCCTACTGCAATGTAATGCTATGTGTTTGCGTTATGTATATAAATGAATGTCTTGTTATTGAATGTTAGCGCGCTCATCCCAGACCAAGCCCCGGCAGCTGCCGGGCCTCTTTTCCCCTGTCATCCTGTTCCTATGCAGGTTGTCCTGATCCTGTCCTTATGCTGTAATAAACCTACAGAAACTCCTACTACCTCGAATCTTGACTCTTATTTATTGAGCTATCTGTTATTCATTCATTCATCCAAAAATAGGGTATTATTTATTTATTTACCACAGCCGTAGTGGAGATCAAGCAAACTATTGCCCAGAGTCGCAGAGTGTGACCCCGTGCGTGAGTCGAGTAGGCACCAGAGCGAGAATTGTCGAGTCCATGGAATTTTTGAGCCCGAGACCCGCCGAGGCGGGGAATCGAACCCTGGTCCACGGCTGATCTCAGCTTCCGGGTCTGCCGCCTCTAACCACTGAGCCAAGCTTCTCCTACTACCCATAAAAACACATCACGTGCCTCTCCAGTGAGCTCCAGCGTGCTGACAGGGTAAAGGGAAGCAACTATCATCAGACTAATCTTCCGGCACCACACTGTCAGCAACCACCTAATCAAAATTAACTTCTGGAGTTACCGCACCTACACCGGAAGCCAATTCCTAAACCATGGGCAGAGCCAATTTGGTGAACAAACTGCAGAGGCCTGGGCTGCTAACCAATCAAGCGTGCCCCTGTTATAACAGTGGAAGTGTCACCCTTAGTCGTTGAAACATCACATTATTACACTGAAGTTTTGAGCATGTCACACATAGCGTTCTGCCCTGGCAGCTGTGTTAAATCATTGTAACTAACACGCATTGGCTTGTAGTCCTGCTCTTGTTGCAAAGCCTTCTGCCTACGGGCCAAGTACGGGCTATACAAGACTGCAAGTGAATTAAACCACCTGGATGCACTCTGGCCAAGGACAGAGCACGACAAGAAACACTCATTCAAGGGTAACCACTCAAGCAACAGTTGCCCAGCTACCCCTGGCGCTTGCAGCCCCGCGCCTGCTCATTCCAGGTTCTACTGGGCCAGTTTGTGCAGAGAACCTGCAACTAACCTTCTGTGCCTTGTCCCCTTGCGAAGAGTGGATCTCGGGTCCCTGGCAACGCTCGCCGCGTGCTCCTACGAAACAAAAACCGCGCATGGACAACCAGCACCTGAAAACGATGGAGGGGTGAGGCCTTCGCCCCTATGCAGTCCCGCGCCAATATGCTCACCCACACCGACGACAGCCATAAACACCTAAGCCTGAGCCCGTCAGTGAGGAGATTTAGGTTATTGTCTGGCAGGGACTTGGCCCATCTAGATTAGGGAAAGGAATATTATTTTAGCTGGAGCCGGGACTGAAGCCCCAGCCCCCATTCCATGACAAAGGTCCAGCCCGTGGGACACCTGTACCTCTTCGAGATTGGGATGCTGGTGCTTTACGCGCAGTATACCCTATGCCTGGAAAAACACCTGATACTAATCCCAGCCTAACTGGGAATCTGCTCCGTGAATCTGCCTTAAAGAAGGGGCCTGTGACAACAGACTGAGGTGCCCTTGTTTAATTGCTAGTTGAGAAACTGTCCCACCTGTCCGTTACAAGCGAGGACATTATCGCATCAGTCACGGACCCTCAGCCTGTGTTTCATTGAGGAAAACTCCCCCTTCCCAACCTTCCCATCCGCCACCTCCATATTGCTGTGAAACGGAACCAATATGGCCAATTTGACAGCACCATGAGGCTCTGGTATGAAGAGGCGATACGGTGTTCTCGGAGGGCTTCCCCACGCACAACAGGAGCACAAGAGTTTGATATCACAGGGGGAACAAGCATTTACAATCCAATGGTCTCAGCATTGTTAAAGTTAGAGCTTTTGGCATTGCTCATGACATTATTTTTATTTATGTTTTTGTTTTTAAAACATATAAATAAATGGCATTGTCATTTACAATGCCAATAGCTTAATCTCTTGCAAATGCGAGACCTATTGCATTTGCACCCACACACAGAGCCACACACACAAAGCCACCCACACACACACACAGAGCCACCCACACATAGAGCCACCTACAAAAAAAGCTACCCACAAAGCCCCCCACAGAGAGAGCCACACACACACACAGAGCCCCCCACACACACACAAAGAGAGCCCCCCCACACACACACACACAGAGCCCTCCCCACACACACACAGAGAGCCCCCCCCACACACACACATAGAGTCCCACACACACACACAGAGAGCCCCACACACACAGGGACCCACACACACAGAGCCACACATGCACACAGAGCCACACACACACACCCACACACAGAGCCCCACACACAGAGAGAGAGCCACACACACACACACACAGAGCCCCCCCACACACACACAGAGCCCCCACACACACAGAGCCACACACACACACACAGAGCCACACACACACAGAGCCACACACACACACACACACACACACACACAGAGAGCCCCCCCCACACACATACACTGAGCCCCCCACACACACACAGAACCCCCCCCCCCACACACACACACACAGAGCCCCCCACACACACACACAGCCCCCCACACACACACACAGCCCCACACACACACACACAGCCACACACACACACACACACAGAGCCCCCCCCCACACACACAGAGCCCCACACACACACACACAGAGCCCCACACACACACAGAGAGCCCCCCCCACACACACAGAGCCCCACACACACACAGAGCCCCACCACACACACACACAGAACCCCCCACACACAGAGCCCCCCACACACACAGAGCCCCCCACACACACAGAGCCCCACACACACAGAGCCCCACACACACATATCCCCACACAGAGCCACACACACACACAGAGCCCCCCACACACAGAACCTCCACAAAAACACACAGAGCCCCCACACACACACAGAGCCCCCCCACACACACAGAGCCCCCCCACAAACACACAAAGACCCCCACACATGCACAGAGCCCCCCCACACGCACAGAGCCGCCCACACACAAAGAGCCACACACAGGGAACAGAGGCCAGAAAAAACGATCACAACGAGGGAACAGAGGGCATAAAAACGAGGGAACAGAGGGCATAAAAACGAGGGAACAGAGGGCATAAAAATGAGGGAACAGAGGGCAGGAAAAACGAGGGAACAGAGGGCAGGAAAAACGAGGGAACAGAGGGCAAGAAAAACGAGGGAACAGAGGGCAAGAAAAACGAGGGAACAGAGGGCAAGTAAAATGAGGGAACAGAGGGTAAGAAAAACGAGGGAACAGTGGACCGGAAAAATGAGAGAACAGGGGCCGGAAAAACAAGGGAACAGAGGGCATAAAAATGAGAGAACAGAGGGCAGAAAAACGATTGAACAGAGGGCAAGAAAAACGAGAGAACAGAGGGCCAGAAAAACGAGGGAACAGAGGGCCGGAAAAACAAGGGAACAGAGGGCAGGAAAAACGAGGGAACAGTGGGCCGGAAAAACGATAGAACAGAGGGCCGGAAAAACAGGGGAACAGAGGGCCGGAAAGACAGGGGAAACGAGGGCGGGAAAAACGAGGGAACAGAGGGCAAGAAAAACGAAAGAATAGAGGGCAAGAAAAACAAGAGAACAGAGGGCAAGAAAAACGAGGGAACAGAGGGCCGGAAAAACGAGGGAACAGAGGGCCAGAAAAACGAGGGAACAGAGGGCCGGAAAAACGAGGGAACAGAGGGCCGGA
This sequence comes from Lissotriton helveticus, assembly GCF_964261635.1. NCBI lineage: Eukaryota > Metazoa > Chordata > Amphibia > Caudata > Salamandridae > Lissotriton > Lissotriton helveticus. The sequence continues at coordinate 4,925,774 of NC_136066.1, forward strand.
AAAACGAGGGAACAGAGGGCAAGAAAAACGAGAGAACAGAGGGCAAGGAAAATGTGAGAACAGAGGGCAAGAAAAACGTGAGAACAGAGGGCAAGAAAAACGTGAGAACAGAGGGCAAGAAAAACGTATCAGTAACTCAGAGAGGCCAACGTTACCATGAGGGTTACCAGGACCACTCAGAACTGGCACCAATGTGAGAAAGACTTGCCTTCAGTATCTACAAACCGGCGCACGCCTGCTCTGGATGGCAATCGGATGTGTGTTAATGGGCAGCTCTCACTCACCGACCCTGGTACATCTGCTCCTTGCCTTTTCCACCCCGTCTGCCCGAGCAGGCTGCCTGCAGCCTCTGCAGGCCGGGCTTCCCGTGTCCCCGCTCAGGCACAGGGCCTTCGCCGGACGGCTAATTGCTCTGTGAAGTGGCCCATTGAAGGGCCTGGCAGCCTGGAGGATGCCCCGGCCTGTTTGCTTTGGCTCGCGCTCTGATAGCCCCTTTGTGGCCTGGGCTGCAGATGGAGGCTCGCGAATGAGGCGGCCTGCGCGCGGGTCTGCAGCCGAGACTGACAGGTTTTAACCTGGTATTAGAGGTAATTTGTCTAACAGGCCGTGAGAGCCAAAAGCTCACACAGGCCATTACTGGCGGAGGTGTCAGTGCGCCGGAGGGGCGCGCCCGGGGCAGAGGCCGTGGACCCGTTCACAGGAGCTGCTGACGTGACCTCAGCGGCGACGAGGAGATCACCACGGCACTTTAATTACTTCAACGCGTCGGAAGCTCGTCCTCGAAGCACTGAAGGAGGCACCGGGTCGCCGATGTGCGTGGGGCGTGTTATAAACCGAGCCACTGATTGCTACCTGCAAATTCAACACAGCGTTTGTTGTTGGGGAAGGGAAGTGCCCGGGCAGGGGGGAGGAGTTTGGGGGAACTTGGGAAGGAGAGCAAGCACAACGAAGGGGCAGACGCACAACGAGGGGGCCAGAATGCAAACACAACGAGGGGGCAGACGCACAGAGGCAAGAAAAGCGAGCACTCACCGGAGGACTTGGCAGCTTCTCTACTTCTTCCGCCGGCGGTCCAGCAGAAATGGCTTCCGAAAAGCGTCGACATTTTCGGATTCGGGGGCGTGGTTTTCGTTCTCTCCCCTTTCCATTGGCTGGAATGTAAAATTCCAGCCAATGGGAAGAGGAGAGAAAGAAAACAGAAAGAAAGTAAAAAACACACCCCCGAATCCCGTCTTCAAGGAGTGATGCCCCTCTCCTCCAATGGCTGGCCTCCGTTTAGGAATCCAGCCAATGGAGAAGAGGGGCGAGTTCAAGCCCCCATACTGTAAACAAAATTTCTCGCCAGCGAGACTGCGCAAGCGCAGCCTACGCAGGCCGAGACCTAAAAAGGGCGCCCTCAGCCGCATGACCGTCTACAATAAGGGTACTTGTGTTGGTACATGTGGTCAATCCCTGCATAAGATCCAGTCCCTGGATCTTAGCATGCCTTCAGGGTTGAACTGAGAATATTTATTTTATTTCTATGTAGAATTTTATATAGCGCAAACTAAACTGAGACGTAGTGTATCAGAGGGTAACATGAGCACCAGTTCCGTGAGCATATTCACTTGTAAGGCTCTGGGAAATAATTGATTATCACAACATGTTTTGCGTCGTTGCAGAGACCCGAACTCGGTCGACCACTCAAACATTAAGGCTTACCAACTGGTCTTCTCAATATAAGTATCAGCTGATCCCTAAGGTCAAGTCAAATCGCGGTTGTACAAATCCATGCTGCTACGTACCAGTTGAAGACGTAGAATGTTGCTGGTAAGGGCGCGTAGGGATAGGAGGACAAGCAATGCCTCTGCATACACCGCCAAGCGGCCGGACTCGCACTGCGAAATATCGGGGGCTCAAATCTCTGCCCCATCCACGCCGCCTTCATAAAGAACAGGCCCAGAATCACAGGCTGTGGACGTGATGTCTTTATCAGCCCTCGTTAGAGGCACCACATGGGGAAATCTGCACTGAAAAAGGGCACCGACGGGCTCGCGCTGCCCCACCCCCGACCGCGAGGGTATCGGCGTCCCAACTGCCCGCCCGACATCACCCTGAGGCCCCAGCCTCCTGTGAGCAGCACACATAACAGCCTCGCTCTTCTCACCACATGTTTAGTTTAATTATCCAACGTGTGCTTATTGACAAGTGCATCCCAAGCATACAAGCTCATCACACTGCCCATTTGATCCTTGGCCTCTCAGCAGAGACTCTTGACCCCGTACTACGGCTCCTGTTCCCCCGCTGCCAACAACGGAAGACTGGTGTTGTGTGCATAGGGGTCACTTGCCCAGGAACACAGGACGTTGAAGCCCGCGAGACCCGCCAACTTTTTCTGCACTAAATTCGGTCGCTAATAGTCCTGACTGTCCCCTCTGTCTGACCGGGCCCAATATCATTAATAAACATGCATTTACAATGCAATAGGTCTCGCAGCATTAAAGTTTGAGTTACTGGCATTGTAAATGACAATGCTTTGCATTAATGTTTTACTCAGCGCCACCACTGCATCACTCAGCACCACCACAGCATCACTCAGCACCACCACAGCATCACTCAGGGTCACCACAGCATCACTCAGGGTCACCACAGCATCACTCAGCACCACCACAGCATCACTCAGCACCACCACAGCATCACTCAGGGTCACCACAGCATCACTCAGGGTCACCACAGCATCACTCAGCACCACCACAGCATCACTCAGCATCACCACAGCATCACTCAGGGTCACCACAGCATCACTCAGCACCACCACAGCATCACTCAGCACCACCACAGCATCACTCAGGGTCACCACAGCATCACTCAGCACCACCACAGCATCACTCAGCACCACCACAGCATCACTCAGGGTCACCACAGCATCACTCAGGGCCACCACAGCATCACTCAGCACCACCACAGTATTACTCAACACCACATCATCACTAAGGGCCAAGAATGCATCACTCAGCACCACCACAGCATCACTCAGCAGCATCACTCAGCACCACCACAGCATCAATCTGTGCAACCATTCGACAATAACTGGTTCAAATATGTTCTCTCAATGTTTCAAGCTTTATTACAAATGTCACAAAAGATGTTAATATTTCACTTCTGTTCTTGTATTTTCGTCACAATAAAATACACTGAACATAATCTTCGCAAAGAAAGACGCAACACTTAAGGAACAAATACGTTGCTACTTCAGCAGAAAGTAGGAAGAATAAAACACCATAGCACTAGGTAAGAAGTGTACTTAGCTTTTGGTGACATGCAGTAGAGATAGTGAGAAAGAGCAGATCTGATTGCAAGTCTCGCATTTAGTTATGACTTCATGGTTGTAAGATGAATACATGTGCTGCTAGTAAACAAGTATTGAACTTACCTCTCCTGATATGCAAATGTATAATTGTTGTATGGTGCCCTTAGTTCCAAAGAACAAAAACACCGGCATAGCGTCGTATTACCACCTTTAGAAGTTGCTTTAAGTCTCTCTGATTCACATGGCACCTGGTCTTGGCTCCTAAGCAACTGGTGAAATACTTGTGTGGTCAGGAACCATAGAAGGGTTTTTGATTGTTTTGTATACAGACAAACACACTCGCAAGGCACCGACATAATTACATGGCATGTACTAACTGAGCCCCTCATTTAAAACTATACAAATAATGGACTCATATTGGTGGCTGCCTTAACTGTTTATAAGGTACAAATGACTCTGTGCCTCCGTCTGGAAACACTTTTGAGCATGAGAAGAAGCTAAGAAAAATAAAGGCAGGGCTGCAGAAGAGCTGTTAGGGCCAAAGATGCTGGCAGCACCAGGATTAAAAAGGTTTACTAGTGCCAAGTCTTCAAAGTTAGAATACACTTCTACAATCCTGTTCAGCAAAATAATTCAAGAACAGAACTGGACAAGAAGAGACCCTGTGCACAAAGCATACCACAAGACTTTTTGAGAAAACCGATATCACTAGACACTTCCTTTTTTGCTCCACGAAAAGTAGCGAAACTGTGGGCATAGTCCACTTAATTGTAATCTCTCATTGCTTCTACACTGACATTTTAGCTATAGGAAACATACTCGATGTTACTCCCTGTCATAAGGTATTTCTAACACTAGCTAACCTTGATAATCAGTATAGCACTCAGGCAATGTTCGATCTGCATCAATCAATCAATCACTGCATTTATATAGCGCGCTACTCACCCGGGAGGGTCTCAGGGCGCTGGGGGAAAGGGGTGTGTTACTGCTCGAACAGCCAGGTCTTGAGTTGCTTCCTGAAGGAGAGATGGTCTTGGGTACGTCGAAGGTGAGTGGGGAGGGAGTTCCAGGTCTTGGCTGCCAGGTAGGAGAAGGATCTTCCTCCGGCGGTGGTTCTGCGGATGCGAGGTACGGTGGCGAGTGCGTGGCTGGTAGATCGTAGCTGGCGCGTGGGCGTGTAGAAGGTCATTCGGTCGTTGAGGTACTTGGGGCCCAGGTCGTGGAGAGCCTTGTGTGCGTGGGTGAGGAGTCTGAACGTGATTCTCTAGCTGACGGGGAGCCAGTGCAGTTCTCTCAGGTGTCCGGTGATGTGGCTGTGTCGGGGGATGTCCAGGATGAGTCGTGAGGAGGCGTTCTGGATTCGTTGAAGTCTTCTCTGGAGTTTGGCTGTAGTTCCGGCGGAGAGGGCGTTCCCGTAGTCCAGTCGGCTGGTGACGAGGGCCTGGGTGACGGTCTTCCTGGTTTCAGTGGGGATCCATATGAAGATCTTACGGAGCATGCGCAGGGTGTTGAAGCACGAGGAAGAAACGGCGTTGACTTGTCTGGTCATTGACAGGGAGGAGTCCAGGATGAAGCCCAGGTTGCGTGCGTGGTCTGTAGGTTTGGGGGCGGTGCCCAGGGCCGGGGGCCACCAGGAGTCGTCCCAGGCGGAGGGTGATGATCCCAGGATGAGGACTTCCGTCTTGTCTGAGTTCAGTTTAAGATGGCTGTTTCTCATCCAGTCGGCGACGTCATTCATCCCTTCGTGTAGGTTGGCTCTGGCGGTGGTGGGATCGTTGGTGAGGGAGAGGATCAGCTGGGTGTCGTCGGCGTAGGAGATGATGTTGAGGTTGTGTTGGCGTGCGATGGCTGCGAGGGGGCTCATGTAGACGTTGAAGAGGGTCGGGCTGAGAGAAGATCCTTGTGGTACGCCGCAGATGACTTCGGTGGCCTCGGATCTGAACGGAGGGAGGCGGACTCTCTGGGTTCTTCCGGTGAGGAACGAGATGATCCATTCCAATGCTTTCTCTCGGATTCCGATGTTGCTGAGGCGCTTCACTAGGGTTCGGTAGCAGACTGTGTCGAACGCTGCGGAGAGGTCCAGGAGGATGAGGGCCGCTGTTTCCCCGTTGTCGATCAGGGTTCTGATGTCGTCAGTGGCTGCGATCAGGGCGGTCTCGGTGCTGTGGTTGGCCCGAAATCCAGACTGCTGGCGGTCGAGGGATCCGTTCGTCTCGAGGAAGGCGGCAAGCTGTATGTTGACGGTCTTCTCGATGACTTTGGCCGGGAAAGGAAGGAGCGAGATGGGATGGTAGTTCTTGAGGTCGGTGGGGTCCGCTGTTGGTTTCTTCAGGAGGGTGCTCCTAAATAAAAAAAATATGATTTGTATAAATAATGCAGTTTAGATCTGTTGTTTTTAAGTCAATCTTGGGTGTCATCAGACTCTGAACCCATGCTACATAATTTAGTTCACACCAATTACAAAATCAAATGTTGTTGTTATACCTCAAGACACACACTGAGAAATCAAGCCTCCTTCTTATTTAAGTTGACACCAGACAGTCTAGCGTAATTGTCCCATGGCTGGTATTTAAACACCCGGGAGATAAACAATGCAGAGGGCAATGTGACTTTTCTGTAAATGTAGCCTACTTAGCACTTAGCGCCTCTTGGCACTTTCCACAGCAATTCCCCGTTTAAGTTCAAGTTTAATTCACAACACTTGAGTACATGGATGTGTACATTTGATATACATAGAGGGCTGCCAGGCGCTTTCACGGTGCACATGCCTTATTTTAAACAGTGGATCATGAAGAACTTGCCACTACATTCTCTTGACGTGCCCTACGGGGATGTAACGTAGAACGGAGAAATCGGGAAATCCCATTTATTTAATCTCGCTTAGTGACTATTCTAAAGAGGAGCGCAGGGCAGCATTTTCAAAGACCCAATCATGGCGATAGCGCCTTCCTTGGAAGTGCATCAGCAGTGAGCTTCTGGAGCACTCCAGTCACCTTAACATTCCACTGACAGGCGCACCCGCAGCACCTACCACCTAGACAGGCCCTTGGTCTCGCGCGTTCTCTCTCACTCTTCCCCCACCCGATAAATGCACCCTTTAAAAGGGCTCAGCTGTTACTGACGGTGCTAGCTCCGCTTTTTGTTTTGCCCCTTAGCATTATCCTCACTGTTCCACTTAACGTCAGCTTTCGCGTGACCCTGAGCAATCTATCGTGCATTTCTGTTGTTGGCGGGTGCTATGCCTCCAGTGCGCCTCCCGCGTTCTTTGAAAAGTCCCCTTTAAATGCCTCCCCTTGAGCACCACCCTCTTGCGCCCCTAACCCCCCCACCCTGTGACCCCCCCTCCCCATGTGAACCTTTGCTATTGCCGAGTGTCTGCCTTTTATTGCCTTATTATACCTCTACTTGTACTTTTCGCTCCTTTGCCAAATTGGCCTTCTGTCCTTTAGCAGTTGGTATTTGGGAACCGTTACACCGCCTAATACCAACCCCTGTTCTGTCTAGTCAGGTTCTGGCAAAAGCGGAAGTTTGGCCAGTGGCGTAAAACAAAATTATGGGGGCTCTCTGCGAAATGCGATAGAGCATGTCCCTGCCCTATGTATATTGAAATAACGATAATCCCCAGTCTCTTCTCTGTGTATCTTTTATGTAACTCATGTAATCCTAAATCCTTCTGCTTTGCAACTGGTCCTCATGTAAAGCGCTCCGACACCTTCGGGAAAAGTTCGCGCTATATAACATTGCATCAAATAAAGCGGGAGTGATGTGGTCACCCGAAGCCACACCTAACAGGAGTACCAAAGGTAGAGCCACGGACTAGCGACCGATGCGAGGGAGTGATGCCTCCTTCTCCGTGTTCCCTCCTCCCTTCGCCTCGCATCCCCCACTGCCCCGCCATATTTGCCACTGTCTTGAATTTTAGTGAAGAAACAAACAACAAGCAAACTCACCGCCGCAGCCCGGCTTCAACAGGAAGCCAGGCAACCTTTGTTGGGACGGGGGCGGGGCCGGACAAATACAGGAAGCAGACGGGAGCCTACCCCGCGCTCCTGTGCCCGCCGGAAGATTTGCGTCTCAGCTAGCGGGGCTCCCGTGCTCGTGGAGAGCCCCGTGGCCCCCGCCTGCTGCCCAGAATGACCCGCTGGCTGCTGAGGCGCACTCGAGAAGAACCTGGTGAGTGGGGTGTGAGGGGGATGTGTGCGCGCGTGTGTCTGTGTGTGCGCGTGTGTGTATGTGGACGACGGCGGGGGTGGGAGGGGTTCTCTGTATGTATGTGTGCGTGCATGGGCGCTCGTGTGTGTGTGTCTCTGTGTATGCGCATGCGTTTGTGGTGTTGGAGCTTCCCAGGAGACCGCAGCTGGCCACAGCGAGCGCGTTCGCGTGCGCGTGGCCCGCTCCGATCGCCTTCTCGGAGAGGAAATGCGCAGAGTCGGTAACAATAGATCTCTGGCGAGACAGCGCTTTGCGCTGTTATAGCCACGAGACCTAAAAAGTATGCAACTCCTGCCGGCCTGCAACTGCGCCCTGTGCTTTCGCCAGCACTCCCTTTCACGCTGCAGTTTACCGACTCTGCCGAGAAGTGTGGGAGTAAAGTATATATTAATCCACGCAGACACTTCTAAGATTAAAGAAACAATTCACTAAATTACTGGGTTTCTGAATTGGAACGTCGTTGTAGTCTGCATCATTGAGCTTCCTAGTCACACCCTTTGCAAGAATGCCTAAGGTGCCCTTGCAATTTTTCCGGGCCCCTACTCCCACCCTCTCAAGAGACACAGTTTCCAGTAACCTCCCATGAGGCTCCTGGGCTCTGGCACCCGTATGAGCCGTGCAGAGGTACCCTTCTGTACCCATTTGCTTCCAGATTGCCCTGTAACTCCGCCTGCAACGAAAAAAGTACAAGATTACAACATTCTCACCATCATTCCTACCACCGACCACGCCGGGTAAGCGGTGCTAGCTCCGCTCTTTTTTTTTGCCCCTTAGCATTATCCTCACTGTTCCACTTAACGGCAGCTTTCGCGTGGAGGATGTCAGGGGGGAGGCAGCAGCAGCCCCCATGCTAGGACACAGCATGGGTGATCCCATCGGTGGATGGAGCAACCAGCCAGGCGGTCGCTGCCGGCCCCCACAGCACCCCACGTTCAGACACAGCATTGGTGCAATAGTCCACAAAGGGGGCGGGGCTAGTGTGTGTGAGAACGCACCCCGCGCCACAGTATAGCCACCTACACCACATCAGGCCCATGCCACCACTGCCTCGAAGGAAAAGACGGGAAAGAGTGCCCAGCGGCACCCCCCACTTCACAGCTGTCCTGAGAGAGGCGGGCCCCGGAGCCAGGGAAGCCGCATTGGACGGCATGGAGCCTCCATACCCCTAGTACCCTCATGGCGACAGCACTCCCCACCCCCAGGCACATGGCATGCATGCAAATAAATACACACAACACAAATTTGTTATTGGGAAAAACTGCTACAGGTTTATTACATACAACGTTATGTAATATAGTGGGTTATCTTACGGGCGATCCAAGGGCAGGCAGCATTCTCACCACCTGCCCGCCTGATGAGCCAAGCAGCACTGGGGCGAACCCCATCTGTGCTGCCCCTTCTGGTGATCCTCCACCGAGATCACGTGACACTTCTTACTCACGCCCCTTTCAGGGCGGAGCGTAGCAAGGCAAGCCCCCGGTTGTTCAGGCCCACAACCGCCCGAAGGACCAACGGGGCGCAGACACAGTTTCCAGTAACCTCCCATGAGGCTCCTGGGCTCTGGCACCCCTATGAGCCGTGCAGAGGTACCCTTCTGTACCCATTTGCTTCCAGATTGCCCTGTAACTCCGCCTGCAACGAAAAAAGTATAAGATTACAACATTCTCACCATCATTCCTACCACCGACCACGCCGGGTAAGCGGTAGGGTGGGAGACGGCGTGTCCCGCGAGGCAGCGGCCGCACGTGTCCGGTGCGTTGACAAAGAGGTCGTCGGCGTGGTGAGGGGGGATATATACCCCCTCACCCCGCCTCTCGCACCGGACATGACGTGGCACTGGCCGCGCCCAGGAGGGGACTCCCTGAGAGTCCCTGCCCCCATTGGGAGGAAAGGGGTGTGTGGAATGCCCGATGGCACTAGAGGGCCGCCTTCTTGAGTGGCCTCCTGCGGTGGCCTCGGGCAGCCGCATAGTACCCTCATGGCGACAGCGCTCCCCACCCCCAGGCACATGGCATGCATGCAAATAAATACACACAACACAAATTTGTTATTGGGAAGAACTGCTGCAGGTTTATTACATACAACGTTATGTAAAATGGTGGGTTATCTTACGGGTGATCCAAGGGCAGGCAGCATTCTCACCACCTGCTCGCCTGATGAGCCAAGCAGCACTGGGGCGAACCCCATCTGTGCTGCCCCTTCTGGTGATACTCCTCCGAGATCAGGTGACACTTTGTAACGGGGACGGGTTGCCTCTGCACCCTGAACCCCGGTGTGAGCATTCAACCTGTGACCCCTCCCTCTTGTTTCTACAGCCACCAATGCCCCCTGTGTGGAACATGCCCAATGAACGGTACAGTTGCGACGAGGAAGAAGAAGGTATCGGGCCCTTTAATTGGACAAGCATGAGTACGGAGGAGGAGGAGTCTGGTCCCGCCTTAAATGTCGTCAGCGAGAGAGCCCAGGTGTGTCAATACACCGGAGGAGTGGACAGCGTGTGGAGAGGAGCGGCGTGGAGCAAGAGAGAAGACAAGAGCAGAATCGGGAGAACGGAGGCGGAGGAGACGCGAGGAACATCGGAGGCGGAGGAGACGTGAGTAAAATCGGAGGCGGAGGAGACGCGAGGAATAACGGAGGCAGAGGACAGAAGAGACCCGGTGGAGGCGCAGGAGCCAGGAGGCCAACGACACTACGGGTCGCCCAGCCGCACGCCAGGAGGGGTGTGGCTAACAGAGGTGTGTAAACGTATCTCGGGTTGGGTTGGAAGGAAGGGTAGAGGCACCCCGTGAATCCTCCCTAGTCCCCTGGTAACCACTGTCCTTCACTTCCGTATTAACCCAGAGCACTTTTGTTTCCCTCACTCCCCTTCCGCTTACGGTCATTTGAGTAGAGTGTGTGGACTGACACCCCCCCTCTCTTGTGTTTCCCCCACCGGCAGAGCCTGTTCCACAACGGAGCCCGAAGAAGGAAAGCGGAGGAGGAGTCCGACTCGCCGAAGGGAGGAGGGAATCCTGAGAAAGTGCCGCAAGGAAAGGAGCAGATCCCCTAGGAGAGCCGTACCCCGGAAAACCTGTACAGACTTGTTGTTTCATCAAATAAAGCCTACCCTAACAAAGACACGTCTCTTGCCTTTCCCTACCCCGCAAGTTACACACTTATTACTCACGCCCCTTTTAGGGCGGAGCGTAGCAAGGCAAGCCCCCGGTTGTTCATGCCCACAACCGCCCGAAGGACCAACGGGGAGCCAACACGGTTTCCAGGAACCTCCCATGAGGCTCCTGGGCTCTGGCACCCCTATGTGCCGTGCAGAGGTACCCTTCTGTACCCATTTGCTTCCAGATCGCCCTGTAACTCCGCCACAACTCTGGCGGCGGCCACCATCGCTGACAAGGCCCCCCTACCAAAACAGCTCTGTTCTCCCCTGCGACTTCTCATCTACAGGCCCCATGCCAAAATTGGGCAGGAGACCCAATCTATATCCCAGTGACCCTTGACGTTAGACCGCCCGAGTCTCCTGACGGAGGCTTTTATGGCAAGTGAACTTGTGCCAGGAACTGGTTCTCCCGTGGGAAAGTTCCATCGCTTTACATGACTCTGCCTCGTACCACTCGGGCAGGGTGGGTTCAGGCACTATGGTTCACTTGGCCTCCTGAATTTGCTGTTCGCACCAGGCTGCACTGTGTATCTTGCACACCTGTGCCCCACCTCTTAAGGGGCCGCAGCCCCTTGTTAGCTGACCGCTCTCATACCCGCCTGCCCACTTAGGCTGTTAGGGTGAAAAGGAATAAACTTTCGCATTTGCACCGTCATTCTACTTCTTAAATCATGCCGCACCTGGTTGTCCATAACTATAAGTATGTGACCAAGAGCAAGGGATCGCCAATGCAGCTCCTTCTGTGGAGGATCCCCCCGGGCCTACCGACTCGCAGACTGTCCGAACTATGCCGAGCCCCTGCCGGTCATATGTTGCCTACCTTTAAGGACTAGGTCCTGCTTACCCCCTCCCTAGCATATTCACGAATAGGGGGTCAGGGGCTTCACCTGCACACACTGAGCAGCGCCGGGGGGGGGGGGCTATGACCTGCCCTGCTGAATTTGACTTCTTGTAGCACACTGGACAAGCCACGTGCTTGATTACCTAGTCTTTCGTGCTTGACACCTTACTTCCCCGTTTCTTGGTACGGCAGCACAGGGTGACCTTGGACGGTTCTCTTGGCGTGCCACAGCAAGCCACAGTGGTCATGAGGACCTTGAGAAGCACCCAATCCTCCTGGGCGTACCTCAAACTTAAGGAGGGCTTCCCACAGCTGTGAGGCCATAGAGCTACCTCTTACCTATTCACTGGTTGTTGCCACTTGGCACTTTTCCGGTTGCAGCCTGTGTTATAGTAGCGCGCGTGCCCCCGGGGCCCTCCGTCTCTGACTAGACGGTATATGTTACCCGTTTGCTGCATCACCATACAACACCGCCTGCATTAATGTGCTATGTTGTAAGCTATTGGGTACCTAACTTATCGCTTCCCTTTGAAAAGATCTAAACAGCAAGGCCAAAGGCACCCATGGGTTAACGCATTTACTGGTTCTTGCCACATGGCACCCTTCTGTATGGCGATGCGAAATTTCCTACCCAGTCATAGCGTTGCCGACACCCCACCTGAGTCCACTGAATGAGCCTCCATCCTCCTGTGAGCTAGTCAGCTGCTAAGGATGTGCAATCACTTCCACATCCCTCCTCCTGCCTAGTATGGGTCATGCCCAACACTTGATAGGCCTGATTACTTCCTAGGTGTAGGTTGTGTATCCGGCATATACTACGCTAAGAAATCCTGCTCTGCGGACCAGTGGCTGCTTACCTGGCCTTCCTTTATGCCCAGTAATAACTCAGGCGACGCTTTAATTCCCAATTGATGGGACTGTGCAGGAGCTGACTTGAGTCCTCACCTGTACAGGGACCCAACAGGCAGGTAGGCCCTGACTAACTTTGTGTTCAGGTGCCAGATTTTGGAAAATGTTTCCCACGATCTGTCAACTACTGTGCTGTTGGAATGCTAACGGTAATGAGGGGACGCTAACCCGCCCCAAACTCTGCGGCCGCAACAGCCTGAGCAAGCTGAACTTTCCCCAAGGAGGGCATAAAAGGGGCTGCTGTCTCAGCACGCTGATCCCAACAGGAGCCGCCAAATAAGGTTCTACCAAGGGTAACTGATAATACTACCTCGTGTGTTGTTGCGCGCGAGTATGCACTCCTGACCTGGTTTGGAAATGATATGAATCGTGCCGCGTGTGATGAGTACAAGGAAGCGATTTGAAGTGCACATGCGCCTGTGATCACACCGTTGGGTCAGGTGGGGAGCCGGGACTGACCGCCAGTTTTAAGTCTGTCCAGACCCCGACCCAGACGGCCAAACCACATCATGTACTCCCGGGAACCATTGTGCCCACCCGCTGAAACCATGTCCCCGGGGCACCTACTGTCCCCCCGTGAGGTGTTGTTTGTATAATGAGGGGGGGGGGGGGAATTGGAAAGCTTTAATTGATGCACTTACCCACGGGTACTGTCAATGGCACTTGTGGAGTGGTGTGGCTCACTGGTTAGAGGCGGCAGGCCCGAGAGCAGAAGTCAGCCCGGGACCAGGGTTCAATTCCCGACAGCGGCAGGGTCGTGGACCTTGGTCAGCGGACTCGATAATTCTCGCCTCGGGGCCTACTCTAATCAGGGGTTCCACTCGGCAACTCTGGGCATTAGCTTGCCTCATCTCCACAACGGCCCCATCAATTCCGGGAAAGCCTGGCTCCACCTTGGGGACTCCCAGCAGGGACCATCCCACAGGGAAAGCCGGGACGGGCTCCCCAGAGTTATACAGCACCAGGAAACCTAAGGACGGGTAGCAGTGCGCTTTACAAGCTCAAATACATTTACATTTACACTTGACAAGTGCCCTGGCCCTTCTGTCAAATAAAATGAATGCCTTGCCGGATTTATTCATTTGTCTGTTCTTGCAAACTTAGATACCCCAGTTTTATTACCAGGGAACGTGACTTACTTTTGCAGGTCGAGACACAATGTGAGTTTGCACCCCGTGACCACACATGAGTAATGCACCCGGTGTCCCCTCTGTGTACTTGAAGCCTGCCCCCTGTCACACCCCTCGAGTACCTGCACCAGGGTCCCCCTGCGGTTGATGGAGCTATTCCGTGCCTAGGTGGTGTGCCTCCTGACTGGTATTTTACGGTTTCTGACCTTGCATGCGGATATGTGATCAACAAGAAAATCATGCCGGACATGTCAGGGTTGTAAGCTTTGTCAAAGTTGCTAGTTGCATAAGAGAACAAGCATTAGAAATGCAATCGGGCTCGGATTTATTTGAGTTTGAGCTAATGGCATTGTAAATGCCAATGTATTGTTGCTATGTGTTATGGAGTGTGTTCATGTGGTGTGTACTGCCAGTGATCTCCTTGTGAGTGTGAGAAGATTGCACCTCAGCTGCCTGTGGTCTCCTTGTGAGTGTAAGAAGCTTGCACAGCTGCTGCCTGTGATGTCCTACTCACTACTCTACTCTACTCACTACTCTACTCACTACTCTGCACTCACTACTCACTACTCTACTCACTACTCTGCACTCACTACTCTGCACTCACTACTCACTACTCTACTCACTACTCTACTCACTACTCTGCACTCACTACTCACTACTCTACTCACTACTCTACTCACTACTCTAATACTCTACTCACTACTCTACTCACTACTCTACTCACTACTCTACTCACTACTCTACTCACTACTCACTACTCTGCACTCACTACTCACTACTCTGCACTCACTACTCTACTCACTACTCACCACTCACTACTCTACTCACTATTCTACTTTCTACTCACTACTCTACTCACTACTCTACTCACTACTCACTACTCTATTCACTACTCACTTCTCTACTCACTACTCTGCACTCACTACTCACTACTCTACTCACTACTCTACTCACTACTCTACTCACTAGTCACTACTCTACTCACTACTCTACTCACTACTCACTACTCTACTCACTACTCACTACTCTACTCACTACTCTACTCACTACTCTACTCACTACTCACTACTCACTACTCTACTCACTACTCTACTCACTACTCACTACTCTGCACTCACTACTCACTACTCTGCTCACTACTCACTACTCTACTCACTACTCACTACTCTCCACTCACTACTCTACTCACTACTCACTACTCACTACTCACTACTCTACTCACTACTCTACTCACTACTCTACTCACTACTCACTACTCTGCACTCACTACTCACTACTCTGCTCACTACTCACTACTCTCCACTCACTACTCTACTCACTACTCACTACTCTACTCACTACTTTCTACTCACTACTCTACTCACTACTCACTACTCTACTCACTACTCTACTCACTACTCACTACTCTACTCACTACTCACTTCTCTACTCACTACTCTGCACTCACTACTCTACTCACTACTCTACTCACTACTGACTACTCTACTCACTACTCACTACTCTGCACTCACTACTCTGCACTCACTACTCACTACTCTGCAATCACTACTCTACTCACTACTCTGCTTACTACTCACTACTCTACTCACTACTCACTACTCTGCACTCACTACTCTGCACTCACTACTCACTACTCTGCACTCACTACTCTACTCACTACTCTACTCACTACTCTACTCACTACTCACTACCCTACTCACTACTCACTACTCTACTCACTACTCACTACTCACTACTCTGCACTCACTACTCACTACTCTACTCACTACTCACTTCTCTACTCACTACTCTGCACTCACTACTATACTCACTACTCTACTCACCTCACTACTCTACTCACTACTCTACTCACTACTCACTACTCTACTCACTACTCACTACTCTGCACTCACTACTCACTACTCTACTCACTACTCACTACTCTACTCACTACTCTGCACTCACTACTCACTACTCTACTCACTACTCTCCACTCACTACTCTACTCACTACTTTCTACTCACTACTCTACTCACTACTCTACTCACTACTCTACTCACTACTCACTACTCTGCACTCACTACTTTACTCACTACTCTGCACTCACTACTTTACTCACTACTCTACTCACTACTCACTACTCTACTCACTACTCTACTCACTACTCACTTCTCTACTCACTACTCTGCACTCACTACTTTACTCACTACTCTACTCACCTCACTTCTCTACTCACTACTCTACTCACTACTGACTACTCTACTCACTACTCACTACTCTGCACTCACTACTCACTACTCTGCACTCACTACTCTACTCACTACTCACTACTCTACTCACTACTCACTACTCTGCACTCACTACTCTGCACTCACTACTCACTACTCTGCACTCACTACCCTACTCACTACTCTACTCACTACTCACTACTCTACTCACTACTCACTACCCTACTCACTACTCACTACTCTACTCACTACTCACTACTCTGCACTCACTACTCACTACTCTACTCACTACTCATTACTCACTTCTCTACTCACTACTCTGCACTCACTGCTTTACTCACTACTCTACTCACCTCACTACTCTACTCACTACTCTACTCACTACTCACTACTCTACTCACTACTCACTACTCTGCACTCACAACTCCCTACGCTACTCACTACTCACTACTCTACTCACTACTCTACTCACTACTCACTACTCTGCACTCACTACTCACTACTCTACTCACTACTCTCCACTCACTACTTTCTACTCACTACTCTACTCACTACTCACTACTCTGCACTCACTACTTTACTCACTACTCTACTCACTACTCTACTCACTACTCTACTCACTACTCTACTCACTACTCTGCACTCACTACTTTACTCACTACTCTACTCACTACTCACTACTCTACTCACTACTCACTACTCTACTCACTACTCACTACTCTGCACTCACTACTTTACTCACTACTCTACTCACCTCACTACTCTACTCACTACTCTACTCACTACTCTACTCACTACTCACTACTCTACTCACTACTCTACTCACTACTCACTACTCTACTCACTACTCACTACTCTGCCCTCACTACTCTGCCCTCACTACTCTGCACTCTGCCCTCACTACTCTGCCCTCACTACTCTGCCCTCACTACTCTGCCCTCACTACTCTGCACTCCCTACTCTGCACTCCTTACTCTGCACTCCCTACTCTGCACTCCCTACTCTGCACTCCCTACTCTGCACTCACTACTCTGCCCTCACTACTCTGCCCTCACTACTCTGCACCCTGCCCTCACTACTCTGCCCTCACTACTCTGCCCTCTTTACTCTGCCCTCCCTACTCTGCCCTCACTACTCTGCCCTCACTACTCTGCCCTCACTACTCTGCCCTCACTACTCTGCCCTCACTACTCTGCACCCTGCCCTCACTACTCTGCCCTCACTACTCTGCCCTCCCTACTCTGCCCTCCCTACTCTGCCCTCACTACTCTGCCCTCACTACTCTGCACTCTGCCCTCACTACTCTGCCCTCACTAATGTTCCCTCCCTACTCTGCACTCCCTACTCTGCACTCCCTACTCGGCACTCCCTACTCTGCCCTCACTACTCTGCCCTCACTACTCTGCACTCTGCCCTCACTACTCTGCACTCACTACTCTGCCCTCACTACTCTGCCCTCACTACTCTGCCCTCACTACTCTGCCCTCACTACTCTGCCCTCACTACTCTGCCCTCACTACTCTGCCCTCACTACTCTGCACTCTGCCCTTACTACTCTTCACTCTGCCCTCACTACTCTGCCCTCACTACTCTGCCCTCACTACTCTGCCCTCACTACTCTGCCCTCACTACTCTGCCCTCACTACTCTGCACTCTGCCCTCACTACTCTGCACTCTGCCCTCACTACTCTGCCCTCACTACTCTGCACTCTGCCCTCACTACTCTGCCCTCACTACTCTGCCCTCACTACTCTGCCCTCACTACTCTGCACTCTGCCCTCACTACTCTGCACTCTGCCCTCTCTACTCTGCCCTCACTACTCTGCCCTCATTACTCTGCCCTACCTACTCTGCCCTCCCTACTCTGCCCTCACTACTGTGTGTGTGTGAAATACGTACGTAAAAATCAACTCAAGGTGATGGCAAATAAAACACGCCGCAATCTACATAGGTGTATTTGTTTATTGCGAAAATCTCTGTTAAACTCTAACATATTGAAGGGAGGAGAAAACAGCTACGGAAATCACTCCTCGCAGAGAAGAGGCAAATGTTCGTGCAACAACAGAAATATCTTTTCAGAAATTTTGAAAGACTGCGCACTTTTATTTTAGAAGACACGCACTTTTATTTTAGAAGACACGTGGATTGGGGAGGCAAGGGTGCTTGTATGCGCGGTATCTTAAAAAATACTGTGACTGCCCTTGAAGCTACAGGAAACTTCTTTCCATTATCTCCGCCGTGAACGTGGCACTCTGACAGCTCCTAATTAAAATGAATGGACTGCCGTGCGCGAAAGGTAAATGTTAAACGCGCGCATGATACATGCAATGCAATGGTGAACGCGCTCGCACCATCTGGATTGCATTACACGGGCACTCTGACAGCTCCTAATTAAGATTAATAAGTCTGTCGTGCGCGAAACCGCCGAGAATATGCCCAATCGGGCGCGCGTAAATTACATATAGCCTATCACGTCAAGGCTACTAAATAGACAGCACAGCGAAGACGAATCACTAGGCAGATGCCATAAAAAACTAAGGAATGTGCCAGCCGGACCCCTTTTAGAATTCTTTTTTTTTCTAAATGCATAAGAGCTCGGAAGCTCCGCCCCCACTTCGTGGTGACGTAGGCCCGAGCCCTAAAAAGCACCACTGAGGTTGTAAGTAATCTTGCCAACGTTCCACTTGAGCGCGCTGACAGACAGTATTGCTTATGATGCAGCAAGACCTCTTGCCTGCCGTGAACGTTCTGTTTTTACCTGTTTACATTGTTTGGTTGATGGGGGGGGGGGGGAGCCCTGTCTTACCAATTCAGATTATTGGCTGCTATCGCTGCTGAACATTCGTATCATCGCTTCTTACCCCTCGCGTGATTTGTAAAGGTCAGTGTAAATGGCAGGGAATGGGATAAACATAGGAGATGGCTGCCAAAGTAATGAATTGCTGTAAGTGACATTTCTATAAGTTCCGTGTAACAGGTGCTCATTCACCGATTTGAGGACCCCTTTCCGTGAGCACAATCAAGCAGAAAAGAAGATGAAAACATGTAGCTATCCGACGATGCCCCGATTAACCCTTTCTATGCTGATGACGGAACCGCTCCGTCATCAACTGCGGTGGCGCTGTGCTGATGACGGAGCGGTTCCGTCATGGCCCGGCCGCCGCGCCTGCGCGGCGTGGATTTCGTGCCTGCGCTGGGCGTTCTATTGAGCGGGCGGGGCCATGTCAGAACCGCTCCGTCATCAGCACAGCCCAACCGCGGCTGGTGACGGAGCGGTTCCATCACCAGCATGCGGCCGCCGTGCCCCCCAGCGATGCGGTTAAAGAACATAACCCTTGATGCGATCATACCACAGCTGAAAAGCACCCTACACAGGAGGGCCCTTGGTGCTGTACGTGGGGGGCTCCTAACTTTGTTGACTGTGGACTGAGGACCGGTGCATGAAAACAGTCCTTTAAACTCCCACTTTATACTCCAACTTTCGGTGCTGCGATGGACTGGAGAGGGGGTTTTCGCAACCGACCCTAAAGCTACTGTAGCTCCTCCCAAAATTGATCCAGATTGCAGCCACACCATCAGCTCTGACTGGGGCCAGCACACTCTACGCATTAGCCCTGCTTGTCTCGTATTCCGATTAAAAGCCCATTTTGTGTTACCAGCCGATCTGTCTCTGTGCACATAATGGCAACCCCGGGCAGTCCCATCCAGTTTCAAACACCGGGAGATGGTTTGGTTTGCCCAGAATAACAAGTTGCAAGCTGACACCGCGACTCTAACTTAACTTCCCTGGTTCCAAGCCCGGCTAATAACCATTGAGCCAGAATCTCTCTAAGGCTGTCCCTCGTTCCCAACATAATACAATATTGTAACTGCTGAGAGTAATTCCTCGAACCGCTCTGCTTTTGTAGCTTCTGCTCGTTTCTCTGTCTGGGCTCGCAGGAAAAACTGCCCGCTTGTATTCTCGGTCGGACAAGGAGGGTGGGAGGGTGTTTGGCCGCTATCTCCACCCTCACCCTCCCCCGCAGCAGGCCTGGAGGGGAATGCGCTGAGTTGGACAATTCTATGTCAGGACGGAGGCTCCGATTATGCTTATGTCAATTTCTTTTCTAGACACAGCAGCCAATAAAAACACAGTAAAGAAACGAAAAAACTACATTACTCATAAACCGTGGGTAACCATACAGTACATAAACAGTATATAAAGAGTCATAGAGGTCACCAATTCCTCTTTCTTTGCTGCTCCGCAGCCAGTTAAGTGCTTTTCCTTACTATTGCATTATTGTGCTTTTCAACTTTATTATAATTGAGTGCGCTTTGTTATAATTGCTTGCGCTTTGTTTATATCGGCTTGCGCTATTGTTGTATGCTAATTGGAACACTCCGGTTCCTTTGCTCGCGCTGCTGCTTACCGGCCGTTTCTTTAACGCCGCTTGGTTGTCGGGGGCGTGTGCTCACCCCCCCCGTTGCAGGCTTGCTATCTGCGCCTGTAGGTATTTTAGTGGAGCATATTAGAATTGCGCCCAAGATAGGGTGTAGAAAAACTCAAGGCCCAGTTTACAGTTCTAATTGTATGTTATCTGTAGTTCTTTTTAATCTTTTAAAAAAAACAAATGTACATGATGAATTGTGTTTTTATTAACTAAGATGTAATTAGAAATGTAGTCTTTTAACCAGTGTATGTACTTTTTATGGTTAAGTAAAACTGTAACCGAATAAAAGTTTTTATGACTGACTGACTGACTGACTGACTGACTAGTGGAGCGGGAGCGGGGCTGAGAGACGCGCGTCCTTCTCGCGCGTCTCCCATTTTCGGCAGGCACGCTCCGCGCATGCGCAGTTTCACCACTTGTTCTGCCTCAGCGGCCGGCGGTGGAACTGCGTGTTAGTCCTTGTATTGCCAGATTCTGACAGGACTTTGCGAGCGCTACGAGCATACTCCTTGAGGAGATAAGTGAATTTGGCTGTCAGCCTTGCCCTTTTGCCTGCCGTTAGACCCCTGACGCCCTGGTTTATTATAGGAATGGGGTTGTAATAATTTTTAAATAAGGCTTTGCCTAGAGTGTTTTAGCAAGCCCTCCCTCCACACTTTAAACAATTTGACAGGTTACTTCCTGCTACATTTTGGCTTGCTTTGGGGTTTACACTCCCCCTGCGTTGCCCTTTGCGTGTCAATATATTTTCTTCTCCTCATTGGGCATATTTTCCTTTACAAAAGGTCATAATGGGTGACTATTATGAGGATGAGGATGATTACTATTACGCTGAATAAGAGCCGGCTGGCTCTGAGGGTGCTGCATATATGGACCAGGCCTTGTACCACGCTATCGCCCCTCTGAAACGGCATTTATCAGAGTATGCCACTCAGCAGGGCTGGCTACCCAAGTCAGGACGCTCAAAAAAGTCACCCAAGAATCCTCATATGGCGGATTTTGTTAAATTGGCCAAGAATCTATCTTCTTCAAAATCTTCCAAAAAATCATCCACTTATGTGAAGGCGCAACAGGTTTCTCCCATTATTGATGATTCTTCCTCCACTGACACTTCTTCAGAAGCTGCGGTTCCACCACCTAAGAAGAAGGCTCGCAAAGAGCATTTCATAGATGCTTCTTCCACTCCCCAGGTGATAACATTTGATCCGGATGACATTATCCACCCCAATTCTTCTGCCTGGCTTCCCTCTCCTGAGGTAGCGGACTATGTACAATCACACATTCGTAGGCCTTTTGAAAAGGATGTCCGCGCACGCTTGCGCTCTGAGTGTCCCCGTCCGGATCTAGCTGATAAGTTGGCGGATACTCCAGAAGTTGATCCAACTATGGTTACCTACATGCGCAAGTATTCCAAGGATCCGAAAAAAGGTCTGGACAGATCTTGGAGGTCCTGCCAGGACAAATTATTGGATCTTTTGGGTCCCTTGACTAAGATTTTAGATTTGGCATATTGTGCAAAAAATTCCAACTCTATGATTGATCCTGAGGAATTAGTAGGATGGTCTCAGAGGGCCATCTGCATTCTGGGCAATGCAAATTGTGCCCTGTCCTGCGAACGTCGCCGTTCCATTCTGATGAAGTTGGATCCTAAGTTGACGGATCTCGCCCCTTCTGAGTCAGGTTCAATGGCGCAAGGCTTTCTCTCTGGTCCTCCATTTTTGAAAGAATTGACAAACTTTGTGGCAACGTTCAGTGGCCTCGACAAGGCGCAAACCAATTTGCGTCATGACTTCCGTCCGGTTTTCGGACGGGCCGGACGAAGGGGACGTTCGTCCGGCCGGGGAGGTAACCAGCCTAACCAGCGAGGTGGTCAGTCCCACAGAGGAAGCGGCCAAGACAACTATGGATCTGGCAAATCCAGATTCTACCCTTCACGCAAGGGCAGAGGCAACTACAACAAAGGCGGCTATGGAGGAGCCCAAGGAGGACGTCAAGATTCCTCCAACTCAGGTGAGCTTGATTCTAGCTTCCGAGGTTGTTTTGGGGGGCAGACAAACATTTTTTCTCCACAATTGGCGGCTAATCTCCAGCGATGCCTGGGTGTTGGAGACGGTGCAAGGCTTCAATCTAGAGTTTTACGAACGCCCTCTCCAACACCGCCTTCCTTTTCCCCTTGTTTTTTCCCAACTAGATCAGGACTTCATCTCCGAAGAAGTCGACTCTCTTCTGGCGAAAGGGGCCATCGTTCATTCTTCCCGTCATCCCGACGGCTTTGTCAGCAACATTTTTCTAGTAGAGAAAAAAGGAGGTGGTTCACGTCTGGTCCTCAACCTCAAAGATTTAAATGGCGGAGTTGTATACCGTCATTTCAAGATGGAGGGTATCCATCTTCTTCGAGATCTTCTTCAAGAAGGGGACTGGATGGTCCGTCTGGACCTGAAAGACCCCTATCTGTCTGTGCCGATCTATGTTCCTCATCGTCGCTTCCTTCAGTTTCAGTGGCTGGGGAAATGGTTCGAGTACACTGTCCCCCCTTTCAGTCTTTCTTCCGCTCCATGGTGCTTTACGAAGCTCATGCGCCCCGTGATGGAATCTTTGCGGGCCCGTGGAATCCGTTTGATTGTCTATCTCGATGACATTCTTTTGATGGCTCATTGCCCTCTTCTTCTGCAACTTCATTTACAATGGTCCATAGATCTCTTACAGTCTCTGGGTTTTCTTATCAACCCTCTGAAGTCAGATTTTCAACCCTCGCAGAAGATGGACTTTCTCGGGTTCCGCATCGACTCGGTGGCCTGTCAGCTCCTTCTTCCCGGCCAGAAGATCAGAGCGATCAAACGGGAATTGCGCTTGGTATTGTCCAAACAGGTGGTCTATTTGCGGTCAGTGGCTCGGATCGTGGGTCTGTTGTCCTCTTCCATCCAAGCCATTTTTCCGGGTCCCTTACATTATCGCGCTCTTCTGCACCTCAAGATCAAACATCTTCAGAAAGGCCTTTGCTACTCAGATCTCATTCCTCTTTCGGAGGAGGCTCGCATGGAAATGTTGTGGTGGCTGGACCACATGGAGTCCTGGAACGGTCGTGCACTATTCGGGAAGACTCCAGACGTGGTTATAGAGTCAGATGCGAGTCTTTGGGGTTGGGGAGCCCGGTGCGGTTCTCTGACGACCGGGGGTCGTTGGTCCCAGGAGGAGTTATCCCTCCACATCAACTGTCTAGAGCTTCTTGCGGGCTCTTTCGCGATCCGTTGTCTCTCCCCTCAGGCGACGAACTGTTGCATTCTCCTCCGCATGGACAACATTTCAGCGGTGAGGTATGTCAACAAGCTCGGGGGCACGAAGTCCAAACTTCTGGCGGAAATTGCGAAGGACTTCTGGCATGTGTGCCTTCAGCGCCAGATCACGATTATTGCTGAATACCTTCCTGGTCGCGACAATCGTATTGCGAATTGGAACTCTCGCCATCTGCGGGATTACAGCGACTGGCGTCTTCACCCTCGGGTGTTTCGGACATTGTCCCGGACTTGGGGACCATGCTACATGGATCTTTTTGCCTCTCGCCTGAACAGTCAACTTCCCCTGTTTTACAGCTGGCGTCCGGATCCGGAGGCTCTCGCCACGGATGCCTTTCTCCAGTCTTGGCCGTCTCACCTGTGCTATGCATTTCCTCCCTTCATGATGATTCCCAGAGTTCTAGCCCGCACAAGGCGGTTTCTCTCGGAGATCATTCTCATCACTTCTCTTTGGAGGGCTCAGGCGTGGTTTCCAGTGCTTCTGGAGATGAGTTGCTCTCCGCCGCTCCTTCTCCCCAACAGGTGGAACCTGTTGCTGGACCCTCTTCTTAAGCCTCACCCCCTCATTCTTTCGGGTCATCTCCATCTTGTGGCGTGGTGAATTTCGGGGGACGCTGGCAAGTCTCAGGCCTTTCTTCAGACGCTGCCCGATTTATCGGCGAAGCTTGGGCCCCCAACACCCACAAACGTTATGCGTCAGCTTGGAAACGGTGGTGTGATTGGTGTACTCAATGGTCAGTGGATCCCCCTCTGCAGATGTCACGTTAGTTCTGAATTTTCTTGCTTCTCTTGCTTCTTCGGGTTTGGCTTACAGAACGATAAATAACTTTCGTTCTGCTATTTCTGCTGGTCATGTTCCTGTGGATAGTAAACCTATTGGGGAGCATCCTTTGGTTTCCAAATTGCTCAGAGGCGTTCGGATGGTAAAACCTCCTTGCCCGAAGTATGTGGCCTTATGGGATGTCTCCGTGGTTTTACGTTTCTTGAGTTCCTGGCCGGCTAATTCCTTGCTTTCTCATAAGCAACTATCAGCCAAACTCACTATGTTGCTATACCTGTTGTCCTGCAAGCGCGTGTCAGATGTTCGTGCTCTGGATCTTGCCGGACGCACATTTTCTCCGGAAGGTGTTTCTTTTGCCATTTCTCGCCGTACTAAATGTAACACGTCTTCTGTGTCTTATCCTTCATTTCCACACAATCCGAAACTGTGTGTGGTTCAATGCATTAAGGATTACGAGGTGAGTACTGCACCTTTTCGACATGATTTAAAGGGTCAACTTCTTATAGCTTTGCAAAAGCCTTTTAAGCCTGTCTCTCCCGCTACCCTGGCACGTTGGGTACGCTGGCTCATGTTGGAAGCGGGTATTGACGTTTCCGTCTTTGGTGCCCATTCTACTCGGGGAGCCATGGCTTCGAAGGTTTTTTCCTTGGGGGTCGGCCTCCAGGATATCATGAAGGTTGCTGATTGGTCTTTGGAATCTGTATTCAAAACGTTTTATTTCAAACCTATTGTTGATGTTGCTTTTGTTGTGGTTGCTAAGCTTTAATCAAGCATAATCGGAGCCTCCGTCCTGACATAGAATTTAAAATTTGCTAACATTCGTGCCAAGAATTTTCAATTCTATTAAGGCCAGGAGGCGCGGATTATCCCACCCTTATTTACAGTTTATATTGTATTAATTCTGCATTATTGCTGTATCATTATGTTGATTATTCTATGACTTTTTTTCCCGCCCTGTTTTAAACTTTGTAAGTCTTCCTTCGGAATGGCCTTTACGGCTCTGTTTTTTATTTCCTCCAGGCTCCGACCTTAAATGAGGTGTGTTGCGAGTTTCTTCTATTCATTGGTCTACTGTTGTTCCAGTGGCTATGGGAAGTTCCTTCGTCCCTTCATCCAGATGATGACTTCTCCGTGGGACGTCCTTAATGGATTGCTGGACTTGTCGTTGTTATTCCTTTTAGTTCTGGACAAAAAAAGAGGAAGTGGTGACCTCTATGACTCTTTATATACTGTTTATGTACTCTATGGTTACCCAGGGTTTATGGGTAATGTAGTTTTTTCGTTTCTTTACTGTGTTTTTATTGGCTGCTGTGTTTCAGTAAAGAAATTGAGATAAGCATAATCCTCGCCTCCTGTCCTTAATAGAATTGAAAATTCTTGGCACAAATGTTAGCAAATTTTAAACTCTGCCCTCAATGTCTGTCCACGTGGTACAGCTGACGGATAACCCGCTGAAAGAAAATTGTGGTGACCAGGGCAGGATCTACTAATTGGTCGCCGCTCTACGCTCCCACAATTATTGCATGGCCCAAGACCTGATCAGTGGGCTCCCAACTCGCCCCTTGTATTGCCCGCTGGGATTGCCAGCTGTGCCCAACGCTGCAAGCCGCCCCTCGGATGGGTGGGGTCCGTAAGAGTCTGCAGTGTGACCGATGGGGGCACAGGCCTGCAGGAAGCCGGGACCGCTTTGCGGCGAGGGTGCGGGGAGAAGACCTAGCTGCCTAAAGCTTCGCCGCAGTGCGGAGGCCGTCCTTTCACCACCCTAACTATCCATCCAGGTCTTAAGCGCTGTAACCTTGTGCCTCGCCCCCCAGATGGAACTGCAACATACCCCCAGGCAAGGCACCAAAGGGCGTTAATTGAAGTTATAACCCTCGTGGCAAATGCTACCTTACGGGCCTCAAAGCGCTATCTATTGCATTATTATACCTCTACTTGTCTTTGCACGCTTTTGTAACTTGCACACACGTCACTTAGTTTTTTTGTCTGTGAGTATTGTTAGTTACCTCTTGTATTTTGTTTGCTCACTATTGTCACTTTTGCCTCCTATAATGTAACCTTTGCTTTTCTAAATTGTTCACTTGTCGTTTCTCCTCATGTGTCATTAGTGTTGTATTGTGCCGCGCTCTGACACCTTCGCGGTCAGAACCCGGGTCTGCACTATAAACGATGCCCTGGAGCACGGCATGCTCGCCGCCAGCTTCCTGCCCCCAGGGAGTCTGTGTCGGCAGGAGGGGCGGGGTGGTGGTAACTGCATGTTGGGTTTACATCGGCAGCGGCGCAACAGGGGCACTGTGAGCAACAGAAACTCCCGGGGGTGAGGTAGCAGAACTGCACGCATTGCGCTCCAGCCCCCCAACCTGTGGTGATTACCCCTGCCCCCGAGCCGCTCTGGCCCCCCGGGAGGGAGAGAAGGGGGGGAGAGCCTTTGTGCTTCAGCAGTGGGTACCAAACACACACACACACACACGCACACATACGAGAACTGTTCAACATTAGATATTAGCAGATGGTGCACAGCCCCCCCAGATGCTAATTAAACCATGCATGCATGGGGTCATTCGGAAAACAGCCGCATACAACAATGCAAGGAATGTACAGACACCGCTGAAGTCCGCTTACAAAGGTGTCACTTTGGAGGCTCTTCTTCAAACATTTGTGTTCGCTTGGCGAGACTCCATTGTCATCGCTCCTCGTCGTCTCTTGGCCCCTCAATGAGTGCACTTGTAACCGTCCCCAAAACATTGCCGCCTGGGGCGGACCGCCCCCACCTAATTACGCCACTGAAGGAAAAGCAGAAGGAAATCCAAAACTTACATCAGTCCTACCTACCCTGTTTGTGACATCACACTCATAACATCACAGCTTGTGCAGGGCCCTTGTTCCCTGTCCCCTGTCTGCCCTGTCCATGACCTCAGCAATGTCTGCAGACCGGTCCACCACACTGGGTTTGGCCATGATTCCCCGGCAGCACCTTCGGGATACTACAGGTGAGTCCAATGCACCTGATCACTAGACTAACTTGAGTTCTGCAGTTGGGGCAGTACCAGCCCTGCAGTGGAAGCCTTCTAACTCCACCCAAGCCCCCATGAGAGCTCAGTAGAAACCATCCCACGTGCCCCTCCCACTACCCACCACCCCACCTGCGGCACAGTAGGACACTTCAAGGGAACGGGTCCTATCCGGGGGTGTCAGGCACCATAGCTTATTCATCCACCGTCATCGGGGAGTGGTGGTAGGGGTGCCAACAATCCGTGCATTTTCATCACATTCTGCAGCATGCCAACCAAGTGCGAGCAGAGACAGACACATAACTGCATACCTTACAGCTGGCTATCACATCACGTCATACTTGTCAACAAAAGACAACACATAAAGTACATTGCAGTGAGCATCTCTCATAAAGATACACTGTGTAGGTGGCTATGAGGGGTGACTAAACCAGTCTGAACCAAAGCATGTTACATAAAACATCACTGAGCCTGACTCTGCCTTAGACGCTGAAACCAACGACGCCACCCTGGGCCGCAACGCTGGACCGAGTTCAAAACCAGAGCACTTTTATTGGCAGTCCGAAACTCAATTCGCACCCCACAGCCCTCCACAGGTCATACACAGCACGCCTTTATTCTTTTTTGGAATCTGAAACCTCCCAACCTCCTGCTGATACTGACAATGATGATGAACCCTATGATGGAGAGGCCATTGTTTTGGATTTATTTGATGCTAATGGGCTGGACAACTCTTGAGATACTGTCCTTTCTTCGCCTAAACAGGCTATGGTATAGAAGAGTCCATCTTCTTTGTCACAGTGATTAGGAGGGCGACAGAAGTTTTAGACTTAACTCTGCCCAGGCATCTTCTCATCGATATAACACTAATGCATTTCCCACAACCCCTCCTCCCTCCAAAAGACCATCAAAGTGCATGGAGATATTTGCAAGCAGGTCACGTCACGTGTGCAGGGCTTGCACGTCAAACGACGGCCTCGCGGCACTGGTCCGTTGCAGCGGCTTTTATATTTTATTTGGGTACACTGACTGACAGTAGTGTCAGCGTGTGTCCCCAAATAGATTATATAGGCCGCTGCAACGGACCAGTGCCGCCTGGGGCCCATGTTACCCATGTACTTTAGGTGCATAACGACATTGGAACTGGTTCACCTTATTGGCCCCTGTAACAGTGTACCCAGGTACCCAGGGCATAGGTGTTTCCAAGACCTACCAGGGGCTGCAGCATGTATTGTGCCACCCCTGGCCTGGCCTCCATATTTTGACACAACTGGCTGATCACTCAGCTGGGGTAAGTCAGTGTAACCACCCCTTACTTAGGTGTAGTAAGCCTATACCTAACCTAAAATGGACACATATGTTCCTATCAGTCACTCCTATGGAAGGCCTCATCAATCCTGGAGGCAGAGTGCTTGGAAATATGTGAGATGGTGCTCTGGCATGAGCTGAGCCTGTCTGCGGCTTTCGGAACCATGTCGTTTAGCTGTTTCATGATACTGCCATACCATATACTCTTAAGTGCATTATGAACCTCGCGGTTAAATGCTATCTTTGGTTTGGCTTTATCAAAACATGTCAAGTAAGGTGTCATACGAATTGGAATACTACCCCCTCGCCAGTTCTGGCGACGGGGGTAGCATTCCACCCTTCTAGAGGGACACGACATGTACCTAGCCTGAACCCCGGTTAAAGTTAAACAGAGCCTCAGCATCACAAAATGGATGCTGCCACCACAGACACAAGTCTGACCTCCTGTTGCTCGGAGTCCTTCCAGCGAGGGCAGCTTGGACAAAGGGTTTCCTGCCTTGGGAGGTGCTAGCACCACCCCAGACAGGATTTTGTGTATTGGGTAGGACAGGGCTGAATAGAATCAGACATGCCTGGGGCACACAAGGTGTCCCTGTGCATAGGCCAGTTCAAACCGGTGCTGGGGCCTTCCAGCCCCAGTCCTGGCGCGAAACTGGACAAAGGAAAGGGGGTGTAACCACCCCCCTTCCTGGTTCCACTCAGAGGAGGGACCGGGTAGGTGATCCGGCCCCCCAGATTCGAATAAGAGTGGGAGCTGTGTCCTGAGACTTCAGATCATCCTGAATCAACTTGAAACTAAGAAGACGACTGGACTTCGACATTCTGCTGCTCAGAAGACGGAAGAGAATCTCCCTTGTGGCCAAGGAGTGGCCACCCTGTGAACACAGGCACCATCCAGCAACTCGACGTCTGCTTTGCTGCCGCCTCCCGCCGGAGCCCGAGCCCAGAGCCTGACAAGACCCAGGCTCCCAGACTTCTCACAGCCCGATCCACAGTCCCTGCAAAGAAGGGACCCGTGGAGGCACCGAGAGACGTGGGACCGGACCTCTTGAAAGACCGCCGAGAAGCTGACTGCGCAGCACCTGAGGCACCCTCGACGCTGTGCTTTGGGGTTTGAGAAGCCCCAACCTCGAGCAGCCCTTGCACCGAAGATCAGCCCCCCAGCATCTCCACGATCTGCGTGGGGCCCTTTTGCACCGTGCCACTCGACGCGCCATCCCGGCCACTTGCCACGTGGCTAGCGGCCATATTGGCGACGAAAACGACGAACTACACCGCTGGTCTGGTTGCTCCAGATTGGCCCTTGCTCCCCTGAAAAGGAGCACCCGCTCTGACCTTGCTGGTCCGAGTGAGAAGCTTGAATCACTTCCTGCGTGGCTTGCTTTAGCCAAGGCCTGTTTGCTCCAATCAAGTTGCCGACACCGCCATCAGCGAGAGCCTACGGGGGACAGCTCGTGACCGACTCCTGGACGTCCTTGACCTCTTCGTGTCCACGTGGCTGCAGAGACAATCTTCACGACATCACCTGTTTGCATCCGACATCGCCTGGTTCCTTCCTGGTTCCACGGTAGTCACTGGCTAGTGACTTTGAACATTGTCCCCTCTGCTTTCAGGTCTTCACCTCTTCAGATCCACCCTTGGATCCACCGGAACTCTTCACATCGAGCCGCCTGCAGCATCTTCAGCTCCAAGTACCATCGACCTGCGTGACGAAACCCGACACTACTTCGACCCTGTGCACCCGCTTCCTGTGGGTGAGGTAACTCAGCAACGCCGGTGTTCCCACACTGGTATACACCTCTAGTGTCTGTGTCTAAAGTTTCATCCTTCTAGGTCACTCGGAAGGTTCCTTAATAACTAACTTTGTAACTTTTACGCACCATTGACATTGCATTGGTAAAGCGTGCACTTTCCGCACTGCACCCGAGTCCCGCGGGCCTTTCCCGACTTTCACTGCTAGTCCCGAACAGCTCCAGCGATTCCCCAGGCCCTAGGCCTCTTCACTTTCCCCATAGTGGTTCTTATACCACTATTTTAGTATATGGTTTAGGTGGCCCCTAGGGCTCATCCAAAATTGTGCAACTTTGTATATTTAAACTGTGTTTTAACGCATTTGCTTCTGTGCTCATAAAGAGTATAGGGGATATTTGTAGAAATAAATCTATATATATTTTCAATATATATCTGTGTGGTGTCCTTTCATTTGGTATTCAAGGGATTGTGTATGGTAAAACAGCTTGCTTCACATGCCTTTACAGAGTTTAGCCTAAGACTGCTTAGTCCATGCTACCCCTAGGATAGCTTGTCTATAAGGTTGACTTTACAACCTGCACCATAAGGGTTGCTTGGCATGGTACAAGGTGATCACTAGAACTAGTGAGCATCATATACCAGGCCAACTTCTCACATTGGTGAGCAGCGGATTGGGATTTGAGCTTGCTGTTGTTTTACCATTACAATCTTTGAAAGTATCATTTGAAAGATCATACAGGTACCTGATAGGTACACTAAAACAAGACTAGATATACTTAAGTTCTACTGAACTTAGTTGTTGTAGAGGATAGGGAATAGCACACCCTGACTACAACTACTAGATAGGTTTTGTAGGAAAACACAAGTGTAGGTAGATTGCAACACATCCACCACACTAGAGCAATGTCTGGAGCAGAGGGATCCACTGGACCCATCTCTGTTGAGAGTGACCCTCCAAGGGCATCATCCAAATTTGCTATCTTTCCATTTAAGGAACTGAGGCAACTGAGTTCCATGAGAGGAATCAAAACAGGTCCTACTCCTACAGCAGGACACCTCAGAGAGCTGTTAGACCAATCTGAAGCTCGAAAGAACTCCAAACCAGGCCCCTCAGGGACTGGTGAGGAAGGTTCTCCTTCTGAAGAAGAAAACACTAATGCACCTGCCCCTGTTATCCACATAGATGAGGAAGACCAGGTCACTGGAGATACTCAGCCAGAGGATGAGGAAGAAGAGGAGGAGGAGGAGGAAAGTGGGTCTGATGAAGAGAGAAATAGCCAGGTGTTAGTCAGCAGGCTTAACCAGGCTAACCTAAGCTTATTTGGGACTGAAGGTGGGTCCAACCCATTCAGACCCCCAAATGGACTTAACCAGGAGCATAGGAGGAGGAGGAATCACTCAGGTGAGTCCAATACTTCCCATGTTTCTAGAGGTTCTCATGGCAACTCCAGAAGGGAGTTGACTAGCCCTCAGAGAAGGGAACATGAGGCCAAGATGAGAGAGGCTGAACTTAGGATCCAGAGGCAAGAGTTAGAAGTTGCCTTGGCCAAAGAGAAACTTGCTAGAGCAAGGCAGCCTAGAGAGAGTGGATTAGTATCCACTGGTGGCAGCACTATCCCTAAGGATAAAGACAGGTCCTATGACAATAGAAACCTGAGTAAGATTGTGCCCCCCTACAAAGTTGGGGATGATATCCACAAATGGATGACTGCACTTGAGAGAGCTTGCAAAGTACAGCAGGTCCCTCAGGAGCAGTGGGCAACAATCTTGTGGCTCTCCTTTGAAGGTAGAGGCCGAGACCGACTCCTCACAGTTAGTGATGGGGATTCTAGAAACTACCTGGTCCTGAAGAGTGCTCTGATTGATGGGTTAGGCTTAACCACTGAACAGTACAGGTTAATGTTCAGAGACACCCAGAAGACACAGACTCAGGACTGGTCTGAATTTGTTGAATGTGCCACTAAGGCTCTGGAGGGCTGGTTGCTGGGAAGTAAGGTTACAGACTATGAAGGATTGTACAATTTGCTTATGAGAGAACAGATTTTAAATAACTGTCAGAACCAGCAGTTGCATCAACATTTGGTTGACTCAGATCTAACCTCTCCCCAAGAATTGGGAAAGAGGGCAGACAAATGGGTTAGAACCAGAGTTCAGCAAAAGAACCAGAACCAGAACCAGGGTGGTGACCAAAAGAAAACAGACCAGAAGGGTGGGGAGCCGAAAGCTAAAGACCAGAAGTCTTCAACAGGGCCCCAAACTAATACTGAGGGTGGGTCCCAAACTTCCAAGAAGAAGAAGAAAGAAGGTCCAAGAAAACCCTGGTGTAGCTTTTGCAAAAACACCACTCACTGGACAAGTGATTGTAAAAAGGGTGGAGCCCCCAACACTGCAGCCCCTAAGGCACCTGCACCCACTAGTACAGTTAGCAGTGTTGGTCCACAGACTAAGGGGCTAGTGGGTATCACCTTGGGAACTGATGGAGATTCTGACCTAGTCAGAATCCCCACACAGGCTGTTCTGATTTGTGATGGGGAGATTGATTTTTCCCCTACTGTCAGTCCCAATAATTTGGGCAAGTACAGACAGACACCCTTAATTAATGAAAAAGTGGCTCAAGCATACAGGGACACATGTGCCAGTGTCACTATGGTGACGCCTAGCTTTGTGGACCCTGGACAGTACATACCAGGTGATAATTACCTGGTGACCAATGCCAGCAATGTCACTACTACACATAGTGTGGCAATTGTTAACTTTTCCTGGGGAGGGGTAACTGGCCTAAAAAGAGTTGTGGTTAGTGCTGATCTCCCAGTAGAATGTTTGTTGGGCAATGACCTGGAGAGCTCTCTATGGTCAGAAGTTGAGTACAGGACTCATGCAGAGATGTTAGGGATATCATCACATGTCCTTGCTGTGACCAGGTCACAGGCCAAAAAGTGCCTCTCTGAACCTCAGGTCTTGGATCCTGGAACAATGGACCAAGTACCTTCCAAGACAAGGAACAGGAGGGTAAAGGCTGTGCCTTCCCAAATGCCTACAAGTGAGGATCAGCCTTCACAGGAAGATGATTCTGAGACGCCTGAAGGAACTGTCCCTATAGAGCTTGAACCTGATCAGGTTGAGTTTCTGGGGACAGGGGGACCTTCTAGGGCAGACTTGGGGCAGGCTCAGTTATCCTGTCCTTCTCTTGAACCCCTCAGACAGCAGGCTGCTGCTGAGGCTGCTGGGAATGCTCAAGGTACCCATAAGGTTTATTGGGATGATGGGCTCCTTTATTCAGAGGGTAGAGACCCCAAGCCTGGTACAACCAGGAGGTTGGTCATACCTCTGCAATTTAGGGGCTTCCTTCTTACCTTGGCACACAATATTCCCTTAGCAGGACACCTAGGCCAGAACAAAACATGGGACAGACTTGTATGTCACTTTCACTGGTCTCACATGTCAGAAGATACAAAGGAGTTTTGTCGCTCCTGTGTAACCTGCCAAGCAAGTGGCAAAGCAGGTGGTACCAGAAAGGCCCCCCTAATACCATTACCTGTGGTGGGGGTGCCCTTTGAAAGGGTAGGGATTGACATTGTTGGACCAATGAGTCCCCCTACAGCATCTGGGCACAGATTCATACTGGTGGTGGTGGACCATGCCACCAGGTACCCAGAGGCAATTCCACTTAGGACCACAACAGCTCCTGTTGTGGCCAGGGCCTTACTTGGAGTTTTCTCCAGAGTGGGGTTTCCTAAGGAGGTAGTATCTGATAGAGGTGCAAACTTCATGTCAGGATACTTGACAGCTATGTGGAAGGAATGTGGTGTCAACTATAAGTTCACCACTCCCTATCATCCACAATGCAATGGGCTTGTTGAGAGATTCAACAAGACCCTAAAGGGCATGATCAAAGGATTACCTGAGAAGCTCAGGCGAAGATGGGATATCCTTCTGCCCTGCCTTCTGTTTGCTTACAGAGAGGTCCCACAAAAAGGTGTTGGCTTCAGCCCCTTTAAATTGTTGTTTGGACACCCTGTAAGAGGACCCCTATGTCTGGTGAGGGAAGGATGGGAGTTACCTCTCAAAAAGCCCAAGCAAGACATAGTGGACTATGTACTTGGTCTCCGCTCCAGGATGGCTGAGTATATGGAGAAGGCATCCAAAAACCTTGAGGCTAGCCAGGAATTACAGAAAGCCTGGCATGACCAAAAGGCTGTCCTGACTGAGTACCAGCCTGGACAGAAGGTATGGGTGTTGGAGCCAGTGGCCCCAGCAGCACTCCAAGACAAATGGTCTGGACCCCATACAATCCTTGAGAAAAAGGGAGAGGTTACCTACTTGGTGGACCTTGGAACTCCCAGGAGCCCCCACAGGGTGCTCCATGTTAACAGGCTGAAAGCATATGTTGACAGGAGAGACATGGGCTTGCTCATGGCTACAGATGAGGGGCAGGAGGAAGAGAGTGACCCTCTCCCAGACCTGCTGACTCAGAATCCTGAGGATGGCTCAGTTGATGGTGTGGCCTTAGATGGCAGCCTCACTGAACATCAGCAACATGACTGTAGACAGGTTTTGCAGTCATATCGACATATGTTCTCCCTGACACCCAGTCAGACTAACTGGTGTACCCATGTGGTGGACACTGGTGATAGTCTTCCTGTAAAGAACAAAATTTACAGGCAGCCTGACCATGTCAGAGACTGTATCAAGGCTGAGGTGCAAAAGATGCTGGAGTTAGGTGTCATTGAGCCTTCAGAGAGCCCCTGGGCTAGCCCAGTGGTCCTGGTCCCCAAATCTCACACCAAAGATGGAAAGAGAGAGATGAGGTTCTGTGTGGATTACAGAGGACTCAATGCTGTCACTAGGACAGATGCACACCCTATTCCAAGGGCAGATGAGCTCATAGACAAATTGGCTTCTGCCAAGTATTTGAGCACATTTGACTTGACAGCTGGCTACTGGCAAATCAGGTTAGCTGAGGAGTCTAAAGCCAAGACAGCATTTTCTACCCCCAGTGGGCATTACCAGTTTGTGGTGATGCCCTTTGGTTTGAGAAATGCACCTGCCACCTTCCAAAGGTTGGTGAATCAAGTCCTTACTGGGTTGGATGACTTTTGTGCAGCATATCTGGACGATATTGCTGTCTTTAGCTCCACCTGGGAGGATCACCTGGTCCACCTGAAGGAAGTGCTAGAGGCTCTGCAAAAGGAAGGCCTCACTATCAAGGCAACCAAGTGCCAGATAGGGCAGAGTAAGGTTGTGTACTTGGGCCACCTTGTGGGTGGAGGCCAAGTTCAACCACTGGAGAGTAAGATTCAGACCATAAAGGACTGGACTCCTCCAACTACCCAGACTCAGGTCAGAGCTTTCTTGGGCCTGACTGGGTACTACAGGAAGTTTGTTAAGAACTATGGGTCCATTGTGACTCCTCTTAATGATCTGACATCCAAGAAGATGCCCAAAAAGGTTCAGTGGACAGAATACTGTCAAAAGGCATTTGATGACCTGAAGAAGGCCATGTGCTCTGCACCTATCCTGAAGAGTCCTGACTAGTCAAGAGAGTTTATTGTCCAAACAGATGCTTCTGAGTTGGGAGTGGGAGCTGTGCTTTCACAACTTAATGTAGATGGTCAAGACCAGCCCATTGCTTTTATTAGCAGAAGGCTGACCCCCAGAGAGAAACGTTGGTCAGCCATTGAGAGGGAGGCCTTTGCTGTGGTGTGGGCCCTGAAGAAGTTGAGACCATACTTGTTTGGCACTCACTTCAAGATTCAGACCGACCATAAGCCCCTCTTATGGCTTAATCAGATGAAGGGTGAAAACCCCAAACTGCTCAGGTGGTCCATTTCCCTACAGGGGATGGACTTTACAGTGGAGCACCGCCCAGGTACTGACCATGGTAATGCAGATGGTCTCTCCAGGTACTTCCACTTAGAACATGAAGACACAACTGGTCAAGGTTAGTCTAATGTCCCTGCGTTTGGGGGCGGGGGGGTTGTGTAGGAGAGTAGGGTCTGCTATCCTATGGTCACCCCAAATTTTTGCTTTTTGCTTGACTGGTTTATGACTTAATGTGGCTGTGGGCCTGCTAATCAGACCCACAGCCTGCTGTTCTCTCTCTAAATTGTTACCCATGTACTTTAGGTGCATAACGACATTGGAACTGGTTCACCTTATTGGCCCCTGTAACAGTGTACCCAGGTACCCAGGGCATAGGTGCTTCCAAGGCCTACCAGGGGCTGCAGCATGTATTATGCCACCCCTGGCCTGGCCTCCATATTTTGACACAACTGGCTGATCACTCAGCTGGGGTAAGTCGGTGTAACCACCCCTTACTTAGGTGTAGTAAGCCTATACCTAACCTAAAATGGACACATATGTTCCTATCAGTCACTCCTATGGAAGGCCTCATCAATCCTGGAGGCAGAGTGCTTGGAAATATGTGAGATGGTGCTCTGGCATGAGCTGAGCCTGTCTGCAGCTTTCGGAACCATGTCCTTTAGCTGTTTCATGATACTGCCATACCATATACTCTTAAGTGCATTATGAACCTCGCGGTTAAATGCTATCTTTGGTTTGGCTTTATCAAAACATGTCGAGTAAGGTGTCATACGAATTGGAATACTACCCCCTCGCCAGTTCTGGCAACGGGGGTAGCAGTCCACCCTTCTAGAGGGACACGACATGTACCTAGCCTGAACCCCGGTTAAAGTTAAACAGAGCCTCAGCATCACAAAATGGATGCTGCCACCACAGACACAAGTCTGACCTCCTGTTGCTGGGAGTCCTTCCAGCGAGGGCAGCTTGGACAAAGGGTTTCCTGCCTTGGGAGGTGCTAGCACCACCCCAGACAGGATTTTGTGTATTGGGTAGGACAGGGCTGAATAGAATCAGACATGCCTGGGGCACACAAGGTGTCCCTGTGCATAGGCCAGTTCAAACCGGTGCTGGGGCATTCCAGCCCCAGTCCTGGCGCGAAACTGGACAAAGGAAAGGGGGTGTAACCACCCCCCTTCCTGGTTCCACCCAGAGGGACCTAGTAGGTGATCCGGCCCCCCAGATTCGAATAAGAGTGGGAGCTGTGTCCTGAGACTTCAGATCATCCTGAATCAACTTGAAACTAAGAAGACAACTGGACTTCGACATTCTGCTGCTCAGAAGACGGAAGAGAATCTCCCTTGTGGCCAAGGAGTGGCCACCCTGTGAACACAGGCACCATCCAGCAACTCGACGTCTGCTTTGCCGCCGCCTCCCGCCGGAGCCCGAGCCCAGAGCCTGACAAGACCCAGACTCCCAGACTTCTCACAGCCCGATCCACAGTCCCTGCAAAGAAGGGACCCGTGGAGGCACCGAGAGACGTGGGACCGGACCTCTTGAAAGACCCCCGAGAAGCTGACTGCGCAGCACCTGAGGCACCCTCGACGCTGTGCTTTGGGGTTTGAGAAGCCCCAACCTCGAGCAGCCCTTGCACCGAATATCAGCCCCCCAGCATCTCCACGATCTGCGTGGGGCCCTTTTGCACCGTGCCACTCGACGCGCCATCCCGGCCACTTGCCACGTGGCTAGCGGCCATCTTGGCGACGAAAACGACGAACTACACCGCTGGTCTGGTTGCTCCAGATTGGCCCTTGCTCCCCTGAAAAGGAGCACCCGCTCTGACCTTGCTGGTCCGAGTGAGAAGCTTGAATCACTTCCTGCATGGCTTGCTTTAGCCAAGGCCTGTTTGCTCCAATCAAGTTGCCGACACCGCCATCAGCGAGAGCCTACGTGGGACAGCTTGTGACCGACTCCTGGACGTCCTTGACCTCTTCGTGTCCACGTGGCTGCAGAGACAATCTTCACGACATCACCTGTTTGCACCCGACATCGCCTGGTTCCTTCCTGGTTCCACGGTAGTCACTGGCTAGTGACTTTGAACATTGTCCCCTCTGCTTTCAGGTCTTCACCTCTTCAGATCCACCCTTGGATCCACCGGAACTCTTCACATCGAGCCGCCTGCAGCATCTTCAGCTCCAAGCACCATCGACCTGCGTGACGAAACCCGACACTACTTCGACCCTGTGCACCCGCTTCCTGTGGGGGAGGTAACTCAGCAACGCCGGTGTTCCCACACTGGTATACACCTCTAGTGTCTGTGTCTAAAGTTTCATCCTTCTAGGTCACTTGGAAGGTTCCTTAATAACTAACTTTGTAACTTTTACGCACCATTGACATTGCATTGGTAAAGCGTGCACTTTCCGCACTGCACCCGAGTCCCGCGGGCCTTTCCCGACTTCTTCACTGCTAGTCCCGAACAGCTCCAGCGATTCCCCAGGCCCTAGGCCTCTTCACTTTCCCCATAGTGGTTCTTATGCCACTATTTTAGTATATGGTTTAGGTGGCCCCTAGGGCTCATCCAAAATTGTGCAACTTTGTATATTTAAACTGTGTTTTGTTTTAACGCATTTGCTTCTGTGCTCATAAAGAGTATAGGGGATATTTGTAGAAATAAATCTATATATATTTTCAATATATATCTGTGTGGTGTCCTTTCATTTGGTATTCAAGGGATTGTGTATGGTAAAACAGCTTGCTTCACATGCCTTTGCAGAGTTTAGCCTAAGACTGCTTAGTCCATGCTACCCCTAGGATAGCTTGTCTATAAGGTTGACTTTACAACCTGCACCATAAGGGTTGCTTGGCATGGTACAAGGTGATCACTAGAACTAGTGAGCATCATATACCAGGCCAACTTCTCACAACCAGAGTCTATTACTTAGACCTATCCTTAAGGGAAAGTTTGCACTCTCTAACCCAAGTCCTGCAAAACGCAGTGTAGTTCTCCGTTCTCCAAGCTCAGAAATCTGGAGAAGTGTGGCTCAATGGTTAGAGCAGGCAGACCTTGATGCAGAGCTCTGGCCAGGGACCAGGGTTCGATTCCCGCCTCGGCGGGGTCTCGGGCTCATTAATTCCCCTGACCGGATATTCTCGCCTCAGTGCCTGTTCTAATCATGGGTCCCATGCTACAACTCTGGGCAATAGCTTGCTTAGTCTCTACAACGGCCCCCACAACGCTAAGGATGCCTGGTCTGCACCATGGGGGTGCCCAGGAGTGGACACTTCACAGGGAAAGCCAGGATGGGTTCCACAGCGGTATTCGTACAAGCGCCGGGAAACCCACTGCGGGTAGCTGTGTGCTATACAAGTACAAAAAAAACAAACACAAACAATCTAACCCGGCGTCAGCACAAATTCTCCAAGACACCCTAGAAGGAAGGCTAAAAGAGCGAGTACACACTCCTCGCAGCCAAGTATGGGAAGGATCATATTAAACACTTGACATAAAAGCCACGTGTATAACTTCTCTGCCAGCTCAGCCTAAATGTACTTTTGTTTTTCAAAAATGAGGATCAAAGTGATGAGCCCCCTACTTTTAAAATTATTTCTTCGTCATTTGCTAACGGAATGCATCTTACTTTCAAACAATTTGAATGGTTTTCTTGTGAATTAAGACAATCACAATATTTTATATGCTACCAATTCATAAACCACAACATCGCAGACGAGGCTTCTCTAACAGAGAAATTAAAAACATGGCCTATCACTTGTCGCTAAAGACAGTCTCAAAGAGAGCTATATAATCATCCTTCACACATGCCGAATAATTGTATAACCGTGAAGCAAGTGTTTGTATTTATATGTATATAGCATAAAACCACATTACAACCAAATCTTTTACTAAGATTTGATAGTGTTGTACTGCATGTACATCAGATCATATTACGTTAACTGACCAGAACAATCTAAAACAAGCATTAGCAATGCAATAAGTCTTGCATTTTAGAAACTTTGACCTATTGGTATTGTAAATGACAATACCTTTGATTATTGCAGGTTTTTTAAACACATAAATAAAAGGCATTGTCATTTACAATGCCAATAACTCAAAATCTTGCAAATGCAAGACCTATTGCATTGCAAATGCTTGTTTTTTTCTGTTCTCTTCCTGCCGCCTTCTCTTTTCTCAGCGCGCTCGCCATTTTGGAGGCGCGACCTGTCAAATAATCTCACAGCAGCGTAAATGCGGTTGGCGCTCTGGAGCCTTCCTTAACCCTCTAGTGACTTGCTACTAATCCTTAAATAGACACACGCTCATTTTATGCAGCTGTAGATGTTGTCTCTTTTTATTTTGATGCTATACTTGACTCTGGCTCCATGTCTTATTTTACCTCACCCCCTCAAGTGACTGAACGCTCCATGCCTTGAATAACACCTGGCTTTTTGTGGCATGACTGGAATTTCGTCATTTTTCCCACATGACGTGGCTGCTTTTCTTCTGTTCCTTCATAAAATCTCCATACTGGCTGGCTTTTCTTGAGATAGTACACTATTGCTCTTCAAATGTGCCTCTCATCTTTTTGTGCATCGTGTTGCTGGGCTCCGGCTTCATGTTTAACATGCCTCATTAAGTATTTTGTCACTCATATAGCCAAGCCACTTCAACTAACTGTCTATTGTACACCTCAACGACCACTTGGCTTTATGTGACAAGATTGGCGTCCTTCTTCTTTTCCTTCACATACTACGACTACATTTCAGATTTTTCAACACTTGGTCAACATTTTAACTTCTCCAATGCTTGTCACTCTGTAATTTGTTGGTGATACTTGCACAAGTTACTGCTAGTCAAGCATCTTAAATGTATCTTAAATGACTCCAATGATACCCCAGCTGAAGTAACTACGAATGGGGTGACTTCTGGATTAGTAACTGAGGCCACAGATGATGCAATTCCGAATTTGGTGGTTTCTGGGTCTGCAAGTGGTGCCCATGTTTCCCAACCTATGAATGTGACTGACAGACATTCTTCAATAGTAACAAGAGTATTTAATCCAACAGCCCCTATTTTTCTGCCTCAGGCTGAAGTATCCAGAAATGTTTCTCAACAGACATCTAAGGGTATTACTTCCTATGTGGATACCTTGTTACTGGATTTTTTGCCCTTACTTGACTCTGATTTGAGAATGAATAGATCTTGGCTACTAAGCTGTTTTAATGAAATTGAAAGCTTAAAGTTGGTCCAGACAAATGATATTGATTTAGTTTTTCCTATAAGAAATATAAATGGCCAACGAATAAGGGTCAAGTTTTATTCAAAAATTATTGCTAATCTGGTCCTTCAACAAGCAGAAGCCTTTCAACGTAGAGGCATTGACGTGTTACCTTTTGTTAACAAAAACGTAGGTTATTCTTTCGTTGAAGGAATCACAAGGTTATCCTCTGGTCAGGATGATTATCCTGTAGGTAATAATGACCTGAAAATTTGGCTTTCCAGAGGTAAACGTATGGTTTCACAGGTCTTTCCATTAACGGGTAACACGGATAACCCTCTAGATGAAGATGCTTCAAGGTGGAACTGGTTACCGGGAGTTCTCTCAAACACCACCCCGAGAAACCCACGATCATCTTCATATCTTTAACCAGTGTTTAAATATAGTGTCTTGGAATGCTGCTGGCTTGTCTAACTGTCCGGAGAAATTTGATTATCTTCTTTCTCTGAAGGCAGATCTGTACTGTATACAAGAAACATGGTGTGATACTCTCCCGTATGGGGGGAATGATTACTTCATCCTAGAAGCCGCTGCAACGCCTTCCAAAAGGGGCCACGCTAAAGGTGGAATTGCTTGTTTGCTATCTAATACATTACAATGGCAATTCTCACACCAAAAGGATGAGAGTAATCTATTTCAATCCATAACCATTTCTAATCTGGATACTGTTGTACAACGGTCATCGTTTATAATATTAAATGCCTACATCCCTCCCGAAGATATTTTTACCCCAGTGTTAAAACGTATGTTTGCCTACATAAAGCAGGTATTAGAGGTGGATGACCCACCGTACTTATTACTGGTGGGGGACTTAAATTGTAAAGTGTCCAATACTTCCCTAGACCTGTTTCGAAACAAAGTAAAAGAAGAAGTTTTTAATATTCCCCAAGCTTGCTTGCCTAATAATATAAAAAC
This sequence comes from Lissotriton helveticus, assembly GCF_964261635.1. NCBI lineage: Eukaryota > Metazoa > Chordata > Amphibia > Caudata > Salamandridae > Lissotriton > Lissotriton helveticus. The sequence goes on from NC_136066.1 coordinate 4,968,078, forward strand.
GAATAAAAGGGGCAAGATCCTTCTCGGGGAGCTTAGTGCTATGGAGGGAATTATTATAAATGGTAGAATGCCCTCTGATTCCCCTGCTAATTATACACATGGCTCTATCAGGGGTGAATCCATTTTGGATTATGCAATAACAGATTTTGATACGTTCTCTTGCTTTAAAGACCTGGTAATTACACATACCCCTCTGAGTGACCATAAAATTATTAAACTAACTGTCTCATTAATACCCCCGGAATCTGATCGCTGGTCCCTAATGAATAAAGGCTTCTCTATCAATTGCCTTTCTGGGAGATGCTATTGGGGTATCAACTCTAATAATAATGTACAAAACATCCTTATTCAATTTCTAACTAATCTTGACTCTTGGCAAGGTAGGGAATTCATATTCCTTGAAACGCTTATCCTAAAAATTACTGAAATGGCCAGGAGTAAAGGAAAGCTTAAAAAGAAATACTTCTCTCCCAGTCCGTTATTAAAGTTAAATAAAGAGATTAACAAACTTGTTAGGACGCTATATCTATTCAGATCGGGAGAAATTGGGAGACAGCTAGCGTTACTAAAGCGAAGGAGGGTGAGATTGAGAGCCAAATTAAAAAGAGACAAAGAAGATATGGTATGGATCAGTTTAAGAGAAGCATCTTGGAGTAAAAACTCTAGAGCTTTTTGGTCCATAATAAGACAAGGATGTGGGTCTGTTAAAACATCCACTCCCTCTGTTATTACTGAAGATGTCTGGATCCAATATGTGCTCACCTTATATGCATCCAATGGAGCAGGCGGGGACACTTGGGTTCCAGACGGTAACATTGATGATAAAATGGAACTCCCCACTGAGTACTCCATAGCCACCGCAATTAAGAGCATGCGTTCTTCTGGGGCTATGGGTCCAGATGAAGTGCCCATGTCTATAATTAAGCAAGACGTAACAAATTGGAGCAGGATCCTGCTTCCTGTGTTTCAGGCATGCTTCAAAAAGCGAACAGTTCCTGACTCCTGGCGGGGAAGTATTTTAATTCCAATTTTTAAAAAAGGAGACCGCGAGAATCCTGCTAATTATCGCCTAATTGCGTTATTAGATGCGATTGGAAAAATCTTCGCTAAACTGCTATTAATATTAATAACAGACTGGGTTTTTTTAAATAATGTTATTCCCAGGGAACAGACAGGCTTTCGAAAAGAGCATGGAACTTTAGATAACCTAACTATGTTGCATGTAATTACGGACAAATATGTGCGTGTACGTGGTGGGGGCATATATGCAGCATTTATTGATTTCTCCGCAGCGTTCGATAGGGTTGACCGACCGACGCTATGGAGAAAACTGATGTCATTTGGTATGCCGCGATACTTATTGGAGTTAGTTATGTCCCTGCACTGTAACACCTGGTGTAAGGTGCTACAAGGCGGAGAAAGGGGTCTTACGCAAGCAATCCCCTCACGCAATGGGTTAAAACAGGGATGTATACTAGCACCCACATTGTTTTCCCTGTACATGGCCGATCTGCCTACGGTAATTGCAGAAAGTGATGGTTTTGCCCCAGTAATTGGAGGGACTGCCGTATCTATTCTAATGTATGCTGACGACATACTAATTTTAGACTTGACTCCTAAAGGTCTTGCTAATCGTCTTCATAGTTTGAATGATTTCGCGGAAAAACACTGTATGAAAATTAATAGTTCTAAAAGCAAGATCATGTGCATCTTTGGTAAAAAGAAATGCAGATCGAGGAACTATAATTGGTCATTAAGCGGAGAAAAACTTGAAGTAGTTAACTCCTATACATTTTTGGGCAAAATTATATCTTCTAACCTTAGTGAGAAGCCTCACATCGAAAATAACTCTAGAAAGGCAACTGCCCACGGTATGGGATTATGTTCATTGTATAATGCGACAGGGAAGAGGCATTTCGCCTCTTGCTTGGAGGTGTTTCGAGCGAAGATTCCTGCCACCCTTCTCTATGGAACAGAATTGGTGGATTTAAAGCAATGGGATTTTATGCAAAAAGTGGAGGGAAAGATATTAAGGAAAATCTCCTCACTTAATTCAGCCTGCTCCACGACTTCCTGCAGACTAGAATTTGGTCTGCGAAGTTGCTGGGCCCAAGGGCTGGCTGCTCTTGTGAGGTGGATAGCTTCCCTGGCCAGAGCTAAACCAGGAACCCTACGTGAAATCATAAAAAAAGAGCTTTTAGGTACCTTTAATGAGTTTTCGCAGCTGGTGAAAAATTTTAGAAAAGCTGTTGTATTACTGGAATTAGATGAAAGTATGTTATTTTCTCTTTCTCCATTAGAATTAAAGCAAAAGCTAAAAAGTAGGTCCTGGGAACTATGCTATAAGATGGATATAATGGCCCAACAGAAGTATAAAGAAAGGGAAGCTCTGGTCCTAACCTATACACCTAAACTTGCACAACAATATTTAAGGTGGAATATACCTCATGGTGTCCGTAGGATATGGTTCCTCTTACGCCATAACTTGCTTCCACTTAATACACTTCTTGCAAAATGGTATGATGTGACTCCTTTATGCAATCTATGCAATAATGCTGCTCAAGACCTCAACCACGTATTGTTTGTTTGCCCGATATTACATGTATGGCGCAAAAAATGGATAAAATCTATCTGTTTACAGTTGGGAATTTTGAATATAAAAATGTTTTGCCATGCTCTGTATTGCCCACCTAACGAAATGTTCTGTTCCAGATTATTTAATTATTTTAAAGGATTTTTAGATATATATTAATATGAGTTTGGGAGATGCTGCGGAGTTTATTATTTGCTTATATTTAGTTGTTACTTCTGAAGTTGTCTGTATCTTGTGCTTATTTTGTTATTGATATTATGTATGTTATTTTATGTGGCCCTCGATGAGAGCCAAATCATAATAAATAAAACTTTGAAACTTTGAACTGCTAGTCAAGCCATCTGCTGCTTCTTTTAGAGAACTTTTGATCACGGCTTCCACTAAGCCTGTGCAACGTTCATTCTACTCTCTGTGAGACAGTTATTTATGGGAAAACTGCGCAAACCGAAATTTGTTTCTGTCTCATCACAACATAGTCCATTGGAAACTCCTCCGTCTTTATCATCACCAGTTTCCTCCTCTACTACACAGCAGATGGCTGGAGTAACCTCTTATCGCTGTTCCTCATCACAATCTGCTTCAAATAAATCTTCTCCATCTACCTCCACATCTAAACGTTTGAAGCATGACCCTCCATTTCCTGACAAATCTCCATCTTCCATCTCTATGGAGTTACTTTTGGACGAGATACGTGCTTTGCACCCCTGTCACGATTCGCTCCCTGTGTTCTCGTGTCCACCACCAGGGGGCTGAACTGTGGGACTCTCCAGTGTTCTAATATGCTTCCTGACACTCCCCTGCATGCATATCTTGACTTCCAGCCATTTGGACACTATTTGGGAACTGACATCCATTCCCAATCCATGCCGGGTTTTGTGAAAGCCAGCCTGCTTAGACTTAAAGCCAGCCTACTCATGCCTGAATGAATATGCTACTTACCAGTATGCATCTGTTCTTGGCATGTAGGGCTGCTAACATTCATATCTTAGCATTAGATCGCCGCCTAGTGTTGGGCTCGGATGATTGCACATTGTTGTCCTGGAAGAGTCTTCGAAGTATCCTGAGATAGGTGGCTCCTCCCCTGGACTACAGTGCGCATGGGCATCGGCTCCATCCCCAGATTGTTTTTCGCCATTGTGGCAGGAGATGGAGTGAAAGTGTAAAGGATGTCCATGCTAATGAAATAAATACAATAGTATATCTGCAGCTGCGACAGGCACCGGGGAGGAGGGCGGGCGATATGAATGTTAGCAGCCCTACATGCCAAGAACAGATGCATACTGGTAAGTAGCATATTCAGTTCGAGGCATGTGGGCTGCTAAATTCATATCTTAGCATAGAATACATAGCAGTCCCTCCATCAGCGGCGGTTGCCCGTGCCAGCTGCAGAAACCTGAAAAAGTGTCTTGAGAACAGCCTGTCCTACAGCTGCTTGCTGCTTGGAATGCACATCAACACAGTAGTGTTTTGTGAAGGTATGTGGTGTGACCCACGTGGCTGCTCTGCAAATATCCTCTAAAGGAATGTTCCCTAGGAAAGCCATGGATGCCCCCAGTTTGCGTGTGGAGTGTGCTCTGGGGGGTACTGTTAAAGTGCGCTTGGCTTTTTGATAACATATCTGGATGCACTTAACAATCCATCTGGCTATGCCTGCTTTGGAAATCGGGTTGCCTTTGTGTTGTGGTGCGAAGGCAACAAAGAGTTGTTTTGTTTTTCTAAAGGGTTGTGTTCTGTCTATGTAGTACATCAACGCCCTCCGTACATCTAAGGTATGGAGCATTCTTTCCGCCACCGTTTGCGGGTTTTGAAAGAATGCTGGTAAGTCGATAGTTTGGTTAAGATGAAACTGTGACACCACCTTAGGGAGGAATTTAGGGTTAGTGCGTAGCACTACCCTATTTGGGTGAATTTGAATGAACGGCTCTTGTATGGTGAGCGCTTGCAACTCACTGACACGCCTCAGAGACGTAATAGCTATCAGAAAGGCCACTTTCCACGTAAGGAATTGGAGCTCACACGAGTGCAGTGGCTCAAATGGTGGCCCCATCAGTCTGGTGAGAACGACGTTGAGGTTCCACACCGGAGCTGGTGGAGTTCTTGGGGGAATGACTCTCTTCAGACCTTCGAGGAAGGCTTTAATGGCGGGCACTCTGAAGACAGAGAGGTGCTGCCTGTTCTGAAGATAAGCCGCTATGGCTGAGAGATGTATCCTAATGGAAGTGTACGCCAGATTGCGCTTGTAGAGATGTAACAGATAGCAGATGATGTTGGGAATAGATGCATCTAGCGGGTTGATGTCATTGGACGTACAATAGATGACAAAACGCTTCCACTTAGCAGCATAGCATGCTCTAGTAGTAGGTTTCCTCGCCTCCTTGATGATACTCATGCATTCTGGAGGTAGGTTAAGGTATCCAAACTCTAGGACTTCAGGAGCCAGATCGCCAGGTTGAGCTGTCGTGGATCTGGATGCTGAATGTCTCCATGGTTCTGCGTCAAAAGACTGGGTGTGAGGCGCAGTCTTTGATGCGGCACCACTGAGAGTTCGAGGAACGTGGTGTACCAAGCTTGACGTGCCCACGTTGGAGCAACCAGGACGAGAGTCATGGAGTGCTGCCTTAGCTTTCTTGCGACCAGCGGTATTAGAGGGGCTGGCGGAAAAGCGTATGCAAATTTGCCTGACCAGTTCATCCATATCGCATTCCCCTGCGACTGTGGGTGAGGGAACCTGGCGGCAAAGAGTCGGCATTTTGCGTTCTCCTTTGTTGCGAACAGGTCTATCTCCGGATGACCCCACTGCTGGAAGTACGGGTGGAGAACAGAAGGGTGTATCTCCCACTCGTGCATCTGATGGCTGTATCTGCTGAGCAGATCCGCCATCTGATTGTCCTTGCCCGGGAGGTGTTCTGCCATGAGGAAAATGTTCCTCTGAATGGCCCACTTCCACATGCTCTGAGCTAGATGAGACAGCTGTGGCGAGTGGGTGCCCCCCTGTTTCTGAATGTAGTACATCGCGGTCATGTTGTCCGTCCGGACTAGCACGACCTTGTTGCTCAGATGTACAATGAAGGACTTGAGCGCCATGAAGATTGCCATCAGTTCCAGATAGTTGATGTGCATCTTCTGTTGCTGCGTCGTCCATAGTCCCTGCACCGTGTAAGTGAGCACATGTGCTCCCCATCCCTGGAGGGATGCGTCCGTCGTCAGGACAATCTGCGGCACGGGCTCTTGGAACAGTCGGCCCTTGCAAAGGTTGTGTGGAGTCCACCAATGCAGAGAGTCGTATGCCCGACTGGTAACCAACACTAGGTCTGTCAATTGCCCACGAGCCTGTGTCCACTGATTCGCTAAGCACTCCTGGAGCGGGCGCATATGTAACCGTGCGTGAGGGACTATGAAGATGCAGGAGGCCATCATGCCGATCAACTGCATGAACACTCTCGCTGGCAGGGAGTGTCTCGGTCGGAATCGTTGGATCAGTGACTGAATGCTGTCGATTCTGACTTGGTTTGGCTGAGCCATGGCTGTCAGGGTGTTGATCGTAGCACCCAGGAACTGCCGGACATGTGCCGGCTGAAGATGGGATTTTGGGTAATTTAGGGAGAAACCCAGATCGTGAAGAAGGTGAATTGTAGTCGACATGTCTGCGGCGCACTGTTGCTCTGACTTGGCTTGTACGAGCCAGTCGTCTAGGTAGGGGTAGACATGGATATTCTGCCTCCTGAGGTGCGCCGCCACTGTCGCTAGACACTTGGTGAACACCCTCGGGGCCGTAGTGACTCCGAAGGGTAGGACCTTGAACTGGTAGTGCCTGCCTTGAATAGTGAATCTTAGGTATTTCCTGTGTGACGGGTGTAGTGGAATGTGGAAATAAGCATCCTTGAGATCTAAGGTCGCTAAGAAGTCTCCCTGGTTTAGCAAGGGAAGAATCTGCTGCAGTGTAAGCATATGGAAATGCTCTGACAGTATGTACAGGTTGAGGGGACGTAGATCGAGAATGGGCCTGAGAGAACCGTCCTTCTTTGGAATAAGGAAGTACAGGGAGTATACCCCTGTGCCTTCCTCCCCCACCGGCACGAGCTCGATTGCGCCTTTTTGCAGCATCGCCACCACTTCCTGCTGCAATAAGTGCAAATGCTCTGCGGACATAGGCCTTTGCCTCGGTGGGATGTTGGGTGGAGTGGATTTCAGCTCTAGGCAATAACCATTTTGGATCAGTTGACGCACCCACCTGTCTGTGGTGATGTTTCTCCAGACGGGCAGGAACTGCTGCAGTCTCCCCCCGACAGGTGTTAGGTGGTCGGGGGGCAGTGACAGAAAGTCACTGTTTGCTTGGAGTCGAGGTGCGGGAGCTGTTGTTTCCTCTGCCGCGACCTCTGTTGCTGTTATTCCTATAACCTCCCTTGTTCTGCTTAGTGAACGAGGATTGCGCCCCACCTTTGGAGAACTGGGATTGTTGACCCATCTGTCCTCTGGTGACTCCACGTGCACCTGAGCGACGAAAATTGCTGCCACGAAACTGTTGGGACTGCAGGGCCCCCATAGACTTAGCAGTTTCCGTGTCCTTCTTTATCTTCTCTAGGGTGGTGTCAACATCCGGACCAAACAGACTATCAGGATTGACTGGCTGATTCAGAATTGTTGTCTGAATATCCTGCTTGAACCCTGAGATGCGGAGCCAGGCTTGTCTTCTCAGCATAACGCTAGTGTTGATAGCCCTAGCAGCTGTGTCCGCAGCGTCAAGTGCACACTTGATGGCTGCGTTTGATATTAGCTTTCCTTCCTCAATAAGCATCTTGGTGCCTTCTTGGAACTGTGGGGGCAGGTGTTGTATAATCTGTTCTAGGGTGTCGTAGTGCGCCCTATCATAACGCGCCAGGAGCGCCTGTGTATTTGCGATGCGCCAAAAGTTTGCCGCCTGTGCAGCCACTCTTTTGCCTCCTGCCTCAAGCACTTTGGACTCTTTATCCGGGGGAGGAGCTTCACCCGTTGTCTGGGAGTTGGCACGTTTCCTGGCATTGGCAACCACAAGAGAGTCCAGTGGCAATTGTCCCCGGATGTAGACGGGGTCCGCAGGAGCAGGCCTGTACTTCTTTTCAATGCGAGGGTTGACCACACTAGCCCTCGTAGGCTCCTTAAAAATGTCTCCAGCATGTTTGAGAACACCTTTCAGCATAGGAAGTGTCTTTACTGTCCTTTCAGATATGGCAAAGGTGTCAAAAAGGAAGTCTTCCTCAACCGGGTCGGCATGCATGTCCACATCATGATTGGCCGCCGCCCGTTCAATTAGTGCATGAAATCCTGCTGAGTCCTCAGTCGGGGATGCACGTGGATTAAAGGTCTGCGGGTCTTGGCCCGCACCTTGGGTGTTCTGGTCACCAGTGTCGTCGTATGAATCTGGTTGGACATCAGGTTCATCGATGGGGAAATTGTACTGTTCATCCTCATCATCTTCCTCACCCACAGAGTGTTCTGGGGAGGGAGTAGGGCTCCGTCTAGGAGGAGGCGGAATCGGTTCCGTGAGGCCTAAGGCGTCAAGGGGCACCCTCTTCTTCTTCAACGGGATGACGTAGGGGTCCACCGGCTCCGAAGTGATCTTCCGTTTATAGAGTGTCAGCTTGCCGGTGGCAGCATCGATGAAATGCTCTGAATCGTCTTCCGATTCGAGTACACGACGTGGAAGAGGGTCAGGCAGCGAGGAACCCTGTTTCGGAGCCGATTTCGTCGAAAACGCTTTCGGCGCCTCCTTAGGTGGCAAGAGAAAAAGGAGTTTCCCAGAAGGCTTAGCCGGAGCGTCCTTTTGCGGCTGCGGTGATGGCATCGGAGCCGATGGAGCAAAGGCTTTCTCCCTGATTCTCTGCAGTGACTCCGCAATGGGGGACGGTACACTGCCAGTGGGTTTCGTCGCCGACAAGGATGCATTGAGCGGTCCCTCGGATCCGACGTCCTCGCGGGCCTTGTGCGGTTTGGGCGCGGAAACCTTCTTCGGCTCCTCCGAATCTTGAGGCCGGGGCGCAGACTTCTTGGGCGTAGCCTCTTTGGAGCCGACCTTGGCGGGCTTGGACGGCGCCGGAGCCGCTGATCCGTGCCGACCATCTTTCTTGGGGGCCCCTTCCTCGGGCGTCGGCTTCGATTTCGGAGCATCGGAATCGACAGACTTCCTCGGCTTCTGCGGACCGGAGGTCGACGGAGCCGACGGGGTGACGGGCACCGACTTCTTCACAGGCACGGCAGCCATCTTAGGGACACTCGAGTCCTTTGGTTTCAGTTTCGATTTCGGGTCGGCCATTTTAGGTGTTGACGACCCCGACGGTTTCAGTTTCGGTTTCGAAACATCGCGCCCAGCAAGTGAGTCCGTAGCCGGGCCCGAAGGCGGGGCTGTGGCTTGCGGCAACGGGTCCAGGGTAAGGCCGACAGGCGATCCCGTGTCCCGGTCGGTATCCTCGAAACTTTCGGGGCAGAGCTCGTCCGCAGAGCTGTCCGCCGCGGCCCCATAAATCTCATCGTCGTCTCCTACCTCTTCGACGTATTCGAGGACCTGACCCGCGACTCCGTCGTCGTCTCCCGGATCCGCCTCGACCTCCGTCTGTGATGGGGAGATTTGTAGAAGGTGACCCTGGACCTCTTCTTCCGGGTCGCCGAAGATGTTCTCCGGATCTGGGGCCGCTTGCCTAGCTTCCAAGCGCACCGCGCGCCGAAGCTTGAGAGTTTTCTTGGAGCGGAACTGTGCACAGGCCTTGCACTTGCCGTCGTCGTGGTCCGGTGAAAGGCACTTGTTACACACAGGGTGTAGATCGATGTGTGGGTACTTGGACCCACAGAGCGGGCAGTACTTGAACGGGCTCCGCTCCATGTCCGTAAAGGCTTGCTGTCGTGTCGCGATGAGAAGGCCTCAAAGTTTAGAAAGCGAAGAAAACTCCGCTTATTCCGGCTTCAAGAGACGGAAGACTCGAGACCGAGCGCAGACAATACCGACGCAAGAAAATCGAGGCCTTTTGGCCGGTAAAAGATAGTTTTACTTGGTTCCGACAGTAAGACGTCGAGACCACATCCGAACCCAATGGCGGAAAAAAACAATCTGGGGATGGAGCCGATGCCCATGCGCACTGTAGTCCAGGGGAGGAGCCACCTATCTCAGGATACTTCGAAGACTCTTCCAGGACAACAATGTGCAATCATCCGAGCCCAACACTAGGCGGCGATCTAATGCTAAGATATGAATTTAGCAGCCCACATGCCTCGAACACTGCATTACCCAGAATTCCCTGCTCACTGCTTTGTCTCCACCCCTGCAGGCCAAGGATGGGTGGAGGAATTCCGCTCACCTGTGGCTGGCTGCTGCTAGCCTGCTCACACCAGCTGCATGTGATTACTGTGAGCTCTTTGAAGCCCCAGCTCCCTTCAGACCCAGGTTGGTCATTGTAGCTGTTTAACGGTGAGAGCAATCCTTGGTTCCAGAGGTCCCTGAGCTTTAGCTATTCTTGTTGCAAGTGGTTCCTGAGCTTTCATTATGCCTTGTTCCTGACCTGCTGCTGTTTCCCCTGTTCCTGAACTAGCACTGCCTGCAGTGCTACCCTGACCCCTGAGCCTTAGTATTCCTTGTTTCTGAACTGCTGCTGTTTTCCTTGTTCCTGAATTAGCACGGCTTGCAGTGCTACCTTGTTTCCTGAGTTCCAAAGCTATAGCTATTCCCTGTACCTGAATTAGCACTGCCTGCAGTGCTACCTTGTTTCCTGAGTTCCTGAGCTATAGTTATTCTTTGTTCCTGGGCTTAGCTAGTTCTTGTTCCTGATTTGCACTGCTTGCAGTGCTCTCTTGACTCATTGTTTCCTGAGCTGAAGCTATGTCCTGTTTCCTTGAACCAGTATTGCCTGCAGTGCTACCTTGACTCCTGAGCTCTAGTAATTTCCCTTCTCCTGAATTAGCACTGCTTGCAGTGCTACCTTGTTTCCTGATTTCCTGAGCTATAGCTATTCCCTGTACCTGAATTAGCACTGCCTGCAATGCTACCTTGTTTCCTGAGTTCCTGAGCTGTAGCTATGTCCTGTTTCCTTGAACCAGTATTGCCTGCAGTGCTACCTTGACTCCTGAGCTCTAGTAATTTCCCTGTTCCTGAACTAGCACTGCCTGCAGTGCTACCTTGACTCCTGAAGCTTTGGTAGTTCCCTGTCCCTGAACCAGCACTGTCTGCAGTGCTGCCTTGACTCCTGAGCCTTAGCTCACTTCTTGTTCCTGCCCCAGCACTGCCTTCTCTGCTACTTTGTTTTCTTGATTCCTTACCCTGCACTATTCTAGTATACCCTTGTAGCCTCCGCTTCTGTATATCCGTTTCCAGTCCCTGCCTTGCTTCCCATTTCCTTGGTTCCAGTTCTAGTTTGCTGCCTTTCTATTCTGCTGTCTTACTTCTGTTACCTTGTATGTTTGTTACCTGCTTTCTGCCAAGTGTGCCCTGTCATTTCCTTCCTTTCCTGTTAAGCACTCCTCCTTGCTAACTCCTTGTCTATTGTGCTTGTGTTTAGTTCTACCCCTTTGCTGTTACTGCCTTGCGCGTTCCTGTTTGATCGCCAGGATCCATGGGCTCAGCTGACTACCTAGGTGGTGTTTCTTGTTCACTGTGAGTATTGTCTTTGAGTTACATTTATAACATCACTATAGGTATAAGCTCCACAGACCCTGCCTTTGCATGCATATCCTACATGTGGGTATTTGCAGTCAGTATCTGTAACAGCAATTGCAGGTAAGAAACGTACTGAGCTTCAGTCTTACCATGTGGAGCTCCTGAGTGCTTTACCCCAACCCCCCTTTATTGTTAATGTTGTATTATATATGTTTTGCACGTCCGTCCTGGGTGTATAGTCTGAATGCTAAATTGCCTTGTGAGTGCCCTTCCTTTCTGAGTCTTACCCATCTTGTTCACTTGTACAGGCTTCCCCTTTGGATCCCTCTTTCTCCTCTGACTCCCGGACAGTCCCTGACAACCCCTTTGTGGAGAAAACCAACAATAAAATGTAATTTCTCAAAGATAAATGGTCTACTATGGAAAGTAGAGTGTCTTCAGTGGAACAACAAGTTTCAGAGATACACAGTAACTCTCAACGAATCTTCATCTTTAGAAAAAACAGTCTACAATCTTCAACAACATGCCGAAGATTTAGAAAATAGAACTAGGAGGAATAACATTCACAAGTAAGCACCTTTGGAGGGGCGACTCCTGATGGGGGAGCTAGTGGAGAAGGCTGTTTCCTGGACATATAGAACAATAATTAATAACTAGCCAGACACTGTGCTGAAGCTGCGTGCGAAATGGGAGTCGGAGTTGGGTGAGATGGAGGACTTAGATTGGGAAATGGCGTTGATGCATCCTCGAGAGGTGGCCACTAAGCCCAAGCTCCGACTGATTCAGTTTTAAGTATGTGCATAGAGCATACTATGACAGAGCGCGACTGCACCGTATAGGGCGCTGTAGGGCGTCCGCAGGTACATTCTTTCACACAGTGTGGGACTGTTTCAAGATTCAAGTGTATTGGGCCACCCTGTTGGAAGAGCTGGAAACTGTCCTGGGAGAGACGATTCCGCTTAGTACCCAGTTTGTTCTGCTGGGAATATCCACTGAAATTGACCTCCCCAAACCAAAGTTAACACGCACCACTCCTGACAACTGGGTCTGGCCTCCGTCGAGATTCCAAAATCGACCCTAAAGTGAATGCTACTAAGATCCTGGAATATCAGGGACAAAAAAATGCTATAGAGAAATAACCTAAACGTATTGAAGCCTTTCAAATATTTCAATATCCTATGTTTTCCTATCAATTGTTTATTGTTTGATAAAACAATTGGCGGACTTGGGCTGTCACTGACCTGGGAGGTCTTCGTTTGGGCTCTCCCTTCATCATAGCGCCACCACAGCCCCAGCGCTGCATTGCTGGAACACCAATCAGGCTCTCCACTTCCCTGCTGCTTCTCAATCACCGCGGCGAGGCGGCAGACCGGGGACTACATCCCCCAGCACTGCTTGCGCCGAGGAAGGCGTGCATCCTGTCCCGCCCCCGGAGGTGCGCTTAAGGTCAGCGCGAGCCCCGGGGGAGCGGGGGACTTGGGCTGTCACTGACCTGGGAGGTCTTCGTTTGGGCTCTCCCTTCATCATAGCCCCACCACCGCCCCAGCGCTGCATTGCTGGAACACCAATCAGGCTCTCCACTTCCCTGCTGCCTGCCGCTTCTCAATCACCGCGGCGAGGCGGCAGACTGGGGACTACATCCCCCAGCCCCGCTTGCGCCGAGGAAGGCGTGCATCCTGTCCCGCCCCCGGAGGTGCGCTTAAGGTCAGCGCGAGCCCCGGGGGAGCGGGGGACTTGGGCTGTCACTGACCTGGGAGGTCTTCGTTTGGGCTCTCCCTTCTTCATAGCCCTACCACAGCCCCAGCGCTGCATTGCTGGAACACCAATCAGGCTCTCCACTTCCCTGCTGCCTGCCGCTTCTCAATCACCGCGGCGAGGCGGCAGACCGGGGACTACATCCCCCAGCACCGCTTGTGCCGAGGAAGGCGTGCATCCTGTCCCGCCCCCGGAGGTGCGCTTAAGGTCAGCGCGAGCCCCCGCGTCGCGGGATCGCGCGCGGGTCGGCGCCCGGGGCTAAGCCCGGGCAAAGGGCGGGCCCTCTGAGGCCCTCAGAGGCACGAGGAGGACGGGACGGGCCACCCCACTTGTTCTCATCACAGAAGGAGGTATTGTGCTGCAATTTTATTCGACCTTTTTGGCGTATTTACTACTATCACAAACACGATGTCCATTTGGGAAGAACTCAACGCCCTGTGTGGCACCAAGTACGCCCCTGATTCTATAACCTCCCCTACTGTGGGTAAATTTTGTCTTAAGTCAAATGGCTCCGTAAATAAAGACTACAACCAAGTAAATGCTGCGCCCCTGGGTTCCAACAATAGAGGGAAGCACGACAGCGAAACTGACATTGGGAACAATAAAAGTACAAAATTTTTGTGCACAAATGTATTATCATCTCCTGCTAAACCAACAGCTTTCATGGAGGACCCGGCCGCGAACAAATTAGAGGACCCTCTCTTGTCTCCCAAATTGGCATTACTGGCTCAATTGAGCAACTGCTTTTAGCTGTCATCTCTACCTTGGTCACAAAAATTGATGATTTAGGGGAAAGGCTGATTAACATTGAGTCAGTAATCAGAAAGTATCCTTTTTCAGCTAACATAATGACCACATCCGTCTGCCCTAACCCTCCCATCGTCCCCGAAAAGAATAAATCTGTTAACGGTGTCACTCAAATACAGCCACCTTGTGCCCCTACTCTAATAGGCCCTAAAGTAATCTTAAAACCTCCATCAACAACCCATACAGTGGCTAGATCCGCCTTAGTAAAAATGCCACGTATCAACCTGCCCCCTGAGGCCGCCCCGTATGTGTCTGTCCTCTCTGGGGTCCCTGCCCTCACCCAGGGAACACGCGAATCCCAGCAGGACCTGCTAAACAAGGCCATTTTCTGGCTAAAAAACAATAGACCCTTGCCGCCGGAGTTAGATGGAGGTATCTTAAGTGTCAGGAGGGTGGGATGGTTAGGGACGCGGCCCTAATGCATCGCCGGGGACCTAGTACTAATTAAATTCAAAAACAGGAATGTTGCTCCCTTTTTACGATTTAGCCCCCCCAAAGAAAGACAAGGCACCATTCGTATTTGGGATCTGTACGATTTCTACCCGAGCTCCTCTCATATTACATAGATCCAACTCTTTAGCCTTTAATGGTAATTGAATTCTGTACAAAAATTGTTGGTAATGAAACCCCTACATATTGATTAGCCGATTAGTTGTATTTATCGAATTTTGTTTTTATAATTCTGTAATGATCTTTTACTGTGCCTATGAAATGAAATGTTTACGGTTTTTATTTTTGTATTGTTGATGCTTTTATGATTTTTAATTTAAAAAATCGAATAAAGCTTATTTGAATTTGAATTTGATTACTTAAAATCATGACAACTTAGGATAAAACAGACAAGAAAGCACATATCATCTAAAATTCAACAGAAAGAAGGTAAAAGTGTTAAAAAGATACAGTGGTACCAAATATAAATATTTTTCTTTTTTTTTAAATGAGCAAGAAGCAGCTAAAATATGTTTAAAAACATAATGACCTTGTAGATGGGTGTAAAACCCACCTCTAACTTTCAGTAAAAAGGGCAAAGGCTCCACCAATAAGAGTCTGAGGTTTGATGGAGAACACGGGGTCCCAGTTTGGTCATAAATTTAGAGATTATGACGATGGTTCCTGTAAACCTACAGAGTTGAGTATGTTTTCAGGAAACGTGGTAGAACGTTTAGTCCCCAATAGCAGAATACACCAAGTTCTTCAGTGCTGCCACACCCTCAAAGTATGCAGGCCACCCTCATGTAGTGCTAGAGGCACTCTTGTGGTCTGACACCTTGTGATGACCTTTGACTACCATTATTTTTATTGACTTTGGTGTTGTTTAATCCTAGCCTGAATGTACGACGTCCTGCATATTATTTCTTGTAATCTTGCAGTCTTTCAGTGGGAGCTGCCACGGGAGGACAGCCTTGCCAAGAACAGAACGTGTGCGATGTGCATTTGAAAGCATGAGAGAGAGAGGTGTGGAATGCACTGTTTGGTCTCGAAGTGCAGTGTTATGAGCAGTGGCCAGTATACTTCCCAATGCTAGAGTACTGCCCCATACTGGAATACTGCCCAATGCCGGAATACTGCCCAATGCCAGAGTACTGCCCCATACTGGAATACTGCCCAATGCCGGAATACTGCCCAATGCTAGAGTACTGCCCAATACTGGAATACTGCCCAATGCCAGAGTACTGCCCAATGCTAGAGTACTGCCCCAATGCCGGAATACTGCCCAATGCCGGAATACTGCCCAATGCCGGAATACTGCCCAATGCCGGAATACTGCACAATGCCGGAATACTGCCCAATGCCGGAATACTGCCCAATGCCAGAGTACTGCCCAATGCCTGAGTACTGCCCCATACTGGAATACTGCCCAATGCCAGAATACTGCCCAATGCTGGAATACTTCCCAATGCCAGAGTACTGCCCCATACTGGAATACTGCCCAATGCCGGAATACTGCCTAATGCCAGAATACTGCCCAATCCCAGAATACTGCCCAATGCTGGAATACTTCCCAATGCCAGAGTACTGCCCAATACTGGAATACTGCCCAATGCCAGAATACTGCCCAATGCCAGAATACTGCCCAATGCCAGAATACTGCCTGTTGGACAGGCCACATGAAGGGCCGCTCTCCCCCGGCCCAACCAGGCCCGAACCAGCCACGCAAGTACCACACACCACCATTGCACGTCCACCGTCCCCGCAGGGACCCCTACACTCGAACCTGTTGACCCCGTAGGCCGACCCACTACCGGCCTGCGCGCCCATCCTGGGCGCCATCTTGGACACTCCACCACGAGGCCGCCTGGCCCCCGATCGACCTCAACCCTGGGCCTGGCCAGGCCTCAGACATTCCGGCACCAACATCCACCCAGGAGGTGAGCGGGCTACTTGGTCAGTCAATGGGAGCAGGAGGTGTCGATGGCTCTCACCCGCCAAGTGCCGCTCGCCCATCGCCTCCCCGGACGCTGGCTCCACCCCCCTGCTGGGTGTCTGAACCCCCTCATCCCGGACCTCCCGACCTCCAAGTGCGAGGGTCCGGACATCAAAGCACACCAGCCCTATAACTGGGGCAGCTCCAGAGCAGGACGGGAGTTGTATCTTGGAGTCGAGAGACGCAAAGAAGAACTCATCCTTGACGGACTACTGGCGCTGCCGTAGCTCTGTCTTGTGCACCCTCGTCTTGCCTGCTGGCGCTGCCGCGGCTTTGGGAACCACCCTATCCTTCATCATCGTCGGGACTGGTTCCGGTCGTTCTTATCAAACCGGGCCTTTAGCGTGACCGTCCCACCCTTTCAGTCAAAATTCCACCCGTTGAACCTGGGCGTCCCCCAAGGCTCCTCGCTGAGTCCTACGCTGTTCAATCTGTACGTAAGGCCGCTAGCTGAGGTTGTCAAACAATGGGGTATGACCATGGTGTCATATGCCGATGACACCCAGCTAGCGGTCACGATCAGCGGGGATGCGGAGGTCGACGCTCCTAGGTTTCAACAAGGACTGAGGGCGGTCGCTAGATGGATGACGCTTAATTGTCTCCAGCTAAACGCTAGTAAGACCGAGGTGATGGTATTTGGTAGGCGACCGGAACTGTGGGGAGAGAGATGGTGGCCGGAGGAGCTGGGTTCCGCTCCCATCCCAGTCACCGAGCTTAAAAACCTCGGGGTCTGGCTGGACCCTTCCCTTACGTTTGCATGCCACACTAAACGCACGGCTGCTTGCTGCTTCGGCATCTTGCGTGGGCTTCGTCCTGTGCTAAAGTTCTTCGATGCCCCCACCCGGCAACTCATGATCCAAGCGACCGTCATCTCCAGATTGGATTATGCTAGTTCTTTGTTGGCCGGTCTGAATGTAGCTGAGATAGGGCGCCTGCAGCGGATCCAGAATGCAGCAGCAAGAGCGGTGGTGGGCCTTCCAAGATTCTGCCCCACCTCCAGCACCATTCGAGCACTGCACTGGCTCCCGGTGGCGCAGCGGATTCAGTTTAAGGTACTCTGCGTCGCCCATAAGATCTTGAAGGGGTCCCCGGCAATGATCCTTACGACCCTCATGGCCAACTATATTCCGGCACGACCCTTAAGATCGTCAGATCTCGAATTGGCCGTGGTACCGCGCTTTAAGCGAAGCAGGGCCGGTGGGCGCTCATTTCGAGTGCGGGCCGCCGCTCTGTGGAACTCCTTACCCCCGGCAATTCGCGCTATGAGCGATTTGCTCTCTTTTCGTCGTGCCTTGAAAACATTTTTATTTCCTTAGTTAGTGTGTTCTGTGCTGTTTTATTTAGTTGTGTTGTGTAGCTGCCTTGTCGGGCGCCAAGACGCTCCTTAGCTGGAGCATTTGTGCGCCTAATAAAAACCACATAACATAACATAACATAACATAACCTGCTGGCGTAGCCGCGGACCGTTTGTAACCACCACCTTCATCGGGACCTGCTGGCTCTGCCGCGGACCGTCGTCTGCCTTCATCCATCTCGGGACCTGCTGGCTCCGCCGCGGCCCGTTCATCTACACCACCGAGCTCGAGGATTGAGAGCTATTTTCCATCGTTTTGGTAACAAGACTGTCCCGCTACCCTCTTCCCGAACAGAGACCAGAATAGAGGGGACCCCTGAGTCCAGACCTCCTTGTACCATTCTACCGTACTTGAAGAATTGTCTATAAAGTATCGTTGAACTTTATCATTGTGTGGTGTCCGTCTGTGGGGGGGAAGTTACTTGTCTGTACGATTCACTGGAGACGGCTCTCCCCGGAGACCTCTCCCCGTATCCTCGGCCGACCCTCCCGGTCCGTCTAACATTGGTGGCCAGCGACGGGATCCGAATCACCGCATAAACCGTACAGAGAGTAGCTCACCCCACGGCGAATCACGATGTCAACTAAAGAAAGCGGATCAACGGAGAAATTCCAGATGGAGAAATTGGGCGAGTACAGCCATCGTGAACTTAAACAGTTCTGTATCGAATTAGGTATCGCTACCACCGGACTAAATACCAAAGATGACTTTAAGCAGGCCCTGGAATCTTGGGCAGAAACCGGGGCTGCCGGAACCCCCGATCAAGACATCACAGCACAAACCCCCATGGGCCCTGAAGAGCGAAGAACGGGTCTCTCGCCAGGCGAGATCCAGGAACGAGAAAGAACCCGACTACACGAGCTGGAAATGGCCCGGCTCAAAATGGACGTTGAACTAAAGTTGGCCGAACAGAAAATCAACTTAGAGCACCTGCGTCTCCGAGAAGAAAGAGAGGAGAAACAGAGACAAAGGGAGCTCGAGGAAAAGAAACTGGCATATGAACATGAACGGAAATTAGCTGAAATCGACCTACGCAAACAGAATAAAGAAACAGGGGTGCCCGAGCAACCCCACACTCCAGGGGCAACAGAGAAGAAGGTACACATCCCCAAGGATGTCGTTCGAGAATACTTCCGAGAGGACGACATCCAGCAATGGTTTAAGGCCTATGAAATCGCTATGACTGCACACCGGATCGATAGAAGCGATTGGGGGGCCGGTCTGTGGGGGAGATTCCTCAATGAGGGCCGCGACGCCCTGCTGCAACTCCCGGACCAGCAGATGACCTCCTATGACCATATGAAAGCGGCACTCCTCACCCGCTATGGCCTCACACCCGAGATGTACCGTCAGAGGTTCCGAGACTGCACCCGCATCCCAGGTACAACTTGGGTGGACTATGTCAATTACTTTAGCCGAGCCTTCGAGGGCTGGATCAAAGGAAGCAAGGTCACAACCTACGAACAACTGTTCAATCTTATGGTATGGGAGCATCTGTCGAACAATTGCTTCATTGAACTTCGCCAGCACCTCCTCGACAGCAAGTTAACGGATCCCCGGCAGCTCGCAGCCGAAGCTGACCGGTGGGAGATCACCAGAGTGAGTCGAAATGGGTCCTCCGAACAGAACCGGAACAACAATGGTCAGCACCGTCCCCGAGGAGGTGGAGGCCAAGGACGCGGAAGAAGCAACGCTCCGGTCACCCCCACTATCAGCCCCACCCCCCCGTCCAACCGGGGCAGCACCCCAGCGCGACCGGGACCTCGAGCCAATGTTACCTGCCATCGATGTCAACGAGTCGGACACTATGCAAACGACCCAAACTGCCCCCAGTACCAGAGCCCAAGACCCCGCCAAGTAGCCGCTGCTGCTCTGGGGGAGGAACGGATCTCAGAGGAACAAGAAGAATATGAACAGGAACACCCAGAATGGGAGCCAGCCGCCATGGCTCTCGCCTGCCTAGGGGGGAGAGACATGGTCCCGCGGGTCCCCCTACCCGCTAATACCCAGAAGTACAGCCAATGGGTGGGCATCAATGGACGCCGGGCGGAAGCCCTTCGTGACACTGGGGCCAGTGTAACAGCCGTCCGCTGTCACCTGGTGACCCCCGAACAATACTTACCAAACGTTCTCTGCCCTGTACGTTCAGCCGATAACTCAGAAAGTCTGTGTCGGATGGCCTGCGTCCCCTTCGAATGGGGAGGGGTCTCCGGCATGTTGAAGGTGACGGTCCGAGATGATGCCCCCGTAGACTGCCTCCTGGGTAATGACCTGGAAAGCTCTCCATGGGCAGCAGTCGAACGAAAAGAGCACCTGGGGATGCTGGGCGTCCCGGACTGGGCGTGCGTCACCACCCGGTCCATGACCGCCCGTGCCAACACCCGCCCAGAGGAACTCGAATGGCCGGCGCCACCGCCTCCGGTCGCCCCCGCCGAAACCACCGACCGTGACGTCCCCCCCGAACCAGCTCAACCTCCAGACCTCGCTAACCTCGACCAGTGGCCTCAAGAGGGGGGGCCCACGCAAGAACAATTTCGCCAAGAACAAAGGACCTGTCAGTCCCTCGAGGGACTCCGCCAGCAAGCGCTAGCCCAAAGCGCAGGGGATACCTCCGGAACTCACTGGGTCTACTGGGACAATGATCTGCTGTACAGTGAGCAAAGAATCGCGGAGCTGGGGGCCAGCCGAGTCCTAGTGGTACCCCTCCGTTTTAGAGACTTTCTGCTAAACCTGGCCCACGATGTCCCCCTGGCAGGACACTTGGGTCAAGACAAAACCTATAGCCGCCTGGTGACCCACTTCTTCTGGCCCAAAATGAGGGACAATGTACACCAGCATTGCCGATCTTGCCCCACGTGCCAAGCCAGTGGGAAGAGCGGCCGCAAACTGAAAGCCCCCCTGCAACCTTTTCCCGTGGTCACCACCCCGTTCGAGAGGGTCGGAATCGATATCGTAGGGCCCCTGGACCCGCGCACAAAACAAGGCCATCGATTCATCCTGGTGCTAGTGGACCACGCCACCCGCTACCCGGAGGCTGTTCCCCTGCGGACTGTGACAGCCCCGGTAGTCGGCCGGGCTCTGATGGGGATCTTCTCCCGGGTGGGCTTCCCCCGGGAGGTCGTCAGTGACAGGGGCACGAACTTTATTTCGAAATACATGAAATCTCTCTGGCAACAGTGCGGGGTTACCTACCGGTTCACGACCCCCTATCACCCTCAAGGAAACGGACTCGTTGAGCGGTTCAACCGCACGCTCAAAGGGATGATCGGGGGGTTGGAAGAGCCCCTCCGTCGCCAGTGGGATGTACTGTTGCCGTGCCTTCTCTTCGCATATCGAGAGGTTCCCCAGAAGTCCCTGGGCTTCAGCCCATTTGAACTGCTGTATGGACACCCCGTGCGCGGGCCGCTCAGCCTAGTTAAGGAAGGCTGGGAGATGCCCCCTCTAAAGAACCCACCAGATGTGTTCCGCTACCTCCTAACACTCCGCAACCAGACCCGGCGATTCCGAGAACTAGCAAAAGCCAACCTAGAGGCCAGTCAGGAGGACATGAAAAGGTGGTATGACCGGAATGCCTCCTCCATCGAGTTTGAACCTGGGCAACAGGTATGGGTGATGTCCCCCACCGAACCCTGCGCCCTACAAGACAAGTGGACAGGGCCCTTCAAGGTGGTCGAGCGCAAGGGTCCGGCTACCTATCTCATCGACTTGGAATCTTCCCGGAACCCCCTCCGGGTCCTCCACGCTAACAGACTGAAACCGCACTTTGTACGGACAGAACTCAGCCTCCTGATGGCCACAGACAATGGGGCTGAAGAGGACTCCGAGCCCCTCCCGGACCTCCTACGAACGCGGGAGAAAGACGGTTCCGTAGATGGGGTCCGACTCTCAGAGACCCTCACCCGAGAGCAACACCAGGAGTGCCAAGTTCTCCTATCACAATTCGCCAGCCTGTTCTCCCTCACCCCAGGTGTCACTTCCTGGTGTACGCACGATGTGGACACGGGGGACAGCCCCCCTATCCGCCACCGGGCCTACCGCGTGCCAGATCGGGTACGGGCCTGCATCCAGGAGGAAGTAGCCAAAATGCTCACGCTCGGGGTCATCGAGCCCTCAGACAGCCCCTGGGCCAGCCCTGTAGTACTGGTCCCCAAGGCAGCTGCCCCCGGCACCACACCAGAACTCCGGTTCTGCGTCGACTACCGGGGCTTGAATGCGGTCACCAGGACAGACGCACATCCCATCCCCCGGGCAGATGAACTAATCGACCGCATGGGAGCTGCCCGCTACCTCAGTATCTTCGACCTGACGGCGGGCTACTGGCAAATCGGCCTCACACCCCGGGCACAAGAACGTTCTGCCTTTTCCACGCCCGATGGCCATTACCATTTCACAGTCATGCCCTTCGGCATGAAGAATGCCCCAGCAACATTCCAACGGCTCGTCAATCAGGTCCTGGCGGGGCTCGAAGGCTTCAGCGCCGCCTACTTAGACGACATCGCTGTATACAGCAACCAGTGGTCCGAGCACCTCCACCACCTCCGAGCAGTACTGCACGCCCTTCAGCAAGCTGGCCTCACGATCAAGGCCAGCAAATGTCAAATTGGGCAAGGGTCTGTAACCTACCTCGGGCACCAGGTGGGAAGCGGCCTGGTGGCCCCTCTGCAGCTAAAAATTGCCGCCATCCAGTCCTGGCAGCCCCCCACTACCCAGACCGAGGTACGAGCCTTCCTGGGCCTCACGGGCTATTACCGAAGGTTCGTGAAAGACTATGGTACTATCGTGAGGCCCCTCACAGAGCTCACGTCAAAAAATCAGCCCCAGAAAGTCAACTGGACCCCAGAGTGTCAAGCTGCATTTGAACAATTGAAAGCCGCCATGTGCTCCGCCCCTGTGCTCCAGGCCCCCGACTACAGCCGGGAGTTCATCGTCCAGACGGATGCCTCCGACCATGGCATTGGGGCAGTCCTGTCCCAAGTGAACACCGAAGGCCATGACCAGCCGGTGGCCTTCATCAGCCGGCGACTCCTACCACGGGAACAACGCTGGAGCACCATAGAGAGGGAGGCCTTCGCGGTGGTATGGGCCCTCAAGAAGCTCCGGCCCTACCTTTTTGGCACACCCTTTCGGGTACAGACCGACCACCGACCCCTGCAGTGGCTGATGCAGATGCGGGGGGAAAACCCGAAGTTACTACGCTGGTCCATCTCCCTACAAGGGATGGACTTCACAGTTGAACATCGGCCTGGGCCCGATCACGCCAACGCAGATGGCCTGTCCCGGTTCTTCCGCCTCGACGCGAAGAGTCCCCAAGAGAACGGGTAACTCTCCCCGCCTTCAGCTGGGGGGGACGCATGTTGGACAGGCCACATGAAGGGCCGCTCTCCCCCGGCCCAACCAGGCCCGAACCAGCCACGCAAGTACCACACACCACCATTGCACGTCCACCGTCCCCGCAGGGACCCCTACACTCGAACCTGTTGACCCCGTAGGCCGACCCACTACCGGCCTGCGCGCCCATCCTGGGCGCCATCTTGGACACTCCACCACGAGGCCGCCTGGCCCCCGATCGACCTCAACCCTGGGCCTGGCCAGGCCTCAGACATTCCGGCACCAACATCCACCCAGGAGGTGAGCGGGCTACTTGGTCAGTCAATGGGAGCAGGAGGTGTCGATGGCTCTCACCCGCCAAGTGCCGCTCGCCCATCGCCTCCCCGGACGCTGGCTCCACCCCCCTGCTGGGTGTCTGAACCCCCTCATCCCGGACCTCCCGACCTCCAAGTGCGAGGGTCCGGACATCAAAGCACACCAGCCCTATAACTGGGGCAGCTCCAGAGCAGGACGGGAGTTGTATCTTGGAGTCGAGAGACGCAAAGAAGAACTCATCCTTGACGGACTACTGGCGCTGCCGTAGCTCTGTCTTGTGCACCCTCGTCTTGCCTGCTGGCGCTGCCGCGGCTTTGGGAACCACCCTATCCTTCATCATCGTCGGGACCTGCTGGCGTAGCCGCGGACCGTTTGTAACCACCACCTTCATCGGGACCTGCTGGCTCTGCCGCGGACCGTCGTCTGCCTTCATCCATCTCGGGACCTGCTGGCTCCGCCGCGGCCCGTTCATCTACACCACCGAGCTCGAGGATTGAGAGCTATTTTCCATCGTTTTGGTAACAAGACTGTCCCGCTACCCTCTTCCCGAACAGAGACCAGAATAGAGGGGACCCCTGAGTCCAGACCTCCTTGTACCATTCTACCGTACTTGAAGAATTGTCTATAAAGTATCGTTGAACTTTATCATTGTGTGGTGTCCGTCTGTGGGGGGGAAGTTACTTGTCTGTACGATTCACTGGAGACGGCTCTCCCCGGAGACCTCTCCCCGTATCCTCGGCCGACCCTCCCGGTCCGTCTAACACTGCCCAATGCTGGAATACTTCCCAATGCCAGAGTACTGCCCCATACTGGAATACTGCCCAATGCCAGAATACTGCCCAATGCCAGAATACTGCCCAATGCCAGAATACTGCCCAATGCCAGAATACTGCCCAATGCCAGAATACTGCCCAATGCCAGAATACTGCCCAATGCCGGAATACTTCCCAATGCCGGAATACTTCCCAATGCCAGAGTACTTCCCAAGTACTGCCCAATACCAGCATCAGGAATAAAGTCTTCAAAGTATGATATTTGACAGTAAACATGGACCACAGCTTTGTTTTTTAGAACCGTTTAATTATATAGTCTTTAGTACTTCTGCACTCTCGTCTGTGGTTTCATCCTTATACTGAAAGTAGAGACTGGTGAACCAACTACAGCAAATTAAACCCAGTCGGTGACCACAGAAAATGTTTGGGTACAACCTGCGATCATGCAGGTAATGGTTTGTTCAGACTGTGATCCTCATGACAAAGTCCCCCAGATACCAAAAGACAAATGTTTGCAAAGCACCAAGCCCCCAATGGGAAGGACCAACAAGCTCTGCTAATTCCATTTACTGCTGACTGCTGCTGCATCTCTGAGAGGAGGGACAGAGGCCTCCCAAAGGTTTACTCCGAGTTAGCTCAGCAGAGAGGTCGCTGATCCAGGAACCGTCCCCTCATAGGCCGTTGGATGCGTCCTGAGTAAGTGGATCTTCTCCGCACAGGAAGGAGCAGCGAATCCTTCTGCCACAGGCCAGGACCTCACAGGCAGAAAGACCTGGAAGGAAGGCATCCTGTGATCTATCACTGCACAGGCCAAGACCTCACAGGCAGAAGGGCTTGGAAGGAAGGCAGGCATCCTGTAATCTATCGCTGTACAGGCCAAGACCCTAGGCCTGTACAGCAATCTTCTCAGAAGTCAACGCGAAAAATCACAAAGTTCCACATAATAACCGTTTCCAAACATTCTGGCATCAAACAGTTGCCAGTCACAGTACAGTAAAGCCTAAACATAGCTCCAAGTGCTCACAGAGGTGAAAAACATCATTTTCTTTGGTGGTGGACAGACACCAGATTCCAGCCCCGGTGCAGACCCCTGAGAGCTTCTGTAGCCTGAGCGCTCCCTTCACGAGAGAGGAACATATCAAGCGCCGTGAAGTGCGGTCACTTCGGACTGCTCTTAGTGGACAGGTGGTGAGAAAGTGTCAGGGCATGGTTATAGGGGTCTTGAAGAATAGGGGAGCGGTGCAGGTCTGAATGGGCAGAGAGGTTGGAGTGTGCATGAAAGAGTCTTCGAAAACGGAAAGTGTGGGCGTTATGAAGGATGGCTCTACGTGTCGGCATCTCTTCTTCGTCGTGTAAGCCTAGAGGGGTCGCAAACTACTTCTCACAGAACCACCTTGGAGAGACCCTCACCCTCTTCAGCCAGAGGGCACCTTGTTCCCCTGTATCGCCCTCTCCATCCTGCAGTACCAGGGTCCGATCTTGCTGTTGCTCATGAGGTCGTGAAAGGTCTCCAGGCCCTCGGTCACTCGGAGGACGCCGTACACCGCCTGCACCACAAGAAAGAGGAGCAGAAAACACTGAATGTCATGGATGGAAACAGACGTTCAATATCACAGCCTTGTATGAGAGGAACAGACGCGATGACTCGAGCACAGATGGTGGTGTAATGAGAGGCACACACTGCCTTCAGTATCCGGAGGGAGAGAAGACCGCCTCACTGGGAGAACGTAACTAATGTACACACACGTACACAGGTACACACACTTAAAGAAACAGAAGATAGCTCCTGGGAATTAATCACGCAGCAGTCACATCTGAATGAAAAGACCTATCTATCTATCTATCTCTCTCTCTCTCTCGATCTCTCTCTCTCTCTCTCTCGATCTCTCTCTCTCGATCTCTCTCTCTCGATCTCTCTCTCTCGATCTCTCTCTCTCGATCTCTCTCGATCTCTCTCTCGATCTCTCTCTCTCTCTATCTCTCTCTCTCTCGCTCTCTCTCTCTCTCGATTTCTCTCTCTCTCGATCTCTCTCTCTCGATCTCTCTCTCTCGATCTCTCTCTCTCGATCTCTCTCTCTCGATCTCTCTCTCTCGATCTCTCTCTCTCGATCTCTCTCTCTCTCTCGATCTCTCTCGATCTCTCTCTCGATCTCTCTCTCTCTCTCTCTCGATCTCTCTCTCTCTCGCTCTCTCTCTCTCTCGATTTCTCTCTCTCTCGATCTCTCTCTCTCGATCTCTCTCTCTCGATCTCTCTCTCTCGATCTCTCTCTCTCTCTCTCTCTCTCTCGATCTCTCTCTCTCTCTCGATCTCTCTCTCTCTCTCTCTCTCTCTCTCTCTCTCTCGATTTCTCTCTCTCTCTCTCTCGATCTCGATCTCTCTCTCGATCTCTCTCTCGATCTCTCTCTCGATCTCTCTCTCTCGATCTCTATCTCTCTCTCTCTCTCTCTCTCGATCTCTCTCTCTCTCTCTCTCTCTCGATTTCTCTCTCTCTCTCTCTCTCGATTTCTCTCTCTCTCTCGATCTCTCTCTCTCGATCTCTCTCTCTCTCTCGATCTCTCTCTCTCTCTCGATCTCTCTCTCTCTCTCGATCTCTCTCTCTCTCTCGATCTCTCTCTCTCGATCTCTCTCTCTCGATCTCTCTCTCTCTCTCTCTCTCGATTTCTCTCTCTCGATTTCTCTCTCTCTCGATTTCTCTCTCTCTCGATCTCTCTCTCTCGATCTCTCTCTCTCGATCTCTCTCTCTCTCTCTCGATTTCTCTCTCTCAATTTCTCTCTCTCTCTCTCGATTTCTCTCTCTCGATCTCTCTCTCTCTCGATCTCTCTCTCTCGATCTCTCTCTCTCGATCTCTCTCTCTCTCTCGATCTCTCTCTCTCTCTCGATCTCTCTCTCTCTCTCTCGATCTCTCTCTCTCTCTCGATCTCTCTCTCTCGATCTCTCTCTCTCTCTCGATCTCTCTCTCTCTCTCGATCTCTCTCTCTCTCTCGATCTCTCTCTCTCTCTCGATCTCTCTCTCTCTCGATCTCTCTCTCTCTCTCTCTCTCTCTCTCTCTCTCTCTCTCTTGATCTCTCTCTCTCTCTCTCTCTCTCTCTCGATCTCTCTCTCGATCTCTCTCTCTCTCTCTCGATCTCTCTCGATCTCTCTCTCTCTCTCGATTTCTCTCTCTCTCTCTCTCTCGATTTCTCTCTCTCTCTCTCTCTCGATTTCTCTCTCTCTCGATTTCTCTCTCTCTCTCTCGATCTCTCTCTCTCTCTCGATCTCTCTCTCTCTCTCGATCTCTCTCTCTCTCTCGATCTCTCTCTCTCTCTCGATCTCTCTCTCTCTCTCGATTTCTCTCTCTCTCTCTCTCGATTTCTCTCTCTCTCTCTCTCGATTTCTCTCTCTCTCTCTCTCTCTCTCTCGATCTCGATCTCTCTCTCGATCTCTCTCTCGATTTCTCTCTCGATCTCTCTCTCGATCTCTCTCTCGATCTCTCTCTCTCTCTCTCTCTCTCTCTCTCTCTCTCTCTCTCTCTCTCTCTCGATTTCTCTCTCTCGATTTCTCTCTCGATCTCTCTCTCGATCTCTCTCTCTCTCTCTCTCTCGATCTCTCTCTCGATCTCTCTCTCTCTCTCTCTCGATCTCTCTCTCGATCTCTCTCTCTCTCTCTCTCGATCTCTCTCTCGATCTCTCTCTCTCTCTCGATCTCTCTCTCTCGATCTCTCTCTCTCTCTCTCTCTCTCTCGATTTCTCTCTCTCTCTCTCTCTCTCGATTTCTCTCTCTCTCGATTTCTCTCTCTCTCTCTCGATCTCTCTCTCTCTCTCGATCTCTCTCTCTCTCTCGATCTCTCTCTCTCTCTCGATCTCTCTCTCTCGATCTCTCTCTCTCTCGATCTCTCTCTCTCGATCTCTCTCTCTCTCTCGATCTCTCTCTCTCGATCTCTCTCTCTCGATCTCTCTCTCTCGATCTCTCTCTCTCGATCTCTCTCTCTCGATCTCTCTCTCTCTCTCGATCTCTCTCTCTCTCTCTCTCTCTCGATTTCTCTCTCTCGATTTCTCTCTCTCTCTCTCTCGATTTCTCTCTCTCGATTTCTCTCTCTCTCTCTCTCGATTTCTCTCTCTCTCGATTTCTCTCTCTCTCTCTCGATCTCTCTCTCTCTCGATTTCTCTCTCTCTCTCTCGATCTCTCTCTCTCTCTCTCTCTCTCTCTCTCTCTCGATCTCTCTCTCTCTCTCTCTCTCTCTCTCGATCTCTCTCTCTCTCTCGATCTCTCTCTCGATCTCTCTCTCTCTCTCTCTCTCTCGATCTCTCTCGATCTCTCTCGATCTCTCTCTCTCGATCTCTCTCTCTCTCTCGATCTCTCTCTCGATCTCTCTCTCGATCTCTCTCTCGATCTCTCTCTCTCTCTCTCGATCTCTCTCTCGATCTCTCTCTCTCTCGATCTCTCTCTCTCTCTCTCGATCTCTCTCTCTCGATCTCTCTCTCTCTCTCGATTTCTCTCTCTCTCGATTTCTCTCTCTCTCTCTCTCTCGATTTCTCTCTCTCTCGATTTCTCTCTCTCTCTCTCGATTTCTCTCTCTCTCGATCTCTCTCTCTCTCTCTCGATCTCTCTCGATCTCTCGATCTCTCTCGATCTCTCTCTCTCTCTCTCTCTCGATCTCTCTCTCGATCTCTCTCGATCTCTCTCTCTCTCGATCTCTCTCTCTCTCTCGATCTCTCTCTCTCTCTCTCTCTCTCTCGATCTCTCTCTCTCTCTCTCTCGATCTCTCTCTCTCTCTCGATCTCTCTCTCTCTCTCTCGATCTCTCTCGATCTCTCGATCTCTCTCTCTCTCTCTCTCGATCTCTCTCTCGATCTCTCTCTCTCTCTCTCGATCTCTCTCGATCTCTCTCTCTCGATCTCTCTCTCTCTCTCGATCTCTCTCTCTCTCTCTCTCTCTCGATCTCTCTCTCTCTCTCTCTCTCGATCTCTCTCTCTCTCTCGATTTCTCTCTCTCTCTCTCTCTCGATTTCTCTCTCTCTCGATTTCTCTCTCTCTCGATTTCTCTCTCTCTCTCGATCTCTCTCTCAATCTCTCTCTCTCAATCTCTCTCTCTCAATCTCTCTCTCTCTCTCAATCTCGATCTCTCTCTCGATCTCTCTCTCGATCTCTCTCTCGATCTCTCTCTCGATCTCTCTCTCTCGATCTCTCTCTCTCTCGATCTCTCTCTCTCTCGATCTCTCTCTCTCTCTCGATCTCTCTCTCTCGATCTCTCTCTCTCTCGATCTCTCTCAATCTCGATCTCTCTCTCGATCTCTCTCTCGATCTCTCTCTCGATCTCTCTCTCGATCTCTCTCTCGATCTCTCTCTCTCTCGATCTCTCTCTCTCTCGATCTCTCTCTCTCTCGATCTCTCTCTCTCGATCTCTCTCTCTCTCGATCTCTCTCTCTCGATCTCTCTCTCTCGATCTCTCTCTCGATCTCTCTCTCTCTCGATCTCTCTCTCGATCTCTCTCTCGATCTCTCTCTCGATCTCTCTCTCGATCTCTCTCTCGATCTCTCTCTCTCTCGATCTCTCTCTCTCTCTCTCGATCTCTCTCTCTCTCTCTCGATCTCTCTCTCTCGATCTCTCTCTCTCTCTCTCGATCTCTCTCTCTCGATCTCTCTCTCTCGATCTCTCTCTCTCTCTCGATCTCTCTCGATCTCTCTCTCTCTCTCGATCTCTCTCGATCTCTCTCTCTCTCTCGATCTCTCTCTCTCTCGACAGCTTTCCGGGCATAAATCACAAAGTGTCTACACCAAAAGACAGAACATACCCAAGACTTTATTTAGACATCAAGTAAGAAGGCAACACACACAATTCTAGTATGGCTGCTGCGGGCGGCCAGACTGCTCAAAACAAATATGAAGACAAAATAAAACATTAAAAGTGAAAATGTGCAATAAGCAGATGGTCATCTGACAAATTAAAAGCCTATTTTAATACTGAGCACCAGGCACATGGCTGAATGCTACCTATATCTCAATTTTCATGGACACCAAGAAGCAGTGTAGGTGAGAAGAAACCTACTGTCATTAGGCTCTGAAGAAATAACTGCCCAGTTAAGGGGCCCTAGAAATAAAACAACAACCCAGGCCCTGGCACTGCCCCTCGGCACAGTGAACATGGACCAGCACAATCGGGTCCCTTAGGACTACACAAAAGATAAGAACAAGATACCGCCACTCAGTGCCTACCCTGGGATGTCTAGACGTCCAGAGATTGCAGCAGTGCACTTGTGGCAGCTGCAGCCCTGGCTCTGGAAAGCTGGCTACGAATAAACAAAACAAGCTTTGGCAATGCCAATAGGTTGGCCTTTGCAAGCGTGCAATCGTTTTTATTTCCCTTTTTTTGCATGGATGTTACATAAAAATATTTAAAAAAATAGGAGCAGCCTTCAGGTACTGAAGTGCACATGCAATCTGTGAAATGCTGTCACTAAAGACACACAATCGATGAAGTGGACTGACACACTGCCTCGTGCGGGATGCTGTTGTGAGCGAGAACAAAATGTGGCAGTTTCCTGAACAGACCAATGAAAGAAGATGGCTGAACACAAGTCCTTGTAGAACCACTGGCCCAGCCCCTACAAAATCCGCATCACAACAAGTGACTTGAAGAGGGAAGGCTAATCTGGCAAATGTAGGAAAGCCGAAAACTAACCTTTAACAGTTCCTGCAGCGAGGACTCGCGGTGCGAACGACAGAACAATAGAAGACCTCATATATGGTATTTCAGGGGCTGAACGCTTGAAGTAGAAGACCGAGCAACACATGTTTCCCAGCGTCTGAGGTATGCAGACTTTATGGGTGAATGCTCAGCTGCTAAGATGACACCAATCATGTCAGGAAGAAGATCAAAAGCCATCAACTGTTACCGCTCAACCTCCAGGCAAGGAGGTGTAGATGACAGCAATCACTTCTGGAAGGAGATCGAACGCCATCAACTGTTACCGCTCAACCTCCATGCAAGGAGGTGTAGGTGACACCAATCACTTCGGGAAGGAGATCGAACGCCATCAGGCAAAAGTCAAAAATGGGGCGAAGGCCACCATCCTTCTTCCAGTATGTGAAAAATGATAGGAGTAGCAGCCAGTCCTGATCGCAGATATCCGCACCCTCTTTCTTGCTCCCTTGGCCAAGAGCGCGACAGCTTCTCCATGGAGTTTGGACAAGTGATGCTCTGGGAATTTTTGAGGAATAGATGGCATGTTAAGGACATAGACCAGGAAAGGGAGGGAATGTCAGCGCTCTGCAACCAGGAGCACCCATGGATATCTGGTGATGCGCCTCCAGCCAGAGGTAGACATGGACCCGGATTTGTCACTGGCTGATTGCGTTCCTGTCTTTGAAACACTCAAAGGCAGAGTCAGGCTTCACTTCGAACAGCCAAGAGCTTTCGAAGGACATGTCCGTTAAAGACACTGGAGAAGAAACAAGTGGAACGAATCTAGGTGTGGCGCCTAGGCACCACGCGGGCTTAGACTCTCCAACCCAGACAGCCAGCTGTGTTCAGATCAGGGCGAATAGAACAATGTTTCCCAAACTTTGGGTTACGACCCACTGGTGAGTCGCCAAAGTGAAGGCAATAAACAAAGATGCCTTTAATTTCTCTATTTATTGTGTTAGTGATTCAAAGACGGAGGTCAAATGTCAGGTCTGGTGTTTACAAGCTACTCTCACTTTGCAGTCAGAGAAAGAGAAATACAGTGAATTATGCGACACTCCTGCTGGGGTGAATGAGGAGGGAATGGCAGGCTGGGGGATGTCATTTCTTTAAACACACACCGTGTAAAATACCTGTAAACAAACTAAACATATTCAGCAGTTGGGAAAGCAAAATGAAGATCTTTTTTCTGTAATTTTGAAGTGTGATGGAAACAAAGGTTTTAGTGTGATCAGATAAACACACAAGGAGGACCCGAGGAGAGAGGAGGGACCAGCGAGGGCAAGGTCCGCAGTCAATAACTCAGTACACAAAAATACCTCAGGTCCGGAAAAACTGAGTGACGTCTCAGAAGGTAAACAGACTGACTTACAGGGGGTGGGGTGTGTCCCTTTTAAGGACGGATTACCTCACACACCAAAGGGGTCATGCTTCATCATGGGGAGTCGTCCTCGCATCATGAAGTCAAGTCATGAATCGGGCTACACTCCCCTCGCTGTGAGGGAGGAGCTCAGGGATGTTTTCAGATGTACGGGGTATTCCTAAAACCCAATGAGAGCAAATGGAGGGATGGGAAGGGTGCAGTGCAAGGAAGTGAGTAAGTAAAACTAGCTACAGGGTTACCCCGGTGAGTTTTATTCTTGCCACCCTGTGCCAGGGTAAAGTGCCAGGGTAAAAAAATAAAAGAAAAAGTGCGGCTGCAATCATTAGATGCAGGTGCGCTGAGTAGTGATCGACATGTTTCGGCCTAGGAAGTGTTGTGGCTTTCATCAGGATCTCTATTATGGCTACTGCTGTGTGAAAAAAGTGAATCAACAAAACAAAGCATAATTATAACAACGCATCGGATTGTTGAGATACCAAACCAGTGATCCAAGAAATTCGAATGAACGGGTTCACCAGTTGGACCTGCAAGAGTCCGGTAAAGTGGCACATCTGTCCTGGCACCCACGCTACTGTGAGCGTGTGCACCTATGGCAAACAGCCCAGGACAGATGTGTCACTCGATATATATATATATATCCGTAAGTCTCCCTCCCTGATGGGACTGACACCTCCCTAAACCTTTGCTCACCAGATCAGCGAGGTTGGGCTGCTCGCCGCCCATGAAGGGCCGGTGTTTGCCAATGGCCTTCACCCAATCGTCCGCTGCTTTGTACAGGTCCTGGCGAACGTCATCCTGGAGGTGGTGCCTGTGATCAGAGAGATGACACAATTAGGAAACTGAGACGTGTGGGTACCGTTACACACACATGGCGAATACATATGCACAAGTGTGTGCATCAACACCAGAACACCAGCCTGATTCAAACACTTCACCCTCAGCACGCAAACACCCTCTTAATGTATGCGGCACCAGAAATACAACACAGAAGGCGTCTTCCAAGCACATACCAGACTCCCTTAAAAAATTACAGACAGCACAGCGCCTACATGGTTAACCGATACCACGGACGTCTGCATGCTACAAGTAGTGCACATTAACACTCACATAACCCTCTCATATGCACACTAGACTCAGCACATACAACAGTTCAGATCGCTCACATGTACACTGCGTACAACATATGTAAGAACACAAGTCACTCTAACTCACAGTATTTCAAAGGCACCAAACGGGCAGCTGAGCCCTTTACAGCCCTGTTAAGGGCAGTTTATTTGAACAGGGTCACTGAAGGTATGCTGCTGGGGTGGAACAAATTATGAGGTACGGATAACTAAATTAAGTGGCAAGTAAAGGCAAATTATGCAGCACAATGCCAGATTATGTGGCAGTATCACTATTTCTTCATTTTTACACTGTTAACACTGTCTGGCAGATGTTGTAGCTCATCAGTATCAGTTTAACACCTGCATGCGATAGTCAGCAAAGGAAGGGACGAGTAAAGCGCGGTAAACGTCCTTGCTCTGCACTGCAACAAGTAGAGCAATGTTTAAGCAACTTTTGATTTGTTTGAACTAGAAACTTTTTTTCTTTAATTTGTAACTTATGCAGATGATGGCGTTTGTGGCAAATTGATACTTATGCAGAAAATTCCATAGCATCGCATAATTCCAGTTGTCCTGTTTATAATTTACATTGTATACAAGAAAGGATGGAAGAGTGCTCAGAAGAACTGATCACTCGAGCACTGGAGGCAGGGTGTGCACACAAGTACCAAAACAGTGCAACACACGTGTATGAAACACCAGTCACACGTGAGCAGTGGATGCAGTGCTGTGCACTCACACACATACATACCAAAACAGAGCAACACACGTGTGTGAACACAGACACCACTCACATGAGCACTGGATGCAGTGCTGTGCACACACACACAAGTACCAAAACAGTGCAACACACGTGTATGAAACACCATTCACACGTGAGCAGTGGATGCTGTGCACTCACACACATACATACCAAAACAGAGCAACACACGAGTGTGAACACAGACACCACTCACATGAGCACTGGATGCAGTGCTGTGCACACACACACAAGTACCAAAACAGTGCAACACACGTGTATGAAACACCATTCACACGTGAGCAGTGGATGCAGTGCTGTGCACACACACACATACCAAAACAGAGCAACACACGTGTGTGAACACAGACACCACTCACATGAGCACTGGATGCAGTTCTGTGCACACACACACAAGTACCAAAACAGTGCAACACACGTGTATGAAACACCACTCACACGTGAGCAGTGGATGCAGTGCTGCGCACACACACATACACAAGTACCAAAACAGAGCAACACACGTGTATGAAACACCATTCACACGTGAGCAGTGGATGCAGTGCTGTGCACTCACACACATACATACCAAAACAGAGCAACACATGTGTGTGAACACAGACACCACTCACATGAGCACTGGATGCAGTGCTGTGCACACACACACAAGTACCAAAACAGTGCAACACACGTGTATGAAACACCATTCACACGTGAGCAGTGGATGCAGTGCTGTGCACACACACACACACAGATACCCAAACATGGCAACACGCGTGTGAACACAAACACCACTCACACGTGGGCACTGAATGCAGTGCTGTGTGCACACAAGTACCCATTTATGGCAACACACCTGTGTGAACACAAACAGCACTCACGTGAGCAGTGCTGTGCACACACATACACAAGTACCAAAACAGAGCAAGACGTGTGTGAACACAAACACCACTCACCTGTGGGCACTGGATGCAGTGCTGTACACACACACAAGTACCCAAACAGTGCAACATATGTGTATGAACGCCAACACCACTCACACGTGGGCACTGGAGACAGTGCATCCTGTAACGGATAATTCTCTGACA
Source organism: Lissotriton helveticus (assembly GCF_964261635.1). Lineage (NCBI taxonomy): Eukaryota > Metazoa > Chordata > Amphibia > Caudata > Salamandridae > Lissotriton > Lissotriton helveticus. Next base: position 5,003,024 of record NC_136066.1, read on the forward strand.
CAAATTCATACATCACAGAGATAAATTTACGGGTTCTGCTTTCTTTTCAGAATATCACAGCTATCCCCCAATCTCTCCCAGTAATAACTTCAATCTTAACCGCGCTGTCGGTTATAGCGGCAATAGGTGAGAACAGTCGGCACTCGATAGGTCACCACATTCAAATGAGAAACTTTGGCCTGAGTGAGGTACTTGATCTGGAGAGTATCAACAGCTGTCATAGGTCAGTTATGGGGCATAAAAATTTGCATCAACCATTTAGTCTGTTTGCATACATAATGTCAAGCAATGTGGCATTCTAACTGTACCATCTGGAGAGAATGTGTCTCCTTGCTAAGGAAGAGCCACTCTTGTTTAAGAATTAGTGTCCCAGCAGCCTTTGCTGCGTGTGCTCTAGTGCCTGGAAGTGCTTCCAAGAGAGGAAACCAGAGTAAGATCCATAACCACATCACGCGTCTCTGGGAAGGGTCAGCAGAGGCACCTCCCAAAGCCAAGAAGACTTAATTGAGCGACTTTGTCCAGAAAGCAGGGGGAAGTAAACACTGGCATAGAGACCGCCGTGGTGCTTGCCACATGATCCGCGCGCTAACTGTCATTCACCAACATTTCTGATGAGCAAACAAGTGAAAGGTTTGCAGGTTTCGAAGTTCTCAGAAAGCCGAAGTATTAGAAACTGACAACTGAGATACAACTTTTTTTTTTCTTCAAAGTTTTAAATAGCGCAAACTTGACCCAAACTGAATCAGGTATCAGGGCGCTTTACATAGCACCAGTTACGTTACATGAGGACACACATTCACTTTTGTTAGGCACGGGGAGATTAAGTGATTTGCCCAGAATCACAGGATGTTTGGTGTCGTTGCCAAGACTCGAACCCAGATCCCCAGGTCCGAGGTCGAGCGCCTTAGCCTGTCATTTGAAGGCGCACCCTTCGTCCCCCCTCCTAACTCGGGCTGTTTAGAGCATTTGCAAGTTCCTAAAGCTCCTCCTCCCAACTCCTCCCAAGTCTGTCTGAAAAATTGGAAGTGTCAATAGATTCCAACTGGGACAACTCCTCAGTGAAGCTTCAGGGCTCTCAATGAAGACATCAGGATAACTCAGCAGGAGCCTTCCCTATTGCTGCTCGTCTCATGAGGCGTCCCATCTGTAGGAGAGTAGGATCTGCTTCTTATAGTTACCCCCACTTTTTGCTGGTGTTTCACTGTTTTTCGACTTTAGTCTGGCTGGGGCCCTGCTATCCAGGACCCCAGCCTAGCTGCTTCCTCTCTCAAAAGATTCCATGTGCTTTAGGTACACTCCAGTTTGGTTACTGGGGTACCCGTGTGAGACCCTAGTATATGGTACCTTAGGTACCCAGGACATAGGTACCCCAGAGGCCTACCAGGGGCTGCAGCATGGATTATGCCACCCGGGCAGGCTTCCAAAATGACACCACAGGTCTGCTACTGCAGCCTGGGTAAGGTGGTGCATGCACCCCTTACTGAGATATAGGTTCCCTATATCTACCTTATATAATTACACATATACACCTATCAGTCACCCCTACGGCAGGCTTAATCAATCATGAACGCTACCAAAGGGGATGATGGACGGAGCGTTTGAGCAAATCAAACATACACCCCCAGTCAACAGATCTGGGTTTAATCCATCACCCCAGTTCAGACATGGCCATATGCAAATCAGTCTGACCCTGTGGTATCGCTTTATCAATCCCGAAGGCAGGGTGCTGGGTTTCGTGTGAGAGGGTGCCCATGCATGAGCAGGGCCCCTCTGCAGCCTTCAGAATCTATTCTCTGGGGCTGTTCTGTGATGCAGCCAGACCATATACTCTTAGGTGCATTATAACCTCGCGGTAAATGCTAACTTTGGAATGGCTGCAAGGAAACATGTTGCGTCTGGAATCATACCCCCCCCAGTTCTGGCGGCAGGGGTATGATTCCACCCTTCTAGAGGGAGAAACATGACCACACCGGTACACCCGGTACCAGCTTAACTGAACCCTGGCATCACAAAATGGATGCCACAGACACGAGTCTGTTCTCCTGCTGCTGGACGAAACTCCGGCAGGGGATGCCTGAACAACAGGTTTCCTGTCACAGGGAGGTGTAACCACCTCCCAGACAGGCTTTAGTATATTGGGGCTGGGTGTGTGCACTCCAAGAGTGCTTTGAAGTCCGCACTAGGGGCACATTTGGTGTCCCTGTGCATAGCCCAGTTCAACCCGGTTGCAGGGGCTACCACTCACGCGTACATACTCTGAGCTGGATCTTATACATAAGCATAGATACCACTCACACGTACACATGCTGGGCCTGATCTCACACATGAGCACAGATGACACTCACGCGTATACATGCTGGGCCTGATCTCACACATGAGCACAGAAGACAGGCGTACACATGCTGGGCCTGATCTCACACATGAGCACAGAAGACACGCGTACACATGCTGGGCCTGATCTCATGCATAAGTACAGATACCACTCACACGTACACACACTAGGACGGATCTCATGTATAATCACAGATACCACTCACCCGTACACATGCTGGGCCTGATCTCACACATAAGCACAGATACCACTCACGCGCACACATGCTAGGCCTGATTTCGCACAGATGACACGCGCACACATGCTGGGCCTGATCTCACACATAAGCACAAATACCACTCACACGTACACACACTAGGACGGATCTCATGTATAAGCACAGATACCACTCACCCGTACACATGCTGGGCCTGATCTCACACAAGCACAGATACCACTCACACGTACACACACTAGGACGGATCTCACGCATAAGCACAGATGACACACGTACACATGCTGGGCCTGATCTCACACATAAGCACAGATACCACTCACAAGTACACATGCTAGGCCTGATCTTGCACAGATGACACGTGTACACATGCTGGGCCTGATCTCACACATAAGCACAGATGACACGCGTACACATGCTGGGCCTGATCTCACACATAAGCACAGATGACACTCACGTGTACACATGCTGGGCCTGATCTCATACATAAGCACAGATGACACTCACGCGTACACATGCTGGGCCTGATCTCACACATGAGCACAGAAGACACGCATACACATGCTGGGCCTGATCTCACACATGAGCACAGAAGACACGCATACACATGCTGGGCCTGATCCCACACATAAGCACAAATACCACTCACTCGCACACATGCTGGGCCTGATCTCACACACAAGCACAGATGACACTCACGCGTACACATGCTGGGCCTGATCTCATACATAAGCACAGATGACACGCGTACACATGCTGGGCCTGATCTCACACATAAGCACAGATGACACTCACGCGTATACATGCTGGGCCTGATCTCTCACATGAGCACAGAAGACACTCACGCGTACACATGCTGGGCCTGATCTCACACACAAGCACAGATGACACTCACGCGTACACATGCTGGGCCTGATCTCACACATGAGCACAGAAGACACGCGTACACATGCTGGGCCTGATCTCACACATAAGCACAGATGACACTCACGCGTATACATGCTGGGCCTGATCTCACACATGAGCACAGAAGACACGCGTACACATGCTGGGCCTGATCTCACACATGAGCACAGAAGACACGCGTACACATGCTGGGCCTGATCCCACACAAGCACAAATACCACTCACGCGCACACATGCTGGGCCTGATCTCACACATAAGCACAGATGACACTAACGCGTACACATGCTGGGCCTGATCTCACACATGAGCACAGAAGACACGCGTACACATGCTGGGCCTGCTCTCACACATGAGCACAGAAGACACGCGTACACATACTGGGCCTGATGTCACACAAAAGCACATATACCAGTAACGCGTACACAGGCTGGGCCTGATCACACACATAAGCACAGATGACACTCACACATGCTGGGCCTGATCTCACACATAATCACAGATGACACACGTACACATGCTGGGCCTGATCTCACACATAAGAACAGATTACACTCACGCGTAAACATGCTGGGCCTGATCTCACACATATGCACAGAAGACACGCGTACACATGCTGGGCCTGATCCCACACACGAGCACAGAAGACACGCGTACACATGCTGGGCCTGATCTCACACATGAGCACAGAAGACACGAGTACACATGCTGGGCCTGATCTCACACATAAGCACAGAAGACACGCGTACACATGCTGGGCCTGATCTCACACATAAGCACAGATGACACTCACGCGTATACATGCTGGGCCTGATCTCACACATGAGCACAGAAGACACGCGTACACATGCTGGGCCTGATCTCACACATGAGCACAGAAGACACGCGTACACATGCTGGGCCTGATCCCACACACGAGCACAGAAGACACGCGTACACATGCTGGGCCTGATCTCACACATGAGCACAGATGACACTCACGCGTATACATGCTGGGCCTGATCACACACATGAGCACAGAAGACACGCGTACACATGCTGGGCCTGATCTCACACATGAGCACAGAAGACACGCGTACACATGCTGGGCCTGATCTCACACATATGCACAGAAGACACGCGTACACATGCTGGGCCTGATCCCACACACGAGCACAGAAGACACGCGTACACATGCTGGGCCTGATCTCACACATGAGCACAGAAGACACGCGTACACATGCTGGGCCTGATCTCACACATAATCACAGATGACACACGTACACATGCTGGGCCTGATCTCACACATAAGAACAGATTACACTCACGCGTAAACATGCTGGGCCTGATCTCACACATATGCACAGAAGACACGCGTACACATGCTGGGCCTGATCCCACACACGAGCACAGAAGACACGCGTACACATGCTGGGCCTGATCTCACACATGAGCACAGAAGACACGCGTACACATGCTGGGCCTGATCCCACACAAGCACAGAAGACACGCGTACACATGCTGGGCCTGATCTCACACATAAGCACAGATGACACTCACGGGTATACATGCTGGGCCTGATCTCACACATGAGCACAGAAGACACGCGTACACATGCTGGGCCTGATCCCACACACGAGCACAGAAGACACGCGTACACATGCTGGGCCTGATCTCACACATAAGCACAGATGACACTCACGCGTATACATGCTGGGTCTGATCTCACACATGAGCACAGAAGACACGCGTACACATGCTGGGCCTGATCTCTCACACATGCACAGAAGACACGCGTACACATGCTGGGCCTGATCCCACACACGAGCACAGAAGACACGCGTACACATGCTGGGCCTGATCTCACACATGAGCACAGAAGACACGCGTACACATGCTGGGCCTGATCTCACACATAATCAATGATGACACACGTACACATGCTGGGCCTGATCTCACACATAAGAACAGATTACACTCACGCGTAAACATGCTGGGCCTGATCTCAAATACATGCACAGAAGACACGCGTACACATGCTGGGCCTGATCCCACACACGAGCACAGAAGACACGCGTAAACATGCTGGGCCTGATCTCACACATGAGCACAGAAGACGCGCGTACACATGCTGGGCCTGATCCCACACATAAGCACAGAAGACACGCGTACACATGCTGGGCCTGATCTCACACATAAGCACAGATGACACTCACGCGTATACATGCTGGGCCTGATCTCACACATGAGCACAGAAGACACGCGTACACATGCTGGGCCTGATCTCACACATGAGCACAGAAGACACGCGTACACATGCTGGGCCTGATCCCACAAACGAGCACAGAAGACACGCGTACACATGCTGGGCCTGATCTCACACATAAGCACAGATGACACTCACGTGTACACATGCTGGGCCTGATCTCATACATAAGCACAGATGACACGCGCACACATGCTGGGCCTGATCTCACACATGAGCACAGAAGACACGCATACACATGCTGGGCCTGATCTCACACATGAGAACAGAAGACACGCGTACACATGCTGGGCCTGATCCCACACATAAGCACAAATACCACTCACGCGCACACATGCTGGGCCTGATCTCACACATGAGCACAGAAGACACTCACGCGTACACATGCTGGGCCTGATCTCACACATGAGCACAGAAGACACGCGTACACATGCTGGGCCTGATCTCACACATAAGCACAGATGACACTCACGCGTATACATGCTGGGCCTGATCTCACACATGAGCACAGAAGACACGCGTACACATGCTGGGCCTGATCTCACACATGAGCACAGAAGACACGCGTACACATGCTGGGCCTGATCTCACACATAAGCACAGATGACACTCACGCGTATACATGCTGGGCCTGATCTCACACATGAGCACAGAAGACACGCGTACACATGCTGGGCCTGATCTCACACATGAGCACAGAAGACACGCGTACACATGCTGGGCCTGATCCCACACATAAGCACAAATACCACTCACGCGCACACATGCTGGGCCTGATCTCACACATAAGCACAGATGACACTAACGCGTACACATGCTGGGCCTGATCTCACACATGAGCACAGAAGACACGCGTACACATGCTGGGCCTGATCCCACACATAAGCACAAATACCACTCACGCGCACACATGCTGGGCCTGATCTCACACATAAGCACAGATGACACTAACGCGTACACATGCTGGGCCTGATCTCACACATGAGCACAGAAGACACGCGTACACATACTGGGCCTGATGTCACACAAAAGCACATATACCAGTAACGCGTACACAGGCTGGGCCTGATCACACACATAAGCACAGATGACACTCACACATGCTGGGCCTGATCTCACACATAATCACAGATGACACACGTACACATGCTGGGCCTGATCTCACACATAAGAACAGATGACACTCACGCGTAAACATGCTGGGCCTGATCTCACACATATGCACAGAAGACACGCGTACACATGCTGGGCCTGATCCCACACACTAGCACAGAAGACACGCGTACACATGCTGGGCCTGATCTCACACATGAGCACAGAAGACACGCGTACACATGCTGGGCCTGATCTCACACATAAGCACAGAAGACACGCGTACACATGCTGGGCCTGATCTCACACATAAGCACAGATGACACTCACGCGTATACATGCTGGGCCTGATCTCACACATGAGCACAGAAGACACGCGTACACATGCTGGGCCTGATCTCACACATGAGCACAGAAGACACGCGTACACATGCTGGGCCTGATCCCACACACGAGCACAGAAGACACGCGTACACATGCTGGGCCTGATCTCACACATGAGCACAGATGACACTCACGCGTATACATGCTGGGCCTGATCTCACACATGAGCACAGAAGACACGCGTACACATGCTGGGCCTGATCTCACACATATGCACAGAAGACACGCGTACACATGCTGGGCCTGATCCCACACACGAGCACAGAAGACACGCGTACACATGCTGGGCCTGATCTCACACATGAGCACAGAAGACACGCGTACACATGCTGGGCCTGATCTCACACATAATCACAGATGACACACGTACACATGCTGGGCCTGATCTCACACATAAGAACAGATTACACTCACGCGTAAACATGCTGGGCCTGATCTCACACATATGCACAGAAGACACGCGTACACATGCTGAGCCTGATCCCACACACGAGCACAGAAGACACGCGTACACATGCTGGGCCTGATCTCACACATGAGCACAGAAGACACGCGTACACATGCTGGGCCTGATCTCACACATGAGCACAGAAGACACGCGTACACATGCTGGGCCTGATCTCACACATAAGCACAGATGACACTCACGCGTATACATGCTGGGCCTGATCTCACACATGAGCACAGAAGACACGCGTACACATGCTGGGCCTGATCCCACACACGAGCACAGAAGACACGCGTACACATGCTGGGCCTGATCTCTCACACGAGCACAGAAGACACGCGTACACATGCTGGGCCTGATCCCACACACGAGCACAGAAGACACGCGTACACATGCTGGGCCTGATCTCACACACGAGCACAGAAGACACGCGTACACATGCTGGGCCTGATCCCACACACGAGCACAGAAGACACGCGTACACATGCTGGGCCTGATCTCACACACGAGCACAGAAGACACGCGTACACATGCTGGGCCTGATCCCACACATAAGCACAGAAGACACGCGTACACATGCTGGGCCTGATCCCACACATAAGCACAGATGACACTCACGCGTATACATGCTGGGCCTGATCTCACACATGAGCACAGAAGACACGCGTACACATGCTGGGCCTGATCTCACACATGAGCACAGAAGACACGCGTACACATGCTGGGCCTGATCCCACACACGAGCACAGAAGACACGCGTACACATGCTGGGCCTGATCTCACACATAAGCACAGATGACACTCACGCGTATACATGCTGGGCCTGATCTCACACATGAGCACAGAAGACACGCGTACACATGCTGGGCCTGATCTCACACATATGCACAGAAGACACGCGTACACATGCTGGGCCTGATCCCACACACGAGCACAGAAGACACGCGTACACATGCTGGGCCTGATCTCACACATGAGCACAGAAGACACGCGTACACATGCTGGGCCTGATCCCACACATAAGCACAGAAGACACGCGTACACATGCTGGGCCTGATCTCACACATAAGCACAGATGACACTCACGCGTATACATGCTGGGCCTGATCTCACACATGAGCACAGAAGACACGCGTACACATGCTGGGCCTGATCTCACACATGAGCACAGAAGACACGCGTACACATGCTGGGCCTGATCCCACACATGAGCACAAATACCACTCACGCGCACACATGCTCGGCCTGATCTCACACATAAGCACAGATGACACTAACGCGTACACATGCTGGGCCTGATCTCACACATGAGCACAGAAGACACGCGTACACATGCTGGGCCTGCTCTCACACATGAGCACAGAAGACACGCGTACACATGCTGGGCCTGCTCTCACACATGAGCACAGAAGACACGCGTACACATGCTGGGCCTGATCTCACACATAAGCACAGATGACACTCACGCGTATACATGCTGGGCCTGATCTCACACATGAGCACAGAAGACACGCGTACACATGCTGGGCCTGATCTCACACATGAGCACAGAAGACACGCGTACACATGCTGGGCCTGATCCCACACATGAGCACAAATACCACTCACGCGCACACATGCTCGGCCTGATCTCACACATAAGCACAGATGACACTAACGCGTACACATGCTGGGCCTGATCTCACACATGAGCACAGAAGACACGCGTACACATGCTGGGCCTGCTCTCACACATGAGCACAGAAGACACGCGTACACATGCTGGGCCTGCTCTCACACATGAGCACAGAAGACACGCGTACACATGCTGGGCCTGATCTCACACATAAGCACAGATGACACTCACGCGTATACATGCTGGGCCTGATCTCACACATGAGCACAGAAGACACGCGTACACATGCTGGGCCTGATCTCACACATGAGCACAGAAGACACGCGTACACATGCTGGGCCTGATCCCACACATGAGCACAAATACCACTCACGCGCACACATGCTGGGCCTGATCTCACACATAAGCACAGATGACACTCACGCGTATACATGCTGGGCCTGATCTCACACATGAGCACAGAAGACACGCGTACACATGCTGGGCCTGCTCTCACACATGAGCACAGAAGACACGCGTACACATGCTGGGCCTGCTCTCTCACACGAGCACAGAAGACACGCGTACACATGCTGGGCCTGATCTCACACATAAGAACAGATGACACTCGCACACACACACTGAGCCGGAACTCATACATAAGCACAGATATCAATCCTATGTGTACACTACAGATCTCTCTCAAGTACCCACTTCAGACAGCATGACACAGCACTGATGCATCTCAGGCATGTATAGTACCAACAATGTATTCTGTGTGAAGAGATACCTCAATCCTGCAAAGACTACAGACTACACACCACACACACATGAATAAATACCAGTCACACCAGCACTCTACCGCTAGCATCACACACAAGGAGCAGATGTCACAGAACACCCAGAAGGAAAAAGGGGTGGGGGGGGAGGCAAGAGCATAGGAACCACAGGACTAGAATTCAACTGAAAATGCTGAATGGGCAGAAATTTAGGAGACAGCAAATGATTCCTACGTATATTTGTAGGTTCAGTTTTCTAAAACTTCACTCACCGGCTCTTCAGCCTCTTGCCGATGATGAACATGGCAGCTGCACCAAAGTACTTGGCAAAAAAACCTTCCACTGCACCAAATTTGCCCACACGGACAATGTAATCGAAGGAGGCCAGAGCTTCGCCAGGAGTGCGGTAAACGTTGGGAGAGATGAGGTGGACCAGCCGGTCATCCACCCATCGCCTCCACTTCATTTCCTCCCTGAATACAAGTCAGAAAGAAGAAAATGCCAGTGAAAAGAAAAAGAAGATATAAACATACAAGCCTGTGGAGGCAAATGAACACGTGAGTAGGCAGGGTACGCATAAGAAGCAGAAAGCTGCGAGTGAGGTTGTGAATATTAGCACCTATCGCAGGGGCTGGATGGAGCCATGCATGAATGGGCAGTTGATTGAATGACGTATGCAAGAAATTCACATTTGTGTGTGCTCATTCCTGAATATTGCCTTTTGTTTGGCACTAGTTTATTCTGCACACTGGGCACTGCTGTCCAGCGACTAGTGTATGTGCAACGACTGCTAAACATCAGGACATTAGCAAATCCCGATTGGCGTATTTAACTTTTCTAGAAGGTCATAGTATATGGTGCAAAACGACACCATTGTCTTGAAAAGTTAACTATCACCTGCGTATTACCGCATTTGTTGCGCCATTCACTACTGTCACAAAAGAAAACATGCTTTCAGGCCTACCCTCTAAAACCGGACTGGGACGTGTAAAACCTGCAACGCGACCTCTTAAAATAACCCTTTTTGACAGGTAAAAACCTCCCTTTTAAATATTATTAGAACATTAGAATGTTGGGAGCTCCATTGCATTCAGAGGAGCCCTCCCTGCTTCTACAGGCCGGTAAAGAGCAACATTCCAATGTGTTACAAAGGCCTCTCGGAGCTCGAGGGGATTTAAATCCCCTCGAGCTGTGAGAGGTCTTTGTTTTATTTGTTAGAACATTCTTCCCTCTAGTGGCAGAATGTTCTAATAGCCTTATAGCCCTTCGTAGCAGGGCTATACTGGCTATTAAAGGCCCGTTCCCTTGTTAAAGTCCCTTGCCTTCGGCTCAGGCCTTTAACGTTGGAGCAGGCCTTTAATAGCTGGTATAGCCTGCTACTGCGGGCTATAAGGCCATAGTAAATCACGCCTATGTAGGCCTTGTAGCCTACAAGGTACAGGATACATGGTATTTAAAAGTGCGACATGTAGAAAATTAATATTACCATGGCCTTACAGTAACCAACCAGGCCCAAAAAACTATTTTCACTGTGGCAGCCTAGCTGTCCTACGTAGAAAACCAGAGCACAGCTTAAAATACTATAGTGTATCTCAGGAATAGGCACAGCTACAAAAGTAATTAAACCACTCCTTTTAAAAATCGAATTCAAACATAAAGTCGAATTTTTAATAAATATTAAGGAAAAGTAACTTTCAAAAAGTTACCTTTGATTTCCTGAGCGGACAGAAAGCTAAATAGCATAAACCATCGGCTCTCAGCCTGTGCTCAGCCTTAAATAGGTGTGAATGATGTGTGCATGCCTTCAAGGAACAAACAATAGGCCGACCTGATAGGGCAGAGATGAAGCCTCTGAACTCCACAGAATATTCAGAGGGGGGCAGTGGGCCTCCTGTGACTCCACACTGTCAGATTGTGCTCGATAGATCGGTTCAGCCACATGTAACACTCGGGGTACAGATGAATGGGAGAGAGCAGGATGCCAAGACCATTCTTGTGGATCCCCTGTCTGGATGCTGGAGGGCCCTTGTTGACTCCTACCAGACGCCCGTCTCGGGGTTTGTTGTGGATTCAGTAACTGCTTCAAACTAGAGTCTAGTGTTAGATGTGGGAGGACACACGGATTACTGTCGTACACTCTTCACATACACTCCCAGCTCTCAGAGCCCATCTTAGAGTGGCCGGAGACTTTGTAAGGCAAAGAGGAACGGCTGTAAAAGGGGCCAGGTTACCCCTGGTAACCGTCACCCCACTGGAGAAGAAGGAACCCGGAGCCCCCTTCATCCACTAGCCGGTGCCAGGCATAAATGTGGCATTCCTAGGAGCCCTCTTCAAAAACACTCTCTGGATCTGCAGAAGATCAACACAGGACTGGAGCTGCTCCAGCTAGTACCCAGGACTAAGATGTGGACCCCAAGGGTCAGTTGCTTGATCTCCTGTGTGGCTACAGGGAAACAAGCTGCAAGAGGCCTTCTCCTGGAAATACCCAGATGACCAGTGGTAACTGGACCCTGACTGGAACTTGCTGTTGGCCTCAAGCTGACACCCTGGGAGTCTCAAAGCGCCTCCCCTGGGGTCTTCAGGAGCTTTACATGTGCACTCCTGTGGTTGATTGGGACTTAAAACTAAGTCAGAAGGTAAAATCTTTAAACGGATGAACCTGGTTGGTCTATCTGACCCACGGTCCACTGCAGTCCGTCTGAAACTGTGCCCAGGTCTGGTCTATTGCAACCACTGACGATCACTGGAGCTTTGTGAGCAGGAACGTTCTATTCACCCGTGAGCAGGGCTCGGAAGCAGAGCGTTGGGACAGATTTTAATGCTGGTTGCTAAATGGTTTTACGTCTAAATAAAGCGCCTGGACAAAGATGGTCTTATGGACTTTTTGATGACGACAGAGACCGAAGAGTCAACAATATATTCACTGGTACTCTTCTTGAACAGACCAAATGGAATAATCCATAAAGTAAAATGAGTATGGACTACTGTGATTGGTTGAGTCAATTCTCTGGTTGACTATAGTAACATCTATATTTTTGGTGTCTTTAGAGTTAGCAGTTGTGTCTCTTTTATAAGACCCCTATCTTTGCTCTTTAAATTAACCTGGACGTTTACTGTATATAAGAGTAAGCCTCATCAAAAAATAATAAGTTTGTTGTATTATGTAATACTAACAGTGACTTGGTACCACTCACAAATAAAGGTTTTAAAAATAAACTTGTTGTTGAAATAGTCCTTCAGGGTGTCTCTTTTATAAGACCCCTATCTTTGCTCTTTAAATTAACCTGGACGTTTACTGTATATAAAAGAGTAAGCCTCATCAAAAAATAATAAGTTTGTTGTATTATGTAATACTAACAGTGACTTGGTACCACTCACAAATAAAGGTTTTAAAAATAAACTTGTTGTTGAAATAGTCCTTCAGGGTGTATTTTGTGTTTATTCTGGAGGGCCAAAGGCCATACAAATAAAGCGAATCACTACAAAAGTGAGTAAAAAAGAAAAAAACTTGCAAAATGCTGTACATTTTTCCCAAAACAAAATAGATAAAGGGCTATGAATGTTTTGCTCGGTGCTTCGATCTGGGTAGTAAAAAAGCAACAGGATCTGTCCCTCGCCCCGGTGAGTGATGGTGATCAGGCCAGTTTCGCGGAAGATGTGAAGACACTTCTGTGTACACTTCTTGTAAGTCTTTCTGGAGGAAGAGTGATAAAGCCTCGCTGAATTTTCTTGTATAGTGATTCAGCGCCTTGAGACCCTCACGGGTCACCGCAGCGCTTTCTAAGATCACTGGCTGAGTGAGTGATTTAAAAGAATGGCTTGCCTGATGTCCCTTGGCAGGGCCAGGGTGAATCAATAGAAAGGGCAGACCTGTTTCTCGGCCTCCTCGAATACATGCACATGGGTCACTGGTTCTTCTGTTTTTTAACCATTTTTTAGTGCAAGATAAAATGTACTAAGAGTCAGAATTTTGAAAAAAAACTCAGTTTCTTTTCCGAGAGTAACAAACTAGATATGGTTCAAATACAAATGATAGCATGTGGCTGCAATGAGCAGCCCGTCCACAATACTCACGGTGACCGCCGGTGGCCAGATGGGGTCTTTGGCGATCTCGGAAACCTGAGGGGACTCAGTACTGAGGTCTGCACACCCAGTGTTGGCTACGGGGAGCGGCCATGGGGTCCACTGCCTTTGGTGTGTATGCATCAATGGCAGGTTTGAGTGACTGACTGCCAAAGTGATGGGCAGACGGAGGATTGCACCCACCTTTGGTCTCAGGAGGCCCCGTTTTTGGATGGATGCGCCATCTTCTCGTCAAAATGCATGCCCAGATAGGCGAAACGTTTTGCGCTCTCCGATTTAGTCCAGGTTTTTAAAATACTGATTCCAGATGTCTTCAGGGTCATATGACCCTGAATATTGTTTTATTGATGGTTCAATTTGCATTGAGGCAATATCTTGTGACCTCCCGAAGCAGCTGCAGTGACTGCTTGGTCTGTGGTAAGAAGGCAGTGAAGTCAGCAAAGCGCGACGTTGGGACTGGAATCCTCCAATCCTGGGAAGGTCCAGATCTGGGTGCAAGAGGATTTCACCCATATCATTTAGGAAGAGGTTAAAGGGAAAAGGTAAAAGTGCTGCCCCCCGTTAACCCTCAGCTTTGAAGGGCGGGCTCTTCTCAAACATCTTGGACGGCCGAGATTCCCTTCGCGGGAACACCCTGAGCTCTCAGGGGTGCCAATCAGAAGGGACAGCTACAAGTCAAAACTGTAGGACCAGTTTTTGACTGCTATCTATTGAGGGAGATCCAAACAAGCCTTGTAGCCTGATGAATGGTGCCCTCACCCTTCTGAAATGTCTGACAGTGTCTGGTCCCCTCGACGAGCCCTACAGCCTAGCATCCTCTTCCCGCAGCATCTAGAGTAGACACTGGCCTGCAGTCGGTGGGATCCCCTGGTTCCTTTTCATGGATGGCAATCCTTGCTGCCTTGTTCCCCGACGTCGGGCCGGATGATGGCGCCATACAGCATCCAGTGCCCTAGCGAAGGCTGAAACCCAGATGGATACATCATCTCAGAAGACATCCGCTGGCACACTGTGGGGCTGGGGCAGGACTGGAGCTAACGGGCACCAGATGTGCCCTGGAGGGAGCCTGGGGCTTCCTTGACTACTGGCCTTAGCAGGCACCAGGTGTGCCATGGTGGGGGCCTGGGACTTCCTTGACTACTGGCCTTAGCAGGCACCGGGCGTGCCCTGGTGGGGACCTGGGGCTTCCTTGACTACTGGCCTTAGCAGGCACCGGGCGTTCCCTGGTGGGGGGCTGGGGCTTTCCACAACTTCTGGCCCAAGACTGCCCGTTATACATTGAGGCGCTAAGCGAAGCTTCAGATATAGGACCCATAGTAGCTTCTTGGCCTGGGTGGGTGATCCGAGCTGGCATGGGAGTTGCAACAAGAGAACCGAGGTGGGGGGGGTGGCTCACCCGTGACATGAATCCTACTCGTTGTATACCATCTAGGTGATTCCCGATCATAGACTCTTCTTTGGCCGTTCGCATCCCCATCTGACCAAGTCCCAAAACGTGGTTGTTTTTCTCTGGTTCTTTTTTTAGTTGTGCCTAATTTCTTTTATAAAAAGCTTGTATTTTTTGCTATGTTTTTTTTTTAGATATTTGTTGCCTTTCTTTGACTTGTGCTTTTGTGATGAGGGCAGGACAGTGGCTTCCATTTTACAGAACACTGGGGTGCTGGGCGCCGTATTGAAGACAGTGGAGTGCTCCCGGCTTCTAACAACCGTAGAGGCCCGGAGCATCAACATTCCAACGTTGCCCTTCACAGCTCCGACAGGCCTTGGTTTTATTTGTTAAAGCATTCTGCCCTTTGGGGCGAAATGTTCCAATAGCCTTATAGCCATGTGCAGCTGGGCTTTACCGGCCATTAAAGGCCCGCTCCCTTGTTAAAGGCACCCAAGTCAAAGCGGGCCTTTAATAGTCCGCGCTCTACTGCGGACTATAAGGCCATATGAGACAATACCTGGTTATTTCCCTGTTAACCGCCTGTAAGCTCACACTCCCCGTGTTTCACTTTCCGTCTCCTCTGATCTGATCAGCGCCAGGATCCCTGCAATGGTGACAGACGCGCTTTACAAATTTCTAAAATAAATAAATATTGGCCGAAGCGCTCCAGCGGTAAAGTGTCATTTCTGCTGGCAGCCCGTTAGTGATTTATTCCCATTTCCTGCAGCTCATAACAGGAGGATGTCGAGCCCAAGGGCAGTTCTTTTGTAACGCTGGATGCCAAAATGAATCATTTCAGTTTGGTTTTAGATCTGTGTATATCCAGACGACTGGGGAACAATTAGCCTGCATACTGCGTCAGCATTGACTATCACTGGCGCTTTGTGGTGCTATTTTTACAACAGATTTTAAAATTCATATCTCCGGTAACCCTTATTGCTTTTTGTCATTTTTTTATTAATTATGATGGTACTTTTACAATTGCCTAATGGGGGTTGACGAGATCCTTTCATGGAGTCTCCTTTGGGGTTGGTCAATGCTGACGCTTGTCCTCCCATAGTTGGGTACACGCCAGTCCTGCTAACAGGAGTCACGCTTCAGCTCCCACAGTTAGGTACACGCCAGTCCTGCTCATGGGACTCATGCTTGAGTTGCCACGGTTCGGTACACCTCAGTTCTGCTCACGGGAGTCACGCTTGAGCTCCCACGGTTGGGTACACGCCAGTCCTGCTCAGAGGGCTGATGCTTGTGCTCCCATGGTTAGGTACACGAAGTCCTGCTCACGGGAGTCATGCTTGAGCTCCCATGGTTTAGTACATGCCAGTCCTGCTCATGGGACTAATGAGTTGCCACGGTTCGGTACACCTCAGTTCTGCTCACGGGAGTCACTCTTGAGCTCCCACAGTTAGGTACACGCCAGTCCTGTAAACGGGAGTCACGCTTGAGCTCTCACGGTTAGGTACACGCCAGTCCTGTAAACGGGAGTCACGCTTGAGCTCCCACGGTTAGGTACACGCCAGTCCTGTAAACGGGAGTCACGCTTGAGCTCCCACGGTTAGGTACACGCCAGTCCTGTAAACGGGAGTCACGCTTGAGCTCCCACGGTTAGGTACACGCCAGTCCTGTAAACGGGAGTCACGCTTGAGCTCTCACGGTTAGGTACACGCCAGTCCTGCTAACGGGAGTCACGCTTGATTTCCCACAGTTAGGTACACGCCTGTCCTGCTAACGGGAGTCACGCTTGAGCTCTCACGGTTAGGTACACGCCAGTCCTGCTAACGGGAGTCACGCTTGATTTCCCACGGTTAGGTACACGCCAGTCCTGCTAACGGGAGTCACGCTTGATTTCCCACGGTTAGGTATACGCCAGTCCTGCTAACGGGAGTCACGCTTGAGCTCTCACGGTTAGGTACACGCCAGTCCTGTAAACGGGAGTCACGCTTGAGCTCTCACGGTTAGGTACACGCCAGTCCTGTAAACGGGAGTCACGCTTGAGCTCCCACGGTTAGGTACACGCCAGTCCTGTAAACGGGAGTCACGCTTGAGCTCTCACGGTTAGGTACACGCCAGTCCTGTAAACGGGAGTCACGCTTGAGCTCCCACGGTTAGGTACACGCCAGTCCTGTAAACGGGAGTCACGCTTGAGCTCTCACGGTTAGGTACACGCCAGTCCTGCTAAGAGGGCTGTTTTCCGCCTCTTTGGGTCAGTACGCACCAGCCCTGCTTATGAAGCCTACGATCAGGCTCCCTTGGTTACTTCCACACCGGTAGAATCTTTGCTCTTTATTCTTCTGCTGCGGCACCATTGCTTACATATGAGTGGCCACTGTTTATGGTCCTCTCATGGACGTCTCTGGGGCACACCAGCCCTTCCTGGGTACTTACTTTCCGGCTTCCTTGGTGGGGTACACAGAGTGACGCTCCTGCTTATCTAGCATCAGCCAGTACTTGTTGTTGTACTCGATCACCTCCTTGCCCTTCTCGTTCACAGCCTTCATTGAAGGGTAGTACGACACGATCTCGGCCAGCGACTTCCGCCTGTAAACAGAAACTCATCCATCAGAGCTGTGCCGCCAGAGGTACGAGAGAAACAAAGCACTACAATAGACAGACATCAGGGCAAAGGAAGGACACACCGTCCCTCTACTCCACACACACCTGCTTCAACACACAGGTCAGGGTCACCAAACAACACCACTGCTGAGACAAGAGCACCCTTCACCAGGGCAGACCACACCCTGCTCCCATCCCCTCCATGCCATGACCCTCCGTGCGGGGCGGGGAGGGGGGAGGAACATGTGAGGGCAGAGAGGGGTGGGAGTGAGTACATGTGAGAGGCAGAGAGGGGTGGGAGTGAGTACATGTGAGAGGCAGAGAGGGGTGGGTCTGATGAACAAGAGGGGTGAGTACATGTGAGGGGCAGAGAGGGGTGTGCCCGATGGACAGGAGGAGGTGAGTACATGTGAGGGGCAGAGAGGGGTAGGCCTGATGGATGGGTGCGGGGGTGAGTACATGTGAGGGGCAGAAAGGGGTGGGTCTGATGAACAGGAGGGGGCGAGTACATGTGACAGAGAGGGGTGGGCCTGATGGATGGGTGAGGCTGAGTACAGAGACAGACAGAGAGGGGTGGGCCTGATAGAGAGGTGAGGGTGAGTACAAGTGAGGGCCAGAGAGGGGAGGCCCTGTCGAACGTTAGGGGGTGCGTACATGTGAGGGGCAGAAATGGGTGGGCCTGAGGGACAGGTGGGGGAGTTAGTGTGCACATTCCTGATGTGTAAACTTGATGGACAGAGCGGGTGTCCTTGTATCTATCTAATTTGAAATAGACCGAGAGGTGTGCTTGACAAGAAAGCGTGCCCTCTCGGAGACTGTGGTAACTCGGCTTGATCAGATCAGAGTGTGGTGTGGTATAGGGTTTTACTTGATACATGAAGTGCTCAAATTTCTTGGAGCTAAAATAGAAAAGATGGTGTTGGTTTTCCAGTAGTGGCACTCTCCAGAACCACTCCCATATCATCCAGCTGTCTTCTTAAAGCTCCCCGGCCAATGGCATGTTCTGCTGGGCCTGAAATCCAGGCCAAGAACAGATCTACGAGCTGCAGGAGAGGGCCGCCCCATTGTCAAACACGTGGATCAGACCCATACGGTGAGCCGATAGACCTCTTACACATAGGTTTAATGCTCTGCCCAACCATGCCGATTGACCTCTTACACGTATGTTCAATGCTTAGCCCCACCATACAAATAAACTTCTTACATGTATGTTCAATGCTCGGCCACACCATGCCGACAGACTTCTTACACGTATGTTCAATGCTCGGCCACACCATGCCGATAGACCTCTTACACGTATGTTCAATGCTCGGCCCAGCATGCCGATAGACCTCTTACACGTATGTTCAATGCTCGGCCCCACCATACCAATAGACTTCTTACACGTATGTCCAATGCTCGGCCCCACCATGCCGATAGACCTCTTACACGTATGTTCAATGCTCAGCCCCACCATACAAATAGACCTCTTACACGTATGTTCAATGCTCGGCCCCACCATGCCCAACGCAGCAGCAGTCACACGCGCTTACTTGGACACTAGGTACGTCTTGATCACGCTGATGATCACGGAGGAGTCGTTCAGCTGCTGCAGAAAAAACAAAACATTAAAAATGATGGTAAATCGAGTGCTTTGGCATCAGACCAGGCTTTATGATAAGCAAATATGAGACAGGTGCAGAAGAACCCCTCCCTAGCTGCCGGTCGCACTTCGCATTAAAACACAATTTGTTTTTCTTCAGGTATTCTACCAATTATTTTTCAATAATCACACTTTTTCCAAGGTTAATCATCACATTTAATTAGCTGTGATGTTCATTAGCAATCCGTATCCATGATAATGTGTTATATTCCACAGTTCATACTGTTATCGCTGCAAAGATACTACCCAATGCATTTCGGGTCGAGTCGGACCCTTCGTCAGGGGTCTTCAAATTACAATATCTACAAACATGATCATGATTTCCAATTCCTAATATCAGACTAGGCCTTCACACAGGGTCAGACTCAACCAAAAGAAGGGCTGGCAATACTCACAAGGGCGTCATCCGCACCCACCAGGACGATGGGCACCTTACGGTAGCTGGAAAACTTGATCTCACTCCTCAGGACTGGGTTCACCTCCACAATTTCATAGGGCACCTTGTGGTAGTCAAGGAAGGCGCGGACCTTGCTACAAAATGGACACGTCTGATATTGATAAAGAGTCAAAGGGAGGTCACCTTCAGACTGCTGTAAAAGAGAATAACCAGGTCTCGTATGAGAACACAAAGAAATGCCAACAGCACAAGCCAACAGAATCACTTTCCCCACCAACCTGCATGCCTTCGAACAGGAAGTGACACAAAGTGCGTTACTTCCGCGAATGGGAACTTCACAAGGATATCTGGTCCAATCGCGGGGATCCGTGGTACAGAGACTCTTTAAGGGTCAGCACTCACAGGTCCATTGGGCATCAGAGGCCATTTCATAGTAGTCTTAAGAACATTTGTGGTCATAAGAGGGTGCTGGGTGTACACAGGGTTTGGAAAGAATATAGACGGGATGTAAGCAGGATTTGGGAAAGAATATAAGAGAAGGTGGAAGAGCTCAGGGCCACAGAACAAGCAGTTGACTTCCCCCAGCCACACCGTCCATTGCAAGGTTAAGGGAAGGCCTAGGGTGTCTGAGAGGAGCCCACAGGAAGCAGGCAAACGCTGCCAGAGTAGGTGACGCATCGCCTCAGGGGCATCGGAGCTGGTGTCTCAAGAGCGTGCCTCCAGGCTGGACACCGCTAAGCATGAAGGAAATGCTGGGAAAGGAAACTGTTCCCCTGTGAGTGAGTACTGGAAAAAAACAATGACCATTACTGGTAAAAGGGCAGATGATCCCCCACCAATCGGAATGAAACAATTCTAGCTATCAGAAATGAGAATTTCCAAATCTAATGAAGACACAGAGGCAAGAATTAAACATTTCACTTTCTTTACCACTTTTATGGGATACTGAACATACAAGACTACTACAACTCTAGACTTCTTCCGTGAACAGTCGCAACGTTTCCCAAAACCAAGTCTTAGGAACACAGATTTCAATCCTTGGCAGTGTCCTGAATGAAACTGAAAATGTTATTTGTCATGGCCGGAATATGCTCCACTCCATGTTTTACCGGCGCAGTGTCAGCCATGTCATACCAAAGTTCCAGACACCGGTGATGTGTAGACGCCGGTCTCCGTCGGACCACCTCCCACCTGTGGGTAAGCTGCGACACCTTGCTCCCCAGCCTGGTCTTCTGGCGTCTGATTTGCAGTAACTTGAGGGAGGAATTGAAATGTGCCCTTCCTTTTACACCTGCATGTGGCCAAGACATCAGAGGACCTCCTGCCTGGCCTCTTTTGTCAGAACTACCAGTTGAAAGAGTTTCAGACTTTGGAGGACCCAGTAATGCAGAGGGCCCAGAAAATGGTTTGAAAGGAGGAAGTAAGAAGGCCTAGGAACCTCATCAAACGGGCCAGAGAGAGGCTCCCCTGAAGGAACACTCTCCTCCATTCCTTTATTGATTGTATGTTGAAAGTGAACAACTGAGGTTTTGCTGCTTAGGAACCCATCCTGAAGCAAGCAATTCCACAGGCCTGCTGGGAAGCAGGTCTGATTTTGCTGCATTGATCACGCTGCCCACGTCCTGGGGTGGGGATTGTCCAATGCAGGAGGTTCTGTAAAACACAGAGAATCCTGTGATGGGCGAAAAGCTAAAAACCCGTCAACAGACTTTGGTCAAGTTTAGGCAGATCATCCAATCTTCCCTTAACAAATCCCTCAGAAGGTGGATAAGTGCCTCCCTGAAGTACAACTTTGGCTTTACGGATACCTCTGGGGCCTTGCTGCCAAGAGAAAGCGAATGGATCTACACATTTTTCAAGCTCTCTGATGAATGTGTCCACACACAGAACTTGGGGTGGAGTGTAGTTTTGAACTCACAGCACGAGGGATTGGGAGGGTGGGTTGGGTGAGGGAGGCTGCAGCGAAGGTGACTGACCATTGGACAAAGACTCGAGGGAGGCCTGTCAGAGGCCCCTGGAACAATCCCCCCCCATCTGTGTCACAGACTACACCTCACACACTGAGGGAGGACACCTTCCTTAAGATTCTGGAACATAATGGCCTTGGCAACAAACTAAAAAGAGGGGTGGAGATAAAGTACCTCTCCCGCCACTCCCCGGATGTTATCCTTCATAGTAGAATACACCTGGCAGGCAACAACTGTGGGTTCTTGGGAAGGGGCCTGGTCCAAGCAGGCTACTCCACTAAGTCCAGAGGGACAGGGATACTTGTTTGTAGGTCTTTGCCCTTCCTGGTGGCAAAAACATGGGTGGACCCTGAGGGAAGTAGGGCTGCCGTGGAGAGCATGTGGAACGGGGAAAGGCTGATCATGAAGTCCTGCTACCTCCCTCTGGGTCTTCAGGAGGAAGGCCTGAGAAAGATGAGGAAGTGGCTGACCGGGATCCCCGATGTGCTGATGGGCTGGTGATGGTGAGAGGGGACCTCAATGTGACTTCATAGGGCGGTGTAGATAGAGCACTTAAATCAGGGGGGTCACCCTGGTAAGGTGCACGTCTCCGCACATTCACAGAAGCCTTGAGGCTGACAGACTTGTGGAGGGCCACACATCCTTAGGCTACGTAATGTTCCTACTCTTCCAACACAGCTCGCTCATTGGCATGACTAGACTATGTCCTAGTACTCACACCCTAATGCCACAGATAACAAAACACGCCTGGTACAGACTGAGAGATATCTTGGACCACTCCCCACTATTCACTTAACTCTGGCACCAAGAAATGCATGTCCGGCACCTAGATCGCTGGGAGTTAACAGACTGGACCACTTGGAAACTTGTCCAAGAGGAAACATTCTGCTATTTTCAGACAAATACGGGGTCGGTATCCTCCGGGCTGGTCCTCTCAGGGAGCTAAAAAACAGTACTGAGAGGTCGAATTATTTCCCATGTTATAGGAAAGAAACGGGATAGTGAGGCCAAGATACTGAAGCTGGAGGAGATACAGCTAGGGGAGGCTCCGGACACAAGTTAAGATGACCGCCTATCCCACCTCAGGGAGTGATCGAACACAAAGAGTGCGCCTCCCCCCGTTTCGCTCCGAGGCCACCGAAGTCATCTGCGGCGTTCCGCAAGGATCTTCACTCAGCCCCACCCTCTTCAACATCTACATGAAACCTCTCGCAGCCATCGCACGCCAGCACAACCTCAACATCATCTCTTACGCCGACGACACCCAGCTGATCCTCTCCCTCACCAGGGACCCCGACACCGCCAGAACCTGCCTACACAAAGGGATGAAAGACATCGCCGAGTGGATGAAGGACAGCCGCCTGAAACTGAACTCGGACAAGACGGAAGTCCTCATCCTGGGATCTTCGCCCTCCGCCTGGGACGACTCCTGGTGGCCCCCAGCCCTGGGCACCGCACCCAAGCCAACCGACCACGCACGCAACCTGGGCTTCATCCTGGACCCCTCCCTCTCGATGACCAGACAAGTCAACGCCGTCTCCTCATCGTGCTTCAACACCCTGCGTATGCTTCGCAAGATCTTCCGCTGGATCCCGACCGAGACCAGGAAGACTGTCACCCAGGCACTCGTCACCAGCCGACTGGACTACGGAAACGCCCTCTACGCCGGAACCACAGCCAAGCTACAGAAAAGACTCCAGCGCATCCAGAACGCCTCCGCCCGACTCATCTTGGATGTCCCCCGACGCAGCCACATCTCCAGCCACCTGAGGAACCTGCACTGGCTCCCCGTCGACAAGAGGATCACGTTCCGGCTCCTCACCCACGCACACAAGTCTCTCCACGACCTGGGCCCCAAGTACCTCAACGACCGCCTTGCCTTCTACACGCCCACCCGCCAGCTACGGTCCACCAGCCTCGCCCTCGCAGCCGTACCACGAATCCGAAGAGCCACCGCCGGAGGAAGATCCTTCTCTTACCTGGCTGCCAAGACTTGGAACTCCCTCCCAATCCACCTTCGGCTGACCCAGGACCATCTCGCCTTCAGGAAACAACTCAAGACCTGGCTGTTCGAGCAGTAGCATACCCCTCCCCCCAAGCGCCTTGAGACCCTCCCGGGTGAGTAGTGTGCTATACAAATGGCATGATTGATTGATTGATTGATCTTGACAAACGCTGCAGCAGCAAACCAGAACGCTCTAAACACCAAGCAAAGTAAGATCTACGAGCAGGAGGACAAGACAGGCAAACTCCTGGCCTGGCTAGCCAAAAGGAGGAGGGCGAGAGATGGATCTCTGCGATCCGTACACCCCAGGGGATACCGACTGAAACGGCAGAGAGTACAGCACATGTATTTGCCTAATTTCTGCAAGGTTTTTACAGCCCGAACACAAAAGTAATATGTCCAAATTTACAGAGAGTTGCATAGTAGAGTTCCGTGGCATAGAGTGCAATTGTGTAGAGTGTTGCAGAGTAGAGTTTAGTGCTGTATAGAGTAGTGGCGTGCAGTGCAGTGACGTAGAGTGAAGTGATGCAGAGTAGAGTATAGTGCCGTAGCGTGTAGTGGCATGCAGTGCAGTGACGTAGAGTGAAGTGATGCAGAGTAGAGTGGCGCAGAGTGCAGTGGCAAAGGATGCAGTAATGCACAGTAGAGTGTCGTAGAGTTCAGTGGCACAGAGTGCAGTGTTGCAGAGTAGATGGTCATGGAGAGCACTAGCGCAGAGTAGAGTGTTGAAGAGTAGAGTGACATGGCAACGGCGGTAACAGTGGAGTGGCGTAAAGTAGAGTGGACTGGTGTAGAGTGCATTAGCGTAGAGTGCAGTTGCATGGAATTCGGTGGCATACAATGCACAGTAGTAAAATGCAGTGGCATAGATTAAAGTGGTGCACAGTAGAGAGCAGTGGCATAGAATACAGTGACATACAGCCTGATTCATCAAGCTGATTTGCGCTCGCAAAGGGCCAGATTCTGAGAATCTGGCCCTTTGTGATTGCGATTTTTGCATTTGGGATTCATCATCCCAAATGCAAAAATCTCTATTACCGAAATCGCATATTTGCGAGGAATTGGATTTAAGGAATCTCTAATAGAGATTCCTTAAAGGCAATTCATCAACCAATTAGAAATTGCGAAATCGCAATATTTGGTCGCAATTTACCACCAAGTCTGACTTGGTGGTAAATTGCGAAAATAGTGTAAAAAGCACTTTAGTGCATTTTTTTCTTTTGCATGTTACACACACACACATGTCCTTTGGGCATGTGTGTGCGCAACACCTGTTCAAATGTGCATTTAAGGGGTGCTATAGGGTGTCCTTTGGACACCCCTGGCACCCTTTAAATCGCATCCTTATTTGCGAGTAGCAAATTGCTAATCGCAAATAAGGAATACTCCCCATTCATTCCTATGGGCTATTTGGCCCATAGGAATGAATGGGGAGTTATTCCTTATTTGCGATTAGCAATTTGCTACTTGCAAATAAGGAATGTGTAGGAATCGCTATTTATTTAGCAATTCCTACATGAATACCGTTTTGCGAGTCCTTAATAGCGATTCGCTATGAATCGCTATTAGGGGCTCGCAAAACGGGAGAATGATGAATCAGGCTGTTAGAGTGCTGCAGAGTAGAGTGGCATAGAGTGCAGTGCCGGACAGTGATGCAGAGTCGAGAGGCGTAGAGTGCAGTGGCATACAGTGGAGTGCAGTGGCGGAGTGCATTAGAGTAGCGTTGGAGAGAGTACAGTGTTGCAGAGTAGTGTCGTGCAGTGGAGTAGAGAGACAGAGACCAGTGGGTTAGACTACAGTGGTGCAGAGAAGAGCTCAGTGGCGCAGAGTGCAGTGGCGCATAGTGGAGTTGTTCATATTAGAGAGTAGTGGTCGAGGCTGGAGTGGTGTAGAGTGCAGTGGTGTAGATTGGTATGGAGAGTACTGGCGTAGAGTGGTGCAGAGTTGTGTAGAGAAGAGTTGAGTAGTGCAGAGCGGAGTAGAGTGCAGTGGCATGGTGTAAAATGGAGTGGTGCAGAGTAGAGTCCAGTGGCCTATCGTGGAATACGCATGATGTGGTATCGTACTTTCATTATAGACAACACACCTTTAATTGAAATCACCGTTACATTTGCAGACACACAGTTTCACTGATAAAAATATAGAGCGCAAAAACAATAATGTGTTGACTTTTAAATATTTTTTCTACCACGTGTTAGAGTTACAAAAAAATGTGCTTTAATTTGGGCTTTTCTACTTATGAAATATCTGCACAGTTCATTTACAGACATTTACATTTTGTTGTGGGCTATAAAAAAATAGCATTGAATAGCCTTCCTCAAGCACTCCCCCACAGCCAGCATGATTGTCACATAACTCCTCGCACTTTGAAGTCAGAGAAAGAAAAGTAAACACCAAGCTCCCTGGAAGAAAGAGCCCGACGTTTGACCACTGTCTTTGAATGCACAGCAAACGTGTCAAGAAAAGAACAAGATTAAAAGGCCTGTTTACTGAAATTAAGCACTGATGGAGGAATACAGTAAATAGGCTTTCGTGAAGGGATGAGAAAAACTCGTGATGGACAGCCTAACACAGATAGAGCCAGCAAATAGAAAGCAAGCAAATGTGAGTTACAAACCACAAAACCAAGGGTAAACAACAGGCAGAATCCATTCCCAGGGAAGCTTTCCAAATGCCACCAAGAGGTCGTTAGCATACCAGAAAGATGCGCTGTCTAGTAGGCTTCGACCTAAAAATAGGCCTTCAAAATGGTGGAATCGGATGGTATGGACTTGGTGTTTTATGATTGGTGTTTTTATACCATGTACGCATACGACGTGGTCCTCATGGTACTGACCGCTGGGGGTTTACAGTTATTACTGGACAAGTGTGTTGCCTTTATGGCTAGCCTGGAACTTGCAGTAACATTTACAAAGTTGTATGTGATGGTTGTTGGCTCACAATGTTCCAGTCTTTTCATATCTCGGGGTCCTGTTTGATTTGAATAAAAACTGGAAGCCCCCAGGGCCGGACTGGGAAACCAGAGCAGCCCAGGCAATTTTGATGGAACACCGCCCCCTGCTTCTTTTGTTACTGGGGGTCGATATAGCAGCAGCCAGTAATAAAAACAGCCTACTCCGCTGCAAAATCGCCCCCCTCACCCTTCCAGCCTCCCGAGGAAACGCCCAATGCCCGCTACGGCCAATCCGGCCCTGGAAGCCCCTGACCGATGCGAAGAAAGTGAAGCTTAGTAAAGCCACAAGTATGGTGCATGGGCTCCAGGCTTGCAGTATTTTAACCAAGGTTTACCAGGATAAATGCGTCTCTAAGATTTTAAATGGCAGGGGAACGAGGATACACGAAAGCTGATATCCAGCCTGAAGGAAATATGTTTTTAAGGCTTATGCTGCAGACTCCCAAAAGTACCTCAGCTTTTTGTGTCCACGAGGAGCTAGGAGTAAAATATATGGAAGAAGTAACTGTTCTCAGAATATTGTTATTTTGGATCAAGGTATGGTACGGGGAGAAATCTCAGCTGAACAGGCTGATCCTCTCTGATTGCCTCTTGACCCCGTGGACAAGGTCCCTTGGTTCGCATACGTCAAGGCCGCCGTTAATAACCTGGGTAGCGATGATGTATTCCAAAGGTCCCAGTCCCTGCCACTTTGGAGCTGAAGTGGGTGAGGGATTCGTTTTTAGCACGCAAATCACGACTAATAGAGCAGATAGAACTGATGAAACCCATGGCCAGGAGGCATATGCTTTTAAAAACAGTTCAATCTATGGAACCGTATTTATTCACTGTCTCAAGCAATAGGGAGACATTTCTGTTGGCCAGATTTTGATTTAAGATGTTGCATCATCTTCTGGCCTCTACTAGCGGCTGGCGCCGGCCTGGCACCTTGGGTCCCTGCAGCTGCGACAATGTGTCCCCGCAGAACACCCTACATTTCACAATGTTCTGCAGATGTTTTAGCTTACCTAGAAGTTGGTTTATCACGGCACTAGTGAAATCCATGAATGTTATGCAAGTTCGACCTACTCATTTGTGTCTTCAGCTCCGATCCAATGAACATGAACAGGTCATTAAGAAAACTGTGCCCGAACATCAATTGCTGTTGACCACCCGTAGAATACAACCTTATCTAAACCTCGTGACTTTGGGGTTTGAACGTTTCATTCTGACCAGATTTAGATTTAATCTATTCCACCATCTAGTGACGTTCCCAGATAAAAACGACTGGCATAGAACCCTGGCCGTATGCCCATGTGACAACATGTCATCCCAATCCACTTTCCATCTGGTCATGTTCTTTAAACTATATAAAAAAAGAACGCTGTAGATGGATTAAGCAATACGTGAGAGGTGGTGCATGGCGGCAATGTAGGCCATCATATCTGAACTTGCAGCAATTAGGGAACCCTGCATGCATACTGTTTATGACAATGTTTTTAAAAAATGTTTTAAGATCACGGAATTTACTATGAACTGCTAACTATTCGATAGATTCACTCTAAGGATTTAATACTTTTTTAATTTAGATGTTATTTATTGGTGTTGGATTGTATAGATGTATTTTTGTTTGTACTTGCTTTTATGATTTTTAATATTGTGAAAATCGAATAAAGCCTATTGAATTGAACATGGATTCACAGATTATTACTTTTTAAGAGCTGCGTTAAGATCGAGGCATTCTAGGACTCATTACTTTTGTTGCTGCTATTTGAGAATGTTTATATAAGCGACACTGTGGATGTTATCTATAAGGGATATTTGTTGTTTTTATCATCTTTTATAACTTGTGTTCATATTGTGAGCTTGCTGTTCTTATGCTTGATATGTATGTATATTTATACCATATTCTTTTATGTTAATGAATATAACCGAATAAAAATGTACTTACTTGCATCACGCAGAGGTGGATAAGGATTGTATTGTGGTGGTTTAGTATTGTGCAGTGGTGGCTGGTGGTTTACCATTGTGCAGTGATTTGTAAGGACTGTAGAGTGGTGGTAGACCATTATGCAGTGGAAGATAAGGAGTGTACTGTGGTGTTTTAGCATTCTGTGGCTGAGGATAAGGACTGTATTGTGGTTATTTACCATCATGCAGTGGTGCATAAGGACTATAGTGTGGGGTTTTAGCATCATGCAGTGGCGGATAAGGAGTGTAGTGTGGTGTTTTAGCATTGTGCAGTGGCAGATAAGGAGTGTAGTGTGGTGTGGTGTTTTGGCATCGTGCAGTGATGGATGGTGGTTTACTATTTTGCAGTGGTGCATAAAGACTGTAGTGCGGTAGTTTACCATCATTCTGTGGCGGGTAAGAACTGTACTGTGGTGGTTTAGCATCATGCAGTGGCAGATAAGGACCGTAGTGTGATGGTTTAGCATTGTAGAGCAGTGGATAAGGACTGTAGTGTGGGCAGCAGCAGGTAAGAACTGCAGTGTGGTCAGGGGTGTGGAATTTATTAAATTATCTACTTGTCCATGGGGCAGGTTGCTTCATGAATCTACTTGTCCTGTAACAAAATCCACTTGTCCCTTTGGTGCCATGTAGTGCAGCGACAAATTATGGCAGCAAACTCATTATATAAGATCTCCTATACAGCCTCTCAGATAATGCCAGGGCTCATACCATACTAGTATTTGAATACTAGCAATCCCTTTATGTTGCCACGTTTCTGCAGATCTACATACTGGACTGAAGGTAGTGGTAAGCAATAGTTCCAGGGTTGGAATGTCCTTTTGAGTATGTGCAAACCTACTAACTTGCATGTGTTAAGGGTTTTCAACAACTCTTCTCTAATCTTTTCCCATACTGAGAAATGTTGGAAATTTACTCCTGACAATGGCAGACGTAAACCTTCTTCCAGAATTGGGGAAAAAAGTGTTGGAGGGAAATAAACCTGCCAACACTCAGGTTTTCGCATGAGCAAATCTACACATGCATATTTTTGCTCATGCTAAAATGCAGTTCACAAATATTTTCTAGGAGTACCATTTCTTGCCCTACTGTAAATTCTTGGGAATTCATGAAAGCTGCACTTAATGCAAGGACATATACCATGGGTGCACTTTTGAGACTTTCTTTAATAATTGGACCCCTAATTTGGTCTGGCGTTAACCATGACCTTTTGTGTTTATTGAAATTCTCTCTCTCTGTATCGGCTGGATTCACTGTGAGTGACAGCATTCTGCTCTTTCCCCAAGGAGCATATCGGCACACAGAGTAGTTTTGTTCAGTGCCAGTGATGAATGTGGCAGTGTGTGCTTTTTTTAGACCAAAAATAATTGTTGCTTTTGCCAATGTTTGTTATAATGGTGAGGGCCTTGCAGCTCTCACATCAATAAGGTTTTATAAAAACCATGCCAAAACAAGTCACGCATTGCCAAAACTAAAGTCTGACCACCATTTCAGACCTACTAGCTTTGCAAATGCTGGTTTAGTTTTGTTGCTCAAAATCTTATTGAAACTGGTTACACTGATTTTCCAATATGAATATTTTTGGGAAATACTAGCATGCATCAACCCATTTTACTAAATGATGCTGCAAAGAAATGGTACCTGAAATTTTACAGTAGTGTAGCAAAATGTTTTTTTTCCTACTTTCATTTTTAGGAACATTTTATATTGAAAGCAAAGAATCGTTAATCCTGCTTTCAAGCTTCTGCAAATATTTGCATCTAATTAGAGAGCATTTTGGGAGCATTATGCTTTGCCTCATATTGCTGAACTTTGAAACAGTGTGTACACATTTTTATACTGGAACCACTGTCAGTAGTGCAGTCAGAAGTTAAATTTACTTAGAGGCCTCACCCTAAAAATAAAGGCTTTCAATTAATGAACCATAAATACAAGTTCGAATAGCATTAACATATGCACACAAATATTAACTTAACTGCAGGCAGTGCCTTTCTCTGATCCTTAATGTGGTACCGTAAACTGGCAGCCAAAGGGTTTGTGCTGCAGGAGGTTGGGCTTACTTGTCCCAAGGACAAAATACACATTAAAACTTGTTGCCCTTGACCCCAAACAATATGTCCTGGGCGTCGGGCTATAGGAATTCCACATCCCTGTGTGGTGGTTTAGCATCGTAGAGCGGTGGATAAGAACCGTAGTGTGGTGGTTTACCATCATGCAGCGGCAGGTAAGAACTGCAGTGTGGTGGTTTAGCATCGTGTAGTAGTGGATGGTGGTTTAGCATCGTGCAGCTGTGGATAAGGACTGTAGTGCGCTGGTTTAGCATCGTGTAATGGTGGATAAGGAGTGTAGTGTGATGGTTTAGCATCATGCAGCAGTGAATTAGGAGTGTAGTGTGATGGTTTAGCATCATGCCCCGGTGAATAAGGACTGTAGTGTGATGGTTTAGCATCATGCAGTGGTGAATAAGGACTGTAGTGTGATGGTTTAGCATAACACAATGGTGGATAAACCCTGAGCAGTAAGTTTGGCCACCTCGTTCCATGTTAAAGGGGACTCAGTATTCTGCCTTGGGCTTTCATGAGACAATGTGATGCATTAAGGGCATTGTAGTCCTTGTCTGCTTTCACTAGACCACAACTGATAGCAACTGTTCGGAGGTAAAAAAATGTAGGTCGGAAGGAGTGCTACCGAAGACATACTCATTGGAGACCGGAACTTCCACCTCGACAACCCCAGTGACCCCAACTCCACACCCCTTCGTGACAACCTCGCCAACATAGGACTCAAACAACTCATCACCACACCGACCCACAGGGCAGGTCACACCCTTGACCCCATCTTCGCAGTAGGAAATAGCATCCACTTCAGTCACACAACGCAACCCCCATGGCCCAACCACCACTGCGAACACTTCCTCGTCGACAAACCCAAGCCACTCAAACCAGCCCTACGCCCACCACGAAGGAACTAGAGCAAAGTCACCGACGAACAACTTAACCCCACCCTCATCCGAGACAACTGCACCCAGAAAACCAGACACCAACCTAGCAGCCAGAGAATTCCACACGTGGATCTCCAACGCCGCAGACAAGCTTGCCCCGCTACGCAACCCTGACAAACAGCGCACCAGGAAAGCCACCTGGTTCACCACCGATTTCCAAGAAGCCAGACACACCTGCAGATGCCTGGAGAAGAACTGAAGAAACAAGAAGATTTTCAGAAACTACACCACCTACAAGGACGCTATGACGGACTACCACAACTGAATCAAAACCACCAAAAGAACTTTCATCCACAACAAATTCCTTGCCAACTCCAGCAATTCCAAGGAACTCTTCAGTGTCATCCAGGAATTCACCAACCCTCGCAGCGAAGCCACAGATATCACCCCGTCCCAAGACCTCTGCGATAAGTTTGGAATCTACTTCCACCTCAAGATCAAAAACCTCTATGACAACTTTGTCAACCATCCACCAGATGCCTCAGGCGGCCCGCACCCCAGACACACCAGCCAGCCCACCGGCTCCACCTGGACACTGATCACAGCCTCAACCATGAAAGGCACCCACTCAGGGCCCCCACCGACCCCTGCCTTCCACACATCTACCACAGAGCCGCCACCGCACCCGAGCTAAAACGCACCATTAACACCACCTTCAAAACAGGCACCTTCCCAGATGACTGGAAACACGCAGAAGTCAGGCCCCTGCTCAAGAGGCCCTCAGCTGACCCCATGGACCTAAAGAACTACCGGCCCATCTCGCTCCTCCCCTTCGTGGCCAAAGTTACGGAGAAAACAGTCAACAGGGAACTGACAAGATTCATTGATGACAACGCCGTCCTCGACCCGTCTCAATCCAGATTCCAAAGCAACCACAGCACCAAGACCGCCCTACTCGCCGCCACAGTCAACATCTGCACCCTCCTGGACCAAGGCCACTCCGCAGCCTTGATCCTACTCGACCTATCAGCAGCCTTCGACACCGTCTCCCAAGGCACACTCGTCGCCAGACTACACAATGCCAGCATACAAGGAACCACCCCAAGACTGGGTCTGATCATTCCTCACCAAAAGAAGCCAAAGGATCAGACTGCCACCCTTCCTCTCCGATCCCAGGGAAACCACCTGCGGAGTCCCACAGGGGTCATCACTAAGCCCGCCCTCTTCAACATCTACATGGTCCCCGACCCCGCCATCGTCCGACAACACAGCCTCAACATTGTATCCTATGCTGACGACACCCGGCTCATACTCTTCCGCACCAAAGACCCCACCACTGCCAGACTCAACTTCCAGAAAGGAATGGAGGACGTCACAGTCAGGATGACCAACAGCTACCTGAAGCTCAACGGCAAGAAGACAGAAGTCCTTGTCCTCGGATCCAACCCTTCAGCATGGGACAACACCTGGAGGCCCACCGCCCTCGGCAGCCCACCGACCCCTTTGGACCACGCCAGAAACCTCAACATCGTACTCGACTCATCCCTCACCATGAACCGACAGGTCAAAGCTGTCGCCTCCAGCTGCTTCTTCACCCTCGGCATCCTTCATAAGACATTCAAATGGATCCCCACCCGACCCCACTCCTGAGTGAAGAAAGACAGTCATCCACGCACTCATCACCAGCAGACTGGACGATGGAAACGCACTCTACGCCGGTATAACAAGTCCCTACTGCACAAACTACAGAAGATACAGAACACTGCCGCCAGACTCGTCCTTGGCATCCCTCGGCACGAGCACATCAGCCAACACCCAAGGAAGCTCCACTGGCTCCCTGTGAAGAAAAGAGTCACTTTCATAATCCTCACCCGTGCCTACACAACACCTAACCGAAATACTTCAACAACAGAATCACCTTCCACGTACCCAAAAGAAATCTCGACCAGCCAACTTGGCATTGGCTGAAACCCCACGCATTCACAGAGTCAGAGCAGGTGGAAAATCCTTCTTTTACATCGCGGCCAAAACATGGAACAAGCTCCTGGCAAACATTAGACGGGCTCCCACCCTGGACGCATTCAGGAAAGCTCTCAAGACCTGGCTCTTCGGCTAAACAGATCTGCTGACACCCCGCGCCTTGAGACCCTAACGGGCGAGTTGCGCGCTTACAATTCCCTGAATGATTGATTGAAGGATGCAGAGACGAAGCAGTGTAACACAGCATGTAAGGTCAGAAACGCTACAACTCAGTCCACATTTACCTTCGTCGCCGCCGGCTCAGCCAGGTGCTCCGTCGTGTAGTACCACACAGCCTGGGTGAGGCCCAGCGCACCCCCTAGGAGGAAGGCAATGCCCAGGTACCCGCGGCGCCTGCTCTGGGCACCGGACGGGCCATGCCCGCCTCCCCCAGCGCCGTACCTTCGCTGACCACCCACCCCTGCAGGGGACCAGCTGCCCTGCACTCCAGGCCCAGGGACTGGCAGGGGCCCTTTACCCCTCAGCCAAGGGAAGGGCAAAGATCCACTGGCTCCTGCCCCAGAGAAGGTCCCCAGCCATCTCACACCTGCCCCTGGGAGGTTCAGATGCCCCATGATTGCTGCCCCATGGAGAGTCTGCTGCCCCCTCCCTCCTGCCCCATGCAGAGTCTGCTGCCCCCTGGCTGTTGCCCCAGGGAGGGCAGTGCTGGTCCTGCATGCTGTGTGGTACCCCCTCACTCCTAGGGTGGTCTGTTGCCCCATCCCTCCTGCCCCATGCAGGGTCTGCTGCCCTCTGGCTGCTGCCCCAGGAAGGAGAGTGCTGGTCCTCCATGCTGTGTGGTGCCCCCTCCCTCCTGCCCCATGCAGGGTCTGCTGCCCCCTGGCTGTTGCCCCAGGGAGGGCAGTGCTGGTCCTGCATGATGTGTGGTAGCCCCTCCCTCCTGCCCCTGGGAGGGTCTGCTGCCCCCTCCCTCCTGCCCCCGGGGTGGCCCTGCAGCTCCTCCATGCTGCCCCCGGGAGCAGCAGCCAGCCCCTGCCCGCCTCCAGCCTGGGTCTGAGCCTCAGCACACTCCCCCTGCAGGCCGCCATCTTGGTGTCCTGAGCGCTGACGTCACTGGAGCGGGCGGGCCCGAGACACAGACTATTAAACGTCCTTGGGTAGAGCGCATGCGCAGAACCTCTCTTTATCCCTCCCGCACGCACACCGTTGGTCTGGCTACTAGGTGTGATCCAAGGTGTCTACCAGCATGCCCCTACTGCGCATGTGCGATCCGCGGCCGCAGCCATGTTAGAGTCAGGCGGATGCAGGAAGGACCGTCACGTGTCAGGCGCAGTCACGTGACTCTCAAGGTCAGGCAGAGCTTGAGCCGAGCCCAGGAGACATGTCCGGGCCCAACGGAGACCTGGAGGGGCCCCCGGGGGCCGCGGAGGAGGGGGACCGGCTGGAGGAGTACGGTGAGGACCGGGGGGGAGACTGAGGGCTCCTGGAGGCCGGGGAGGGGCCGGGGCGGGAGGGTGAGGCCTGAGAGGGGAAGGGTGAGGCCTGAGGGGGGGGGGAAGGGTGAGGCCTGAGGGGGGGGGGAAGGGTGAGGCCTGGGGGGGGGGGGGAGGGTGAGGCCTGAGGGGGGGGGGGAAGGGTGAGGCCTGAGGGGGGGGGGTGAGGCCTGAGGGGGGGGGGGGAGGGTGAGGCCTGAGGGGGGGGGGGGGGAAGGGTGAGGCCTGAGGGGGGGGGGAAGGGTGAGGCCTGAGGGGGGGGGGAAGGGTGAGGCCTGAGGGGGGGGGGGAGGGTGAGGCCTGAGGGGGGGGGGAGGGTGAGGCCTGAGGGGGGGGGGGAAGGGTGAGGCCTGAGGGGGGGGGGTGAGGCCTGAGGGGGGGGGGGGAGGGTGAGGCCTGAGGGGGGGGGGGGGGAAGGGTGAGGCCTGAGGGGGGGGGGGAGGGTGAGGCCTGAGGGGGGGGGGGAAGGGTGAGGCCTGAGGGGGGGGGGTGAGGCCTGAGGGGGGGGGGGGAGGGTGAGGCCTGAGGGGGGGGGGGGGGAAGGGTGAGGCCTGAGGGGGGGGGGAAGGGTGAGGCCTGAGGGGGGGGGGAAGGGTGAGGCCTGAGGGGGGGGGGGAGGGTGAGGCCTGAGGGGGGGGGGAGGGTGAGGCCTGAGGGGGGGGGGGAAGGGTGAGGCCTGAGGGGGGGGGGTGAGGCCTGAGGGGGGGGGGGGAGGGTGAGGCCTGAGGGGGGGGGGGGGGAAGGGTGAGGCCTGAGGGGGGGGGGGAGGGTGAGGCCTGAGGGGGGGGGGAGGGTGAGGCCTGAGGGGGGGGGGGGAGGGTGAGGCCTGAGGGGGGGGGGGGAGGGGGCCCAGGGACAAAGAAAGCAAGGAGTAGGGGATGAGAGGGAGCTGGCAAGAAAAGTGAGGGGGGAGGAAAAACTGGGGAGGAAGGTGGAGCGAGTGACCAAAGTGAGGGAGGAGGACTTGGGGAGAAAGTGGGGGGGAGGGAGAGCAGTATGTAACCCTTCCAGTACTTCTCGAGCCCTTTCTTTTTCACCCGCAGATGTTCATGTAACACACGCTCCTTCTGTTCTTTATGTGGTGGGTAAGTGCTTCCCTGATAGGTGAGCGATGGCTCGAGGACACCAGTGGTGTGTCTGCACTTGTCACAGTTGGAGCTCAGGGTCTTCGATGTGTCCTCTAACCTAGGTCTGACCCTGTGGCTGTGTCAGATGCACTGGGAGAGTCTCTTATAAAGTGTGTGTCTGCATTCTTTGCCCCCCTGCTCGCATTCGGATCACCATCCCCTATGTGGTCCCCACACCTGTCCATGCGGCTGGTGGGAACTATCGGCCCCGTTGAAGGCCCCCAGTCAGGTAGTGTTACATCGGAAGAAGGATTTCTCTCCCCCTAGTACTATCAAAATGTGGCACCATAATGTTAGGTCCCTGTCAAAACACCACCGAGAGATTTACGATCTCATCTCCTTAGAAGGCCCGGATGTCTTCTTCATGACAGAGACCTGGCTTGGCGATGAGGACTCTGCCATCATTAATCTAGCCCTTCCCCCAGGCTATGCTATTTACACCTTGAATCGGAAGGGGAGAGGTGGAGGAATTGCTATGGCTTTGAAAACCTGTTTCACCTGTGTTTGGAAGCCTATGAACTTGGTTGGCGCTGAGTGTGCACATTTTTCCATCAGCACAAGTTCGAACCAGACCCTTACAGGTCTGGTGATATATCGCCCTCCTGGGAGTGACTGTGCTTTTAAGAAAGCTCTTCCTCAGCTAGTAAGCTCTCTCTCTCTGCTTACCTCCAATCTCACCATTATCGGCGATCTTAACATCCATTTCGACGCCTTAGAGATACCAGCGGTCAGTGGTCTGCTTGACGATCTCGAAGCTGTACAGTTAACCCAACTGGTCCGTCATCCGACCCATGAGGGTGGCCATATTTTAGATCCGGTTTTCACTAACCTTCAATTGGCTGAGGTTTCATCCCCTAGACCTATGGGATGGAGTGACCATCACCTCATTGAGCTTTCTATTACATCGGTGGTCTACCCCACTGGGAAGCCCGATAAAACATTCAGGCGTCCCTGGAAAAAGCTCAAATTGGAGGATTTCCACCGTGTGTTGACCACCACACCCCTGGCTCATTCGGATGACGTCGAATCTGGGTATAACACCTTCTGTACTTGGATTGTTCGAGCGCTTGATGCACTGATACCGGCTACTTGGAGTAGGAACCGTTCCTCCCAGTCCAATCCCTGGTACTCGGAGGATCTCAGGTGTATAAAAGCCACCTGTCGACAAGCCGAAAGAGCTTGGAGGAAGAGCTATGAGAAAGATTTAAAAGTATCCTACCTGGCCAAGGTTAAGGTATACCATAGAGCTGTCTGCCGGGCTCGAGCTGACTATTATGCAAGGGAATTCCAGGCAAGTTCTAACCCCTCCAAACTGGTTTTCAAAGTCCTGAAGGATCTCACAGCAAACAGACTCCCAAATACGGAGATTTGCTCCCTTGCTCACTGTGAGGGGTTAGCCAGTTTCTTTGTGGAAAAAGTTAATGCCATCTATTGCTCTTTTCCCAAAGTTGACCTGGACAATACGGCTATAACACCTCGTACCCCTCAATGTCTGACCACTCTTCCCATACCATCGGAGGTGGAGTTTAATCTCCTGGCGGCCAGGGTCAAATCTGGCTCACCAGATGACCCTTTGAGACCAGCCCACTTTATGGACTCAGCGTCTCTCTGCCTCCCTCCTATTCGCCATCTGGTGGAGCAATCGCTTACCATCGGCTCAGTTCCACCTGCCTGGAAGGCTGCCTGTGTTATGCCTATTATAAAAAAGCCGGGGCTGGATCCATTGAAGCCGGAGAGTTATAGACCCATCTCTCTCCTTCCATGGGTGGCAAAGATCACTGAGGCCCATGTGAATGTCATCTTAACGAAACATCTGACTTCTGCTCATCTACTGGATCCCACACAGAATGGTTTTAGACCTGAACATAGTACAGAGACGGCACTCTTATTCATGGTTGAACACCTCCGCTCTGTACTAGATGCGGGTCAAACGGTGGCACTGGTCCTTTTGGACCTTAGTGCCGCCTTTGACACTGTATCCCATACCATTCTTGTCCAGAGGCTTGGTGAGGCAGGCATATCAGGCTGGGCGCTAGACTGGTTTCAGTCGTTCCTTTCGGAACGTTCCTTTCAGGTGGTTGTACCACCATTTAGATCCAAGTCACATGCCATCACCCAAGGAGTCCCGCAGGGGTCGGCGTTGAGCCCCACTCTTTTCAACCTTTACGTCCAACCGTTGGCGGAGGTTGCGAAGAGTTGGGGTCTCACTATGGTATCATACGCCGATGATACCCAGTTGGCGGTAGCACTCAATGGAGATTCCGACCAACTGGCATCCAACTTTGCGGACGGTTTGAGGGCTGTTGCCAGTTGGCTAACGGCCAACTGCTTACAGCTCAACGCCCTCAAAACCGAAGTGATGGTATTGGGGAAACATCCTGATCTATGGGGTGCAAAGTGGTGGCCTAATGAATTAGGACCCCCGCCAACACCTGTGTCGGAACTCAAGAATTTGGGTGTTTGGCTGGATTCCAAACTCTCCTTTTCGTGCCACACCAAAAAGGTGGCATCTATGTGCTTTGGCATCTTACGTGGTTTGAGGCCTATCCTCAAATTTTTTGATGCCCCCACCCGTCAGATGGTGGTTCAAGCGAGCGTACTATCTAGACTCGACTATGCCAGTGCATTACTTTTAGGTGCTAACCAGGTGGAAGTCCTGCGATTCCAACGGGTCCAGAATGCGGCAGCTAGAGCCCTGGTGGGCCTCCCGCGGTTTTGCTCAGCCCGCAACACAATTTTCAAACTTCACTGGCTGCCAATCATCAGACGTATCGAATTCAAGGCGCTATGTTTTGCTTTCAAAATCTTGAAATCTGATACCCCTGCCATCCTTCAGCATCTTTTGACTCCCTACATTCCCTTACGTAGCCTGCGTTCGGCTGGCCAAAGTCTGGCACTTGTTCCCCGATTTCAAAAATGCAGATTGGGCGGTCGATCGTTCATGGTGATGGCCTCCAAATTATGGAATGCACTTCCTGCCCACATTCGTTCCTTAGAAAATCTTTTTGTCTTTAGGAAAGCTGTTAAAACATATCTTTTTCCCCTGCCCTACTAGCTTTCTTCTTGCTCTCTGCTCTGTTAGTTATGTTCTTTTCAGTTATAGCGCCGGGACGCCCCTTCGCTGGGGCAGCTGTGCGCTCAAAAAGTCTATATAACATAACATATAGCCCTGCACACCTGTAGCGTTGTCTATGTATGTGCAGCCCTTGTTTCTGTGCACCTGCTGACCTTGCAGGTTGAGCGCCTCTGTATCCAGTTCAGCTCTGGTTGGCTCCAGCCTCATGCAGCTCTCTGCCGCCCAGGGCGGTCTTCTTCTGACACAACCCTTGCTGTAAAGAACAAGCATTGGCATAGCCAATAGGTCTCGCATTTACGTGAGTTTAAGCTATTGGAAATGACAATGCCTTTTATTTATGTTTCAAAAACGAAAAAAAAAGTAAAGCATTGTTATTTGCAATGTCAATAGCTCAAACTTGCGTAAATGTGACACCTATTGCATTGCAAATGCTTGTTTACCTGGTAGGTAAAGGGAATGCACAGTTAGATGGTAGTTTTAAACATAAATGTCAACTGATTGCGGGTAAAACGAAGAAATCAAAAGTTAATTTGGTCCCTAAAACCCCAGTACCCGCCTTGGTACCCTCTATGCTCAACTCTATCTTGGATCTTCCCAGGGCACTGGAGGCCTTCCAGGCAGTGATGACCAGCTTACTGGATTTAAAATTGAGCTCCATTGTGGAGAGGCTGACTCGGATCGAGAAACTAATGACTTACCTCCCTCGTCAGAAGGGTTAAAGACTAATCAGAGTCAGAGTACCGCAAGAGTTCCTGGAGTACGGACAAACCCGACTAACACTACAGTGGATCAGGGACATACTCCACTTCAGATGCAGCCTGTAGTACAGGGGGGGCTTGGAGTTTATATCCCTGTACAGGGTAATGTTACAGGTGAAAGTCTCTGCTCAAGGACCCAGATGATGGGCAGTGAAGTGGCCTAGTCATCGAGACTTCCAGTTATTGACTTGCCACCTGAATCCACCCCGTATGTAGTTGTTCTGGGGAATGTGCCATCTCACCCCCGTGAGATCAATGATGATTATGGCCAGCTAAAAAAAAACGTATTGCATTGGCTATCTATTAATACTGTTTTGGGTGCACGGGTGGCCAATAATATCATCATGGTGCACTGAGTCAGCTGGGTTGGCAGCTCGGGTAAATTGGGTTCTGGCGAATGTGTTATGAATTTTGATGGCCCACATCTTGCTGGTAGGATTTTGTCTAGGGACAGATACCCTGCCTTTCCACCCCTTGTTGTAAATATTTTTGTCCACCCTAAGCGTGGAAGGGTATACTCAGACATGAGTCCCTTGCTCATTGCACCATCAGGATTCAAGCAAGCCGGGCCGAAGACGGCTGTAATGCCAGAAACCAGTCCCCGGAAGCTTGTTTCCTTCCCAGTGTAAGAATTGGCTTTTGTAGTCTGGTCTGCCCTGTTCCCATGATGCACTGGGCCAGGGACAGACTAATTTGCATACAGCCAGGTTCTGAAACTGGGATGGTGCAATGAGCTAAAAAACGGTGTTGGATCTAGCCCTGATCTCTTGACTGGGTGAGAGTATTCTGCTTAATTCAGAGACTCTGTCCCTCACCACCCCTTGTTGTAAATATTTTTGTCCACCCTAAGCGTGGAAGGGTATACTCAGACATGAGTCCCTTGCTCATTGCACCATCAGGATTCAAGCAAGCCGGGCCGAAGACGGCTGTAATGCCAGAAACCGGTCCCCGGAAGCTTGTTTCCTTCCCAGTGTAAGAATTGGCTTTTGTAGTCTGGTCTGCCCTGTTCCCATGATGCACTGGGCCAGGGACAGACTAATTTGCATACAGCCAGGTTCTGAAACTGGGATGGTGCAATGAGCTAAAAAACGGTGTTGGATCTAGCCCTGATCTCTTGACTGGGTGAGAGTATTCTGCTTAATTCAGAGACTCTGTCCCTCACCACCCCTTGTTGTAAATATTTTTGTCCACCCTAAGCGTGGAAGGGTATACTCAGACATGAGTCCCTTGCTCATTGCACCATCAGGATTCAAGCAAGCCGGGCCGAAGACGGCTGTAATGCCAGAAACCGGTCCCCGGAAGCTTGTTTCCTTCCCAGTGTAAGAATTGGCTTTTGTAGTCTGGTCTGCCCTGTTCCCATGATGCACTGGGCCAGGGACAGACTAATTTGCATACAGCCAGGTTCTGAAACTGGGATGGTGCAATGAGCTAAAAAACGGTGTTGGATCTAGCCCTGATCTCTTGACTGGGTGAGAGTATTCTGCTTAATTCAGAGACTCTGTCCCTCACCACCCCTTGTTGTAAATATTTTTGTCCACCCTAAGCGTGGAAGGGTATACTCAGACATGAGTCCCTTGCTCATTGCACCATCAGGATTCAAGCAAGACGGGCCGAAGACGGCTGTAATGCCAGAAACCGGTCCCCGGAAGCTTGTTTTCTTCCCAGTGTAAGAATTGGCTTTTGTAGTCTGGTCTGCCCTGTTCCCATGATGCACTGGGCCAGGGACAGACTAATTTGCATACAGCCAGGTTCTGAAACTGGGATGGTGCAATGAGCTAAAAAACGGTGTTGGATCTAGCCCTGATCTCTTGACTGGGTGAGAGTATTCTGCTTAATTCAGAGACTCTGTCCCTCACCACCCCTTGTTGTAAATATTTTTGTCCAGCCTAAGCGTGGAAGGGTATACTCAGACATGAGTCCCTTGCTCATTGCACCATCAGGATTCAAGCAAGCCGGGCAGAAGACGGCTGTAATGCCAGAAACCGGTCCCCGGAAGCTTGTTTCCTTCCCAGTGTAAGAATTGGCTTTTGTAGTCTGGTCTGCCCTGTTCCCATGATGCACTGGGCCAGGGACAGACTCATTTGCATACAGCCAGGTTCTGAAACTGGGATGGTGCAATGAGCTAAAAAACGGTGTTGGATCTAGCCCTGATCTCTTGACTGGGTGAGAGTATTCTGCTTAATTCAGAGACTCTGTCCCTCACCACCCCTTGTTGTAAATATTTTTGTCCACCCTAAGCGTGGAAGGGTATACTCAGACATAAGTCCCTTGCTCATTGCACCATCAGGATTCAAGCAAGCCGGGCCGAAGACGGCTGTAATGCCAGAAACCGGTCCCCGGAAGCTTGTTTCCTTCCCAGTGTAAGAATTGGCTTTTGTAGTCTGGTCTGCCCTGTTCCCATGATGCACTGGGCCAGGGACAGACTAATTTGCATACAGCCAGGTTCTGAAACTGGGATGGTGCAATGAGCTAAAAAACGGTGTTGGATCTAGCCCTGATCTCTTGACTGGGTGAGAGTATTCTGCTTAATTCAGAGACTCTGTCCCTCACCACCCCTTGTTGTAAATATTTTTGTCCACCCTAAGCGTGGAAGGGTATACTCAGACATGAGTCCCTTGCTCATTGCACCATCAGGATTCAAGCAAGCCGGGCCGAAGACGGCTGTAATGCCAGAAACCGGTCCCCGGAAGCTTGTTTCCTTCCCAGTGTAAGAATTGGCTT
The DNA here is from genome assembly GCF_964261635.1 of Lissotriton helveticus. Lineage (NCBI taxonomy): Eukaryota > Metazoa > Chordata > Amphibia > Caudata > Salamandridae > Lissotriton > Lissotriton helveticus. The sequence continues at coordinate 5,046,091 of NC_136066.1, forward strand.
TTGTAGTCTGGTCTGCCCTGTTCCCATGATGCACTGGGCCAGGGACAGACTAATTTGCATACAGCCAGGTTCTGAAACTGGGATGGTGCAATGAGCTAAAAAACGGTGTTGGATCTAGCCCTGATCTCTTGACTGGGTGAGAGTATTCTGCTTAATTCAGAGACTCTGTCCCTCACCACCCCTTGTTGTAAATATTTTTGTCCACCCTAAGCGTGGAAGGGTATACTCAGACATGAGTCCCTTGCTCATTGCACCATCAGGATTCAAGCAAGCCGGGCCGAAGACGGCTGTAATGCCAGAAACCGGTCCCCGGAAGCTTGTTTCCTTCCCAGTGTAAGAATTGGCTTTTGTAGTCTGGTCTGCCCTGTTCCCATGATGCACTGGGCCAGGGACAGACTAATTTGCATACAGCCAGGTTCTGAAACTGGGATGGTGCAATGAGCTAAAAAACGGTGTTGGATCTAGCCCTGATCTCTTGACTGGGTGAGAGTATTCTGCTTAATTCAGAGACTCTGTCCCTCACCACCCCTTGTTGTAAATATTTTTGTCCACCCTAAGCGTGGAAGGGTATACTCAGACATGAGTCCCTTGCTCATTGCACCATCAGGATTCAAGCAAGACGGGCCGAAGACGGCTGTAATGCCAGAAACCGGTCCCCGGAAGCTTGTTTTCTTCCCAGTGTAAGAATTGGCTTTTGTAGTCTGGTCTGCCCTGTTCCCATGATGCACTGGGCCAGGGACAGACTAATTTGCATACAGCCAGGTTCTGAAACTGGGATGGTGCAATGAGCTAAAAAACGGTGTTGGATCTAGCCCTGATCTCTTGACTGGGTGAGAGTATTCTGCTTAATTCAGAGACTCTGTCCCTCACCACCCCTTGTTGTAAATATTTTTGTCCAGCCTAAGCGTGGAAGGGTATACTCAGACATGAGTCCCTTGCTCATTGCACCATCAGGATTCAAGCAAGCCGGGCAGAAGACGGCTGTAATGCCAGAAACCGGTCCCCGGAAGCTTGTTTCCTTCCCAGTGTAAGAATTGGCTTTTGTAGTCTGGTCTGCCCTGTTCCCATGATGCACTGGGCCAGGGACAGACTAATTTGCATACAGCCAGGTTCTGAAACTGGGATGGTGCAATGAGCTAAAAAACGGTGTTGGATCTAGCCCTGATCTCTTGACTGGGTGAGAGTATTCTGCTTAATTCAGAGACTCTGTCCCTCACCACCCCTTGTTGTAAATATTTTTGTCCACCCTAAGCGTGGAAGGGTATACTCAGACATAAGTCCCTTGCTCATTGCACCATCAGGATTCAAGCAAGCCGGGCCGAAGACGGCTGTAATGCCAGAAACCGGTCCCCGGAAGCTTGTTTCCTTCCCAGTGTAAGAATTGGCTTTTGTAGTCTGGTCTGCCCTGTTCCCATGATGCACTGGGCCAGGGACAGACTAATTTGCATACAGCCAGGTTCTGAAACTGGGATGGTGCAATGAGCTAAAAAACGGTGTTGGATCTAGCCCTGATCTCTTGACTGGGTGAGAGTATTCTGCTTAATTCAGAGACTCTGTCCCTCACCACCCCTTGTTGTAAATATTTTTGTCCACCCTAAGCGTGGAAGGGTATACTCAGACATGAGTCCCTTGCTCATTGCACCATCAGGATTCAAGCAAGCCGGGCCGAAGACGGCTGTAATGCCAGAAACCGGTCCCCGGAAGCTTGTTTCCTTCCCAGTGTAAGAATTGGCTTTTGTAGTCTGGTCTGCCCTGTTCCCATGATGCACTGGGCCAGGGACAGACTAATTTGCATACAGCCAGGTTCTGAAACTGGGATGGTGCAATGAGCTAAAAAACGGTGTTGGATCTAGCCCTGATCTCTTGACTGGGTGAGAGTATTCTGCTTAATTCAGAGACTCTGTCCCTCACCACCCCTTGTTGTAAATATTTTTGTCCACCCTAAGCGTGGAAGGGTATACTCAGACATGAGTCCCTTGCTCATTGCACCATCAGGATTCAAGCAAGCCGGGCCGAAGACGGCTGTAATGCCAGAAACCGGTCCCCGGAAGCTTGTTTCCTTCCCAGTGTAAGAATTGGCTTTTGTAGTCTGGTCTGCCCTGTTCCCATGATGCACTGGGCCAGGGACAGACTAATTTGCATACAGCCAGGTTCTGAAACTGGGATGGTGCAATGAGCTAAAAAACGGTGTTGGATCTAGCCCTGATCTCTTGACTGGGTGAGAGTATTCTGCTTCATTCAGAGACTCTGTCCCTCACCACCCCTTGTTGTAAATATTTTTGTCCACCCTAAGCGTGGAAGGGTATACTCAGACATGAGTCCCTTGCTCATTGCACCATCAGGATTCAAGCAAGCCGGGCCGAAGACGGCTGTAATGCCAGAAACCGGTCCCCGGAAGCTTGTTTCCTTCCCAGTGTAAGAATTGGCTTTTGTAGTCTGGTCTGCCCTGTTCCCATGATGCACTGGGCCAGGGACAGACTAATTTGCATACAGCCAGGTTCTGAACCTGGGATGGTGCAATGAGCTAAAAAACGGTGTTGGATCTAGCCCTGATCTCTTGACTGGGTGAGAGTACTCTGCTTAATTCAGAGACTCTGTCCCTCACCACCCCTTGTTGTAAATATTTTTGTCCACCCTAAGCGTGGAAGGGTATACTCAGACATGAGTCCCTTGCTCATTGCACCATCAGGATTCAAGCAAGCCGGGCCGAAGACGGCTGTAATGCCAGAAACCGGTCCCCGGAAGCTTGTTTCCTTCCCAGTGTAAGAATTGTCTTTTGTAGTCTGGTCTGCCCTGCCCTGTTCCCATGATGCACTGGGCCAGGGACAGACTAATTTGCATACAGCCAGGTTCTGAAACTGGGATGGTGCAATGAGCTAAAAAACGGTGTTGGATCTAGCCCTGATCTCTTGACTGGGTGAGAGTATTCTGCTTAATTCAGAGACTCTGTCCCTCACCACCCCTTGTTGTAAATATGGATCGGTTATAAGGGCTCTACCACTGGGTTTCTTTTATAAACCGGAGTTACCCATGGATATCCCTAGAAACTTTTCTACGGAAGTTAGCCAAGAAGGGTGGTCACGAAGATTCCCACCTGCACTTGCGCAATTGCCTACACCACGAGCTCATGCAACATCGCTGTCGGGCTGGTAGTAGATCGCCCCTCCTAATCAGGAGTAAAGTAATAGATTGTCTTCCTTGGCAGGGTTGGAGGAGTGTGATTGACTCAGGAGCCTTACAATGCACAGCATTCCCCAATGATAGCGGAGGGGGCTCCAAGCGTATCTGCTTGTGAGCTCGATCCTAATAAACAGCATTCCCCAATGATAGCGGAGGGGGCTCCAAGCGTATCTGCTTGTGAGCTCGATCCTAATAAACCGCATTCCCCAATGATAGCGGAGGGGGCTCCAAGCGTATCTGCTTTTGAGCTCGATCCTAATAAACAGCATTCCCCAATGATAGCGGAGGGGGCTCCAAGCGTATCTGCTTGTGAGCTCGATCCTAATAAACAGCATTCTCCAGTGGTAGCTGAGGGGGCTCCAAGCGTATCTGCTTGTGAGCTCGATCCTAATACACAGCATTCCCCAGTGATCGCTGAGGGAGCTCCAAGCGTATCTGTGAGCTCGATCCTAATAAACAGCATTCCCCAATGATAGCGGAGGGGGCTCCAAGCGTATCTGCTTGTGAGCTCGATCCTAATAAACAGCATTCCCCAGTGATCGCTGAGGGGGCTCCAAGCGTATCTGCTTGTGAGCTCGATCCTAATAAACCGCATTCCCCAATGATAGCGGAGGGGGCTCCAAGCGTATCTGCGCGTGAGCTCGATCCTAATACACAGCATTCCCCAGTGATCGCTGAGGGGGCTCCAAGCGTATCTGCTTGTGAGCTCGATCCTAATAATCCGCATTCCCCAATGATGGCGGAGGGGGCTCCAAGCGTATCTGCTTGTGAGCTCGATCCTAATAAACAGCATTCTCCAGTGATCGCTGAGGGGGCTCCAAGCGTATCTGCTTGTGAGCTCGATCCTAATAAACAGCATTCTCCAGTGGTAGCTGAGGGGGCTCTAAGCGTATCTGCTTGTGAGCTCGATCCTAATAAACAGCATTCCCCAGTGATTGCTGAGGGGGCTCCAAGCGTATCTGCTTGTGAGCTCGATCCTAATAAACAGCATTCCCCAGTGATCGCTGAGGGGGCTCCAAGCGTATCTGCTTCTGAGCTCGATCCTAATAAACAGCATTCTCCAGTGGTAGCTGAGGGGGCTCCAAGCGTATCTGCTTGTGAGCTCGATCCTAATAAACAGCATTCCCCAGTGATCGCTGAGGGGGCTCCAAGCGTATCTGCTTCTGAGCTCGATCCTAATAAACAGCATTCTCCAGTGGTAGTTGAGGAAGCCCCATCCTTATCTGCTAATAATATCTTATCGTGGAGCATAGCGGGTTTGGCCAACAAGATTCAAGACCCATTATGGTTGCAATTTGTGAACACATTTTCTGTGATTTGTTTACAAGAAACGTGGCTGTGATTTATTCCTGGAGGGATACAAGGCTTTTTTTGTGCCAGCCTCCCCCTCGTGGGGTGGAAGACCGAAGGTGGCCTTGTTACTTGTATAGCTCTGGCAGTCGATTGCCAGATCCAGGTCGTGCCATCTCCAAGTCCAGGGATACAGGCGCTGATACTAACAAGCATTTGCAATGCAATAGGTCTCGCATTTTCGAGTTTTGTAAATGTGAAACTTATTGCATCACAAATGCAAGTTGCGCCCCTTTTTATTTAGTCGAGCCATGTTTAAAGAAAGGGGTGTGGTCACCATTAGAGTGAAAGCGTGGTATGGTGCGCTTTTACAAAAAAAGCATTTGTTTGTAAAGTGGGTAAACAAATGCTTTTTGTAAAAGTGCCCCATTCTGTGCTTTCACTTTAATGGCGGCCACGCCCCTTTCCATGGACTCGGCTTCTTTAAGGAAAGGGGTGCTGTGACATTAAAGTTTAAGTGCGCCATGGGGCATTCAACATGCGGCCACGTTTGAGGCAGCAAGTAAAGCAAAGGGATGGCCGCCACTATTAGCAAGGCATGCCTTGCTATGTAAAAAAAAAAAACATCTGTTGCGAGAGAGCGCGTCCTGCTGCTAACAGCAGGCATGCGAAAAACATTAAAGTAAACAGAGCTCTGAGGCTGTAATTTAAGCCTACTGAGCAACAATACTGTAAAAGGGGGAGTCCTCATGGGAGGTTTCAAATGAAGACAAGTTGGTACTAAGGAGGGACTAACAAACCTATTTACGAATCAGAAGCCAGATTTACGAAGGACCACGACACAAGCCAGTGACAAATGTGGGTGGAGAGTGGGCGGGGCATCAGGTGCACACTCCAATACAGCATTTTTGCAGAGCAGTGCATTGCCTGCGCCGGCTCGACCCCAAAAAATGACCCACACAACATCGAATAAACTCCCAGGGTGTCTAGGTAATTAGCTTTCGTAAAACAAAAAATATTGCTTAGCAGCCGCAAGAAACATCGCGGCTTTCAGTGCTTTTAAAGCAGCCACCATGAATGGGGCTTCTCTGAAGGCATCTCCACCTGGGAGGATGAGATTTGTAAATATAGTGGGCTGTAGCCCACCTGCCAGGCCTGTGAGCCCAACTTACTGCCACAAGAAGGAAATACCTGGTAGGACCTCCCCTCTGTGTAGTGGGAACATTTGAGGGCGTCAATACCCAAAGATTAGGAGGAACTCGGAGACCCATGGTGGGATCGGGCATTAAACAAGAATTGTGAGGTAAACCCAGTACAAGACACAGTCTCTGATGTGGAAGAACACACTTTGCACTCGTACTTGCGAGGTTTGGGGGCCTGCGTGGCTGAGGTTGCTAATTAAACAGCACCCATGATACACAGTGTGCCTGCTGCTCAAGAAGTGCCCACCCCGCGAGACTCCAGCCACGCTCTGAATGGGGAGCAGGGTCCAGACTCATTTGTAGAGGATTAGATCCAAACTGGGGTGGCATGGTCAGCAACAAAAGGATGGATTTGGGTCTGATCTCTATCCCTGGGATGAGTGTTTGACACTGTTCAGCATTCGGTCCATTAATTGCTCTTTTTGCATTTTTCTCTTCAATGCATTTAATGGTCTTTCCTGGGGGTGGACAAAACTTGCGGGATTTGTGTTCCCATAATTCATGAAATTCCAGCAAAAAAATATGCAAAATAACGAGTAATTGCGCAAAATGCAAATACATCGTTTGCACTATAGTTTAGTACAAAAATGTGTTTTTGTTGCAATTTCTGCAGCCTGGATGTATTTCACACTAAAATGAGTGCAAGAAAAGCACCAACAGCTGACGGCTGCATACACAGTTTTTTTTAAAATGATACTTTCATGGTGTTATACTATCTATGCCATTCTTCCACACTGGGAATCCAGTTCACCAAGTATGCACTTTCACTCTGATCCAATCTGTCATCGTTTCAGTACCCAAGCTCCAGGGCTTCTCCCTCGCCTCCTCACTTCTTCTAGGCCCTCAGTCCAACTGTTTGTCAATCTCTCACACTTCTTGATGGGCAGGAGTGAGTGAGCTTGTTGAGTCAGCAGCACACTGCTTCCTAGGGCTACTCCCTGAACATGCAAGAGAACAGATATACCCACACGTCAGACAAATATTCCTCTCATTAAACATTCTCCAGATCAACCCACCTTAGAAGCACCACTGAACAATGTCTTCAAAAGCAGCTGATGAACTTATAATAAAGATGCAATATAAGCCAATATCCCTGTTTTCCTAAACCATGTTTTACTACAGAAAATGCACAGCTTTCAATAACAAAAGATCGCATAAACTTTGTAAGTTGAAATGGGATTTTTCTATATTCGAGTTTACGTCATTGATAAGGCAAAACGAATGGTCTCAATTTGCCGTGTGGTCCTACAGGGAATTACTGAACACCTATGAGTGTAAGGCTTTCGTGAAGGAGAAAAGTGTTGGGTTATTAAATAGGAGAGAAGTTCTTCTGAAGGGTGGCAGCGGCATTCTTGGTGGCAGAAATCCTTTTGTGGTATCTAAGAAATAAATATATAGAAGATTAGAGGGAAGAAATGGATTGGCACTGCAGAGTGAATGTCTGAGTTCGTAGGGCAATGTGAGGCTACCACCGCTAGACACCTGTCAATGCCCCAGAGTAGATTCAACTTTGCCCATTCTCGAATAGGAAGCTGTTGGAGTAATTTGAGAGAGACTGGCGGGGGTGACCCTTCTCTTTCTTAGATTGCTCATTGGATGCCCAGTGATATTCTATTGCTCTTGGCTGGGTTTAGTAAGCATTGCTAAGAAGGAGTAAAGAAATGGCAAGACTATTGCATTTATACCATTGATCACCTGTCTTCATGTTCACGCCACTTGAAGGAGTGGAATCGTCAGAATTGTCTGAGCTGGAAGAAAAATGTCTGCGAGTTTGTAAAGTCTTTGCGGTCACTTTGGAGCACTCATTTGGTGGCCTGCTAATTTAATGAATTGTTCTTCTGAATATCAACCTCCAGAGCCTCGTGTTACAAGAATATCAAGGACAAAATAGGTGAGTGCGTAGAGGGAAGTATAGACTTACTATTCCTGATCCCACATCTAGGCACCTTGAAGATACATGTACCGTGTGTGGACAAAGGTATAGAAAATCTAGACTTGCCTGTCAATATTTCTTTTTTGTATATTTTGTCATCGATAATAACATTTTCATTTTATTTGTCTTTCTCAAATACTGTACATTCTCTGTGAGGGTGGGGGGTAGAGGGGGTTGGTATATTTGCCAGACCAAACACTTTAAAATACAATGAATGATGAATGAGAGGCTTCAGGTCTATTAGCAGAAGTCCACCTAAGTTCTCATTGAACACATTTTCATTTTGAAACCTTTCGGGCGACAACCTTTAGTCGGATCAGAACAGCATCATTTACTTAATTTATAGCTAAAGATGCCCCTTTGATGTTATTTCTGTGTTTCTTCCCATCTAGATTGTTCTGCCATATTTTGATCATTAGAGCTGGCATCTATAATGACCGATGTGGCGTTGTTCCATCTTGTGATTGAAGACAGTATTTGAAGTGTCCAAAACAAAATAGATGTCTTGGGGTCACTATCTTGAAATTATAGAAAATAATGTTCTAAGATTGCCAACCTCAGTTAATGGTTTTGCCAAGGCTTGTTTTGCAAGCATTTGGTAAGGCCAGAAGCTATGACTTGACCTTGTGGAGGTTTGTTTCCTATGCTTCCAAGATGGCTGGCATGTTCAATCAATACTCAAGCGGTGGTCTTCCTGGAAAAATAGACAATAATATTCTAATTGGCTAAATGTTATTTTACAATACTTCAAAATGGTCACTAAATTGTGTATACACGCAGCATGGCGGCCATCTTAGAAGTATAAAAAAAAAAATCCAAGATAGTCCGTGCCGTTATTGGCCTTGCCAGTTATTCCACTGCATTGTCAATCAGTCAAAATTGTATAGCAAAGTATATAAAACACATACAATTCATTTCATCCATAACCATTAAAATATCTCAATAGTAAATCTTGAGTCCCATCACGTTACCCTTATCTCTTCTGATACTCAAAGACCCTCTAATAAAATTAAGAACAGTCTGGCAAATATCTAAAGAATAAAGATGCAGTAAAAATCGAAAACCTTCATGATAAGAACTAAAACTGCGCGGTAACTCCAATGCTGACAAACAACAAGCAGTGGCAAAGCAAGGTTGATTGGCTTTGTAAATGCTGGTTTAATGATTGCCATACAAATGTGAACTATATTTTTTTGTATAAAAATGGTCACAGGATTGAATGTCAGCAGTTAGCGCCGCGGAAGCAGCACCAGAGCACCTCTAGCTTTGTTCGCATGCACAAGATATACAACTACCGTCTTTCTACCCGGTGGGGGTTAGTTTTAAAATTAAAACTCCCTGTGAAGTCCAATATCTCCGTTCTGACAGGAATGAACTGTCCTGAATCACCCCGACTGGCAGTTCATTACTGCTATCCGATTTATAATGCCCTGAAAAAACAGATGTGATGCAGCGTGCGCGCGGAAGTCCTCCCAGTGAGCTCAAAATATGAAGATTGCTTCCTGCTCTCCAGGGAGGGAAAGCGCGCCATGCGCACGCTGTGTTGAAATGTTAGCCCTACACGGGGACAGGAGATGTACACGCATACGGAGTGCACATCTCCGGTCCCCCTTTGATCAGCTTGCCCAGGGGAAATTATTAAATGATTTATTAACCCCTTTGCCGCAATTTCGCGGCAGTGCGGCACTTCCGCAAAACGGGCGGGGCCGCATCGGCCGTGCGCAGCACTACGAAGGTAGTGCTCGCGACGTCCAACGGCAGCACTTAAGGGGTTAAATGAACCTGATAGCACTGTCCGACCTACATAGCATTGCCCTCGTTCCCACTTTTAAAGAGAGAGGTAGTGGTTCTTTTATAGAACACATTTTAATTTCATCCGCTTTATTTTGCGGTTTCACTATTGTGGAAAGTGTTTTTAGTGACCATAACCCGCTCTGCGCCCAACTGTGTGGTCCGCTTTTATTATGAAGTAGTAGCGTGGCATCTAAAGGTACGTTAAGACCAACAATAAGATGCACAACAACGACTTAAATGGTCCCAGATCTCTCCAGATGAGTTTTATTATGCAGTTAAAGAATCTTGTGCTTCCGAGCTTGCACTGTGTACCTCGCAGGGTATTCCCCCGAGGAGGTTATCAGTGCTTATAATCTTATCTTCATCAAAATTGGAGAACTTCTAATTGTGCCGGCTCGTAGAGTTACAACTTCTACCCCCAAATGGTTTGATTCTTCTTGCTCCGAGGCGGCAAGAAAGCTGAAGGAAGCCTTGATAGCTAACCTGAGAAACCAATCTCTGGTTCGTGTGTGCCGCAAAGAGTATAAAATAATATTAGCCAAACGGAAGAGAGATTTGTAGGAGGCCTGGAGGGAGTTAGTTGAGTACCCTTAGGAATAGCTCCTGGTTTTGGTGCATGGTTAATAGACCACTCTTTGAGCATGATGTAGGAGGGCTTTAGACTCGCATATTACAGAGGAGGAATGGGATCTCCATTTTAAAACCATGTTTGAAAGCCCAATGGAACAAACCTGTCTGGCAGGCCATGATATGGACGCCTCTGTAATGGTTTTCGAACAGGGAGAGGTCGAGGTTGGCATTGTAGGATTAACGGCCAACAAAGCTCCAGGACCAGATGGTATTCCTCCTGATCTTTTTAAGTCTGACCCACTCTTTTGGGTCTCGGTCCTTGTGGCTGTTGAATGCAGCAGCTCGGAGAGGTAGCCCTGAGTCCTGGGCAACTTCTACTATTGTCCCCATTTTGAAGAAGGATGATCGGAATAGCACCTATTGCTATAGGCCAATCTCACTCCTTGATTCAGTGGTTGAGGTGGTGGGCCCTATACTTTTAGAAAACCTTTTCATTTGGGCGGAAGATCATAAGATCTTGTCCGATGTTCAGTTTGGATTTCGCCCTGGGCGGTCTATTGTTGCCCCATCCCTTAATCTAACCATGGTTCTAAGCAAATATACTGTGGAGCGTCTACCCAGCCTTCATGGACCTGGCCTCCACATTTGATTGCATGAACAGGGATAAACTGTGGCAGTCCATGAGGGCTATGGGGGTAGAGATTAATATTGTTTACTTTTTACAGGACCTGCAAAGGAAGACTAAGGCAAATGTCCAATTTTCCCAGGACCTCCATGTCTCTCGAGACTTTAGCAGCAGTAGGGGAGTACGGCAAGGATGTATTCTGGCCCCTTTTTGTTCAATCTTTACATCAATTGCCTTGGAGTGCTAAGAGCCCCGGGGGTACACTATCTGTATGTAGGGTGACGTGGTCTTCTCGTCATTCTGTATGCGGATGACGCAGTCCTTTTATCGAGGACTTCGAGAGGTCTGCGATCCTTGTTAGACTCTTTTTCCAACTTTATGGCGGACAGGGACCTATCTGTCAATAATTCAAAATCTTATGTAATGCAGGTAGGGTCTCGTCCTGAAAAAAGTTTTCAATTTCTAGTTGGCCCCGCTAAAGTCCCCAGGACCAATGTTTTTTCCTACCTGGAGGTCCTTATGGATAACCAGTTAAAATTGGGGCCACAATTATGCAGGAAAACGGGAGATCTGGCCTGGGTGAATGCGGCCATATTTAATTTTGCTTCCAAACTAGTGAAGAGAATCTATCAAGCAGAAAGTGTGGCTACAGCTAGCTATGGTAGTGAAATTTGGGGGCATATTCTCGCGGATTCTCTTCAGGTGGCCGAGAATACTTTTTTGAAGCGCCTGCTGTGCGTTCCCCGTGGTATGTCTAACCTGGCGGCCCATGAGGAACAGGGGGTCCCCTATTTAAGTGACATCCTGGCAGTACGCCGACTTGTGTTTTGGCTGAAGTGCTGGCTGAATGAGTCCCGATTTCCTTGGCTCAAATATATCAAAAATAGCCTTGAAGGGTTAGGATGTGGTGATTTATACTCTAATCCCGAAACTATTGTAAAGAAGGACGTGGAGACAATTAGGGATTCCTTTCTCACCTTAAGAAAATTGGAAAGAGATGATCGGGAACTGCAGAAATCTAGTGTTCGTTTTTATTTAACGCTTAAAACAAGTCCATCTACTGAACCATATCTTTTGGGGCCTTTATCCACATATGAGCAGTTTTTAAGTTTCGCCTGGGGCCGGAGCTCCTAGCTCCGCCCAGGAGAAATCTTTTGTTTTGCAGTATGGGGGACTTGAATCCGCCCCTTCTTCCATTGGCTAATTGGAAGCCGGATCTGTCCGTCAAGGCCGGACCAGATTCGGGGGCGTTCCCAAGATTTTTTCCCTCTCCACCCTTTTCGCATCGTCATCGTGGGCGGGGTTTATTTTTGTTTTTGTCGAGGTTGCTTTTCGTCATTCCGCGGCCGGAGGAAGTCCAGGTGAGTACTTTGCCGCACCCCCCTCCAACGGAGGAAGCCTTCCCGACCACCCCCTCCCGCTGTCTGTGTGCCTCCCTCCAGCGTTGTGGGGTTCACCGCGGAGCCTGTTGTGGTTGTTTATGAGTGCCAGGCCTGGAGTTCGTGGTGAGTTGTGGGTTTACATTAGTGCTAAGGCCAGGATTTAACTATGTTGTGTCCCAGTACCAAGGATGCGGACTAGAGTGATTGTAGTCGAGTACTAAGGTCAGGACTAGGGTCTGTGGTGACTCGTCTGTTTTTATCGGGGTGGTCGTGAAGTTGTGTTTTTTCCTCAGTGCTCGAACGCGGGTCCGCGGTGAGTTGTGATTTTGCCCCAGCGCCATGACTCGTGCCTGTTGTGATAGTTTTAGATGTTGTGTCAGCCCTCGAGTTGCGATCTGAGTGGCGTTGTTGTGCGTTGGTTTCAGTGCTGCTCTGTTTTGGGTGGGGACGGGGTGTTAATCAGGACAGGGACGGAGGTGTGAAGGCTGTAAAGTTTAGTCCCAGGCCCGCTCAGTGGTGCTCAGCGCGCCCTCTGGTGGTCCTCGGCGGCAGCGCGCCCAGCATGGCCTGAGTGGGGCCATTGGCACCCCAGCGGGGCTCCGGCCTTTCATTAATTGCCTCTTTCTAGTTGGGGCGGCTGCTGGTTGGTCGGGCTGCTGGGGGCTGTTTGTAGAGGGCGGCGGGTCCTGCATAAAAGGTCGAGCTGAGCCCTCTGCCTCTTCAGATCTGCCGTGCACCACAGAAGTGCACACACTCGCGCACTCCCTTCAGCCTGGACACCCCGAGGATGATGATGATGGCTCAGCAGCTGCCGCCCTGGGCCCTGCAGCCTCCGACCAAAGCCTTCTCGCAGCCGATGCCACCCTGGACCCATCAACTGCAGGCCAAAGCCCCCCAGCCTGGGAAATCCTTCACCATCGAGGCCCTGCTGGGCAGAGCGGACCCGCCTGCGCCGCCAGCCAGGGCCAGTCCTGCCCGCTGGGGCTGGGAGGAGAGCTGGCTCCCCAGAGCCCCCGTCCTGCAGCCGATCTACCCGCTCTGCTACCCTCCCGGAGCGCTCTACAGCACAGGTCAGGCCCGGCCCGACTTCGCTCTGGTGCTCTCGCGTGTCATCTTTCACTCCACCCTGCCTGTCCTGCTGTCTCACGAATGTGTCCACCCCACTGTCCACCCTGCCTGTCCTGTCTCACCAACGTGTCCACCCTGCCTGTCCTGTCTCCCTAACGTGTCCACCCTGCCTTTCCTGCTGTCTCACGAACGTTTCCGCCCTGCCTATCCTGCTATCTCAACGTGTCCACCCCACTGTCCACCCTGCCTGTCCTGTCTCACCCCACTGTCCTGCTGTCTCACTAACGTGTCCACCCTGCCTGTTGTCTCACTAACGTGTCCACCCTGCCTCTCCTGCTTTCTCAGTAACGTGTCCACCCTGCCTGTCCTGCTGTCTCACTAACGTGTCCACCCTGCCTGTCCTGCTGTCTCACTAACGTGTCCACCCTGCCTGTCCTTCTGTCTCACTAACGTGTCCACCCTGCCTGTCCTGCTGTCTCACGAACGTGTCCACCCTGCCTGTCCTCTGTCTCACTAACGTGTCCACCCTGCCTGTCCTCTGTCTCACTAACGTGTCCACCCTGCCTGTCCTCTGTCTCACTAACATGGCCTACCCGCTCTCTCTTCACCCTTCACTCTTGGACCTCGCACCCGTGCCCTTCCTCAACCCTGGGTGCCCTTTCACCTCTGACCGCTGTCCTCAGCCTCGTGCCGGTGTGCTTAACCCCCACCACGCCTGCTGCCCCCTCTGCAGTGCCTCCTCGTTTAATAGTAATTCCCTATTTTGTAGCGCTGCGTGTGCACGTTATAGCTCCTATAATACTATTTGTGGGTACGGGGTAAACGTGTCTGTCCTTAGGTGTGTCTGTCCGCAGTGTTCTGATCTCTGCGTGCCTGCTCTTTACATATGGCTTTCTTGAACTTACTCCGGCCGCCTGTACGTGGTGATAGTTTGTGGTGATCTGGTGTGTGATGCCGAGCGCGCCCCTGCTGCCAGTCATGCGTGCTCTCTTCTGTCTCTCACCATTCAGGTGCTGTGCTTTATTCCCCTGGACTTGTTGTTCTTGGGGTTATTTCTAGGTCAAGTGGACTTGCAGGCCTCAGCATTCCAAGGGCTTCACAACCAGGACTGACGGAATGTGCCACATATGGGGGGTGAGGGCGGGGTCACTTGGTGGCCACAGCAGCAGGTTAAGTCTCCCAGGTGGTTGCAGCTACTTTTGACGGCTGTAGGGGGCGCTCAACACTTCTGGGAGGCTGACCATTGTGATTAGCAGCCGGAAGCTATCTACCCTGATTAAACGAAACACAGCATGAACACTTTGTACCTGGGGGTGCCTAGAAGACCATGGCGCCTGCTCCACTTCCCAGAGGCGGCGCTAGTGAAAGGCTAGGGACAATTGCCCCCCAGATGATTGCAGTACCAGCCGAATCCAGAGTACAGGCGACTTTTTAAAGTCGGAGGCCATTTGATACCTGCCTTGAGGCCAATCATGAGTCTACCATGATAAATACGGCAAAGAAAATAACATTGAGGAAACATTAAAACATCTGAAAAGAGATAACATGGTGGGACTTTCCCTTCGTTATCCATCCCTGCTTTTCGAGTAAAATTGAGTAAAGCCTTGCCCCTTAAACAATTATTGGGTGACGGCGATTCCCGCGCAGTGCACGTGACGTGGGGCACATGCCGTATTGAGGGAGTAGTTGTAAAGACTTGTATTTGTTTTTTAAAAGCAGATGAACAGTGTTTTACGGTGCCGGCGCCTAGTGAAGCTTTAAGAAAATGTAGGGTAGCGTTTGGAAATACAAAACTGGAGTTTCGTAGCACTGCATGTCAAAAGTGTTGCTGTTACTGAAGTGAACGATCATGTCCACTTTTGGAAGAAGAATGATAGACTGACAGTCTCGCTGTGATTTAAGTCTGTGGGCTGCAGGTTGCGCGAAGATGTCGCAGTGAGCGTTTCATCCACCGGATTTATTTGACAAGTCGAGGATGTCACTTAAGGCGATGCAGGGGCCCCTCGAGCATGACTGAGTAATATGGCCCCTGCGTGCCAGGCTTTTATCAAGATTTGTACGTTTAGGCGCTTCGCACTGTTTAAGAAAAGACGTGAAAAGAGGGTGGTAAACTGGTAATCTAGAGAAAAACGTTTGTAAAATAAACACTGTGTAAGTACTCGTCTCACATGAATTTTCCCTCGGGCGCCCGTTCCCTTTTAGTATCCGCCCTAAGTCACAAACTCATTTAAAGTTCTTCTCTAGATGTGCGCTTTACTGGGTGCCTGCAATTTGTCCTGTAGCTCATCCTGTACTGGTAGCGCCAGCCCATCGATGCACACAGTCCACCTTCTCCGCTGTGTGACCACACGACTTTCATGTTTTTTATATAGCACTTCTACTATTTCTATAAGCACTAGACCTTAGTAAAGTCTTCCATTTTGCCCGTTCTTCTATATTTGAAAACACCAACGATCTCACCCGCTGTCTATACATGAGGGATCCCGAGTGTGTGCGTGACTGCTCCAGTGTGTGCGTGCATGTGACTGCTCCAGAGTGTGTGTGACTGCTCCAGGGTGTGTGTGTGTGTGTGTGTGTGTGACTGCTCCAGGGTGTGTTTGTATGTGACTGCTCCAGTGTGTGTGTGTGCGTGTGCGACTGCTCCAGTGTGTGCGTGCATGCGACTGCTCCAGAGTGTGCGTGCATGCGACTGCTCCAGAGTGTGTGTGTGTGTGTGACTGCTCCACCCCCTCCCGCCAGCTTCGATCTTCCAACCAAGCCCTTGCCACTGTACCTCGCATCAACAAGACCACCATGGGAGGTAGATCCTTCTCCTACCTGGCAGCTAAAACCTGGAACTCACTTCCCACTTACCTTCGCCTTACCCAGAACCACCTAGCATTCAGAAAGCAACTTAAAACGTGGATATTTGACAAGTAATTCCCCACCCCTCCTTAGCGCCTTGAGACCCTCTGGGTATGTAGTGCGCTATATAAATTCTCTGACTTGACTTGACTTGCTCCTGGGTGTGTGTTTATGTGACTGCTCCAGAGGAACAAGTTACTTACCTTCGGTAACGCTTTTTCTGGTAGATACTATATCTGCCTGTGGATTCCTCACCTTGTGAATATCCCCCTTGCGCCAGCAACGTTCGGAAATTTTCTTCGTAGTACGCCGACGTGGGCGACGTCACAGGAGCACGGCATCGCGCGAGACTCCGTCTGACGTCACCGACCCCATATCAGGCCGGCGTGATGACGTCAGTTCCGCCCTTTTTTCCGTGCCTTCGAGGCACACGGACGGACCAACGATAGCAAATATGCAAATATACAATGTACACAGTACATATAGAACTAAATCAATAGTATAAACCATATATACAGCAAGACCAGGTATAGCAGAGTGGACAACGGGGAGGCGGGTGGGTCAGTGAGGAATCCACAGGCAGATATAATATACCAGAAAAAGCGTTACCGAAGGTAAGTAACTTGTTCTTCTGATAGATACATCTGCCGTGTGGATTCCTCACCTTGTGAATAGATTCCCACAGCAGTCCCCACTCCCGGAGGAGGGTGCCCACTCTGCTACACCAGGAAGTCTTGGAGGACAGAGCGCGCGAAGTGGCCATCCCTCCTCACCTCGGTATCCAAGCAGTAATGCTTTGCGAAAGTGTGGAGGGAGGCCCAAGTCACGGCCTTGCAAATATCCTCAACAGGTACACCCCTAGACAAAGCAGATGTTGCAGACTTTGCTCTAGTAGAATGTGCTCTAATACCCTCAGGAGGGTCCTTACCAGCAAGGGAGTAGCAGATCTTGATGCACAGGATTATCCACCTGCAAAGTGTGCGCTTGTGCACCGCTCTGCCCTTCTTGCAGCCAGCAAAACCAACAAACAGCTGGTCGTCCATCCGGAAGTCTTTAGTCCTGTCCAGATAGAACGACACCGCCCTCTTAGGGTCCAGGCGGTGCAGTCTCTCTTCCTCCTTAGACGGGTGAGGGGGAGGATAGAAGGTAGGAAGGGTAATGGACTGCCCAAGATGGAAAGGAGTCACCACCTTAGGCAGAAAAGCAGCCCTGGTCCTGAGAACCATCCTTTCAGCATGAATGGTCAGGAATGGGGGTTTGGAACTTAGAGCTTGAAGCTCACTTACCCTCCTTGCCGAGGTGATTGCAACGAGGAAGATCGTTTTAAAAGAGAGAAGCCTCAATGGACACTTGTGCAAGGGTTCGAAGGGAGAACCCATTAAAAAGGTCAGCACAAGATTCAAATCCCAATGAGGAACAACAAAAGGAGTAGGAGGGAACATATTTATGAGACCCCTCAAGAATCTCAAAACCACCGGAGATTTAAAGAGAGATGGCTGATCCGGCAAACATAGAAACGCCGATAAGGCTGAAAGATACGCCTTGACCGTGGCCACAGCCAAACCTTGCTGCGCCAGATAAAGGGCAAACTGTAAAATATTAGACAAATGAGCCTTCAAAGGGTCAACATCTCTCTCCCTGCACCAAGAAACAAATTTTGACCACCTATAGGAGTAAATGGACTTAGTGGTGTCACGCCTGGCAGAGAGAATGACATCCACCACCTCGTGAGGGAGAGAAAAAGAACTCAAGTTGCCCCGTTCAATCTCCAGGCATGAAGGTGTAATGTCTGGAGGTGGGGGTGTAGAACCTGCCCCCCCATCTGAGAGAGGAGGTCTGCCCTGTGAGGGAGACGGAGCGCGGGTGAGAGGAGAGGTGGAGAAGGTCTGAGTACCACACCCTTCTTGGCCAATCCGGGGCGACCAATATGACTTGGGCCCGGTCTTGACGAATCTTCCTCAGAACCCGAGGAATCAAAGGTATGGGAGGAAACGCGTAAAGGAGTTGATCTCCCCAACTCAACTGAAACGCGTCCCCCAATGCTCCTTGCATCGGATACTGGAGACTGCAGAATGAAAGGCAGTGAGCATTCTCGCGAGTGGCAAATAGATCCACCCGAGGAGTCCCCCACAACCGAAAGATGTCGTGAACAACCTCCGGGTGAAGCCTCCACTCGTGGTCGGCAGAGAACTGCCGACTGAGACTGTCTGCACGAACGTTCAGAACTCCGGCCAGATGATTTGCCACCAGACAAATCTGATGGTCCTGAACCCAGGACCAGAGACGCAGAGCTTCTCTGCAGAGACACTGTGACCCTACTCCTCCCTGCTTGTTGATGTACCACATCGCAGTCGTGTTGTCCGTTAGGACTTGAACCGAACGACCGCGAAGGGAAGGGAGGAAGGCCTTGAGCGCCAAACGTATCGCCCTCAATTCCAGAAGGTTGATGTGAGACAACCTTTCTTCCGGAGACCAAAGACCTTTGACCTCCAGGTCTCCCAGATGAGCACCCCACCTGAGAGTGGATGCATCCGTTATCACTGTGGCCACTGATGGAGGCAGTTGAAAAGGCTTTCCTTGCGACAGATTGTCTTCCACGCCCCACCAAGACAGATCCGCTGCAGCTTCTCTGGAGATCTTCACTGACTCCCTGAGATCTCCGTTGTGCTGATACCACTGCCTGCGGAGGCACCACTGGAGTGCCCTCATGTGCCAGCGTGCATGACTGACCAACAGAATGCAAGAAGCCATCAGACCGAGCAGACGAAGGACCTTCAGGACCGGAACAACCGCTCCATTGTAGAATAAAGGAATCATCTCCTGAATGTCGTGAATCCTTTGAGGTGGAGGGAATGCACGACATACAGAAGTGTCCAGTACCGCACCTATGAACAGGTTGCGCTGGGAGGGCACCAGGTGAGACTTGGGTACGTTTATCGAAAAACCCAACCTGTGTAACAACTGAGTTGTCTCTTGCAGATGATGGAGCACCATCTCCGGCGACTCTGCTTTGATCAGCCAGTCGTCTAGATAAGGGAATACAGGAATCCCTGACCTTCTGAGATGCGCAGCCACCACTGCCATCACCTTGGTGAAAACTCGAGGCGCAGTAGCAAGTCCAAAGGGAAGAACCGCAAACTGGTAGTGCTGCGATCCCACCGTAAAACGGAGATACTTCCTGTGCGACTTCAGGATTGGGATGTGAAAATACGCATCCTGCAAGTCGATCGACACCATCCAGTCTTCTTCCATCAGCGCCAGAAGAACCTGAGCAAGGGTGAGCATTTTGAACTTCTCCTGTTTGAGATAGAGGTTCAAAATCCTGAGATCCAGGATCGGCCGAAGCCTGCCATCCTTCTTGGGAATCAAGAAATAACGGGAGTAGCATCCTTGACCCCTCTCCTGCTCTGGAACCACCTCTATTGCACCCTTTCGAAACAGTGCCAGGACTTCCTCCTGCAGGAGAAGCAGGTGGTCCTCCGAACAATAACCTTGGCAAGGAGGGTAATTGGGAGGGAACTCCTGAAAAGGAAGTGCATACCCATTATCTACGAGATTGAGAACCCAAAGATCTGATGTAACCGATTCCCAATCTCGTAAAAAATGAGTAAGCCGACCCCCTACTGGCCCTACATGATCCAGAATGGTGGATCTAGGGCTGCTTTGCTGATGCGGGTGGGGTTTGGGCATTATTGGAGGAAGTGGAGGAAGAGGAGACTTGACGTCCACGACCCCTCTGTCTACCTCTAAAGGATCTATATAGAGGGTTCTGCTGCTGCTGTTGTTGTTGACCCTGCTTGAAGGGACGAAAAGAAGATTTTCCAAATCCTTTGAATTTTCTAGTCGTCGACCCTCTTATCTGTAGACCCAAAGATCTTGCGGTGGCACGGCTGTCCTTAAACCTTTCCAAGGCTACATCAGCCTTCTTACCAAAAAGGCCAGTTCCTTCAAAGGGTAAGTCCAGCAATGTAGACTGCACATCCGCAGAGAAATCTGAAGACTTTAACCATGCGGCTCTCCTGGTCGCAATGGATGAACCCATAATTCTAGCAACAGAATCCACAGTGTCCATGCCGCTCTGAATGACCATGCGGGCAGCAGCCTGAGTGTCAGAGACCACTTCATTAAAGTTCTTCTTATCCTCCTCAGGAAGTTTTGATGACAATTGCTTCACTGAGTCCATTAGAGCATGCACATATCTACCTAAAAGGCAAGTAGCATTTGATGACTTAAGAGCCATGCTCCCAGAAGAGAAAGTCTTCTTCGCAGACTGATCTAATTTCTTAGACTCTTTGTCAGCTGGCACTTGAGGGAAAGAGCCTGCAGCCCTATTAGAGCAAGCCGCCTGAACCACAAGACTTTCCGGAGATGGATGCGTAGAAAGAAATGCAGGGTCATCAGGAGCCACCCTATAGCGCCTTGCAATAACTCTTGAAACTGCAGGAGCAGATAATGGTCTCTTCCAAATCTCCTTTATTGGATCCGTCAAGGCATCAGTAAATGGCAGTGTAGGCTCAACAATTGAAGAAGGAGAATGCAAGACTTCAGTGAGGATGTTGGGCTTGTACTCCACTGTGGGCAACTTTAAATTAAGAAGGTCAGCAGCCTTCCTAATAACCACGTGATAGGGAGCCACGTCCCTAGACGGAGTATCAGAAGTCGAAGGCAGACCCCACTCGGGAGAGAGTTCCAGACCACTAGCATCCCGAAGCTCATCGAAATCATCATCATGATCAGGAAGCTCGCCTTCTTCCACATCAGAACTTTCATCATCCTTTTGCTCGAGAAGACGCTGAGCTCTTCGTCTCGACCACTCCAATCGAATCGAAGTCGACGGATCCGGTAACGACTCCGACGGAGCCGGTTCCGACGTCGATCGAGGAGCCGGAGCAGCAGGACGAGAGTCATGAACAGGTGTGGTACCTCGATCTCGACTGCGAGGTCGATCCGGAGTCGGCGAAGCCGCATGCGGAGTCGAAGACCTCGGTGGAGCCGTACCGAGCCATGGTGGAAGAGGCGCCGGCATGAAAGGCATAAATGGAGCCGGGGCGTACGACTGAGGAATACCCAGATTGTACGATAATGGACCCATGGGACCAACAGGCGCTCCAGTGGGGTACATTGCCCTAGAATATACTCCAAACATCGCATTTAGAAAATGCGAGGGATCCTGTCCAGGACCAGGAAAGGGAGGGTACGGACCTACCGGATGTTCCAATGGAGGCCGTCCCGACACATTCTCACTCTGACCTTCCGGGTCCACAGGAGACTCCGCTGGAGCCGGTTCTTCATGCTCCGAGGATATCGGATCCGGATCCGGCTCCGGCTCCGGGGCTGGAGAACCTTCTTTTGATAAAGCAGGCGAAGGAGAGACAAAGTCTTTACGATGTTTGTGAGACCTTCTCTTCGAATCAGAGGATTCCTTCTCCGAATGATGTTTCGAACTGTGCTTCCTCCTCTTATGCTTTCTCCTCGAGGAGCTCGAAGAGTGACCTGAAGCCGATTTAGATCTAGATCTAGATCTTTCTCTGGATTTTGACTTCGCTTTAGATCTCGACTCCTCTCCAGATCTCGAACCCGCTCTGGACCTCGACGCCGATCCCGACTTCGATCGAGACCTTTGCTTCGACTTCGATCTTCGTGACGTCGATCTTGAATAACGACCAGAATCCTGTTTTACTTTTGCCAAAAGTAATTTAGCTTCACGCTCTCGAAGCGCCTTTGGATTCATCTTAAAACAGGAATTGCAGTTCTTGACGTCGTGACTCGAACCAAGACACCACAAACAATCCTTATGTGGGTCAGTGATGGACATCGTGCGGGCACAAGACCTACATGGCTTAAAGCCTGTTTTCCTCGACGACATCTTCGGAGAAGAATCAAGTCGTAAGAGAGAAACAGTGGCAATTAATTAACAGAAAGATACTAAGTATCGCAGAAGATCCCGAAAACCGTTAGCGTCGAAGACGCGGAAAAAAGGGAACTGACGTCATCACGCCGGCGTGGGCCTGATATGGGGTCGGTGACGTCAGACGGAGTCGCGCGCGATGCCGTGCTCCTGTGACGTCGCCCACGTCGGCGTACTACGAAGAAAATTTCCGAACGTTGCTGGCGCAAGGGGGATATTCACAAGGTGAGGAATCCACACGGCAGATGTATCTATTAGAATGTGTGTGTATGTGACTGCTCCAGAGTGTGTGTGTGTGTGTGTGTGTGTGACTGCTCCTGGGTGGGTGGGTGTGTATGTGACTGCTCCAGAGTGTGTGTGTGTGTGTGTGTGTGTGTGTGTGTGTGTGTGTGTGTGTGTGTGTGTGACTGCTCCAGTGGGTGTGTGTGTGTGACTGCTCTGGTTGTGTGTGTGTGGCTGGCTCTGGGTGTGCGTGGCTGGCTCTGGGTGTGCGTGGCTGGCTCTGGGTGTGCGTGGCTGGCTCTGGGTGTGCGTGGCTGGCTCTGGGTGTGCGTGGCTGGCTCTGGGTGTGTGTGTGTGTGTGGCTCTGTGGGTGTGTGGCTGGCTCTGTGGGTGTGTGTGTGTGTGGCTCTGTGGGTGTGTGGCTGGCTCTGTGGGTGTGTGTGTGTGTGGCTCTGGGTGTGTGTGGCTGGCTCTGGGTGTGTGTGTGTGTGGCTCTG
Organism: Lissotriton helveticus; assembly: GCF_964261635.1. NCBI lineage: Eukaryota > Metazoa > Chordata > Amphibia > Caudata > Salamandridae > Lissotriton > Lissotriton helveticus. The sequence goes on from NC_136066.1 coordinate 5,068,606, forward strand.
GGTGTGTGTGTGTGTGGCTCTGGGTGTGTGTGTGGGTGGTAGTAATTGCTGTCTGCTGAGCTCGTCCGTAGGGTACAATAGGTCTCACATTTGCAAGAGATTAAGCTATTGGCAATGTAAATGACAATGCCATTTATTTATCTGTTTTCAAAACCAACACATACATACAAATTTTGTCATTTACAATGCCAATAGCTCTAACTTCTCCAAAGGCGAAACCGTTGCATTGTAAATGCTTGTTATTGACTAGGTTTCGAATGAATCTTTCCCACCTCTTGCTTGCCAGGCCAAGAGGGTGCAGTAGAGGACAATTGCTGGCACCCTGTGGCTGTGAAGGACAGTCTCCACAGGATTTGCTACACTTTGTGCTCTTTTGTACCTTTTTTGTGATACCTCGTAGGCATTTTTTAGTGTCTATTCTAAAGAGGTTGAATTTTACCCAGGCTCGCCCTGCTCTCCTGTATCTACAATTGTTGAAGGAGGACTGTATATATTTTATTGTTGGCTACTTAAAATCCACTGTAAGAACTAGGGCTATTCTAGATTCTTAAGCGTAACCGTGGATCCTTTATGGGTTTTTTAGGCCGAGGACCAGCCCACCCTTAATGGGTACTATCAATCTAAGGGGGATATGATCTGTCCGGTTTCTAGGCATTTTATTGTTTTTGACTAAATTAAGAGGGGAAGCTTCGGGTTTTTAAATATTTTATATGGTATACTATTTATTGTAATCGTGTCTTAATGTATTTTGGATTCTTCTGTAACTTTTATGGTTTACTTTTGTGAAACGGAATAACGTTTATTTAATTGATTGAGAAATTACAATAGTAGTGAATATATGTAGATCACAATGTACAAAAAAGGCTTGCTACCATGCACACTCAGGTAGAAAACACTATTTTAAACCACAAATTGAAAATGTCAGTGATCCCACGTGATCTACAGCAGTGCAAAGAAAGAAAATGGCTTCATTGTGTTGGACCTTTGAGAGGTCTGGCTCCGCGTGGACCGTAGAAGTACCAATGCAAAGGGAGTGAACAGAAAAATATTACAAAGTGACATAATTTGCAACTTCTCTTACATCAGGGAAGAAGAGTGAATGCAGGCTTCAGGCTCTGCAAAGAAAGCTGCTTTCTGTGCTGCTTTGTGTGCTCTGTTTGTAAGGTGTTAATTGGTGGTCTCTCTCTCTCTGTCTCTCTCTAGAGTATGAATCCATAAACTCAATGCTGGATCAGATCAACTCTTGCTTGGACCATCTGGAGGAGAGGAACGACCATCTACATGAGCAGCTGCAGGAGCTGCTGGAGCTCAACCGTGAGGCTCGGCGGGAGTTTCAGGAGCAGAGCGGCAGCCAAGGTGTCCTCTCGCAGGGCGATGGACAGGATTGACGCGCTCGCTTCTTCGTTGGAAGAAACAACGCATTGACGTGTGCTCATGGGTGCTAGCGGATCTGCCCGAAGCTGGGGTCTTGTGCAATATACATCTAGAGGAACCGATTGGCATGGTACTGAGCTGTGGCCTTCCACCCGGTATCTAGCCTGCGGTGGCCCAATGGAAACACCGCTGCCAGGGTAGTCGTAGGAGGCTGTTGTAGGGTTCGCAGACTGTTTCGGCAGCCTTGGAGGATCGATAGCAAGGGGCATCAAACTCGGAGCACTTGTGCTTTTCTGAATCTATGTGGAATAATGTAATAAAAATAATGAATAACAAGTCTTTATTACTGTCGGTGTGATTTTGCCCCCTCTATTGTTCAATGGCCTTTGGCTTCCATCAGCCCCTGTCCTGGGAGAGCTGTCCTTCAAGTGTTCCTCCCTTGTAGTCGCTGGATGGCTTCTTCTGACATGATCTAGCGGCATTATGATCCCTTCTACTACTCTTGCCCCACTAATGGCTATTTGAAGGCGCTGCTGACCTCTTGAACCTAGGACCTGCAATGCCATTTTGTTTCACTTGGTATCACTTATCGCGCAGGAGGCAGATTTGTGAATTGTGTGCACCTTCCAACCCTGCGGTCACTGTTCATCCCAGTGGTCAATGGTGAGAAGCTGCCCCTCTGAACAGAAAAAATGGCTACTTCTGTCCACCTTGGAGACACCTTCTCACAGGACAGCTCCTGGCCTGCTTGTGAGGAACAGAAAAAACCACGACTGACCATTTTATATCCTACATGCGGCGTTCTTGGTACAGCGTTTGCTTTAATTCAATGTGCCAGAAATAAGCTACAATAAAAACACACTAAAGAATATCAAACCAGTTTTATTACTAATTTAAAATAAACCACATGCCAGTACAACCTACTTGGTCATTGTTGCTCGAAGAAAATATGTTTATTTCGCATATTTAAGCAAAGGCCGTCTGAGTATTTTTATCTGTTTTTGCGCCTGCATGAGCGCCTGCGGACAGCCGGTGAGAGGTCCTGTCTTGTAGCCGATGCTTCGCCTTCCTCCAAGGTAGCATCCCCGGTCTCGTGAGCTTCTGCACCTTCCTCCCGGCCTTCTTCCTCGTGTTCACGCTCAGTCTCGCTGTCTCCGGCTGTTGCTGTGGTCTCACCCATGTCCTTGCCATCCTCTCCGAGGGCACTGCCGTCTCCAGGGGGCCAGGGCTCCACCTCACCTGGGCCCTGGCTGCCATGCTCCAGGCTCTGGTCACCCTCCAGAGCAGATCCAGGATCCTGAGGGCACAAGCTCGCCTCTTGCTGTGCTCGACTTTTTTCTGTTCTCAATTTCTGTGGGAAAAGAAGAAAGAACACATCAGGGGGGTGTCAGGCCTAGTTCTTAGCACAGTAGCAGGGGAATGGGTAGACGGGGACTTCATGGGTGCAACATCTAATCGTATACAGCTTTTTCGGCCTGCATCAGCACAGAGTAATAACCCCCTTATGCACCTTTGGGGAAGGTGTGCAGAAGTTCACAAGCCTGAGATCATGCTCTTGCTAATGCCAGTGCAATGAGAGTGCTGCAGTGTATGCACAGCACAAGCACATTGCACCAGTGCACCCCTCTGAGCCGGAGGAGGAGGGCCAGCCTGGCCCGGAGGATGGGAAACCCTGTCTGTGGGATCTTCATTGGACCCCAAGATGAATCCCCCGATTACAGTGGGCATCTTGTAGAAGTGACAAAGGCTGACTGTGGTTGCAATTCTTCTGACTGTGCCGCGCCAGCCAGCTTCTTCAGTAGACTGCGCAGCAATTGGCTCAAGTGCCCAAAGCAAGCGCAGGTTCAGGGAGAACGCTCCCTGGTTCACGGCACTGCTCTGCGCCTGGCTCAACGCGGACATACCTGCTGCTGCGGACATCTGGGCCTTGTCCACAGCTCTCTCTGCAACTAATCCTTCCATTCTAAGCTGGAGGGCCTGAGGGTACATGGTCAGTGTCACCACTCCAGCATGCATTCATGCAGCCCAGCACCTCCCACAGGGAGCAGTGACCCTTAATTCCACCATAGAGCCTTCTGATCACAAACCAGGAAAGGCTGCCGAGTTGTTATTCTAGTTTTGCATCATGGAAATCTTTCCTGATTTTGTTTTTTTCAACAGTGAATAGTTTTTTGTATTTCTACGAGACGCCAGAACATTTGGTAAAAGAGCACTTAATACATTTTTTTTAAAAGCATACACCCATCGAAGAGCATCGGATTATTTTTTTATAGAACGGTAAACAGATTTTTTTTTTTAAATCTAAGAAAATGCGCAGTTGGTGGCACAGGCTAGAAATACTGTCTTGTATACCTATTATCCTCCCAAAGAGCAGTGGGCCAGTTTTGGAAGGTCTCAACCTATGGTTGTGCACTCCAGGTATTCCAAAGAGGTGGGAAGAGTCTTCATGTCAGAGAACAAGGATCACAAGAAAATGTTTCCGTCTCCATCTTGAAATATTAAGCGATATTTGTGAAACCCCCAACAGAATCCCAATCTTCCCACCATTCGGTAATCCGCAAAGGTGAATGAAAAGAGTTGGAGTGGACAGCTGCTTTATTACAACAATTCTCTAAACATGGTCTGCAGAGAAGTGTGGGTCTCTAAACATGGTCTGCAGAGAAGTGTGGGGAGTGTGGGTCTAGACAGCGGTGCACCGCAGAGCTCAGCCGCTGGGGAGTCTGGGTCTAGACAGCGGTGCACCGCAGAGCTCAGCCGCTGGGGAGTCTGGGTCTAGACAGCGGTGCACCGCAGAGCACAGACGCTGGGGAGTCTGGGTCTTGACAGCGGTGCACCGCAGAGCTCAGCCGCTGGGGAGTCTGGGTCTAGACAGCGGTGCACCGCAGAGCACAGACGCTGGGGAGTCTGGGTCTTGACAGCGGTGCACCGCGGAGCACAGACGCTGGGGAGTCTGGGTCTAGACAGAGGTGCACCGCAGAGCTTAGCCGCTGAGGAGTCTGGGTCTTGACAGCGGTGCACCGCAGAGCTCAGCCCCTGGGGAGTCTGGGTCTAGACAGCGGTGCACCGCAGAGCTTAGCCGCTGAGGAGTCTGGGTCTTGACAGCGGTGCACCGCAGAGCTCAGCCCCTGGGGAGTCTGGGTCTAGACAGCGGTGCACCGCAGAGCTCAGCCGCTGGGGAGTCTAGGTCTACACAGCGGTGCACCGCAGAGCTCAGCCGCTGGGGAGTCTGGGTCTACACAGCGGTGCACCGCAGAGCTCAGCCGCTGGGGAGTCTGGGTCTTGACAGCGGTGGAGCTCAGCCGCTGGGGAGTCTGGGTCTAGACAGCGGTGCACCTCAGAGCTCAGCCGCTGGGGAGTCTGGGTCTAGACAGCGGTGCACCTCAGAGCTCAGCCGCTGGGGAGTCTGGGTCTACACAGCGGTGCACCGCAGAGCTCAGCCGCTGGGGAGTCTGGGTCTTGACAGCGGTGCACCGCAGAGCTCAGCCGCTGGGGAGTCTGGGTCTTGACAGCGGTGCACCTCAGAGCTCAGCCGCTGGGGAGTCTGGGTCTAGACAGCGGTGCACCGCAGAGCTCAGCAGCTGATGCTTCGGAGAAGAGCTGTGAATACTGAATTTTCACTGGATGATGAGCTTCTGGTAATCCTTACAGGGGTTGGTTTGATGTTTTGTAGTAGAGCTTGGGAGACGCAGTCACCATAAACCACATTGTATAGTTGATGAACTACTCTTTCGACTAATTTATGTTTTGTTTAATCTAGCCGGTCCCGGAGAGCCCTTTCCAGATAAGAAAAGAGGGGGCAAGGGTCTTTTTGTGTCTCGGGGAGGGGAGCTTTAGAATAAATATTGGAAGTGATGCATCATCAGATTTCCATGGTAATCGGATGACTTTGGCCAGGAAAGTCAATGGGCTCCTATTTATTGAATGTGTTTGTGGAGTGCTGAAACATGCTGCTTTGCAACCAGGTCAGAGCCCAGGGAGTGGATTTGACTCGTGAATCAGTTTAGTCCAAGACCTCCAGGCCAGTGGAAATGTTCAAGCAGTCTACCTGGAAGCACTAACAAGGGTGACAGATCTTGGAGCAGTCATATTAGAGGGACTGGCCGGTCAACGTGAAGAGGTGGTTCCCCTCAGTCAATGGTCATTTAAGGGCACGTCTAAAGGGATAGGTCGTTCCCGGAAGGCTATTACTTCAGGATAGCTCAGTTTGTTTCAGTGGCTGGTGCCCTGGACTTTGAGGCCTCTTCCTCAGTGTTTGATTTATCTGGGCTCGCTTTGGCCGAGGTGAGCAGCGTTCTTGGATCTTAAACTCCTGGTAAATTTATAATGTGAAGCCAGATCACAAGCAGAGCGGACTTGTTCTACAGAATTAGGCATAGTACCTTAAACCAGGATCTTTGCGGTGCAGGGAGTCCATCGAAACAGCGCACAGAAGGCTCATTCAAGCACATATTCGGATCTCACTAACCCTGTGTGCAGATTTGATGGCTACTAGGGGAGGGGCAGTACACTTGTGTGCAATGTCTCAGATGGGGCAACCTTTTGTTTGGTAAATACAGTTTTGCAGAAACATACAACCTCCCTGCCCACAGTGACGAGAACAGTTTTCTAATTCCCTCCATGAGATCCCTGGGATAGTGAACAAGACATCTGGGAAGAGCTTTTGATGCACATATCTGCAACTGTCAACTGGGCTTTGCTAAATATTAGAAGTACAGTAACACCATACCCTGTAGATCATGGGGCTGGGGGCATCTCTAAACCTCAAATGTGAAACATCTTCTGCTGAAATGTGAATGATGACTTGTGGAAGGTGTTTGCCTTATTTCAAGATGTTCATACAACGCGGGACAGTTTTAAATGACTACATTCTACAAATATGTGAGGAAGGCCAGTAGCGTGTAAGATTGTGCCTCGCACCCTGGCGAGCAGGCTCAGTTTGACAATCACCGGGGTAGCTGTTCTGATGACTAAAGAGGTCTGGGAAGCATCACTGTCATGTCTACTGTGGATAGATTCAGCTCATGCTTGCCCTTTCAATTCAATCACCACAGTCTGGAACACAATTTCATTGAAAAGCATTAGATGTCTGAAAAGATCATCAAAAGTGAGTTTTCCCTTGGATCCTGGCTTGCTTACGTCTTTAAACTAGTAGTACCGTTTTGGCAGTTTGTATATTACTTTATTACTATTTCAAACACAGAATATTTGAGGTTTTAGAACGTGACCGAAGGTCTGGCTGGGAAAGTTGTTAAAGAGGACTCACTTCTGCCTTGCAGGGAGGATTCTACCCTGTGCACCTGGCCGTTGTGTACAGTCACTAGGTGAACTGCTGTGAAGGCGCGCTTCCTGGGGAAGAGCCAGTGCCAGGTGTCCCAAAGTTCCTTACTGTCTCAGCTGATAAGGTTGTTGTACTGTTTGTTTGAATCAGCACTTTACTTCTCGCTTTCGCTGTTGGAAAAGTGCAGTACGATATCCATTTGGAAGCACCGAATCTGAAGCAGACTCCCTACTACTCTAGTAAGGTTGCAAAGTTACTATTGTTTGCTAAGGGACACCTTTGAATGCATTATTTTGTGGTCTTGTATAGCACAAACTTAGTAATAAAGCGATAGTGGGATGCACAGGACCGGGTTGCAGGGAGAGGGGAGTGGCAAATCTTCCTATGGTTACACTAGCCGAGATGCTTAGCTGTCGACCGGCTGTTGCTAGAAGAGTATTAAGCTGGTTTCAACAACTTCTCATCCAGAATGATAGCAAAGTGGACAATGACATTTTTCCTTTCGGCTCTCTGTAGTGCTGGCTCCAGTGATGCGCCCTGCACTCTACGAGAGGTCCCATCTGCAGCTTCATGTTGGACACAATTACAACGAGTAAATCCTCAATTCTAGGAGTCCGATGAGAGATGTCTTTTGTCTTGCCTACAGTGCATTTGAGAACGTGACAAACATTTGCAGTGTGAAGGATTTTTAAACAGAATGATAATGAAATTGATCTGGACCCATCGTATACAAAATAGGAATTTGGGTCAAAACCCTATCGGGGTCGAAAATAGTGAAAGATTCCTAAGCCAATCATATCTGGATCTCATTAACCCGATAAACTGAGGTAACTTTAATTGAGGTGGAAGGGTTATAAGCCGATTAGGCCAGGATTTCCTTAACCTTATAACGCGAGGGAACATTAACTGAGGTGGACGGTTCGTAAGCTGATCCGACCTGGAGCTCCTAAATCGCATAAATTGAGATAATGTTAACTGGATCTCATTAACCTTATAAACTTAGAACACAAGGAATGAGAGGCAACACATAAGCGAAAAAGACCTTTCAAAACGCATTTATAAAGTCCAAAATTGCTTCAAAGTTCTTTGACTCTTCTCTTTCAATCTTGAAAATATAACAATCAGATGCAACCAACATGTTTCGCCCCAAACAAGGGCTTCTTCATGGCAAAAAAAAGTTTTGTGCTAGAAGAAATATAGTTGGTAAGCGGCAAAGTCCTACCAGAGTCCCAAATCCTTCGTTACACACTGGTGGTGCAGTGATAGTCTACCTGGCTGCCACTATTTCTTCACCCTGTAAACTGAGGTAACTAACTGAGGTGTAAGGTTCGTAAGCCGATCAGTCCGGGATCTCCTTAACCCTATAAACAGAGGTAACAAACTGTAGAGTCCTCGTGTTATGAAAATATACCCAAGAAGTACCTACCCCGGTGATGGGTCTGTGGAATGGCTCACATCAGGAAATCCTGCAGGACATATTCGATTAAATGCCCACCCCACTGGACCTGGTTATCTAGGCAAAAGTGCTTCTTGAAAGTGTGACGGCACACCCACGTAGCAGCGTGACAAAAGTTCAAGACTAGCACACCACATAGCAGCATTTACTCTGGTGAATGAGCATGCAAGCTTTTCAGGGGCTGCTTTTTGGCTAGTCAATAGCACATCTAATACGTAGCACAATCCATTGGGAGATGGAAGTCACAAACAGCTCTCTCTAGACCGATCGATTTAAAAAGTGAGGGCCCTCACAGTCAAGACAGCGTATGCGTTCCTCTTCCTTGGGTGTGAGGTGGTGTGTAGAAAGACAGCACAGTGATGGATTGCCCGATGTTGAAGGTAGCTGGCTTTGTATATACTATATGAAATTAAGGTACAGTATGCACAGTCCAGTGGATCCCCAGAGGCTAAAGTAGATAATACTAATGCTCTTTTTTGTAGGAGTATGGTTGAGCAGTTAGGTTCATCAGAGGGCAGTGCTAGGCACTTGTTGTACACACACAAGCAAGAAATGATTACACACACTCAATTGTCAAATTCGAGACCAATGGTCTGTAAAAATATTACTTTTAGTATATTTATTTTATAGAACCAAAGGTACTTTGTTGCAGTAAAATACATTTTTCAATATTAAAAGTGGACATAGTGCATTTTTCAATCAAAACGATTGTTATCCTATTGTAAGAAACGCAATCAGCAATTTGCAGGTAAGTAAATGTTTTACGAACTAAAACTTTTGGAAGAAAAAAACAAGTTACTTACCTTTAACTACAGGTATCCAGTATTGGTATCTTTCATAGATTCACATGCCGGAATCATTCCCCGTCGCCGCATGTGAATCTATGAAAGACACCAATACTGGAGAACTGTAGTTACAGGTAAGTAACTTGTTATCTTATCCAGTATTGGGGTATCTATCATAGATTCACATGCCTGAATCAGAGTAGCAAGCAGTATGCCCATTAGACAGGCGGTTGCGGATGGTGGGAGACTTGTACTGATAAACTCCCAGTTGCACCCATAAATAATTAACAAATGCATCATAATCCGACTTTTCACATGTACGACATGATATAAAGACTTGTAAAGATACATGCATATTTACATACAGCCATGAATATGTAAACTTTATGTACATCTTACATGAAAATAAATACATTTATACATGTATAACTATCTCTCTCTCTCTCTCTCTCTATATATATATATATATATATATATATATATAAATATTAAGCGAACAAAGGGTTCCTTTATAGTGAAGGCTTGAATTTCACTTACTATTCTAGCGGATGTTATAGCCAGAAGCAGAGCAACCTTTCATGTTAGAAACTTGAGTTCGGCTTTGTGAATGCGTTCGAATGGGTGTTCCATCAACTGTGTGAGGAGTTCCGACTCCATTGGAGGAGGTGTCACCGGAGGGAGAGTTCGGAAAAGACCTCTCATGAATTGTTTGATTAGAGATGATGAACATAGTGATGGAATTTTAGCAACTTTTCTGAATCTGGAGACAGCGGCTAAATAGACTTTAACTGATGAGAAAGTGAGACCAGACCTAGCCAGATGTAGTAGATAAGGAACAATCTGTTCAGCGGGTGCTTCTATTGGATGCACTTTGTTTCACACCCACAGCAAAATCTCTTCCACTTGCTTTGAGCTCTTGATTTGGTTTAGATGTCGCGACAATCCTGAGGAATATCAAGGTCCTTGAATTCTAGGAAATCAGGAGCCATGCGTGTAAATTGAGGGTCTGGGTGAAGCACCTGCCCCTTGTTCCTCGACAGCAGTCTGGGTGATGGAAAGAAACGGATTGGCTGGTCCTGGGATAGCAAGAGAAGTTCTTGGAACCAGTACTGTCGTGGCCACCGGGGAGAAATTAGGATGAGACGGCAACCCTCCGATTTCATCTTGCGCAACACCTTTGGTATTAGAGGGATTGGGGGAAAAGCGTAAGTACAAATCCCTGAACATCGCATGGACAGGGCATTCCCCCTTGAACCCTGTTGAGGATATCTGCAGGCGTAATATTAGCATTTCTTGTTCTGCTTTGTTGCGAACAGATCCAAGTTTGGGGCAAACCAACGTTGGATCTGTTCGCAACAAAGCAGAACAAGAAAAAAACCACCCTGTTTAGCTGGTCATGCTCTAACTCCCACTCGTGACAGTCTGATAGGGATCTGCTGAGCGTGTCCGCCAAGGTAATGTGAAGGCCTCTGACAAGCTCCGCCTTGAGGGTGATGTTGTGGAAAGTGATCCATTCCCACAACTCCTGAGCCTCTCTTGACAGAGTTGCTGATTTTGCCCCTCCTTGCTAGTTCACGTAAAACATGCTGGTGATATTGTCGGTTCGAACTAGTACCGATGAGCCCGCAATCCTTGGAATGAAAGCTTGTAAAGATAGGAAGATGGCTCGTAACTCCAGGCTGTCGATATGACGTTGTCTGTACTCTTGAGACCACTTGCCTTGTATCTGTATGTCTTGAAGATGACCTCCCCAACCTTTCATTGACGTCTCTGTGGTCAGAACGAAATCTGGGCCTCCTTGTATAAACGTGAGTCCTTCTGCTAAATGAATGAATGAGTGAATGAATGAGTACAAACTTATATAGCGCATGGCTACCCGAGGCATCCCAGCGCTTTTAGACCCATAACAGGACACCACCCGTCAGCAAAACAAGTAGGGCTTCAGCCGTTTCCTAAAGGACAGATGGTTGGATTCACACCGAATAATCTAGGGGAGTTGGTTCCACAATTTAGCTGCATGAAATGTGAACCGTCGGCCACCCATACGCAACCGCTTGACCCTAGGGACGGTCAGAAGATTGAGATGGTTAGATCTTAGATCTCTAGGAGATTTATAGTGGCAGAACAAAGGGCGCAGGATGACCAGGCCATTATTAGTTATTGACTTGTGAACCATACACATAGCTTATAACAGGACCCTTTCCTGCACCGGGAGCCAATGGAGAGATCGCAAGGCATCCCTCGCGGAGCTATGTCTGGGTAAATCCATGAGCAGACGAGCTGCACAGTTCTGAACGAACTGTAGTATTTTAATAGTGCCTAAAGGTGCACCCAGATAGACCGCATTCCTATAGTCCAGTCGGGAGAGAATAAGGGACTGGACAAGAAGGCGTCTGGCCTCAAAAGGAAGAAGGGTCAGCACCTTCCTTAAAAGCCTGAGCAAGCCGTAGCATGTCGAGGTGACCTTTCGAGCCTGAACTTGGAAACCCAGAGTAGGGTCAAGCCAGACCCCCAAACTCTTGATTTGGTTCTTCGTGGAGGTGGGGAGGAGAGAGGGGGGGGGGGGGCGCCAAGGCAATTAGGCCACCAAGGGTCGAGATTGATGGGAGCCTTGTATCCCAACAACATGATTTCGGTTTTAGAGCGGTTAAGCTTTAGGAAGGAGGAGTCCATCCATTCTAGGACCTTAGTCAGGGGGACAGATTATTTATCCCAGGATCCAAAGCGTCCACCCCAGCAAGGGAGACGACCAGCTGCGTATCATCGGCGTAGGTGACCAACTAAATTCCCCAGGGAAGAACCACATCAGCCAGTGGCCTCATGTAGATATTAACTCCTTCCATGCTCATGACATGGTCAGCTCGTCATGCAGTACACTGGAGCTGTGCTTATGACGAGCTGACCTTGTCATGAACAATGGAAAATATCGATTTGCAGCACAGGAGAAAAATATCCTGTAGCATTGAAGGTGTTAAACATGGTCGGGCTCAGTGAAGACCCCTGGGGAACGCCGTAATGCAGAGGAAGTTGTTTAGATGCTGATTCGTCTTCAAAAACAGAAAAGGTTCTCTCAGAGAGAAAGGACTGGAGCCATTTAAGGGCCACCCCTGTGACTCCTACCTCCCGCAAGCGGTTAATCATGAGTGGGTGGTTTACCGTGTCGAAGGCTGCGCTGAGGTCCAACAGGACCACCGCAGCGCAGCCTCCTGCATCCACAATTTTCCTGGTTTCCTCTACTACAGCAACCAGAGCGGTCTCTGAACCTTGCTTAACTCTAAATCCCGTTTGGGTGAAGTAAAGGGCTACCTCGTTCTCAATGAAGGACGATAAAGCAGAATTGACATGTTTCTCTGCAATTTTGCTAAGCCCAGGGAGCAGGGAAATGAGTCGGTAGTTAGACCAATCTTCTGGGTCAAGACTAGGTTTCTTTAAGAGCGCCTTGACTCTGGCCTGCTTCCACAGAGATGGAACTACACCTGCCGTCTGGGAGGAGTTGATAACATCCCTAATGACTGGCGAAACGGTTGCCGAGACCTGCTTAAGGAGCGATGGAGGGGCGGCGTCTGATGGAGGGCCGGATTTAAGATTCCCAAGGAGTCTTTAAACCGTGGGTAAATCAAGCGCAGGGAAAGAGTCAAGAACTACAGGAGGTGCAGGCATAGTCAAAAGGGAGGTGTTATTGGTAGTATCAATGGGAAGGAAGGCTGAATAGATATTGGACAACTTAGTGGAAAAGAAATTTGTCATCCGTGACCACCAGTGGAGAGAGTCCACCATGCATGGTGTGACCTTGATGATGTCGTTGAAGCAACCTATCTCTTGCTGCCACTGAAGGTGCAGTTCCTCCTGCAAAGGTCTCATTTTGAGTCGTGCCAAAAGGGCCAAGATTTATGGCTGATGAGCATATTCCCAGGAGGGAGGCAAACATGCAAACCGAAACTGACTTTCTTTTTGAGACACAAAGTGCTAGTTTCTGAAGACTAAGTTGCCTTTCTTGAGATAAGAATGCCTTGCACTGGATCTTGTCGAGACGAGCTCCGAGGAAAGGCAGGATTTGCCTCTGACATATCTGGGATTTGTTTTTGTTTACAGTCAGACCCATAGAGGTGAAGAGATGGCGAAATGTTGAAATGGCAGTCTCTACCGTTTGCTCCAAAGGACCCTTGATTAACCAATCGGCCAGATACCGAAATACCTGGATTCCCCAGGAACGCAATGTTGCTGCTACAGGGGCTAGACACTTTGTGAAGATCCTTGGAGACGATTTTAGCCCAAACTGGAGCACTTTGAACTGATAATGGGCGCCAGCCACAGTGAAACAGAGATACTTGCGATGTTTGGGATGGATTGGGATGTGGAAATAGGCATCTTCCATGTCCAGAGAAGCCATAAAATCTCCTTCGTTAAGGCAGCTTTTTATCTCTGTGAGGGTGACCATGCAAAACCCTTGTTTTTTGAGAAATTTCTTCAGGTTGCGAAGGTCTAGGATTGGTCTCCATTCCCCGGATTTCTTTTTGATTAGGAAAAAATGGGCTCGACGTCGACGGGATCATCATCGACGAGCTCGACGTCGAAGGGATCGTCGTCGACGGGGCAGTCGTAGACGGCACCATAGATACCTGCGTCTTCGTCGACGAGACTTTCGTCGCCGGCGGAGGCTTCGTCGACGGTACCTTCGTCGACGAGTGTATAGATGACTACTTCGTCGATGAAGCCTTTGTCGACGATTCTTCAACGACAGTCTTCTTAGTCACAATGGAAATTCTCGTCGATAGTATAGGAGAAGTAATAGAAGTAGTAGATATTGTCGCCGTCGACGAAGGAGCTGAAGACGTGACAGAAATCAACAAAAGAAGGTAAAACCAAGGATTTTGTAGAGGTTTTACTCACTGTTTTTGAAGAATCTTTTTTTGAGTCCTTGAGAGCTGTAGTCTGTGGAGACTGCACTGGCCCAGAGGAAGTAGAGGGAGACCTCTGAGAAGGGCCAGAGTGGGAGGATTTTAGATGTTTTCTCCCCTCACTTGAAGAACTGTCCTGAGATGTAGCTCTCTTGCTGGAAGTTGAGGTTCTGTCATCCTCTTCGCCCAAAGAAGATTTAAGCCACAGGACTCTTGCCTCCCTATCCCTTAGGGTTTTTTGCAATCCTTAGCCTCATGCTTAGGATAGAGGCAGTAAATGCAGTCCTTAAGTTGATCATCAACATGGACTCTCTTTTTGTTGCAGGTTCTGCAGGGTTCGAACAAGGCCTTCCTGTCAGACATCTTGAAGAAAAAACTGAGTGGCACTCAGGGAGACTCCCTTCCACAAGAGGTGCGGTGAAAATCTAAGGAGAACTGGCTCTGCAGAGAGGGTTCTCGAGGGTGCTGTTAGCTGATTGGTTTTACCAAAAGTTTGGTTCTTTTAGCATAATGATTTAGATAGGCTACAAAGATTTATGCCTCAGGCCTTTTTCCTTAGGGCCTACTACTGTTATTTACCTTTGGCACTGCTATTTTATTTAACGCAGGACTCCTGCCTCGGCGACGGGGAATGATTCAGGCATGTGAATCTATGAAAGATTCCCCAATACTGGATAAGAATACGTACCAGGCAAGGTTCAGGTAAGAGACCTCTGTGCACCCCCAACGCACAGGGACAGCCGGGTGCAGAGGTTATTCAATGGAGAAAGGGCTCAATCAAAGTGGTACTACCTGCAGGTGAGTAGTACGGTTTTGGAACCCAGTCTCCGGGGGTTAAGGTAAGCACAGGAGGGGCCACAAGGCAGCACCAAACTTAAACCTCCAGTGGCACAGGGGTAGTTGGGTGCAGAGTGCCAACATAGCATTGGGCACCCAATGCAAACCAATGGGGAATTTCGAACTTGGAAAAAGGCTGTAGGCTCAAGCCAGGAGGCTTGATGAAAGAAACCTAGAGCTGCACAGGTATGTTGGGATATGCTGGAGCATTTGGACACGATCAGTAGATCTCCCTAAGGCCCAGGGGATCTGGGTGCAGTGGTGTCCTTTGGTGTTGAAAGTCCGCTTACCAGTGCAGTCGGGGGAGGGGGGATAGTTAGTCGAGCAGAGGCTGCAGGCATCGACATGGAGTCTGGCAGGGGTCAACCCACGAGGGACTCTTGCTCAGGATCGCTGGGGAATCTTTTCTGGACCGGTGGGCTACTTGGACGTGGGTCGAATGTGTCTGGTGCAGAGGGAGTCAACTTTGCGGTTCCACAGGCAGAGCTTTGGTCTTTAAAGTTGTTTTTCTTCTGGACAGGTCTGCTGTCCAAATGAGATCCTCAGTCTTTTTAGAAGGCAGGCAGTCCTCCCAGGGTTCTGGATGTCGCTGGGCTACGGGACCAGTGGCTCTTCTGTAGCAGGGTCTTTAAATGCTGCAGACAGGCCGGTAGGGCTAGGGCCACGTCTGTTGGTGTCCTCAGTCTTCGCTGCTGCATGGCTCTTCTTTGTAGATCATCCGTAATCTGAGAATTAAGATTCAGGGGTGCCCCTAAATACTAAATTTTGGGGCATTACAGGGATTCGAAGGTAGTAGCCAATGAACTACACCCTTTGTATGTCCACTCCCTCAGGGAATGGGGCATACCCCTAACCCTACTGGCTAGAATCCTCCAAAACAATATGGACATTTTCAAAGGAGGGGGACAGTTCAACTCAGGGCACCTTAGGGGTGGTACTGGCCGAGAGGGGACACACCTCTCCTGCTTACTAATTTTCCTGCCGACCTTGCCGCCAAAAGTGGTCTTGGTCAGGCATCTCCACTAGCTGGAGAGGCGCTGGTCAGCATAACAAAAGGCAGGAAGCCTTTGAGGGTCACCGCTGTGCTATGCTGTTCCTGCTTGGGGGTAGGTGTGAAGCACCTCCACCCACAGCAGGCTTTGCTTCTGACCCATAAGAGCAAAAGGCTCCTGTCGAGAAGTGGCACGCTGGTGCAGACCAGTCAGGCACACATAAGTTGGTCGCCCCAATTGCACCGGCACAAAGGCATTCTAGATCTCGATCACATTATACCAGACCTTGTCACAGGTCTGGGTCTAGATTAAAGTCCAGCTATCACCGCCATCACTGTTGATCAATATCTCCCAGACGTTCAACCTCCAGAATCGATTTTCCATCCGGATCGAGATCGTCACGATCAGATCATACAACCACTTCTTCTGGTCTCTTCTCTTCTACATTGGTGGACTCCCCTCCAGTGAGGATTTCTCCTGTAGATTATATTAATACATTCCTGGAGGTTCTGATTAGGGGTGCCAACAAATCAAATATTGTCTTGACAGCCACTACACCATCGATATTTATAAGAAATAGTCAATATGGGCATGATAGTATCCAGCCAGATCATCAGTGCTGCAGCCGACACTTCCACACTAGCAGCTCAAGGGTAACGCCATGGTTTGGCTTTACATTGCTCAACCTGGATCAGACTCACAGGGCTGAAACCTGAACCCCAACACCGGATCTTGAACCCCCTTTTCAGGGAGCACATTGTTTGAACCTCATGCTGACAACGAGATGTCTTGCATGAATACAGAACATAACACAATGTGGGCAGTGGGCTAACGAAAAAATAGGAATGTAGAAGATATTCCTGTAGGCCCTACAATCAACGATATTTCCATCAGAGGGTGCACTGGCCTCAAGAGTAGCCACAACAGCAATCTAGAAGGAGAGGATGAAAACAACAACCTGACCAAGCCACTAAACCAAACCCTGGTGGCATGCAACGAGTTTTCTGTTCCCCATCTCTATTATCCACTCTGGTAAGAGGAAGCATTACATGTTACCTGTAAGAGTGGAAAAATAAAACCAGCGGCACATGGGTTCTGAATATTGTACATAATGGATACTGTCTCAGATTGAAGTATTCTCCGCCAGCAATGCCACCAAAGATATCATCTCCTAATCATCTTGAGCAACGACAGCAAGACGTATCCATCCTATTGCAAAACAATAGCAGTGAAAACTCGTCTCAGAGGAAATGTGACTTTAAAGCATATGCTCCATGGACCCAGCCTGTGGGTGGGACTGTTCAGTGCTTATGATTATCAGTGGTTACTCTGGCCTTCTGAGATACCTCGAAATTGCAACAAAATTAACTTTTTTAGAAGCGCAACCCTGATTTCACCAGCTCTAACCCATATGGAACAAAGGATACAGTGACATCAAAAACAAGACCCACGGTCTTGGCCAATATGTGATACAATTCCACTATTGGGTACAGGTTTTCATTGCAAACGGTGCTCTCGTGGCTCTAAGAATCTGTTTACAGTGGGGTCGTGGCCAAGATGGCAATGGGAGGAAACGCATAGACGCGTGCTCTGTCCCAACGCCACGATTATCCTGTAAATCCACCCCATCCAGGGCTCATCCGCGCATTGCCAACTTGCAGGGTGCACACCCGACTGCTCCTGCTCGCTACCTTATTGTGGATGGCGCCACTGTGAGCGTGTCCCCTGCTTCAGTCCCCTGCTTCAGTGGAGAAGTGTGGCTCAGGGGTTAGAGGCAGCAGACCCGGAAGCTGAGATCGGTCCTGGACCAGGGTTCAATTCCCCGCCTCGGCGGGGTCTTGGGCTAAAAATTCCACGGACTCGATAATTCTCGCCCCGGTGCCTCCTCGACTCACGGGTTCACACTCTGCGACTCTGGGCAATAGCTTGCTTAATCTCCACAACGGCCCCTCGCGGCGGGATGCCTGACTTTCACCTTGTGGATACCCTGCTATCTCACAGGGGAATACCAGGAGGGGTTCCCTAAGCAAGCGCCGGGAAACCCACTGCGGGTAGCTGTGCGCTATATAAGCTCAACTACATTTACATTCAGCAGAGAAGACGGCAAAACGAAATAGACGCCGGACGAATCGCAAAACTTCCTCACGCAGTACACAAGAACAGGCAGCGTAGGAGAGAGCCCAGGTAGTGGCGGCAGTGGTGTGAGTGGGGTCCCCTGGTGCTGGAGCAGAGGCTGCTGCCATAGAAGTTTTGGTGATGCTATCCTTGAGTGGGTCCATACCAGAAGAAATCCCAGAGACATTGCAGGGGCCCTCAAGGTCTTCTCTAAAGACATTAGGGTTTATCTATCCTTTCTCTATGATAAGTGAGGGGGGGGGGGGGGTAGTCAATGTTACAGTTGTGTTTGCCATGGGGTGTACAGCTCTTTACCGTACTATGGTGGTGGTGACGAATATGTCACACTCAACAGTACGTTAAGGGGCATGTGGAGTTCTCTAGATAGGCAGCCATGTATCAACTCCCCTCACCCCAACAAGTTTTTCTCTGTGCATTGTACACTATGTATGGGTTGTGGTAGGGCATTGCGCTGTTACACCACGGCCTGGGGAAGGAAGCTTGGGGTTTTGTGCACCTTTGGGTACCGCATGTGTGGCTGTATGAGCTGACGCTACTCTCTTGGTTTCTACACATGAAGTCACCCGAGAGTGTAGGTCTCCTCACTTATGTGGTTGCAGTAATACCGGGTCCTCGCGTGGAATGTGAGAGAAATGGTCTCCTATGTCAAGCGGCACCTCATTTAGGCTTGCATGCAGAAGCGCCAGGTACACTTTGCATGCCTACAAGAAAATTACCTCCGCACCAGGCTAAACAGACTATTGTGGGGGTATATATCGGACAACCTATTCAAGCTGTGCGCAGGGAGAACTTGTGTGGGTGGCTCTGGGAGTACACACACACTGACGGATCCAGAGGGCCGCTTCACAGTGATGGGGGAATGCTGGATGGGCGGCAACTGACAGTAGTGGCAGTATATGCCCGGACCACAACTCTGTCGCCTGCCCTGCTCGCAGACCCAGGGACCCTACACTGTGGTGTGGGGATTTTAAAGGGGTGTTAGGACGGGCAGCGGGTAGATTTACGGCTCCTCTACCAAGCGCACGGTCCTGCGCTTTTGCATCCTGTACACAGAGTCCTACCACTTCTCCATGGTAGATGAGCTGCACTCACGGCTGGATATGGTGTTTGGCCCTTGATGTTGGTCACTCAGTGCTCGCTTGCGGAGGATCTGGGATGCACCACTTAAGACCACAGCACTTCACTGATCACATTTAGTTGGGGCAGGCCTAAACAGAAGATCTCTACCAGGTGCTTACCTGCTGCTGCTCTTGATGAAGCGGGTTTCAGTGTTTAGATTGGTGAGGTATTAGACCACTATTTCCTAGACAAGGAAGGGACAGCTTCAGACACCATGGCTGAATGAGACACCTTCTAAAAGGGGAGGGGGGATATGAAAACAGTGTATGGAGTGTGCACGGATCTGAGTGAGAAAGCGCTTGCGGCAGCAGACCGTATCGGACGGCTAGAAAGGGACTGTACGACTGATCACAGTAAGCATGCTTTCTTGCTCACCACGTGAAAAGACTATAGAGCATTAGTGGTCAGATTGTCTCATTTTGATTACAAGGTTCATTTGCGGCGAGAACTTAAACATTGTGATAAGGCTAGCCACTCACTGGCATGGTTGCTACGCTCAGAGACCCCCCTCCCCCATCCACAAACACCCATTTTCAGCTCTTCGCCTTCAGACGGGCCAGGTGGTCAACACTCAGGCAGAGATCCACAATATGTTTGGGGAGTACTACAGGGGCTTGTATGAAGCATCAGTAGAGGAGGAGCCAGAGAGGATTTCCACTTCTTACAATTCATCCATACTCCCACAGTTCGCTCTCTACAATGCCAGGAGTTGGATAGTCCGATTACTGTGGAGGACGTTAAAGAAGCAATAAAGCAGATCATCACTGGGAATGTGCCTGGTACGGAAGGGTTTCACATTGAATTCTATGCTCATGGCACCTAGTTGGCCCCTCCATTGCTGAAAGTAGATAAAATTTGGCCGCAGATCTTTACTTTTCTCCACGAGGGAAACAATAGTTGTTATCTTCCCTAAATCGGAGCATAATCCTCTAAATGTGAAGTCCAATCACCCACTGTCCTTATTAAATCTCAACTACAAGATCCTCAGCAAAGTCCTAGCCAATCGCCTGACTGTGGTGGTCTCCTCCTTGGTGCATTCAGACCACAATGATTTTATACCTGGACGCAACATGTTTGTTAAATTTCTAGTAGTTGTTCCACGCGATGGACTGGGTGAGGCGCACAGGGATGACGGGCTGCATCCCTTGACAAAAAAAAGGCGTTTGATACCTTGGGTGGCCGTATCTCATGGTGGTCCTGACCCCGTGAGATACAGCTCGGGAATGACAGCCCTCCTGAGATAGCTGGTGTAGGAAAGTTCCCCTTTTTGCAAAGGTTACCTCCCACTTTTGCCTGATTTTTGATACACTTTGATTGAATGTGCACTTGGTTCCTGCTAATCAGGTTACTAGGGCCTGTGTTCTTTCCCAAAACTGTACCTTTGTTTCCACAATTGGCACACCTCTGCCCACACAGACGTCCCTTGTAAAAGGAACCTGTGTTAACAAATGCATTGTGACTAGAGATGGACTCAGAGGGCTGCAGCATGTATTGTGGCAGCCTCAGAGACCCCTCACCAAACACATACCCCCTGCAGACAGTGTGTTTTGGTGCAGACAAAACCCAAGAGTGGACATAGCTCTCATCCCTATGTGCCATGCCCAGAACCACCGCCTGTGGCATAGGTAAATCTCCAATGTAGCAGGCCTCGCAGCCCTAGGGGAGGGTGCACTATACCCCCGGTGAGGGATTAGCTGCATGAGCAATATTCCCCTACAGTGTCTTAAGTCCACTCTTAGACATTGTAAGTGCAGTGAAGCCATACGGAGTACATGGGCTGGGAGTTTATCATTATGAACTCCACAGCTCCATGATGGCTTGACTGATGCCAGTGCCAGTGCCCGACGATGAAACATGTTTTTTCACAGAAACATGAGTGGAAGATGCAGCAGACGCCTGAGAGCCAGGTCTCGTGGGCGTGGAAGTAGTAGGTAGAGGTGAAGACACCGCAGGGGCCATAGAGAGAGACATCTTCTTCTTCTTAATGAATGGAGAGGGCAACTCCTGCACACTACTACGTTTAGAAGCTGCTTGGGAACGACCAGAAATGAGACATTCGGCATCAGAAAGTACATTATCCTTGTCCTTAAGTCTCTGAAGCCACAGTAGGAGACGGCCTTCGCTGTCCTTTAGAGTCTTTGTAGAAAAAGTTCTACAGAACTTACATTTACCCACATCATGGTCGGGGTAAAGACAGTAAATACACTTACTGTGTGGATCTTCTGAACAAAGACGTAGCTTTCCACAAGAAGAGCAAGGTCTAAAAAGAGACTTCCTACTTGAAGACATGCTGAAAACACAGGAAAAACCTGAAGAAGTAGAGAAAACTGAGCAGAGCTCAGGGAGACTCCCTTTCACACGACGTGCGGTAGAGAATCTGAGGTACTGAGCTCTGAGGAGAAGGTTCTGGAGGGCTGCTGGTGCCTGATTGGCTACAGTTTGGACCAACATAATGACAGGAATAGACTACAAGTGTTTTTTCTCTCTTCATGTATTCCTATGTGGAATTATGTCTAGGCATTTACTGCCTTTTTTCTAATGTGTATTTCATGTGTTATGTTTTACATATACATATTATTAGTATGTTATTGCTATTTTATTTACCGTTGGACTCCCACTCCGACGACGGGGAATATATTCAAGCATTTGAATCTATGAAAGACACCAATACTGGAGAACCACCTGTTTACAGGTAAGGAACAATTGTTCTTTTCCTTCCATAGGATTGCATTGCATTCTATCTATTACACTAAATGTCTATCTTTACATTTGCTAAGTTTGCTACTGTTTGATTGACATTGCCAAAGTATTTTCATTCCACAATAAAGTATTTGACAGCCTTAACAAAACAATACCTAATGCATTTGAAAAGTATTACCATTCTTAAAATTGTTACCTGCAACTGATTTCCTCCTCGTTCTAAAATAAAACCAAGTAATACCTTTGTATACCAAACAATTGTTCTTGGATACAGTCTTTGAGTGTGTGTAATCCTTTCTTGTCTGAGTGTGTACAATAAATGCTAGCACTACCCTCTGATCAGCCTAACTGCTCGACCACACTACCACAAATAGAGCTTAAAGCCACTGGAGTCGGTGCACACTATACCATACTTTGGTATAGGAAATGTAAGTGAAAACTTTTAAATCTCTCCTCCAAAGAAACCTTTCTGTCCAGAAGTGTTCCAGAGTTCTACATGTTAGCAGCAATATTTTACGTTCATGACTATCAGTGAGGATCCTAAGATGCAGCATCTGGTGGTGGTTGTGAAGGGGCGGTAAGACTCAATGATGATGGATACACCCTGGTTACGTCGGAGCCCCTTTCGATGAAGGGATAGGCCTGGGCGTAGTTTGCGTAACAGCACTACACGAAGCTTCACGTAGTATACTTTGAACTTCACGCAGTCTGCGTAGCATAACTGATAACTGTGTACTTGTCTGCACTGTGAAAAAATTGCAAAATAATTGCAAATGGCATCATCTGGCACAGTGCCAGTTATGTTAAAGCAAGTATCTCGATCTTTACATGCTAAAGCGCATATAGTACTTTCACAAAAGTGAAACAAAAAAATTAGCAAGCAGTAAGAGAGGTGATGATTTTGGGATCCTCCCTAACCTAGGGGAGAGTACCAAACAGATGCCTTGAAAACAAAAAAGCACATCTTATTGAACGATTTGGTGGTGGTCCCATCCTCCTAGGACCACCCCAAGCACAGTTATTGGCAAAAAAAACATTCCCAATCAAAGGCCCTGCAAAGCATTATGGGATCAGATTAGCAGGGGGCAGTGAATATTATATAGTATCCAATATCAAAATAATTCTACAAAGAGCTGCAGTTCAACTGGTGGTTACTAGATGTCCCTCACGAGTCAAATGCAAATGCTTGACAAAAGGGTTTCAATGGTTTTGCATTGACTCGTGAGGGACATCTAGGGACGACCAGTGGAACTGCAGCTTGATGTAAGAATAATTTCAATGCTTTGCATTTGACTCGTGTTGTTGATTTAGCTGTTACGCTACGTGATTAAGCACAGTTTTGGTACTGTACTACGTGCAATTTGCGAAGTGTGAATTAGTACAAACTTTGCATGCTCCGTTAGCGTAGCGTAGTATTGTGCCCAGGGTTAGGATGGATGCCACTGACGGCAGTCTCACTGCTGGCAGAATACTTGTCCTCCGCGATGTTGCTTTCACCTATGGAGACGGGGAGGAATGAGGTAATGGAGGAGCCGTCTATTTCATTGTTGTCATTGTCTATTTGGGTGCAGACAAGCACGTAGATGAAAAAATGTTGAATTTCTTTTGAGGCAACTCAAAATCTAGTGACAGTGACCTTTCGAACTTGTGAGCATGCTTCGTAGGAGCCGAAGTTGTCTTCTCTGTGGTTGAAGGTGCCGGACTAGAAGTCTGGGCTTTAAGAGCAGGGCCATAGGTCCCTTAGCTGCTATTGTAGTCACTGACTTCTCTGAGGCTGATGCTAGCTTCAATCTTTGTTTTTCTACACCAGAAGAAGACATGTCCACTTTTTCCGATAACGCCTTAATGGCTATCCATCTCTGGAATGGGAAACCAAAAAAAGCTTGGCAAAAAAGCTCAAACCAGCCCCCTTCTGTCCTCTGCTCGTTCTAGCTCTTTTATCAATTCATTCTCTCTCACTCTATCTTAAAACCCCGTATGCTTGCTGCTATAAGCCACAGGGAGGCTGGGAAAGAGACAAAGGGCCAGATGTAGGTGGCCAATTACCGGTCGGTAACGGCCGAATTCGGCCGTTACCGACCGGTAATTGGAATTTGAGATGTAGGGGGCATATATTTACAGAATCGGTAAATTTACCGATCGGTAAATTTACTGATTCTGTAAAATTCCGAATCGGTATTTTTACCGATTCGGTAAATTTGATATGTAGGTGGGACTCTTCTGAGTCCCACAAGCCTTACTGAATCAGTATTTTACCATCAAATCCAATTTGATGGTAAAATACCGATTCCGGTGTGCATGCACATGTGTGCATGCACACCTATGCCATATGACAGGCAGACCTGCTCTTAGGGCAGGTATGCCTGCCACATGGCACCCGAGCCTCTTTTGGGGGGGCCAGAGGGTGTCAAAGTGACACCCCCTGCACCCTTGTGAAATTCGGTATTTACCGATTCGGTAAATACCGAATCGGTAATGCCCATTCATTCCTATGGGCTTCTCCGATTCGGTATTCCAGCACATCTGGAATACCTACATACCCACCCCTCGAATCGGTAAAATTCGGTAATTATGAATCGGTAAATCAATCCTACCTACATCTGGCCCAAAGGCTTCAGCAGCGTCCCTGAGTTTCCAAAAACGGCAATGGCTCCAGCCCACTGGGATAATGCCCGCCTGAATAAAAGCCCAGTCCAGGCCTGCTTCAGTATCTGTGCTGAACGCTAGAAAAATGGCACCCAGGTTGCAAACAGTAGATATGTGTTTTGTGTTTGTAGGTCATACATATATAACAAAATAGTTATTTACCAGTAAGAGTAGTTTTGCAGCTTGAAGATTTTTCTGGATTCACATGCCGTGCATTATTCTGCTATCTAGTGGTGGGATCCAGAATAGTCCTTGTATTTCTTTCTTGTTTTTGGTCGCTGTCGACCATCATTTGGTACCAGGTACGTCTCCTGTGTGACGTCAGACTGCGCCCTGGAGGTCGTTGCGCGTGGTAGCCGTCTTCGGATTCTTTTATCTGTTTGTGTTCTTAGTTAGAAGTCCTGTCAATGGTTATCTAGATAATTACTGTAAATCTCTTCACCATCCGTTTGTTCTCCTCGCAGGGGAGGTCGGGTAGGTCCTTTGTGAATCCAGAAAATTCTTCAAGCTGCAAAACTACTCCTGCTGGTAAGTAACCATTTCGTTTTGCAGAGGGAAACCTTTCCTGGATTCACATGCTGTGCATCAGATTACGTAGCGGTTTCTCCCATCTTGGGGAGGCTGTGGTAAGAGGAAGACTCTGCAAACAGGTGTTAGAGTACTCTCTGTCCTCTCTGTGCTTCCTTATTCATTTGTATGTCCACACAATAATGCTTTGTGAACGGGGTGTGGTGATGCCCTTGCAGCTGCTGCACATATATTGTCTATGGGCACATTGGCCACAAATGCCATGGTTGATCCCTTCTTTCTTGTGGACTGAGCTGTTGGCTGTGTTGTTAATTCCTTATTAGCGGTGGCATAGCAAATTTGGATAGCTTGGACTATCCATCTTGAGATTATTGCTGTTGTGACAGGCGATCCTGTGTTGGTGTGTACTTAGGCCACAAACGACTGTTTGGATTTTCGCGTTTGTTCTGTTCTTTGTAAGTAGTGAAGTTGTGCCCTCCTTACATCCAGGGTATGGAGGCTTTTTTCTCCCTTAATCTTTTGGGTTTTTGAAGATGATCGGGAAGAGGATATTTTGGTCTAAGTGGTATTTTTATACCATTTTTGGCAGAAACTTTGGGTTTGTTTTTCAAATTACCATGTCCTTGTGTTTTTGCATGTATGGTTCCTGTATGGTTAATGCTTATAATATGCTTATTCTCCGTAAGGATGTTATGGCAATGAGAAAGGGTGTGTTTAAGGCGATGTGCTTGAGTTCTGCCTAATGCATGGGCTCAAACAGTTTTGTCATTAGTTGCGGGAGCGCGGTATTTAGCATCCACATGGGCACTGGTGCTGTTCGAGGGGGTGCATGACTGGCCTTGTGAAGAAGCTTTTGCTTTCCCTCATAGTTGCTACGATAGCAGTGAGATGCACCTTTATGCTTGAGTAGTTCATGTGGCTGTCCAGTAGATGATCGCTGTTTCTTGTGTGGTGGTTGAATTTATGTGGTTCTTAGCTACGCACCAGGAGGTGTAGCACTCCCATTTTGCGACATTGCATTTCTTGTAGTTTGCTTTCTTGCTTCCTTAAGGATTTCCATTGTTCATTGAGGCAGGTTGAGGTGGCCAAACTCTACGTATTCAGGTGCCAGGCGGCTAGTTGCAGCGGCTTTGGCTCTGGGTGGAAGATCTGGCCCTGTTGCACTGTCAATAGGTCCTTCTATGTTTTGATCTTGATTATCCTTCCCCTGGACAGTTCTAACAGGCTTGAGTATCATGTCTGTCTTGGCCTTTGCGGGGCAATGAGGATTAGGTTTGTTATTGGTTGTCTTGTCCTTTCTAGCACCCTTTGCATTAGGGATATTGGAGGAAAAGTGTATGCAAATGTCCCTGACCAGTTTAGTGACAGGTCATTCTCTCTTGACAGGTGTTGTGGAAATCTCGAGGCAAAGAACTGCCATTTCTTGTTCTGTATTGTTGCAAACAGGTCTTTCACTGATGTTCCCCAGAGATTGAAGATATATAGTACTGTTTTGTGGTTCAGCTCCCATTTGTGGGAACAGTTTTCTGTCTGCTGACGGATGTGTATGGTGTCTTACCTTATTAGTCTTCTTCCCTGTGTCGCTCACCTTCTTGGGGTCGGGTGGTTTCTTGGAGTCTCCTTCCAGAACTTTGATGTCCAATCCCTCGTGCGTCGACTCTGCTGACATTCCCTGGTCCTCGTTGTCACTGGACAGGCCCAGGTCCTTAAGAAAAATATTCTTCGATGTTTGAAACATGGTGGCATAGTGGTCCTCTCTCGGTTTTCGACTAGGAACATCGCACAGGCCTCACAGTCCTTGTCTTTATGGTCCTTCGGTAGGCAGAGGTTGCACAGGTCGTGTGGATCGCGTTGTGCCAACTTGTGGTGGCAATCAGGGCAGAACTTATAAGGGGTATATTCCATGGCCCCTACCTCACCATTTGTCGACCTTAGAGGTCTTCCTTGTTGATCCCGGAGTCCTATTCTTATCTCTGGTTGAGACATCGATGTTCGGTGTAATTCTCGGGAACCTTTTCCGGCCTTTTTTTCTTTCCAGGATATCCTGAAAAAACATTGGCGCTTCCGGTCTTGCTTTCAGACCCAAAGGTGGAAAAAAGAATCTGAAGATGGCTACCACGCGCAACGACCTCCAGGTCACCGTCTGACATCACACAGGGGACGTATCTGGCACCAAATGGTAGTTGACAGCGCCCAAAAACAAGGGTAAAGAAAAACAAACCAGCACTATTCCAGACCCAACCACTAGATGGCGGAATAATGCACAGCATGTGAATCTAGAAAAGGATTCATGCTGCAAAATTGCTTTTTGTCACATGAATACAGACCTTTAAGAAAGGCTTTTTCTCAGGTGCCTCAGCCATAATCCACTTTGGGTTGTAAAATGGTACATTAGACATGCTGCAGAAAATCTGGCAGTTCGAAGTCTTTGGAATTGTACAGTTCTCGGTCCTGTCACCTGATTGCTCAAAATTCAGGTCATATAATGAGGTTGATTGACTGAATGTAGTTCAAGCCTGCTGTAATTTTATTGAACGTGTATGTGAGTTGCCTACCAAGTGTTTTCAACAGGACGACAGGGGAATAATTCAAGCGAACAAGTATATCGTTACCGAAGGTAAGTAATTTGTTCATCTGAAAGAAACAGTTAGTTATAAATTCCTTACCTTAGAATAGATATCCTAGCAATACTAACCCCGGTGGTGGGTCTGCGAAACAAGATCACACAAGAAAGTCCTGGAGAACAGAACGGCTAAAGAAGCAGTCTCTCTGGACCTGGCTGTCCAGGCAGTATTATTTGGTGAACGTGTGCAGCGATGCCCATGTGGCTGCCTGACATATGTCATTCAGAGGGACTCCTTGTCCCAAAGCAGTAGTATCTGCCGTCTCCCTGGTGGAATGCGTGCGTAGACCCACTGGAGGCTCCTTTTTAGATAGAGAATAGCAGGCTTTAATAAACAAAACGACCCATCTAGAAATGGTCCGCTTGTGTACGGCCAGACCTTACTTGGCGCCCACGTAGCCAACAAAGAGTTGGCATCCACCCAGAACTGTTTTGTGCGAACCAGATAGAAGGAAAGGGCACGTTTTGGGTCTAGGCGGTGGAGCCTCTCTTGCTCTTTAGAAGGATGCGGAAGCGGAAAGAAGGTGGGCAAAGTGATGGTCTGCCCGATGTGAAAGGACGTTACCACCTTGGGAAGAAGATGGAGGAGTTCTTAGTACAACCTTGTCCGAATGTACAGCCAGAAAAAGAGGTTTGGATGAAAGAGCCTGGAGCTTATTCACTGTTCTGGCAGATGTGATGGCTACCAGGAAAGCAGTCTTAATAGTTAAAAGTCGTAAATGACATTTGTAAAGCAGCGCACATCAGATAGGTCAAGACCAAATTCAAGTCCCACTGAGGGCATTACGAAGAGGATAGGAGGAAAGAGATGAGTAATGCCTTTTAAGAAATGATTTACAACCGGGGACTTGAAGAGATCAGGCTGATCATGAAGCCTTAGAAAGGCGGAAATGGCGGAGAGATAGCCCTCACTAGTGCCCAGAGCAGAGCCCTGCTGGGCCAAAGAAAGGAGGAACAAGAGAACCTCAGAAAGAGGGGCAGAAAGGGTATCCACAGCCTTTGGTGCGCACCATGCCACAAATTAGTTCCATCGACAGGCGTATACCGTCTTAGTGGAGGGACGCCTGGCTGCCAAGATTACATCACAGACTTCAGGAGGCAAGTCAAACAACGTCAACTGCCGCCGCTCAATCTCCACGCAAGGAGGTGGGGGCTGCTCAGGTTCAAGTGGAGGGCCGTCCCCTGCTGCTGCGACAGAAGATCCTCCCGAAGAGGCAGTCGAATCAGAGGATTGATGGCCATGTTGAGTAGCTCGGGATACCAGACTCTTCGTGCCCAATCCGGAGCCACAAGAATGACTTGGGCCCGGTCACATTTGATCTTCTTAAGCACTCTGGGCAGAAGCGGTATAGGAGGAAAGGCGTACTACGGAGCGCAACTCCTCTCTCGACGAAAAGCGCCGCCTAGTGACTGCCGCCTTGGAAATTCCTATGCGCAGAATTGCTGCAGGAGGCCATCAGGCCCAGCAGCCAGAGGGTCATCCTGAGCGAAACCCAGGGTAAGGGCTGAAAGATTGGAATCATAGCTCGAATATCCCGGTCTCGCTGCTCGGGAGTATAGACCCGAAACCGCGTTGTATCCAGAACCGCTCCGATGAAGAGGAGCTTCTGAGAGGGCAGCAGGTGTGACTTTGGCACGTTGATGGGGAACCTCAGCGAATGCAGGAGGTCGCCATAGTCTGGAGGTGGGAGATAACAGCCTGGGGCGAGCTGGCCTTCAACAACCAGTCATCGAGATCGGGGAAGACTGGAACCCCTCATCTGCGTAGATGAGCTGCAACCACTGCCATCACTTTTGTGAACACCTGAAGGGTGCTGATAAGACTGAAGGGGAGCACGGTAAACTGAAAATGCTCATGGCCTACCATGAACCGTAAGTAGCGCCGGTGGGCCAGCAGGACGGGGATGGAAAATAGGCATCCTGCAGGTCCAACGCTACCATCCAGTCTCCAGGGTCGAGGGCAGACAAGACCTCAGCTAAAGTCAACATTTTAAACTTCTCCTTCCGGAGGAAGCGATTGACGCTCCTGAGGTCCAAGATAGGATGCAGGCCCTTGTCCTTTTTGGGTACCAGGAAGTAGTGGGAATAGCAACCACAACCCACTTCTGAGACAGGAATGCACTCAACGTTTCCCTTGGCCAAGAGAGCCGAAACTTCCTATTGGAGAAGACCCAGGTGATCCTCCGACATGCTATGGTACAGAGGTGGCATGGCTGGAGGGGTAGTCTCGCAGGGGAGGAAGTAGCCCCTTCGGACAATCTGCAAAACCCACCTGTCCAACGTGATGGTGCGCCAGTGGGGGAGGTGATGGCGGATCCCGACGCCCGCTGGCATTTGATGGACCAGAAAGGTTGGACTAGGAAGGTTTGGAGGTGGAAGCAGGGGGGAGGGGGTTGGGTTGGTGGACTAGCCCGCTCGCTGGCTCCCAGAATCACGGCGGTGGTTGCCACGTCCCCACAAAGGTTGTGCAGCTTGCGCCGGCCTGTGGCCCTGGGTGGGACGTAGTGGGGTACC
Source organism: Lissotriton helveticus (assembly GCF_964261635.1). NCBI lineage: Eukaryota > Metazoa > Chordata > Amphibia > Caudata > Salamandridae > Lissotriton > Lissotriton helveticus. The sequence continues at coordinate 5,098,492 of NC_136066.1, forward strand.
CCTTCCGTAGCCGAAGGACTTGGCCGTAGCCCTTAAGTCCTTGAAACGCTCTAGAGCGTGGTCTGCTTTGTCGCCAAAAAGGTGACGGCCATCAAAGGGCATGTCTAGAAGAGCGCTCTGGACATCCCCAGAAAAGCCAGTCAATCTGATCCAGGCGTAGTGAGAAGGGCTACCGGCGTGGAATTCGTCCTGCCTAGAGAGTCAGCAGTATCCAGCCCACAGCGGATGGTAAACTTTGCTGCATCTCTCCCTGCAGCAACGGCCTGGGAGAGGACAGCCCGGGCCTCCTCTGGACACTGAGGCAGCACTTGCGCAACGGTTTCCCACACAGAGTGGAAATAACGCCCCAATAGAAATGCAGTGTTTACCGACCACAGTCCCAAGCTGGCGGAAGAAAAACCTTCTTCCCAAGATGATCCAGCTTCTTGGATTCCCTATCTGGTGGTGTGTTAGGGAATGCGCTCTCGGTAGTAGAAGCTTGGACCACCAAGCTCTATGGGGTGGGGTGTTGCAAAAAAGGAAAGTGGGGTCGCCCGGGGCCGGGCCGTGGTGTCGGGCAACCATCTTATCCACGGGAGCCCCCCGTGTTGGGCCTGGACCAAGTGCCCAAAAGGATGTCGATCAGGGCCTCATTGAACGGCAGCAGGGGCTCCGAAGAACTCTCTCTTGGCTGAAGCACCTCTGTCAGGAGGTTAGTCCTGAATACCACCGTAGGGAGCTCGAGGTTGAAAGCCTCAGCCACCCTACGCAACACCACTGCCTAAGACGCTCCCTCCTCTGTAGCCACAGTAGGAGGAGACAACATGCCAAGGTCTGGGGAGGTATCCAGACCACTGGCATCCCCCCAGGTGCTCTCTCCAGTCCTTTTCGTACTCTAACTGGTCTGACAAAGGGTCCCCAGACCTCTCCCAGTCTTCCTCACCCTCCTCTGGCTGCCAGGTTGGCTGAAAATGGCCAGGGTGGAACACAGGGGCAAAGGTAGCCATCTGCGCCGGATCCAGGGTCGGCCGGCGCAGGTCCAGCTCCGTGTTCACATCAGGTTGGAAGCCAGGGTCGACACCGGCTGGGGGTCTAGGCGGCGTCGGTAGCGGAAGCCGTGCCGGTCGAGTCTGCGCCGGTGCAGGTGTCACAAGGTCGACCGGCGCCGATCCGGGGCCCTGTGGCGCCGGGGCTGGTCTAGGGCCCCCAACCGAGTCTACGGGGCCTGAAGGTGCGCCGCCACAGTTGGGCTGCCCAAAGATGGCCTGCATGGCTTCGTAAAACTGACTAAGTTGGGCAGGGGTCTTTCCAGGTCCCGGAAAGGGAAGGAAACTTTGAGTCGGCCCTTCAGACTATGCACGCAGAGCCGCAGGAGTGGCACCACCCACATCTTTCGTCACGTCAGCCGACCGACGGGAAGAAGTCGAAGAGCTTCTTCAACTTGTTCTTGTGCTTCGACTTACCGGACCCAGAGTGCGAAGACTTGGATGACGAGTGGTGATGGCTCCGCGACCGTTCCCTCAACCTTCCTCACGACTGGGACCTTGAATGGCATGGAGCTGACTGCCAGCACCCAAGATGCTTTCGGGACCGCTCCAGCAAAGACTACGGAGCTATGGTCCGGCAGTCGGAGCACGACTTGGGGGTCATGGTTGTGCTCCAGGCAAAAGACGTCGACAAAAGTTGCTCAAAAAGTTCAGTCAAAAAGTGACTGGAGGTACTGCTCTGTGGATCTGCGCTGGCTGGTGCGGAAAAAAGAAAGAATTGAGATGACGTGAGGGCGGTGTGGATAAGTTACTTACCTGTAATCCTAGTTCTCTTCCAGGGGTATCCTCATCAAAGTCATAAGCACTGAATATTCCCGCCCATGTGCGGGACCCCGGAAACAATATAAAAATATATATGTAAATCCCATATAAACAGCCCCACATGTGTGTATGCACATATATAATTTTTTCTCACACAAATGCAGCCCCAAAACTGATGCTAAACAATGTAATTACTCATACATGCACTGAAATTAGCAAGGAAATAAACACATTAGATCAAATAGCCCTCGAACTTTGTGTTTTAATGAGCAAAAATACTCATAAATCCTGAAAATTGCTATTAAATAGACATTGTTAGCCACAGGCTGCATTGAAAAGCAATTACATAACAAGCATTTACAATGCAATAGGTCGCGCAGCATTAAAGTTTGAGCTATTGGCATTGTATATTACAATGTGTTGCATTAATTTGTTATCAAACTCTGAATTGTTTTATAAAGATTGATTGCAAACTGTCAAATGTTGCTGAATAGTAAGCAACGTTGTGAATAATATTGTTTGCTGGTCATCCTTGGGTACCAGAGTACTTCACTTGAGGCAGAGGTATTATCTTTAGACTACAGGTGCCGGTGCCGCTTGAGCTAGAAACAGGGCCAGCCACTCACTACTCTGCACTCACTACTCACTACTCTGCACTCACTACTCACTACTCTGCACTCACTACTCTGCACTCACTACTCTGCACTCACTACTCTGCACTCACTACTCTGCACTCACTACTCTGCACTCACTACTCACTACTCTGCACTCACTACTCTGCACTCACTACTCTGCACTCACTACTCTGCACTCACTACTCTGCACTCACTACTCTGCACTCACTACTCTGCACTCACTACTTACTACTCTGCACTCACTACTCTACTCACTACTCACTACTTACTACTCTGCACTCACTACTCTACTCACTACTCACTACTCTACTCACTACTCACTACTCTACTCACTACTCACTACTCTGCACTCACTACTCTGCACTCACTACTCACTACTCTGCACTCACTACTCTGCACTCACTACTCACTACTCTGCACTCACTACTCGGCACTCACTACTCACTACTCTGCACTCACTACTCTGCACTCACTACTCTGCACTCACTACTCACTACTCTGCACTCACTACTCTGCACTCACTACTCACTACTCTGCACTCACTACTCTGCACTCACTACTCACTACTCTGCACTCACTACTCTGCACTCACTACTCTGCACTCACTACTCACTACTCTGCACTCACTACTCTGCACTCACTACTCTGCACTCACTACTCAGCACTCACTACTTACTACTCTGCACTCACTACTCTACTCACTACTCAGCACTCACTACTTACTACTCTGCACTCACTACTCTACTCACTACTCAGCACTCACTACTTACTACTCTGCACTCACTACTCTACTCACTACTCTACTCACTACTCACTACTCTACTCACTACTCACTACTCTGCACTCACTACTCTGCACTCACTACTCACTACTCTGCACTCACTACTCTGCACTCACTACTCACTACTCTGCACTCACTACTCGGCACTCACTACTCGGCACTCACTACTCACCACACTCACTCTGCACTCAGCACTCACTACTCTGCACGCACTACTCTGCACTCACTACTCACTACTCTGCACGCACTACTCTGCACTCACTACTCTGCACTCACTACTCTGCACTCACTACTCTGCACTCACTACTCTGCACTCACTACTCTGCACTCACTACTCTGCACTCACTACTCTGCACTCACTACTCGGCACTCACTACTCGGCACTCACTACTCGGCACTCACTACTCGGCACTCACTACTCGGCACTCACTACTCGGCACTCACTACTCGGCACTCACTACTCGGCACTCACTACTCGGCACTCACTACTCACTACTCTGCACTCACTACTCACTACTCTGCACACTCACTCTGCACTCACTACTCTGCACACTCACTCTGCACTCACTACTCTGCACTCACTACTCACTACTCTACTCACTACTCACTACTCTACTCACTACTCTACTCACTACTCTACTCACTACTCTACTCACTACTCTGCACTCACTACTCTGCACTCACTACTCTGCACTCACTACTCTGCACTCACTACTCTGCACTCACTACTCTACTCACTACTCTACTCACTACTCTACTCACTACTCTGCACTCACTACTCTACTCACTACTCTACTCACTCTGCACTCACTACTCTGCACTCACTACTCACTACTGTGCACTCACTACTCTGCACTCACTACTCACCGCTCTGCACTCACTACTCACTACTCTGCACTCACTACTCTGCACTCACTACTCACTACTCTGCACTCACTACTCACCACTCGGCACTCACTACTCTGCACTCACTACTCTGCACTCACTACTCTGCACACTCACTCTGCACACACTCACTCTGCACTCACTCACTCTGCACTCACTCACTCTGCACACTCACTACTCTGCACACTCACTACTCTGCACACTCACTACTCTGCACACTCACTACTCTGCACACTCACTACTCTGCACACTCACTACTCTGCACACTCACTACTCTGCACACTCACTACTCTGCACACTCACTACTCTGCACACTCACTACTCTGCACTCACTACTCTGCACTCACTACTCACTTACTACTTTTTAGTTCCATCTTTAGTGCCCTTTAGTATTCGGTGGTTCCGTGCAACAAGGGTAAGAACACCGCCTTCATTCTTTGAGTCAGGCTAGCCTTAAAACTTCAAGAGCCTGAGCTCCTAACATATCTTCACTAAAGGGTCGGGTCTGGTATATCACAAGCTGAGGGGTCCGTTTTCTAGAGGTACGCGTGGTGGCTTGGGTACGATTTGCGATGGCCAACATTTTATTAACTTACGAGAGTAGCGTCACCAAGTTTTAAAATGTTAATACCCACAGGGCGAGACATTTCTACTCCTTCACGCCGACAACTCTTTGGTACCCCGGGGGTGCCAACTAGAGCTCAATTCTGTTTTTCGTGAGAAGTCCTGCCTCCTCGTGCTTATGTCAGTCAGGCCCTCGAGCGCGCTCTCGTTTCTCCTCCCTCCTCCCCTTACCTCCTCCCGCAAGCTCGGCCCCTGCCTCCCACCGCTTTCCTCGGCAAGCCGCTCGGTGCCGCCCCCCTGCAGTCGGTGGAAGCGCACTGCAGCTGCCCCACTCCCCGCGCCTCTCGATGTGAGCCTCCCGGCGGAGCTCGCTCGCTCTCCCGGTTTCATTTCCGTGGGATCTGTTCCTTCACATCTGAGCGCGCATCCGGCTCGGCGCCGCTGGAAAGGTAAAGCCGCAGCCGGAGCTTGGGAGGGAGCTGGGCTGGTGTTCGGGGAGCAAGGATAGACGAGGGATTGCCCCAGGGGTGGAGGCGGGAAAAGAGGACACACGCAATGTAAATAAATCCACTTACCGTCATCTGCAATTTCACGAAGCACTTCCCAGGAGACAGCGCCTGGCCGCAGCGCTCGTTCGCGTGCGCGTGTCACTTTCAAATCGCCTCCAAGGCGAAGCGCGCGGCCAGGACTGTCTCCTGGGAAGCACACATGCCGACAAAAGGGGCTCGGCGGAGACGCGCTTCGCGCGGCTAGCCGAGACCTAAAAAATGAAAGCATTTTCAACAAAAACTGGCACCGTGCCTTTAAGGCAGCCATGACCCCTGGGTTCCCATCATGCCTCAGGGGTGACAGTTAGGTCAGTTGTTCTTTGTATAACCTTGATGTCAGGGCTCAACCATAAGCCAGAAACACACAAATCTCATTTACCTGGGGAGGCGGGTGGGTTGCTTATGACTTTGATGACGATACCCCTGGAAGAGAACTAAGATTACAGGTAAGTAACTTATCCTTCTCTTCCAGGGGATCCTCATCAATAGTCATAAGCACTGAATAGAATAGCAAGCCCATCAACCCCCTGCAGGTAAATGAGAAATACATGACCCAACCAAAACCAGCGTAACAGCCAAGAAACTCAGCCGTTAAACAGATTCCGCAAAGAGGCCTGGCCTACCTGGATATCTGCTCTAGTGTCAGAATCAAGACAGTAATGTCTGGTAAATGTATGGACGGACCTCCAGGTCGCCGCCTTACAGATCTCAGACATGGACACATTATGGAGAAAAGCTGAAGTCGCAGCTCTACCTCAGGTGGAATGTGCCTTAGGAGAAAAACCTAGAGTCTTCAGCGGCAATTGGTAGGCAAACTTGATACACAAAACTATCCATCTTGAAATAGAACATTTCGAGGATGCACAACCTGGTCTGATCGATCCATAGTTGACAAATAGTTGATCAGACTTACGTATAGACTTGGACTTATCCAGATAGAATTTTAATACCCTTTTCAGGTCCAAAGAATGCAAAGCCCTTTCAGCTGGAGTAGAGGGATCGGGAAAGAAGGTGGGCAGAGAAATGGTCTGATTTACATGAAAATCTGACACCACTTTAGGAAGAAAAGACGGATGCGTCCTCAGTACTACTCTATTCAAGTGAAACACAGTATAGGGTTCCTTAGAACAGAGAGCTTGAATTTCGCTCACCCTACGAGCCGACGTGATTGCTACCAAAAAAGCAGCTTTCCAGGAAATATGCTGCAAACTAGCTGTATGAATGGGCTCAAAAGGAGGACCCATTAATTTTGATCGCACCAGGTTCAGCCTCCAGGGCGGGGAAGGAGGACGCACTGGAGGGTACACTTTTTTCAACCCTTGCAGGAAGTCCTTTACAGCTGGAAGCTGGAAAAAAGAAGGTTGTGAAGGTGACCGCCTATAAGCTGTTATAGCCGCTAAATGCACCTTAATAGAATTAAACATTAGACCTGCTTAATCTAGATATAATAAATAAGGAAGAACGACTTCTTCCTGACCCTTAATAGGATGATGACCATTCTGCACACACCACATATAGAAGCGCTTCCATTTACAGGCATAAGAATGTCTTGTGGAAGGATGTCTCGCTTCCTTCAAGATGGACTTGCAGTCCTGAGGCAATCCTAGATGGCTGTATTGTATGACCTCAGGAGCCATGCTGCCAAGCTCAGTGACGGAAGGTTGGGACGGTGAATCCTCCCGTTCATTTTGGATAACAGGTCCGGCCTGCATGGCAGTCTCCTGTGAGGTGTTACTGACAGATGAAGCAGGTCCGTGTACCACCATTGCCTCGGCCGGTCGGGGGCAATGAGGATCATCATTAGCGCCAGGATGCCCGTAGGGTTGCAGAGCACTCTACAAATGCCATAAATAAATAAATAAATATCATTGTGCACGAGTGTGTCAGCTTGCTCACCACCTTCTGGATCAACGGAAGGGGTGGAAAGGCGTACACAAATTCCCCTGACCAGTCGATCAAAAGGGCATTCCCTTTCGATCCTGGACGGTAAAATCTAGAGGCGAAGTCTCGGCATTTGATGTTCTCGTCGTCTGCGAACAGATCTATGGTGGGACGACCCCAAGACTGGAAGATGTCTTCGACTACCTCGTCGTTGAGAACCCAATCTTCTCTGTCTACGAAGTGCCGACTTAGCGCCTCTGCCCTCACATTCTGTTCTCCTGGGAGGATGACTGCTGTGACTGACAACTTGTGAGCCAGAAGCCAATGCCAGATGCGCCGGGCTTCCAATGAAAGAGTCCGTGAGCGTGTTCCCCCCCTGCTTGTTCAAGTAGTACATCGTGGTGGTGTTGTCCGTTTGTACAAATACTGATGTTTCTTGAATCGAGGGCAGGAACCCTTTGAGAGCTAGGTGGACTGCTCTCAACTCCAACATGTTGATGTGGTAAGTACATTCCTTGGGGGACCACAGACCTTGCACCTGTGCGCCGCCCAGCTTTGAAGAGAAGCGTCGGTGATCAACGTCTGTGCAGGAGGAGGTTGATGGGACAGAACTCCCACCTGCATATTCTGCTTCTTTGTCCACCACGGAATGGAGGCTTCAGCTGTTTCTGACAGAGTAATCTGGTTTCCCAGCGAGCTGACTGTTGGTCCCACTTGTCCTTCAGATCCTGCTGAAGAGGACGCATCCGAAGCCTGGCATTCGGGACCAGAAAGATGCATGAAGCCATCGACCCTAGCAGGGAGGCAATTCTTCGCACTTTCTGAACCTTGTTGCGAAGAAGCAGCTGACACTTCTGAGTTATAGAACACGGTCTCTCCTCCAAAGGAAACACTTTTCCTACCTCGGAGTCTAGCAGAGCTCCTAGGAAGTGAATCTTCTGGGTGGGCTGAGAGACTGACTTGCTGAAGTTGACATGTAATCCCAACCGCTGACAGAGTTCGATGCAGGTCTGGAATTGATTTCTTACACTGCCTGGGGAAGGACCTTTCAATAGCCAATCATCCAGATATGGGTAGACCAAAACCCCCTGTTGCGTAGTGCGGCCGCTACCCCTGCGACACACTTAGTGAATACTCGGGGAGCTGACTTCAACCCAAACGGAAGGACCTTGAACTGGTAGTGAGAGGTCCCCACCCGGAACCAAAGGAATCCTCTGTGTTTGGTGTGTATCGGGACATGAAAGTAGGCATCTTGTAGGTCCAGCGAACACATCCAATCTCCCCTCCTGAGATGTCGATATATTTGATGAAGCGCCAACATGCAAAACTTTTCTTTCTTGATATGCAGGTTGAGTGCTCTCAAGTCCAGAATGGGTCTGTATTCTGTCTTTTGGCCCTTTTTTCTGACCAAAAAATATCGGAAGTACACTCCTTTCCCCCTTTGAGCGTTTGACACCCTCTCGATGGCTGACTTCTCGAGGAGGATAGCTACTTCCTTTTTCAAAAGGTTTAGCTGATGATTTGATGTTGGCATTGGAGGAACGGGTGGAGGCAGGTGTTTGAAACGAAGACAATATCCATTCTGAAGTGTAGTCAACTCCCATTGGTCTTGTGTGATGCTTTGCCACTCTGTCATATGATGCACGACGCTTCCCCCCACTGGAGTGGTTAACGGCGCTGGGGGAAGGAAGGACTCATTGCTTCGACTGGGACTTGTTGGAATTGTTGCCCTGGCGCTGATTTCCACCTCCTCTGGAATTGCGCTTGCCTCTGAACTGAGACTTCTGCTGCCCCTGCTGGTCCTGACCCTTCTGCCAGTGAGGGGTTTGAACCCTCTGTTTAGAAGAGCCCTTATTGTAGGAGCGATACTTCTTCCGAAATTCTTTCTTCTTCCCAAGCCCTACGGCTTTAAGAGTGTCCAACTCTGATTTCATTCGCTGCATTTCTTCGTCAGTACTTGCCCCAAACAAAGATGTTCCTGAAAATGGCAAGTTCAGGATTCTAGCCTGAGCCTCTGGTTTTAAGGCTGTAAGGCGCAGCCAGGAGGACCTTCTGGCAGATATCCCATGCGCATAGCCATGCGCTGCGATGGTAGCTCCGTCCGCTGCGGCGCCGATTATCTGATTGGAGACCTGACTGCCCTCCAAGAGAATCTCCTCAAAATCCTTTCGGTCGTCTTGCTGGAGTTTTTTGACAAAACGATGCAGAGAATCCCACAGGGATATGTCTTAAGGCCCCAGGAGGGATTCCGCATTCGATACCTTGAAAAATGAGGCTGAGGTGTTACAGACTCTTCTCCCCCATGAATCCTGAGATTGACTTTCCTTATCCGGAGGCACTGTGGAGGAGGAAGCTACCGCACTGGATTTTCTCGCCGCTGCTATAATCACCGAGTCTGGTGGTGGGTTGGCCCTGAGGAAAAGAGGGTCCCCTGGCGAGCTGTACTTTTTGAGAATCCTCGCTGGGGCTGCCTTGATCATCGCTGGGGTGAGGAATACCTCCATCACGGGTTCTATAATCCCGGGTACCAAAGGTAACAGAGGTTTGGGTGCAGATCTGTGAAGCAACGTTTCAAAGATCATCGAGGTCTTGACTTGAGGAGTTGTCATGGGCACTCCCAGTTTCAGAGCACCTCTGCCCAAAATGTCTTGAAAAGTGAAAATATCGTCTATTGGAGATATTCTCGATGGAGGACTGTCCGTCAAGGTCGGAGAATAATCTCTATGAGAGCGGGTCAGGGAAGACGTAAAAGTAGTTGGAGATCTGTGTTCCCGTCTCCTGCTCCTAGAACTTCACCTACTGGAGCGCACCTGGGAGCGCGATCGTTCTCTGGGCTGCAAAACTTGCCTGCCTTGATCCGCTTGCAACCTGGTCGCTGTTTGCTTGTCTGGAGCCCCGTGATTAAGAGGCCTATTCCATCTTGGAGATAGCCTCAGGCGACTTCTGTGTGTGCTCTGCCGGGGGTGGCAAATCCGTCTGCTCATGCCGCGAAAGTGCAGGAGAATGCCTTGACCTCTCACTGTCGGAGGAATAGATAACCACATCTGGCGATCTATTACGGTGAGACGAACGAGAGCCTGAAGAGGATCATGACAGGCTCAGTGGAGACGTGTTTCCTCTTGAAGGGTGCTTAGAAGGAGATCTTGTGTGGCTCCGAGAAGCACGATCCTCCGAAACTCTCATCCTTTTAGCAGCACTGCTCATAGTCACTGGAGAATGTTCTATTGATCTAGACCTTCTCCCTGAGACGGATTCTCCTTCCGCAGCTACAGCTGACCTTGGAGACCTCTGTTGTGACCGAGGTCTATGACCTGGCGACGGAGTTGGCAAACTCCGCGTCGTGGTGTGCTTAGACGCTGTGGATTGGGACTGCGCCGGGGGTTGATGAACTCCCTCCGGAGTCTTGTGTCCCGAAGATGACCTCCTCTGGGAACGTGAGAGAGAGACTTGCCTCGACGACAGATGTGCCGACGTCGAACGTCGGTGGTGCGATGTCGACGGAGACATTCTCGACGTCGAGCGCTGGTGACTGGGCAACGACGGAGGTTGCTTCGACGTCGAAAGTCTCTCGACGCTGCACGTCTCCCTGTTGACGGCAGCGGAGGTACCTTGTCTCTTCACGCTGAAGTCTTCTTCGTCGAAGGAAGGTGACTCGTCTTCACCGTCGTCGACGGCATCTTCTAAGCCGATCCTGACGCCGAAGGCGAACAAGTCAGAACTTCTCTCGACGTCGACCGCGTCTTTCGTTTTTTCTGCCTCTTAGGCATAAATCCTTATCCGCTCTCTATCTTTGAGAGTTCTTCTGGACAAAGTCTTACAGTGTTGACAGGTATCTGCAGAGTGTGTCTCAGGGAGACAGAGGATACACAAAGGATGTGTATCCGTCCTGGCCTTCTTCTTCCCACAGGAAGGGCAGTTGTCAAAAAGAGAAGGCATTTTGGCAAAAATTATCCTCTTTTGAAGCTCAAAAAATGCAGCACTAACTCTCTAAGGTTAAAAACCGTCAAGTGAAAGCAAAAATTGAAGAAAAACACCAATAATGTTTGACAGAAAGTCAAAAAAGGTGGGAGCTGTTAAACCAGGGTCCTGACAGAAGGAGCCGGAAAGAACAACTGACCTATCTGTCACCCCTGAGGCATGATGGGAACCCAGGGGTCATGGCTGCCTTAAAGGCACGGTGCCAGTTTTTGTTGAAAATGCTTTCATTTTCTATGCTATTGCTTTTCAATGCAGTCTGTGGCTAACAATGTCTATTTATTAGCAATTTTCTTGATTTATGAGTATTTTTGCTCATTAAAACACAAAGTTCAAGGGCTATTTGATCTAATGTTTTTTTTTATTTCTTTGCTAATTTCAGTGCATGTATGAGTAATTACATTGTTTAGCCTCAGTTTTGGGGCTGCATTGGTGTGAGAAAAAATGATATATGTGCATACACATATGCGGGGCTGTTTATATGTGATTTACATATATATTTTTATATTGTTTACGGGGTCCCCGCACGTGGGCGGGAATATTCAGTGCTTATGACTTTGATGAGGATCCCCTGGAAGAGAACTAAGTAGCTACCGCGACATCATCCTGGCGACCACGACGCCAATGACGGATGCGGAGCCGACCGACGCCACCTTCCGACGAGCAGAGGTACTGCTGACAAAAGACTTTCCGGATCCAGTCTGACGCCTGGGGGTAATTCTAAGGTAAGGAATCTAGAAAAGGTTTTTTTCAGATATGTGAACTCACTATACACCAACAGGCTAGAACCCTTGAGTCCAATAGCAAATACCTTCTGACAGTGCCGAAGATCAGCACTGTCAGAAATGGTGGTAGATCTTTCTCCCGGATGGCCCCTGAAACTTGGAATACACTATCTTTATCCCTCCGCCTGGAAACAGACCACAAGAAGTTCCGTAGACTCCTTAAAACTTGGCTATTCTAGCCCAGTCCTCTCCATCTGGCTGTCGCGTTTTTTCCTGTCATGCCCTGAGCACTAGCAAGCGCTATGAGACCTTTGTGGTGATATATGCGTTCTATAAATACCAAATACATACATACATACATGAAAGATCTAATGTTGGGCGCAAGCACTTCTTAACCACCATTATTTAACAGTGGTGAACTGATAAAATTCAAGAACCGTGGCCCTATTTAAATTTGCTGTACTATTACTTAAATCCTTCACAAGTGCTGCCAAGTGACTTGATCCTAACCTTAATGGCTGTTTTCCGAGCACACTAACTGAAACCTCAAGCCAGCTCAACGTCAACAGGACTAGTTACTGCAGTAGGTCACCTGTGACAGTAAAGGGTGAATGAGGAGACATTGGTAGACCACTAAGGGAACACTGGCACTGGAGAGGGACAGCATGTACAATTCTGACTAGCCAAAAGCCAAGCGCCTCTTTAAAGACCATAGTAGGTTAACGACACAGAGCGGCATCCAAGCACTGGTATAGAAGCAGTAAATGGTGCAGAGAAACTTAATGAAAGGGCAGCATTGTAAGGGCACTTCAGCTCAAGGGTGTCAGGAAGAGGTGCAGCATTGTTATCAGAGTCTGAGGCCAAACGAAATTCAGAAAAAAATGAATAAAAGGGGAGGACTGATGCAAAAGCAGAGATTAATTCAGAAATCATAATTTACATCAACAGTTCTACAAAAGCTTGGCGGATGCAGCACAAAAAGGACAGGACTGTGGCACAATTCACATTGAGGAGAACAGAGACGAAGGCGACCAGACATGTAATGGTAAAAGGAGGCAATTCAAAAACGTGAACGCAGGAGTATGAGACAATTCAAATCTAAAAGGAAGACCAACACAGACAAGGAAAAACCGGTCCATGCAACTGAGAGAACACAGATACGCAAACATATCACCGAGGGTGATCCGGCAAACAGTGTACAGCAGGCCATGCATCATAAAACAATATTTAACAATTCACGCCATGGTGGAACGAACGAACGCGTGCACGCACTCACGCAGACAAACACACACACACACACACACACACACACACGTACGTGTCAAGTAGTCTCGTGGCTTATAGCACATTGAGAAGGACGATATTCAAGGTAGAAAACCAAAATCCAAGTGATGTTGCACAGAGAGCATGGGGTGGTGGCATGGTTGACATTGAGGGGGAAGAGGCCACAGAATAACAAAAGGCACGCTGTATAGCAGAGAGAACACAGAGGCTGTGGCACGCAAGACAGTGCAGGATTACAGCCACAGAGAACAACAAACGCGGATTCATGCAGCACAGAAAAGACTACGACTAGCATGAGCCATGCTGAAGCAGAAGAGATGTACAGGACACAAAGCAGGGGCTGCAACACAGAACAAAGTAGTTATGGCACAAATTACAAAAGCAAGCCCACACAGCAAATAAAAACATAAGGGTTATGGTATAGTTCACATCCATGGGAAGATGGAGAAAGAAACACAAAAGCAGAGCCATGCAGCAGCAGCAGAAGAATCTGACCTTTACGTTCTGAAAATGCATCAGGGACTTGCAGTGTGCGATCCGGGCGGCCGAGTCGCTAGGGTAGAATTTGTGACACAGTCTGCAGAGGTAACCTGCCACAGGGACCATAAAATCCGGGCCTGCGAAACGGGAGGGCAAGTCAGACATCAGGGTCAATACAAATGATAAGAAAGAAGGAAGGTTACAGAAGGCACAGGAATAGCTTGCTGGTCCAGAAGAGCAGGGCTTCCCATCAGCAGGCTAAGGGAAGGTGTGAGGGACAGACAGCGCCCATTAGGGGGTACAGGAGTGGAGATGTCACAAGAGCCAAGAGAACAGCATTAGAAAGTGAGGACAGAGGACGCGACACACAGAAGCAAAGAAGAGATGAAATGCAATGAGCTATTAACAATGAACTCAAGATCCAGGCAGTCCCCAGAATCACTGCGCCTGCTAGAACTCTTCCAGACTGCTCAGAAGGCCAATTCCACAGTAGTTTTTTAAGTCCCACCCATCACTTTGCAAGCCAGGTTAGTCCATCCATGTGCGTCCACATGTCCACCCTAGGATGGACTTCTCTCAAAGATCCTGGCAACTCAAAGTCTGCATTGACACAGCATTCTACACTCCTCCTTTAGCTAAGACAACACACCCAGAAGACAGGTCTCAGGAGAGATGGATGGAGCACTGAAGGAGTATTGGAGGACGAAGTCTTAGAATACAGAGAGCAGCGCAAGACAGATTCTAACCGTGGCTCTACAGGGATCGGTGTCCCAGGAACAGACGTGGAGGGCAACAAATCTATCTCTATCTTGGAACAGCATCAAGTGTAGACCAATGAATGATCACCTGTCCTGGGGTGCAGGAACCCTAGGTGGTGCTGGCACAGGACAGCACAAGTCAAGAGCACAGGCGACTTGGTGTGCAGCAAGGGACTCTCTGTGGTCCATTGAGACTGGAGGTAAAGCTAGGTACCACGCACAGGTTTTGCATCACCTTATCTTTATGATCTGAGCCGTAAGGACACTTACCATAAAGGATGTACCAGCCTCAAAGACAATCCTACCTGTGCAGGTTGTCCGTGAACGGCTACATGTCAGAGTGTGGACACTTACCGTACACCAGGTCTGGGCAGTACTCCTCGTTGTCTTCGCAGTCTTCAAAACACTTCTCCTTCATCCCGTCCTGAAAACAAGAAAGAACACAAACTCTGTCATCTCTTCTCGCTGGTGGGCAGGGGGGTCTGGCGGACAAGAAGCCACTGAGGAGGGGTTCTTCCTTGGTCCCTGCACCACGTGGTTGATATTTACCAAAACATAGGTATGTTAAAGATAATGCAGTTGTACTCATGAAATGCACAACCAACTGTCTGACTTTGTCTCTAGCCTTTACAACAAATTCTTTGATACGTTCTACATTTGTGCTTCATGTTCAACAAACAAAACAAGCGCCCCCTTCTTATCATGGACACCGGACAGAGCTGCAGAACGTATCTACAAGGCTCCGCCGACAGGTTATTATCAGAGCTCCGATGATCCAGGGACTCTTTCCAGAGGATAAGGCATCAGTCGTTTTAGATAAGAGAGCCTCGCATCTCTATACAATTTTCAGTACTGTGACGCGAGAGCTGAATCCAGCCATGATACAGGATGTACTGACAGACGGGTGGCACTAACCCCATGAAGTGATTAGGACAACAAGGCCTTGCATAGGTCCCCACAAAGTATTTAGAATTGTTAAACTCATGCCTAATGGCAATTACTCTGTGTAACTTGGCCCTGCGTCCCTACACGGATTCAGTTCAGTGGCAGTACAGCTGAAGGCAGTAGTTGTATTCCTATACAGCAACTAGACCTGTGACCATAGCGCTGAAGACACTTCTATAGGACAAGGTCCTACATTTCTATACAGGTAAGTAACCTGAGCCCAAAAAACAGTTCTATATGGCATGACCCTACAATCCTACACAGTACCTAGGGCTGTCTGAGAAAGTGGCTCTATATATACTGGACTATAATAAAGTACAGTGTGTATAGAGTCCGCCAACCCCAAAGGTTTAACAGAGGTTAAAGTTAGAACTGACCTCACTCTCCAAAGTGGTCGCTTGGTCGAGCAGTAAGGCAGTATCAGAGGACAGTGTAAAGCATTTGTTGTACACACTCAGTCAGCAAAAGGTTCCACACACTCAAGAATTGATCTCAAGGCCAATTGTTTGTATATCCAAAGATATGGTTGTTTTATTCTAAGAACCAACAGTTATAAAAATATACCTTTCAAGGTACGAGTAGTCTCATGTAAATACTTTGCAGAGGAGCAACAAGTTTGTACACACAATAATTACAGGATAGCTAATAAGCAATACAGTTCTTAAACACACTCTAGCATTGAGCTCAATGGGTTTTCATAGGAAAGTACAGTTGATTACTTTATGGATTACTTTGGTAGTTCCAGGACTAGATCTTGGATTCAGTCCTGGGGTCTAAGCTGAAACCAGATTAGCAAACACGTTTTAGTTACTGAGATGATTTTTCCTGAATATAAAGCTGTTTTAAAAGTTCACACTTACAAACTTTTCAAGGTGATTCTGACAATGTTATCCAATGGGAGGAAATTCAGGTTACAGGTAAAGTACGTTTGTGTTACTTTTGTAACCCAGCACTGGTCTCCTAGGGCCAGCACTGGGGGCTTAACTCAAAACAGGTAGGTAATTGGGTTTCAGTATTTCGTACAATTTTTAAAGAATATTTGCAGTTTTCAAAAGTAGACACTTAGAAGAAATTTCATAGAAAAGCAGACAATGGGTTCCTATGGAGAAAGGAATATGCTATTTACCAGTATGCATCTGTTCTTGACATGTAGAGCTGCAGAGTAGTACGCTTATCGCCACCTGGTGTTTCGCCATGATGGGAAATGATGGAGTTAGTAGAAGTAAAGAGAAAGGATGTCCATGCGTTTGCATCTAAGTAAGATGAGTACTGGAACGGATACAAGTCCCGGGGAGGCGGGAGGGCGTGTACAACTCTGCAGCTCTACATGCCAAGAACAGATGCATACTGGTAAGAAGCATATTCCGTTCGAGGCATATGAGCTGCAGATTGTACACTTAGCAACGTTTGTGCAGCAGTGTCTCCCCTAGCGGTGGTCGCCTGTATCAGTTGAAGCATACTGAAATAGTGTTTTAAGGACAGCTTGGCCCACTGCAGCTTGCTGCTTGGCTTGCAAGTCAACACAATAGTGTTTAGTGAAGGTGTGTGTTGTAGACCATGTCGCTGCCTTGCATATGTCCTCTAGTGGGATATTTCCTAAGAAAGCCATAGAGGCTCCTAGTTTGCGAGTGGAGTGCGCTCTAGGAGGAACTGTCAGTGTACGTTTAGCTTTTTGATAGCATATTTGAATACACTTTACAATCCATCTGGCAATTCCTCCTTTAGAGATGGGGTTGCCTTTGTGTCGGGAAGAGAAAGATACAAATAGTTGTTTTGTCTTTCTGAAAGATTTAGACCTGTCTGTGTAGTATAAAAGAGCTCTTCGAACATCTAAGGTGTGTAAAGCCCTTTCTGCAACAGAGTCTGGTTTTTGGAAAAACAAAGGTAGCTCTACTGATTGGTTAAGGTGAAAAGGAGTAATCACTTTTGGCAGGAATTTTGCATTGGGTCTAAGAACCACTTTGTTAGGGTGTATTTGAAAAAATGGTTCTTGTATTGTGAATGCTTGTATTTCACCAACTCTTCTGAGAGAGGTGATGGCAACAAGGAAGGAATTAGTTACTTACCTGTACACTATAGTTCTCCAGTATTATCTTTCATAGATTCACATGCTTGTATCTTCCCCGTCGTCATGGTGGGAGTCTCACGGTTACAGAATGACCAAAGCAGTATCATAGAGAAGAGAAAACTGCATAGAAAATCCCATAGGGACTGTAGCATTTGGTAACCAGACCATGTCGTTATTTGGTCCAAAAGTCAGCCAATCAGCATTGCTGCCCTGCCCTCACACTCCCCAGCAGAAGCTTCCTGCCTCCGATTTCCGTCCCCGAGTGAGAGACATGGATAAATACCGAGAACAGGTTCTGCCTGCGAAACGGGGAGGCGGGTGGGCGCATGTGAATCTATGAAAGATAATACTGGAGAACTATAGTGTACAGGTAAGTAACTAATTCCTTCTCCAGTATTACATCTTTCATAGATTCACATGCTTGTATCAGAGTAGTAAGCAGTGCTCACAAAAATTTGCAGCGTTTCCAGGATAGAACCCAGAAGGAAGTTCTGCAGTAAAGCAATGTTAGAACAATACATACCCATATAATACTAAGTATGCAGAGATATATGTATATACAATTATACATGCAAACATAAGGCAAAAGTACTGAATAGACAAATTAGCAGATAATCAAAATGATACCTTATTGAAATAGGCGTTTCAAAACAGCTTGTCCCACTGCCGTGTCTTCTTTCCATGCAGTGTCCAGACAGTAGTGCACACTCTTCCACGTCGCTGCTCTGCAGATGTCTGGCAGCGACACTCCTGCGAATAAGGCCATTGATGTCGCCATCTTCCTTGTGGAATGTGCATTCACTTTAGAAAAGAGCGGCTTGCCCCTTTCTCATGACACTTCAGTATAGCCGATGATATCCATCTTGCAATACTCAGTCTTGATAGAGGAAGGCCTCTCCTTTGGCCTTCAAAAGCAATAAATAACTGTTTGGATTTGCGGAATGTCTTTGTTCGTTCAATGTAGAACTTCAGACATCTAGCAATGTCTAAAGAGTGCAATGCTCTTTCTGCATCAGTTGAGGGATTGCTGAAAAAGGTAGGCAAAATAATAGGCTCGTTGAGGTGAAAAGACGTAGGGACTTTGGGTATAAAAGTAGGATTTGTCCTTAAAATAACCCTGTCTTGGCGAAATTGTAAAAAGGGTTCTTCCACTGAAAAGGCTTGAATTTCGCTAACCCTACTTGCTGATGTTAAGGCGAGGAGCAGGGCTGTCTTCCATGATAGAAACTGTAAGTCTGTGTTGTGGATAGGCTCGAACGGAGGCCTCATAAGTTGCGACAGGACTGTATTGAGGTGCCATGGCACTGGCGGGCGCCGAATGGGCGGAAAAACTCTAAAAAGTCCTTTAATGAACTCTTTTATTAGCCTGGAAGACCAGAGAGATGGCTCGTTTGGCTTTCTCCTGAAGCGTGATATTGCTGCTAAGTGTACCTTCACCGAGGCATGCGACAGTCCTGCCTTAGATAGTGACAACAGGTAAGGTAGAATACCTTCAGGGTGTACTGTTAACGGATGCAAGTTTTGACTGTCACACCAGTGACAGAAACGAGACCATTTAGCTGCATATGTCTTGTTGGTTGACATAGCTCTGGCTTGTGACAGGATATGTCTGCATTCTTGAGGAATGTTTAAGTCCTGGAATTCCCGCTCATGAGGTTCCATGCGGACAATTTTAGCGATTGTAGGTCCGGATGCAGAATCTGACCGTCTTTCATGGAAATGATGTTCTGGAATGTCGGAAACTGTAGCTTGTTGCCCTTTGACATCCGTAGCAGTTCTGAATACCATGCCGGCCAGGCTGGTGCTATCAGTATTACCTGATACGGTTACAACCTTATTTTGCGAAGTATTCGCGGTATCAGTGGAAACGGAGGGAACGCGTAGGCAAACATGTCCGTCCAATCCATGTGGAATGCATTTCCCCTGGAATCTTGCTGAGGGTACCTGGACGCAAACTGGACGCACTTTGAATTGTCCCTGGTTGCGAACAAGTCTAATGTGGGAGTGCCCCACCTTTGAAACACTCTGCGGAGCGGAGTGTCGTGTAGTTCCCATTCGTGCATCACATTCGGTGTGCGACTCAGGGCATCTGCCCGTGTGTTGAGGATGCCTTGTATATGTTGGACTTGAATTGAAATGCCGTGGGTTATCAGCCACTTCCAGATTCTTTGCGCCAACATCGACAGTTGTTTGGATTTTGTTCCACCCTGCTTTAGCAGATAAAACATAGTCGTGGTGCTGTCCGTTTGAATAAGCACCGATGCATGTCGTATCCTGGGTAGGAAGGCTTGGAGCCCCAGGAACACAGTTTTGAGTTCTAACATGTTTATGTGAAGCTGTGCCTCCCAGTCTGACCAGAGGCCCTGGATCTCCAGCTCCTGAAGATGTGCACCCCATCCTTGCAAGGAGGCGTCCGTCGTCATCACGTAATTGTGATTCTGAGTTCCAAAGGTTAAGCCCTGATCCAAGTTCTTCTGTGCTTTCCACCATGACATGGCCACCTTCATACGGTTCGTGATGGTAATGCGATCCTCGAAGGTTCCTTTGGACTGACCCACTGCTCGTCCAGTTGTTCCTGCAAAGGCCTCATTCGAAGACGGCAATTTGGTACCAGTGGGATGCAAGAAGATATCATCCCTAACATGGATTTGTATATTCTCACAGAAGTTAACCTTTTTGACTGAAGGGTCGTGGCCAGACCCATTATCTTTCTCATCCGTTCCTTGGAAGGATAAGCTTTCACTGCCTTGGTGCATATCCATGCTCCTAAGAAGTGAATGCCCTGGGCTGGAGTCAGCGAGGACTTCTCCAAGTTGGTCCTTAGTCCCAAGCGCCAAAACAGTCGAATGCAGCACTGGAGAGATGTTGCTGTTTCTCTGAAAGATGGACCTGTCACTAGCCAGTCGTCCAGATAGGGATAAATGTAATGCCCTTGCAATCTTAAATGGGCTGCCACCGGGGCCATGCATTTTGTGAACACCCTCGGGGCCGATTTGAGGCCGAATGGAAGGACCTTGAATTGAAAGTGGCGACTCTCCACGATGAATCTTAAATATCTTCTGTGCTTCCAATGAATTGGAATATGGAAGTACGCATCCATGAGATCCAAAGACGCCATGTAGTCTTGTTCCTTTAACATTTGCAGGATCTCTTGCAATGATAGCATTCTGAAGGGAATCTTTTTTATGTATTGATTCAGATCCCTCAAATCCAATACCTGTCTCCATTTCAGGGTTTGTTTCTTCTTGATGAGGAAGAAATGCGAGTAGAAGCCTTTCCCTCTGAGATGTTGCGGCACTTCTTCTATGGCTCCCTTTTGCAGAAGCGAGTGGACCTCCCTCTGCAATTCCTGACGATGTTGAGAGAGCCTGAGCACCGGGGGCCGATCCGGCGGCATTTCTACAAATTCCAGGGTATGACCCCTGCTGATGACATCTAGAACCCATTTGTCCGATGTTATGGACGTCCAGTTGTTGAAGTATTGAGACAGATAGTGGTCGTTTTCCGGATCTGCATTGTGGGGAGCGCCGGCCTGAAATCATTGACGTCTGTTAGACTGTTGATTCTTCCCTCTGGTGCCAGACTTGCCCCTAGATTGCTGCTGGTAAGAGGAGTTGTAGGGCTTGAACTGGGTGTTTGAATTGTATTGCCGATAATTCTGTTGGTTATACGGCTGATATCTGTTGGTCTGATATGAGGATCTCTGATTGAATTGACCTCTTGTACCTCTTCTACGAAAGGACTGGAACCTTCCTTGTTGAAGAGATCCCAGCGCTCTAGCAGTATCCGTGTCAGATTTGATGCCTTGCAACGCCTCGTCTATATGTTTCCCAAATAAATTTTCGCCGTCAAACGGCATATTCACAATCTTCGCTTGCACCTCCGGACGAAATGAGGTAGCCTTAAGCCAGCCTTGTCTGCGAAGCGAAAATGCCCCAGCCATCTGTCTGAAAGCCATAGACGAAACGTCCATGGCGATGTCAATAGATTCAGCCGCAGACTTTGCTCCGTCATTGAGGATGGCCACCGCTTCCTCTTTCCTATCTTCCGGTAGCGCAGACAGTATGGGTGCCAGATCTGACCACATTTGCCTGTTGAAACGGCTAATAAGGGCCATAGCATTGGCTGCCTTAATATTAGAGGCTGCCATGACCGCAAACCTCTTACCGGCACCATCCATTCTCCTTCCCTCTTTGTCTGGTGGCACCAAGGAAGTAGCCACCGGGTTCTTTGAATTTCTCTGCGCCGCCTGCGTCACAACTGATTCTGGTCTGGGGTGTCCTATTAGACAGGCTGCAGCAGACTCTGGCGCTCTATACTTCTTTTCAATCCTTGGAACTGAAACCGATATGGAAGCCGGTGTCTTCAAAATTTTTAGACCCTCTTCCCAAATATGAGGGATAATTGGAATAAATTGAGCTGATTTCCTGGCATCGTCCTTGAAATCATACAAGAAACAGTCTGTTTCTTTAACTTCCATATCTAATTTAAACCTCTTCGCCGCCTTTTCCATGATGTCGTGGAACCCTCCGATGTCTTGAGGAGGAGAGGTGGATGGCAGTGGGGAAGGTGACGGGGCCGATGGCAAGATGTATTCATTCCATTCTTGTCCCGAAGCATCATGAACAAGTTCCCCTTCTTCAGGTTGTTCATCCTCGTCGGATTCCGTTAGATCATCTCTTATTGTAACCACTGGAGGTGATCTCACCCCTTGCTCTTGAGTGGTGTCTTTCGTCTTGGATGGCTGCGAAGAGGCTATCGGCGTAGCTGATTGAGGGGCGTTTGCCTCCGGGAAACGACGGTAGTAGTCGTTTATCATGAATCTGAGGTCAGATACAAGAGATATCGGTATGGAAACTGTCTCCTGCCGCTCTTGCTCTCGTGATTCCTCTTGTTGCTCCTCCTCCTCATTATACTCACATGTGTCTTGGAAAGACTCATATCTGGAAGAATGAGTCCTGTCCTTAAAGGAGAATACCTCCTCCTCGTCTGTGTCCTGGCTCTTTATTTGGAGCTGTGAAGGACTGTAAGCGGCACCTGAGGACTCCTCACCATCTGTGTCTTGTTCCAACAAAGAAGATGGTGCAAGAGGTGAAATCTTCGTCCATGATGTGAATTCCGCAGATTTGCTAATAGTCGCCGAACCCGTGGACGACTGAAAAGACCGGATAGAAATCATAGTCTTCGACTGTGGTGACTTGAAAGCTTTTGCCGTTTTCAGAATAATTTTCGTCGACGGAACCGTCGTCGACGGGTCTACCGTCGACGAGGCCCCCGTCGACATCCTCGTCGTCGAACCTTTCGTCGACGATGTCGTCGTCGTTGTCGGTCTCTTCGTCGACGGTATAATCTTACTCGTCGACGTTGTTGTCGTCGACGTTGTCGACGCTGCTTTAGATCCTGTCGTCGATGAAGCCGTCGTCGTCGACGATGAAGTCGTCGACGGAGCTGAAGGCTTTTCCACAGATTTTGAAGCAAAAGCTAGGGAACTGGTCGACGGAGCAGACCCTGTCCCTTTCTGATCTGACAGCTTCTTCAGAGGAGTAATAGGGAGAGATGACATTGCTTTCTCTTTAGATTTACTCTTTTTAGGCTCCACTTTCTCCTCAGAAATAGAGGCCTTTCTCTTCTTAGGTGTCAGTTTAGAAGATTCCTCCCCAGAATCTGAGTCTGATATGGCCTTCTTCTTCTGAAGCCATAACAGCAAGCGAGCCTCTCTGTCTCTAAGAGTTTTGACAGAAAAAGTTCTACAGTATTTACAATCCTTAGCAACATGCTTAGGATGAAGACAGTATAGGCAGTCCTTATGAGGGTCTTCGGAGTAAAGCCTGGCCTTCCCACAGGATCTGCAAGGCCTGAACAGCCTCTTTTTAGAGCTGTCAGCCATATTGAGAAATATAGGCACACACAATACCTTAATCCAGTAGTCAGGATATAAGAAGCAAAAGGTCAAAAGTTCACTCAGGAACAGTAAACTGAGCAGAGCTCAGGGAGACTCCTTTCTCACACGAAGGCGGTTGGAAATCTGAGGCAGGAAGCTTCTGCTGGGGAGTGTGAGGGCAGGGCAGCAATGCTGATTGGCTGACTTTTGGACCAAATAACGACATGGTCTGGTTACTAAATGCTACAGTCCCTATGGGATTTTCTATGCAGTTTTCTCTTCTCTATGATACTGCTTTGGTCATTCTGTTACCGTGAGACTCCCACCATGACGACGGGGAAGATACAAGCATGTGAATCTATGAAAGATGTAATACTGGAGAATGCAGTTTTCCATGTTAGGAATAACAATTCACACTTGTTTAAAGGCTCAAACTGGGGTCCCATGAGTCTTGTAAGGACAATGTTCAGGTTCCATACTGGTGCAGGTGGTAACCTAGGTGGGATTATTCGTTTTAATCCTTCCATAAATGCTTTTATCGCAGGTACTCTAAAGAGAGATAGGTGCTGTCTATTTTGTAAATAGGCTGCAATTGCTACTAGATGCAGGCGTATGGAAGAATAAGCTAAGTTGAACCTTTGTAGGTGTACAAGGTAGCAGATGATACTTTGAATGGAAACATCCAATGGATCAATGTGATTGTTGTTACAATATATTGCAAATCTTTTCCACTTAGGAGCATAACATGCTCTAGTGGTGGGTCTTCTAGCTTCTTTAATTATATTCATACAGTCTGGTGGTAAATTTAAGTAGCCAAACTCTAAGACCTCAGGAGCCAGATCGCCAAATTCAGCTGGCTTGGTTCTGGGTGCCTTATTTCTCCATGGTTCTTTGTTAACAGGGATGGCGTGAGCCGTAATTTCTGATGTGGAACCAGTGAGAGATCTAGTAGCGTGGTGAACCACGGCTGGCGTGCCCATGTGGGGGCCACTAGTATTAGTTTGAGGGACTGTTGTCTGAGCTTGCGTACTACTAGTGGAATGAGTGGGAGAGGCGGAAAAGCGTACGCAAATCTGCCTGACCAGTTCATCCATATTGCATTCCCCTCCGACCATGGGTGTGGAAACCTGGCGGCAAAGGTTGGGCATTTTTGCGTTTTCGTGGGTGGCAAACAGATCTATTTGTGGCTGCCCCCACATTTGGAAGAATGGTTGTAGAACCTGTGGGTGCAACTCCCATTCGTGAAGCTGTTGTGACTGACAACTCAACAGATCTGCTATCTGATTGTGAATTCCTGGAAGGTGTTCTACAGTCAGGTGTATGTTTCGAGGGATGGCCCATCTCCAAATGTTCTGTGCGAGCTGGGACAGTTGTGGAGAGTGTGTCCCCCCCTGTTTTTGTATATAATACATAGCTGTCATATTGTCCGTCCGGATTAGAACAGCTTTGTTTTGTACTTGAAAAGTTTTGAGTGCTAAGAAAATTGCTAGCAGCTCTAAATGATTGATGTGGAACAGTTTCTGTTGGCTGTTCCATTGGCCTTGAGTGGTATAGTGTAGGAGATGGGCTCCCCATCCTGTGAGGGATGCATCTGTCGTGAGCACTGTTTGTGGAACAGGGTCTAGGAACGGCCGGCCCTTTGTCAAGTTTTTAGTGTTCCACCATTGCAGAGAGCGATATGAACGGCTGTCCACCAACACCAGGTCTGTGAGCTGACCTTGAGCCTGATTCCACTGTTGTGCTAGACATTCTTGTAGTGGGCGCATTTGCAGTCTTGCGTGAGGAACTACGAAGATGCAAGACGCCATCATGCCTATTAGTCTCATGAACACCTTGGCTTGAAGAGAGTGTTGGCATTGAAAAAGGGAGACCAAGCTCTGAATGCTTTGAATCCTGGTTTGACTGGGATACGCTAGAGCTGCCGATGTGTCTATTGTAGCTCCTTGATATTGATGAACGTGCGAAGGCTCTAGGTGCGACTTGGTGTAGTTTATTGTAAACCCTAAGTCGTGTAATGTCTGAATTGTTTGTTTTGTGTGTTGTACACACTGGTTGAACGATCTTGCTTTTATGAGCCAGTCGTCGAGGTAAGGGAAGACATGTATCTGTTGGCTTCTGAGATGTGCCGCTACTACTGCTAAGCACTTTGTGAACACTCGTGGTGCTGTTGTGACCCCGAATGGAAGGACTTTGAACTGATAGTGTTGTCCTTGTATGACAAATCGTAGATACTTCCTGTGTGCAGGATGTATAGGAATGTGAAAGGAGGCGTCCTTTAGGTCTAGTGTTGAAAGAAAATCTCCCTGTTGTAGTAATGGGAGTACTTATTGTAAAGTGATCATGTGAAAATGGTCTGATTGTATATAATGGTTGAGGGGCCTGAGGTAGAGAATCAGTCTTGATGTCCCGTCCTTTTTGGGGATTAAGAAGTACAGGGAGTAAACTCCTGTTCCTTGTTCTTGTAGAGGAACTACTTGAAGAGCACCTTTTTCTAGGAGTGCTAGGACTTCCTGTTGAAGCAGAGTTATGTGTTCTGTGGACATTGGACGCTGCCTGGGTGGTATGTTTGGGGGGGTTGCTGTGAGTTCTAGGCAGTAGCCATGTTGGATAATCTGTCTCACCCACCTGTCTGTTGTGATGGAATTCCAGACAGGTAGGAACTGTGATAGTCTGCCCCCCACAGGAGTGGAATGCTGTAGGGGAGGCAGTGGGAAGTCACTGTCTGGGAGTGGAAGAGGAGCGGTTGTTGTTATTACCTCTACCTCTTCGCTTATTATTATTGCCTCTGTATCCTTCTCTAAAGTAGCCTTTATTAGAGGAGGTTTGTGTGTGTGTCTTAAACAATGATGTGGTATCTGTGCCGGTTTACTTGGAGCCTCCTCTATAAGAGGAGCGACGAAAAGAACTTCTAGTCTGGGTGGATTGTAATGCACCCATAGACTTAGCAGTGTCCGTGTCCTTCTTCATCTTCTCTAGTGTCTTATCTACTTCTGGCCCGAACAACTGGTTCTGATTGAAGGGCTGGTATGGATGGTAGTTTGTACCTCTGGTTTGAAACGGGAAATGCGTAACCATGCATGACGTCTGAGAATAAAACTAGTGTTAACTGCTCTGGATGCTGTGTCAGCTACATCTAGTGCGCATTTAATGGAGGCATTAGATATTAATTTGCCTTCTTGTAAGAGCTCTGCTGCCTGATCTTTGTATTGATCTGGTAGGTGTTCCATTAATTTTTCTAGTTGGTCGTAGTGAGCCCTGTTGTATCGTGAGAGTAAGGCTTGTGTGTTTGCTATGCGCCATATGTTTGTTGCTTGCGCAGCAATCCGTTTCCCTGACGCATCAATAATCTTTGATTCTTTGTCAGGCGGGGGGGTGTCACCAGAAGTCTGGGAATTGGCTGTTTTACGTGCATTTGACACTATCAACGAGTCTAATGGCAGATGTCCCTTAATGTATACTGGATCAGCTGGTGCTGGTCTATACTTTTTCTCTATTCTGGGATTTAGTACCCTACACCTTACTGGATCTTTAAAAATCTCTGGAGCATGTTTAATGACCCCTTTGATCATGGGTAATATTTGAGTAGACCTTTGCGACTGCTCAAATGTGTCTTAATAAGAAATGCTCCTCAATAGCATCAGAGTGCATTGAAACTCCATGGTAAAGTGCAGCTCTGTTTAATAGATGATTACACCCAATACTATCCTCTGGAGGGGAGGGTTTTGTTGGGTAGTACTGAGGATCAGGGATGTCTGATGCATTATTTGGTGGGAAATTATATGCATCATCTTCCTTGGGATATTCTGGGTTGATATCCTCATCTAAAGGGTATGTATGTGACTCTGGTACATCATTCCCCCCCACCTAAATCATACTCCTCGTCAGTGTGGTGTGATGATGCAGGAGATTGAGCAGGAGAAGTTATAGGCTCAATATAAGGAGTGATGGAGTAATAGGAGAGGAAGAAGGTGAAGGAGAGGGAGGGTGCATTGGAGAAGTTGCACAATCCTTTTTGGCAGGAACCACAGTTGGAAGTGGTGTGTCTGCTGGTCTTTTCTTATGAGAAATTGCTTCCACATGTCCAGTTTTTGGATTAATATAGACTTTTTTCTGTTTAGGATTTGGTCTAAACAGATCTTCCTCTCGTATAATCTTCCTCGGCGTCGATTTCTTCGGTGCCGATAGTGGTTGTTTAGTGTTTTTTGCCTTAGGAGGAGTGATTGAGTCCTGTGGCAATTTCTTCGGTGCCGAAGGTGGTTTAGGCTTGTCTGTATCAGGCCTTGGAGTCTTTGGTACTGCTATCGAAGATTTTGGCGTGGAGACAGGTTTTGTTGGGCCTGCAGTGCCGGAATCTAGCTTTCCTTCTTTATTTTTGGAACAGGATGGTTTCGGAGTCGAAGCT
Organism: Lissotriton helveticus; assembly: GCF_964261635.1. Taxonomy (NCBI): domain Eukaryota; kingdom Metazoa; phylum Chordata; class Amphibia; order Caudata; family Salamandridae; genus Lissotriton; species Lissotriton helveticus. The sequence goes on from NC_136066.1 coordinate 5,126,091, forward strand.
TTCGGGTCCGTTACGGTTCTTGGGTTCAGCACCGATGCCTGTTTAGGTTTGGGTGCTGAAGAGTCTTTGGGCGCTGAAGGGCGTGTTAGCTTCGGTGCCGAAGAGTCCTTCGGTGTCGAAGGATGTTTCGGTGCCAATGGAGGAGGTGGAATTAGCACACGTGTTTTTTTCGGTGCCGAGGCACCGGAAGGCGTAGTCTTTTTCCTCGCAGCCGAGCCCGAAGGCGGGGCGTCGGAGGGTAAATTTCGGTGCTGACCGTTGCCTTTGGTTTGGGCAATGTCTGTTGTGCAACGGCAGAGATACTCACGGGTTGTCGAGATGGAATCGAATCGTCCGAGTCCTCTGCTGCCAATATGATCTGGAGATCAGGCGAGTCTTCCTCGGCGACGAGTGGAGCCTCGTCCTCGGAGATATCTTCAAGTGGGTTCTTGTCCTCGGAGACGTCTTCTTCGACGATCTCCTCCTCAAAGATGGCCTCCGGTACTGGCGCTGATCTCCTCATCTCGTGTCGACGGGCCCTCCGATCCCGAATGGTCTTCTTCGATCAGAAGGAGGCACAGGCTGTGCAGGTCGACTCGTCGTGTTCCGGCGATAGACAGAGGTTGGGTCCGCACACGTACAGCTTCACAAGGACTGTGTGGCCATCCTGATGCTGACGAAGAGTCCTTCTGCAGGGCCTTCCTATGCATTGAGTTGGAAGAGGTCAGACTGGGATCCTCGGCTCCAGTGGATCCGTCTAGGACACTGGCCTTTTGTACTTAAGTCATAAGAACGTTTGAACCATTTTACAAGCTTCATTGGCCTTAAAACAAAACGTTTTGAGTGCAGCCAGGTGAGTAGAACGAATATACACAATTACAAGAGTAGGGTAACCCAAGAAGAAAGAGCTGCAAAAACAATCCTTTCAATAAAAGCATTTAAATTACCTTTCTGGTAGTACAGTCTTCTCCTTCAAACAGCACCTCCGCGTTTTCTTCTTCGCCAGTCCCATCCTCCTCATCGTCGTCGTCATCTTCGAAACATCCCACTGCATCGACTGTAATTAACTCCTCTGCGTCCTCAGGGCCGCCCGGCTCCTTCTCCAAGACTCTTTCCTGCAATGAAGGGACAGACCGCAGTCAGCTCACGACTCGGGATTCTTCATCTTGGGGTCTACAAAGCAGGACCTCAGGGAATGGAGAGCGGGGTGGGCGGTGGGAGTGAACCAGCAGAGAGAAATCCACGGATACCCAGATGTAAAAGTAAGAAGCACCCTGCCCATTCAAGGTCTTACCGATTGATGGACTAACAACACACAGTACCACATGTAAAAGAGAATATGCTGATCTGTAACTATAGGAATTCCATTGGTTTATTTATGTTCTTCTGTGTCAATATGAAGAAAATAAGTGTTTTTAAAATGGGTTCACACACCTTAAACTTGACATCCCCTCTCCTCTTCAACTTGGGAAGTCAGTAACAGACTTTGCCACTCCCACCCAATGAACGCTAAGAGTAAGTCCACCACCCATCACCAGCAGCATGAGTGTCTCCTCCAATCAACCCTGGCAGCCTTCAGCAGCCACAAGTCTAGGTTTGCTTTACCTCACGAGCCTTTTCTTTGTGCTCCGGTGACTTCATGTGTTCCACAAACTTCCGTGGAGTTTTGAAGTGTCGGCTGCACACAGTGCAGAAGGGACGCAGGGAATGTTTGGCCAGCTGCAACAAGAACGACAAATGACAGAGTGAGATGGGACAGGTAGCTGTTGTGTCAGTGGCCATATTGCCCCGCCCCCACCCCGTTATGAACAGGGGGCTGCCCTTTCTAGCACGGAGACTTCACATAGGCAGATTTCAGACAGTTTCATCAGTGTTCTCACAGAAGTGTTCAAGCTGCACGTGGACACTGTGCTCAGACCGATGAACTTCTGTTCCCACATACAATCGAGTGCAGCAGCTTCAAATGAGGGGTAACATTCTTCCCTTGAAAAGCATTGCACCCCACCGATCCGGCACAACCACAGGTGCCAACCCTTGTCGCTACCACGAATAGCTCTTGCATGGCTGATCTATTCCTCTGACCAGAGCTCCCTCCTTTACTCCCGTAAGTGGGACCCACTCCGTGTGACACTGCCATACACCTTAGGACAAGCGGACACCACATGTACGGAGAGGGGTCGTGTCTCCATGGTCAACACATACTATAACTTTGCCGCCCAGTCTGCCTCTGACAGGACCTGCAGTGATACCTATCAAAACATGTGATAGCTGTGTAACCACTAGCAACATGCATGTTCTGTGTCCTTTCTTAGTGGAATGGAACCGGTGGTGTCAGCGTACGGAATCCCAACATTACCTCAATTAGCTCTCTGGGTTACACAAAGTTGTGTCATTTTCAACCAGGATTGTATATCACCATTGCCATCCCTGAAGACTATAAGATCACTCGCAAGGACCGTACCGGCACAGGAGGAGGAATCGCTATCGTCCATAAGAAATCAATCCGCATCTCAACCAGCTCTGACGCCAACCTCACCAACTCCGAACACCTTCACTTCCAGATCCACATCGACCCCAAGACCACACTCAGAGGCACCCTCCTCTACAGACCACCAGGACCCCGCGCAAAATTTAGTGAAGACATCACGGACTTCATCACTCCCCACGCGCTCCCCTCCAAAGAATACATCCTTCTGGGAGACCTCAACTTTCACCTTGAAAAGCTCAACGACCACAACACCACCACCCTCCTGGACAACCTCACCAACCTCGGACTTAAACAACTGGTCACTTCCCCCACCCACATCGCAGGTCACACACTCGACCCCATCTTCACCTCCAGCAATCATGTCTCCTTCAGCCACACTACGGACCTCCTCTGGACGGACCACAGCTGCGTTCACTTCACCTACAACAAGCCAAAACCCATCAACCACCTCCAACCAACTCTGCAAAGAAACTGGAACAAAATCACCATCGACCAGATCTCCTCATCGCTCCTTCAAAACACCCCAGCCCACTCTTCTAACCCAGACCAAGCCGCCGCCAACTTCACCCTATGGTTATCCAACACCGCCGACACCTTAGCTCCACTGAAAAAACGTCAAAGCAAACCTGGCAACAAGAAGGCCTCATGGTTCAACGATGATCTTAAGAAATCCAAGAAACTCTGCCGCTCCCTTGAAAAGGCCTGGAAAAAAGACCCAACCACTAGCACCAAGGACGCCTTCAAAAACGCAACCCGCACTCACCATCAACTAATCCGAAAGGCCAAGAAAACAGCATTCAAGGATCGACTTGACAACAACGCCCACAACAGCAAGGAACTTTTCAACATCGTCAAGGAATTTTCCAATCCCTCGGCCAACTCCAACGACATCACCCCCTCTCAAGCCCTCTGCGACTCCCTAGCCTCATTCTTCCACAACAAGGTTGCTGACATCCACAACAGCTTCGACAACCAACCCGAAGACCAACCCACCCAACCATATGCTGAACACTCACCCCCCGCGAACACCCTTAACGACTGGAACCCAATCTCCACTGAGGACACCATCCGCATGATGAACTCCATCCACTCAGGATCCCCCACAGACCCCTGCCCTCACCACATTTTCAACAAAGCTGACTCCGTCATAGCACCGCACCTCCGACACGTCATCAACTGCTCCCTCAACTCCGCAACCTTCCCAGAAAACTGGAAACACGCTGAACTCACCGCCCTTCTGAAAAAACCCACAGCGGACCCCACCGAACTCAAAAATTACCGCCCCATTTCGCTCCTTCCATTCCCGGCCAAAGTAATCGAGAAAGCTGTCAACAACCAGCTCGCCGCTTTCCTCGAAGCCAACAAATCCCTCGACTCCTCACAATCTGGCTTCCGAGCAAAACACAGCACTGAGACCGCCCTCATCGCAGCAACAGACGACATTCGAACTCTACTGGACAATGGAGACACAGTCACACTCATCCTCCTCGACCTCTCTGCAGCCTTCGACACAGTATGCCACAGCACCCTTTTACAACGCCTCAGAAACATCGGAATACAAGGAAAAGCACTTGAATGGATCACCTCGTTCCTCACCGGAAGAACGCAGAGAGTCCGCCTTCCACCATTCAAGTCCGAGGCCACTGAAGTAATCTGCGGCGTACCCCAAGGGTCCTCACTCAGCCCCACCCTCTTCAACGTATACATGAGCCCCCTCGCGGCCATCGCACGCCAACACAACCTCAACATCATCTCCTACGCAGACGACACTCAACTAATCCTTTCCCTCACCAATGACCCCAACACAGCCAAAACTAACCTACACGAAGGAATGAAAGAAGTTGCCGAATGGATGAAACAAAGCCGTCTGAAACTGAACTCAGACAAAACAGAAGTCCTCATCTTAGGCACATCCCCCTCTGCATGGGACGACTCTTGGTGGCCGGAAGCCCTTGGAAAAGCACCCATACCGACAGACCACGCACGGAACCTAGGCGTCATCCTGGATTCTTCACTCTCAATGAACAGACAAGTCAGCGCCGTATCCTCATCCTGCTTCAACATTCTCCGCATGCTCAAAAAAACTTTTAGTTGGATCCCCACCGAAACGAGGAAAACAGTCACCCATGCTCTGGTCACGAGCCGACTGGACTACGGAAACACCCTCTACGCAGGTACTACCGCTAAACTCCAGAAGAAACTCCAACGAATCCAAAACGCCTCAGCCAGGATTATATTAGACATACCGCGCAACGAACACATCTCCGGTCACCTGAAAAACCTCCACTGGCTACCCGTCAATAAGAGAATCACTTTCCGACTGCTAACCCACGCACACAAATCACTCTACGACATCGGACCAGAATGCCTTAACTCACGACTGTCCTTCTACACCCCCTCCCGCCAACTACGTTCTTCCAGCCAAGCCCTCGCTACTGTACCTCGCATCAACAAGACCACCATGGGAGGCAGATCCTACTCATACCTAGCTGCTAAAACATGGAACTCACTCCCCGCTTACCTTCGCCTTACCCAGAACCACCTAGCATTCAGAAAACAACTTAAAACGTGGATATTTGACAAGTAATCCTCCTCCCCTTTCTAAGCGCCTTGAGACCCTCTGGGTATGTAGTGCGCTATATAAATTATCTGACTTGACTTGACTTGACTATATGAAAGTAAAATGCTACTTACCAGTATGCATCTGTTCTTGGCATGTAGAGCTGCAGAGTTGCACACTGTGCATGGATCGCCACCTAGTGTTGGGCCCGGATGTTTGCAGTTTGTTGTTGTCCTGAAAAGTTCTTTGGAAGTCACGAGATAGGCGACTCCTCCTTTGGACCACATTGCGCATGGACATCGGCTCCATCCCCAGGTTCTTTTTCGCCAGCAGGCAAGTGATGGAGCTAAGAGATAGTGATGTCAATGTGATTTGTATCTAATTAAGATAATACTGGAACAGACAAGGGTAGCTGGGGAGGCGGGTGGGTGTGTGCATCTCTGCAGCACTACATGCCAAAAACAGAGGCATACTGGTAAGTAGCATTTTTCGTTCGAGGCATATGAACTACAGATTACACACTGTGCATAGATTGTATAGCAGTACCCACTCTTAGCGGCGACCACCCGTATCTGTTGCAGTAGTTTGGAATAATGTTTTGAGAACAGCCTGGCACACAGTGGCTTGTTGTTTAGTTTGCACATCTACACAGTAATGCTTTGTGAATGTGTGCGGTGTCTAACCCATGTGGCTGCTTTGCATATATCATCTAGGGGAATGTTCCCTAAAAATGCCATTGAAGCCCCCATCTTTCTGGTAGAGTGGGCTTTAGGAGGAACAGATAACATACGTTTAGCTTTGTGGTAGCAAATCTGTATGCATTTGACAATCCATCTAGCTATCCCAGATATTGAAATGGGATTGCCCTTGTGTGGTGGTGAGAAAGACACAAAAAGTTGTTTTGTCTTACGAAAGGGATGTCCAGCGTTGCCTGAAGTTTTATTTGCAAAGGACAAGAGTTTTCAGAAAATCTTCACAATTGTTTGTGGCTTCTAGTGCCCCCAGGAAAGGTTTCCCGTTATCAAAACGGGGAATTGCACGATGGATCTAGAATGCCATTCAATTCTGTCATCAGGCGGCGGGAAGCCATTGACAGCACGTGTTTGTGCACATTCAACAAGAGCGGTGTCAACCTCAACTGCTCTGTTTTCAGGTGTCTCTATTCAGGACATCTGCAGGGCGGCTACCTGGAGGAGTACGCATACCTTCACCAGGCATTACTGCCAACATGCTCATGCAAGAAGCGATGTAGCAGTGGGACAAGCGGTGCTGAGGAACCTTTGCCAATAACGGTGAGCCTTCTTTGTCATCCCTCCTTCCTTTGGTTGGTAAGAGAAGCACATTTTATTGTTGTATACTATTGGATATGTAATTTATGGGCAATATGTCTATGAATATTAGTGGGCGCCCCTAATCCAACGACATGGCCTTAATCCCCGGATTGTCTTTTGGGGAAGACATAGTGTTGGATATACTGGCAGGACCTACGCTCTTAGGCGATGCAGCTGTTTCTGATGTTCTAGCACAAGGGGAAGGCTGGGACACTCTTTTGGAATTGAAGAAAACCCAAGTCAAGACGATATTGCATGGGGCCATCTTAACTGAGTATTTGCGGGTCAATGCTGCCCCAAGGGGTCTTCTTGTTACAAACGAACCCTTGATATTTTTAGAAGATGAATCTTTCAGACGCGATTGGGCCCTAGTGGCCTGGAAGTGCACTCGAGACTGGTTAGTCTTGATTATTAGCATGGCCAAACGACTAGCAGATGCCCTCCTCATCGAGATTCAAACAACAGAATCAGGACTTCAAACTAAGATTGTAATGGCCACATTTGACCATAAACTGGATTTGATTAATACGGAACCGTCTGAATATAGGGACCATTTGATACACTCGAAGATCTCGAAACTACAAAAGGACTTGAAGAACTTTTCCAGGGAAAAGGCAAATCCATACACTAATGATGAATATGCAAAACAGAAATTGGCAGAGAACAATAAGAATAATCAGCAGGGCCGGCCTTGCCACTATACCACCAGCAGCTCTAGTGAGGGCAGTGAAGGGGATTTTCCACAGAGAAAGAGAGGGAGGGGCCGGGGATACAGTCGAGGGCCGAGGCCACCAATGTTCCACCAGCCATTCCAACAACACCCTAACCAGGCTTTTAATTGGCCTGGAATGGGATACCTCCCGACAGGACCCTTTCAAAACCCACAGTTTCAAAATCCACAATTTGAGAACCCTCTGTTTCAGAATCCTCAGTACCAGACCCCACAGTTCCAAAATTACCAGAGGCCTTTTTTAGGGAGAGGCCGGAACAAGGGACGTGGTCAACAGAGAGGTCAGCAACAAGTGACCTGGGAGGACCAGAACCAGGAGATCACGCAACGGATAACCAGGAGCATGGCACAGAGCAGCCTTCCGAGTACCAGCAGTGTGCCACCCTAGTTGTTAATTTATCCTCTTGTCCTTTAACCCCTCTACAGGAAATGGTACTGAACAAAGGGTTGGGTTTCGTTCCTACCAACCCTCCTGATCTATTCTTACTTCGGCAAGATCTAGCAGCCTTTTTCCGTAATCTCAGACTAAAAGTCTTTTTTCAGGATCAGGAATCCTTAGATTTTGACAGAGGGGACACCTCCTTCCGACCTAAGTTGCAGTTCACCGCCCAATTATCTCTGTTACCTCCACAAGTGGCGGCTTTTGAACAGGCCGTAATTCATGACTTAGAGAACTCGAATCTAGAACAATATCATCACTTTTCAAATTTGTCCAATCTAGAGAGACATGCACTTAAGAAACTTGTGGATAACAAAGAAATCATCCTTAAGCCTGCGGATAAAGACGGGGCAACGGTGATCCTGGATCGGGACGCCTACCGCATTGAATGCACCCGCTTACTATCTGACCCTAGAACTTACCGTAGACTAACGGACGACCCTACTGACACCATCACCAGGGAGATCACGATGGTGGTGGAGGAGGCTCGAACTAACGACTGAATCACGGGTCATGTGACGGAATTTCTAATTAATAAACATCCTAAAACCCCGTACTTTTAAATCTTACCAAAGATCCATAAGGCAGTGAGACCCCCTCCCGGGAGACCTATTGTCTCCGGGATGGGATCTCTACCTGAGCCCCTGTCACAATTTTGTGATTTCTTTTTTAAACCTCTTGTCCAGGAACTTCCTGCATATTTGAGGGACACTTTGGATATTCTGAATCTTCTCAAAGACATCCCATTTGACCCAGACACTGAGTTTCTCATAGGCCTTGAGATAGAGGCTCTATGTACAAATATTCCTCAGAGAGAAACCCTCAGAATGCTGGAGACCATTTTATTCGAGGAGGAGTGGCAATACCATACACCTAGAGCCTTTACATTACATCTAGCGGAAATACCTCTAATGAGGAACTTTTTTGAATTCGAGGGCACTATGTACCTACAAACCCATGGTATGGTACTTCCATGGGTAGTGTCTTTGCACCCAGTTTGGCCGGATTATATGTGGGGGCTTTTGAACAACTCACGATTTTTGATACCACGGGCCCGTGGTTTTCCCACCTGAGGTTATGGCGTCGTTATATTGATGACGTCTTGGTGATTTGGAGAGGTGATGAATCATCTGTGGTCTGTTTCCTTGATTGGTTAAACAAGAGAACCCCGCTTCTCCATTTAACCGCGACAGTCACAAAAACCAGCCTACCCTTTCTGGACCTATTGTTAGAACCAAGTGAGGGAAGATTGAAAACAAGAGTGTTTCATAAACCTACAGACAAGAATGCTTTGTTGGCATTCGAAAGTTTCCATCCCAAGTCCCTACGGGAGAACTTGCCGGAGGGTCAATTCTTTCGAATTTGCCGGAACTTTTCGGATCGTGCTTATTTTGTCATCGAGGCTGGTGCCCTAACTCAGAAATTAAAACAAAGGGGGTACACACCTAACACCATTAAGAGAGCCAAGAAACGGGCACTGAATGCCGATCGCGATTCTTTCCTTTCAGTAAGACCGAAGACAAATAAACCTGTTTTCGTTTCCACTTTTAATACAGCGTCCCAGCAGATCAGACGCCTGGTCTTACGCAACTGGAGAATTCTAAACACTGGGGGCATGTATATTAAAACCCCCCCTAAGGATGTAGGATAACATAAGGACTGACCCTCGTCCTTCGTTCCCACTTCAAAATGGCGGCCGAAAATAGACGGCGATTGTTTACACATTTAACTATATATAACTAAAACATGTGTATACAAAATAACCCAATTCGAGTAGGTCTACATGGGCCATACAAACATTGGGAATGGTAGCTAAGAAACAGCCACTGTAGAGTAGGGATGAGAATACGATAAATGTTTTTCGTTACTTATTCCCCGTTTCAAGATGGCGGCCGCTTTTAGAATCGGCCGAAATACATCGTGTTCAGGTAAAGAATTAACTGATGCTAAACCTGGCTTACTAAAACAGAGGCGCTTAATAAAATAAACAAAAAATTGTCCAAATACAGATAATGAGAAATTATAGCAGGCTTCCTAATTAATTTTAGTTATTTTTACGGCATAACGAACACGGATAATAAGAGCAGGTCTTTAGAAGACACATTTCTACAGGATCACTAAGAAATAGACAAAAAACAGTACAGGAACCCATAAGTCTGCAACAAACGACTTGAGGGTGTGAAGTACATGAATAAAAACACACTACAAGATGGCGACGGGTTTGCTCTATCCATCCCTAAGCACACTCTAATCATCAACAACACCAAACAGGTGTTAAAAATCTACCAATTAAGGAGAGTATAAATACCAAACACAGATTAAGAGCTAGTCATTCGAAACCAACCTTGGGAGGAGGAGGACGCCACGCAGATCAGCTACCAGCCATAAGTAAGTAAGAGAAGGGTGTCTCCACCAAAAACTTTAGCAGCAACTACAGATAGAAACTAGCTCTAATATAGAATAAGTAGTGAATTCTATACTCTTTTATTTTCTCTAGAGTGAACAGCTAATTTTAAAAAAAGCTTAAAGAAAGTGACCCTTGATTCCATGATGAATACATGCAAGAGTTAACCGCTTAAAAGATTCCTGTCTACACAGAGGTAAGGAAACCATGACTTAATATCAGCCCTTAGAGTGAGGCTAGTAAAAATAAATCATATATAAATTAAAAACCAACCAGCAATATCATTTGCCCTGCAGTGAAAGTGGTGGACAGAATAGCATAAGGTAGCTCCCAGAGGCGTCCCCCCTACTACTACAACGATCAAGGAAATAGGATCGGTAAGCTTGAGAATAAGATATCTTTTTAAATATTTTTTAATAATTTTTAAATAACTCTTTGAAAAACCAGAGATGCGGGTGAGGGACAATCACATGCAACACAAAAGTGAATCTTCACCTTAGAGAAATTATAACTTAACTGTGAGGATTTTTAACCTGGCTAATTTGAAGTAGCAAAACCGATTAGAGATGGAGAGAATGTTAGATAAATAAAAATAATAAATCTCTGACAAATCGGAATGTGTGTAATTTACTAACAAAGAGACCACCTTTATAATATAAATGTATCCTTGCAATAGGATTGAAGTTGGTCCATTTTCTTCAAAACCCGAGGAAAGTTTTTCAACACATCACAGAAACAAGGTAGAGTTACACATGACTGCTCCTCGTAAATACAACACTCCCTGAATAAATAGAGCTAATTTAAAACTAGACATATCTTTCCTATAGTAGTAAAGAATGAAAGCAACATGAGCAGAGGGATACGTGCTCAGAAATACCTATAACAACGAAACCAGGAAAGACTAAACCTGGGTAAGTTAAAGACAACGATGGGCTGTAAAGAATAATACTGAATATAATGGCCTAGAATAATAACAATAATATATAACAATTCTTTGTGGCACGAAAAGCTAATCGTTTGCCTATTCATGTCAAGAAAATAAAACCAAGACATGGACACTAGACTAGTGATGACAATAATCCACTATACTCTCGCTAAAGATATGAGAATATAGTAACGTACGATCTGGGGTTGCTAAGTGTTCGGGGTTACCAAATAGAGGGAAAACAGTTTAAACATGCAATATAAATCTAAGTGCAACTGTGAAAAAATCTGGACCTAACGATATGTATTATGATATGTTTTCTAGAAAATATTAAGCTGTGAACGAGTCCTTGAAGAAGGTGCAGAATAGAAAAAAAGCACCGAAACGCCGCGTCGACAATTTCGTTCTTGTAACAATTTTTTGTTTTATGAATATGATTATGTAATGTTTATGTTTAAGTACCAAATTAGTGAAGTTTTAAATGTTTTTTAATTATTCCTTGGAAAACCTTTTTTAAATGTGTGAATAAAATTGTGTATATGATTTGTACATACTACTACCTAAGATTACTTATTCTAATAAATGTATGAAAATGTTTTAACTAACAAGTATGCCTCATGGTTTTAATGACATCTTTATGGTCCATACATATTGAGTTGTAAATTTGGTAATCGGCGTAACACTGCAACCCATTCCTTTATTGCAAATCATCCCCCAGTTGGGATTTTAAGCATTATTTACTCCCAGGAGAAGGAACCCTCTTTTTGTTAGATGTATATGGAGAAGCCACTATTTTCGTTCAGGCGAAGTCAGAACCTTAAGGACCTTTTAGTCCATACGAGACCTAGAGTTACTACTGTGACTAGGGACACCATTGCAGTGGCAGGTCTACCCAGATAGATGGGCCACACAAGATGTGGCGCGTGTAGTGTATGCAACCTCACTTCTAACACCAAACACATTGATTTGGGCCTTCCTACCCCCTGGGAACAGAGATCCCACACTACCTAACTCCCAGGGGGTCATTTATCTTATTACATGCCCTTGCAATAAATTTTATGTGAGGATGACAAGCAGGAAGGTGAGAACACGGATAACAGAGCACCGTAGCACAGTTAGATGTGGCAGATTAAACACCAAACTGACAGCGCACTTCCTGGAGAGGGGACACTCTGCTGATGAGCTAAGGTGGACTATCATTGAGAAACTAAACCTGGGAAGGCATATGGCAGACGACCAGCGTATCTTGCTCCTCCGGGAACAGAAATGGGTCTTTCGCCTCAGAAGTCATATTACTGGTCTCAACGACGATATACCTTGGCAAACTCTGGGGAGACAATAGATGTATTGGTTGGCTTGAACATAAACACTTGGATACTTCTAGCAATACATCAACCAGGCCCATGTTGTACCTGGACTTGAGAGGGAGTTTTGGCATCCCCCGGGAATTTCCATTTCTATTCCACTATTGTGATCGGGGATATGAGGAGCCTGGACTCTTGTTCTATCTGTAGTCGCCTTGTTTTACCCCTACCTAGGGAGTACAAACTCTCCATATTTATATATAGACTCTATATATATATATATATATATATATATATAGACTCTATATATATATATATATATATATATATATAGACTCTATATATATATATATATATATATATATATACTCTATATATATATATATATATATATATATATATATATATATATATATATATATATATATATATATATATATATATATGCCCACTCCCTTTGTATTAGCAGTATGATCAGGTGTATTCCGTCTCTTTGTGCCATCTGAATCGCGTATTGATACATCTTACCTCACTGTCTGGAAAAATATAGAGACAGGTTTCCTCTTCTTCCCTCTTTGAAGTTCAAACTGTGGGGGCTTCTTGTTGACCTACAGCTCTATCTTGTTTACGTCTTAAACTGGCCCCCGTCCTTGCCTCTTGTCTTTTCTTATCTGATATACGGGACGAGCACTTGCTGTTCATTGTGCCCCCCCCAGCTTCTAAAAAGTACTATGCTAACTTAAACTTCGTTACCCAGAATACCCTCACGTAAACACGCGGGGCGTGATCATGTCACACACGATGTCACGTGGGGCGCATAGAACTACTGGTAACGTCGGAGTCAAACGTTATTTACCAGATCTTCCGGAGCCGCCATTGACCGTGCGGCGATCCGGAAGCAGGCAGTGTTGAGAGGTCTTTCCCTTGGAACAGTAAGGAGGCTACAGGGGGGGTTGCTTACTCTGTTATCGGTATATTCAGGCTCATATCCACGGGCTTGCTTTTACCTCACATCGCATCGCATGACTATTTAATTTTACGATGAGATGTCCGTGGAAGGGGCTGATTCATATATTGCTCATGATAAGAGGCGTTTGTGACATACATGTACTTGTCTCGTCCCTTGGGATATAGGTTGTGTTCTTGGGATACCTTCCTGCAGGGCGCCATGTCGAGTTTACAACTAGAATAAACTCGGTGAGTACATGAATGGGAACAGTAATACGTCTCTCTGAGATGTGTGTGGGATACATATACTCTTTGACAATTGAGACAGGTTGAAAGAGCGTTTGGACTTAGATGGATGTAGTGACCCGTTTCTTGTAGCATTGTACATACATTCTTTTTCTTTTTGACTCGTAGCCAGGGGTGATAAATATACTCACCTCGCAGGCTGTTACAGTGGACCACTTAAAGGTCACATGTTGTTATAGCTGATGGGGTGGCCTGAGACAGTACACAACTCCCTGGCACCTAAATACAATATGTCTAATTGTGATTATTTATTGTTTCAGTTTATGTTTCCCGTGTTGTTGGGATTCCCTCCACACGTGATGATTGACTTGAAACCTTGTGTGATCAGTCATTTGGCACTTTGACCGAACTGCGTTTAGGCCAATATCTGGACTGGGAACAACATATGTCCTGAAGAAGACCGGAGTGACCTCTTAAGGCGCAGTAAGTCGGTCGAAACATGTTCACACAAGCGGAATCAGGAAGGGTGTTTTGAGAACTTAAATCTTCTCTTTAAACACTACACATCCTATTTTTTCCTTTTAATCCTGGTTGTGGAACCGACGAATAAAGGTTTATTTGGTATCCCCAAACCAGTTTTAAAGCACTTTCCTATTAACTGCACTTTGTCGCACACCAGTTCTAGTCACAGGGTGACACTCACTGATCACTTACTTTATATATATAATATATATATTATAATTGAATAAATCGTCATCCTGCAACTGGCTTGAGGAGTGACTTTTCTTTGCTTGATTTTCGCTGCATTGAGAGGAGCTTTTGGATCTTTTCGCCTCCCCCCGTTTCGATCCGAGGCCAACAAAGTCATCTGCGGCGTACCACAAGGATCATCACTCAGCCCCACCCTCTTCAACGTCTACATGAGACCTCTTGCAGCCATCGCACGCCAACACAACCTCAACATCATCTCCTACGCCGACGACACCCAGCTGATCCTCTCCCTCACCAGAGACCCCGACACCGCCAGAACTAGCCTACACGAAGGGATGAAAGACGTCGCCGAGTGGATGAAGAACAGCCGCCTGAAACTGAACTTAGACAAGACGGAAGTCCTCATCCTGGGACCATCGCCCTCCGCCTGGGACGACTCCTGGTGGCCCCCCGCCCTGGGCACCGCTCTCAAGCCAACAGACCACGCACGCAACCTGGGCTTCATCCTGGACTCCTCCCTCTCGATGACCAGACAAGTCAACGCCGTCTCCTCATCTTGCTTTCACACCCTACGCATGCTCCGCAAGATCTTCCGATGGATCCCGACCGAAACCAGGAAGACGGTCACCCAGGCACTCGTCACCAGCAGACTGGACTACGGAAACACCCTCTACGCCGGAACCACAGCCAAGCAACAGAGAAGACTCCAACGCATCCAGAACGCCTCCGCCCGACTCATCCTGGACATCCCCCGACGCTGCCACATCTCCGGCCACCTGAGGGACCTGCACTGGCTCCCCGTCAACAAACAAGATGATCACGTTCAGGCTCCTCACCCACGCACACAAGTCTCTCCACGACCTGGTCCCCAAGTACCTCAACGACCGCCTGACCTTCTACACTCCCACCCGCTAGCTACGATCGACCAGCCACGCCCTCGCCGCCGTTCCACGCATACGAAGAGCCACCGCCGGAGGAAGATCCTTCTCCTACCTGGCGGCCAAAACATGGATCTCCCTCCCCATCCACCTTCGACTGACCCAGGACCATCTCACCTTCAAGAGACAACTCAAGACCTGGCTGTTCGAGCAGTAGCGGACCCCTTCCCCCAAGCGCTTTGAGACCCTCCCGGGTGAGTAGCGCGCTATACAAGTGTTATGATTGATTGATTGATTGATTGATTGACCTGTTGGGTTCCACCGGTCATTAACGGAACAAGGAGTGCTTTTTCATTTATATATACATATATATACACAGTTACTATTATGTGCAAGTATCATGTGTTGCCAATTTGTGAGAAGTAAGTGACAAAAACTAAATGTGCTATGATTTACTGCACGCTATTCTGATTCAGGTATGTTAATTTATGAAAAGCTCCATTACTGGAGTAAGAAAACAAGTTGCACACCTGTAACTGTAGTTCTCCAGTATTGGACGCTTTCATAGATTCACATATGCCCACCCTCCTCCCCTCAGAGGTTCACCTCGGATTTGGCACAAAAAGTATTATAGCAGAAGTGCGTGAAAATCTGAGGGGCAAAAGGTTCTCTCAGGAGGGTTCGAGAGGGTGAGAAGCCCTGATTGGCTAAGGGAAACATTTGGTCCTTGTTTACATAACAAAGGTTATGGGTTACAAAGGAGAAATGGGCCTAGGCCTTTTTTCAGTTAGCTATACTGCTAAGCATTGCTTTTTATGTACCGGAGACTCCCGTCTCGACGATGGGGAAATGATTCAGGTATGTGAATCTATGAAAGCTCCAATACTGGAGTAATTGTCTTTTTGGAGCGGAAGGAGGCACAATCTGAACAGTCTCTGGCCTCGTGCTCCGGTGAGAGGCAGATATTGCACACCTCATGGAGATCGGTGTGGGGAAACTTCGGCCCACATCGAGGACATTTCTTGAATGGCGTCCTTTCCATGAGCTAAAGGATACGGCCCAGGTAGGCCCGAAGGCCTCCGTCGATGACCGGAATCGAAGACTTCGAAGTTTTGAGACTCGTGTCGATTGAGGAACGCGTTCGAGACAATACCGCCGAAAAGGGTGAAGGATTGCGCACCGAAAGTAGAATCGATTCCAAACCGGAGCGCAGGAAACACATTATAGCCCGATGGCGGAAAAAACAATCGAAGGATGGAGCCAATTCCCATGCGCAATGTGATCCAAAGGAGGAGTCACCTATCTCGTGACTTACAAAGACTTTTCAGGACAAAAACAAGTGCAAACATCCGGGCCCAACACTAGATTGCGATCTATGCAACAGTGTGTAATCTGCAGCTCATATACCTCAAACATGAGTTTTCTGACCTCTCTGAATGTTTATCCTCATGGTCTGGAGACTGTTGAGGTAAAGGTGTGTGTGGTATTGGAGGAGGAGTAAGCCTAAGTTGACTGATGGCTTTATCCTCCTGTTTTCTTCTCTTTTCAGGAATTACATGTTCTTGAGGAGGTCTAGTAGGTATTCTTCGTGTATCTGGATGAATTATTAGATGTTTTTGTTTATTGTCCAATTGCTGTTGCAATTTTTCAAATACTGGTTTGAAGAATGCTCAACTGTACGCTTTTTGACTAATTTGTCTCCAGTATGCCTCGGTGACGAGTGTTTCAGACACGAGGCTTTAGATTTAAAGCTGGAGTCTGAGCTTTTTTTTAGGGATCTGAAGATTTTGGTACCGAAGATTTGGACGTATCTACTTTGGATGTTTCCGACTCTGAAGATTTCTTTTTTATTCAGAGGTCGACTGTTTGGGATCGATAGTTTATGACTGTCTTTTCGAGGTTTAGCTGAGGCCAGACTTTCTGTGATCAGTTGTTCTGTGCTGACCATGGCCCGAAGGTAGTAGAGGCCAGTCAGCAGACTTTTGTATATTGGGCGTACATTTTTGGGGTAGTTTACTCTTGGTTTGTTGCCCAGGTGTAAGGATTTCTGCCTCAGAGTCAGAGGTTTGTTCTTGAGAGAAAGCACCCTCGTCTGCAGCTTACGGATGTGCCTCTATTTTCATCGATGCTGCATCGAGACATTTGCATTCTTCTTGCTTTAGGGTCCCCAAGAGTCTCCTTTGACCTGAAAGATTTACAGGCCTCACAGTTTTGATCTTGATTATCCGATGAGAGGCAGGAATTACAAACCTTGTGTAAATCTGTATGTGGGAATTTGGAATGACATGAGGGACAGGATTTAAAAGGTGTCTGTTCCTATTTTAGATTGAATCTTGATCGATAACAATACTGACGGTGATAGAAAAGGATCCTATTGATGGTGCCAACTGGAGCAGAGGAACACACAACCAAACCAGAGGGTGGAAAAAAATTATCTAACAATGGAATCGATGCCAATGCAAGCAAGAGGTAGGGTCACTATAACTCATGACTTGAAGAGCTTCTTCCAAGAAAAACAACTTGCACACTTCCGAGCCAAACACTAGATGGCGGACCTAAACTAATCATGTGTATCTACAGCCACACATGCCATCAAGTAAGTGTGTGTGTATATATATATATATGCTGAAGGTGTGGCGCCCCGTAACCAATGGGACTGAGGCAGGCACTATTTAAGCGAGCAGCACAGTCGCCAGCAATTTTAAGACGGCATCTGAGGAAGGCCTTTGCCAGGCCGAAATGCATTATGCCTATTCAGCAATAAAGTGTTTTCCCTCCAGCTTCCCCGTGGCAGCCTCTGATTCTTCCTACGGAGGGGTGTGTTTGATATATATATATATATATACATACACACAAAGGCTGCTGTGACAGCCGAAACGCGTGTTTCTCTTTGCTTCTTGGACTGAGGACAGTCCGATGAATTAAAAAGAAGCTTTTATTCTGCAACTTTGTGTGTGTTCTCTGCCCGTCAGGAACGAGAAGTGTTATATATATATATATATATATATATATATATATAATATTTAATATGTGCACCGAAGTCCCCGCATATAGACAGGAATATTCAGTGCTTAGGACTATTGATGAGGATCCGCTGTAAGAAATCCTTTTATTTCTGAGATGCACAGCCACCACTGCAATGCATTTTAAAAACATTAATGGTGTGAAATTGAGATAGGAGGGAGGGACTCAATTGGGAGTGATTGTTTCAAACCATGAATCTCAAGAATGTGTGTGGTGCTTCTTTGTGATCTGAATTTGAAAATAGACATCATACAAATCTATCACACACCACCAGTCCCTTTAATGTAATTGAAAGTAGATTTGATGCATGGCCAACATTTAATGTTTTTCCTTTTTATGCATTTGTTTGCCCTTTGCCACATAAAAAATGGGTCTGCATCTAGTCATAGACTGCCACAGAAGCCTGATCCCCCACCTCGCCCTTTAGCTAGCTCGCTGGGTTGAAACGGTGGCTCTGTAAGTAGTACTGATGCGGCCACTGAGGGGGATTGAACTTTAATTAATGAACAACAACGGTCATAAGGTTTGTACTGATGTCTGCGATATCATTTTCTTTCAGCCAGCTGCCTTAAGGGTCTCCAACTCCACCTTCATGTGCTTCACCTCTTCATCTGCATGAGAGACAAATAAGAAAGCCCCAGAGAAGGACAGATTGAGCATTCTCTGCTGGGCTTCTTGCTTTAATCCTGTAACTAGGCACTGATCCATGGACATCAATTAGGGGTCGCCATGGACGCCACCCGTTGCGACCCCTGCCTCCTTGCTTGCGACCCCTGGCTTCTCTGTTTGTCAGGACAAATCAATCATATTATGGGAGGCCCTTACAAAAAATGAAATAGATTTGGTTTAATTTAGTGTTTAAAAAGGAAATAGTTCATGCTTACGGACCGGTTCCAGGCGCCATTAGTATACAAGACAGCACTGGCGACTTCATAGCAGGACAAGGCAGAACTTTCACATGCACTTGACTTATGGGCATGTGCATGCTAGGGTGTGGCAAGGCGGGTCTGCATTGGGAGCCTCTTCAACGATGCATTGAAGTGAGTGTGAAGGTCCCCTAGGCCGGATTCTTTGAGTTGCAAAGTTAAGAGAACGTCACGATCAGGAGTGGGATTCGAGCATAGCCCTGGCAGAGTGGCGACGTGTGTCTTAGCCTGGCAGGTGTTCTGCAGATAGTGTTGCTTCAACCAGACACGGAGATCAGCACACTGATAGCTCTAAGGCTACAGGAGTCACCTTGGGTGTCGTGAGTCTCTCTCCAGAGTCAAAATTAATTCGCTATGGACTCCTGCAAAAAGGAAGCCTGTGGCTGTAACGGTATTTCACCAACTAGTGCTGTTGTTTGTAAGGGCACTCCAGTGTGTGTTAGGGCCAAAGCAGTAATAAAGTAAACCTTTTACTGACTGCTTTGTACAAAGTGAAAGTGAAATCAGAAAACTAGATAAATCATGCTACCCCCACTTAAACTGTGTAATCCTTGGAACAGGCAAATATTATATTTCACCACAACCTGTTTTTCTTAATTATCCCATATGAAAGCACTTCAAATATTTGAGTTTAGAAGAAAACAAATTACTTACCTGTAACTTTGGTTCCCCAGTATTGGTAACTTTCATAGATTCCCATGCTTTGTATCATTCCTCGTCGTCAGCTTGGGAGCCTCGGAAAATAGAAAATACCATAGCAGTATGTACAAAAGAGAAAGTAAGGCCTAGGCCTCATCTCATTTTGTAGCATATCCACCTCTTTTTGTAAAAGAGACCAAAAACTTGCAACAACCAATCAGATTAGCCTCACCCCCTAGAACCCTCCTGAGAGAGCCTCAGATTTTCACATCCGTTGTGTAACAGTAACCACATCTGCTGAAGGCTGAGCTTTCTCCGGGGAGGTGGGTGGGCGCATGGGAATCTATGAAAGTTACCAATACTGGGGAACCAAAGATACAGGTAAGTAACTTGTTTTCTTGCCCCAGTATTGGAACTTTCATAGATTCCCAGGCTTTGTATCAGAGTAGCTAGCAAGTGCACATTTTGTTACATGAGTATACCTCAGCATACTCATTTTCTTATGAAATAATATACCTTGTAACAATATATCGGAAAGATTATCTGATACAAAATGTGCAATCACAGGAAGGAAGGCTAGAAGGGAAAGCTCACCGCTCATTGGACTCCTTGTGGAAGAGTCCAGGCAGTAATGCTTTGTGAACGTGTGGGCACTGCTCCATGTAGCCGCCCTGCAAATGTCTTTGATAGGAACCCCAGCGAAGAGAGCCGTAGAGGATGAGACTGATCTTGTGGAGTGAGCTCGCACATGTCTTTCTAGCAGTTCTCTGCCGCTTGGTGACAATAATGAATTGTACTTGAAATCCAGCGTGAGATTCCTTGTTTTGAAAGTGGACATCCTTTTCGAGGAGCACTAAAAGCCACAGAAAGCTGTGAAGATTTTCTAAAATCCTTTGTGCGTTCAAGTTAAAATTTGAGACACCTCTGGACATCCAAGAAATGTAGAGACCGTTCTGCTGGAGACGCAGGTCGGGGGAAAAAAGATTTTAGTACCACTGGTTCGTTCAAATGGAAATCCGAAGGGACTTTCGGAATACATTTCGGATTTGTCCTTAAAAACAGAGTGTCCTTTTTGAACTGTAGAAAGGGTTCTGAAATGGAGAGAGCTTGCAGCTCCCCCACTCTCCTAGCTGAAGTGAGGGCTAAAAGGAGAGATAACTTCCAAGACAAATATTTTAAATCCGCTCCGTGGATTGGCTCGAATGGAGGTCTCATGAGGTGAGCCAGAACCAGATTGAGATTCCAAGCTGGAGGTGGAGGCCAAACTGGCGGGAAGACCCTGAAAAGACCCTTCAGGAACTGTTTGATAATTCTAGCAGACCAGAGAGAAGGACCAGAGGCTGTCCTTCTGAATCTTGAAATAGCCGCCAGATGTACTTTGATGGAAGAAAGTGAAAGACCTGACTTGGCCAGCGACAAAATGTAAGGCAGTATCTGATGAGGAGCCTAAGAGAACGGATGAAGGTTTTTACGGCGGCACAATAGGCAGAAACGCGTACATTTAGCACAATAGGTCCTTTTTGTACTTGGAGCGCGAGCTTGAGTTAATATTTCCCTACATTCCTGAGGGAAATCTAAGCTGGGGAATTCTCGGTGCTCAGGAGCCAAGCCTTCAATTGGAGAGCTCGGATCTGGATGTACCACTTGTGAGAAGTTGGCCTGATATATGATGCTCACTAGTTCTAGTGATCACCTTGTATCAGTCCAAACAACCCTTATGGTGATTGGTTGTAAGTCAACCTTATAGACCAGCTATCCTAATGGTAGCATGGACAAAGCAGTCTTAGGCTAAACTCTTTATGGCATGTGAAGCCAGCTGTTTTACCACAATATAACCACTTGAATACCAGATGAAAGGACACCACACAGGTTGTTATGAAAATAAACGATATATTTATTAATAACAAAACACCTCTGAACTCTTTATGAGGTCAGAGGGCTAAGCACATGACAATCTCTTCTGAAAAATACGTTAAGTTGCACGAAATCCCAATGGTGCCCTAGGGGCACGACAAACCATATACTAAGTAAGTGGAATGTGAAAGTCAATAGAAGGAATGGAGCTGTCCAGAGGCTGTAGGATCGATGGGACCACGCTACCCTAACACTAGGTAAGTAATAGGACGCCCACGGAACGCGTGTGCAGAGTGTGAACTCACACGCGAGATGCGTAACAACGTCTATGGACAGTACAGTTCAAGTTAAAGGTGAGTACGGACAATCCTGACTAGTTAGGACAACAACGACTGTGGAACTGGACACTAGGACAGTTAAACTACCCTTGAGCACCGAAATGCTCTCGTTATCTCACCCACGGGCTGCGGGTGCATAGGTGCGAAGTTGTGTCGGGTTCTCGCGTTGAAGTCTATGGAGCCTCAAAGAAAAGATGCTGCAGGCGACCAGGAGGAAGATGTCCGGTGCAATCCAAGGGTGGATTGGTGAAGAAGGAGACCTGAAAGCAGAGGGGACAATGTTCACAGTCACTAGCCAGTGACTGGAGTGGAACCAGGAAGGAACCAGATGTCGTCGTCGCGATCAGGTGAAGAATGGACGCTTGACTCCGCAGCCACGTGGACCAGGAGTGGAGGCACGAGCTGTCCCACGCAGGCTCTCGCTGTCGGCGGTGTTGGATCCGGAATCGACGTCAACAGGCCTTGGCAAAGGCAACCCACGCGGTGAGGAGGAAAAGCGTCTGGTGCGGACTAGGAGAGTCCGGGGTGCCCCTCTTTTGGAAGGGAGCAAGGGCCAGTCTGGAGCAACCAGACCAGCAGTAAAGATTTCAAAGTTCGTCGTCTAGGAGGCCACTAGCCAGCCGGCAAGTGACCAGACAACGCGTCGAGCAGGAACCAAGCAGAAGGGCCCCACGCAGATCTCGTGGATGCTGGAGGGCTGATCTTCGGTGGAGGGGCTGCTTGGGGCTGGGGCTTCTCAGTCCCCAAAGCACTTGGTCGAGTTTACCTCGGGAGTCGTGCTGGAAGCGAAGTGCAGTTTCTTCCAAGATGGCCGGTCCCACGTGTCTCGTCGCACCCACGGGTCTCAGCTTTGCTGCAGATGCGGGTTGAGGTCGGAGAGGTCTGGGAATCCGGGTTTCGTCGGGCTCTGAAGTCTGGATCCTCGAGGGAAGACAACAAAGGGAAGCCGCTGGACGCTTGATGGTGCCTGCTTGTGCAGGGTGGACACTCCTTGTCCACAAGGGAGATTCTTCAGTCTTCTGTGGAGCAGAACGTCGAAGTCCAGAGTTTCTTCTTGTAGAATATGTTTAGGATAATCTGACTTGGAATGGGACCAGCTCCTACCTTTATTCTCCTAAAGGGGGCTGCACTACTGACTAGGTCCCTCCCCTGGGTGGGACCAGGAAGGGGGGTGGCTACACCCCCTATCCTTTGTCCGGTTTCCCGCCAGAGCTGGGGCAGGGATGCCCCAGCCACTGGTTGGAACCGGTGTATGCACAGGACACCTTGTGTGCCCCGGGCATGTCTCATTCCTTTCAAGCCTACCCTACCCAATACACAAAATCCTGTCTGGGGTGGTGCTAGCACCTCCCAAGGCAGGAAACCCTTTGTCCAAGCCTCCCTCGTTGGAAGGACTCCCAGCAGCAGGAGGTCAGACTTGTGTCTCTGGTGGCAGCATCCATCTTGTGATGCTGAGGCTCGAGTTAACTTTAACCGGGGTTCTCAGTTACATACATGTCGTGTCCCTCTAGAAGGGTGGAATGCTACCCCCGTCGCCAGAATTGGCGAGGGGGTAGTATTCCAAATCGTATGACACCTTACTCGACATGTTTTGATAATGTTATACCAGAGTTGGCATTTAACCGCGAGGATTATAATGCACTTAAGAGTATATGGTATAGCGTTATCATGGAACAGCTATAAGGACTTGGTTCCGCAAGCTGCAAACGGGCTCAGCTCATGCCAGAGCACCATCTCACATAATTCCAAGCACTCTGCCTTCAGGATTGATAAGGCCTTCCATAGGAGTGACTGATAGGAATATATGTGTCCATTTTAGGTTTAGATATATAGAACTATATCTAAAGCAAAGGGTGATTACACCACCTTGCCCCAGCTGTCGTGCAGCCAGTTGTGTCTGTTTAGTTGGCCAGCCAGGGGTGGCAGAATACATGCTTCAGCCCCTGGTAGGCCCTGGGTACACCTATGCCCTGGATACCTAAGGTATACTGTACAGGGACTGATAAGGTGGCCCAGTACCAATTGGTAAATGCACCTAAGGTACATGCTTGTCAATTTAGAGAGAGAACAGCTAGGCTGTGGGTCTGATTAGCAGGCCCACAGCCAGGGAAAGTCGTAAACCAGTGAAGCAAAAAGCAAAAAATCTGGGGTGACCATAGGATTGCAGACCCCACTCTCCTACACCACTTGTCCCTGGGACATTGTTAATAGAGATGGAATGGGACATAGGTGAAAAGGCTGATCCTGAGAAAGCAGGAGAAGCTCCGTGAACCAGAATTGGCGAGGCCACGCAGGTGCAATTAAAATCATTCTGCAAGGTTCCATCTTTAGTTTCCTGAGAAGCCTCGGGATCAGGGGAATTGGGGGAAAGGCGTAAACAAATGCGCCTGACCAGGACATCGAAAGAGCATTCCCCAGTGACCCTCGATGGTGATCCCTGCTTGCATAGAATCGGCATTTCCTGTTTTCTGGCGTAGCGAACATGTCTATGGTTGGAGTGCCCCAATATGCGAAAACTTCGGACAAAGTATCTTGATCCAATTCCCACTCGTGACAGGCCAATTTCAGACGGCTCAAGGCGTCTGCTGTTGTGTTGAGGGTGCCTGGTAGATGCTCTGCTGAAAGGACGACGTTCTTGAGAATCGCCCATTCCCATATTTCCAGGGCCTCTTTTGCTTGTTTATATAATGCATGGCCCTCGTGTTGTCTGTACGGACCAGAACGGTGGAGCCCCGAACCCTCGGCAGGAAAGCTTGCAAGGCCAAACGAATCGCCCTGAGTTCCAAGAGATTGATATGGAGAAGACGCTCTTCAGGGTTCCAGTGACTGCTCACCTGGAGATCCTGTAAGACAGCGGCCCAGCCTTCCATTGAGGCATCTGTGGTTATAATCAGAGGGGATGGAGCCATCCTGAAAGAGACCTCTTTAGATATTTTCTTTGATAGTCCACCAAACCGTTGCCTTCCTCATGAGAGGAGTGACCTATATCTTCTCCTCGAAAGAACCTTCCGCCTGGCGCCATTGCAATTCTAGTTGTTCTTGCAAGGGGCACGCACGCAGTTTGCAATGCGTAACTAATGGTATGCAAGATGAGATCGACCCTAGGGGAGATTTGTATAGACGTACTGACAGGGACCGTCTCTTTTGCAATTGGCTGACAGAGAAGATTAGCTTTTTCTGTCTTTCCTCCGATGGGAAAGCTTTGCAGCTTCTTGTATCCAGAATGGAACCCAGAAACTTGACGTCCTGGATGAAAGAAAGACTGATTTGTCTTTGTTGAGATACAGACCTAGATGATTGAAAAAGCTGAACGCAACTTATTTTTTATTTATTTATATTTTTATTTATAATGCATGAACAAAACAGGCATGTCACATATAACCATCATCCACATCCCTTCTTCCCTCCACCCTCCTCCCGCCAAGCCATATTCCCCTCTTCCTCCTGACAGGACTGTACTCTGCTTCTCCAGAAGTCCGTAAAGTGCGAATAAACATTCCAAATTCGCCCCGCACTCAGCCAGTGCAGCCGTGTCCCTCCTCCTCTCTTATTCACAATCCCCCATCCAATCCATGATATCGACGCCATTTACCCATACTCTGTTGAATTTCTTTGGGCACCCTCTTGCCTTGTACGTTACTCTCTCCGCTGCCATGTATAGGTCCATGCCCCTTCTCCAATCATCTAACCTCGGTGGCGTGGGGACCCCCCACGCCCAGGCCACGTCTCTCTTAGCCACCACTAATGCAAGAGCTACAAAGATTAGGAGTGGGCGTTTGTTATGCCCAGGAGCACCAATTTGGGGTCTAACGGCAGAGTGACTTCCAGGACCTCTCCCAACTCTCCCAGGACCTCAGCCTAGTATGCCTGTAATACGGGGCACGTCCAGACAGTATGGTAAAAGTCCCCTTGCCCCTGACCGCATCTCAGACAATTTGGGTCGCTAGCCCTCCCCATGCTGTGCAACTGCACCCTGTCATAATATATCCTGTGCAGGATTTTATATTGAATAAGCTGCAAGTGGGACTTAATTGCGATGTCCCTTGGATGCATCAGGGCTGCCTCCCAATCCACTGTATCCATCTCCCCCACATTTTGCTCCCACAATTCTCTGAGCTTTACCAACCCATCCGGCATATTATTGATCAGTGTTTTGTAGGTCAGGGAAACTGTCTTGCACGGGATGCGTTCCTGCAATAAGCGTCCTTCAAGCGGGGCATACTCTGGTAAGGGCAAGGCAAGCGCCTCCTCCGCTCGCCACTCATGTCGCAATTGCGCATAGCTGAGGTACTGAGTGTGGTGCAGCCCGAATTCCGCCCTCAAGACCTGTAAAGACTTTAGTTCCCCCTCTTCATCAGATCCCCCAGTACGGAGATACCGATGTCGTCCCACCTCTTGAAACCTCGTAGCTTGTTCAGCTCCTTCAACCATGTGCAGTGCCATATTGGGGTCTGTTTCGTCGATGTAGGAGTCCAACCAATTGCTTTAGTCGCCCTCTCCCATATCCCTAGCATAACCCTTGTTGCTGAATGCAGTCTTTCCTTCCCCTTTCCCCCGTATATATAATATAGGCAGCTGCGCCGTGCCATTGTTCTCCTCTCTTGGCTGTATGTGGGATGGTCTGCTGGAGCGTGAAACCATTCATTGATGGGGGCTAGGTGTTCAGCCCAGTAATAGGCTTCAATATTCAGCAGGGAGATCCCTCGATTATACTGGTTTCTTTGCAAGGTCCCCAATGCTATTCTGGATTGTCTCCCCAGCCAGAGCAGTGATCTCAATTCAGCGTTTATATCAGTAAAAACCTGCCAGGGAAGTGGGAAATATTAATTTTGTAAGGCGTACAGAAACCGCGGTAGCGTAATCATTTAGAACATTTGCAGCACGTCCTAGGATCGTAAGGGGGAGCATCTTCCACCTAGCAGCGTCCTCAACAAAGTTTTCCAGCACCCGCTTAACGTTCTTCTGGTATGAGAGGCTTCTATCCAAGGTTATGTATACCCCCAAGTACACAAATCCCTCGTCTGTAGTCCTGAGAGCACCAGGTAGTAAAGACCAGTCCTCCCTCCGCCGGTAGTCGTATAATATTGACTTGTGCCAGTTTATCGTATAACCAGCATAAGCGCCATAACGGCTCAGCGTGACAAACAGCGCCGGGATTGTGGTGACAGGATGGGTGACATACAAGAGGACGTCATCCGCATATAGCGATATTTTTTCCTCATACGTGTCCGTCTGCTCTATTTTAAATCCCCTAATATCCTTGTTCTGCCTAATTTTGCACGCTACTACTTCTATGGTTAGGGCAAAGAGCAGTGGGGACAGGGGACATCCTTGCCTGGTCCCTCTTATTATGGGGAAATCCTCTGATAGCACCCCGTTGACTTTTACTCTGGCTCGTGGGTCCATATACAGTAACCTCACCCACTGCTGGAACTTGGGGCCAAATCCGAACTTGGATAGTACTCCTTCGAGGAAGGGCCAATGCACCGCGTCAAACGCCTTTTCGGCGTCCAGGGATAAAAACAAATGGGGGTCCTGACGATTGTGCACCTCCATCAGCCAGTTATGGGTCCTCCTAAGATTCAACCTAGTTGCCCTATCTGGCAGGAAACCAGTCTAATCCAAGTGGACCAGGTCGGGACCTGACGCAGTCGGAGGGCTAAGATTGTCGCCAGGGGGAGGAGCTACGCTAGCAACCAAGATGGCCGCGTAAGCTCCCGGCTCCGCCGACCTCCGCCAGTAGCTCGTAAATCCTAGTATTTATCCTGAATTTGCACCGGACTCCCGGGTGACTGAGGTGTTCCTGAATCTAAAGGTGCAATCCTGAGATTTCTATCTTCTCGAATGATGAAGATATGCCGTGTTATTATTCTCGGCCTAACCCAGCGTTGAAGCCGGGGCCTCGATTTCTAACCCATCCGGGTTGGAATTGAACAACATCAGCCGCGGGACTTGGGCGGCGTCCGATCTCCCGAAGTGGAGAATATCCTGACTGACTTGGATGGCGAGACTGTGGTCGGTTGACTCCGAAGATACAGCGGCGTGTCGCGCCGGTCGCTGTGGTCGGGGGTCCGTTGCCCGGAGGCTCTGCTAGGCTCCCGGGGCCGACGGGCTTGGATCCTCGCCGGTAGCGAAGGTGTCAATATCGCGAAATTGAGAGCGCCCGCTGTTGCCATCGGCCCCTCCTGTGCCTGATACCCCGGAGTAGTCGACCTCCGGGGTTCAAGACCTGATCTGTCGCTTTGCGAGAGGGGATGGAGCGGGTGGAATATACGCCGTCGCTGCGGAGCGTAATGGCCGCTGTTGGGGCGCTCCACTCGCAGGTCACCGCCATCATCCAGAAAATGGTCGTAACAGTTGACAATATCTGCCTGAGACCGGACTACGACCCCTCGATAGGTTTGAAACAAGCTGTGTTACCCGCGGAGTAGGTTAAGCCTGAGACTGAGGGCCCCGTGAGGAAGCCTGATTTGGTGTTTTCTGTCGGCTCCCACATACCAGCTAGCGAGCCTGGGACTACCATAAGCTCATCATGCGCACGACCGATACCGCCCAAGATGGACATAGAGGATCTTATACTCCATAATAAGTTCCTCAGTGACTATCTGAGTGACTCATTATCCTTTTCCGTCCAGTTGGCTCCATTACGTTCTTGTGTCTTCTCTTTGGTGGACAGTTATCTCGGTCGGACTCGTGGACTTCGAGTACTAATATCCTGGTTTCGATCCTACCGTACTGACTTTCACTTTTTGGAACATTTGGATACTTCTATTGAAATGGCGGTTCGAGCGGAGAGGGCTCGCATGAAAAATCGGAGTGGCCAGGGTTGAATTCGACTGTCTGGGTTTGATAAAATGGCTTCATTTGTTACGGGACTTGTAACCTATAATGATGTGTGAGTCGGGTGGTTTTTACAAACTCCCCCGGTTGGCTTGTAATTGTCGCTTTCAATTGTCTTGATTATATTTAGGGGTGGGTTGCTTCTGGCGGGGGGGTAAGGGAGACCGGGGGCCTGTTTGACATCTCCTCCTCCATTCTTTTCCTTCTTTTAGGTTTAGTTCTTGAGCGTCAGGCACGCTGCTAGTGGGGTTAGGCCGTAGCCATTGCAGGGGTGCAGGGTGGGAGGTTTGAGTTTTTTAAAAACATTTTGTCTTTGTTTAGTTCTATGGCCTTTGTTTTTTCCCCTTTTTTTTTCTTTCTCCTTTTTACGAGAGGTGGGTTGTCTATCCTGAATCTAATTTTCTCTCTTATCTGGGTGTCTACTCTCGTCTTAAATATCCTGAATCGTGGGTGGGCGGGTCCTGCAGACTGATGCTTACCGAGGTTGTTGATTATTCTGTCTCTCCTTTTTCATATGCTGTTTATTGATTTCTCTGCATTGGCCTCTTCACCTACATACGGTTGTAATCTATTCTGTTGTATGGCACCTGATATTTGTAATGTTTCCTCTTGTTTCACTTCAATAAAAAGATTTTAAAAAAAAAAAGATTGTCGCCAGGAGTTTAACCTCCACATTCAGGAGGGATATGGGGCGGTAAGACGCACACTCCTCAGGGGGTTTACCTTGCTTATAGATCGGGACAATTGTGGCCATACGCAGGTCTGGCGGTAAGATGCCCTCCTGGGCTGCCCCCTCAAACAGGGCCAGTAGGTGGCTACCAAGAAGCTCTGCCGTTTAAAAAAAAAAAAAATCAGCGGGATACCCATTTGGCCCAGGGGGTCCACGCAGGCACGCGGGACTATTTAACGCTTATGACTATACATGGAAATACCCTATGAGAGACTAGGACCGCGATTCTCTGATGGAATACCAGGAAGAGTTGGTTTGAGACCTTCAATGCGAATGGATGTGCTCACGTAAAATGTTTTCTGGATCTTAAACAGCTTGAATGATGTCTAGATCTTCTAGAACACCTCCCTGGTGTTCTACAGTGCTGGCTAACAGCCGTAGACCGTCTACGGAGAGGAGCAATTGACGAAGTCATTCGAAGAAGACACTGGCTGAGGAGTTGGTGGAGAAAAGACTTGTTAAGGAGCGGCAAGTGGTGGTGGTCTTGGGGCAGCGGGGATAAGAGAAGCGGGTGCCGGTGAAACACACCGTAGTAATGCTCAGTCAGCAAAGTATGGCTTATTGGTGATTACACCCTACATTACTCAGAGTCCAAAGTGTTTGGGTTTTTTCCTCCTCTTACTTTGTGAACCTACTTCCCTCAAAGGATGAGAGATCTGCTCAATGTTGTCCTCTTAGGAGATTACGTTTATTTCGATGTTGAGTGCTTTAATATCAAACCGTGCTTCCATGCTGATTTGCTTGGATCCTTCAAGAAGCTGTGCCAAGTTTCCAGCATTCTCAAGCTGCAGCCTATTCAGAGACACTACACTTTTTGTCTCACACTTTTCAATTAACAAGTGTTTGTGAAGGTCTTCTGTGCATTTTTAATTAAATAGCGTCTTTATCTATCTTTGAAGTTGCCACCTTCTTTTAGGGAAAATGAATGACAATTGTCCAGCATTAGGCAATCAAAGCTTTATTTTTGGATTCAATATTGAAAGTACGATACCGTATATATTTTGTAAAAAGTGGTCACAGATCACACACCTGAACATCCCCTAGTGGAGAACCTCTAGGTCTACTTTCACAAATTGCTATCTCTGCACAATCGCTTACATATACAATGATTATCTTGGTACCTTATGCTCCGGGGTGCGTCGGTGCAGAATCAGATCTCCGCTGAAGTGGAGCTGGCAGGCGTTGCACCATCTCTGCTGCGGCTTCACTCTCCTGTGAGAACAAAAGAAACAAACCTCCATTCATGCCAACCCTCAAGAGATAAAGGCTCAATCAAGCAACACTCTGTGCAGGCTTCAGTCTGCCCTTTGCGGCCCCCAGAGGCTGCCCCCCACCCCCCACCGACCTCAAGGTTTTTACTCTAAAACCAACCGCCATCCCTGCAACCCCACACCCCAGTCTGCCCTCTGCAACTTTCCAACCTCCCAAGTCATCTCCCTACACCAAACCACCTTCCTGGGCTGCTCTCTACAACGCCTTCATCACAAGGCTCTGCTCTGCACCACCCCACAGTCTGCCCTCTGCAACCCCATACTCTGTAAGACTGCCCTTTGGTACTCACCCACTTCCCAAGTCTATTGTCCACACCAAGCCTCTTCCTAAGACTGCCCTCTGCGGTGCCCACCCCCCTCCACAGCCCTCAAGACTGCCCTCTGAGGTGCCCAGCCCCCACGACTGCCCTCTGCGGTGCCCACCCCCTCCACAGCCTTCAAGAGTGCCCTCTGCGGTGCCCACCCCCTCCACAGCCTTCAAGACTGCCCTCTGCGGTGCCAGCCCCTCCACAGCCTTCAAGACTGCCCTCTGCGGTGTCCAGCCCCCTCCACAGCCTTCAAGACTGCCCTCTGCGGTGCCAACCCCTCCACAGCCTCCTTCAAGACTGCCCTCTGCGGTGCCCACCCCCTCCACAGCCTTCAAGACTGCCCTCTGCGGTGCCAGCCCCTCCACAGCCTTCAAGACTGCCCTCTGCAGTGCCCACCCCCTCCACAGCCTTCAAGACTGCCCTCTGCAGTGTCCACCCCCTCCACGGCCTCCTTCAAGACTGCCCTCTGCAATGCCCACCCCCTCCACAGCCTTAAAGACTGCCCTCTGCAGTGCCCACCCCCTCCACAGCCTCCTTCAAGACTGCACTCTGCAGTGCCCGCCCCTCCACAGCCTTCAAGACTGCCCTCTGCAGTGCACGCCCCTCCACAGCCTTCAAGACTGCCCTCTGCAGTGCCCACCCCCTCCACGGCCTCCTTCAAGACTGCCCTCTGCAATGCCCACCCCCTCCACAGCCTTAAAGACTGCCCTCTGCAGTGCCCACCCCCTCCACAGCCTCCTTCAAGACTGCACTCTGCAGTGCCCGCCCCTCCACAGCCTTCAAGACTGCCCTCTGCAGTGCACGCCCCTCCACAGCCTTCAAGACTGCCCTCTGCAGTGCCCACCCCCTCCACGGCCTCCTTCAAGACTGCCCTCTGCAGTGCCCACCCCCTCCACAGCCTCCTTTAAGACTGCCCTCTGCGGTACCAGCCCCTCCACAGCCTTCAAGACTGCCCTCTGCAATGCCCACCCCCTCCACAGCCTTAAAGACTGCCCTCTGCAGTGCCAGCCCCCTCCACAGCCTTCAAGACTGCCCTCTGCAGTGCCCAGCCCCCACGACTGCCCTCTGCGGTGCCCACCCCCTCCACGGCCTCCTTAAAGACTGCCCTCTGCAGTGCCCACCCCCTCCACAGCCTCCTTCATGACTGCCCTCTGCAGTGCCCACTCCTCCACAGCCTTCAAGACTGCCCGCTGTGGTGCCAACCCCCTCCACAGCCTTCAAGACTGCCCTCTGCAGTGCCCATCCCCTCCACAGCCTTCAAGACTGCCCTCTGCAGTGCCCACCCCTCCACAGCCTTCAAGACTGCCCTCTGCAGTGCCCACCCCTCCACAGCCTTCAAGACTGCCCTCTGCAATGCCCACCCCCTCCACAGCCTTAAAGACTGCCCTCTGCAGTGCCCACCCCCTCCACAGCCTTCAAGACTGCCCTCTGCGGTGCCCAGCCCCTCCACGGCCTCCTTCAAGACTGCCCTCTGCAGTGCCCACCCCCTCCACAGCCTCCTTCAAGACTGCCATTTGCGGTACCAGCCCCCTCCACAGCCTTCAAGACTGCCCTCTGCAATGCCCTGCCCCCTCCACAGCCTCCTTCAAGACTGCCCTCTGCAGTGCCCAGCCCCTCCACAGCCTTCCAGACTGCCCTGTGCAGTGCCCACCCCCTCCACAGCCTCCTTCAAGACTGCCCTCTGCGGTACCAGCCCCCTCTACAGCCTTCAAGACTGCCCCAGCCCCTCCACAGGCTTCAAGACTACCCTCTGCGGTGCCCACGCCCTCTGCAGTGCCCACCTCCTCCGCAGACTTCAAGACTACCCTCTGCGGTGCCAGCCCCTCCACAGCCTTCAAGACTACCCTCTGCGGTGCCAGCCCCTCCACAGCCTTCAAGACTACCCTCTGCGGTGCCAGCCCCCTCCACAACCTTCAAGACTGCCCTCTGCAGTGTCAGCCCCCTCCACAGCCTTCAAGACTGCCCTCTGCGGTGCCAGCCCCTCCACAGCCTTCAAGACTGCCCTCTGCGGTGCCCAGCCCCTCCACAACCTTCAAGACTGCCCTCTGCAGTGTCAGCCCCCTCCACAACCTTCAAGACTGCCCTCTGCAGTGTCAGCCCCTCCACCGCCTTCAAGACTGCCCTCTGCAATGCCCACTCCTCCACAGCCTTCAAGACTGCCCTCTGCAATGCCCACTCCTCCACAGCCTTCAAGACTGCCCGCTGTGGTGCCAGCCCCCTCCACAGCCTTCAAGACTGCCCTCTGCAGTGCCCACCCCTCCACAGCCTTCAAGACTGCCCTCTGCAGTGCCCATCCCCTCCACAGCCTTTAAGACTGCCCTCTGCAGTGCCCACCCCTCCACAGCCTTCAAGACTGCCCTCTGCAGTGCCCACCCCTCCACAGCCTTCAAAACTGCCCTCTGCGGTGCCCACCCCCTCCACAGCCTTCAAGACTGCCCTCTGCGGTACCATCCCCTCCACAACCTTCAAGACTGCCCTCTGCGGTGCCAGCCCCCTCACAGCCTTCAAGACTGCCCTCTGCGGTGCCAGCCCCCTCCACAGACTTCAAGACTGCCCTCTGCGGTGCCAGCCCCCTCCACAGCCTTCAAGACTGCCCTCTGCGGTGCCCGCCCCCTCCACAGCCTTCAAGACTGCCCTCTGCGGTGCCAGCCCCCTCCACAGCCTTCAAGACTGCCCTCTGCAGTGCCCACCCCCTCCACAGCCTTCAAGACTGCCCTCTGCAGTGCCCACCCCCTCCACAGACTTCAAGACTGCCCTCTGCGGTGCCCAGCCCCCTCCACAGCCTTTAAGACTGCCCTCTGCAGTGCCCATCCCTCCACAGCCTTCAAGACTGCCCTCGGAGGAGGAGCTACGCTAGCAACCAAGATGGCCGCGTAAGCTCCCGGCTCCGCCGACCTCCGCCAGCAGCTCGAATATCCTGCCTTCAATCCTGATTTCACACCTGATTCCCCTGTTTATGAAGTTTTACTGCTTCTAACGGTGCAATCCCGAGTTTTCTACCTCATCGGTTGACGAAGATACGCCGTGTCTCCATTCTCGGCCTAACATCGTATGGAAGCCGGGACCTCGATTTCTAACCTATCCGGTTTGGAAGTGATCAACAACGGCCGTGAGACCTGGACTGAGCCCGGTCTCCCGAAGTGTGCCGTGAATTGTTGCTTTTTGGTGACGGTCCCGAGATTGATCTACACCGAGGACACACCAGCGTGTTCCACCGGATGCCGTGGTGGGGGTCCGGTGCCCGAAGACCTTGCTGACCTCCCGGGGTCGACGGGACGGGGCCCTCGCTGACGGCAAAGGTGTGTTCTGCTATACAAGGAGCGCCCACTGTTCGACATCTGCTTTGCGTGGCCTGTTACCCCGGAGTAGCCGGCCTCCGGGGTTCAAATCCGGCTCTGACGCCTACTGAGAGGGGACGGAGCGGATGGAAGGCACGCCATCGCTGCAGGCCGTCGTGGCTGCCATTGGGGCGCTCCATTCACATACTTGCGCTGTGTTCCGGACACTGATCGTGAAAGTGGACGCTATCCTGGAACCGGAGGATGACTCTTTGCTGAGTTCTCCGCTGGCAAAGGTACCAGCGGTGCACCGAACGTCTGGAATCGAGCTCCCTGTGCTGATACCGGACTTCCTGAGCCCTGGCGGTTCCGAATCAACGACGTTCAAGCCTGTGCTTATCGCCAGCGTCTCCTGTTCGATTCTGTTTCCTTATGCTACATCTATGAACGGTCTCCAGTGTGGTAACAAGTTCTTCAGTGACTTTTTTAAATACGTGCTGTTTCTGGAAGCATTTCATCGTTTTATTCGTGAACTTTTATCCTGCATGCGACTATACTGCACTGACGAGAACTTTCATGGACGCTTTGCCTTTTTTATCAAGATGGCGGCTCGAGGGAAGAAGACTCTTAAGGAAGATCGTACCGGCCAGGGCTGAACTTTATTGCTTCGATCCGATATTGTAGCTTTCAGCAATGCCGGGGTTGTGCCTATATCGTAACGGGAGTTGGGTGGTTATTGACTATACTCCCCCGACTGGTTTATATATTTTGCTGAATGTTGGCTAAATTGCGTCTGGGGGTGGTCGCTGTTGGCGGGGGGCACGGGAGACCGGGAGTGTGTTTGGTTTCTCCTCCTCCACTCTTTCTCTCTTTCCCTTCTTTTAGGGTAGTTCTTGGGCGACAGGCACGCTGCTAGTGGGGTTAGGCCGAAGCCATTGCAGGGGTGCAGGGTGGGGGGTTAGGGGAAGGGTTTTTTTTTCCCTTTGTTTTGTTCTATGGCTCCTTTTATCTTTCCTTTTTCCTTCTACGAGAAGTGGGCTGTTTATTCTTCACGGGTCCTTTCTTGCTCGGGTGTCTACACTGGCTTTAATTACCCTGTATCATTGCGGATGGGGGCGGATGTGGTGGGATTGTTTTCGATCGTATGATAGACTGTTTATTCTTCCTCTCTGCTGTGTATAATCGTGTCATACCATGGGTTCCTTACGATGGTTTTTGTATGTATATTTCCCCCGCCTGTCCCTTTCCTGCATTGTACCGTTTGGCACCTGATATTTGTAATGCCTACTCTTGTCTTACTGTTAAAATAAAAAATATATATATAAAAAAAAAAATACTGCCCTCTGCGGTGCCAGCCCCGCCACAGCCTTCAAGACTGCCCTCTGCAGTGCCCGCCCCCTCCACAGCCTTCAAGATTGCCCTCTGTGGTGCCAGCCCCCGCCACAGCCTTCAAGACTGCCCTCTGCAGTGCCCACCCCCTCCACAGCCTTCAAGACTGCCCTCTGCAGTGCCCACCCCCTCCACAGACTTCAAGACTGCCCTCTGCGGTGCCCAGCCCCCTCCACAGCCTTTAAGACTGCCCTCTGCAGTGCCCATCCCTCCACAGCCTTCAAGACTGCCCTCGGAGGAGGAGCTACGCTAGCAACCAAGATGGCCGCGTAAGCTCCCGGCTCCGCCGACCTCCGCCAGCAGCTCGAATATCCTGCCTTCAATCCTGATTTCACACCTGATTCCCCTGTTTATGAAGTTTTACTGCTTCTAACGGTGCAATCCCGAGTTTTCTACCTCATCGGTTGACGAAGATACGCCGTGTCTCCATTCTCGGCCTAACATCGTATGGAAGCCGGGACCTCGATTTCTAACCTATCCGGTTTGGAAGTGATCAACAACGGCCGTGAGACCTGGACTGAGCCCGGTCTCCCGAAGTGTGCCGTGAATTGTTGCTTTTTGGTGACGGTCCCGAGATTGATCTACACCGAGGACACACCAGCGTGTTCCACCGGATGCCGTGGTGGGGGTCCGGTGCCCGAAGACCTTGCTGACCTCCCGGGGTCGACGGGACGGGGCCCTCGCTGACGGCAAAGGTGTGTTCTGCTATACAAGGAGCGCCCACTGTTCGACATCTGCTTTGCGTGGCCTGTTACCCCGGAGTAGCCGGCCTCCGGGGTTCAAATCCGGCTCTGACGCCTACTGAGAGGGGACGGAGCGGATGGAAGGCACGCCATCGCTGCAGGCCGTCGTGGCTGCCATTGGGGCGCTCCATTCACATACTTGCGCTGTGTTCCGGACACTGATCGTGAAAGTGGACGCTATCCTGGAACCGGAGGATGACTCTTTGCTGAGTTCTCCGCTGGCAAAGGTACCAGCGGTGCACCGAACGTCTGGAATCGAGCTCCCTGTGCTGATACCGGACTTCCTGAGCCCTGGCGGTTCCGAATCAACGACGTTCAAGCCTGTGCTTATCGCCAGCGTCTCCTGTTCGATTCTGTTTCCTTATGCTACATCTATGAACGGTCTCCAGTGTGGTAACAAGTTCTTCAGTGACTTTTTTAAATACGTGCTGTTTCTGGAAGCATTTCATCGTTTTATTCGTGAACTTTTATCCTGCATGCGACTATACTGCACTGACGAGAACTTTCATGGACGCTTTGCCTTTTTTATCAAGATGGCGGCTCGAGGGAAGAAGACTCTTAAGGAAGATCGTACCGGCCAGGGCTGAACTTTATTGCTTCGATCCGATATTGTAGCTTTCAGCAATGCCGGGGTTGTGCCTATATCGTAACGGGAGTTGGGTGGTTATTGACTATACTCCCCCGACTGG
The DNA here is from genome assembly GCF_964261635.1 of Lissotriton helveticus. NCBI lineage: Eukaryota > Metazoa > Chordata > Amphibia > Caudata > Salamandridae > Lissotriton > Lissotriton helveticus. The sequence continues at coordinate 5,163,063 of NC_136066.1, forward strand.
TTTATATATTTTGCTGAATGTTGGCTAAATTGCGTCTGGGGGTGGTCGCTGTTGGCGGGGGGCACGGGAGACCGGGAGTGTGTTTGGTTTCTCCTCCTCCACTCTTTCTCTCTTTCCCTTCTTTTAGGGTAGTTCTTGGGCGACAGGCACGCTGCTAGTGGGGTTAGGCCGAAGCCATTGCAGGGGTGCAGGGTGGGGGGTTAGGGGAAGGGTTTTTTTTTCCCTTTGTTTTGTTCTATGGCTCCTTTTATCTTTCCTTTTTCCTTCTACGAGAAGTGGGCTGTTTATTCTTCACGGGTCCTTTCTTGCTCGGGTGTCTACACTGGCTTTAATTACCCTGTATCATTGCGGATGGGGGCGGATGTGGTGGGATTGTTTTCGATCGTATGATAGACTGTTTATTCTTCCTCTCTGCTGTGTATAATCGTGTCATACCATGGGTTCCTTACGATGGTTTTTGTATGTATATTTCCCCCGCCTGTCCCTTTCCTGCATTGTACCGTTTGGCACCTGATATTTGTAATGCCTACTCTTGTCTTACTGTTAAAATAAAAAATATATATATAAAAAAAAAAATACTGCCCTCTGCGGTGCCAGCCCCGCCACAGCCTTCAAGACTGCCCTCTGCAGTGCCCGCCCCCTCCACAGCCTTCAAGATTGCCCTCTGTGGTGCCAGCCCCCGCCACAGCCTTCAAGACTGCCCTCTGCAGTGCCCACCCCCTCCACAGCCTTCAAGACTGCCCTCTGCAGTGTCAGCCCCTCCACAGCATTCAAGACTGCCCTCAGCAGTGCCCACCCCCTCCACAGCCTCCTTCAAGACTGCCCTCTGCGGTGCCCAGCCCCCTCCACAGCCTTCAAGACTGCCCTCTGTAGTGCCCAGCCCCCTCCACAGCCTTCAAGACTGCCCTCTGCAATGCCCACCCCCTCCACAGCCTCCTTCAAGACTGCCCTCTGCGGTGCCCAGCCCCCAAGACTGCCCTCTGCGGTGCCCACCCCTCCACAGCCTTCAAGACTGCCCTCTGCGGTGCCAGCCCCCTCACAGCCTTCAAGACTGCCCTCTGCGGTGCCAGCCCCCTCCACAGACTTCAAGACTGCCCTCTGCGGTGCCAGCCCCTCCACAGCCTTCAAGACTGCCCTCTGCGGTGCCAGCCCCCTCCACAGCCTTCAAGACTGCCCTCTGCGGTGCCAGCCCCCTCCACAGCCTTCAAGACTGCCCTCTGCAGTGCCCAGCCCCTCCACGGCCCTCAAGACTGCCCTCTGCAGTGCCCATCCCCTCCACAGCCTTTAGACTGCCCTCTGCAGTGCCCATCCCTCCACAGCCTTCAAGACTGCCCTCTGCGGTGCCAGCCCCCTCCACAGCCTTCAAGACTGCCCTCTGCAGTGCCCACCCCCTCCACAGCCTTCAAGACTGCTCTCTGCGGTGCCCACCCCTCCACAGCCTTCAAGACTGCCCACTGCGGTGCCCACCCCTCCACAGCCTTCAAGACTGCCCTCTGCGGTACCACCCCCTCCACAGCCTTCAAGACTGCCCTCTGCGGTGCCAACCCCCTCCACAGCCTTCAAGACTGCCCTCTGCAGTGCCCATCCCCTCCACAGCCTTCAAGACTGCCCTCTGCTGTGCCCACCCCCTCCACAACCTTCAAGACTGCCCTCTGCAGTGCCCATCCCTCCACAGCCTTCAAGACTGCCCTCTGCGGTGCCAGCCCCCTCCACAGCCTTCAAGACTGCCCTCTGCAGTGCCCACCCCCTCCACAGCCTTCAAGACTGCTCTCTGCGGTGCCCACCCCTCCACAGCCTTCAAGACTGCCCTCTGCGGTGCCCACCCCTCCACAGCCTTCAAGACTGCCCTCTGCGGTACCACCCCCTCCACAGCCTTCAAGACTGCCCTCTGCGGTGCCAACCCCCTCCACAGCCTTCAAGACTGCCCTCTGCGGTGCCCAGCCCCCTCCACAGCCTTCAATACTGCCCTCTGCGGTGCCACCCCCTCCACAACCTTCAATACTGCCCTCTGCGGTGCCACCCCCTCCACAACCTTCAAGACTGCCCTCTGCGGTGCCAGCCCCCTCCTAGCCTTCAAGACTGCCCTCTGCGGTGCCAGCCCCCTCCACAGCCTTCAAGGCTGCCCTCTGCAGTGCCCACCCCCTCCACAGCCTTCAAGACTGCCCTCTGCTGTGCCCACCCCCTCCACAGACTTCAAGACTGCCCTCTGCGGTGCCCAGCCCCCTCCACAGCCTTTAAGACTGCCCTCTGCGGTGCCCACCCCTCCACAGGCTTCAAGACTGCCCTCTGCAGTGCCAGCCCCTCCACAGCCTTCAAGACTGCCCTCTGCAGTGCCCACCCCCTTCACAGCCTCCTTCAAGACTGCCCTCTGCGGTGCCCACCCCTCCACAGGCTTCAAGACTGCCCTCTGCAGTGCCAGCCCCTCCACAGCCTTCAAGACTGCCCTCTGCAGTGCCCACCCCCTTCACAGCCTCCTTCAAGACTGCCCTCTGCGGTGCCCGCCCCCTCCACAGCCTTCAAGACTGCCCTCTGCGGTGCCCAGCCCCCTCCACAGCCTTCAAGACTGCCCTCTGCGGTGCCCACCCCCCTCCACAGCCTTCAAGACTGCCCTCTGCAGTGCCCACCCCCTCCACAGCCTTCAAGACTGCCCTCTGCAGTGTCAGCCCCTCCACAGCATTCAAGACTGCCCTCAGCAGTGCCCACCCCCTCCACAGCCTCCTTCAAGACTGCCCTCTGCGGTGCCCAGCCCCCTCCACAGCCTTCAAGACTGCCCTCTGTAGTGCCCAGCCCCCTCCACAGCCTTCAAGACTGCCCTCTGCAATGCCCACCCCCTCCACAGCCTCCTTCAAGACTGCCCTCTGCGGTGCCCAGCCCCCAAGACTGCCCTCTGCGGTGCCCACCCCTCCACAGCCTTCAAGACTGCCCTCTGCGGTGCCAGCCCCCTCACAGCCTTCAAGACTGCCCTCTGCGGTGCCAGCCCCCTCCACAGACTTCAAGACTGCCCTCTGCGGTGCCAGCCCCTCCACAGCCTTCAAGACTGCCCTCTGCGGTGCCAGCCCCCTCCACAGCCTTCAAGACTGCCCTCTGCGGTGCCAGCCCCCTCCACAGCCTTCAAGACTGCCCTCTGCAGTGCCCAGCCCCTCCACGGCCCTCAAGACTGCCCTCTGCAGTGCCCATCCCCTCCACAGCCTTTAGACTGCCCTCTGCAGTGCCCATCCCTCCACAGCCTTCAAGACTGCCCTCTGCGGTGCCAGCCCCCTCCACAGCCTTCAAGACTGCCCTCTGCAGTGCCCACCCCCTCCACAGCCTTCAAGACTGCTCTCTGCGGTGCCCACCCCTCCACAGCCTTCAAGACTGCCCACTGCGGTGCCCACCCCTCCACAGCCTTCAAGACTGCCCTCTGCGGTACCACCCCCTCCACAGCCTTCAAGACTGCCCTCTGCGGTGCCAACCCCCTCCACAGCCTTCAAGACTGCCCTCTGCAGTGCCCATCCCCTCCACAGCCTTCAAGACTGCCCTCTGCTGTGCCCACCCCCTCCACAACCTTCAAGACTGCCCTCTGCAGTGCCCATCCCTCCACAGCCTTCAAGACTGCCCTCTGCGGTGCCAGCCCCCTCCACAGCCTTCAAGACTGCCCTCTGCAGTGCCCACCCCCTCCACAGCCTTCAAGACTGCTCTCTGCGGTGCCCACCCCTCCACAGCCTTCAAGACTGCCCTCTGCGGTGCCCACCCCTCCACAGCCTTCAAGACTGCCCTCTGCGGTACCACCCCCTCCACAGCCTTCAAGACTGCCCTCTGCGGTGCCAACCCCCTCCACAGCCTTCAAGACTGCCCTCTGCAGTGCCCATCCCCTCCACAGCCTTCAAGACTGCCCTCTGCGGTGCCCAGCCCCCTCCACAGCCTTCAATACTGCCCTCTGCGGTGCCACCCCCTCCACAACCTTCAATACTGCCCTCTGCGGTGCCACCCCCTCCACAACCTTCAAGACTGCCCTCTGCGGTGCCAGCCCCCTCCTAGCCTTCAAGACTGCCCTCTGCGGTGCCAGCCCCCTCCACAGCCTTCAAGGCTGCCCTCTGCAGTGCCCACCCCCTCCACAGCCTTCAAGACTGCCCTCTGCTGTGCCCACCCCCTCCACAGACTTCAAGACTGCCCTCTGCGGTGCCCAGCCCCCTCCACAGCCTTTAAGACTGCCCTCTGCGGTGCCCACCCCTCCACAGGCTTCAAGACTGCCCTCTGCAGTGCCAGCCCCTCCACAGCCTTCAAGACTGCCCTCTGCAGTGCCCACCCCCTTCACAGCCTCCTTCAAGACTGCCCTCTGCGGTGCCCAGCACCCTCCACAGCCTTCAAGACTGCCCTCTGCGGTGCCCGCCCCCTCCACAGCCTTCAAGACTGCCCTCTGCGGTGCCCAGCCCCCTCCACAGCCTTCAAGACTGCCCTCTGCGGTGCCCACCCCCCTCCACAGCCTTCAAGACTGCCCTCTGCAGTGCCCACCCCCTTCACAGCCTCCTTCAAGACTGCCCTCTGCGGTGCCCAGCACCCTCCACAGCCTTCAAGACTGCCCTCTGCGGTGCCAGCCACCTCCACAGCCTTCAAGACAGCCCTCTGCGGTGCCCGCCCCCTCCACAGCCTTCAAGACAGCCCTCTGCGGTGCCCGCCCCCTCCACAGCCTTCAAGACTGCCCTCTGCAGTGCCCACCCCCTCCACAGCCTTCAAGACTGCCCTCTGCGGTGCCCAGCACCCTCCACAGCCTTCAAGACTGCCCTCTGCGGTGCCAGCCACCTCCACAGCCTTCAAGACTGCCCTCTGCAGTGCCAGCCACCTCCACAGCCTTCAAGACAGCCCTCTGCAGTGCCAGCCACCTCCACAGCCTTCAAGACTGCCCTCTGCAATGCCCACCCCCTCCACAGCCTCCTTCAAGACTGCCCTCTGCGGTGCCCAGCCCCCAAGACTGCCCTCTGCGGTGCCCAGCCCCCTCCACAGCCTTCAAGACTGCCCTCTGCGGTGCCCACCCCTCCACAGCCTTCAAGACTGCCCTCTGCGGTGCCCACCCCCCTCCACAGCCTTCAAGACTGCCCTCTGCGGTGCCCACCCCTCCACAGCCTTCAAGACTGCCCTCTGCAGTGCCCAGCACCCTCCACAGCCTTCAAGACTGCTCTCTGCGGTGCCCACCCCCTCCACAGCCTTCAAGACTGCCCTCTGCGGTGCCCGCCCCCTCCACAGCCTTCAAGACTGCCCTCTGCTGTGCCCGCCCCCTCCACAGCCTTCAAGACTGCCCTCTGCGGTGCCCAGCCCCTCCACAGCCTTCAAGACTGCCCTCTGCGGTGCCCGCCCCCTCCACAGCCTTCAAGACTGCCCTCTGCGGTGCCAGCCCCCGCCACAGCCTTCAAGACTGCCCTCTGCGGTGCCCAGCCCCTCCACAGCCTTCAAGACTGCCCTCTGCGGTGCCCAGCCCCCTCCACAGCCTTCAAGACTGCCCTCTGCGGTGCCCACCCCTCCACAGCCTTCAAGACTACCCTCTGCAGTGCCCAGCCCCCTCCACAGCCTTCAAGACTGCCCTCTGCAGTGCCCACCCCCTCCACAGCCTTCAAGACTGCCCTCTGCGGTGCCCAGCACCCTCCACAGCCTTCAAGACTGCCCTCTGCAGTGCCCAGCCCCTCCACGACCCTCAAGACTGCCCTCTGCAGTGCCCATCCCTCCACAGCCTTCAAGACTTCCCTCTGCAGTGCCCACCCCCTCCACAGCCTTCAAGACTGCCCTCTGCAGTGCCCACCCCCTCCACAGCCTTCAAGACTGCCCTCTGCAGTGCCCACCCCCTCCACAGCCTTCAAGACTGCCCTCTGCGGTGCCCACCCCTCCACAGCCTTCAAGACTGCCCTCTGCGGTGCCCACCCCAGCCACAGCCTTCAAGACTGCCCTCTGCGGTGCCAGCCCCTCCACAGCCTTCAAGACTGCCCTCTGCGGTGCCAGCCCCCTCCACTACCTTCAAGACTGCCCTCTGCATTGCCAGCCCATTCCACAACCTTCAAGACTGCCCTCTGCGGTGCCCACCCCCTCCACAGCCTTCAAGACTGCCCTCTGCGGTGCCAGCCCCCGCCACAGCCTTCAAGACTGCCCTCTGCAGTGCCCACCCCCTCCACAGCCTCCAAGACTGCCCTCTGCAGTGCCAGCCCCCTCCACAGCCTTCAAGACTGCCCTCTGCAGTGCCCACCCCCGCCACAGCCTTCAAGACTGCCCTCTGCAATGCCCAGGCCCTCCACAGCCTTCAAGACTGCCCTCTGCGGTGCCCACCCCCTCCACAGCCTTCAAGACTGCCCTCTGCAGTACCACCCCCTCCACAACCTTCAAGACTGCCCTCTGCGGTGCAAAACGTAGGGGCGTGGCCAAGATGGCGACGGAGTGAGACGTGCCTTTGTGTCCCTCCGGCGCCACAAATTGCCCAGCGTTGAGAAGCTGCCTCCTGGGGCTGACTTCAGGCTCGAACATGTGCCTGCTGATGCCCGTTGCCTGAGGGGAGCGAGGGGCGTCACTTTTCTGCCTCCCGGAGCGAGATAAGTGGCGATCCGAGGAAGAGCGAATCGAGGCCTGGCTCTGCGACCTCTGTTGCTTCTGCCCGATCGGACTGCTGCTGGCTCCCGCGCCCGACCTGGCAGGGACGAATTGATGTGGGCTGCCGGAGACTGCACGCGGACAGCTTGGAGCCCCTTGCGGTGAGGCGGCCTCGCGCTTCGGCCGGAGCCGGGTCTCGCAGACCCCTGGTGTGGTGCCGCGTCCGGTGATCGGGCCGCTCCCGGGGGCCGGCGCCCGCTAATCGAGGCCGGCGCTTTTGGGACTATCCGAGCCGGGCGCCCTGCCGTGCTTCACGGTCCCCCCACACTTCCGAGGGGCGGCGGAGTCGGCGTTGCAGGGGCCCTGTGCCTGGAGGAGCGTGGAGAGCTGCGTGGGGTCCCCAATTGGATCGGGGGACCTTGGGCACCGGTGTGGCCACAACTCCACGTGGCGCCGAGGCCGGCCGGTGTTGGAGCGGCGGTGATCTGTGGGCTTGCAGTGGGCCCTCGGGATCGAGCCTAGCCAGAGGAAGATCAGTCAGTGGGGGATCGGCCGCTGACGGGGGAGCAGAGCGACCTATGCCTGGCATAGTGCTGCCTTGGCGCTGAGGCCTGGACTGTTTCTGGGGGGCCCTGAACCTTCCACTGACTGCCCAAAGGGAGGAGCGGCAGCTGCGACCGACGTTGTTAACCTGTGGTCTCACTGTGGGCCCCTTACCCGGGGTTGCCACCCATAACTGGCAGTGTGGTTAGACGTGGCGGACAGTGGAGGCCAGGTTCTGCAGCACGGCGGACCTGCGCCTTGTGGAGCCTTTCAGTGGCGGCGAACAACGGTGCCTTTAGATTCCGGGCTCCAGCGTTGAGGACGACTGAGTGAGTGCCCGCCAAGAGATCCAGGCTACGGGACTAAGGGGGTACAGGCGGTGTTGCAAAACCTTGATTGGGGACGCCTGATTTGCACTCCGGACGTGTGCTGTGTAGGGGGTGTTCAGGCTAGCTCTCCTGTACCCGGGTGGGCCTCTGGATTGGCGGTATGACGACCAGACCCCGTAAGGACAAACCGGGCAAGGATGGAGTGCCGAAGGGTCCGCCGCCTGCATCGTCCCCTGGGACCAGCAAATCGCCCCCGCGAGGAGACGATGACGCGCCCGCCACCAAGGCCTTTATGGTTGAGCTCTTTACAGCCATCAAGGAAGACATCTCGGAGCTCCGCTCCCAGCTGGCATCGGACCTGCGTGAGGTGAGGATGGATGTGGACGGCATAGGAGAGCGGGTGGCGACCTTGGAGGAACATGACCTGGGGCTAGCGGGAGATGTGCACCAGCTCCAGCAGGAAGTGCTTCGACTGACGGAGCAGAATCTGGACCTCCAGGCCCATGCAGAGGACTTACAATACAGGTCGCGCTGAAACAATATCAGGATCCGAGCGGTGCCCTGGGAAGGAGAAGGGGGGGACTTGCGAGGCTATGTGGAAGCCCTCTTCCTACAGATCTTGGCGGAAGACGACCTCAAAGAAATTCGTATGGATAGGGTCCACCGGGTGGGCTTGCCGCGGGGCCAGAGAGCACCACCGCCTGATATTTATTTATTTATTATTTATAGAACTTATAGAGCGCACTGTCGCCATTGCAGGCATCCTAGCGCTGGCTGATATATTGGTCTGTGTCCATGACTTCCAGCTGAAGGAGCGCATACTTAGGAAGGCACGAGGAATTAATCCCCTGCAATTTCGTGACCACCGTCCTCAGCTCTTTCAAGACCTGGCTGTTTCGACACTGCAGAAACGAAGAGACTTCCGCCCTGTGACCACATTCCTAAGAGATCAGAATGTGGCCTACTCCTGGGGCCACCCTTATCGCCTCATCTTTCTACGGCAAAACAGGCTTGTCCAGGTCAGATCTTTATCAGCAGCCAGGGAGCTCCTTGGCCTGGATGACGCCACCACGACCTCCGGGGAGGGGGGCTCCCCATCGGGGCGTCTATCGCGCTCCCTGGCCTGGCGGAGAGGGGAACGGTCTGCAGCAACAGGGGGGGCGGAGCTATCGGCTCGCCTGCACGAGAGGGGCACGGCGGGAAGGGGTGGGAGGGTAGTGGTGGTAGCGGAGGGTCTTGTGTGCCATTGTTCCATGGCTATGCCCGCTCACTTTTGACAACTGTAGACGGGATTACGAGGTCCAACGGTCGGAGCGGTTCCGCCATACCCAATTACTCCATTGGGCGCTGTCCCCCTCGGTCAGAGATGCGGCCACCAGACCGCTTACCCCCTTCGAAACCTTCCTTTCTAAGACATCCACCATGCGGGGGGTCATTTCCTTCCTCTATAGCCTCCTGCTTTCTATGACCATTTCCCCTAGACCGGGATACATTTCCCTTTGGGAAGAACTCCTCGGACGTAATATCTCAGATGGGGAGTGGTCCCACCTGTGGCATGATATAGCTAAACACAACCATTCGGTGGAGCTTAGGGAGGCCCATCTTAAAACGATGACGGACTGGTACTTATATCCGGCTAAGTTGAGCCAGATTTTTCCGGGCTCCTCGGATAGATGTTGGAGGGGCTGTGGCCTGCTGGGAGACTTCAGGCACATCTGGTGGGACTGCCCTGTCATCCGTCCCTATTGGGAGGAGATCCTATCCCATATTAAGGAGATTCTGGGCTACCCGAATTCGGATTCTATGGCCCATATTTTGCTGGGTCTTCGGGATCCGAATCTTGAACACCAAACCAGGGCAGACAAAAAGATACTTTGGCTTTGTATTGGATCGGCCAAACTGACCCTAGCAGCGGCCTGGAAGAAGAAGGAAGCACCAGCGCTTTCACTGTGGCATGCGAGATTATGGAAGTTGTTGAGCATGGAACGCATGGCTGATGTCTTCCTGGGCGACTTTCGAAACTTCACGTTTCGCTGGGGCCCCCTAGTTCGTTTTCTCTCTAAAGGCTTGCCGTCTGTGGTTTGCCCGCCTACGGTGAGAGCCCTTCATTTATTTCAAGTGTAAGTGTTATCCACCCAGTTGACTGTGTATGTGTGAATATGGCTACCACCACTGGGGAGGGCGAGGGAATAGGGGTGGGTGTGGGGGTTTTTCGTTCATGATCCGGCAATGCCCCGACACATGGCTGAGGCGGTGAGATGGACAGAGCGGAGGAGAGTGCAGGCCTCTTTCATTGTTTTGACTATGCAGTAGCACCTATTCCAGCCGATAGCCCTAACTCTGTACTACTCTGTGTCGGAAATGGGCTATGCTTCATGTACTTTCCTGGACTCGTGGCCTACTAAGCCTCGGTGCACGTGCTCCTTTGGTCCATGCCATCTCTACCGCCTGACTTTACATATGCCCCCTGCGTGGGAAGTTGTGCGGGACTGTCGCATGTTTTTCTTTTTCTTTCTGTTCTACAAAATATTAATAAAAACACCTTTGACAAAAATAAAAACATATGTAAAGTTACAGGCAAACAACAGTAGGTACCACACTATAAAGTATTATTTAATATTGATTGAGTTGCTCTTCAATGAGCAATATTGATACATTGCAGAGAAACAGAAAGCCATTCTTTTGGGAATACTGCAAAAGAGAGAAATAAGATGTGTCAAAACATACAAGTTGTGTAGTTTGGTTATATATTGGTATCATTCTCCTTAAAGTAGTTCACTGACAGCATCTAATAATTGTGAGCCACTGACTGAGGCTCACTGAAGTACAGCCAGAGGCACTGGAAGTATGCAGCAGCAGGGGGCCAATTTATGCAGCATGTGGTACATTCTGTGATCGTGTTCATTACTTTCTAATTTTGACACTTAACCGTGTCTAGGCATAGTTGCACATCATTAGTGTTTGTTTAGCTCCCAAATATAGTAGGGGAAGCCCGTTTTTCCTTTGCCTGCCTGCTGGATGGGGGAATCTGGACCACAAGTCCCAGCTCTCCAGAGCCCCGCTGACGCCTACGCCGCCCCACGTCGCATCATCGAGCCCGTAGGCGCTTCATAAGCGGTGGCGGGCTCCCGTAGAGTGGGAAGCCCGTTTTTCCTTTGCCTGCCTGCTGGATGGGGGACTCCCGACCACAAGTCTCAGCTTTCCAGAGCCCCGCTGACGCCTACGCCCGCGCTGCATCATCGCGCCCAGAGGCGCTTCATAAATGGCTGCGGGCTCCCGCAGCGCGGGAAGCCTGTTTTTCTTTTGCCTGCCTAATGGATTGTTGCTAGGGCACTTTGGACCGCACTTCCCAGCTTTCCAGATCCCTGCTGACGCCTACGCCATTCCGGAGAATAAGCTCAAAATCGCACTGTACACAGAACAGCTCTAATGAAAGGGAACGTCTCAGAGGGGGTGAGGTGTGACTTCGGCACGTTGATAGTGAACCCAAGCAAGTGCAGGTGGTCCGCCATAGTCCGGAGGTGGGAGATGACTGCCTGGGGCAAGACCACCTTCAACAGCCAGTCATCGAGATAGGGGATGACCGGCATCCCTGATCTCCGCAGGAGAGCTGAAACCACTGCCATCCCCTTGGCACCCAAGGACTGATTAGGGCTAATGAAAGCACGGTTAGCTGAAAGTGCTCATGGCACACTGTGAACAGTAGGTAACAAGTGGGCAGGCTAGACAGGGATGGGGAAGTATGCCTCCTGCACGTCAAATGCTACCATCCAGTCTCCTGGGTCCAGGGCAGACAGGACTTGAGCGAGTGTCAGTATTTTGAATTTCTCCTTTTTCAGAAAGAAATTGAGAGGGCACAGATCTAGGATAGGATGAAGGCCTGCGCCCTTCTTGGGCACCAGAAAGTAGTGGGAATAGTAACCATGGGCGACTTCTGATGCAGACACCCTCTCTATGGCTCCCTTGACCAAGAGAGCTGCCACTTCTTGGCTGAGTAAGGAGATATGGTCCTCTGCCAGCCTGTCAAAGTCAGTGGCACAGGTAGGGGAGTAGTCACGAAGGGGAGGGAGTAGCCTCTTCAGACAGTCTGAAGAACCCAACGTCGGATGTTATCGACCTCTAGTGGTGCAGGTGATGGTGTATCTGGACTCCCACTGAGAGTCTATGATGGTTGGAGGGAAAACTAAAGAGGCTCGAAGACTGTGAGATATGTGGGTACCATGTCCTTGCCCACGTAAAGGCTGGGAATATTGCGTGCCGCGGTGGCTGGGTGGGTAGAGACGCGGCCTAACCCCCTTCCATGACCACGAAAGGAGCAGAGGGTGGATTGGGGTTGGCGGTGACCCATGGAAAGTCCCAAGGACTTGGCCATAGCTCTCCTGTCCTTGAAGTGCTCCAGTGCAGAGTTCGTCTTGTCTCTGAAGAGACGGGAGCCATCAAAGGGCATGATGATGAGTGAGGACTGACATCCCTCAAAAAGCCAGTGGTTCTCAACCAGGCTTGGTGCCTAAGGGCCACTGGCGATGAAAGCGATCTGCCTGCCTAGTGCTTCAGTTGTATCCAGCCCACAGTGTAGGGTGAACTTACATGCATCCCTTCCGTCAGCAACAACCTGGTAGGGTATAGCTTGGACCTCCTCTGCGACCATAGCACCACCTGCGCAACGAGTCCCAAATGAATGAGAGTATCACCCCAAAGGGCACAATATTTTCACCGACTGTATTGCCAGGCTGGCAGAAGAAAGGAAAATACTACTTACCAGTATGCATCTGTTCTTGGCATATAGAGCTGCAGAGTCGTACACTTAGCATTAGATCGCCACCTGGTGTTGGGCTTGGATGATTGCAGGTTGTTGTCGTCTTGGAAGAAGTCTTTGTTGTCACGAGATAGGTGACTCCTCCCTGGGACGATAGTGCGCATGGGCATCGGCTCCATCCTTAGATTGTTTTTCGCCATGATGGGAAATGATGGAGTTGGTAGAAGTAAAGAAAAAAGGATGTACATGCGTGTGCATCTAAGTAAGATGAGTACTGGAACGGATACAAGTCCTAGGGAGGTGGGAGGGCGTGTACAACTCTGCAGCTCTACATGCCAAGAACAGATGCATACCGGTAAGTAGCATTTTCCGTTCGCGGCATATGAGCTGCAGATTGTACACTTAGCAACGATTGTGCAGCAGTGTCTCCCCTAGCGGTGGTCACTTGTATCCGTTGCAGCATACTGAAATAGTGTTTTAAGGACAGCTTGCCCCACTGCAGCTTGCTGCTTCGCTTGCACATCAACACAGTAGTGTTTAGTGAAGGTGTGTTGTAGACCATGTTGCTGCCTTGCATATGTCTTCTAGGATGATGTTCCCTAAGAAAGCCATAGAGGCTCCTAGTTTGCGTGTTGAGTGCGCTCTAGGAGGAACTGTTAATGTACGTTTAGCTTTTTGATGGCATATTTGTATACATTTTACAATCCACCTTGCAATCCCAGCTTTAGAGATGGGGTTGCCCTTATGTGGCGGAGAGAAAGATACAAACAATTGATTTGTTTTACGAAAAGATTTGGTTCTATCAATATAATAGAGAAGAGCTCTTTTAACGTCTAGTGTGTGTAGAGCTCTTTCTGCCACAGAGTCAGGGTTTTGGAAAAACACAGGTAACTCTATAGATTGGTTTAAATGAAAAGGAGTAATGACTTTTGGAAGAAATTTTGGATTAGTTCTTAAAACCACTTTGTTACGATGTAGTTGTAAAAATGGTTCTTGTATTGTGAAAGCTTGTATCTCACTTACTCTTCTGAGAGAGGTAATAGCAATAAGGAAAGCTGTTTTCCACGTGAGGAATTGCAGTTCACATTTATGTAAAGGCTCAAAAGGTGGTCCCATGAGCCTTGTAAGAACAGCGTTTAGGTTCCACTCTGGAGAGGGTGGTAACCTGGGGGGAATGATTCTTTTCAATCCTTCCATAAATGCTTTAATTGCAGATACTCGATAAAGAGACAGATGTTGTCTATTTTGTAAATATGCTGCAATTGCTGCAAGGTGCAGGCGTATGGATGAGTATGCCAAGTTACATCTTTGTAAATGTAAGAGGTAGCAAATTATTTTCTGGATGGAAGCATCCAGGGGATCATTAGGTTATTGTTGCAATAAATGGCAAATCTCTTCCATTTTGCAGCCTAACAAGCTCTGGTAGTAGGTCTCCTGGCCTCTTTAATGATGTTCATACAGTGGTAGGTTAAGATAACCAAACTCTAAGACTTCAGGAGCCAGATCGCCAAATTTAGTTGATTTGGGTCTGGATGTCGGATGTCTCCATGGTGCTGCGTTAGCAGGGATGGAGTCAGTCGTAGCTTTTGGGGTGGAACTAGAGAGAGTTCTAGCAGCGTGGTGAACCACGGTTGGCATGCCCATGTGGGAGCTACCAGGATTAATTTGAGAGACTGTTGTCTGAGCTTGCATACTACTAATGGTATTAGTGGTATTGGCGGAAAAGCGTACGCAAATCTGCCTGACCAGTTCATCCATATCGCATTGCCCTTGGACAGCGGGTGTGGAAACCTGGCGGCGAAGGTTGGGCATTTTGCGTTTTTGTGTGAGGCGAACAGATCTATGTCTGGATGACCCCACTGTTGGAAGAATGGTTGAAGAACTTGTGGATGTAGTTCCCATTCGTGAATTTGTTGTGTCTGCCAACTCAACAGATCTGCTATCTGATTGTGAACTCTTGGAAGGTGCTCTGCCAACAGATATATGTTTTGTGGAATGGCCCATCTCCAAATGTTCTGTGCGAGCTGGGACAGTTGTAGAGAGTGTCCCCCCCCCTGTTTTTGTATATAATACATGGCTGTCATGTTGTCCGTGCGGATTAAGACAGCTTTGTTCTGTACTTGTACTTGGAATGTTTTGAGTGCTAAGAATATTGCTAGCAGCTCTAGATGGTTGATATGGAACAATTTTTGTTGACTGTTCCATTGTCCTTGAGTTGTATGATGTAAGAGATGGGCTCCCCATCCTGTGAGGGATGCGTCTGCTGTGAGCACTAGTTGTGGGACAGGTTCGAGGAACGGCCGCCCTTTTGTCAAGTTTTTGGTGTTCCACCACTGCAGAGAGCGATGTGTGCGGCTGTCCACCAACACCAGGTCTGTTAGTTGTCCTTGAGCCTGGTTCCAGCGCTGTGCTCGACATTCTTGTAACAGACGCATTTGCAGTCTTGCATATGGTACAATAAAAATGCAAGATGCCATCATGCCTATGAGTTGCATGAACACTCTGGCTTGCAGAGATTGTTGCTGTTGAAAGGCTCTGACTAAGGCTTGAATGCTCTGTATCCTTGCTGGACTGGGATACGCTAGAGCCATAGACGTGTTTATTGTAGCCCCAGATACTGATGTATATGAGAGGGTTGCAGGTGCGACTTGGTGTAGTTGATTGTGAACCCTAAGTCTTACAATGTTTGAATTGTCTGATGTGTGTGTTGAACACACTGATTGGATGACTTGGCTTTTATGAGCCAATCGTCCAGATAAGGGAAGGCATGTATTTTGTGTCTCCTGAGATGTGCTCCTACTACTGCTAGGCACTTTGTGAATACTCGTCGTGCCGTTGTCACTCCGAATGGAAGGACTTTGAACTGGTAATGTTGTCCTTCCAGTACAAACCTTAAATACTTTCTGTGAGCAGGATGTATAGGAATGTGGAAGTAGGCGTCCTTTAGATCTAGTGTTGTACGGAAATCGCCTTGTTGCAGCAGTGGGAGCACTTGTTGTAAAGTGATCATATGAAAATGATCTAACTATATGTAATGATTGAGGGGCCTGAGGTCGAGAATTGGTCTTAGTGTCCCGTCCTTTTTGGGAATTAGAAAATGCAGCGAGTAAACCCCTGTTCCTTGTTCTTGTAAAGGAACTATTTGTATTGCGTCCTTCTGTAGAAGTGACAGAACGTCTTGTTTGAGCAGAGTAAGGTGTTCTGTAGACATTGGACGTTGCCTGGGTGGTATGTGTGGAGGGGTTGCTGTAAGTTCTAGGCAGTAGCCATACTGGATAATCTGTCTTACCCACTTGTATGTTGTGATGGAGTTCCAGACATGCAGGAATTGCGTTAGTCTGCCCCCCCCCACCCCTCCCCCCCCACAGGAGTGGAATGCTGTTGGGGGAGCAGAGGGAACTCCCTGTTTTGTGGTGGAAGAGGATCGATTATTGTTGTTACCCCGACCTCTTCCTTTGTTGTTATTCCCTCTACATCCTCCTCTAAAATATCCCTTGTTAGAGGATGTTTGTGTATTAGATTTGAAGGATGCTGTATTGTCTGCTCCAGTTTGATTGGTGCCTCCTCTATAGAAGGAGCGACGAAAGGAACCTCTAGTTTGTGTGGACTGCAAAGCTCCCATAGATTTGGCA
Organism: Lissotriton helveticus; assembly: GCF_964261635.1. Classification (NCBI taxonomy): domain Eukaryota; kingdom Metazoa; phylum Chordata; class Amphibia; order Caudata; family Salamandridae; genus Lissotriton; species Lissotriton helveticus. Next base: position 5,178,869 of record NC_136066.1, read on the forward strand.
GTGTCTGTATCCTTCTTCATTTTTTCAAGTGCTGTGTATACTTCTGGTCCAAACAATTGGTTCTGATTAATTGGTTGATTTAAAATGGTAGTTTGTACTTCCTGTTTAAACCCTGAAATGCGTAGCCACTCATGTCTTCGAAGTACGACACTAGTATTCACAGCTCTAGATGCAGTGTCTGCTACATCTAGTGCGCACTTGATTGAGGCATTAGAAATAAGCTTGCCTTCTTGTATAAGGTCGTGTGCCTGTGTTTTATATTGGTCAGGTAGATGTTCTAGCAGTTTCTCTAACTGATCATAATGAGCCCTATCATATCGGGAAAGGAGGGCTTGTGTATTAGCTATACACCATATGTTGGTAGCTTGCGCAGCTATTCTTTTGCCTGAGGCATCTATGACCTTGTATTCTTTGTCCGGTGGGGGTGCCTCGCCGGAAGTTTGTGAGTTTGCTCTCTTCCTAGCATTTGACACAACTAGTGAATCTAATGGTAGTTGTCCTTTAATGTAGGTCGGATCTGCAAGTGCAGGCCTACAGTTTTTCTCAATTCTAGGGTTTAGGATCCTAGTACGCACAGGGTCTTTAAATATCTCTGGAGCATGTTTAATGACCCCTTTAATAATGGGAAGAATATGAACAGATCTTTGCCATTGTTCGAATGTGTCTAACAGAAAATCTTCCTCTGCCTCATCAGACTGCATAGTGACCCCATGGTAAATTACAAAACCAATGTTATCTTCTGGGGGAGAAGGTTTTGATGGGTATGACTGTGGGTCAGGAATATCTGGCACATCCTGTGGGTTTGGGTACTCCCAGTCTGTATCATCTATAGGGTATGGGAAAGGCTCATCTGTGTCTATCCCTTTCCTAAACTATACTCATCTTCATTTTGAGGTGAGTGTGGAGATAAAAGAGGAGAATGTGGAGGAGATCTCTGTGATGAATTGTTAAGAGGAACAGGGGATGAAGGAGAAGGAAGTATAGGAGAAGAAGGGTGCATAGGAGATGTGGCAGACTCCTTCTTGTTGGCAGGAACTACAGGTGTGGGTGTTGCATCTGCCTTCCTCTTCTTGTGTGGTGTAGTGGATACATGACCTGTCTTTGGGTCAATGTAGATCTTCTTTTGCAGAGGATCTGGTTGAAAAAGGTCTTCTCCTTGTCGAACCTTTGTCGGCGCCGATTTCTTCGGTTCCGGACGAGGTTGCTGTCTGTCTTTAGCCTTAGCAGGTGTTACAATGTCCTTTGGCATAGTTTTCGGCACCGAAGGTGTTGTTTTCGGTGTGGCAGGCTGTTTCGAGGGCTTGGATGCATCGGAATCAGGCCTTGTCGGTTTTGGTACCGAAGACGATGGTTTCGGAGTGGAAGCTGGTCTCGTCGGCTTCGAGGCGTCGGACGCTGGCTTCATACCTTTGTCTTTAGAAGTCGACGGCTTCGGAGCCGAGACTTCTTTCGGTTTCGGTGCCGAGGGGATTTGTGGGATCGGCACGTGCGGCTTGCTCGGTACCGAGCTACCGGAAGGCTTAATGACTTTCTTCGGAGCCCGGCTTGATGGCGGGGCTGTCGAAGTGGTTTTCGGTCACGACTGGGCCCCGGAGGCGGAGTGTTGACCTTTGACTTCGATCTGGGTGCTGAATGTGGTACAGGGGCAGTAGTACTCACGCGCTGACCTGATGGTATGGAGTCATCCGAGTAGTCTGCCTCTGATACGATTTGGAGATCATCGGAATCTTCTTCGGGAACGAGCGGAACCTCCTCGTCGAAGATATCCACCGGATCCAGAGCTGATCTCTGCATGTCGTGTCAACGGGCCCTTCGAACTTGGATGGTTTTCTTGGATCGAAAGGACGCGCAGGCTATACAGCTGGATTCGTCATGTTCTGACGTTAAGCACAGGTTGCAGACCTCGTGGTGGTCACTGTGTGGAAACTTTGCTCCACACCCGGGGCATCTCTTGAACGGCGTCCTTTCCATGAGGTTTAGGCCTCACGGCGTGGATAGGCCCTCCGGCCCGCGTCGACGACCAGAATCGAGATGATGGAGTCGAAACGATGTTAGTCGATATCGAAAGTAGTTTGATACGTTTTTTGTACATTTTTTGCGCTTCGAAAGTGCTGGAAAAGTCTACTTCTAGCCGGAGTGGAAAACTTTCATCCGAACCCAGTGGCGGAAAAAAACAATCTGAAGATGGAGCCAATGCCCATGCGCACTATCGTCCAAGGGAGAAGTCACCTAACTCATGACTACAAAGACTTCTTCCAAGACGACAACATGAAATCATCCGAGCCCAACACCAGGTGGCGACCTAATGCTAAGTGTAGTATCTGCAGCTCATATGCCTCGAACATATCTTCCTTCCCAAGGTAGTCAGCCTCTTGGATTTCTTGTCCAGTGGAGGGGTAGGGAAGGATCGAGGATTCACTCTGGAAGTGGAGGCTACGACCACCAACCTCTTCGGGTTGGGTGTTGGATGAACAAGTTGAGGTCCGGTGGGGTGATGGCAGCAGGAAATTGTCCCATTCACAGGAGCACCTGTGCAGGGCTTTGACCAGGCCCCAAGTAGAACATCTAAAGCACTCAGTTAAGACGTTACTCTTGATAGACAAAGAGGGCAGCTGAAGGTCCAGGACCTTGGTCGCACTAACCACCATAGCAAATGAGGCTCCCTCCTCCGTGGCCACGGTAGGAGAAGAGACCATGACAGTATCAGGGGTGGTGCCCATTCCACTGCCATCTGCACAATTCTCACACCAGGTGTCCTCTGTGACATCTAGGGGCTAGTATTCTTCAGAGTCCAGTGTCCTCTGCCAGTCATCCCCAAGGCATAGTCAAAAGGAATAGGGCATAGGCTCCGGCCAGGATGGAATGCCTCCAGTCAGCGCTGGAGTCAAGCGGCTCAGTTTCGGAGTCGGGGATGAGATTGGGAGCGACACAGGAAACAGTGACAGTAGGGCCGGAGACGGGGAAGATAAAGGTGGCTCGACAAGCGCAAGTCCGGATCAGTCTCTAGATCCAAAGTGCCTAACTGGTGCCGGAGACCCGCCGGGGGTAAGGGGGGCGCGGGGGGGCCAGTAGGGGACCAAATGTGCTCAAGTGGATACAGGATGGCAAATATGAGGTGAATGGCCTTTTAAAATTTGGAGTTGGGCCATGGTTTCTCTGGGTCCTGGAAACTCGGGGTGGCGCAGAAACAGCCAGGCTCAACCGTGGAGCCCGGCCGCGAATGCCAACGCTCCCTCATCTCATCGGATGACTTTGATGGATGGGGCGAAGTTGAAGCGGCACTTACCCAAATGACAGAGTGCAAAGGCGACCGTTTGTAGCCGCTACGCGAGAAATCCCAAGACCTTCCTCTCGATCAGGATAGAGACCGCCCTCAAAGCCTTGGGGAGCATAGTGCAACAATCAATGCAGATCTTCATTCCGTGGTCGCTCTCGAGGCACCAGAGGCAGATGAGGTGTGGGTCCATCACCAACATTTCCCAGTAACAGGTGCCACAGGGCTTAAAGCCAGCCTTCCACGCGGACATCCCTGAAACACCAGGAGATAATGGCTCAGAAAATCTTCGACAAAAGGGTAAAAAAAAGCTCAGTCAAAAAGTGACTGGAGATAGCTTTTCCCCTGATCTGCAATGACTGGTGCAAAAAGAAAAGAAATGATGTCAGCGCGCTAGGGTGGTGCCTGTATAGGCACTGGGCACGTCACTTCCGGCACAGCCGACGCAATGCGGAGCTGAACGATGCAACCTACCGGCACACAGAGGTACTATACTGCTCATGAAACAATTTCTAGATCCAGTCTGACACCTAGGTCTAATTCTAAGGTAAGGAATCTGCATCTGGAAGTCTCCATCAGATCATGTGAGACACTCTAAAGACCAGGGAGATCATCATGCGGCCTTCCCAAAGATGTGACCCTGAATAACAACACGTACAGCATGGGATTAAAGCCTATACCAAAATAAAGCAGCTTTCCTCTGCAAATGTAAAGATTCAAGCAATGTTCCCAGTAAGGATCGTACTTTCATGTTTCTCCCAAGTAGAATGTACAAGTCAATAACCCTATGGCATGGTCGTAACTGCTTAGCGACACTCACCCATCTCTCCCAGGAACAGGAAACTGGCTCTCCTTGGCAATGGGCATGAATGTCACCAGGCAGGTATTGCTTATGTGTTGAATCTCCTGAAGTCTCTGCAGGTGCTGTGCTGTAGCCATGTGAGATTGGAACTGCTGTGATGCCAGAAGGAACAAAAACAGCATTAGATTTCTTCATTAGCATAACTTCACTTACAAGCAGACAACAAGCATTTACAATGCAATGGTCTCGTCCTTATTAAAGTTAGAGCTATTGGCATTGCTCATTTTAGATTTTAAAACATATAAATAAATGGCATTGTCATTTACAATGCCAATAGCTTATTCGCTCGCAAATGCGAGACCTATTGCATTGCACCTACACTTACACAGAGCCACACACAGAGCCACACGCACCCACACACACAGAGCCACACGCACCCACACACACAGAGCCACACGCACCCACACACACAGAGCCACACACACCCACACACAGAGCCACGCACCCACACACAGAGCCACACGCACCCACACACACAGAGCCACACACACACAGAGGAAGAGCCACACACACAGAGCCACACACACACACAGAGCCACACACACAGTCACACACACACAGAGCCACACACACACACAGAGCCACACACACACACAGAGCCACACACACACAGAGCCACACACACACAGAGCCACACACACAGTCACACACACACAGAGCCACACACACACAGAGCCACACACTACCTGCCTGTGCACATTTCTCAGCACAGAACACCTCGTGCTACAACAGCTGATGCTGTGTTTGCTATACTGTCGCCTTCACCCTACTGCAGTGCCCAGGACCATCGCTGGAAGGGGCGGGACTACAACTCCCAGGGTGCAGCTGCACACAGGAAGGCCTCCCTACTCTCCCCCTCCCCGGTCTCGTGCCCTCTTAAACCTCCTGGAAGTGATGTCAGAGGCTTTAATCACCCAAGGACTCCGAGTGGGCGGATATGCTGCGGACAGTGAGGTTGGGTGCCCCTTGCTGCCTGCTCAAAGCCGCCTGCCTTGCTGCTGCCTCCGTGCCCTGCGACTGGCCTGGCACGGTGGGAGTCCTGAGGGAGGGGCTTTCGTGACTCTTTCCTGACGCACATTTTGGCTGCGTACACCTCCATCTCTCGGTGTTTACATGGGAAGTGCACACGCACAGCTGCTGCCTGCGCCTCGTCTCTTTGGCTGGAAACTCGGTGAGGGCTGCATGGGGTTCTCCGGTGCGCGTACTCGGGGAGCGGGCATTCTCTCTGCTGCAATGCTCCCAGAGAGGGCTCTGGGCAGATCCACTCACAAGGAATGCTTATCTACCGAGGTGTGATCCGCCTGCACCGCGCCTGCAGGCGGTGTGTGCTGCATGCTTTGCAACGGGGAACAGAAAAGGGGGGGGTGATGAACAGAGTGCCTGAATTAAGCAGACCACTCTTACCCAGTCCAAAGATCAGGGCTTGATCCATCACCTTTTTTTTTTAGCTCACTGCACCATCCCAGCTCAGAACTTGGCTATATGCAAATTAGTCTGTTCCTGTCCCAGTGCATGATGGGAACAGGGCAAACCAAACTACCAAGCCAATTCTTGTACTGGGAAGGAAACAAGCTTCCGGGGACCGGTTTCTGCCATTTCAGGCGTCGTCGGCCCGGCTTGCTTGAATCCTGATGGTGCAATGAGCAAGGAACTCACATCTGAGTATACCCTTCCACGCTTATGGTGGACAAAATGATTCAGAAAAGGGGGTGGTGATGAACAGAGTGCCTGAATTAAGCAGACCACTCTTACCCAGTCCAAAGATGAGGGCTTGATCCATCACCGTTTTTTAGCTCACTGCACCATCCCAGCTCAGAACTTGGCTATATGCAAATTAGTCTGTTCCTGTCCCAGTGCATGATGGGAACAGGGCAAACCAAACTACCAAGCCAATTCTTGTACTGGGAAGGAAACAAGCTTCCGGGGACCGGTTTCTGCCATTTCAGGCGTCGTCGGCCCGGCTTGCTTGAATCCTGATGGTGCAATGAGCAAGGGACTCACATCTGAGTATACCCTTCCACGCTTATGGTGGACAAAATGATTCAGAAAAGGGGGTGGTGATGAACAGAGTGCCTGAATTAAGCAGACCACTCTTACCCAGTCCAAAGATCAGGGCTTGATCCATCACCGTTTTTTAGCTCACTGCACCATCCCAGCTCAGAACTTGGCTATATGCAAATTAGTCTGTTCCTGTCCCAGTGCATGATGGGAACAGGGCAAACCAAACTACCAAGCCAATTCTTGTACTGGGAAGGAAACAAGCTTCCGGGGACCGGTTTCTGCCATTTCAGGCGTCGTCGGCCCGGCTTGCTTGAATCCTGATGGTGCAATGAGCAAGGGACTCACATCTGAGTATACCCTTCCACGCTTATGGTGGACAAAATGATTCAGAAAAGGGGGTGGTGATGAACAGAGTGCCTGAATTAAGCAGACCACTCTTACCCAGTCCAAAGATCAGGGTTTGATCCATCACCGTTTTTTAGCTCACTGCACCATCCCAGCTCAGAACTTGGCTATATGCAAATTAGTCTGTTCCTGTCCCAGTGCATGATGGGAACAGGGCAAACCAAACTACCAAGCCAATTCTTGTACTGGGAAGGAAACAAGCTTCCGGGGACCGGTTTCTGCCATTTCAGGCGTCGTCGGCCCGGCTTGCTTGAATCCTGATGGTGCAATGAGCAAGGGACTCACATCTGAGTATACCCTTCCACGCTTATGGTGGACAAAATGATTCAGAAAAGGGGGTGGTGATGAACAGAGTGCCTGAATTAAGCAGACCACTCTTACCCAGTCCAAAGATCAGGGCTTGATCCATCACCGTTTTTTAGCTCACTGCACCATCCCAGCTCAGAACTTGGCTATATGCAAATTAGTCTGTTCCTGTCCCAGTGCATGATGGGAACAGGGCAAACCAAACTACCAAGCCAATTCTTGTACTGGGAAGGAAACAAGCTTCCGGGGACCGGTTTCTGCCATTTCAGGCGTCGTCGGCCCGGCTTGCCTCATCACCACCCCCTTTTCTGAATCGTTTTTGGCCACTATAGGTGTGGCAGGGTATACTCAGACATGAGTCCCTTGCTCACTGCTCCATCAGGATTCAAGCAAGCCGGGCCGATGAGGCTGAAATGCCAGAAACCGGTCCCCGGTAGCTTGTATCCTTTCTGGTGAAGAATTGGCTTGGTAGTTTGGTCTGCCCTGTTCCCATGATGCACTGGGCCAGGGACAGACTAATTTGCATATAGCCAGGTTCTGAGCTGGGATGGGGCAGTGAGCTAAATAACGGTGATGGATCAAGCCCTGATCTTTGGACTGGGTAAGAGTGGTCTGCTTAATTCAGACACTCTGTTCATCACCACCCCCTTTTCTGAATTGCAACGGGGAACGGCATAAACAGACACATGCGATGTGTTGGCTGACGCGGTCTCCCTAGCGCATACTATCGGTTGGCACGGCACTGCCTTGCGCATGTAATATGGTCTGAAGCTTCCATATCGCGCGTTGCGAGTTAAGTAACCTCTAGGCGCTGCCCGCTGTGTGGCATGGGCTGGGGACAGGTAAATATGGAGGCATGCGTCTCCAAAGGCAGGGGGTCTCGTGTCACGTGCATGCTGTTGCTTGGTTTGATGCGCTTGTTTTTCTTTCGCCCATCACCCCCACCCACTGAATATGGATACGCCCACCCTGAATAGGACTGTGTTATCGTACGGCACAAAGCTACAGTGCTATGCTGTTATTATTTGTATGTCACAAGGCATGAAGTGGCGCTATAGGAGGAGGTAGTCACGCGGATTGCCCGATAGTAGTAGGAGGGCATTGCATCTTGAGAGATGTTTACAAGTAGCTGGAAATTCTGTAGGTGGCGCTGAGGAGGCGAAGGCAAGGGCACAGCACGTGTAAGGTGCTCTATATAGGAGCATAAACAACACTACTGTTTATCATGTTGGCGGGGCATAAACAACACTACTATTTATCATGTCGGGCCAGGGAACAGAGGCAAGAAAACTTACCGGCGGGACAGCCCTGGTGGAGGCATGGATCCCTATCTCTGTTGGCACTGTGTGGTGCCGGTGCCGGTATCGGAACAAGCTGAGCCCCGAGGGACAGACACTCAGAAACCACCATGTTTCTCCAAGGCGAGGCAGAAATGCCTTTGAGAAACGCAGTGTAATTTTTGGATTCGGGGGCGTGTTTTGTTTCTCTCTGTAAAATGTAAAATTCCAGCCAATGGGAAGAGGAGAGAAACAAAACAGAAAGAAGCGAAAAAACACCCCCCGAATCCGGGCTTGAACGGAGTGACGCCCCTCTCCTCCAATGGCTGACCTCCGTTTAGGAAGCCAGCCAATGGAGAAGAGGGGCGGGTTCAACGCCCCATACTGAAAAACAAAATTTCTCGCCAGCGAGACTGCGCAAGCGCAGCCTACGCAGGCCGATCCCTAAAAAGCCATTCAACTGCAACTACAGTTCTCCAGTATTTGGTATCTTTCAAAGATACAGATACTCTTGGATGATTCACCGTGGCAAGGCTGTGCAGTCACAAAGAAATGATTTACGTAGAATTTAATGTAATTCTCTTTGTAACCTAACAACCTTATTTTTTGGACTCTTTGGGTTTGATTTAGAGTTTGGCCGACAGATTGAAGGGAGTCAGGGTGGCGGAGGACTTTACATCTGCCACACTGCTTTTACTCTTTTACTTTGGTGGAGTAGTGTGGCTCACTGGTTAGAGGCGGCAAGCCCGAGAGCAGAAGTCGGCCCGGGACCAGGGTTCAATTCCCGACGCGGCAGGGTCGTGGACCTTGGTCAGCGGACCCGATAATTCTCGCTTCGGTGCTTACTCTAATCAGGGGTTCCACTCGGCAACTCTGGGCATTAGCTTGCCTAATTTCCACAACGGCCCCACCAATTCCGGGGATGCCTGGCTCCACCTTGGGGACTCCCAGCAAGGGACCATCCCACAGGGAAAGCCAGGACGGGTTCCCCAGAGTTATACAGCGCCAGGAAACCTATGGACGGGTAGCAGTGCGCTTTTACAAGCTCAAAAACATTTTTACATTTACATTTACTCAGCCTGACAAATTTAGAGTCAACTGACAGCCACTGCAGTTCATACAAAGCCATTTGAAAAGTTTTCTGTGCGTCCACCATTGGTGACAGATGTTTACACCTAAAACAATCTTCCAAAGTGGGAGTTTGCTTCTGGAAAAGAAAAAATATGAATGGGCCCAACACTATAGGAGTTTGCACTCATACTGTGGGGATATTTGTTGTATTTTTAAAAGTACATAAAAAGAACAGCCACAATTGCCCACTCTAAAGAGAGCGGACGTTCGGATGGCTTACCTCCAGGCCATTGGAGGGATGTTTACACTGTCTTAGTAAATTTTACTTCGTCAGCGTAAACCTGAACGTCTGCCTGACTTAAAATAGGGTGCGCAGCGTTTGTCAGACAGATACTCTGTTTCCCCTATGACGGAGAAACCTGTTATAGGAAGCCGGCTCTTTATGTAGTATATCAAAAAAAGATAGACAGTGCAAAGAGTCCGGGAATTCCCTTATAAGTGAACAGGGGCTTGCTCTAGCAATCCAATGTGCTCTTCTAAGGGGTAGTGTGGTCAAACAGTCTAAGACTTTTCAGAGAGGAGAGTTTGACATCTGCAAATACACACAATAGCCAATAAACGATGTACGCTACTCAATAAGGAGAGCCACATCAATTTATAAAAATTACATGTATCTTTATATAGGTTTAAGCACCAGAATCAATACGCTCAAGAGAAGTACTTTTGTATGAAAAGTCGATACTTAGTTCATTTTTCAGAGGCTGCAATGTTATCCTATGGGAGAAAAACCAAATACAGCATACAAGTTCTTTGCTGCACTTAAGACCAACCGCCTGGATTTGAGGTGAGTATCAGGCGAGGTTCAAGGCAGCACCAACAGGTCACCTCCAGCTGCACTAGGGCAGGGTGCAGAACAGTGTTGGGTGCCCAGTGCATGTTGATGGGCATCGGTCTTTGTGAACAGACGCTGCAGAGTCGGACTGGGAGGCCAGTCGGGGTGAATCAACAAGGGGGTTCAGGGCTCACAATGCTTGGCACAGAGGCTGCAGGCGGCGGCGAGAAGTCCACATCGAGAAAACCCAAGGTGCGCTTCAAGTCTGGAGGATCTGGGAACCACGGCAACACCGTTAGCCCACTTCAGCTCGGGCTAGGCGACTCGTGTGAAGTGGTGCCTTCCGACGTCAGATTTTCACAGTCTTAAAGCCTCACAGCACAGTCTTTGGTACCTGCAAGATGCAGGGGAACAGTTTCACTGCTCCATGGAGTTCCTGTATCTTTTGAGAAGCACTGGCAGTTCTTCTGTTTGGGGAGATGGACTGTAATCACTGCCAATCATTTCGAGAAAGGTCCTCGTTACAGACTGTCGGCAGAATGACAAGTCCTAGTATTCGTAATAGTTGCCTCTACTACAAATCTCAGAAATGTCCAATGTTTCTTCACTATGTGTACACCGCAGTTCATATCCTGAAGATCTATGGAACATAGCCTCTATTCATCTGTTTGCCCATTTTAGACCCAGAATTGGTCTGCATACGTTTTTGGGGTCTTACTTTTTCACCAGAAAACAAGAGGAATACATTCAAAACTTTTTAAGGAAGAGATAACTTTCTCCCTAGCTTGCTTCTATAAGTGGAGGTCGGCTTCTTGAAGCTTTTAGAGATGTGTGAAACTTATTTCTTTGGTGGTATCACTGGGAGAGGTATCTGAATCTAGCATAATAGCCATTTTGAATGAATTTCAGGACCCATTTTTCTGTGGGGTGGGATCACCATTTTTCCTTACATTTTAGATGTTGTCCTCCGCCGAAGTGGGCAACAGAAAAGGGGGAACTGAAGAATACTGATTGGTTCCTGAAGGCTTATCAGGTTCTGCTGCCGGTTGATATTCCTAGCTGGCCCCGGACTGGTTTATTTGTTAGCGATCTGGCTACTTCTGATATTATGCTGCGGACACTTATGGGCTTGAAGCTTCTTTGGATAAGAGTGCTGATGGTAAGGCTTGTAAAACAGTTTTTTCTGCTTCTTTTTTTCCTGGCCTACAACCATTTGAGACTCCATCTTGGCTTAAATTCGGGCCTTATCACGGCCAGCCGAATAAGGTGTTTCCAGAAAAAGGCAAGTTAAGGATTCTTTTTGTGCCTCAGGTTTGAGGCCTGAACGCCTTAACCACAAATATTGTCTTACGGTCAGGCCATTAGAGTAACTGTGCGCAGCAAGGATGGAGTTATCTGTAGCACCACTAGTAACCTGGTTTGATACCAACATGCCCTCGTTAAGTACTTCTAAGACGTTTTCCTAGGCAGGTGGTTAGCGAACTGCTGGAGGACGTCCCACAGAAACCTGTCACATCTGCCTAACAGGGAAGAGGCACGAACACTACTCACTGTAGTAGCAGATGTGCTGCATATCTTCCTTCCCACTGAGTTGAGCTTCTTACTCTCCTTATCCAGAGAGACAGTGGATGGAGGAGCAGTGGAAGGATTAGGTAACTTACCCTGTAAGCATCTATTAGTAGTGTGTAGTGCTGCAGATTCACATTCTATGCATACCCCTGCCATCTAGTGTTGGGTATGGACTCTGCAAGTTGTTTTTCTCGAGGAAGTTTTACGATCAGCGTTGTGCATCGTTTCTCCTCCCACTCGAGGCATTGCGCATGTCGAACGCTTTGTTCCTTGAAAAGTTTGTTTTCATTTTGCCATGAAAGGAGTGAGATATAGTCTGCTTAGTTGGCATTCTCTGTTAGACATACTGTGTTGTAAGCATTTTGTCACCATCTAATACCTGTCGGGAGGCAGGAGGGTGAATGTGAATACTTGATGCCTAATCTCTGCTGATGACGGATAAAGATCCAGAAACACGTGTCCAGAGATGGCCAGCACAACTGTGTGATTACTCTAGACTTTCCTAAAAGCATACACGCTTGTGAACTGCATTGACCACAATGCTCAGGGGCGAACCCGGTGGGAGGTGAAGGGGTGTGCTCCCACATTGGTTTCCTGAATGTGAATCTGTAGCACTACATGCTACGAATAGATGCTTACAGGGTAAATAACAATCCATTCGTAGCATGCGTTGGCTGCAGATACACATGCTATGCATAGACTGTAAAGCAGTACCCCTCTGTGAGAAGTTGGCCTGGTATATGATGTTCACTATTCTAGTGAGCACCTTGTATCAGTCCAAACAACCCTTATGGTGATGGTTGTAAGTCAACCTTATAAACCAGCTATCCTAGTGGTAGCGTGGACAGAACAGTCTTAGGATAAAAGACTCTTGAGGGCGTGTAAAGCCAGCTGTTTTACCAAATGTAACCCCTTGAATACCACATGAAAGGACACCACACAGGATATATATAAAATATATATGTATTTATTCACTAACACACTCCTCTGAACTCTTTATGAGGTCAGAGGCAAAAGCACATAACAAGTTACTCTTAGAAATACTTTAAATAGCACAATTTACAGTTAGGCCCTAGGGACGCGTAAAACCATATACTAAGTAAGTGGTATAATGACCACGACTTGGGAAAGGAGAAGGCCTAGGGCCTTGGGAATCGCTGGGGCTACCCTATCCGACCCTTAGGTTAGGAGTGGGAGGCACACAGGCGGCGCGTGCAGTGTCAGTACACTCACGCGAGAGTCAATAGAAAGTCAATAGGAACGTAAAAGGTAAGTAAATGGAGTTTTAGGACACTTCCGGTCTAACTAGGGATGTACAACTAACAAAACTAGGCACTAGGATAGTCAATCCCTACAGGAGCACCGAAGTACTCGCGTTACCTCACCCACGGGCTGCGGGTGCAAAGGTGTCAAAGTGTGTCATGTTTTCTCGTTGATTCCTATGGAGCCTTGGAAGAAGATGCTGCAGGCGACCAGGAGGAAAATGTCCGGCTGGATCTAAGGGTGGATCGGTGTTGAAGAAGACCTGAAAGCAGAGGGGACAGAGCCTAGGTCACTAGCCAGTGACCGAGTGGAAACAGGAAGGAACCAGATGTCGTCGAGGAGCAATCAGGTGCTGTCATGAAGCTTGTTTTTGCAGCCACGCGGACCAGGAGGCGTCGAGGACGACCAGGTGCTGGAAGGAGCTGTCCCACGAAGGTTCTCGCAGATGGAGGGGTCGACTTCAAGATCGGAGCCAACAAGCCTAAGCAAAGGCAACCCACGCAGAATACACAAAGAGCTTCTGGTGCAGACCAGGAGGGTCTGAGGTACTTCACCTTTTCAGGGAAGCAAGTGCCAGTCTGCAGCAACCAGACCAGCGATGGATTTTCAAAAGGATCTTCGTCACAGGGCTACTAGCCAACTGGCCAGCAACCGGGACAACGCGTCGAGCAGAACACAAGCAGAAGGGCCCCACGCAGATCTCGTGGAGTGTGGAGGGCTGGTGGAGGTGGAGTTCGGTGTCGGGGTGTCTCAGTCCCCAGTGCACAGCTTCGAGGATGCCTCAGGAGCTGCGCTGTTAGCAAGTTGAAGACTTTCCAAGTTGCCTGTGTCCACGGGTTCCGACGCCTTCCACGGGGCTCAGCTGTGCTTGAGTCGTGCAGTGGGGTCAAAGAGGTCCGGGAGTCGAGGTCTTGTCAGGCTCTGTGCTCGGGTTCCGGCGGGAACGGGGACAAAGCAAGCCGTCGAGTTGCTGGATGCTGCCTGGTTGCCCAGGGTGGTCACGCCTTGGCCACAAGGGAGATTCTTCAGTCTTCAGTCAGGTGAATGTCGAAGGGTCCAGAGTTTCGTGTCAAATTCGATTCCAGGATTAATCTAAAGTCTCCTGGGTCAGCTCCTACCTTTATACAACTAAAGGGGTCTGGATTACTATCTAGGTCCCTCCTATGGGTGGGACCAGGAAGGGGGGTGGTTACACCCCCTCTCCTTTGTCCAGTTTCGCGCCAGAGCTGGAGCTGGAGCGCCCCAGCAGCCGGTTTGAACTGGAGTATGCATGGAGCACCTAGTGTGGCCCAGGCAGTGTCTCATTCTATTCAGCCCTCCCTGTCCCAATACACAAAGTCCTGTCTGGGGTGGTGCTCGCACCTCTCCAGGCAGGAAACCTATTGTCCAAACCTCCGTGACTGGAAGGACTCCCAGCAGCAGGAGGTCAGACTTGTGTCTGTGGCAGCAGCGTCCATTTTGTGACGCTGGGGCTCTGGTTAACTTTAACTGGGATAGTCAGCAACTACATGTCTTCTCCCTCTATAAGGGTGGAATGCTACCCCCGTCGCCAGAATTTTGGGCGGGGGGTAGTATTCCAAAGCGTATGACACCTTACACAACATGTTTAGATAAAGCCAAACCAAAGTTAGCATTTAACCACGAGGTTCATAATGCACTCAAGGGTATATGGTATGGCAGTATCATAGAAGAGCTATAAGGACATGGTTCCGAAAGCTGTAGACAGGCTTAGCTCGTGCTAGAGCACCATCTCACACATAACCAAGCACTCTGCCTCCAGGATTGTTAAGGCCTGCCATAGGAGTGACTTATAGGTTACTGTGTGTCTATATTTAAGGGTAGATATAGGAGTACTATACCTAAGCAAGGGGTGATTACACGACCTTGCCCCAGCTGAGTGATCAGCCAGTTGTGTCAGTTTGAGTGGCCAGCCAGGGGTGGCATAATACATGCTGCAGCCCCTGGTAGGCCTTGGTTACACCTATGCCCTGAGTACCTAGGGTACACTTCTACAGGGGCTGACAAGGTGAACCAATTCCCAATTGTGGATGTACCTAGAGTAAATGGTTTGAATTTAGAGAGAGTGCATCTGGGCTGTGGGTCTGATTAGCAGGCCCACAGCCACATCTAAGTTGAAAACCAGTAAAGCAAAAGCAAAGAGTGGGGGTGACCATAGGAAGCACACCCTACTCTCCTACACCCTCCACGCTGTGGCTTTAGGCATGAGATGGTGCAGTTGTTTGATAGAAACTAGAGTTTGTTGTCTTGATTGAACATCCACATAATACTGCTTTGTGAAAGCGTGTGTGTTTATCCGTGCTGCTGCTTTGCAAACGTCATTGAGAGGGGTATTTCCTAAAGAGCTGTGGTTTCTCCTGTTATCTTGTTGAATGTGGTCTTGGCACAGTTGTGGGTGTTCGTTTTGCTTTGGCATAACATTTGTAAGCATTTAACAATCCATCTAGCTATACCTGCTTTAAATCAATCAATTAGGGTTGGTAAAGCGCAACTACTCACCCATGAGGGTCTCAAGGCACTGGGGGAGGGGGTTGGCTCCATTGAGTGCTGGGGTCATCCGAAAAGCCAGGTCTTGATGTCCCTCCTGAACTGGGGCAATGTGGGAGACTGCCGGAGGGGGAGGATGTTCCAGGCTTTGGCTGTGAGGGCCTTTCCTCCTGTACTGGTCTTGTTGATAAGTGGGACGGTGGCAAGAGAGAGATGGGCTGATCAAAGGTGTCTTTTGGGTACGTGAAAGGAGTGGTGGCGGTTCCGGTATTGGGGTCTTTTGTTGTGAAGGGCCTTGAATGCGTGGGTGAGGAGTTTGAAGGTTATTCTTTTCACTGAAAGCCAGTGGAGATCGCAGAAGTGTTGGGTGATGTCAAGGAACAGTCTGTCTGCGGTGTTCTGTGCAGTCTGGAGTTTGCAAAGGAGTTTCTTGTTGATTCTGGTGTAGAGCGTGGCCGTGGTACAGTCTGCTGCTGATGAGTGCATGTGTGACAGTTTTTCTGGATTCGGTTGGGATCCATCTGAAAGTCTTTCAAAGCATGCAGAGAGTGTTGGAGTAGGTCGAGGTTACGGCGTTGATCTGGTGGTTCATTGTGAACGATGAGTCTAGTATGATGCCGAGGTTTCGAGTGCGGTTTGTCAGGGCGGGGGTATTTCTGAGGGCGGAGGGCCACCTGGAGTCGTCCCAGGTAGAGGGGGTGGAGCCAAGGATGGGGCACTCTACAGTTGGTCTTTGACGGTTCCGAGATGTACGGACGGAGTCTGAACCGCTGAGTTCTGCCAGTGAGGAAGTTGCGTATCCAGTCGCGGGCCTTGCCGCAGATGCCAGCGTCGTGGAGTCTGGGGGCTAGGGTGTGGTGGGAGAAGGTGTTGAATGCATCAGGAAGGTCCAGGAGGATGAGGGCTGCCTTTCGCCCTGGTTGAGGAGGGAGCGGATGTCTTCAGTGGTGGCAAGTAGGGTGGTCTCGGTGCTGTGGTTGCTTCGGAATCTGGATTGGGAGATGTCCAGGACGTTGTTAGGTTCGATGAAGTTTGCTAGCTGGGTGTTGATGGCCTTTTCGATGACCTTGGCTGCGAATGAGAGCAGGGAGATGGCCCTGAAGTTCTTGAGGTCCATTGGGTCCGCAGAGGGTTTCTTCAGGTATAGATTGACTTTGGCATGTTTCCAGTCGTCGGGGAAGGTGGCGATCTTAAAGGAGCAGTTGATTGTCCGACGTAGTTCGGGTGTGATGGCAGAGGCGGCTCTGTGGAAGATGTGGTGTGGGCAGGGGTCTGAGGGTGCTCCAGAGTGGATGCTGTTCATGGTCTTCAAGGTGTTTTCTGTCATGAGCAGGATCCATTTGAGCAGAGTCTGTTGGGTGGCGTCGCATGAGAGGGGAGCTGGAGCGACGAGGTGGTCTGGGTTGTCGATGTTGTCGTAGATTATATTAATCTTATGGTGGAAGAAGGTGCTGTAGGGAGCTGGCTCTATATATACTATAGACACACAATTGAGGGACAGAATGCAGAACAAATCCTAACATTCACTCCTAGTCAAGAGATCTGGGTTAAATCCATCATTCTTTTGCTCACCATGCCACCCCAGTTCAGACATGGCCATATGCAAATCAGTCTTGACCCTGTGCTCATGGGAACAGTCCAGCTGAAACTGCCAACCCAGGTCCTCCCTGGACCAGAAACAAGCATCCTAGGACCGGTTTCTTCAGCCAGGATAGCTCAGACTCCTACACCAGGATCTCATAGCCTCAGTAAGGTTTGGTGAGGCCAGAGAGTGTACTTCTCCATTTAAAGTCAATCGAGGAGTACGCCAAGGCTGTGTACCTGCCTCCATCCTATTTTTATTGTATATTAATGATTTGGAGATGACACTAGATGTTGCTGGGGCAGATGTAATGCTTGTTGAAAATAAAGCTGAGCCAGTCTTATTTTATGTGGATGACGCAGTGCTTCTTGCTAGAACGGCAAAGGGTCTGAAGTTATTACTCAGTAATTTAAAGTTAAATTCATGAAGGCTCTTGACTTGGAAACAAAATGACTCCAAAACATTCATTATGGTGTGCTGTCCCAAGAACACCAAAACTAGTACTTAATTGATTGAAGGGAAAACATTAGACAGGGTATCCTCTTTTCCTATCTTGGCCTAGATTTTGATGATACTTGCACATGGTCCGAATGTTTTAGAAGTACACTAACCCGATTTTCTTGTGCAGTCTGCACTATTTTCTCTCTTGCTGCTTGCATTGGTAGACAGCCACTGGCCCCATTAAAAGAAATGCATAAAAGGAAATGCCTTCTAACTTTGACCTATGACATGGGTGAATGGGTTTACAGGGACGTTCCCACCATTCAAGTTCAGGAAAATAGATTTTGCTGTCGCCTGTTGGGAGTTTCTACCTCGACACCCCACTTCCCCCTGCACCAAGAATTAGGCCTTGAGTATGTTCAGGACCCTATTGGTGCTGCCCCTGTAACCCTCTGGTGTTCCATTTGGTCAAATAAGGAAGCTGAGCTCAACCGTGCAGTTGTTAGTGATTTATTTTTTATTTTTATTTTTATTTTATTTATTTTGTAAGTTTTATATAGCGCGGACAAGATCCTTGCAGCTATCAGAGCGCTTTACATAGAAGGGGTACATGATGGAGCATAGTCAGACAGATAAATCAATAGAACAAACAGTACAAATAGGTGGCTGCAAAGCCAATCATGTGAGTAATAAGACAGTTTCAAAACAGAAATTGTGCTGGTGATTCATTATTTTCTGTTGATCTATATATAGACTTTCTTGTTTTTTTGTATCACATCGTTACAAAAATGTGTAGCTTTGAAATCCATGTACACCTTTTGACCTTGCAGTGTCCAAATGTGATCCAACAACAGATAACTCTGTGTAACAAGCATTGGAAATGCAATAGGTCTCGCACCATTAGAGTTAGTGCTTTTAGAATTGTTTATGGGTTTTTTTTGTAAATGTTTAGCATTTTTGTTTCCTGTAGCCAATGCTAAAGAATTACAAATAAAAAAAGCCATAAACATTTCTAAAAGCTCTAACTGAAATGGTCTGAGACCTATTGCACTGGGTGAGGGTGAGTGAGGGTGAGGGGTTGAGGGTGAGTGAGGGTGAGGGGTTGAGGGTGAGTGAGAGTGAGAGTGAGAGTGAGGGTGAGGGTGAGGGTGAGGGTGAGTGAGGGTGAGTGAGGGTGAGGGTGAGGGTGAGTGAGAGTGAGAGTGAGAGTGAGAGTGAGGGTGAGTGAGGGTGAGGGTGAGTGAGGGGTTGAGGTTGAGGGTGAGGTGTTGAGGGTGAGTGAGGGTGAGGGCGAGTGAGGTGTTGAGGGTGAGTGAGGGTGAGTTAGGGTGAGGGGTTGAGGGTGAGTGAGGTTGAGGGGGAGTAGTTGAGGCTGAGTGAGGGGTGAGTGAGGGGTTGAGGGTGAAGGTTTGAGGGGTTGAGGGTGAAGGTTTGAGGGTGAGGGTGAAGGTTTGAGGGTGAGGGGTTGAGGGTGAGTGAGGGTGAGGGGTTGAGGGTGAGTGAGGGTGAGTGTGAGTGAGAGTGAGGGTGAGTGAGGGTGAGGGTGAGGGTGAGTGAGGGTGAGGAGTTGAGGTGAGGTGAGTGAGTGTGAGGGGTTGAGGGTGAGTGAGGGTGAGGGTGAGGCTGAGTGAGGGTGAGGGTGAGGCTGAGTGAGGGTGAGGCTGAGGTGTTGAGGGTGAATGAGGGTGAGTGAGAGGTTGAGGGTGAAGGGTTGAGGGTGTGAGGGTGAGGGGTTGAGGGTGAGTGAGGGTGGAGGGTGAGGGGTGAGGGGGTGAGGGTGGGGGGGTGAGGGTGAGAGTGAGGGGTTGAGGGTGAGTGAGGGTGAGGGGTTGAGGGTGAGTGAGGGTGAGGATGAGTGAGAGTGAGGGTGAGTGAGGGGTTGAGGGTGAGTGAGGGTGAGGGGTTGAGGGTGATCATGACGTGGCACAATCCGCCTTTGTAGAACAGAGGCTTGGCTTGGCTTGGCTGTTTCCAGGCCTCGGGCGAGACATTACAAAGACACAGGTGCAATAGGGTGCGCACTTAGCAAAGGTGAGTGCGTTCTTAGGACACCACGAACTGTGAACACACAAGAAAGGCAGCAGTGTGACGGAAGACTGTTGCGCAAAGAGGGCCAGGAGCGGCCCAAGACAATAAAATTAGTAAAATAGCAGGAATGTTCAACGAGAACATTTAGAGCTGAATGCAATAATTGCAGGGGCAATGAGTAACAACTGCACGAGTGGGAAACAGTCTATAAGGGAAAGAATGAGCCGTATGGAAGTATTAGGAACTGTAGAGAAACTCATGAACTGCAGAAAGGGTGGAGCTTACAAACTACTGGGGAAGTAGAGCGCAGTAACCGGGTACATACCAGGTGTCCCCGCAGGCGGAATCCAACAGAACTAGAAATAAATGAAACATGAACTGCCAATGAAAATAGTAGGATGAGATGACCCGGAAGATCAACGAAACGGAGCACAGGTAAGGCTTAGAGATAGGGGTACAGCTGTATAGTGCTGAGAGGGGTGAGCATGAATGGCTGAGGCAAAAAAGCAGCAGGGACACGTTAAAACAGGGAAAGTACCTCTCTCGATGTGGGGTTTACTCGATACAGACGCCCGCTGTGAGAAGTTGGCCTGATGTGCAGTGCTCACTATTCTAGTGATCACTATATATCAGTCCAAACAACCCTTATTGATGATTGGTTGTAAGTCAACCTTATAGACCAGCTATCCTAGTAGCATGGATACGAGCAGTCTAAGGCTAAGACTCTAGAGGGCGTGTTAAGCCAGCTGTTTTACCATCACATTACCCCTTGAACACCCAGTGAAAGGACACCACACAAGTTGTTATGAAAATAAACAGTGTATTTATTTATAACAAGACTACCCTGGCTCTTTATGAGACAGGGATCGTTAGATTACTACTAGGAGGCCTAGGGGACTCGGGTGCAGAGTGTGCACTCTCACGCGGGATGCGGGACAAAGTCTATGGATGCTAGAATTCACAAAGTTAGTGTTCACGGGTGAACCCGACCTGGTAGGGAGAAAACGACAGTGGATCCTGACCCTTGGATAGTGAGGCTATGCTGGGACACCGGAGTGCCGAAGTTACCTAGCCCAGGGGCTGCAGCTGCATAGGTCTGAAAAGACGTCGGGGATCTCGTTGCCGGACCAGGAGCCTGGAAGGAAGAAGTTGCTGGCAGGCGACCAGTGAAGGAAAGTTCGATGGATCCAAGCCTGGATCAAGGAAGAAGAAAACCTGAAAGCAGAGGGGACCAAGTTCTTGAATCACTAGCCAGTGATTAAGTGGGCACCAGGATGGCACCGGGCGAAGTCACCGCAGTCAGGTGAGTGGGCGCTGCTGGGCTCTGCAGTCTCTCGGACCAGGAGGCGTTGTCGGCGACCAGGATGGAGGTGCGAGCTGTCCCACGAAGGTTGAAGTCGTCGGCGTCGAAGTTACCCAGGAGTGGGCAACAAGCCTTGGCTAATTCAAGCCCACGCGGTGGACTCAAAATGGCGTCTTGAGTGGACCAGGAGGGTCCAGGGTGCTCCTCTTCGGGAAGGGAGCAAGGGCCAGTCTGGAGCAACCAGACCAGCAGCAGAAATGTCGTCGGGCGTCGTCAGGAAGGCCACAAGCCAACGGGCTAGTAGCCAAACAACGCGGTGAGCAGCGGAAAGCAGAAGGGCCCCACGCAGATCGTGGAGATGCTGGGGGGCTGCACTTCGGAGCTGGAGCTGCTCAGAGTCGGGGCTTCTCGGACCCCAAAGCACTCACCAGTAGATTACTCGGCGGGCTTGCTGGAAAGAAGTCGTGCAGTCTTGCAGATGGCCGGTCCCTTGAGGTCTCGTCGCACCCACGGTTCTCAGCTGGGCTGTAGAGGTGGGTAGAGGTCAGAGGTGCCAGGGAAGCCGGTTCTCGTCGAGCTGGGCAGTCGGATTCCGGAGGAAGGACTTACAGCAGACCGCAGTGTTCTTGGATGGTGCCTGCGGATGCAGGGTGACTACTCCTTAGTCACAAGGGAGAAATCTTAGGAAGAAGTCTTGAGTTCCTTTCGCAGAAAGTAGTTTCAGGATTCAAAGATGATCTGATTTGGAAGGGGGCCAGTCTCTACCTTTATCCTGTAAAAAGGGGCTGGCACGCGACTAAGTCCTGCCCTATGGGTGGGACTAGGAGGGGGGTGGTTACACCCACTTCCTTGGCGGGCTTTTCCCCAGCACAGGGTCTGGAGTGACCCTGGAACTGGTTCCAGCCAGCCTATGCACAGTGAGCACCGGGGTGCCACGTGCAGTCACCTTCCTCTAAAGCCCTGCCTACCTACAATACACAAAACCCTGTCTGGGACGGTGCTGGCACCGCCCCTGGCAGGAAACCCTTTGTCCTTATCTCCTGCTCTGGGAGGACTCCCAGCAGCAGGAGGGCAGACTTGTGTCTCGGTGGCAGCATCCATTTTGTGGATGCTAAGGCTCTGTCTGACTTTTAACCGGGTTATAGGTTACAGGCATGTCGTGTCCCTCTAGAAGGGTGGAATGCTAACCCCGTCGCCAGAATTGGCGAGGGGTTAGTATTCCAATTCGTATGACACCTTACTCGACATGTTTTGATAAAGCGATACCAGAGTTGGCACATAACCGCGAGGATTATAATGCACTTAAGAGTATATGGTATGCGATATCATGGAAACGGCTAAGGGATGGATCCCGAAAGCCGCAGACAGGCTCAGCTCATGCCAGAGCACCATCTCACACGATTCCAAGCACTCTGCCTTCAGGATTGTTAAGGCCTGCCATAGGAGTGACTGATAGGAGATCTGTGTGTCCATTTTTAGGGTTAGATATAGGTATACTATATCTAAAGCAAAGGGTGATTACACCACCTTGCCCCAGCTGTCAAGCAGCCAGTTGTGTCAGATTTGGATGGCCATCCAGGGGTGGCATAATACATGCTGCAGCCCCTGGTAGGCCCTGGGTACACCTATGCCCTGGGTACCTAAGGTACACTGTACAGGGACTGATAAGGTGACTCAGTATCCAATTTAGATATGTACCTAAGGTACATGGAATCCATTTTACAGAGAGAGCAGTGGGCCTGAGGTCCTGAATAGCAGGGCCTCAGGTCAACTAAGTCAGAAAACCAGCAAAACACCAGGCAAAAAGTTGGGGGCAACCATAGTCAGGGATCAACCTTCCTACACCCGCCGAGTAAGTTATTGATGAGACACTGTGGAACATTTTCTTTTCTTTTGACGTTGGTGTCTTTAGCCGGTTGGGAGTAAGTGGTACAAAAATACGAAACGATTGCATGCGACATGGCGGGGAGGGGGCGGAGCGGGGAGAGGGTTGATTTTTAAATGTTTTCTGCTCCGGATATCTAGTATGTAAGAAATGACAGACTCAGTAAGTTATTGATGAGACACTGTGGAACATTTTCTTTTCTTTTGACGTTGGTGTCTTTAGCCGGTTGGGAGTAAGTGGTACAAAAATACGAAACGATTGCATGCGACATGGCGGGGAGGGGGCGGAGCGGGGGAGAGGGTGTTAAGCAGCAGGGTACAGACGGCTGAGGGAACAGACGGCGGGCAGGGGAGGGGGCGGAGCGGGGAGGGGGTGTGAAAGCAGCAGGGGCCTGGAGTGCTGTGTGAAGTAAGTGAGTTTGATAATGAGAACGGACAGGGTTTTGTTAAGGAATAACACTACCCCCTTCCTCGCACTGGGCCCAAGTGTTGAGAGCAGAGGAAGAGCTGTGTCTTGGAGAGAGCTGTGCCCTCTCCGGTAAAACTGTGACGCACTGACTTGTGTGTGAAAATAAGCAATGGGGAGACAGTTAAAAAGGAAAATAACCATAGTAAACAGAAGAAGGTGCAGCAAAGTATCCCTAAAGCGGTAAGAGGACGCACACACAGCGTCCACTAATAAATCTGTTACCACGGAGTAACAATAAAGAGCCAGTTAGGGAAAAAGCTAACATGCCGGCAACTAGAAAGCACAAGTACTGGGTCCGTAAATTAATAAGCGCAGTAAATAAGAGCGGCTCCAGCAAAAAAAAATAACGCTTGCTGTGCAGTGAAATTATGTGCTCGTTAAAAACACGCAAAAACATGCGCTGCTATCGTAAATGAAAGAAAGCCGAGCGCTTACGAAAACGGAATAGAATATGTTTACGAACAACAGGAGAAATGCTTTGCCATCAGAGATGAAAAAAAGGCTAGCGCTTTAGAAAAAAAAACTAGTACGGGAAATGCTCTGCTATGAAAGAGAAACCAAAGCCTAAAATGCATTCGAAAACACATGCCACAAGAAATGCTCTGCTATCGGACACAAAAGTATCAGAAACAAACTAAAGCTTAAAACGAGTTAGAAAACGCATGCTACAGGAAATGCTCTGCTATCGAAGACAAAACAAACCCTAAAACGCGTTAAAAAACACATGCCACAGGAAATGCTCTATCGGGGACAGAACAAAGCCTAAAAGAAAGTCCTCCAATGATACCGTATCTGTTCCGAAAAACAATCTCCAAAAGGAGGGACTTGAAGACTGCTTGCACCAACCACAACTCGAAGGGAACTCTGGCGGTTTAAGTGACACACGGAGCGGGGGTGTGGGAGGAGTGCGGGAACAGACGGCGAGGGGAGGAGAGTAGGAGGAGGAGTAGGGGAGGCACGGCCTAGCGGCCATGCAATCAAGCAGTGAGGGGGCGGGAGAGTAGGCAAGGCAGGCGGCTGGGGGCATGTGCACGCGCTTTTAAGCTCAATGCGCATGCGCATTGAGCTTAAAAGTCACGGGCACTGCAAGGAATCGCCACGATTCCTTGCAAGTTGGACAAAGAGTGGATAAGCCCCCATAGTCTCGCTTGCTCGATGCGCATGCGCATCGACAGGCGAGACCTAAAAACGTGTATGTAATGTTAATCCCTGGAGGTCTGAGTATGATTTATAAACCTGATATTTCAAAGTTGTGAAATGTAGGAATATAAATGCCATGCAGCACTCGGATTTATGTTCCTACTTTGTGTTTCGGATTCATGTTTCTGACACCTGATCTATATGTTTTGTGACATCTCTCTGACAGACATTCTCCCCGCATGGACACTTCAGTACGTAAAAAGTATTTCTGATTCTAGTGTCATATCACGTCTTGGCAAAAGTGAAATCAGGCTGGCAAGTAGTCCGCGATGTGCGTGCACCATGACGAGAGAAGAAAGCCAGATGGCGCCTCTGCTCGTCATTGTGCTCGTAACCGCACGCTGTATGCCAGCGAAAAAGCTGTGGTCGGCTTTTTAAAGCCCACACACTAAATGTCTTGCCAGAGCAGGGCATGCGCTGGCTCAGGCGAGACCTAAAAAGCACATCCTTAACGAGAAGGCTTCCATCTTCCGCGCACAACTCGACTGGGCTAAAAATAGACCCAGGGAACTATTTAGCATCATCAAAAATCAAACAGCTACGGCACCCCCCAAATTGATGGCCTCTATCGAAAGATGTGAAGAAATTGAGAACTACTTTCCCCAAAAAATCTCCAAAATCGATCAATCCTGTGGCTTAACCCCCCCCTCCAGATTTCTCATCACCCCTCTATGACCTCCCCTCCAAGTCTCCTTTCACACCTTTGCCCCCCCCGCTCTGTTCATCTCCCACTCGCTATGCCCCCTCCTGAACACTTCTTCACCAAACCCCAGCTCAAAAATAATGCTTCTTGGCTTAACTCACGTTATAGAGCTTGAAGTATTCAACATTATCACCGAGCTTAAACCCTCCTCTCATACCATGGACCCTCTTCCCGCTAAACTTGTTCAAGACTTAAAACAAATCATTGCGCCATATTGGACCACCATCATCAACTCCTCCTTGGCCACGGGTTGTGTCCCGGTTTCCCTCCAGCTTAGACAAATCACTCCCACCCTCAAAAACACTACAGCCGACCCCAACGACCTCAACAATTTGCGAGGTATCTCTAATCTTCCGCTTCTATCCAAGGCCCTCGAAAAATGCGCCTTGCTCCAATTGGACAAACACATTGACTCTTAACCTTTTGGACACATTCTAGCAGGCTTTAGAAAGGGCTGCAGTACTGAAACTGCTATGCTCAACATTATTGATGACATCCACCAATCCTTTGACAAGGGGGAGGACTTCGTTCTCATTCCCCTTGACCTCTCTGCTGCTTTTGAAACGGTTAACCACTCCGTCTTACTTAACACCCTCAAAGATCGTTTCGGCTTCAATGGTCCTGTTCTCAAATGGTTCAGCTCATTCTTTCAGCACAGAACACAACAAATTGAAATCAGCAATTGCCTCTCTAAACCTATTCCTGTCTTGGGTGTTCCCCAGGGCTCTATTCTCTCTCCCTCTCTATTTAACCTCTTCATGGAACCCCTCACCCTCATTCTTAGGCAAGCAGGAATCAACTTCCACCTCTATGCTGATGATACCTAACTTTACTATCAGATCAAATCCCAAGCTGACATTCTACACCTCAATGATGCCCCGACTAAGATTCTCCACTGGTTTCATCACAATAACCTTAAACTCAACCCTAAAAAAACAGAAATCATTCTCTTCGCTCCTAAAAACAACCGGCTCTCCATTCATCACTGGATCCCCGACTTTAAAGCTCTCAACTGCTCTCTTTCCACTTCTAACTCAGTTAAATCCCTCGGAATAAACATTGACCAGAACCTCAGCCTTACTCCCCACATAAAAAATTCTCCCAAAGGAGCTCTCTTCACTCTTCATCACATCAAGAAAATTAAACCCTTCATTCCTAATGATGCCTTTAAATTAGTTGTTCAATCACTGGTACTGTCTAATTTGGACTATGGTAATGCCGTTCTCTCTGGAACACCGATAGCCCACTTAGCCCTAATCAAATCAGTCCTCAACCTCGGGCCAGGCTTATTTCTGATTGTAGACGGTTTGACCACATCTCCCCCGTCCGCTTCCCATCGAAGGCAGATCCACCTACAAAACGGCTTGCATGACGCATAAAGCCCTGCATCATCACACACCATTGTATCTCTCAGGTAAACTCCACAAAGCGGGCTGCTCTAGAGAAATGAGGAGCACCAACGCTCTCATACTAGTTCCTCTTTTGTTCAACAAGAAATCTACTCAATCACGCTCCTTCTCCGGGTATGTGCCTATCTGGAACTCACTCCCTAAAGATCTACGTTGCAACCCCTCCTACCTCCGCTTCAAAAAAGACCTCAAGCTGCACCTTCTAACAAATACTGGGGTCCTTAATCCTTGCCACCTAGCATGGTGTCTCAACCTGCTCTGGACTGTACTATGTTCCCGCCCCATTATACCGGACTCACTCCCTCCCGTTTCTCATTTTTTCATATACTTCTAACCTCCCCCTCCAGTTCTCTTATAATTACTGTCTACTCCCGCATGCTACCACCTCTCCCATCACCCTCCTCAGTTCCCTCCTTCTTTCATATTCCCCCCCACATCCCTGACCTTCCACGCTAGCTTAACTATCCAATACTTTTTAGGGCCTAACTAGGGGCCAGATGTAGGTAATTCATATTTACAGACTCTTAAATACCGAATTTTACCGATTCGGTATTTAAGAGTCGGTAAATATGAAGGGGGGAGATGTAGGTATTTCCAGATGTGGAAATACCGATTAGTTAAAATTCGGTATTTACCGATTCGGTAAATACCGAATCGGTATTTCCCATTGATTCCTATGGGCTGTGAAGCCCATAGGAATCAATGGGAAATACCGATTCGGTAATTACCGAATCGGTAAATACCGAATACTGCAAGGGTGCAGGGGGTGTCACTTTGACAACCTCTGGCACCCCACAAATAGGCATATGCGCCATGTGGCACACAGACATGCCCTAAGGGCATGTCTCTCTGTCACATGGCTAGGTGTGCATGCACACATGTGCATGCACACCTGAATTCGGTATTTGAACACCCAATTGGATTGGGTGGTAAAATACCGAATTTGTAGGGCCTTTGGGACTCAGAAGAGTCCCACCTACATCTGGGATTTACCGAATCGGTAAAAATACCGATTCGGTATTTTACCGAATCGGTAAATTTACCGAATCTGTAAATTTACAGATTCTGTAAAAAGAATGCCCCTAAATCCCAATTCTTAAATACCGGTCGGTAACGGCCGAAATCGGCCGTTACCGACCGGTATTTCGGCTCCTACATCTGGCCCTATATTTCTTATTTTTCTTGCCCATGTTATAATTGTCCTGTGAAAACGGTTTTTACGGTCCTGCATTTTACCTTTTTGTACAAATGTTATATTGTAATTGTTTTCCTCACCCAACCATTGTAAAGCGCTCTGATACCCTCGGGTCTAGCCAGCACTATATAAAACCTTTTAAATAAATAAATAAATAAAATAAACATGTGAGAAAGGCAATGTAATTCTAACCAACGAATGCTCAATTCTATTTATATCTTATGTTCTGGCTTTTGTGACTGTATTGTTTTATATTATCTCACTTTTAGAATTGGTCTTTTTTAAGACTATCGTGCCTGGTATGCTTTCTATTTTCATTTGCTGTATTTAACATTTTGTAATCGTTTGACTGTTTTATATGAATCCATGAGTTTTTTTAAATCATGAGCATATTTTATGATCATCTGGGAAATGATCGATTAAAGATTGTTTGATTGATTGCATTGTGTGTACAAGCGCACTGGTTTGAATGCTTTACTTAACTTTGAATATTTTTATTGAAAAAAACAAGTTACTTACCTTCGGTAACGCTTTTTCTGGTGGATACAGTATCTGCCTGTGAATTCCTCACCTTGTGAATATCACCCTTGCGTCAGCAACATTCGGAAATTCTTTTTGTAGCTTCGCGCCGACGTGGACAACATCATAGAGGCACGGCATCGCACGCGACTCCGCTGACGTCACCGACACATAATAGACCCACGCCGGCGTGATGACATCAGTTCCGCCCTTTTTTCCGTGCCTTCCAGGCACCCGGACGGACCAATGACAGTAATGTAAATGTAAATGTAGTTGAGCTTATATAGCGCACAGCTACCCGCAGTGGGTTTCCCGGTGCTTGCTTAGGGAACCCTTCCTGGTATTCCCCTGTGAGATAGCAGGGTATCCACAAGGTGAAAGTCAGGCATCCCGCCGCGAGGGGCCGTTGTGGAGATTAAGCAAGCTATTGCCCAGAGTCGCAGAGTGTGAACCCGTGAGTCGAGGAGGCACCGGGGCGAGAATTATCGAGTCCGTGGAATTTTTAGCCCAAGACCCCGCCGAGG
Source organism: Lissotriton helveticus (assembly GCF_964261635.1). Classification (NCBI taxonomy): domain Eukaryota; kingdom Metazoa; phylum Chordata; class Amphibia; order Caudata; family Salamandridae; genus Lissotriton; species Lissotriton helveticus. The sequence continues at coordinate 5,207,491 of NC_136066.1, forward strand.
CGGGGAATTGAACCCTGGTCCAGCACCGATCTCAGCTTCCGGGTCTGCTGCCTCTAACCCCTGAGCCACACTTCTCCACGGAACACAAATGACAAGATAACACACACAGTGTGAAGCAAATGCAAGAAAGCAATTGAAATAAAACATGTCCTTGACAATAAAATATATATACATTACATTTCAGTAACTCAGGTAGAGACGATTGGACAACGGGGAGGCGGGTGGGTCAGTGAGGGATCCACAGGCAGATACTGTATCTACCAGAAAAAGCGTTACCGAAGGTAAGTAACTTGTTCTTCTGATAGATACATCTGCCAGTGGATTCCTCACCTTGTGAATAAAGTCCCACAGCAGTCCCCACTCCCGGAGGAGGGTGTCCACTCTTCTAAACCAGGAAATCCTGGAGGACAGAGCGCGCAAAGTGACCGTCCCTCCTCACCTCAACATCTAAACAGTAATGCTTCGCAAAAGTGTGGAGGGAGGCCCAAGTAGCCGCCCTACAAATGTCCTCAACAGGTACACCTCTAGACAAAGCAGATGTTGATGACTTTGCTCTAGTAGAGTGAGCTCTTATACCCTCTGGAGGGTCCTTATCCGCCAAGGAGTAGCAGATCTTGATGCATAGAATAATCCATCTCGAAAGTGTGCGCTTGTGCACCGCTCTTCCTTTCTTGCTGCCAGCAAATCCAACAAAGAGCTGGTCATCCACACGATAGCCTTTAGTCCTATCGAGATAATAGCTCACTGCCCTCTTAGGGTCCAGACGGTGCAGTCTCTCTTCCTCCTTGGAAGGGTGAGGGGGAGGATAGAAGGTAGGAAGGGTAACAGACTGTCCTAGATGGAAGGGAGTTACCACCTTAGGCAGAAAAGCAGCCCTGGTCCTAGGAACCATTCGTTCAGCATGAATGGTCAGGAATGGGGGCTGTGAACTAAGAGCTTGAAGCTCACTTACCCTTCGCTGAGGTAATTGCAACAAGGAAGACCGTCTTAAAAGACAAAAGTCTCATGGGACACTTGTGCAAAGGTTCGAAAGGAGAACCCATCAGGAAAGTAAGCACCAGATTTAAGGCCCATTGAGGCACAATAAAGGGAGTAGGAGGAAATTTATTTGTAAGGCCCTTCAAAAATCTTAAAACCACAGGAGATTTGAACAAGGACGGCTGATCTGGCAAACAGAGAAATGCCGACAAAGCCGAAAGATAACCCTTAACCGTGGCAACAGCAAACCCTTGCTGCGCCAAAGAAAGAGCAAACTGCAGAATATCAGATAAACGAGCCTTCAAAGGGTCAACAGTTTTCTCTCCACACCAAGTGACAAATTTAGACCATCTGTATGAATAGATTGATTTGGTGGAGTCACGCCTAGCCGAAAGAATGACATCCACCACATCATGTGGGAGAGAAAAGGAATTCAGGTTGCCCCGTTCAATCTCCAGGCATGAAGGTGTAAGGTCTGGAGGTGGGGGGGTGTAGAACCTGCCCCTCCATCTGAGAGAGGAGATCTGCCCTGAAAGGGAGACGGAGCGGCGGGCACGAGGAGAGGTTGAGAAGATCTGAGTACCATACCCTTCTTGGCCAATCCGGGGCGATCAATATAACTTGGGCCCGGTCTTGGCAAATCCTCCTCAGAACCCGAGGAATCAAGGGTATGGGGGGAAACGCGTAAAGGAGCTGTGAGTCTCAACTCAACTGAAACGCGTCCCCCAAGGCTCCCCGCATCGGATACTGGAGGCTGCAGAATGACAGGCAGTGAGCATTCTCACGAGTGGCGAACAGGTCCACCTGAGGAGTCCCCCATGACTGAAAGACGTCACGAACCACCTCCGGATGAAGCCTCCACCCGTGGTCGGCCGAGAACTGCCGACTGAGACTGTCTGCACGCACGTTCAGAACCCTGGCCAGATGATTTGCCATCAGACAAATCTGATGGTCCTGAACCCAGGACCAGAGACGCAGAACCTCTCTGCAGAGACACTGCGACCCTACTCCTCTCTGCTTGTTGACATACCACATCGCGGGGGTGTTGTCCGTCAGGACTTGAACCGACCGACCACAAAGGGAAGGGAGGAAGGCCTTGAGTGCCAAACATATTGCCCACAATTCCAGAAGGTTGATGTGAAGCAATCTTTCCTCTGGAGACCAAAGACCCTTGACCTCCAGATCCCCCAGATGAGCACCCCACCCTAGAGTGGATGCATCCGTTATCACTGTGGCCACCGCTGGAGGAAGTTGAAAATGCTTCCCTTGAGACAGATTGCCTTCCACGCCCCACCAAGACAGATCCGCTGCAGTTTCTCTGGAGATCCTCACAGACTCCCTGAGATCTCCGTTGTGCTGATACCACTGCCTGCGGAGGCACCACTGGAGCGCCCTCATGTGCCAGCATGCATGGTTGACCAACAGAATGCAAGAAGCCATCAGACCGAGCAGACGAAGAACCTTCAGAACTGGAACGACCGCTCCATTTTGAAATAAAGGAATCAACTCCTGTATGTCGCGAATCCTTTGAGGTGGAGGGAATGCACGACACACAGTTGTTTCCAGTACCGCACCTATGAACAGGTTGCGCTGGGAGGGCACCAGGTGAGATTTGGGTACATTTATCGAAAAACCCAACCTGTGCAACAACTGAGTTGTTTCTTGCAAATGATGGAGCACTATCTCTGGGGATTCGGCTTTGATCAGCCAATCGTCCAGATACGGGAATACCGGTATCCCTGATCTTCTGAGATGCGCAGCCACCACAGCCATCACCTTGGTGAAAACTCGAGGCGCAGTAGTAAGACCAAACGGTAGGACCACAAACTGGTAGTGCTGTGAACCCACCGTAAAACAGAGATACTTCCTGTGTGATTGCAGAATAGGGATGTGAAAATATGCATCCTGCAAGTCTATTGACACCATCCAGTCTTCGTCCATCAGCGCCTGAAGAACCTGTGCAAGGGTGAGCATCTTGAATTTCTCCTGTTTCAGGTAAAGGTTCAAGATCAGGATTGGACGAAGTCTGCCATCCTTCTTGGGTATCAGGAAATACCGGGAGTAGCATCCCTGACCCCTTTCCTGCTCCGGAACCAACTCTATCGCACCCTTTCTTAACAGTGTCTGGACTTCCTCCTGCAGGAGTAATAGATGTTCCTCCGTGCAAAAACCTTGGCAAGGAGGGTAATTTGGAGGGAATTCCCGAGACAGAAGAGCATACCCATTTTCTACGAGATTGAGAACCCAAAGATCTGATGTAACCGATTCCCAATCCCGTAGAAAATAGGTAAACCGACCCCCCACCGGACCAACATGATCCTGAATGGCGGATCTCGGGCTGCTTTTCCGTAGCTCAGGGGTTGGAAGAGGTGGAGGAGGAGGAGGCCTGACGTCCTCGAGGACGAGCTCTTTGCTTACCCCTGTAAGACCTGTACAGGGGGTTTTGCTGCTGCTCCTGCTGTTGCTGTTGACCTTGCCGGTAGGGATGAAAGGAAGAACGTCCAAATCCTCTATACCTTTTTGTAGATGAACCCCTGGTCTGCAGCCCCTAAGATTTGGCAGTAGCCCTACTGTCCTTAAATCTCTCTAAGGCTGCGTCAGCTTTTTTTCCAAAAAGTCCAACACCGTCAAAAGGCAGATCCAATAATGCGGCCTGAACGTCCGCCGAAAAGTCCGATGACTTCAGCCAGGCAGATCTCCTAGAGGCAACAGCGGTTCCCATGATGCGAGCAACCCAATTAGCAGTATCCAGCCCACTCTGGATCACTTGGCGTGCAGCCGCCTTAGCATCAGTCAACACTTCCTCAAAATCCTTCCTGTTGTCATCAGGAATTTTAGGAGCCAACAGACGCAGCGAATCCATAAGGGCATGAATGTATCTCCCCATAAGGCAAGTGGCATTAGTTGACTTTAAAGCCATACTTGCTGAAGAAAAGGACTTCTTAGCAGTCTGGTCCTGTTTCTTGGCATCCTTATCCCCAGGCACTTGAGGAAATGCGCCCTCAGTCTTTTAGAACAGGCTGCCTGAATAACAAGACTTTCAGGCGAAGGATGTGACGTTAAAAATTCAGGGTCCCCAGGTGCAACTCTATACCTCCTTGCAACACTTTTAGACACTGCAGGAGCTGTTAGAGGCTTGTTCCAAACCTCCAAAATAGGCTCAGTTAAAGCCTCATTAAAAGGGAGCAACGGCTCAATTACAGAACTTGGGGAATGGAGAACCTCAGTCAGAAGATTAGATTTAAATTCGACCGTAGGCAAGGTTAAATTCAAAAGATCTGCAGCCTTCCTCATGACCATGTGGTATGTCTTAACGTCCTTTGAAGGGGCATCAGATACAGATGGCAGCTCCCATTCAGGAGAAAGCTCCAGACCACTAGCCTCCGCTAGATCTTCAAAACAATCATCTTGAAGCTCACCTTCCTCCATCTCAGTCTCAGCCTCCCTATACCTTTGTTCTTCCAAGAGGCGCTGAGCATCCCTCCTAGATCTCTCCTTCAACAGCCGCGCCGTCGGATCCGTGAACGACTCCGACGGAGCCGGGATCGACATCGGGGTCACGAGGTCGACTCAGAGCAGGCGACGTCGGTATCGGCGTCGACGACCTCGGCGGAGGCGAGTACTTCCAAGGCGGCGTCGGAGCCGGCATGAAAGGCATAAAGGGAGCTGGAGCATAGGAGTGGGGAACTCCTAAATTAAAAGCCAGAGGACCCATAGGACCCGAAGGTGCACCAGAGGGGTACCATGCTCTGGAAAAGACACCATGCATAGCATTTAAAAATGCCGAAGGGTCTTGACCTGGGGCCGGGAAAGGAGGGTGAGAACCCTCAGACTGACCCTTTACATGCTCCGGATTCGCCTCTTCTTCCACAGGTACTGAACCCTCTTCCAAAGGGACCTCTTCATCCTCTCGAGCTGGGGACGGCAACGTAGATGGATTCGGAACCGGAGTCGGTGAATGAGCTCGCGATTCCGAAGGCGAAGCCTCACCTTCTGGATCCAAGACTTCCGGCGATGGAGACACAAAATCCTTCCCATGCTTCTTCTTATGCGACTTCGGTCTCGAGTCCGAATCCTTACTGGAGTGATGTCGAGACCCATGCCTTCGTTTCTTATGTTTTTTCCTCGACTTCGAAGCATGATCAGATGAAGACTTCGAAGGCGACGCTGTTCGGGATCTTGACCGCGACCTCAACTTCGACCTCGCCCTTCTCGAACGTGATCTCGAAGTTTTCTTTTCTTTACTACCTCTCAACTTCGCCATCAGAAGCTTGGTCTCCCTCTCACGAAGCGCCTTTGGGTTCATCTTTCTACACGAAGAGCAGTCATCGACATCATGGTCCGAACTCAGGCACCAGATACAATCCTCGTGCGGGTCCGTGATAGACATCATCTTGCCGCTCTCTCCACAAGGCTTGAACCCGATCTTCTTAGTCGACATCGCTAGAGACACAAAGAAGCAGAAAAATCGAGAAAACAGTAACAAAGTTACTAACAGCTACAGAGATTCCCCGAAACAGTTAGCGTCGATGACGCGGAAAAAAGGGAACTGATGTCATCACGCCGGCGTGGGCCTATTGTGGTGTAGGTGACGTCAGCGGAGTCGCGCGCGATGCCGTGCCTCTATGACTTCGTCCACATCGGCGCAAAGCTGCAAAAAGAATTTCCGAATGTTGCTGATGCAAGAGGGATATTCAAATGGTGAGGAATCCACTGGCGGATGTATCTATCAGAACTGCACTTACCTTGAAATTAAGTTTTCGAGTTCGAAACATATATAAAAAGAAGTGCTATTTTTCTAATTTGGTCTCAGATTCATTCTTTAAGTGTGTGTCTCATTTATTGCCTCTGAGTATAACAAATGCTTAGCACTACCCTCTGATAAGCCTAACTGCTCGCCCACTCTACCACAAAAGCGAGCATTAGTATTATTTACTTTTGCCTCCGTGAACCAACTGGAGACCCAGTGGACTCTCTGCACAGTGTTCTTCGTTATGGTACACTATATAAAGAGCCAGCTTCCTACAAAGGGAAGTATAAGGTTTGAAGAAGTTCTGTGATGGTTTGTCTCGAACATCACAGAACAAGATGTAGCAGGAATCGGAATAGGTATGTTTAATTTGGAACTCTTCTTACCAAAACATCAATATAGGTATTGATGTCATCAGTATTTCTCTGCGATGGTGAAACAGAGGACAGAGGTTTTGACGTCAAATGAGACCGTTCTTCCGGGGTAGATGGTGGTGGTCTCAACGTCAACAGTGGCTGCCTCAATGTCTGTGACATTCTTGTCTTCGACTGAGGTCTCTGCCTCAATTTCAATTTTGTCGCTGACTTACTTTGCCGTTGATGTCAGGAGATTACAGTATCACCTCTTCACGGTGAGCAGGTTGGTGCTGTACCTGTAATCGACATCATGGGTCTCGACGTCGATCAGGATTCGCGTTTTTTGTGGAGTTTCTGCACTACTTGGCTCTACTATACTTACGTAATCTGTAAAGTGTGAAAAGTGATAGATGCTAAATGACCTCCTCAACCCACTTGACGCCTCTTGTAGCCCGAGCAGTCTGATCCTCTACCTGTCCTTCATGGTTCTTCATGGCATTTCTTTGCAATGGTTACAATCTGCCAGGCGATGGTCTTCCGGAAGGCATACTATGCAGAGACTGTGAGGGTCTGTCAGGGCTTTTTTGCCACAATTCGGAAACTTCATAAAGAATGAAGGCATTTGTCAGAAATAAATAAGTTCAAGCCAGAAAATGATGGAAAATCTCTCTGGTCCTAAAGGATGTAGAGGGAGGTAGCTTAATTTAGCTAAGCTCAGTGCCCCAGGGTCCTTATGACAAGAGCCGGAAAAAAGAACTGACCTGTCACCCCCAGTGCATGATGGGACATTGGAGCAAGGTTAAGGTCTTAAAGGCACAGTGTCAGTTTAGTACTCTAGATGCATAGACTACGTCTTAAAATTGACTTGCATTTCCTCTATTTTCCCATAAAAAAAAGGTCCCAATTGGACCTTGGGCAGATTTTCCCCTCGTCTCTACGTCCTATCTTCCTCCTACCCCTTTACCCTATCCCCTTACCCTTCCTTGCTCCATTCACCTTGTCCCCTATGTTCTTTAAATGCTTTTCTTGATACTTATGTATAGTTTTAACCACTTCCATGCTAATGACAAGGTCAGCTCGTCATGCAGTACACTGGAGCTGTGCTTATGACGAGCTGACCTTGTCATGAACAATGGGTATCTGAAGAGTTCAGCACCCAGCGGGAATTGCCTTAGCAGGCAAGGTGTTAACTGATGTTAACTGATGTAAATTGCAACATTATTATTCCTCATGTAAGGCGCTCTGATTCCTTCGGGTCTAGTCAGCGCTATATAATAACTCATTAATTATATTTGTTCCCATTTAGTACTCTTTCTCTACCTCCCTAGCTCCTATCCAATCTCCCCTGAATCTCTCACCTTGTCTGCTAGTCTTCCTAGCTCCTGTCCTTTGTGCCCTTTGACTAAGCACTCCTTCTACCCTTGTTGTGGAAAGATCCAATATTTATACTCTGGAGTCTCAGCGAACCCGCTGAGAGAGTCCACTGCGCCAAGGGAGCCACTCACAGCTGAGGTATGGTGTGGCACCCCTTGCCAAAGCACTCCCTCTCCCCTTTTTGGGGAAGGATCCAGTATGTAGGCCTTGGAGTCTCAGAGAGTCCACTGCGCAAAGGGAGCCTCTCGCAACAGAGATAGGGAAGTGATACCACTTCCCCTGGGATCACAACTTACTGGACTTTGGACGTTGCTTTGGCTCGTCTACCGGTTTGTGTCCCAGTCACCCTTCCTCTCCTCTTTCCATGCGGTGTCCTTCACCCTCCCCTCCTCTTTTCCGCCTTCATTACCTGTCTACTTCCCGTGCTCCTTCCCCCTCCCCTGAATTTTCCCCCTGCCTTCTTTTCCCCTTACGTATCTGTCCTTATTGTTTATCTCGACCTTACAAGTAACTATGTTGCCATGCCCCAATAACCGTGTAACCTTTGTAACGATGTAACCTGTAACTATGATCCGATGCTCATGTAAAGCGCTCTGATACCTCCGGGTCTAGCCAGCGCTATATAAAACCTATTACCTACTGGTCGGCGACAGTAGGTATAGTTAGGACCTAGTTTCCATAGATGGAGCGTTTTTTGTTTTGCTTTTAACTTAGGCGCTATTTGATGAATCGTCACAACATTTTCAAAACTTGTTTGCCACTCACTTCAGCTGCTGCCTTGAAAGTTTTGAGTTGATTTGTTAAGCAGGGGCAAGAAAAAAGGGTGTGGGGTCATAAAATGCATCGTCTCTATGCAATTTCTTATAGGGATTTTAGACACAACTATGTCCGTACCCTTATATGGAATTACACCAAATTTGGCAGAAAGCTAGATCTTGGTCCAAAGAGATCTCTTTTTGTAATTTGGTGTAAATCCATTCAATAGTTTTGGAGTTATTAAAGAAAAAACATTTACAAATATCTAGGGACGCGGATCCACCGCAGTGAATCCGGGAATGTATGTACCATTAGGAATGCCTTGATTGGCCAGAAGTGGTGGCAGTACTCTTCGGACTCAAACTCGGCCGAGTCTCAAGAAAAAACATTAAAAACAGATAAGTGGGCAGGGTAGGAATACACTAATCCTCTGGTGGCCTAAAACATTTTCATTTTTTAAAATATTTTTTACTGCCAATTTGTGGAGTGGGAATTTTTTTTAAAACAACAAGCACGTTTTCCTGCACTGTTTTCATTAGCCCCCCGGGTGGACCAGGTCCCAGGGGAATCGGTTATTATATTAACTTGGGAGGGGGCTCACATGGCCGCTTTCGGCCCAGGGATCAACCACTAACCAGGGCACAGCTGATATTTACATTGGGAGGGAAGGCTGCACTTCCCTATCCCTGGTCCGATTCAGGATCTGGGGACCCCATTACCTGGGGACAAGCCTTTTGTAATATTGGGAGGCGGGGCACAAAACCCCCTTCTGGGACAATTTTGACTCTGGGGACAGCCACCCCTGCCCCCGGCCAAAACAATGAAGGGGAGAGTGGCATACGCCCCTCCTCCAGGCCAATTTCATTCCCGGGGGTCCCAAATTCCAGATGTGCAAACAAATGGGAGAGGGGCTGCACCCCTCCCGGAGCCATTAAAAGCCCTGGGGACCCCATCCCCGAGGGCCAGCCCCAGTTATGTCGAAGGGTACCCACCAGGGTCATAGCAGTTTCCCTGCCCACACAGGTGTGGCCAGGGAAACCTGTGTCCTATCTCGCTTGGCGGGAGCAATTTTAAAGCTCCCGCTAAGCAAGAGCAAACACTAAGTCTGCTCCCAACGGGCAGGAGCAAAAAACATGTTCCCACCCGCTGGGAGTGGACTTTTCATCTGTTTCCCTGCTCGCACGGAGGTGGGGAGGGAAACAGCTGGAAGAATTGCTCCTGCAGCATTTTTAGCTGCTATCTGTGGGTGGTACCAATTTCTGGCTCTTGCTGGAGGCAGGGAGCCGGCTGGGACCATAGGGGCATTGGGCTCTGTTGCGACCTCCAACAATGTTGTAGTGAGTGCCTTGTGTCGGTTCCGGGGCACCCAGACTTTACTGGCCCGGGCCCTGGGCGATGTGGTCTCCAGCCAGGGTCAATACTAGCCCAGGGAGAGGGGCTGCGTGCCCCCCTCCCACATAATGTGGCTTGGCCCTGGGAGATGAGGTCGCCTGGGCCAAAATCAGCCTGGGATGGGGGCCGACGGGCCTCCTGCCCAAGTAACAAATGGAAAGAGTCCCCAGGGCCAATATTGGCCCAGGGAGGGGGAGCTGCGTGCTCCTCCTCCCCTTGTGGGGAGCTGCGTGCCCCTCCTCCCCATGTTAATAAGGCTCGGCCCCTAAAGATGGGGCCCGAGAGCCAAAAAATGGCTCAGGGAGGGGGACTGCATGCCCCTCTTCCCCATTTACAATAAGGCCAGCCCCCAGGAGATACTCCCCTCCCCTACAAGATGCGGCAGGGCCCATGGGATTGGGTCCCTGGTACTGATATCAGCCTGAGGAGGGGCCTGCATGCCGCTTCCCGGGTTGTCTGCCTTCGGAGGGTAGGCCACAGGGCCTTGCCACAAGTAACTATAACTCACGCCCTCGCCATGCACTGCTAATTACCCCACATATTGCATCAGTCATGACATCTTCAATGACATCATTGATAATATCACTGCGACATTTGCAATAAAATCATTGAGAGAAGACCGTGCATGGTGGCGCCGCGGTTATAGTTTCTTGAGGGAAGTAGAACTAGAACGGCTGAATTTCTATGGTTCTGTGTGTGTAAAATTTGAACCCAACTGTAATGTCTCTATAACCTATGTTTTTTTCAATGAATCGATATAAATATATATAAAAGACCAAACAACCTCTACTGCGGATGCCGGATCCAAGACAGTGTTGCGAGCGGAGCTCAGTGTTAGTCAAATCCATAAGCCAACAAACCGCTGCTCAAAAGAACCAGCCGCACTCAGGACCAACGGTGCAAACAGTGAAGTTTACTTCTCCAAGATGCATTGCGGCTTACAAAAATATTGTTTATGATTCCTTTTGGTGGGGTGGAAAATGTGAAGAGAGAAACTCAAGACTTTGTTTTGTTTATAAAACAAACCGGTCTCAGAGACAACAAAATGTAATCACAAAAACAACCACAAGAGGGCATTGCACTCCAGCTGAAGAGCATAGAGCTCCAGCTAGGGTCATTTTAAACAAGCATTTGCAATGCAATAGGTCTCGCATTTGCAAGAGTTTAAACCATTGGCATTTGTAAATGACAATGCCTTTTATTTATGTGTTTTGAAAAACTGCAAGCCGCGCGTAAACACGCACTTTGTACTTATAGTTGTTGATTACGAGAAGCAAGGCTGGCAGTAACTGCGCCTCTATTACTGCCAGGCTTGCTTCTCGTAAGCAAGGACTATAAGTACAAAGTGCGTGTTTATGCGCCATTTGCAGGTTTTCGAAACATATTAATGGTGCTGCCTTTTCCTGCTTGCCAATGCAGCCCACATATTTTTCTCTCCTTCAGAGTTTTTCAGGATATTTTTTTTACAGATCTTGCATTCTTTAGGATGGTGAGAGGAAGGAAGAAAAACAGTGCAGACCCTCTGGGGCTCTATCCTGCCTGCTTTCTGTTTTAAGTAGGAGCTGCCTGTGTATCTTTCAAGGAGCAGCCCAACTGCCCAACTCCAATGACCTGCAGGCGGACTACACTGCCCACCTTTCCTCTTCGTTTCGTTTGTTTCTTAATGTATTGATCATTTCAAAGAAGTACTGGCCTGGTTTGTAAAGAAAAGAAGGGCCTGGTTTGGAGGAGGGTTCCTTCGTCACTCCAGTGCCGTAGGATACAATGCTCTAGTAATGAGGTAGATGGGATTTCTGTCATGTTTGTCACGGAGTACCCTGTCCACCAAGTCCTAAATCAAGCCTTAAGTGAAATTCGGCCAATAAAGAATTTCTAATAATTTACCACAATTGGAATTTTGCATGAAAAGAAATCACGTTTTGTGAACAAAGGTGCTTGCTTGAACTATTTTGTGACGGTGCTATAGGATCTCGTACTGACTGGTGTTATGGAGATCTTATGACTATCAATGGAGAGTCACTGCTGCAGAGAACGGTCAATACTTCTTCATTTTCAAAGCATTTGCTAAACCACTCAGGTTATTTCGATCACGTCACGTCTGTTCTCAGGCAATCCGCAGGGTGGACCTGGCGCCTGGCCCATGTGCCTTACCTCCAGGGTGGGATAGTTGGCTTTGCAGATGTAGCAGAAGAACTTGGTCCCGGCTCCTGGAGCTGGCTGCACTGCGGTGCTCCCCTCGCTGCTCCTCGGTGCAGGCTTCTGGGCGGTGGCGCTGATGGCGCGACTCTCGCTGCTCTGTTGGATCGTCACCTTCAAAGAGCTCCCACTACTTGGTGCCTATGAAAACAAAATCCAAGACAACTTCACATTTCTCTCAGAGCAAAGTCCTCTCTGAAACAGGATCTGAAAAAGCTGCAGCCTACTACAAAGAAACCAGTTGGGTCATCAAATCCGAGATCTCGATGGCTCAACCCAAGTGAAATCGTTGACTAATACTAAGAGGGGAGAAGAGCCACAGGGTACGAAGGATTATAGAATATGAATCAGAAAACAAGTGAGACGATCATTTAGAGAAATACAGTCTCAAGGCCTAAACTGCCTCTCAGAGTAAAGTCTTTTTGGTGGAACCAGAGACTACACTTTATCACATCTAACTAAGAGAGAAAGCTGGGGAGGGAGGTGGTTTGTTTATGACTTCAACAAACATGCTTATTATGCAGAAACTGGACACAATTCAGTCACAATTTCTTCTGCTTCACAGAATCTTCATTGATAGTCAAACCTTAGATTAGAGTAGCAAGCAAAGTCATTTTTACCCAAGGGGTTTTTGGTTAGAAAGGGTCAAATTTAAATCAACTGTACAGAAGGTTAAACTCTTAACCCCTCCGACGCTCATGACGAGCTCAGCTCGTCATGAGCCACGGTTCTCGTGTGCTCATGACGAGCTCAGCTCGTCATGACCGTTAGGACGCTCAGGTGCGGGGCTAATTCCCCTGCTGTGCTGGACGTTCTAAGGAACAGGCGTGCTCATGACGAGCTCAGCTCGTCATGAGCACACGAGAAACGTGGCTCATGACGAGCTCAGCTCGTCATGAGCACCGGGGCGCAGTGCGCGCCCCCCTCCCCCCAGACAGCGGGGGAATCGTTCCGCAGCCAAGAGGTTAATAGACAGTCACCCAAAAAGATTTCTCAAAATACCTTGACCTTCACTAGTGTTAGTTCTCTTATCAGGATCAATACATTTGTTAACAAGATGTTTCTCATCCAGGTTGTAGTAAGGATTAGTTACTTACCTGTAATCCTAGTTCTCATCCAGAGGTATACTCATCAAAGTCATAAACTATGAATAAAACCCGCCCATGTGCGGGATCCTGGAGCGTATAGAAAATACATATAAATATATATGTATACATATGTGAAAACATATATTTGCAGCCTAAAATATTTCCCAACTGGCAAATCTGCCGCAACGTTACATGAATTAGCATACACACAGTAGTACTCTCCCAACCCCTAAGGAAGAAAGAGAGCAGTAAACATTTGCATACAACAATGCTTTATTGCGATGGGAAAACCTGTATTTGCAGGCATTTGCCAGTAGGCTGCAGTAGAGTATAAAGAAACAAAGAAAGACTGACACCTTGCCTTTAAGGCATTAGAGTAGGAGTACTGTGCCTTTAAGGCCTGAAGGCGACCCCCTGCTCCCATGATGCACCACAGGTGGCAGTTAGGTCAGTTCATTTTGGAGGTGCATAAGCACCTGAGTAAATCCATAGTAACCTTTCAAAACTTTATGATCATGCTCGTCCGGGGAGGTGGGCGGGAGCTTATGACTTTGATGAGTATACCCCTGGATGAGAACTAGGATTACAGATAAGTAACTAATCCTTCTCATCCAGGGGATACTCATCAATAGTCATAATCTATGAATAGATTAGCAAGCTCATACCCAAAGTGTCGCGGACGAGCAAATAACTATACATAGAGACATGAATAAACTTCACATTTTACATAGAACTATGCAAAAAAAATCTCAAAGAGGCCTGTCCCACTTGGGTATCGGCCTGTGCATCTGAATCTAGCCAATAAGGGCGGGTAAAGGTATGCACCAAACGCCATGTAGCCGCCTTGCAAATTTCAGAAATTGGAACATTACGAAGGAGAGCCGTGGTCGAAGCTTTCCCTCTAGTGGAGTGTGCATGAGGTCTACCCTGTAAAGCCTTGTTAGCTAATTGGTAAGACAGAGCTATACAGGAGACTATCCAACGAGAAGGATTAGTTACTTACCTGTAATCCTAGTTCTCTTCCAGGGGTATACTCATTAAAGTCATAAGCACTGAATTATCTCCGCCCATGAGCGGGAACCCGGAACACATAACAATATACATATATATGTGTAAAAATATCAAAAAGTACATAGTACTAAACTAATTATACACATATAAATGTATAACAACCATAATATGCAGCCCAACATATATACAGAGGCTAATAAAACCAACATTACATAAGTTCTGAAGCATGAAAATATGCTATATATAAATGCAATAAACAGGCATGAGCCCAAAATGCATTTCATAACCATGAAAAACTTTTATTTTCATCAAAGAACCTGTTGTAAACAGTTATTAGCCTAAAAAGGCTGCATATGAAAATGTGTCTGTGTACAGAAAATCAGACTGGCACCCTGCCTTTAAGGCCCCAGAGAATCTGCACACTTTGCCTTTAAGGCCTCTAGGAGAACTCTGTTCCCATCATGCACCACAGGTGACGGTTAGGTCAGTTCTTTTGTACGGTACAGTAAACTTGTAGCAGGAATCTGCACTGAAAACCTTCATAATACATATTGAAAAACACGTAAATGCTACTGTTCCCCCGGGGAGGCGGGAGGGTGCTTATGACTTTAATGAGTATACCCCTGGAAGGGAACTAGGATTACAGGTAAGTAACTAATCCTTCTCTTCCAGGGGATACTCATTAATAGTCATAAGCACTGAATAGAGTAGCAAGCTCATACCCAATAGAAGCGGGCGAACAGATAAATGCATAGCTGCACTTTTAAAAAAACAGTAATGGCGTGTAAACGTATGCACTGAACGCCAAGTAGCTGCTTTACATATCTCTGACATATCTACATTCCTAAGGAGAGCTGTGGTAGCAGATTTCCCTCTCGTAGAATGAGCCCTAGGTCTACCTGATAAAGACTTGTGGGCTAGCTGATACGCCAGTAAGATACATGACACTATCCATCTAGAAATGGATCTCTTGGATGCTGCCAAACCAGTATTCGTAGGACCATAGTTCACAAACAAACGGTCCGTGTGTCTCAACGACTTCGTTTTATCTAAGTAAAATTTCAAAACCCTCTTTAGATCCAATGAATGCAAAGTCCGCTCAGCAGAACTCGAAGGGTTTGGAAAAAAAGTAGGCAATGTTATGGATTGGTTCACATGAAAATCCGACACCACCTTTGGTAGAAAAGCAGGATGAGTCCTAAGCACCACTCTGTTTCCATGAAAAACTGTGTACGGTTCCTTGCAACACAGAGCCTGAATTTCGCTCACTCTACGAGCAGACGTGATGGCTACCAGGAATGCTACTTTCCAAGATAAGTGTTGCAAAGAAGCTTTATGTATGGGCTCAAATGGTGGACCCATCAACTTAGTCAATACCACATTAAGCTCCCAAGGTGGAGAAGGAGACCTGACTGGAGGAAACACCTTCCTTAACCCCTCTAGAAAATCCTTCACCACAGGCATCCGAAAAAACGATATCTGTGTTGGTGATTTTCTATAAGCAGTTATTGCAGCAAGATGGACCTTGATAGAGCTAAACTGCAAACCAGACTCAGCAAGGTAAAGAAGATAAGGCAAGATCACCTGTTCTTGACCATGAATAGGGTCAAGACCCTTACTCTGACACCAGAGGTAAAAGCGTTTCCACTTAAATCCGTAGGATTGTCTTGTAGAAGGGCGCTTCGCCTCCTTAAGAATGCTCATACACTCCGGAGTCAGCTGTAAATGTCCGTACTGGATGACTTCAGGAGCCATGCTGCCAAGCGCAGGGAGGGCAGATTGGGATGAAACACTCGCCCCTGCTGCTTGGAAAGAAGATCCGGACGACAAGGCAATCTCCTGTGTGGTCTGATTGACAACTAAAGGAGATCTGGGAACCACCACTGGCGTGGCCACTCCGGGCAAATCAGTATCATTCTGGAGCTGGTCTTGTACATCCGGTTGATCACTGCTGGTATCAACGGTGTCGGTGGAAAAGCGTACAGCAAGTTTTGACACCAGTCTATCAAAAGGGCATTCCCTTGAGACCCTTTCTGGGAAAACCTGGACGCGAAGACGGGGCATTTTGTGTTTGCTGCGTCTGCGAACAGATCGATGTCTGGTGTTCCCCAAGCCTGGAAAATGCTGTGCGCGACGTCTTCGTTGAGAACCCAGTCGTGCGCTTCGACGAAGTCTCTGCTGAGACCGTCCGCCTCTGAGTTGAGACTCCCTGGTAGGTGAACTGCTGTTTTGGACAGGTCCCGAGCAAGTAGCCAATGCCAGATGGTCTGGGCTTCTATGGACAGCGTCCTGGATCTGGTACCCCCCTGCTTGTTTAGATAATACATTGTTGTTGTATTGTCTGTTTGCACCAGAAGGGACCGAGTCTGTAAAGATGGAGCCAGAGACTTGAGAGCAAGATGAACCGCTCTGAGTTCGAGTAGATTGATGTGATATCCTTTCTCGAAGTCTGACCATAGCCCTTGTACCTGAAGAGGGCCCATATGTGCCCCCCAACCAAGGAGAGAGGCATCCGTGATTAGAGACTGCGTTGGAGGGTCCTGATGAAAAGGAACTCCCTTCATCAAGTGTGCCTTCTTCATCCACCACCGAATGGAATCTCTTGCCGACTGTTGGAGATGAATCCGATCCTCCCAGCGTCCCGTCCTCTGTTTCCATTGATCTTCCAGACACTGCTGCAGAGGACGCATCTGCAAACGTGCGTTTGGCACGATGAATATGCATGATGCCATGGACCCCAGGAGAGAAGATACTTGCCGAACTGTCGGACATGCATACTGGAGGAGAAGCACGCACTTCGCCTTGATAGATGACCATCTCTCCTCCGAAGGACACACGTTTTCTTTTTCTGTGTCCAGCTGCGCACCCAGGTAGTGGATCTTCTGGGTGGGATTCATTATGGACATCTTGTAGTTGACTTGCAGACCCAACTTGCACATGAGTTGGAGGCATATCGATAGATGTTCTTCTAGTAGAGATGGGGATGAACTCTTCAGAAGCCAGTCGTCTAAGTACGAATATATGAAAATCCGTCTCTTTCGAAGACACGCTGCCACTACCGCCATACATTTTGAAAATGTTAAGGGAGCTGATCTCAGGCCAAAAGGGAGGACTGAGTACTGGTAATGACGAACCCCTACTTGGAACCTGAGGAACTTGCGATGCTTTCTGGACACTGGAATATGAAAGTAGGCATCTTCCAGATCGATGGAGCACATCCAATCCCCTTGGTGTAATTGAGGGAAAATCTGATGAAGAGCCAGCATTCGAAATTTCTCCTTCCGAATGAATTTGTTCAATATCCTCAGATCCAGAATGGGTCTGAACTCCGTAGCTGGACCTTTTTTCTGTACGAGAAAAAATCGAGAGTACAGGCCTTGACCTCTCTGTTGAGATGGTACTGGTTCTATGGCGTTCTTCTTCAGAAGGACGTCCACTTCCTGTTGCAAACGCCCTATATTCCACTGAACCATCTTTAGAGGGCGAATGACAGGCGGGGGCTTCCTGAATCTCAAAAGGTATCCGCTCTGTATGATACTCAGCACCCATCTGTCCCGTCTGATTTGCTTCCACTCGTCCAGATACCACACAATACTTCCTCCAACCGGAGTGGCACACGGTTGTGGAGGAAGCATCCGTTCATTGTTTTTGAGGCTGCTTGGTAGCAGAGGATTGCTGCCTGTTTCCATTGCCTCTGCCTCGTCCAGGTCGACGCTGTTGGAATTGCGCCCTCTGTTGAGTCTGGCCTTGATTTTGCGAGGACCAGTTCGACTGTTGGCCCCTCTGCTGAAAAGATCTTTTGTCAAAGGGACGAAAATTACCCTAACGTCTAAAGTCTTTTTTCTTTTCAAGACCGACGGCCTTTAGAGTGTCCAACTCCACATTTATTTTAGACATTTCGTCGTCAGCGTGAGAGCCACACAGAGTTGAACCATTAAAAGGTAAATTGACAATTTTTCTCGGCGCCTCCGGCTTTAACCCCGTAAGGCGAAGCCAAGCTGTACTTCTAGCACAAACACCATGTGCATAGCCATGGGCTGACAGATCCGCCGCATCAGCAGCTGCGCTTATACTCTGGTTAGCCACCAATCCTCCTTCTTCTACTATTTCCATAAAGTCCTTCTGATCCTCCTTTAGGAGTTTCTCAGCAAAACGAGCCACTGAGTCCCAGAGAAGACGATCATAGCGGCCCAATAAGGCTGACGCACTGGCCACTCTCATGACCGAACCGGAGGTGTTGCACATTCTTCTCCCCAAGGAATCCATACTCTTACTATCCTTTTCAGGTGGAGCAGAAGAGGTAGATGCCTCGGAATGTGCTTTCCTGACTGCCGCCACAATAAGTGAATCTGGAGGAGGGTCAGAACGCAAAAATAAAGGATCCTCTGCTGGAGCCCTGTACTTCTTAGCAATCCTAGAAGGACCAGAACCCACCGTGGCCGGAGTTAAGAATGATCTCATCGCTGGTTCTATCAACCCGGGCCCTGTAGTCTTGCTGGTCTCGCAGAGAAGACAAATGTTCTGGACTAATGTCTGACCTCGACAAAGACCTAATTGAGGTCCGAGAGGCTGGTCTGGATAGTCTCGACGCCGACCCGTGTTCAGGTAGGGGAGACCTAGACCCTCCATGCTTCGAGCCCGAAGCAGACTTCGACATCGACTTATGTCGCGATGGAGACCTCGATCTTCTCTTTTTAGGTCTCGACGTCGACTCCTTCGACGTCGTCCTTTCTCTCGACGTCGACCGTCTCGACCTCGGCCTATCCTTCGACGTCGACACTCCATCCTTCGACGTCGACACTCCATCCTTCGACGTCGACACACCATCCTTCGACGTCGACACACCAACCTTCGATGCCTCCTTCGACGTCGGACACCTCTCTTCCCTCGACGTCGACTTCTCACGAGTCTTCGACGTCGATCATGGCACCCTCGACGTCGTCTTCACAGCAATCGACACCAGATGTCTCGACGTCGAGAAAGATTTCGGCGGCGACTGTTTGGACGCTGAACCTTGCCTCACCGGCGAAGTCCTCAACGTCGACGGAGCCCTCTTCGACGCCGACAACGCTGACGGCGATTTGGATCTCGACGTCGACCGCACCTTTTTTGACGGCGACGCTCCCTGGAGTCGAGATTTCTTAGTTCTACCTTCTGGAGACGCTGATCTTCGACGTTTAGGATGAGAAGATGGCTTAGTAGATGATAATAAGCCCTTGGAACTCTTCTCACCACGGTTTTCTCTCTCCAGGAGGCCCAGCAACCTCATTTTCTCCCTTTCTCTTAAAGTTCTACTGGAAAGGTTGAGGCAGTGATAACAATCTTCCACCTTATGAGAAGCTGGAAGACACACCACACAAACAGAGTGTGGATCCTTTTTTGACATCTTCCCACAGGAAGGACATTTGTAAAATAAAGGTGGCATTCTGACTAAAAAAATACCAACAGTTAGTCAGAACAGGATAGAAAACACCACCAAAATAATCTTTTGTCAAAAAAAAAAAAAGGTAAGAAATAACCAACTTCTGACAGAACAAGCATTGGCATTGCCAATAGGTCTCGCTTTTGGGCCCTTATAAGTAGTTATGCAGCATAATTTCCTTGTTGCAACAACATAAAATGTCGCATGCATAAACACTTAGATGGTCCCAAAAGCGAGCCCTATTGGCTATTTGCAATGCAATAAGTCTTGCATTTAGGCAACTTTAAGCTGTTGGCATAGTAAATGACAATGCCTTTTCAATTTATTGTAAAAGTAAACATTTTTGAAAGTTATTGTCATTTACAATGCCATTATGTTCAATTTAAGTAAATGGGAGACCTATAGCATTGCAAATGATTGTTATTTATGATGTGTAGTCTGGCGTTGCGTGTGTGAGTGGCGTTGCGTGTGTGAGTGCGAGTGGCGTTGCGTGTGTGAGTGTGAGTGGCGTTGCGTGTGTGAGTGTGAGTGGCGTTGCGTGTGTGAGTGGCGTTGCGTGTGTGAGTGGCGTTGCGTGTGTGAGTGGCGTTGCGTGGGTGAGTGGCGTTGCGTGGGTGAGTGGCGTTGCGTGGGTGAGTGGCATTGCGTGGGTGAGTGGCGTTGCGTGGGTGAGTGGCGTTGCGTGGGTGAGTGGCGTTGCGTGGGTGAGTGGGGTTGCGTGGGTGAGTGGAGTTGCGTGGGGTTGCGTGGTTGAGTGGCGTTGCGTGGGTGAGTGGCGTTGGGTGAGTGGCGTTGCGTGGGTGAGTGGCGTTGCGTGTGTGAGTGGCGTTGCGTGTGTGAGTGGCGTTGCGTGTGTGAGTGGCGTTGCGTGTGTGAGTGGCGTTGCGTGTGTGAGTGGCGTTGCGTGTGTGAGTGGCGTTGCGTGTGTGAGTGGCGTTGCGTGTGCGAGTGGCGTTGCGTGGGTGAGTGGCGTTGCGTGGGTGAGTGGCGTTGCGTGGGTGAGTGAGTGGCGTTGCGTGGGTGAGTGGCGTTGCGTGGGTGAGTGGCGTTGCGTGGGTGAGTGGCGTTGCGTGGGTGAGTTGTGTTGCGTGTGTGAGTGGCGTGTGTGAGTGGCGTGTGTGAGTGGCGTTGCGTGTGTGAGTGGCGTTGCGTGTGTGAGTGGCGTTGCGTGGATGAGTGGCGTTGCGTGGATGAGTGGCGTTGCGTGGGTGAGTTGTGTTGCGTGTGTGAGTGGCGTTGCGTGTGTGAGTGGCGTTGCGTGGATGAGTGGCGTTGCGTGGATGAGTGGGGTTGCGTGGATGAGTGGGGTTGCGTGGATGAGTGGGGTTGCGTGGATGAGTGGGGTTGCGTGGATGAGTTGCGTTGCATGTGTGAGTGGTGTTGCTTGGGTGAGTGGCGTTGCGTGGGTGAGTGTGGTGTTGCGTGGATGATAGTGGGCTTGTGTGGGTGTGAGTGGCGTTGCGTGTCTGTAAGTGTTGCTGTGTGGGTGAAAGTGGCATAGAGCCTTTGATGTGGCCTGGCGCAGGAGAAATGCTGCTGCTGCTAATTAAATACAAGAGCGGCCGGGAAACACAAGTACGGCCGGCCACATAATTAGGGGAGGAGAAGCCGCACAGCACACGCTGGGAGAAGCCATTTGATGTGCTGTGCGGCCGCGATGCGCGCTCTGTGCTGGGGGAGGGCCATTAGCCTGAACTTGCGGCAAGATCAAACGAAGGGTGGGAGGGACATTGAGGAACAGATGGCCATGAAAGTGTATGGGCCAAAAGCGCGTGCCTGTGGCCACGTGCACTCGAAGAAAACGCCACGAAAAAATGCGGTGGTTTGACAATCAGTTCGAGCACTTGAATTCTCGCCATTTCCCATTCCTTCGGAATGGTAAAGGCGAGACCTAAAAAAATACTACAAATAAGCAGAGCTCAAGTTCCAGGTTCCTCACAGAACAAGCCGGAAAAAAGAACTGACCTAACTGTCACCTGTGGTGCATGATGGGAACAGAGTTCTCCTAGAGGCCTTAAAGGCAAAGTGTGCAGATTCTCTGGGGCCTTAAAGGCAGGGTGCCAGTCTGATTTTCTGTACACAGACAAATTTTCATATGCAGCCTTTTTAGGCTAATAACTGTTTACAACAGGTTCTTTGATGAAAATAAAAGTTTTTCATGGTTATGAAATGCATTTTGGGCTCATGCCTGTTTATTGCTTTTATATATAGCATATTTTCATGCTTCAGAACTTATGTAATGTTGGTTTTATTAGCCTCTGTATATATGTTGGGCTGCATATTATGGTTGTTATACATTTATATGTGTATAATTAGTTTAGTACTATGTACTTTTTGATATTTTTACACATATATATGTATATTGTTATGTGTTCCGGGTTCCCGCTCATGGGCGGAGATAATTCAGTGCTTATGACTATTAATGAGTATCCCCTGGAAGAGAAATGGACATTTTTGAGGCTGACAGACCAGTATTAGTGGTTCCATAATTAACAAAGACGGTCAGACTTCCTAACTTCAGAACCCTCCGGAGGAGTGGTAGGTTGAGGAAAGAAGGTAGGCAGGGTGATAGACTAGTTGATATGAAAGTCTGAGACTACCTTAGGCATAAAACCTGGGTGTGTCCTGAGTACCACCCTGTTGGCGTGAAACACTGTGTAAGGTTCCTTACAACACAGGGCCTGGATTTCGCTAACTCTACGGGCAGAGGTAATCGCCACTAAAAAAGCAGCTTTCCAGGTCAAGTGCTGCAAAGAAGCCTTATGTATAGGCTCGAAAGGAGCACCCATCAGCGCCAGGATGCCTGCAAGGCGACAGTGCGCTTTATAAGTTTTATAAATAATAAATAAGTACGATGAACAAAAGTGCGTTCCCCCGTGAGCCCTGTTGGGGGAACCTGGACGCAAAGACGGGGCATTTTGCGTTTGCCGCGTCTGCGAACAGGTCTATGTCCGTTACGCCCCATTGTTGAAATACCTGTGCAACTTCTTCGTTGAGCACCCAATCGTGCGCTTCTACGAAGTCTCTGCTTACGCAGTCCGCTTGGACATTTTGGATCCCTGGTAGATGAACTGCCATGATGGACAGACCTCATGCCAGGAGCCAGTGCCAGATGGCATGCACTTCCAGGGATAGGACTCTTGACCTGGTGCCTCCCTGCTTGTTCAGATAGAACATAGTTGTTGTGTTGTCCGTCTGCACTTGGATGTAGTTGGTGCCCAGAGAAGGATAAAGAGATTTGAGAGCCAGATGAACGGCTCGAAGCTCTAGGAAGTTGATGTGGTAGCCTCGCTCTACTTCGGACCAGAGAACTTGGACCTGAAGCTGGTCCATATGAGCACCCCAGCCTTGAAGAGAGGCATCCGTAACCACTGACTGAGATGGAGGAGGGCGAAGGAATGGAACTCCCCGGAGAAGATTGGATCGCTTCATCCACCATCTGATTGAGTCTCTTGCACCTTGTAGAAGAGAAACACGGTCCTCCCAGTGACCTGACCTCTGAGACCATTGGTCCTCGAGAGCCTGCTGCAGAGGCCTCATGTGAAGGCGTGCATTGGGCACGATGTAGATGCACGAGGCCATCGATCCCAGGAGAGAGGACACTTGCCTGGCTGTGGGACTGTGTTTGTCCAGTAGAAGGCGACACTTCAGGAGCATGGATGACAACATCTCCTCCAAAGGATACACGCTTGGAGTCCAGGGAAGAGCCCAGGTAATGAATCCGTTGGGAAGGGTTGAGTACTGACTTTTTGAAGTTGACCTGCAACCTCAATGAGTTCATCAGGTTGAGACAGAACGAAAGATGGGTCTGAAGCAGAGACGGAATGGAGCTTTTCAGCAGCCAATCATCTCGATAGGGATAGACGAAGATCTTCCGCCTGCGGAGAAAAGCAGCCACCACCGCCATGCACTTGGAGAATGTCTGTGGCGCGGATTTGAGGCCAAACGGAAGCACTCTATACTGGTAGTGATGGCGTCAGATCTGAAACCTGAGAAACTTACGGTGCTTTACTGAGACAGGTATGTGAAAGTAAGCGTCCTGCAGGTCGATGGCACACATCCAGTCTCCGAGATGAAGATGCGGGAAGATCTGGTGCAGGCCTAACATGCGGAATTTTTCTCTTTTGACGAATCTGTTCAGTAGTGGTAGGTCTAGAATGGGCCTGTGTTCTTTGACTACTCCTCTTTTTTGAACAAGAAAATAGCGGGAGTAAACTCCTTGATTTGTCTGCATGGAAGGAACCTCCTCTATGGCCTTCTTCTTGAGGAGGACAGAAACTTCGTCCTGCAGCAGTTGACTGTGGAATCGGGGAAGGTGCATTATCTGGGGGAAGACTTGCAGGGGGGTAAGGGGTGGATTTGAACCTTAAAAAGTAACCATGCTGCACAATACTCAGCACCCATCTGTCCTTTGTTATGGATCTCCACTCTTCCAGATGATGAGAAACACTCCCTCCCACCAGAGTGGCGAACAGTTGCGGAGGAAGCAACAGCTCAGGGCTTGGGAGGCTGTTTTGAGGCAGACTGCTGTTTGTTATTGTTGCCTCTGCCTCTGCCAGGGCGTCTCTGCTGAAATTGGGTTTTCTGCTGTGTTTGGGATGACCATTGAGGGGTTTGAACCCTCTGCTGGTAAGATCACTAGTCCCCCTGACGAAAGCGCTTTTTAAATTCTTTACGCTTCTCCAAACCCACAGCTTTAACAGTGTACATTTCTGATTTCATTTTGCTCATTTCATCGTCAGCGTGTGAACTGAAGAGAGGCGTACCATTAAAGGGGAGGTTCAAGATCTTCTCCTGAGCATCCGGCTTGAGGCCTGTAAGGCGGAGCCAAGCCGAACGCCTTGAGCAGATTCCATGGGAGTAGCCATGGGCCGCGAGGTCAGAAGCGTACGCTGCGGCACGGATGACCTGGTTGTCTACGAGCCCTCCCTCCTGTAGGATTTCGCCGAAGTCCTGTCGGTCTTCCTTAGGAAGCTTCTATGTGAAGCAAGTGAGGGAGTCCCAGAGGGACCTATCGTACCTTCCGAGTAGAGCAGAAGCACTGGCCACCTTCATATATGATGCAGAGGTGTTGCATACCTTCCTGCCAAACGAATCCATGAGTTTGCTGTCCTTTTCTGGGGGTACCGAAGATGAGGTGGAGGCCGAATGGGACTTCATGGCAGCCGCCAGGATAACGGAGTCAGCAGGTGGATCCGATCTGAGGAACAAGGGGTCCTCTGCGGGAGCCTTGTACTTCTTGGCAATTCTAGATGGAACAGAACCTACCACTGCAGGCTAGAGGAAGGTAGCCATCGCCGGTTCAATAAAGCCAGGCACCAGAGGCAGCAGAGGCCTGGGCGCTGTCCGGTGATGAAGGGTATCAAAGATTATAGAGGTGGGTACGACAGGAGTATACAGAGAGATGTTACGTTTCTTTGCTCCCCTGCCCAGTACATCTGTAAAAGTTGCGATGTCATCAATAGGTGAGACTCGTGAGGGAGGAGTAGAGGAGACGGTCGGAGAATAGTCCCAGACCGTAGACCTCGTAGAAGAGGACCAAGTTGGAGATCTTGTGCGTCCTCTTTTATGGGGCCTGTCGCGATGACGGCTGTGCCGACCCCTGGATCTAGACCTTTGTCTAGACGGAAATCTTGGCCTGGGGGGAGATCTTGGCTTGGCAGGCATTCTTGGCCGTGCTGGAGAGCGTGATCTGGCAGGAGATCTTGGTCTGGATGAGGGTCGTGGCCTCCGAGGAGGAGACTTAGATGGTCTGACGGGAGTACTTGTCCTTGGACCAGACGGTGAGAATGTGCGGGAGTAACCCGAGCCCGGACTACAGCCCCCTGAGGACGGTGAGATATGACACTGCGTGATCTGTCCGCAGATCTGGGGGAACCTTCTGGAGAGATCTCCACCATGTTCAACCCAGGAGATGAAGATCTGTCTCCTGATGACCTGGATCCAGGTGACTCCACAATGACCGTGACCTGTTCCCTTGACGGCGAAAGCTTAGACGTCGAAGATGTTTGTGTGACCAATGGCATAGAGCGAGGCCACGCCGTGGTGACATCAAGTGCGATCTTCGGCGTCGAGTTGGTGACCTCGACGTCGATCTTCCTCGGCGGCGGATCGACGGCGAACCTCCATGGCGTCGTGTCGACGACAACCATCTTCGACGTCGTGTCGACGGCGACCCTTCCTGACGTCGCCTCGAAGTCGAATGGTGGGATCTTGACGACCCTCTCGATGGCGGCACGTCAGGCGGCGGCGATCTGGAAGCCGTCATAACTCTCGAGGGTGGCGGAGAGTGTCTCGACGGAAGCCTCGATGTCAACGGAGACTTGGACATGCCAGCAGCCACAGACTTCGAGCCCAAAGTGTGGAGTCTCAACGCAGACTTACTTGGATGCGGCGGAGACTCTCGCCGTCGTGATGGTGATCCAGAAGACCATCTGGGCCTCTTCGACGGCGACATCGACGGTGATCTTCGTCCTCCCTTCCTCTTTCTGGAGGCAGGAGATGCGGAACGTCGCAGTTTTTGGCCATGCTTGCTTGAAGACGTCCTGGGGCCTTCATGGCGACTCACCTGATGTCTTTTGTCTTTCTCAATAATGGCATAGTCTGATACGTTCTCTGTCACGAAGGGTCCGCCTAGAGAACTTCTGACAGTGGTCAGGGTCATGTGCAGATGGAAGGCACACAATGTACACTGAGTGAGGGTCAGCCAGTGCCATCTTCTTGCCACAAGGACACTTCCGAAATAAAGAAGGCATTCTGACAGAAATTTTTTGTGGAATACCACAAAAAACCAGAGTAGAAGCCTTAATAAAACAGAAGATGTCGAATTGTCCGAAAAAATTCACTCAAATTAACAATTTCAGTCAAAAACTGAAGAGCTCAAGCTCCAGGATCCTCACAGAAGGAGCCGGAAAAAAGAACTGACCCAACTGCCACCTGTGGTGCATCATGGGAGCAGGGGGTCGCCTTCAGGTCTTAAAGGCACGGTACCCCTACTCTAATGCCTTAAAGGCAAGGTGTTAGTCTTTCTTTGTTTCTTTATACTCTACTGCAGCCTACTGGCAAATGCCTGCAATTACAGGTTTTCCTATGGCAATAAAGCATTGTTGTATGCAAATGTTTACTGCTCTCTTTCTTCCTTAGGGGTTGGGAGAGCACTACTGTGTGTATGCTAATCTATGTAATGTTTTGCAGATTTGCCAGTTGGGAAATGTTTTAGGCTGCAAATATATGTTTTTCACTTATGTATACATATAAATGTATTTTCTATATGCTCCGGGATCCCGCACATGGGCAGGGATTATTCATAGATTATGACTATTGATGAGTATCCCCTGGATGAGAACCAGGTTTCATATGGTGGAATGGGCTCTGGGTTTACATGGCAGCCGTTCATTAGCCAATTAACAAAAGAGATATAGAGGACGCAAAGCAGCAAGAAATAGATTTTTTGAGGAGATTAGGCCTGTGTACATGGGCCACAGCTGATAAACAAAGGGTTTAATTTGTGTGATATTTTGAGCTAACACAAAAACATAAAACCTTCCTGATGTTTATCGAGGGTAAGCAACGTTCAGCTAGAGGATAGTTTTAAAAAAACTCGGAAAGCAATAATATAGTTAATATGATATTCTGAAACCACTTTTGAAAAGAAAACGTTATGGGTTGTCATGACTACCCTATTAGAATGGAAAATTCTACATGGTTAAAGAATCAAAAGTGCCTGAATCTCACCAACTCTGTGAGCGGAGATAAGGATAAGTTACTTACCTGTAATCCTAGTTCTCTTCCAGGTGTATACTCATCAAAGTCATAAGCAATGAATAGTCCCGCCTACGTGCGGGGACCCCGGAGCAATAGCAAATAATATGCATATATCTACATATATATATATATCTACATATATACATATATCCACAACTCCTCTGTAGAAAGAGAAGAGGCCACAACAGGGGAACCATTGGAGTCAGCTTTATTCACGAAACACACATCATGGCGAATGCATTTCGATGTCTGTTTGCCTTTTCTTCAGCGCCAGGGGTGGTGTTAGGATGCAGGCGCTTGTTCTGGATTTAAATACCCCAACCCGTCCTGATTGCTCGTGAGCCGCTCTGCCCCCCCAGGTGAGTTCCATGTACATATACCTCCTGTAGGCCGCCTAATGCATGGCGCCTGCAGGTCCCAGAATGCAACATTCTTGCCGGCAGGTATTGTGGGGGTGGATTAGAGCTCTGATGTTTACAAACCCCCAAAGTCCGTATGTCCCACGAATTCCGCTCCCTCCTCGAGTCCCCAGACCGCAGCAACCCCATAGTCACAGGGATCCTTACAGTGAGGGCAAGGCTGGAAATCCACTTTGCCCAACGTGCAGTCAATGACTGCCTCACCGCTCCATCTTTTCCCGGGCCCAGAGGGGGGCCGTGGAAATTCCAGTAACCTGGAAGCAACAAAAGTTCCACCGAGGCAGAGTCCAGCAAGTCCAAGGCCAACTTGATGCTGCGGGGGCCTCTTAAGCGAGACACTGGTGATCGCGCTGAATAAATGTCCACAACTCCTCCGTAGAAAGAGAAGAGGGCACAACAGGGGAACCATTGGAGTCAGCTTTATTCACGAAACACACATATACAGCCTAAAAACATGTTACTATGCTCAAAACTGCCACAAATGCATTGTAAATCTTTAACATTTGAAAAAATAAAGAAACATAAGTCATAATATTCTCATGATACATATAAAGAAAACTGCTTTGAGTTTGCTTTGAAACACACAATCTTTATTTTCAAAGGTAAAAAGGCAAGAGCATAGAGGCAGATCAGCCTAGAGAGGCTGCATATAGAAACAACCTTTATGGAGGAGTATTGTGAACCTGCTTTGGCCAAATACAGTAAGTATGGTAACAGTACCTGTTCCTGACCTCGAATAGGGTCATGACCCTCAGCAGTACACCACATGTAAAAACGCTTCCACTTAAAAGCGTAAGACTTCCTCGTAGAAGATCTCCTAGCCTCTTTTAAAATCTGCATGCAGTCTTGAGAGAGATCTAAAAGTCCATATTGGATGAACTCAGGAGCCATGTTGCTAACCTCAGGGACGGCAGGTTGGGATAGAACACCTTGCCGCCCGCCCTGGTCAGCAGATCTGGATGACATGGTGACCTCCTGTGAGGTACTTTGGACAGTTGAAGAAGGTCCGGGTACCACCACTGGCGAGGCCACTCTGGAGCAACCAGGATCATCTCTGTCTTGGATTCGTACAGTTTTCTGATCACCAGGGGAATGAGGGGGACTGGTGGAAAAACAGAGTAATGTCTCTGACCTTTGGAGCCTGGTTTCGGGTATCTGGAGGCAGAGACGCTGTATTTTGCGTTTTCTGCGTCTGCGAAGAGATCTAGGTCTGGTGTTCCCCGGCTGTGGAAGATGTCTTGCGCCACTTCTTGTTTTAGCAGCCAGTCGAAGCTTCTGCGAAATGCCTGCTTAGGCCGTCCGTATTGACGTTGAGGACGCCTGGTAAATGAATTGTGGAGATCTTAATTTCTCGTGCTAGAAGCCACTTCCAAATCGCCTGTGCTTCCAGCAACAGGGGTCTGGACCTGGTGCCCCCCTGCTTGTTCAGGTAGTACATCGTTGTTGTATTGTCTGTCTGAACAAGCAGAGCAGTCGATTTGATGGAAGGAAAAAACGCCTTTGAGAGCAAGATGCACCGCTCTGAGCTCCATCATGTTTATGTGGTATAGTAGTTCTCTCTCTGACCACATTCCTAGGATTTGTAGTGACCCCATATAAGCGCCCCATCCCTGAAGGGATGCATCCGTCACCAGAGTCTGCTTGGGCAGTTCCTCTTGAAAAGGAACTCCTATGATGAGATGAGTCCGTCGCATCCACCATCTGATGGAGAGCCGGACAGACAGAGGCAGAGTTAGAGTGTCCTCTCAGCGATTGGAGATTTGAGACCATTGACCCTCTAGAGTCTGCTGTAGAGGTGTCATGTGAAGTCTGGCGTTTGGAAATAGAAAAATACATGAGGCCATCGAACCCAGTAGAGATGAGACCTGCCTGGCCGTGGGCTGAGGTATCTTCAGGAGGGTCTGACACTTCTGGAGAATGGATGCTAGTCTCTCCTCCGAAGGATTCGCTCTTGCGTAAACTGTGTCCAAAGTTGCGCCCAGGTAATGTATCCTCTGTGTTGGATTGAGGATGGATTTTCTTTTAAATTGACGGGTAGACCCAGCTGATGCAATTGTTGAATGCAGTAAGCGAGGTGCTGCTGTAGAAGAGTTGGAGATGCACTCTTGAGGAACAGGCGTCTAGGTAGTTCTAGCAGTGTGGAGAACCACGGTTGGCATGCCCATGTGGGAGATACCAGGATCAGTTTGAGAGACTGTTGTCTGAGCTTGCTTACCACTAGTGGTATTAGTGGGAGAGGCAGAAAAGCGTACGCAAATCTGCCTCACCAGTTCATCCATATCGCATTGCACTTGGACAACGGGTGTGGAAACCTGGCGGCAAAGGTTGGGCATTTTGCGTTTTCATGTGTGGCAAACAGGTCTATGTCTGGATGACCCCACTTGTGAAAGAATGGTAGAAGAACTTTCAGATGTAGTTCCCATTCGTGAATCTGTTGTGTCTGTCGACTTAACAGATCGGCTATCTGATTGTCAACTCCTGGAAGGTGTTCTGCAAGCAGATATATCTTTTGTGGAATGGTCCATCTCCAAATGTTTTGTGCGAGGTGGGACAGCTGCAGGAAATGTGTGCCTCCTTATTTTTGTATGTAGTACATGGCTGTCATGTTGTCCGTCCGGATTAAGACAGCTTTGTTCTGTATGTGCACTTGGAAGGACTTCAGTGATAGGAAAATTGCCAGCAACTCTAGGTGATTGATGTGAAACACCTTTTGTTGAGCGGTCCATCTTCCCTGAGTGGCATGGTGGAGCAGATGTGCTCCCCATCCTATCAGGGATGCGTCTGTTGTCAGTACTATCTGTTGAACTGGCTCTAGGAACGGCCGCCCTCTGGACAAGTTTTTGGTGTTCCACCACTGCAGAGAGCGATGTGTGCGGCTGTCCACCAACACCAGGTCTGTTAGTTGTCCTTGAGCCTGATTCCACTGATGTGCTAGACATTCCTAAAACGGACGCATTTGCAGTCTTGCATATGGTACAATAAAAATGCAAGATGCCATCATGCCTATGAGTTGCATGAACACTCTGGCTTGCAGAGATTGTTGCTGTTGAAAGGCTCTGACTAAGGCTTGAATGCTCTGTATCCTGGCTGGACTGGGATAAGCTAGAGCTGTAGACATATTTATTGTGGATCACTGAAAGAATATCGACTACCACAATATCGAGTACCCAAAATATCGAGGTGAAAATATCTACTACAAAAATATCGAGTTTGTATGTACAAACAGGTAAGTACAAAAATATCGACTACAAAATATCGTTTACAAAAATATCGTTGTAAAAAATATCGACTTTACTAAAAACAATGTTTAATTACATTAATATAAAAAATTAATTACTAAAATATAATTAACAATACTTAAAATAACTTTTAATAATTAAATATTTAATGAAAGTAAAAAAAAAAAAAAAATTTTTAATCATATTTCTTAAAACATATATATATAGTAACAACATTTAATTAAATAGGCAATATTGTATATGTACCCCAAAAACCCAAAACTGACCCTGAACCCTAAAAATACCCCTTTACCCAAAAACTGAAAACTGACCCTGAACCCTAAAAATACCCCTTTACCCAAAAACTGAAAACTGACCCTGAACCCTAAAAATACCCCTTTACCCAAAAACTGAAAACTGACCCTGAACCCTAAAAATACCCCTTGACCCAAAAACTGAAAACTGACCCTGAACCCTAAAAATACCCCTTTACCCAAAAACTGAAAACTGACCCTGAACCCTAAAAATACCCCTTTACCCAAAAACTGAAAACTGACCCTGAACCCTAAAAATACCCCTTTACCCAAAAACTAAAAACTGACCCTGAACCCAAAAAATACCCCTTTACCCGAAAACTGACCCTGAACCCTAAAAATACCCCTTTACCCAAAAACTGAAAACTGACCCTGAACCCCAAAAATACCCCTTTACCCAAAAACTAAAAACTGACCCTGAACCCTAAAAATACCCCTTTACCCAAAAACTGAAAACTGACCCTGAACCCTAAAAATACCCCTTTACCCAAAAACTGAAAACTGACCCTGAACCCTAAAAATACCCCTTTACCCAAAAACTAAAAACTGACCCTGAACCCTAAAAATACCCCTTTCATTTAACATAATTAGCAATTAATCAATTAAATAAAATTAATTACCAATTACATTTTAATTAATTAACAAACATTTTTTAATTAACAATTAATTAAATATTACTACCAATTATTAAATTAACATATTTAATTAATTATATTTAAATTACTTCCCACCCTATTCCCCTATAAACCCACAACCCGCTAGAGAAAATACATTATTTTAATTGACATAATTAGCAATTAATCAATTAAATAAAATTAATTACCAATTAAATTTTAAATAATTAACATATATTATTTAATTACCAATTAATTAATTATTACTACCAATTAATAAATTTACATATTTAATTAATTATAATTAAATTACTTCCCACCCTATTCCCCTATAAACCCACAACCCGCTAGAGAAAATAAATTATTTTAATTGACATAATTAGCAATTAATCAATTAAATAAAATTAATTACCAATTAAATTTTAAATAATTAACATATATTATTTAATTACCAATTAATTAATTATTACTACCAATTAATAAATTTACATATTTAATTAATTATAATTAAATTACTTCCCACCCTATTCCCCTATAAACCCACAACCCGCTACAGAATTAAATTACACAATAATTAAAAAAATAATTAATTAAAAAAAATAATAAAATAAATTGACACTTTTCACACATATTATAACATAAACACACTATAAATAATTAAATATTATTTAAAAAACTATATTTTTTACTATCTAGATTATATACTTGGATATTTTCACTGTCTATATTATTTACAGTCGATATTACTTCACTTACCTTAAAAACGATATTTTGGCTGTCGATATTCTGTCTAGTCGATATTTTCTCCAAACGATATTTAAAACTCGATATTCTGTCCAGACGATATTTTGGAGTCGATATTATGTCTGTGCACCATTTATTGTAGCCCCTAGGTACTGATGTATGTGAGAGGGCTGGAGATGTGACTTGGTGAGGTCGATTGTAAACCCTAATTTGTTTAGAGTTTAAATTGTCTGAGATGTGTGTTGGACACACCGATTGAATGACTTGGCTTTTATGAGCCAATCGTCCAGATAAGGGAAGACGTGAATATGTTGTCTTCTGAGATGTGCTGCTATTCCTGCTAGGCACTTTGTAAACACTTGTGGTGCAGTTGTGACCCCGAATGGAAGAACTTTGAACTGATAGTGTTGTCCTTCTTGTACAAACCTTAGATACTTCCTGTGAGAAGGATGTATGGGAATGTGGAAGTTGGTGTCCGTGAGGTCTAGTGTAGTAAGGAAGTCGCCTTGTTGCAACAATGGGAGCACCTGTTGTAAAGTGATCGTATGAAAATGATTTGAGTTTATATACAGATTGAGAGGCCTTAGGTCTAGAATGTCTCAGTGTCGTGTCCTATTTGGGTATTAGGAAATAGAGTGAGTAAACCCCTGTTCCTTGATGTTTTAAGAGAACTATCTCTATTGCATCTTTTTGCAGCAATGAGAGAACCTCTTGTTGGAGTAGCGTTAGATGTTCTGTGGACATTGGACGCCGTCTGGGTGGTATATGTGGAGGGGTAGCTGTAAGCGCTAGGCAGTAAACATACTGGATAATTTGTCTTACCCACTTGTCTGTTGTGATGGAATTCCAGACAGGTAGGAACTGTGTTAGTCTGCCCCCTACAGGAGTGGAATGCTGTTGGGGGAGCAGAAGGAAGTCACTGTTTTGTGTTGGGAGAGGTTTGATTATTGTTATTTCCTAGACCTCTTCCCTTGTTGTTATTGCCTCTGTAGCCCCCTCTAAAGTATCCTTTATTAGAGGATGCTTATGTATTTGTTTTAAAAGAAGTTGAATTGTCTGCTCCAGTTTGTTTGGAGCCTCCTCTGTCGAAGGAGCGACGAGAGGAGCCTCTTGCTTGTGTGGACTGCAGAGCTCCCATTGACTTTGCGGTGTCCGTGTCTTTCTTCATTTTTTCAAGTGCTGTGTCTACCTCTGGACCAAACAATTGTTGTTGGTTGAATGGTTGATTTAAGATAGTAGTTTGCACCTCCTGCTTAAACCCTGAAATGCGTAGCCACGCGTGACGTCTTAGGAGGACACTGGTGTTTATTACTCTGGATGCAGTGTCTGCTACATCTAGTGCACATTTAATGGAGGCATTTGATATAAGCTTACCCTCTTGTATGAGGTCATATGCTTGCGCCTTATATTGGTCAGGTAGATGTTGTAAGAGCTTTTCTAGCTGATCATAGTGAGCCCTGTCGTATCTTGCGAGGAGGGCCTGTGTGTTAGCGATGCGCCATGTATTGCTGGCTTGGCCAGCGATTCTTTTCCCTGAAGCATCTATGATCTTTGATTCTTTATCAGGAGGTGGTGCTTCACATGATGTTTGGGAGTTTGCTCTTTTCCTAGTGTTTGAAACTACTAGGGAGTCTAAGGGTAGCTGTCCTTTAATGTAAGCAGGGTCCCGAGGAGCTGCTCTGTACTTTTTCTCTATCCTTGGGTTTATGATTCTAGCCCGTACCGGATCTTTAAACACTTCTGCTGCTTGTTTAATGACTCCTTTAATCATTGGCAGTATTTGCACAGATTTGTGAGAGTGTTCAAAAGTGTCTAGTAAAAAATCTTCTTCTGCCTCATCTGA
Organism: Lissotriton helveticus; assembly: GCF_964261635.1. Lineage (NCBI taxonomy): Eukaryota > Metazoa > Chordata > Amphibia > Caudata > Salamandridae > Lissotriton > Lissotriton helveticus. Next base: position 5,241,730 of record NC_136066.1, read on the forward strand.
TCGCATGGTGACATTGTGATAGATGGCAGCCCTATTTATTAAGTGTCCAAACCCAATATGGTCTTCTGGAGGAGAAGGCTTAGATGGATATATATGTGGGTAAGGAATATCTGGTATATCCTGTGGGTTTGGATACTCCCAGTCTGGTGAACCTGTTGGGTTGGGAAAAGGGTCATCTGGGTCTCTCCCTCCCCCCATACTATACTCATCATCATCAACATCCTGAGGAGGTGTATGTTGTGGAGAATGAGGAGGAGAATTTTGAGGTGAAATGTTTAAAGGAAAAGCAGGTGAAGGAGATACAGGAGAAGAAGGGTGCATAGGAGATGTGGCAGAGTCCTTCTTCTTGACAGGCACTGGAGGTGAAGGTGATGTATCCGACTTCCTCTTCCTGTGTGGTGTGGTGGAAACATGTCCTTTTTTCTGGATCAATGTAGATCCTTTTTTGTAAAGGATCTGGTTGGAAAAGCTCCTCTTCTTGAGGCACAGCCTTTGGCGCCGTTTTTTTCAGTTCCGAACCTGTTTGTTGCTTGTCTTTAGCCTTAGGAGCCGATGTTGAGTCCTTTGGCGTAGATTTTGGCACCGAAAGTATTGTCTTTGGAGCCAAAGCCTGTTTCGTGTACTTGGAAGTATCAGAAGCAGGCTTTGTCTGTTTCGGCATCGAGGGTATCGGCTTCGGAGTGGAAGCTGTTTTCGGGGCATCGGAAACAGGCTTAGTTGTTTTCGGAGCCGCTTTGTCTCTCGGAGTCGACGGTTTCGGAGTGACTTTTGGAATTGGGACTTCTTTTTGTTTTGGTGCCGAGGGAGCAGGTGGTATAGGCACATGCGGTTTGCTCAGTATGGAGCTACCGGACGGCTTCATTATTTTCTTCGGAGCCGGGCTCGATGGCCGGGCTTTCGAAGTGTTTTTTCGGTCTCGACTGGTCCCTGCAGGTAGAGTGTTGACCTTTGCCTTGGGTTTTGGTGTTTGGGCTGGGGTAGGGGAAGTGGTACTCACGTGTTGACCCGAAGGTATGGAGTCATTGGAGTCATCTGCCTCGGATACGATCTGGAGATCATCGGAATCTTCTTCCGGGACACATGGACCTTCGAAGATATCCACTATTTCCGGCGCTGATCTCTGCATCTCGCATTGACGGGCCCTCCTATCCCGAATGGTCTTTTTCGAGTGAAAGGATGCACAGGCTGTGCAGTTGGATTCGTCATGGTATGGCAATAAGCACAGGTTACAGACCTCGTGATGGTCACTGTGTGGAAATTTTGCTCCACACTCGGGGCATCTTTTGAATGGCGTCCTTTCCATGAGGTGTAGGCCTCACGGCGTGGGTAGGCCCAAAGGCCCGCGTTGACTACCGGAATCGAGCTGACGAAGTATAGTCGATGTTTATTGGTATCGAAAGTTGTTTGGTGAAGTTTGAAGACATTTTTACGCGTCGAAGTACTTGAAAAGTAGATTTCGAACCGGAGCGGGAAAGTTTCATCCGAACCCAGTGGCGGAAAAAAACAATCTAAGGATGGAGCCGATGCCCATGTGCACTATCGTCCAAGGGAGGAGTCACCTATCTCTTGACTACAAAGACTTCTTCCAAGACGACAACAACATGCAATCATCCGAGCCCAACACCAGGTGGCTATCTAATGCAAAGTGTAGAATCCGCAGCTCATATGCCTCAAACATTTCCTTTTTCACAGAGCTGCTTTATAATGATAACAACAAACTGCAACAACCATCGCTGGTATCGCTCACTGTGTCCCCTGTTTTCCTCTTGGAAGTGCAATCTTTAGTCAAGCATTTACATGGGCTAGGAGATTCCTACGTTGGGGATAGAGTGGACAGCATCCAATTACGAGAAACCACACAGCTCTAGAAGATCCTGATGTGACCTTTGCAGGACAGCACATCAAGAAGGTCGGTATGGAAGGTGATTCCGAATACCCATCATTTAAGAGCAAGGATCTTTTAGGGGAGTGTTAGGTGAACGGGTGCATGCAGTGGGTTCAGATCTCTCGATGGAGAAGGTATTGCTAAAAGAGAAACATATGTCAGTCTAAGAATCAATTGAAACTTCCTTATCGGCAACCTTGAAGTCTGCCTAGGAACTCCTCTTAGGAGGTGGAGGTGACTAGGGAGGTGTTTATAATGGATCCTCAAATCGGTTAACAAAGCACAGAGGTCCTAGAATTTGTGGAGATTAGTCAGAAGATGGTCACAGTCTTAATATTTTCTTGGGTAAATAAAGACATCTCATTTGATGGAATGGACACTGAAAACCGTGATGTCGATTTGTGTGATGTCACGATGGTGCAATAGGTACACATTTTAAGAATGTGATGATGTTGAGAAGATTGATCGAGAATGCTAAGCTGATTTCGGTCGGGTGTGCTTTGATGTCAAACATTAGCTTGATAGATGTTGATGATCGTGTTTTGACATCGACTCTGATCCTATAGTCAACAGTGAAGCAGAAATCCTGAGATCTGTAGGAACACAATTGCAAGGTAGAACTCCTGTTAAGTGCTAAAGACAGTAAAATGTTGATGTGTATTGTGATACTGAGCTAGTACATTTTGGGTTTGGTGTGTATGGCTTTGCCTTGCTAGAACCTGCATACTAAACTGCCATCTTAGAGATGGGGATCTAGAGGGAGTTCTGTAATGTTCTACAACTGGACACGACCTGGAATGGGCAGCAAGCGTAGGCAAAGGACTGCACTTGGGTGAGCGTGAGGAAGTCCTAATGGAGCTATACGATATCCCATGTTTATCAAGCAAAGCTGCATGGGCATCATCGGCCGCCTACCATGCTACAAACCCAAACTCCAGAGCACATGAGTCACAGCTTAGATTATTAGCAAGAGGATCACCTTTCAGAAGGTTGAGCTGGAAGTAGATTTACATGGCAGGCGGTGTAGGAGGAGAGGTTGAATGTCATGGTGTAATACATATATTTCTCTATTAGTATCTGTGTTACTGACTGCATAGTTACTTATTTGTAAACACAGTTCTACATGCAAGCAGTGCTCTGCTACCCACTTTCACTGATAAAAGGCTCTTGTGACCTGCCCGCAAGCTCACGAGCTTTGTAACGCCTGCACGCTACAAATGGGATTATACCTAAGAAAATTGGCAGCATGTCCAACAACCCGAAAATATTCTCTACTGATGAGGGAGGAATCCCAAAAAACTGGTGTCTAGAGATACGATTTTGAAAGATGGCATTAGCTGAAAAATAATATGAACTTTGTGTGAAAAACTGAATGAAACTACCAAGACGCTATGGGGTGACGGCGCTGTTACATGCAAGCAGTGCTCCTACCTACTTTCACGGTTCTCCAGGTTAGATATCTTTCCTAGATGAAGATACTTGAATAGTTCCCATAGTTAGGTTGTGAAGCAGATGTAGAAAGTGTTATGCAGTAGTGTTCAATTAGGCACTACAATAACAATGAAAAGAGCCATAGCCAAACAGAGCCCATCCATCTCCTTTTATGACCCAAAGTCTAACCACTCCAGTGGACAGGCAGTGAGCTTTACTTCCGTCACTGAGGTTCCGTCTGCCAGATTTTCAGGGGCCAGTTAAGTATTAACAGTGAACTTTTAATGTACGATCTGCAGTAATTGGCAAACTAAATTTCTTACTTATGGTGTAATGTTCATACTCTATAAAAAAATGAGATGTATGCTGCTCGATTTCCAACTCTTTGTCAGTCTTATTTGGCTACTGAAAAGTACAAACATTCTAAGTATAAAGAGTGAAGCCTCTATGAAAGTGAGAAAGGTGGGTAGCATGGACATCCGTTAACACCACCAATGCTGTCCAACTATGGCTCTTCTTCACCTGTGTTGGATCGTTCATAGATTCACAAGCTTGAAGGCATGCACATCTGTTAACACCACCAATGCTGTCCAACGATAGCTCTTCTTCACCTGTGTTGGATCTTTCATAGATTCACAAGCTTGAAGGCATGCACATCTAACACCACCAATGCTGTCCAACGATAGCTCTTCTTCACCTGTGTTGGATCTTTCATAGATTCACAAGCTTGAAGGCATGCACATCTAACACCACCAATGCTGTCCAACTATGGCTCTTCTTCACCTGTGTTGGATCTTTCATGGATTCACAAGCTTGAAGGCATGCACATCTAACACCACCAATGCTGCCAAACGATAGCTCTTCTTCACCTGTGTTGGATCGTTCATGGATTCACAAGCTTGAAGGCATGCACATCTGTTAACACCACCAATGCTGCCAAACGATAGCTCTTCTTCACCTGTGTTGGATCTTTCATAGATTCACAAGCTTGAAGGCATGCACATCTGTTAACACCACCAATGCTGCCAAACGATAGCTCTTCTTCACCTGTGTTGGATCGTTCATGGATTCACAAGCTTGAAGGCATGCACATCTGTTAACACCACCAATGCTGCCAAACAATAGCTCTTCTTCACCTGTGTTGGATCTTTCATAGATTCACAAGCTTGAAGGCATGCACATCTGTTACCACCACCAATGCTGGCAAACTATAGCTCTTCTTCTCCTGTGTTGGATCGTTCATGGATTCACAAGCTTGAAGGCATGCAGATCTACGTGAGAATCATGTCTCCTTGTTCGACACAAACCTTCCACATCAGTCAGGACACCTATAAACGTTTCTTTATCCAGTGGGGGTAAAGTACTATCTCATTCCAATGCTACATCCACTCTCTGTGAGCTGTGTGCCTGTTGTGGACTTGGCCGTTCGTATCCAATCAGTCCCCCAAAAACTCTAGCCCGGTTAGCCGTGTATCTGTGTGGTTCGTCTGCCTGTAAGCTGTTTATGTAAGAGTGAAAGCCTTTTGTTGCTAGCTTATTATGACATTTGGACTCGGAGAGGGTTTTCTTTCTATTCGCCAGTCTTCCATTTCTCAATGCATGTATGCATCTCCTCACCTCAGAGGTATGTGTCCGCTTCATCTCTGGAAACCAGTACTTGACAGCCCCAGAGGAAAGCCAGGGCTGTGAGTGATTGACAACTCCAGGGAAGGAATTGTAAGGGTATGCTAGTAATGCAATAATGTTGTGATATAAAACTGATTACTGATGCCATAGGACTTGTGTCTCCGGGCAGCCACGGCAGATTATGAAGTAGAACCTTGGAATGGGCTACTTCTACAATGGCCCACCACGCTGAGACAGGAGCCATTAAGTGCTGGCTGCAGTTGGGCTTTGTACATATAGTTTTCCACATTTGGGAATCCTAGCCCTCCCTATAATGGCTTACTATATAGGGAGGGCCTTCGTACTTTTGAGGCTTTACATTTCCAAAGGTCACCAATTTATTCTGCATTAGGTTTATTGCTGCTTTAGAAGGTTTATGTGGTAGCTTTAGAAGGTTTATTGCTGCTTTAGAAGGTTTAGGTGGTAGCTTTAGAAGGTTTATGTGGTACCTTTAGATGGTTTATTGCTGCTATAGAAGGTATAGGTGAGAGCTTTAGAAGGTTTAGGTGAGAGCTTTAGAGGGTTTATGTGAGAGCTTTAGAAGGTTTAGGTGGTAGCTTTAGAAGGTTATGTGGTACCTTTAGATGGTTTATTGCTGCTATAGAAGGTTTAGGTGGTAGCTTTAGAAGGTTTAGGTGGTAGCTTTAGAATGTTTAAGTGGTAGCTTTAGAAGGTTTAGGTGGTAGCTTTAGTATGTTTAAGTAGTAGCTTTAGAAGGTTTAGGTGGTAGCTTTAGAAGGTTTAGGTGGTAGCTTTAGAAGGTTTAGGTGGTAGCTTTAGAATGTTTAAGTGGTAGCTTTAGAAGGTTTAGGTGGTAGCTTTAGAAGGTTTAGGTGGTAGCTTTGAAGGTTTAGGTGGTAGCTTTGAAGGTTTAGGTGGTAGCTTTAGAAGGTTTAGGTGGTAGCTTTAGAAGGTTTAGGTGGTAGCTTTAGAAGGTTTAGGTGGTAGCTTTAGAAGGTTTAGGTGGTAGCTTTAGAAGGTTTAGGTGGTAGCTTTAGAATGTTTAAGTGGTAGCTTTAGAAGGTTTAGGTGGTAGCTTTAGAAGGTTTAGGTGGTAGCTTTGAAGGTTTAGGTGGTAGCTTTAGAAGGTTTAGGTGGTAGCTTTAGAAGGTTTAGGTGGTAGCTTTAGAAGGTTTAGGTGGTAGCTTTAGAAGGTTTAGGTGGTAGCTTTAGAAGGTTTAGGTGGTAGCTTTAGAAGATTTAGGTGGTAGCTTTGAAGGTTTAGGTGGTAGCTTTAGAAGGTTTAGGTGGTAGCTTTAGAAGGTTTAGGTGGTAGCTTTAGAAGGTTTAGGTGGTAGCTTTAGAAGGTTTAGGTGGTAGCTTTAGAAGGTTTAGGTGGTAGCTTTAGAAGGTTTAGGTGGTAGCTTTAGAATGTTTAAGTGGTAGCTTTAGAAGGTTTAGGTGGTAGCTTTAGAAGGTTTAGGTGGTAGCTTTAGAAGGTTTAGGTGGTAGCTTTAGAAGGTTTAGGTGCTAGCTTAAGGTTTAGGTGGTAGCTTTAGAAGGTTTAGGTGGTAGCCATTTAACATACAGAGGAGTATCACTAAGAGGTTTATTTTAATTCTGGCCACTCGGCCCATTAGCAAGCTCCCCATCTTCCACCATAATCATAAACCTTTGTAATAGGCTTCTAATGAAGGCAATAGATTATGTAGCTAGACATCCCATGCTGAGCTTGTAAGGTAAATACCTAAATATCGAATAGGCATCTTGCTCCATTTTATTTCTTCTTTCTGCGTTGTTTCTTTGCTAGAGCCACCTAGGTATGAAACTCACACTGCAGACGATTTAGAAATTAACCTTTAAACCTGGGGCCTCAGTAAAATTGTCTTGTTTTCACAACAAGACGTGGATCAGTGTTTCAGGGTCTGTGAGGAAACACAGAACATCATTTGTAAAGAGTGGAGATTTATACTCTAATTTTCCAAGTGTTATACCTTCAAAATCATGGTCGTTTCTAGGGGTTAAATAGACAATGCAAAGATCAACAGAGTGAGTGGCCACCTTTGTCTCAAGGCCTGTAGTTAGTGATAAGAATGAGGAATATTTGCCATTCATCCCGAGTTTAGCCGAGGAATTCATGATACTGGCGATCATGTACTTGGACTTTTTCTGACATGTGACAGTTTTAGCAAGAATTCTCTCAAATGCCCTATCTGTATCGATCGAGAGAAGTACCATTGCTTCTCCCTGCTGTTCCGCAGTGATACTTTCTAGTTCGTATACAACACATTCTTTGCTGCTTAAAAATTGCCTTTACTCGATTACATGGACAAATGAAGTACAAATAAGGTGATCGGCAGGTGGACATGCTCCAGTGGCACCTGATGGCTGCGTCAGACTGTCCAGGGCCAATCAAAAGACAATTGGCCCAAGTTACTGTGAACCCAGAAGCTGATATTGTCTGTATTTTGGAGGCCCTGAGAAGTGGATGTGTTGTTTTTTAGGTTTAAAGTATTTTATTGCATTTTCATGAACAAAGAAAAACAGGACAAACAAGAAATACAATCGTCGTGATTAAGTACTGCATAGGCTTTCCTCCTGTGCCACCGTCTGAAAATCACTTATTGCTATCTACGCAGTCGCATAGCCATAGTATTAGGCAAAGGATTTGAGACGACAGATTCCAGAACCAACAATCCCCCTCAACTCCCCCCTCCCGTGCCCTCCCTCCCAAACCCTCCCTCCCAAACCCTCCCTCCCAAACCCTCCCTCACCCTTCGTGCCTGTGCAAATGCCCTACATCTCCTGCACTTCCTTAGAGGAGCTACACCCTCCAACGTACTCCCTCTCTATGTCGGTTGCGTAATCGGGGTTGTCAGTCGCAGCAGCCTAAGATATCGTGGACAGGTAATCTCTTTGAACTCCGACTGCAACAAGATTAGAAAAGGCTGCCACAGGTCGTCGAACCTATCCACCTCCCCCGCCACCGTGAGGGACAGTTTCTCCATTCCCAGAACGTGCCATAACCTGTGCAGCCAGCCTACGGAATTAGGAATGGTGGTGGTTCGCCAGTATATGAGTATGTTCTGGATCGCCGAGCCTAAGGCGATCGCTATCTGTCTGCCCTTCTTGGAGCGCAGAGGGTACATCATTCCATTGGGTAACCCTAATAGCACATAAGCAGGGAGGCGAGGTAATTTGATGCCAAAGCACTGGTCTATCTCGTCTAAGACCTCTTTCCAGTATGGATCCAGCAGCGGACAATCCCACAAAATGTGCGTAAGTGTGCCTGTCTGCCCACAGTCGCGCCAGCAAGTGTCCGGGACGTGATGATTCATTTCGTGCAACCTCTGAGGCGTGTAGTACCAATATGTAGAAATCTTAGTGAAGGTCTCAGTGAGCCCAGTGTGGTATGCGGAATGACGCGCTCGGTAGGAGATGTCATCCCATTCCTTATGACTCAGTTCCCTCCCCAGCTCTCGTTCCCAGCGAGCCCTCCCGGGGTTATGAATGTGGTAAGGGGGGGGGTTGCAAGAGTCGATATATGTCAGAAATGAGCTTGGCGTCCGAGGAACGCGTTGCCAGCCACATCTCGTACGGAGTAAGTTTCCGATCAGCCAGCTCCCGCACCTGCGGCTGAAGCGCCCAATGGCGTACTTGCAGATATCGCATACGCTCAGTCTCAGGCAAGTGGTATTCCCGGCGAAGGTCTTCGCACGGCACGGCACCTTCAGGGCCATAGATATGGAACAGTGCGCAGCATCTAGCTGCCTGCCAAAGCGAGAACGCTCCAGGTTCCGTTCCGGGGTGAAAGTCGGGATTCCCCACCAGTGGCGTAAACGGTGACGGGAAGGTGGTAAGGTCGTGTTTAATATTCACCGCGTCCCAGTCACGGAGCGGGACCTGGGTGACAAAGGACGCATAGAGATTGGGGGGTCGGTGACTTTTGCGAAGGAAGGGTATCTCTTGTAGAGTCCTGCCCGCCACCGCTTGATCCTGGAACAGCCAGTGTCTGTCAGACTCCCATTTGCTCCATTCAACCAGGTACCGCAGCTGCGCTGCCTGAAAATATTTGTGGAGGTCCGGAATGCCAAGACCACCGGACTCGGGTGCCAGCGTAGACAGGGCCCTCCTGAGTCTGGGTTTATGGCCCTGCCAGACAAACCGCGCGATATCGGTCTGAGCCTGACGTATCCATCCCCTCGGCGGCTGGAGTGGTAAGGCCCGGAACAGGTACAGTACCTGCGGCAAGAGGGTCATCTTTACCGCGGCGATCCGTCCCAACAATGATAGCGTACCCTTGCTCCAACGGAGCAGTTCCTCCTTCATTTTCCTGCCCAAGGCCGCGTAGTTAGCAGTAACCATGGCAGGCAGAGAGGGCTTTAGAAGGTTTAGGTGGTAGCTTTAGAAGGTTTAGGTGGTAGCTTTAGAAGGTTTAGGTGGTAGCTTTAGAATGTTTAAGTGGTAGCTTTAGAAGGTTTAGGTGGTAGCTTTAGAAGGTTTAGGTGGTAGCTTTGAAGGTTTAGGTGGTAGCTTTAGAAGGTTTAGGTGGTAGCTTTAGAAGGTTTAGGTGGTAGCTTTAGAAGGTTTAGGTGGTAGCTTTAGAAGGTTTAGGTGGTAGCTTTAGAAGGTTTAGGTGGTAGCTTTAGAAGGTTTAGGTGGTAGCTTTAGAAGGTTTAGGTGGTAGCTTTAGAAGATTTAGGTGGTAGCTTTAGAAGGTTTAGGTGGTAGCTTTAGAAGGTTTAGGTGGTAGCTTTAGAAGGTTTAGGTGGTAGCTTTAGAAGGTTTAGGTGGTAGCTTTAGAAGGTTTAGGTGGTAGCTTTAGAAGGTTTAGGTGGTAGCTTTAGAATGTTTAAGTGGTAGCTTTAGAAGGTTTAGGTGGTAGCTTTAGAAGGTTTAGGTGGTAGCTTTAGAAGGTTTAGGTGGTAGCTTTAGAAGGTTTAGGTGCTAGCTTAAGGTTTAGGTGGTAGCTTTAGAAGGTTTAGGTGGTAGCCATTTAACATACAGAGGAGTATCACTAAGAGGTTTATTTTAATTCTGGCCACTCGGCCCATTAGCAAGCTCCCCATCTTCCACCATAATCATAAACCTTTGTAATAGGCTTCTAATGAAGGCAATAGATTATGTAGCTAGACATCCCATGCTGAGCTTGTAAGGTAAATACCTAAATATCGAATAGGCATCTTGCTCCATTTTATTTCTTCTTTCTGCGTTGTTTCTTTGCTAGAGCCACCTAGACAGGGCCCCAGTAGTACCCCAAGGTATGGGATCAGATCTCTAGACCATCGCATGGGGAAGTTACCCTGCAGCTCAAGCCGTGTAGCAGAGGCGAGCGAGATGTCAAGGGCCGCCGACTTTCTCATGTTCATTTTAAAACCCGCCACCGCGGCGAAGGCGTCCATCTCGGCAATGCAAGCGGGGAGCGACTCCCTCGGGTTATCAAGCATTAAAATCACGTCATCCGCATATAAGCTGATAGTGTGAATGTAGCCCCCCATCCGGACGCCGGTCACCTCCGGAGTGCGCCGAATCATCTGAGCAAAAGGCTCCATGTAAAGAGCGAAGAGCAGTGGGGAGAGTGGGCACCCCTGTCTGGTCCCTCTCTCTATCGCGAATCGGTCAGAGTTGCAGCCATTCACTCTCACTATCGCAGTGGGAGATTTGTAACAATTAAATATGAGGGTGCGGAACTTCTCTCCTATACCCAATTTGCAAAGCACCTGTTCAAGGTATGGCCAATGCACCCGGTCGAACGCCTTCTCCGCGTCAACCGAGAGCAACATGCGCTCACCGGGGATACGGGAGGCCTTCTCCAGGACGTGGACCACTCTTTTAGTGTTGTCCACCGTCTGTCGGCCCGGGACAAACCCGGCCTGATCTGGGTCCACAAGGCCCGGCAAGTGCGGCGCCAGACGCGCCGCCAGAATCCCAGTGTAGAGCTTGAGATCCACATTGAGTAGTGAAATCGGCCGGTAAGAGGCACATTCGGTCCGGTCCTTCCCAGGCTTAGGGATAACCGTCACCGTGGCCCTGTAGGAGATCCGGAGGGATGGCCCCAGGTTCGGCAAAGGAGTTAAAGAGCCGCGTCAACAACGGCACCAGCTCTGGACAGAATATTTTATAGAAAAGCGGGGTGTAACCGTCGGGACCCGGGGCCTTCCCATGCTTGAGGCGGGAGATAGCACTAATCACCTCCTCCGGTCGGATGTCCCGCCTGCTCTGATGTGAGAACAGGGAGGTCGACCGACGCGAGGTAATCGGTCCCAGCTGAGGCCGAAGGGGCCTCACCCGCGTACAGGTCGGCGTAATAGCGGCGGAATCCGTCCGCGATCCGGTGGTCCTCCGTGGCCAATGTACCGCCAGGGGTGGACAATTCCGTGACCCTTTGGCGCAGATGCTGCACCCTAAGTTTATTCGCTAGCAGTCGGCCGCCGCCGGTGTAGTACGCGTGTTTCATGCGCAGCGCCGCATATTCCGCTCTATCCATGTCGAGCGCGGAAAGGAGCTTCCGGGCCGCTTTGAGTTGCCTCCAGACTCTGGGGGCCCCTGTCCTCCGATGCATCTGTTCCAGCTCCCGCACGGTATCAGTAAGTTCGTCCCTTTTCCGTTGGCGGTCCCTATTCTCCGCTGAGGAGATGGCGATAAATTCACCCCGGAGCACCGCTTTCAGGGCTGCCCACTGCGTCGCTCGGGAGGTATCATCGTTCTCATTGTGTTCCCGGAACTCAGCAATCGCAGCGCGTACCTGTTTCAGTATCGCTGGTCTGTGTAACAGGGTATCCCGGAGGCGCCAGACCCCGCGAGGCGGGGACTCCGGCGGCAGCCGGAAGGATCCCGTCACCGGAGCGTGATCAGACAACGCGAGGACCCCTATCTCAGAAGCGGATGCCAATTCCGCCATCGGCCCCGTGACCAGGAGATAATCCAGCCTCGCATACGTCCTATGTGCGTGGGAGTAGTAAGAATAGGCTTGTGTAGTGGGGTGTAAGCGTCTCCAAAGATCATGCATGTCCAGATCCCCTAGGTGGGAGTTACTCAGCTGTGAAAATTCCCCGGTGTGTGGGTGGCGCTGTGTGGACCTGTCTAAGGACGAGTTAAAGACCATATTTAGGTCGCCCCCAATGATTATGTGCCTATCTGGGGTAATCGCAATGTCTGCCAGGGCAGTTTGTAGAAATAGATCCTGACTGTCATTGTTGCTATATACGGAGCCCACTGTGAATAGAAATCTCCCTATCTTAACCCTGTAAGCCAGGAGTCTCCCCTTTTGCTCCGCGACCTTGTGCAGTACCTCCCCTCTGAACCTCCCGGACATCAAGATAGCCACTCCCGCCGTCTTAGTAGCCCCAGAGGAAAAGAGCTGCACCGGAAACTTTGGAGACCGCAACCTGGGACAGTCTCGGGCCAGCAAGTGAGTTTCCTGCAGGAGGCAGATGTCCGCCTGGGTACTCTCGAGAAGGGACAGTATCGCCCTGCGCTTGACCGGATTATTCAACCCCTTGACATTAAGAGTGACAATTCTAAGAGCCATGAAGAAACATCGTAAGAGTGGTGCTAAGTGGGCCTGAAGTAACAGGGGGTCCAGCACAAGCCGGCAACGTGGGTCGGAACAAAAGCCACATACAACTAGCACGATACAGCGCCCACTGGCCCTGCGGAGGAAGGACAAGGCAAGAGCAGCAACAAGGAATTAGGACATCAACCCAATGCGAATTCTGGATCCCCCCTTGGGTAGTCCTCAACTCGCCCCAGTAAAGTGACAGTAGAACATAGCAAGCGCGGCAGTAAGCAAATGCAGCACAGCCCGAACCCCGAATTCCCCCCACCCCAACTCCCCAAACAGTCCCCGAACTCCCCAACTCCCCGTATCCCCCTCCCCCGTCCAGAGCCCTACCCGCCTCCCCCCCCTCTCCCTGCAGCCCCAGCCCCAACTTTGCAGAAAACTCCATTGTCCCAGTCCAGTCCCTAGCGGACAAGTCTGTGGAAAAGTATCCGAGTGGACGTCCAGCCACCACCATTGCCCTCCCGGAGCCCCCCTCCCCCCCAGAACCCTCGACCCTGCAATGTCGATGATGCTAAGACGATCTCCCCCCGGAGGTTGCTCAGGCCGTCAAGGCCGTGTCACTAGACGACGTGGTGCCGGAGACCTCCCGTATTGCGCTGTCCATGTCCGCTCTGATCGTGGGGGAGTCCGGTCTAGGAGGCAGGAGCGTGGGTCGGCGCCGTCGGACCGTTTGCCATCCCTCCCTGGAGTTACGGCGGCGAGGCGCCGGCACATCGTCATCCGCAGCGGTGATACCCAGCACTCCGCATGTGTCTTGAAGGGATCGCAGTTGATGCAGCGTTCCGTTCCATCGGAAAATAAGCCTGAAGGGATGGCCCCAAGAGTACCGCGTGTCGTGCTCTCGCAGAAAGTCCGTGGCAATCTTGAAGGACTTGCGTTTCTGCAACGTGACCGTGGATAAGTCTTGAAACAAGGCTAGTTGCTGACCTCGGAAGTTCACCGGGTGTTTTTGAAGTGCCTCGCGCAGGATCCGCTCCTTCAGAGGAAAATCCGGTAAGAAGGCCAAGATATCCGGGGGCGGCGCTGAGGCTCGGCGCGGGAGTCCAACTCTGTGTGCCCTGTCGATTCTCACTGGGAAGTCTCGCGGTTCGCCCAGTATGTCGCGAAAAAGGTCCCTCAGGTAGGCTGCTGTGTCTTCCCCCTCTTCGTTAGACGGAACGCCCCTGACCCTGATGTTGTTGCGCCTGGACCTATTCTCGAGATCCTCGGCGTGGGCCTGGAGGTCAATCTGTTGGTCCCTAAGCCGCAGTACTTCCTGCTGCAAGTGCACGATCTCCTCGTCCCGGGATTGATTAGCTTCCTCCATGGTAGAGACACGGTCTCCAAGAGAGTCGACTTCTCTCCTCACCTCTCGGACCTCGCCAGCCACCTCTTGTTTCAGCGCCTGAAAGTCCTCCCTGAGGGTGCTAAACAGCGACTCCAGAAAGGACCTGGTGACCGGAGGCTCACCCCCCTCCGCCCCTCGAGAGCTAGTCGAAGGGCTCGGTGCCGGCTGGGACCTGTCCTGTCTTGGGGCGTTTCTGCCCAGCATTTCGGGCAGGGTGCGCTCTCCTTTCTTGCCCCCTCTACTGCCCGACATCTCAGAGGTGGGGGCGCGTCGCAGGGGGAGGAAGGCCGTCGATATGTTGATGGAGCTGCGTTCCTCGCTCGGGGTGCCTCCGCAGCAGGTCAGATCAGTTGAGTCCCAGGGCCCTGGGGCAGCGCCCCACACGCGGGCGCAATAGTCAACACACAACTGCAAGTCAGCCGATAAAGGGGTATCGACCACTGTCCAACAGCGACACTCTCCGAGTGCACCCCCACCTCCCAGGAGCAGATCACCACGCTGGCTCCAGGCTGTTGGCCGCGACGCTACTCCTCCGCAACTGTCCGGGCGTTCACCGCCGCAGTGGGAGACGCAATACGGGGTAGGCCCTCTCCTGGCCAGATATGAAGTAGTGTGGCTCACTGGTTAGAGGCGGCAGACCCGAGAGCAGAGGACGGCCCGGGACCAGGGTTCGATTCCCGGCGCGGCAGGTTTCTGGACCAGGGTCAGCGGACTCGATAATTCTCTCGCCTCGGTGCCCACTCTGATCAGCGTTCACACTCGGCAACTCTGGGCATTAGCTTGCCTCATCTTCACTAACGGCCCCACCAGACCGCCGGGGATGCCTGGTCTCACCCTGGAGATACCCATTAAGGGACCATCTCTCAGGGAAGCCAGGAAGGGTTTCGCAGCGGTCGAAGCGCCTTGGGACCCTACGGGTAAGTAGTGCGCTATATAAATGCCTATACATTTACATTTACATTACATTTACACATCGTGCCACCGCAGCTAGCTGGGCAATTGTCCATAGGGCCCTGGGGCGGTCCTCGGGTCCGAGAAGCCCTCTTGCGAGTGTGGTGTCCCAGCGCAGGCCCGGGGGGGCCAATGGCCCGGCGGTAGGCAGGACAGGCGATTCGCGCGGCGGCTCCTCCGCCCAGGCCCAGCGTGGTAGTCTCCCGTTCTCGGGTCCTCCCCACCGTACACGGGACCGGCCGGGCAGTCAGAGGCGTCCCCTGGGGCCTCCCGCGGCGCACCTCTCAGCTGGGGCCCCCGGAGGGAATCCGCTGGCATCTCCGGTCCGCTAGGCCTCTCGGCCCCTCCGATCCCCGGGGTCGCGTAGCGACTCTACGCCGGCTCCTCCCCAGTCCGCTCCGGAAGGCGCGGCTCGGCCGCGGTCGTCGCCTCCACCCTCAAGAGTGCTCCGGTGGTCCGGGAGGAGTATATCCCCGAATCCCCGACGGTCGGTGGGGTCGGAGACTCACCACGTCCCAAGGGCTCCGTGGGCTGGCCGCGACCTCGTTCTCTCGCGGCCGCGTCGGAGCTGTGATTCTCGCTTGCTCCAGGGACCGGCACGGCGAGGCGTCGCGCTATGCTCCAGCGTCTCCGGAGGCTTCAAACAGCTCACTCCGAGCTCACAGCCGCGTCCGACCTCCCCTCCGCTCAGTCCGGGGGAGATCAGCGGCGTAGGACGGTTCAGGGGCTCCGGGGTCTCAGGAGCTCACGGCAAGAGCGTCTTGTCAGCCCGCCATCTTGGCCACGCCCCTTCTGTGTTGTTTTTTAAAATTAATTTTAACATATTACATTTTTCAAACTGTAAGTGAAACTAATTTGGCTGGAGTACATGGCTATACAGTTACTCCCATTAGCCGTGAGCCCTGACACCTGCTGCTGATTCACCCCACCACTTTTAAATGTCATTAGCTGCCACTGCATGTAGTACCATTTACTAGAGTCCTATATGTAAATTCAATATGCTAATTAGGTTTATGCCAATTGTACCATGTTTTAGGGAGACAGAACTTTAGCAATGGTAGAGCGTGCAGAGTCCTAAAGCCAACAAAAAAGAATTTAGCAAAATAGGAGCGGCCAAGGCAAAAGGTTTGGGGGACCACCATCCAAGGGTGTCAGGTCTAACAATATATAATTATATATTGTAGTTATCTTGTGCGTCGGTGGATCACTTCACTGCTTAGGACTATTTCTGAGGATCCCCTGGAAGAGAACATTGTCTACCATGGGTTCCCAGCCTGAAGTTGAGGAATATTTAAGCAAGTGAATCTATGAACGATCCAAGGCTGGAGAAGGAAACATTCTTTACAGCTGGTGGAGAGTATTGTTCTGTGTTCATTATCACCAACCCTTGCTTGGCCATCACGCATTGCGTTTTGTGATATATTAGTAGTCTAGACGAATATAAAATTACTCTTTATTTTTGAGGTGTGGCTACAAAATGTGTTTTACTGGGACAATAGTACTCAAACACTACAACATGTTTAGTTCTCACTTGCCTAGTTATTGAATATTTTGTATGCAAATGTGACCAATCCCAGTCTTCTGCTGACATGTGAGTGGTAGACGCAGGAGTTATTACTAACTACCACCAACAGAGGCTTAACCCACATATGAAATTCAGGCATATCTCTTCTTGTAATCCTTAACTGAACATTTCTAGCTCCATGATGTTGGAGGGATGGGAGGGGTGGCAGGGAGAGGCGAGGAGGGAGGAAATGACACAATTCTGAATTACCCACCTCAGTCTTGGAATCCATAGAGATGTTCTGTGCATTTGGAAGGCAGTCAACCTGGCACTGTTGCAATCCATCGAGGCCTGGAAACAAAGAACATTATATGAAGCCCACAAGTTCACTACAATATATTTGCCGTTGTTATGTTAGGCTTTTTCATAGTAAAGTCGTCGACAATTCCTAGGCAACTGGTGCTGTTGGGAATTACGGCTGCAGACTGCCATCGACAGCCTTGCATTGCCACACCAGAGGCAGCTCTGTAGGGTGCATGGGGCCTTGTGAGCCTCCGCC
Organism: Lissotriton helveticus; assembly: GCF_964261635.1. NCBI lineage: Eukaryota > Metazoa > Chordata > Amphibia > Caudata > Salamandridae > Lissotriton > Lissotriton helveticus. The sequence goes on from NC_136066.1 coordinate 5,258,556, forward strand.
TTACCCATGATCGGCCAGTCACTTGAAGGGGATGAGGACTGACCTCACAACCTTCCATTGAACCCATTTGTGTGAGATCAATGAGGCGGGGGCTAACCCAAGTGACGGTGCTAAGGAAAGGGTCATTGGACCTGCAATCTTCCAGCCAGTTCACCATGTAAGTTATCACTCGCTCAGGAATGAAGACATCTTGTGATTTTCCATCTTACCCATGCAAGTGTGATCACTCTGTGGATAGAGAGTCCCCCACTGAACCAACTGATTATCAGGGATGCTCTGGATTGTACTGTATGTATCATGTAGATTTTATGGTCAGATACTTTTGTGTGTGCCTTGCCACACAAATACACTTGTACTCTTGAGCACGCCAGTTCCCCAACCTGCACCTGTCAAGTGAACGCTTCTTGGTCCATGTTTACTTTTCTTGTTAGAAGGCAGAGGAGGCAAGTAAATGAGCGAGACAGGAAGGAGATGTGACAGGAGTATATGAAGTAAAGAAAGAGAGGATTGAAGGAGAGGGAAGGGAAGCGCCTAGCGGGACAGGGGAAGGCAAAACACCAGTGAGAGTCAAAAGCAGGGAGGAAAAAGGAGAGGCCAGAGAGGAGAGAGAAAGAGAAGCATGGCAGGAGATACAGCATTAGTCACTGATATTTGGAACTGAACGACATAAGAGTCCAAAGGTTGGGAAGTCACATGGGTGAACTCTCGGCTTCAAAGAAGTGGACCCCTTCGGAGCAAAGGTATCACACACCAATATGTTGAATTAAAAGTTGCTTACCTGTAATAATACATCTCTTTTAGGGAAATCCTCATCATAGTTATCAATCAATCAATCAATCAATCAATCAATCAATCAATCAAAGCATTTATATAGTGCACTACTCACCCGGAGGGTCTCAAGGCGCTGGGGGGAGGGTGTCCGCTACTGCTCAAACAGCCAGGTCTTGAGCTGCTTCCTGAAGGCGAGGTGGTCTTGGGTCAGGCGGAGGTGGATCGGGAGGGAGTTCCAAGTCTTGGCGGCCAGGTAGGAGAAGGACCTTCCTCCTGTGGTGGCTCTTCGGATGCGGGGGACGGCGGCGAGGGCGTGGCTGGTCGATCGAAGCTGGCGTTTGGGAGCGTAGAAGTTGAGGCGGCTGTTGAGGTATCCTGGGCCTTGGTTGTATAGGGCTTTGTGAGCGTGGGTGAGGAGACGGAAGGTGATTCTCTTGTTGACCGGGAGCCAGTGCAGGTCTCTCAGGTGTCCGGAGATGTGGCTGCGGCGGGGGATGTCCAGGATGAGTCGTGCTGAGGTGTTTCTTCTGGAGTTTGGCGGTGGTTCCGGCATAGAGGGAGTTGCCGTAGTCCAGACGGCTGGTGACGAGGGCCTGGGTGACCGTCTTCCTGGTCGCGATGGGGATCCATCGGAAGATCTTACGTAGCATGCGCAGGATGTTGAAGCACGACGAGGAGACGGCGTTGACTTGTCTGGTCATGGAGAGGGAGGAGTCCAGGATGAAGCCCAGGTTGCGTGCGTGGTCTGTGGGTTTGGGTGCGCTGCCCAGGGCGGGGGGCCACCAGGAGTCGTCCCAGGCGGAGGGTGATGATCCCAGGATGAGGACTTCCGTCTTGTCCGAGTTCAGTTTCAGGCGGCTGTTCGACATCCATTTGGCTACGTCTGTCATCCCTTCGTGCAGGTTGGCTCTGGCGGTGGCGGGGTCGTTGGTGAGGGAGAGGATCAGCTGGGTGTCGTCGGCGTAGGAGATGATGTTGAGGTTGTGCTGGCGTGCGATGTCTGCGAGGGGGCTCATGTAGACGTTGAAGAGTGTTGGGCTGAGCGAGGAGCCTTGAGGAACGCCGCAGATGACTTCGGTGGCCTCCGATCTGAACGGGGGGAGGCGGACTCTCTGTGTCCTTCCGGCGAGGAAGGAGATGATCCACTCCAGTGCCTTCTCCTGGATTCCGCCGTTGCTGAGGCGCTGTACTAGGGTACGGTGGCAGACAGTGTCGAAGGCCGCGGAGAGGTCCAGGAGGATGAGGGCCGCTGTTTCTCCTGTTATGAGCATTTAAAAGTCCTGCCCATGTGTGGGATCCTGGAGAATTTTTTAAAACGATATATAGATAATTCACTAAGTTGATATGATCATGCCCCAATTAAGCTTATCGCACCTGCTTGCTCCCTCCCTGACCTTTTTCCCTCAGACCTTCACTTTACACTTGAGAAAACTGGGGTACCTATTGCTGCGATTAAACTCAGCAAAGGCCCAGGACTAGATACATTTTCAGCAAGCTACTGCGCCATGACAGGTCAGTTTGGGCACCATATGTGAACTGCCTGAACAATACAACAGCCGCAGGGGCTCCGATCCACGGGACATGGAAAGGGGGGAAATTATCCCGATTTATAAAAAGGGGGATCGGAGAAGAACTGGCCACTATAGGACAATAATCCTTTTGGATATTCTCCAAAAGGTTTATGCGAGGCAGTTGCCAAATAAACTAAATTACTTGATTGAGGACGCAGAGATCTTAATCTTTTTCTAAGCCAGGTTTTGACCCAAAGTCAGCGCCACAGACCAAGTCCTGAGGCTGCTCCTTATAATCTGGAAGTACACAAGGCTCAAAGATCATCAGTATATAGCTTTTGTTTACCTTAAAGCAGCCTTTGACTTGGTCCCTCGGGTTCCTATGGACACACGAAAAACCCGAGGGGTTCTTGACGCCCTTCTTGGCCAAACAGTAAGAATTCATCAAGATACCTTTGCCCAGGTGAGATGGGGCCCCAGGGGCAACTAACAGCCTGAAGAACAAGTTACTTACCTTCGGTAACGCTTTTTCTGGTAGATACTATATCTGCCTGTGGATTCCTCACCTTGTGAATATCCCCCTTGCGCCAGCAACGTTCGGAAATTTTCTTCGTAATACGCCGACGTGGGCGACGTCACAGGAGCACGGCATCGCGCGCGACTCCGTCTGACGTCACCGACCCCATATCAGGCCCACGCCGGCGTGATGACGTCAGTTCCGCCCTTTTTTCCGTGCCTTCGAGGCACACGGACGGACCAACGACAGCAAATATGCAAATATACAATGTACACAGTACATATAGAACTAAATCAATAGTATAAACATATATACAGAAAGACCAGGTATAGCAGAGTGGACAACGGGGAGGCGGGTGGGTCAGTGAGGAATCCACAGGCAGATATAGTATCTACCAGAAAAAGCGTTACCGAAGGTAAGTAACTTGTTCTTCTGATAGATACATCTGCCGTGTGGATTCCTCACCTTGTGAATAGATTCCCACAGCAGTCCCCACTCCCGGAGGAGGGTGCCCACTCTGCTACACCAGGAAGTCTTGGAGGACAGAGCGCGCGAAGTGGCCATCCCTCCTCACCTCGGTATCCAAGCAGTAATGCTTCGCGAAAGTGTGGAGGGAGGCCCAAGTCGCGGCCTTGCAAATATCCTCAACAGGTACACCCCTAGACAAAGCAGATGTTGCAGACTTTGCTCTAGTAGAATGTGCTCTAATACCCTCAGGAGGGTCCTTACCAGCAAGAGAGTAGCAGATCTTGATGCACAGGATTATCCACCTGGAAAGTGTGCGCTTGTGCACCGCTCTGCCCTTCTTGCAGCCAGCAAAACCAACAAACAGCTGGTCATCCATCCGGAAGTCTTTAGTCCTGTCCAGATAGAACGACACCGCCCTCTTAGGGTCCAGACGGTGCAGTCTCTCTTCCTCCTTAGACGGGTGAGGGGGAGGATAGAAGGTAGGAAGGGTAATGGACTGCCCAAGATGGAAAGGAGTCACCACCTTAGGCAGAAAAGCAGCCCTGGTCCTGAGAACCATCCTTTCAGCATGAATGGTCAGGAATGGGGGTTTGGAACTTAGAGCTTGAAGCTCACTTACCCTCCTTGCCGAGGTGATTGCAACGAGGAAGATCGTTTTAAAAGAGAGAAGCCTCAATGGACACTTATGCAAGGGCTCGAAGGGAGAACCCATTAAGAAGGTCAGCACAAGATTCAAATCCCAATGAGGAACAACAAAAGGAGTAGGAGGGAACATATGTATGAGACCCCTCAAGAATCTCAAAACCACCGGAGATTTAAAGAGAGATGGCTGATCCGGCAAACATAGAAATGCCGATAAGGCAGAAAGATACCCCTTGACCGTGGCCACAGCCAAACCTTGCTGCGCCAGATAAAGGGCAAATTGTAAAATATTAGACAAATGAGCCTTCAAAGGGTCAACATCTCTCTCCCTGCACCAAGAAACAAATTTTGACCACCTATAGGAGTAAATGGACTTAGTGGTGTCACGCCTGGCAGAAAGAATGACATCCACCACCTCGTGAGGGAGAGAAAAAGAACTCAAGTTGCCCCGTTCAATCTCCAGGCATGAAGGTGTAATGTCTGGAGATGGGGGTGTAAAACCTGCCCCTCCATCTGAGAGAGGAGGTCTGCCCTGTGAGGGAGACGGAGCGGCGGGTGAGAGGAGAGGCGGAGAAGGTCTGAGTACCACACCCTTCTTGGCCAATCCGGGGCGACCAATATGACTTGGGCCCGGTCTTGACGAATCTTCCTCAGAACCCGAGGAATCAAAGGTATGGGAGGAAACGCGTAAAGGAGTTGATCTCCCCAACTCAGCTGAAACGCGTCCCCCAATGCTCCTTGCATCGGATACTGGAGACTGCAGAACGAAAGGCAGTGAGCATTCTCGCGAGTGGCGAATAGATCCACTCGAGGAGTCCCCCACATCCGAAAGATGTCGTGAACAACCTCCGGGTGAAGCCTCCACTCGTGGTCGGCAGAGAACTGCCGACTGAGACTGTCTGCACGAACGTTCAGAACTCCGGCCAGATGATTTGCCACCAGACAAATCTGATGGTCCTGAACCCAGGACCAGAGACGCAGAGCCTCTCTGCAGAGACACTGCGACCCTACTCCTCCCTGCTTGTTGATGTACCACATCGCAGTCGTGTTGTCCGTTAGGACTTGAACCGAACGACCGCGAAGGGAAGGGAGGAAGGCCTTGAGTGCCAAACGTATCGCCCTTAATTCCAGAAGGTTGATGTGAGATAACCTTTCTTCCGGAGACCAAAGACCTTTGACCTCCAGGTCTCCCAGATGAGCACCCCACCCGAGAGTGGATGCATCCGAAATCACTGTGGCCACAGATGGAGGTAGTTGAAAAGGCTTTCCTTGTGACAGATTGCCTTCCACGCTCCACCAAGACAGATCCGCTGCAGCTTCTCCGGAGATCTTCACTGACTCCCTGAGATCTCCGTTGTGCTGATACCACTGCCTGCGGAGGCACCACTGGAGTGCCCTCATGTGCCAGCGTGCATGACTGACCAACAGAATGCAAGAAGCCATCAGACCGAGCAGACGAAGGACCTTCAGGACCGGAACAACCGCTCCATTGTAGAATAAAGGAATCATCTCCTGAATGTCGTGAATTCTTTGAGGTGGAGGGAATGCACGACATACAGAAGTGTCCAGTACCGCACCTATGAACAGGTTGCGCTGGGAGGGCACCAGGTGAGACTTGGGTACATTTATCGAAAAACCCAACCTGTGTAACAACTGAGTTGTCTCCTGCAGATGATGGAGCACCATCTCCGGCGACTCTGCTTTGATCAGCCAGTCGTCTAGATAAGGGAATACAGGAATCCCCGACCTTCTGAGATGCGCAGCCACCACTGCCATCACCTTGGTGAAGACTCGAGGCGCAGTAGTAAGTCCAAAGGGAAGAACCGCAAACTGGTAGTGTTGCGATCCCACCGTAAAACGGAGATACTTCCTGTGCGACTTCAGGATTGGGATGTGAAAATACGCATCCTGCAAGTCGATCGATACCATCCAGTCTTCTTCCATCAGCGCTAGAAGAACCTGAGCAAGGGTGAGCATTTTGAACTTCTCCTGTTTGAGATAGAGGTTCAAAATCCTGAGATCCAGGATCGGCCGAAGCCTGCCATCCTTCTTGGGAATCAAGAAATACCGGGAGTAGCACCCTTGACCCCTCTCCTGCTCTGGAACCACCTCTATCGCACCCTTTCGAAACAGTGCCAGGACTTCCTCCTGCAGGAGAAGCCGGTGGTCCTTCGAACAATAACCTTGGCAAGGAGGGTAAATGGGAGGGAATTCCTGAAAAGGAAGTGCATACCCATTCTCTACGAGATTGAGAACCCAAAGATCTGATGTAACCGATTCCCAATCTCGTAGAAAATGAGTAAGCCGACCCCCTACTGGCCCTACATGATCCAGAATGGTGGATCTAGGGCTGCTTTGCTGATGCGGGTGGGGGTTGGGCATTATTGGAGGAAGTGGAGGAAGAGGAGACTTGACGTCCACGTCCACGACCCCTCTGTTTACCTCTATAGGATCTATATAGAGGGTTTTGCTGCTGTTGCTGTTGTTGTTGTTGGCCCTGCTTGAAGGGACGAAAAGAAGATCTGCCAAATCCTTTGAACTTTTTAGTCGTCGACCCTCTCATCTGCAGACCCAAAGATCTTGCGGTGGCACGGCTGTCCTTAAACCTTTCCAAGGCTACATCAGCCTTCTTACCGAAAAGGCCAGTTCCATCAAAGGGTAAGTCCAGCAATGTAGATTGCACATCCGCAGAGAAATCTGAAGACTTTAGCCATGCGGCTCTCCTGGTCGCAATGGATGAACCCATAATTCTAGCAACAGAATCCACAGTGTCCATACCGCTTTGAATGACCATGCGGGCAGCAGCCTGAGTGTCAGAGACTACCTCATTAAAGTTCTTCTTATCATCCTCAGGAAGTTTTGATGATAATTGCTTCACTGAGTCCATTAGCGCATGCACATATCTACCTAAAAGGCAAGTAGCATTTGATGATTTAAGAGCCATGCTCCCAGAAGAGAAAGTCTTCTTCGCAGACTGATCTAATTTTTTAGACTCTTTGTCAGCTGGTACTTGAGGGAAGGAGCCAGCAGCCCTATTAGAGCAAGCCGCCTGAACCACAAGACTTTCCGGGGATGGGTGCGTAGAAAGAAATGCAGGGTCATCAGGAGCCACCCTATAGCGTCTTGCAATAACTCTTGAAACTGCAGGAGCAGATAAAGGCCTCTTCCAAATCTCCTTTATTGGATCCGTCAAGGCATCAGTAAATGGCAGTGTAGGCTCCACAATTGAAGAAGGAGAATGTAAGACTTCAGTGAGGATGTTGGGTTTGTACTCCACTGTGGGCAGCTTTAAATTAAGAAGGTCAGCAGCCTTCCTAATGACCACGTGATAGGGTGCCACGTCCCTAGATGGAGCATCAGAAGCTGAAGGCAGAACCCACTCGGGAGAGAGTTCTAGACCACTAGCATCCCGAAGCTCATCGAAATCATCGTCATGATCAGGAAGCTCGCCTTCTTCCACATCAGAACTTTCATCATCTTTTTGTTCTAGAAGACGCTGAGCTCTTCGTCTCGACCACTCCAATCGAAAATCGAAGTCGACGGATCCGGTAACGACTCCGACGGAGCCGGTTCCGACGTCGATCGAGGAGCCGGAGCAACAGGACGAGAGTCATGAACAGGTGTGGTACCTCGATCTCGACTGCGAGGTCGATCCGGAGTCGGCGAAGCCGCATGCAGAGTCGAAGACCTCGGTGGAGCCGTACCGAGCCATGGTGGAAGAGGCGCCGGCATGAACGGCATAAACGGAGCTGGGGCGTACGACTGAGGAATACCCAGATTGTATGATAATGGACCCATGGGACCAACAGGTGCTCCAGTGGGGTACATTGCCCTGGAATATACTCCGAACATTGCATTTAGAAAATGCGAAGGATCCTGTCCAGGACCAGGAAAGGGAGGGTACGGACCTACCGGATCCAATGGAGGTCGTCCCGACACACTCTCACTCTGACCTTCCGGATCCGCAGGAGTCTCCGCTGGAGCCGGTTCTTGAGGAATCACCTCTTCTTCCTCATGTTCCGAGGACATCGGATCCGGCTCCGGTTCTGGCTCCGGGGCCGGAGAACCTTCTTTTGATAAAGCAGGCGAAGGAGAGACAAAGTCTTTACGATGTTTGTGAGACCTTCTCTTCGAATCAGAGGATTCCTTCTCCGAATGATGTTTCGAACTGTGCTTCCTCCTCTTATGCTTTCTCCTCGAGGAGCTCGAAGCGTGACCTGAAGCCGATTTAGATCTAGATCTAGATCTTTCTCTGGATTTTGACTTTGCTTTAGATCTCGACTCCTCTCCAGATCTCGAACCCGCTCTGGACCTCGACGCCGATCCCGACTTCGATCGAGACCTTTGCTTCGACTTCGATCTTCGTGACGTCGATCTCGAATAACGCCCAGAATCCTGTTTTACTTTTGCCAAAAGTAATTTAGCTTCACGCTCTCGAAGCGCCTTTGGATTCATCTTAAAACAGGAATTGCAGTTCTTGACGTCGTGACTCGAACCAAGACACCACAAACAATCCTTATGTGGGTCAGTGATGGACATCGTGCGGGCACAAGACCTACATGGCTTAAAGCCTGTTTTCCTCGACGACATCTTCGGAGAAGAATCAAGTCGTAAGAGAGAAACAGTGGCAATTAATTAACAGAAAGATACTAAGTATCGCAGAAGATCCCGAAACCGTTAGCGTCGAAGACGCGGAAAAAAGGGAACTGACGTCATCACGCCGGCGTGGGCCTGATATGGGGTCGGTGACGTCAGACGGAGTCGCGCGCGATGCCGTGCTCCTGTGACGTCGCCCACGTCGGCGTACTACGAAGAAAATTTCCGAACGTTGCTGGCGCAAGGGGGATATTCACAAGGTGAGGAATCCACACGGCAGATGTATCTATCCGAATCCCAATATGGAGAGGGGTGAGACAAGGATGCGTGTTGGCCCCCACCCTTTTCCCCTAATTTGTTATTGTTGTTATTGAGGCCCTTCGTCAAGGATATATAGACACCTTCAATTTAGAAGGGAATTGTGTTCCTGCTTTATTATTCACTGACAAAATCCTCCTAATCTCTCAGACACCTATGGGATTGCAGCAACTATTGGACCATTTGTGGGGCTAGAGGCCTAGAGATTAACATCTCAAAAACAACATTTATGGTATTTAGACCACAGAGATCATTCGAAAACATCCTCGCCCTGGGCATTGAGGATCTGGAATGAGTTTTTAGATTTTAATATTTGGCCATTATGTTCAAACGCAGGGCCTTGTGGACCCTCAATATTCAGAAAAGAAGGGCCGTGCTCACACCAGGGGACAACTTCAAGAGCTTCTGGCTATAGAGCTATACAAACTAAAGGTTCAATCAGCGGCCTTATATGACAATGAAATATGGGGACACATGCATACAGACCCACATTATCTTAGCAAAAACACATTTGTTTGCTTGCTTCTCCATATTCCCAAGAGTACTCCCCTTACCCCCATGTTCCTTGATGGGGTACTTAAAAGGGTGGAAGAAATTGCCCGGCTAAGGCCGCTTACATACTGGGTGAGGAGGAGCGTAAGCCATACTGAAATGTTGTAAGGAATTGCTGTCTATTGAGAAAGGCCTGACTTTCCCGTGGCTCGGCATGTCCAATCCTGGTTTGAAAAATTAGGCCTTAGATGAGTTTGGTCGGACCCACATCATTGACTCTTGCCTCAAAGAAACAGTTAAAAACTGGTTATTGGGAGTATATCCAAGCTAGTCTCTTCCATACTGGTCATGGGAGACTAATGTACGAGTTACTTACCTTCAGTAACAATGTATCTGGTAGAGAGGATACTAGCCGCAAATTCCTTCACGTAGAATTATCCCCAGGCGTGAGACTGGAGCCGGAAAATCTTTTGGGCAGCATCCCTGCACGCCTGGGGGACGGCATCACACGACTCCGCCCAGGCGTTGTCCGAGTACGTGACGTCAGCAAGGTCACATAAGTCCCACCCCGGCGCGCCTATGTCAGTTTTCTTCGGAGAACTTTTCCGCGCCACAACACAGAGCCATCAGACAAAACTGTGAGAGTATGGGAACTGTGTGAGAAAAACAGAAAAGGAATGGTGAGGAACAACACCATGAGGTGTGGCACTGCAGCACCCAAAGGCAGGAAAAGATTAAAGGACAGAGCCCAGCCCTGAGCAGCAACCCTGCCAGTACAGAGACAAAGGGCACATGTAAAAATGTCAAGGCAACATGTGGCAGGACTACAACCCCAACCAAAGCAACAAAGTGGTACCAGTTCGGGACAGACAAGGAACGACAAAACTCCAAGGCAGCCCCATCACAGAGTGTGACAACCCCCACAAGGAACAAAGGGTAGAGGCACAGCCAAAAGACCCCAACTTAGAAGACAACAGAGGGCCCAGTACTCTAGTAAGAAAAGGGGGGAGGAAGGGAGGGGAGGAATGGGGTGGAAGGTAGGCCCCAACCTGGAGCAACCAGAGCATAAAGGAACAGAAGCTCCCACAAACCTATCCTCCAATGTGCCAAAAGGGGAGGACAGGAACAATTCAACAGGACGAACATCCTGCCAGAAAGAGGGAAAGAATGTACACATAAAAGACAGTCACCTACAGGAAGGCAAGTGCAAAAGACCAAGCTAAAAGTCCTCGCAGAACAGGGAGGAAGGGCGGGCCATGAAGGAATCTGCGGCTAGAATCGTCTCTATCAGATACATCGTTACCGAAGGTAAGTAACTCGTACATCTGATAGAGACTACTAGCCGCAGCTTCCTTCACGTAGAATAGATACCCTAGCCAAGGGGAAGGAGGGTCTGCAAGAGGACTCCACCCGCCTGGCCATAACAGAAGGTCCCACGGGGGCCGAGACCCAAAACAGGACGAGGAGCCCTGTCCCCCCCAGGCAAGGGGAACCCAGCCAGTGGAAGACCACCAACCCCAAAGGGGATGCAGGAAAAGAAAGAAGAGGCAGCCAGTCCTTCACCCAGCAGAGGAAGCAAGGCAAGGCAAAAGGAGGCCAAGCACCCCATGCCCGTACAAGGCAACAAACCTCTGGCCAAGGCCAGGAAGAGGAGCACCGAAGGAGAAGAGTAACCTAGAGAACCCAAGGAGAAGAGGCAGAGCAAAGGCAATCCCAGACAGAACAGCGCCGCCAGCAGTAAACAGGCGGAAGCCTAAAAGCTTAACCTAAGGTCAACCAGGAAGAACCTCCCAACAGCCCACAGGGACGAACTGCGCCTGCAAAAAAGGGACAAGACGGCAGAGATCAACCCCTTCCACAGGAAGAAGAGGTAAAACCGGGTGCAAGGCCCACTGGAAGAAGCATTCAGAGCAAGCCAGACTCCAGACAAAGAAGAAGAAAAAGAACAGTCCAGACACGCCCCAGGGAGGAGACCGCACACACGGCCCAAAAAGAAGTGGGACTGGACAAGACCATGACGCCAGGCCATGGACAGCAGGCCAGACCAGGCAAAACAGCGCAGCGACTCAAGAGAAGAACACCCTGGGGCGGAACTCAAGCTAGTCCAAGACATCAGCAAGAAGATTGAACCTGCAATATACTATAACACCACAGAGAGCAGAAGCCCGCAGGCTACCACAGCTCCCCAGCACATAACAGGGCTATGTAACAGCCACCAGTACCCCAAATAGGGCAGGTCATGTCCCAAGACATGGGAACCTCTTAGGAAAACACTTCCGCAGCAGAGGACAACAGAAAAAGGCCTGCGGCAAAAACTCCGCAGAAGGCTTAACAAGCAGCCCAATCTCAGGGCCAGCATGGTGCAGAAAACCCGAAGGAAAAACAAACAGTCAAGAAGAAGGGCTGGCCAGCAGCTAACAGAACCACAGTCCCAACAAGGAGGACTAGGGTGGCTGTGAAGCACACAGAACAGGCAATCGGGGCGGCGTCTCAAATCAACACAGACACCCTCCTGTGAAGCAGCAGACATAAGGGACTCCGCCGAGTCCCACAAACAAGAAGTGGCCTGAGCCAAAACACACAGCATGTTAAGGACCCGCAGAGCCGCTTTGGTCGAGGCGTACATATTGCACCCCCAGGAGTCCAGCCAGCGGGCCTCCCGCGATGGGGGAGACAAGAGCGGCAGCAGAGAAGGAAAGGCAGTCTGCAAAAGAGGGCCTCTGGTAGAGGGGTGTAGTGAATGAGCCACTTTAGTGGTCTGATGATCTGTGATGACCCTCGATCACCACCATTGTGTACTGACTTTAGTGTGCTATGTTCCTTTAGCCTTAATGTAGGATGGTCCTGCATTAGAATAATCTTGCCAAAGCATAGAAGGTGTGGGATGTCAAGGTGCAGTGTCGTTGGTGATGGTGCACACATGTGCTCCATAGGGGATACTGAGGGATTACGTGCATAGTGTTATTTGAGTTAGGTGAATTATGACTTTAGCCTACTGGCTTTGACTTGGTATAATAGCATTCTGCTTTCCAAGTAGTAGAGGCCTATGCTTGAGCAACTCCATATTCTAAACTGCAGCCATCTTCTGAGCCTCTGTAGGTGAGAGGTGATATTTGAGATTACATGTGTTGTTCACCGGCAGTGAACCAGAGCAGACCAGTTCTTATCAGGAGGAATGTGCCTTCTTCGCATTGGCGCCATAACAAAATGCTTGGCCAGCTGCTGTTGGGTGCCTGGTGGGGAAAAGTACAGGAATCTTGTGAGAAAGGTAGGCGGGTTCTTCCAGAAGCTTCGATAGAGGATAGAGTTCTATATTAGAGAAGGGGGTCCAAGAGAGCAGAGAGAGAGAGAGTTTCTGAGAGGCAGAGAGCTGAGATGCTGAGAGATGCTGAGATGCTGGTCTGGTGTTTTGGCGGTCTGATGATACATCACGGTGCAGAGGTGTGTGTGCCACAGAGAGTCCGGAACCAACCAGTGAGGGAAAGAGAGACGGACCCTTCTTCAGATGACAAGACGCCTAAGATTATGGTGAGGTGTTTGATGTATATCTAACTTTATCTAACTATGCTTTTATTTTCAGGCTCTATGTATATCTATGTGCTGATGATTGCTGCTAATGTTTACTGTGATGTTTAGTCATTTCTTTCTTTTGTCATCCTATTATCATGTAATAAAGAAACCCTAGAGCTTATCATTTGTTGGTATTCCTTGTGAGGGAAGGTCGGGACCCTTTTTTTTTACCAAGTACTTACGGAGGGATGGGTGATTCCCCTCTAATGGGTAATTGTTGATACGGAAGGGAAAGTGCCTCCCATCAGGGATGTCTAAATTACATTGCTAGGAGGAGCATGCGCTGTGTACCCTCTTGGATTGGGAGGTGTTGTGACTTGTTGTCATTTGCGAGCTCCTCAGCAATGGTCTTATATGTTGTCAGTGTTTATTCCTTTCTTGGGTAAGTATTGTGAAATGTGGTGTCTTTCTGTAACCTGAGAAAGGGTGTGGTAAGTAATGACCTGCTGACTGACAGAAGCACCAAAACATACAGAGAAACACGTCATTACAAGGGGTGAAGGGAAAGACGCACCTGATCATGCGTCGCCGGATGATGGCGGTGTAGAAGGCATTGGGGCACCGGGTTCCGCGTGGCGGGACGGCCCCAAGTCCCCAAGAGAGAAGAATGGAGTGAACCCTTCAAGGGAAGCAACAGCTCCCTGCCACCAGAATGGAGAACCTCCAGAAGATGATTTGCGGGGAAATGGGTAGCTTTATCACCCATGCGCAAAATTCCCACAGCCGTGGAAACAGCGTGAGCGAAAGCCGCACCCACCTCTGGAGGGCCCCGCGCAGGGGAAAGCAGCTTCTCGTTAGGTGATGGCTGCAAGCTAAGGCAGCCATCCCCCAAGCCAACCGGAGGAGGGAAGGGCCAGGTCCGGAAAGAAGGAAGAGGGACCGAGGAGTGGGGAACCTGCGGCTCCTCTGGCGAAGCCTGCGGCCACAGCGACGGCGAGGAGCTGCCCTTAGATGACGTCAGTGAAAAAGCTATGACGCGGCGGCTCGTCTCCGGCGACGATCACACTAGCAAACGCGAACCTCTGGAGAAGAGGAGGCGTCTGAAGACGAGTCAACAACCTGACGTCGGCCTGGCACTGTAAAGTCCGCAATCTGAGGCAGGACATAGTCGTTGGCCGGCGCCGGGGGAGACCGCCCTGGCGCAGGAGACCGGGCTGGGCCAGGGCGGCGAGGGGCCGGCGCTGGAAAGGCATCGACCCAACCAACGACGAGGCAGCAGCCTGCGTGGAGGTATGAGAGGGACCCGGGAAGGGACGAGGGGTTCCCAGCCAGCCTCAACCCCTGACTGGGTGAGAGGGGCCCTCCGCCGACCCCTGTGGCGCCGCCAGTGCCAAAGCGGCATCACCTCGGCCTCGGACAAGACCGCCGCCTGTCCAGAGGACCGCGAGGAGCTCGGGGGTGTGTCCTGAGACTCGGTGACACCACAGGGACTCTTGCTGGAGTTCGCGGCGAAGCAGAGGCGCCGTGGTCCGGAGTAGGGAACTCCGAAGGGCCGCACCCCAACGGCACCCCATCCTCCGAAGCTGGATCCGAGCCAGTCGGCGCCGGGGCCGGATGCACCGGCGACACCACGGAGGTCCCCGCACACTGCAAGGGATCCGCTGACATCCCAGGAGGGGAAGGAGGAGGGGGAGAAGCCAGCGAGGCCTGCAAAGTCGCCGCAAATGTCTCCATCTGGGCTCTAGTCGCCCCCACACCGGGAAACAGCGGATAAGGGGACGACACGCGGGGCCGCACCATGTGGAAACCGACCCTCGGGGACAAACTGCGACATTTACCGACAGGCGAGAACCCTTCGCAGGGGCCGGGCGAGAGGACGCCACCGACCTGGACATGCAAGCCGAGAGGGGTTTTATCCGGCGCTCCCGCCGGGACTTCAGCTTCATCTGCTGGCATGCCTCACAATCAGTGGAGTCGTGGTGTTCCCCCAAACACCACATGCAGATGGGGTGAGGGTCCGTCGCCGACATCAGGGGTCCACAAGACAAGCACATCTTAAAGCCAGAAGGCATTCGCACACTGTTCCCACACACACGCAATAGCGAAAGGGAAAGGCCTAAACAGGCCCAGTAGCACAAACAGAATCCGCGCTGCACGTGGAAAAGGAAAAAACGTACGTTGGCGCGCCGGGGTGGGACTTATGTGACCTCGCTGACGTCACGTACGCGGACAATGCCTGCGCGGAGTCGGGTGATGCCATCCCCCCGGCGCGCAGGGATGCAGAGCAAAAGATTTTCCGGATCCAGTCTCCGCCTGGGGATAATTCTGCGTGAAGGAATTTGCGGCTAGTAGTCTCTATCAGATAAATCAATTTTGCTTCTCAAAGACAACTCATCATATGAAGTTTTTCTAGATATTCCTCATGAGCAATTGGCAAAAACTCTGTATTCTAGGTCTGATAGAGCGGTTTGATTTGTAAAGCACGCTGGGTTAAACTAAGCGAATTTGTTTCCCCTCCCTTATGATTAACGAAAGAAGGATAAGTTACTTACCTGTAATCCTAGTTCTCTTCCAGGGGTATTCTCATCCAAGTCATAAGCACATGAATACTCCTGCCCATGCGCGGGACCCAGGAATATTCCCAACCAGGTGCGGGACCCCGGAAACATATATGTGGAAACCATATATGTAGTTATATATATATATATATACACACACACACACACACACAAAACAATAAACACACAATGCAGCCTCCCATAACAATGCTGAGCAAAAGGGGTTTGACTGGAGTAAGAAGGGGTTAAAGGAGAGAAGGATGGGTTTTTAGAGGGACATGAACTCACCTCAGGTGCAGGAAGCGAGTGAAGCACATTTTTCAGTTCCCACCAGCTTGAGGATGGTGGGATTTTTCTACTCGCTCTTTTGCTGGAGGTAGAGGCCTTGTCATCGTCATCCGTAGAAGAGGATTGGCTCTGCAGAGAGGGTTCTAGAGGGTGCTGTAAGCTGATTGGTTGGTGCAAAGACTTTGGTCTTTTTAGCATAATGAGGTAGATAGGCTACTACAATCTAGGCCTCAGGCCTTTTTCTAGGGCCTACTACTATAATGTGCTTTTTTATTTACCGTGGGACTCCCGCCTCGGCGACGGGGAATGATTCAGGCATATGAAAGATACCCCAATACGGGATAATTTGTCTTACCCACTTGTCTGTTGTGATGAAATTCCAGACAGGTAGAAACTGTATTAATCAGCCCCCACAGGAGTGGAATGGTGCTGGGGGAGCAGATGGAAGTCACTGTTTTGTGGTGGAAGGGGTTTGATTATTGTTGTTACCCCGACCTCTTCCTTTGTTGTTGTTACCTCTATATCCTCCTCTAAAATATCCTTTGCTAGAGGATGTTTGTGTATAGGACTTGAAGGACGTTGTATTGTCTGCTCCAGCTTGTTTGGAGCCTCCTCTATAGAAGGAGCGACGAAAGGAGCCTCTAGCTTGTGTGGACTGTAAAGCTCCCATAGATTTGGCAGTGTCTGTATCCTTCTTCATTTTGTCAAGTGCTGTGTCTACCTCTGGTCCAAATAATTGATTTTGGTTAAATAGCCGATTTAAGATGGTAGTTTGCACTTCCTGCTTAAAAACCTGAAATACCTAGCCACGCATGACGTCTAAGTAGGACACTAGTGTTTACAGCTCTAGATGCAGTGTCTGCTACATCAAGCGCACACTTGATTGAAGCATTCGAAATTGACTTACCTTCTTGTATAAGGTCATTTACCTGCGCCTTATATTGTTCAGGTAGACCTTGTAGTAGTTGTTCTAACTGGTCACAATGAGCCCTGTCGTATCTTGCAAGGAGGGCTTGTGTGTTAGCTATACACCATGTATTGGTAGCTTGTGCAGCTATTCTCTTGCCTGAAGCAGCTATCACCTTAGATTCTTTATCAGGTGGGGGTGCTTCACCTGACGTCTGAGTTTGCCCTCTTTCTAGCATTTGAAACAACTATTGAATCTAAGGGTAGTTGTCCTTTAATGTAGGCTGGATGCCCAGGAGCAGGCCTGTACTTTTTCTCAATTCTAGGGTTTAGTATCCTAGCACGTACAGGATCTTTAAATACCTCTGGAGCATGTTTGATGATCTCTTTAATCATAGGAAGAATTTGAACAGATCTTTGAGATTGTTCAAATGTATCTAACAAAAAATCTTACTCTGCCTCATCTGAATGCATTGTGACCCCGTGGTAAATGGCAGCCCTATTTAACAAGTGCCCAAAACTAATATTATCTTCTGGGGGAGAAGGCTTTGATGGATATGACTGTGGGTCAGGAATATCTGGTGTATCTTGTGGGTTTGGGTACTCCCAGTCTGTATCATATATAGGGTATAGGAAAGGCTCATCTGTGTCTATCCCTCTTCCTAAACTATACTCATCATCATTTTGAGGTGAGTGTGAGGATAAAGGAGGAGAATGTGAAGGAGACATTTGTGGTGAATTGTTAAGAGGAAAAGGAGATGAAGGAGAAGGAAGTATAGGAGAAGGAGGGTGCATAGGGGATGTGGCAGAGTCCTTCTTCTTGACAGGCACTGCAGGTGTAGGTGCTGTGTCTGACTTCCTCTTCCTGTGTGGTGTAGTGGATACATGACCTGTCTTTGGGTCAATGTAGATCTTCTTTTGTAGAGGATCTGGTAGAAAAAGTTCTTCTCTTTGCGGAACCTTTGCCGGCGCCGATTTTTCCAGTTCCGTGGGTGGTTGCTGCTTGTCTTTAGCCTTAGGAGTTGTTACTGTGTCCTTTGGCGTAGATTTTTGCCCCGAAGGTGATGTTTTCGGAGTCGTAGGCTGTTTCGAGGGCTTGAGCGCATCGGAATCAGGCCTTGTAGGTTTCGGTACTGGCGACGGGGGTAGCATTCCACCCTTCTAGAGGGAGAAGACATGTTACTTCCACTAATCCCGGTTAAAGTTAACCAGAGCCCCAGCGTCACAAAATGGATGCTGCCACAGACACAAGTCTGACCTCCTGCTGCTGGGAGTCCTTCCAGCGAGGGAGGCTTGGACAATAGGTTTCCTGTCTTGGGAGGTGCTGGCACCACCCCAGACAGGCTATAGTGTATTGGGGCAGGGGGGGCTGAATGAAATGAGACAATGCCTGGGGGACACAAGGTGTCCCATGCATAGTCCAGTTCAAACCGGTGCTGGGGCACTCCAGCCTCAGCGCAAAACTGGACAAAGGGAAAGGGGTGTAACGACCCCCTTCCTGGGTCCCACCCATAGGAGGGACCTAGCAGGTAATCCAGCCCCTAAATTTGGTATATAGGTAGG
The DNA here is from genome assembly GCF_964261635.1 of Lissotriton helveticus. Classification (NCBI taxonomy): domain Eukaryota; kingdom Metazoa; phylum Chordata; class Amphibia; order Caudata; family Salamandridae; genus Lissotriton; species Lissotriton helveticus. Next base: position 5,276,696 of record NC_136066.1, read on the forward strand.
AGCTGAGTCCCAAGACTTTAGATTTATCCTGAATAAAAATCTGATACGAAACTCTGGACCTTCGACATCCTACTCGACGTAGAAGATTGAAGAATCTCCCTTGTGGTCAAGGAGTGGCCACCCTGCACAAGCAGGCACCATCAAGCGATCACCGGTTTGCTTTGTTGACGCTCCTGCCGGAGCCCGAGCACGGAGCCTGACAAGACCCAGACGTCCAGACTTCCTTCAGCCCGATCCACAGCCACAGCAAAGCTGAGACCCGTTGAGGCGACATTAGACGTAGGACCGGCCATCTTGGAAAGCCAGCGAATTGCTTTCCGTGCAACTTCTGAGGCACCCTCGAAGTTGTGCATTGGGGATTGAGAAGCCCCAGCCCCGAGCACCAACTGCACCGAAGATCAGCCCTCCACACTCCACGAGTTCTGCGTGAGGCCCTTCTGCATATTCCTGCTCAAAGCGTCTGTCCGGTCACTTGCCCGTTGGCTAGTGGCCTCTGTGACAACGAAACCTTTGATTTACAACGCTGGTCTGGTTGCTCCAGACTGGCCCCTGCTTCCCTGAAAAGGAGCAGCCCATCAGACCTTGCTGGTCTGATTAAGAAGCCATCGTCCTTTTCTGCGTGGGTTGCCTTTGCCAAGGCTTGTTGACTCCAATCCGGAAGCCGACACCGCCGACAGCGAGAGCCTTCGTGGGACAGTCCGTATCCAGCTCCTGGTCGTCCTCGACACCTCCTGGCCCACGTGGCTGCAGAGACAAGCTTCACGACATCACCTGATTGCTTCGCGACATCGCCTGGTTCCTTCCTGGTTCCATCCTGGTCACTGGCTAGTGACCCAGACTCTGTCCCCTCTGCTTTCAGGTACTAGTCATCCTCGATCCGCCATTGGATCCACCCGGACACTTCTCTCCTGGTCGCCTGCAGCATCTTTCTCCAAGGCTCCATAGGAATCAGCGACGAAACCCGACACACTTTGACACCTATGCACCCGCTTCCTGTGGGTGAGGTAACGCGAGTATTTTGGTACTCCTGCGGGTATTGACTATCCTAGTGTCCTAGTTTCAAGTAGCTTTTCCCTAGTCCATCCGGAAGTGTCCTAAAAGAACTAATTTCCATTTCTTTCGTTCCCATTCTAACTCTATGGTAACTTGCGTGCGTGTAAAGACACTGCACGCGCATCCTGTGGGCCTCCTGCTCTCCATCCACTGGTAGTACAGGGTAGCCACAGCGATGCTCTAGGCCTATCCTTTGTTCCTGACGTGGTTCTTATACCACTATTTTAGTATATGGTTCGAAGTGCCCGTAGGGCATTACGGAATTTTGTGCAACCTATTGTATTTTAATTAAGTATCTTGCTATGTGCTGGTGCCTCTGACCTCCTAAAGAGTTCAGAGGATTGTGTTAGAAATAAATACATATATATTTTGATGTACAACCTGTGTGGTGTCCTTTCACTTGGTATTAAAGGGGTTACATATGGTAAAACAGCTGGCTTCACATGCCCTCTTGAGTTTAGCCTAAGACTGCTTTTATCCATGCTACCCCTAGGATAGCTGGTCTATAAGGTTGACTTTACAACCATCACCATAAGGGTTGTTTGGACTGGTGCAAGGTGCTCACTAGAATAGTGAACATCATATACCAGGCCAACTTCTCACACCCATGATGGTGATCTGTCCACCTAGCTTATGCGAACACTTCTTCAAGAGTTTGTTGTATGACGGATAGCTACTGCAGAGGGGCAGAGGTCTTGTCCACCACTGTCAATGGCACATTAAAGAGGGCAGGCCGGATATTCCCCACTTTTTGGAAGAACCCCCTGTAGGAGAGTGGGGTCTGCAATCCTATGGCCACCCCAGATTTTTGCTTTTTGCTTCACTGGTTTACGACTTTCCCTGGCTGTGGGCCTGCTAATCAGACCCACAGCCTAGCTGATCTCTCTCTAAATTGACAGCCATGTACTTTAGGTGCATTTACCAATTGGTACTGGGCCACCTTGTCAGTCCCTGTACAGTGTACCTTAGGTACCCAGGGCATAGGTGTACCCAGGGCCTACCAGGGGCTGAAGCATGTATTATGCCACCCCTGGCTCGCCATCTAAACAGACACAACTGGCTGGTAAGACAGCTGGGGCAAGGTGGTGTAATCACCCTTTGCTGTAGATATAGTATACCTATATCTAACCTTAAAATGGACACATATATTCCTATCAGTCACTCCTATGGCAGGCCTTATCGATCCTGAAGGCAGAGTGCTTGGAATTATGTGAGATGGTGCTCTGGCATGAGCTGAGCCCGTTTGCAGCTTGCGGAACCAAGTCCTAATAGCTGTTCCATGATAACGCTATACCATATACTCTTAAGTGCATTATAATCCTCATGGTTAAATGCCAACTTTGGTATAACATTATCAAAACATGTCGAGTAAGGTGTCATACGAATTAGAATACTACCCCCTCGCCAATTCTGGCGACGGGGGTAGCATTCCCCCCTTCTAGAGGGACACGACATGTATGTAACTGTGAACCCCGGTTAAAGTTAACTCGAGCCTTGGCATCACAAAATGGATGCCACCACCACAGACACAAGCCTGACCTCCTGCTGCTGGGAGTCCTTCGAGAGAGGGAGGCTTGGACAAAGGGTTTCCTGCCTTGGGAGGTGCTAGCACCACCCCAGACAGGATTTTGTGTATTGGGTAGGACAGGCCTGAAAGGAATGAGACATGCCCGGGGCACAAAACGTGTCCTGTGCATACACCGGTTCACACCAGTTGCTGGGGCATCCCTGCCCCTGCTCTGGCGGGAAACCGGACAAAGGATAGGGGGTGTAGCCACCCCCCTTCCTGGTCCCACCCAGGGGAGGGACCTAGTCAGTAGTGCAGCCCCCTTTAGGAGAATAAAGGTAGGAGCTGGTCCCATTCCAAATTAGATTATCCTGAACAACTTACAAGAAGAAACTCTGGACTTCGACGTTCTGCTCCACAGAAGACTGAAGAATCTCCCTTGTGGGCAAGGAGTGTCCACCCTGCAACTGCAGGCACCATCAAGCGTCCAGCGGCTTCACTTTGTCGTCTTCCTTCAAGGATCCAGACTTCAGAGCCCTACGAGACCCGGATTCCCAGACCTCTCCGACCTCAACCTACGTCTGCAGCACAGCTGAGATCCGTGGGTGCGACGAGACACGTGGGACCGGCCATCTTGAAAGAACCTGCACTTCGCTTTCAGCATGACTCCCGAGGTAAACTCGACCGAGTGCTTTGGGGACTGAGAAGCCCCAACCCCGAGCAGCCCCTGCACCGAAGATCAGCCCTCCAGCATCCACGAGATCTGCGTGGGGCCCTTCTGCTTGTTTGCTGCTCGACGTGTTGTCTGGTCACTTGCCGGCTGGCTAGTGGCCTCCTAGACGACGAACTTTGAACTCTTCACTGCTGGTCTGGTTGCTCCAGACTGGCCCTTGCTCCCTTCCAAAAGAGGAGCACCCCGGACCCTCCTGGTCCACTCCAGACGCCGTTTCCACTCACCGCGTGGGTTGCCTTTGCCAAGGCCTGTTGACGCCGATTCCGGATCCAACACCGCCGACAGCGAGAGCCTGCGTGGGACAGCTCGTGCCTCCATCCTGGTCGTCGAAGACACCTCCTGGTCCACGTGGCTGCAGAGACAAGCGTCCACTCTTCACCTGATCGCGACAACGACATCTGGTTCGTTCCTGGTTCCACTCCAGTCACTGGCTAGTGACTGTGAACATTGTCCCCTCTGCTTTCAGGTCCGCTTCTTCACCGATCCACCCTTGGATCGCACCGGACATCTTCCTCCTGGTCGCCTGCAGCATCTTTTCTTCCAGGCTCCATAGACTTCAACGCGAGAACCCGACACACTTTGACACCTATGCACCCGCAGCCCGTGGTGAGATAACGAGAGCATTTCGGTGCTCAAGGGTAGTTTAACTGTCCTAGTGTCCAGTTCCACAGTCGTTGTTGTCCTAACTAGTCAGGATTGTCCGTACTCACCTTTAACTTGAACTGTACTGTCCATAGACGTTGTTACGCATCTCGCGTGTGAGTTTACACTCTGCACACGCGTCCCGTGGGCCTCCTATTACTTACCTAAGGTGAAGATAGCGTAGTCCTAGCGAACCTCCAGCCTCTGGACAGCTCCATTCTTTCTATCGACTTTCACATTCCACTTACTTAGTATATGGTTTGTCGTGCTCCTAGGGCACCATTGTAATCTTGTGCAACTTATCGTATTTTTCCTAAGAGATTGTCATGTGCTTAGCCCTCGGACCTCATAAAGAGTTCAGAGGTGTTTGTTATTAATAAATATACTGTTTATTTTCATAACAACCTGTGTGGTGTCCTTTCATCTGGTATTCAAGGGGTTATATTGTGGTAAAACAGCTGGCTTCACATGCCAAAAGAGTTTAGCCTAAGACTGCTTTGTCCATGCTACCATTAGGATAGCTGGTCTATAAGGTTGACTTACAACCAATCACCATAAGGGTTGTTTGGACTGATACAAGGTGATCACTAGAACTAGTGAGCATCATATATCAGGCCAACTTCTCACATTGGTGGCAGCGGTGGGATTTGAGCTTGCTGTTCTTTCTACCAAATATAATCTTGAAATATCATTTGAAAGATCACATATGGTACTCTAGGTACATATAACAAGCTTAGAAATACTCTTGAGTTCTACTGAACCAGCTGTTGTAGTAGAAAGGGCCTAGCACACCCTGACTACAACTCTTAGCAAGGGATCAGTAGGAAAACCCATAGTGTAGGTAAGTGCATCACTTGCACCTCACTAGAAGACATGTCTACCCATGGAGAGTCCTCAGAGACTCCCCTAGTGGTTAGTGACCCTCCACAGGTCCTTTCCAGATATGCAGCTCTCAGTTTCCAAAGGATGAGACAATTGTGTACCTCCAGGAAATTAAAACAGGGTTCTAACCCTACCACTCCTTTTCTGTTAGGTCTCTTAGAGACATGTGATGCAAGAAGGGCTGCTGACACAGACCCCTCTAATCCAGATAGGAGCATGCCCCCCTTAGAAGGTACTCGTGGTGATCCAGACCTCCCTGAGACAGAGAATGTAGCTGAGGAAGAGGAGGAGGAGGAGGAATCATCTGGGGATGAGGCAGACAAAGGTCCTGTAGTAGTCAGCAGACTCACCAGGACCAACTTAGACTTACTTATGGATAGTACTAGGGGACCCCCAGTGCTGTCCATGAGCAGGCCTAACCTTGGGGTCAGAAGAGATAGATCTCATTCTAGGGGCTCCAATAGATCTGTGCACTCTCATGCATCTGCTCAGAGGAGAATGACTTGCCCTCAGAGGAGAGAGCATGAAGCAAAGATGAGGGAAGCTAATCTGAGGATCCAGAGGGAAGAACTTGCCCTTGCCAAAGAGAAGCTTACCTTTGCTAGAGAGCAACAGTTGAGTGGGGTAGTACCCACTGGTGGCAGCAATACCCCTAGGGATAGAGAAAGGGGTTTTGATACTAGAAACCTGATTAAAATAGTGCCCTCCTATAAGACAGGTGATGATATCCACAAGTGGATAACTGCTCTGGAGAGGGCCTGCAAAGTACAGCAGGTACCCCAGAGTCAGTGGGCAGCTATATTGTGGCTCTCCTTTGAAGGTAAAGGAAGAGACAAGCTCCTCACTGTTAGAGATGAGGATGCTAATGATTACCAAGTCTTGAAAAATGCACTGATTGATGGGGTTGGCTTAACCACTGAACAGTACAGGTTAATGTTCAGAGACACCCAGAAAACTCAGGCTCAAGATTGGACTGACTTTGTTGATTGTGCCAATAAGGCTTTGGAAGGCTGGTTACTGGGAAGTAAAGTTACTGATTACACAGGATTGAATAATCTAATTATGAGAGAGCAAATCTTAAATAATTGTCAGAACCAGTTGTTGCATCAGCACTTGATTGACTCAGATCTGACCTCTCCCCAAGAATTGGGAAAGAAGGCAGACAGATGGGTCAGGACAAGGGTCAAGCAGCAGAACCAGAACCAGGGTGGTGGCCAGAAGAAAGCAGACCAGAAGGGTAATGAGAATAAGCAAAATGACCAGAAGTCTTCAACAGGGCCCCAACAACCTAAGGAGGGTGGGTCCCAAACGTCCCAAAAGAAGAAGAATGATGGTCCTAAGAAACCATGGTGCCAATACTGTAAAAGTAAGACTCACTGGTTTAGTGAGTGCACCAAGAAAGGCCAAACTCCTACCACTACTGTCCCTAAGACACCTGCACCCCCTAGTACAGTTAGTAGTGGTAGTGTACCTCCCAAGGCTATAGTTGGGTTAACCCTGGGAACTGAGGTGGATTCGGACTTAGTTAGAATACCTACTCAGGCAGTTCTTGTCTGTACTGGGGACATGGATATGACCCCTACTGTAAGTCCTAGTACTCTGGGCAAATACAGGCAAACGCCTTTGATAAATGGAAAGATGGCTCAGGCCTACAGGGACACATGTGCCAGTGTCACTATGGTGACACCAACATTTGTGGACCCTGACCAGATCATGCTAGGTTCAGACTACCTAGTGACCAATGCTAGCAATGTCACTACCAATCACAGTATGGCAGTTGTTAATTTCCCCTGGGGAGGGGTAACTGGCCTCAAAAGGGTTATAGTTAGTTAATACCTCCCAGTAGATTGTCTTTTGGGCAATGATTTGGAATCCTCACTGTGGTAAGATGTGGAGTACAGGACTCATGTAGAAATGCTAGGTCTCTCCTCACATGTCCTTGCTGTGACCAGGTCACAGGCCAAGAAATGCCCAGCTGAACAAGTGCTGGATCCTGGAAGAATGGACCAGACACTACCCAAGAGGAAGAGCAGTAGGGGTAAGGCTGAGCCTTCCCCCCTGCCTCAGGTTGAGTATCAGCCCTCTCAGGAGGCTGACCCCAAGACCCCATAAGGAACTGTCCTAGAGGAGCTTGAGCCTGAACAGGTTGAGTTTCTTGGGACAGGGGGACCTTCCAGGGCAGACTTGAGGCAGGCCCAGTTAGACTGTTCCTCCCTTGAACCCCTCAGACAGCAGGCTGCTGCTGAGGCTGCAGGGAATGCTACAGGTGCCCGTAAGGTATATTGGGATGATGGACTCCTATACTCTGAGGCAAGAGACCCCAAGCCTGGTGCTACCAGGAGGCTGGTCATCCCCTTGTCTCTTAGAGGTTTCCTTCTCACCTTAGCCCATGAAATTCCCCTTGCAGGTCACTTAGGCCAGAACAAGACTTGGGACAGGCTTGCCCCACACTTTCACTGGCCTCATGTCTGAGGACACTAAAGAGTTTTGTCGCTCCTGTGTCACCTGCCAAGCCAGTGGCAAATCAGGTGGCACCACAAAGGCCCCCCTTATACCACTACCTGTGGTGGGGGTGCCCTTTGAGAGAGTGGGGATTGACATTGTTGGACCAATGGACCCCCCAACAGCATCTGGGCACAGATTTATACTGGTGGTAGTGGATCATGCCACCAGGTATCCAGAAGCTATTCCCCTTAGGACCACTACAGCTCCTGTTGTGGCCAGGGCCCTGCTTGGAGTTTTCTCCAGAGCGGGGTTTCCTAAGGAGGTTGTCTCTGACAGAGGTGCAAACTTCATGTCAGGATACTTGACTGCTATGTGGAAGGAATGTGGTGTCAATTATAAATTCACCACACCCTATCACCCACAATGCAATGGGCTTGTTGAGAGATTCAACAAGACCCTCAAAGGGATGATAAAAGGGTTACCAGACAAGCTTAGGCGAAGATGGGACATCCTTTTACCCTGCCTTATGTTTGCTTACAGAGAGGTCCCACAGAAGGGGGTTGGTTACAGCCCTTTTGAGCTTCTGTTTGGGCATCCTGTAAGAGGACCCCTATGTCTTGTGAAGGAAGGATGGGAGTTACCTCTCAAAAAGCCTAAACTTGACATAGTGGACTATGTACTTGGTCTCCGCTCCAGGATGGCAGAGTACATGGAGAAGGCATCTAAAAACCTTGAGGCCAGCCAGGAACTTCAAAAAGCTTGGCATGACCAAAAGGCTGTCCTAACTGTTTATCATGCAGGACAGAAGGTGTGGGTGTTGGAGCCAGTGGCCCCAGCAGCTCTCCAAGACAAAAGGTCTGGACCCCATACCACCATTGAGCAAAAGGGAGAGGTCACCTACCTGGTAGACCTTGGAACTCCCAGGAGCCCCCTCAGGGTGCTCCATGTGAACAGGCTCAAGGCATTTGTCTACAGGGAGGACATGGGCTTGCTCATGGCCACAGATGAGGGGCAGGAGGAAGAGAGTGACCCTCTCCCAGACCTGCTCACTCAGAACCCTGATGATGGGTCAGTAGATGGTGTAGTCTTTTCTGACAGCCTCTCTGAACATCAACAAGAGGATTGTAAGCAGGTCCTTCAATCCTTTAGACAAATGTTTTCTCTGACCCCCAGTCAGACAAACTGGTGCACCCATGAGGTGGACACTGGTGACAGTCTGCCTATAAAGAGTAAAATCTACAGGTAACCTGACCACGTCAGGGACTGCATAAAGAAGGAAGTACAAAAGATGTTGGAATTGGGAGTCATTGAACCCTCAGAGAGCCCTTGGGCTAGTCCTGTAGTTCTAGTACCAAAGCCTCACACCCAGGATGGTAAGAGAGAGATGAGGTTTTGTGTAGACTACAGGGGTCTCAATGCTGTCACTAAGACAGATGCCCATCCAATACCTAGTAAATATGAACCCAGGGGTGCCCTGGACTACTAGATGCACTGCTGCTGGGCGTTAAGCCTTTAAAAATTCAAAGTAGGTGTTAAACCTTAATTCATCTGCATAAACCATACACATTTATTTATCAATAGATAACATCTACATCAAAAACAAGTAATACAAAAGTACATCATTTTGCATTTGTGTTCAGTATTAGCAAAAGTAGCTGAAAATATTAAATCATCGTATTTTCAAATCACTTGCTGTATGTTAACAGTCACATAAGTGTTGTTACACCAAATTGATATCCGAAGTCCCAATGCATTTCGAGTTGCAAAATGAACCCTTCGTCAGGGGATCAATGAAATGAGGTCAAGGGTACAAAATTCGTAGAATGTCGACGTCTTGTAGTGCAGATTCAACGAGATCTACAAAACAGCAACATAAGAAACTGTATTGAATTCTCACATTTCATTTCATTTCATTTTGGACATTTATAAAGCGCCTGGAAGTACGCCCACCGGCGTGTCCCCGCGCTGTGATAAGTGAGAGCTAACAATCCGCCCACCCTCCCAGTCGTCTACCTGCTAAATAAAAAAGTCTTAAGTTTTTTTCTAAATATGGATTCAGACGGTTCTAAACGTAGACATAAGGGCAGAGCATTCCACTGCTTGGCCGCCAGGTATCTGAAGGATCTACCTCCCATGCGCGCCTTCCTTACTCTAGGCACCGTCAGAAGACCCGTGCAAGAGGAGCGCAGGTTGCGTGTGGGCTCATACCCAGTCACCAAATTTCTGAGCAGAGCAGGAGCCTTACCATTCAGAATACGGTGGCATGTGGAAAGAGATTTAAATTCCACCCTACTGGCAACTGGGAGCCAGTGGAGAGCGTGGAGCGCTAGTTTGGAGGGAGACCTCCTGGGGAGCCTCAGTACTAAGCGGGCTGCCGCGTTCTGCAGCACCTGGAGGCGTTTGGTGACTTTCCTCGTGGCACCCAAATATAACAGATTGCCGTAATCGAGGCGGGATGTCACCAGGGCATGCACCAACGTTCTGCGAGCTGCAAGCGGGAGAAGATCTAACACCTTTTTCAAAGTCTTCAGAACGCCGAAGCATACCCCAGCCACACGACCGGCCTGTGTGTCAAAGGTCAGGCCAGTGTCCAACCAGACCCCAAGATTTCTTGCCTCCCGACAAGGGACTGGCGTCTCACCCAAGCAGGAAGGCCACCAAGCCGACGACCAAGCAGCCGGCGTCCCACCCACAATCAGTACCTCGGTCTTGCTACCGTTGAGCTTTAAACAGTAGGCGGACATCCAGGTTGCAAGATCTTTCATGCAATTCCTGAAATTGTCCGCCGCAAGATCCGGGGTACGTGAGAGGGAGATGGCCAGCTGCGTGTCATCGGCATAGGACACTAGGCACAAACCATACTTCTCAACAATTCTTGCCAAAGGGGAGACATAGAGATTGAACAGGGTAGGGCTCAGGGACGAGCCCTGAGGCACTCCCTGGCCCAACCCAATCTCTCTCGAATAACAGTCACCCAGCCGGACCTGAAAGCGTCTGTCAGTTAGAAATGATCCTATCCACCCCAGCGCTGCTCCTGAAACTCCACCTTCATTCAGACACTGTAGCAAGATGGAATGTGCTACAGTGTCGAATGCAGCGCTGAGGTCCAGCAGGATCAAGGCCATAGTCTGGCCTTCATCCACACCCTGACGCAGGGTCTCCACCGCCATAAGAAGGGCAGACTCCGTCGAATGACGGGGGTGGAAACCAAACTGAGAATCGTGGAGCAGAGAGGTATCGTCCACGTGTTTCATCAGCTGGAGATTCGCAATTTTTTCCGCAACCTTCGCCATATATGGCAGGAGGGAGATAGGGCGCAGGTTCTCAAGTTTATCAAAACTGACAATCGCTTTCTTTTGCAGCGGGAGAACAATCGCTTGCTTCCACGCAGCGGGAACAGTCTGTGTCTCGTAAGAGGTGTTTAACAGATGACGTATGTAAGGTTCGAGGACATCCAGGCTTCCCATTAGCCGTCTGGGTGTAGTGGGGTCCCTAGGTGAACCAGATCGTATAGATCCACAAATACGAATGAGCTCCTCAGTCGGGGGGGTGGTGAAACTAGACAGCCGTTGTTTCCCTAATACATGAGTTGTTTCCAGAGGCTTAGAAATCTGGACAGTCTGCTGTGGAAAGGAGGCATAAATTGTTGCTACCTTTTTAGCAAAAAACTCTGCTATAGGGTCGCAGCCCTCTACTGTGCAAAGCTCCTCCGGCACTGCTGCAGGTTTCCCTACAGATAGCGTTTTATAGATTAGGAACAATTCTTTGGTAGAATTTTCGGCTTCCAAAATCCTGGCGCCAAAATATAAGGTTTTGGCTTTCCTAATCAATCGATGGTAAATACGCCGTTTAGCTGTGTACTCTATTTTCGCATGTGCCGTAAGAACTTTCCTCCATTGTTCCGCATGTTTGCACACCACTTTAGCTGCCCGCACCTCCTTATCATACCATGGTGCCGTGCTCTGCACCCGGCCACCTCCCCTTGTTATGCCAAGTGGAGCCACCTGGTCCAGAGCCTCCGTGATGAGCTGATCAAAATTAGTATTTATGGCTTCCACTCCCACTCCCCCTGGATGACCTTTATCCTTGAGGGCCCAATTAAATTTAGTTTGGGAAAAATTCGACCATCGTCGACTGCGGTGTCTAGAGGCCGACGGTATCACCGGCCGAGCTCCCTGAATGTAAATCAGGAAGGGAACCAGGTGGTGATCTGTCTAGGGAATGGGGATGGGATCGGAGACTTCTATCTGTTCCCAATTAGCAAAAATCGGGTCCAGTGTGTGGCCTAGTTGGTGAGTGGGCTTAAGAACTTTCTGCTCAAGATGCAGTACTTTCATATTTAGCTGAAAGTCCCTAGCTACTCTGTCAGTGGGATCATCAAGGTGAAGATTGAGATCACCCAATACCAGATATTTATCAACTCGCACTGCTGCCTCAGTAATTCCCTCAAATAAACTCTCACTGAATCTTGCAGCAGTGCCAGGAGGCCTATAAATCAGAAGGCCCTTCAGAGTGCAACTGCCATTGACAGAGATGGAAAATGCTCCAACCTCACCACCCACGATCTTGGCCTGTTCTAATTGGCAATGAAGGCCCTGTCTGGTTATGATAGCTATCCCGCCACCTCTTCCCATCTCCCGGTCTAACCTCACAAGAGAATACCCCTCCGGGATAGCGTCGAGAACCTCAGGCATGGAATGTTGGTCGAGCCACGTTTCCGTGATAAAGACCAGATCCCATTGTTTATTACTAAGGAGATCATGCATGTCAAGGCAATGCCTACGCAAAGAGCGGACGTTAAGTAGACCGCAGACCAGTGCATGATGGCCCTTTGGTGTCGCGACACCCTGATAGAAAGCGAAATCACAGTAGTTACATCCTAGAATATCTTCCGCCTTCATTTTATGCAGGCATGGCCCGGGTTGTGTGCCCCGGAGGGCCAGTAGGTCTTCACGACTCCAGGCCAAGTGCCTCGATGGAGAGACAGGGGGTATGGCCCTGGCCCGCGCCCGGCCGCGGACGGGCGCAGACGGGCTTAACTTAGGCGCAACTTCGGCGCGCCTTCGTCGCGCCCGCTGCGCTCGTCCGCTGCGCTGCCTGGGGCACATCCGCCTTATATCCCCCCCAGCGTCCCAACAACTAGAGCGCTGCAGGTGGAATCCAGGAAGTAGCTGGCTCGGACCCTCCACGCCCTCTGCTCAAACGGTGCTAGCCACCGGCGTCAGAACGAGGCGGGAGGGAGGGGCGAGTCCAGTACTTTGTAATTGGATGCTGTAGCTGCCTGTCAGCTTCCCGAGTGCCTCAGCAGAACGGAGTCCTAAATGCGGCCAGTCCTCCGGTAAATACAGCAATAGCGCAAATATGAGCAGCGCGAGTACAGCGACCCGCTCTCTTTCACACCAGTGCCCAAATGAATTAAAAGAATTCTTTTTTTTAAATTAGCTCAGCGCTGTAACAGCATACCAGTAGTAGTCACTAATACGCCGGTAGCGCGATTAAAAACATGAGAAACAATATTCAGAAAAACGCTCTGGAGTGCCATCGAGAAAAAGAAGAAGAACCCCGTGATTGAGGAGAGATACCCCTTGTTGTAAATGTGAAGAAACCATATAGAAATAGTGTGTCTACTCAATATCTGAAAGGTGCAAAATCAAGTGGTCGTGTGAAATGTCATGCGGGTGAAAAGTATCCAGAGTGAAATGCTACCGGTGTTATAAATAAAGACCGTCACCAAGATGAAGGTCTATTAAAATGACTGCATGCTCAAAAAAAGGGGTTTTCGTACTATCACTGAAAAACGCCCTGATGACGTCACCGAGACCGATAATCCAGCGCTGATACTGGTGCCAATCCCGTATCCTGAAAATACACGGGCGGGAATTGTTTAAAACTAATGTGTGGGATTTGTTGCGAAATTAAACCGGCTGTGGATGATAAAATGAAGCTTACCGCCTGTAATGACAAGAAGTGCCAAATCCGCTATTCTCGACTCGTGAAAAATCTATCTACAATGGAAATGTAAGCATACTATGAGTATATTAAACCTGAGTACCAAAAAACTAGTAAGGTTTTTCATGTCGGATTTGATAAATACACCGACCTGTAGCCGCCAACGCCGACACCCTGTGTGAATCCAAAGATGCGAGTCCGCCCATCTGGTCACGTGGTGCGGAACTCGCCGGATGTAAAAAGACATGCTCAAACACTAAAAACGGACTACTGGGAACGTAAAAGGTTCACATAATCCTCCGTGCACCAGGTTACTAATGCAAAGGAAGTAAAAAAGTGCTCTACAGGCTGAGTTGTTTAAGTAGGTGTTACTGGAAAACCTCCTCGTTCGAACTATTAGTAATACGTAAAAATGAAGAGCGCTGTGTAAAAATTGCTGCAAAAAAAAAAAAATATGCAGAAAGAGTGTAATAAATAAATCAGAGAATAAAAATGAACCATGAAATAAAGCAAGGCTAGAACATAAGTGAATCTCAAGGCCCCTACTGAAAATAGAGGTGCACGTGCCAACTATTCAATCAAAAAGAAATATACCCAAAAGAACAACACGTGTAGGTGCAGGGATATACAATTAATGTGTTTAAAGATGTGTGAGGTGAATCTCAGTGTACTCCCTTACAATCTAATAAACATTCATGTGTTACTAAAGAAAACATAATAATTCATAATGGTCATTTAAACCTCCCGGGATCACAGTTCCTAAAGACTTTATCCAATGAGTTTCCCTCCTAGCTAGGAGGGTATTCAAATCCATTCCTGGAGTATGTACAATACGTTCTAAAACTGTGTACCTGAGTTGGGGAATAGTGTGTTTGGCTTCTACCCAATATTTGGCTAATGAGGAGTTTGTGTTACGATTCCTAATGCGACTCTTATGCTCCACTATTCGTGTCTTTATCTTCCTGCTGGTACGTCCCACATAAACCAGCCCACATGGGCATTTAATCGCATATATCACTCCTTCCGTGTTGCAATCTGCATTGTGTCTTAATTTTATACTTGCACCCGTGTGTGGATGCCAGAATTGATCACCAGTGATGACATTACCACATTGTCCACAGTTGTAACATTTTAACATTCCTTTTTCTTTTTGTCTTACATTGTTTTTGGGGGATTTCAAAAATTCCCTTAAATATTTGGTCCTAGTGTGTGCAAATAGTGGACAACCATGAAACACTGTTGCAAAATCTGGTTCGTTCTCAATGAGTTCCCAACGGTTCCTGATTATAGTCTTAATCTGTGTGGTTTGAGTTGAATTTTTGATGACAAATACTTCTCTTTTCATTGGAATCTTAGCTTTAGGTGTCAATAGTTCTTCACGAGATTTACCTGATAAGGTATGAACAGATTCTCTAAGTATTTGATCTGGATAACATCGCTCCTTATATTACTGAGTTTGTTTTTGGATGTCTTCCTTACATTGATTTTCATCTGATGTAATCCTCTTAATTCGCATCATCTGTGAAAGATATCTTTACAATTGAATACGGGTGTGCAGATCCACTCTCAACAAATAATTTTCATCCGATACCCAGGGCAGATGAACTCATAGACAAGTTGGCTTCTGCAACTTTCTTGAGTACATTTGACCTAACAGCTGGTTATTGGCAGATCAGGTTAGCTGAGGATGCCAAGGCCAAGACAGAATTTTCTACCCCAGGAGGTCATTACCAATTTGTGGTGATGCCCTTTGGTTTGAAAAATGCACCTGCCACTTTTCAAAGGTTGGTGAACCAAGTTCTCACTGGGTTGGATGACTTTTGTGCAGCGTATCTAGATGATATTGCTGTCTTTAGCTCCACCTGGGAGGATCACCTGATCCACCTGAGGAAAGTTTTGGAGGCCCTGCAAAAGGCAGGCCTAACTATCAAGGCCACCAAGTGCCAGATAGGGCAGAGTCAGGTTGTGTACCTGGGCCACCTTGTAGGTGGAGGCCAGGTTCAACCATTGGAGAGTAAGATACAGTCATAAAGGACTGGGCTCCTCCAACCACCCAGACTCAGGTCAGACCTTTCTTGGGCCTGACTGGTTACTATAGGAAGTTTGTCAAGAATTATGGGTCCATTGTGACACCACTTAATGACCTGACAAGCAAGAAAATGCCAAAGAAAGTTCAGTGGACAGCAAGCTGTCAGAAGGCATTTGATGACCTAAAGCAGGCCATGTGCACAGCACCTATCCTAAAGAGTCCAGACTTCTCCAAACCATTCATTGTCCAAACAGATGCTTCTGAGTTGGGTGTGGGAGCTGTTCTATCTCAACTGAATATTGATGGTCATGACCAGCCCATTGCTTTTATAAGCAGAAGGCTGACCACTAGAGAGAAACGTTGGTCAGCTATTGAGAGGCCTTTGCTGTGGTTTGGGCCCTGAAGAAGCTGAGGCCATACTTGTTTGGTACTCACTTCAAGATTCAGACCGACCATAAGCCCCTCCTATGGCTAAATCAGATGAAGGGTGAGAACTCCAAACTTCTTAGGTGGTCCATTTCCCTACAGGGGATGGACTTTACAGTGGAGAACAGACCAGGGACTGACCATGGCAATGCAGATGGTCTCTCCAGGTATTTCCACTTAGAACAGGAAGACTCACCTGGTCAAGGTTAGTTTATTGTCCCAAAGTTTGGGGGGGGGGGTCATGTAGGAGAGTAGGGTCTGCAATCCTATGATCACCCAGATTTTTGCTTTTTGCTTCAATGGTTTACGACTTTCCCTGGCTGTGGGCCTGCTAATCAGACCCACAGCCTGCTGTTCTCTCACTAAACTGACATCCATGTACCTTAGGTGCATTTACCAATTGGTACTGGGCCACCTTATCAGTCCCTGTACCCAGGGCATAGGTGTACCCAGGGCCTACCAGGGGCTGAAGCATGTATTATGCCACCCCTGGCTGGCCATCTAAACAGACACAACTGGCTGCACGACAGCTGGGGCAAGGTGGTGTAATCACCCTTTGCTGTAGATATAGTATACCTATATCTAACCCTAAAATGGACACATATATTCCTATCAGTCACTCCTATGGCAGGCCTTATAAATCCTGAAGGCAGAGTGCTTGGAATTATGTGAGATGGTGCTCTGGCATGAGCTGAGCCCGTTTGCAGCTTGCGGAACCAAGTCCTAATAGCTGTTCCATAATAACGCTATACCATATACTCTTAAGTGCATTATAATCCTCGCGGTTAAATGCCAACTTTGGTATAACATTATCAAAACATGTCGAGTAAGGTGTCATACGAATTGGAATACTACCCCCTCGCCAATTCTGGCGACGGGGGTAGCATTCCACCCTTCTAGAGGGACACGACATGTATGTAACTGTGAACCCCGGTTAAAGTTAACTCGAGCCTTGGCATCACAAAATGGATGCCACCACCACAGACACAAGTCTGACCTCCTGCTGCTGGGAGTCCTTCCAGCGAGGGAGTCTTGGACAAAGGGTTTCCTGCCTTGGCAGGTGCTAGCACCACCCCAGACAGGATTTTGTGTATTGGGTAGGACAGGCCTGAAAGGAATGAGACATGCCCGGGGCACAAAAGGTGTCCTGTGCATACACCGGTTCACACCAGTTGCTGGGGCATCCCTGCCCCAGCTCTGGCGGGAAACCGGACAAAGGATAGGGGGTGTAGCCACCCCCCTTCCTGGTCCCACCCAGGGGAGGGACCTAGTCAGTAGTGCAGCCCCCTTTAGGAGAATAAAGGTAGGAGCTGGTCCCATTCCAAATTAGATTATCCTGAACAACTTACAAGAAGAAACTCTGGCCTTCGACAGTCTGCTCCACAGAAGACTGAAGAATCTCCCTTGTGGGCAAGGAGTGTCCACCCTGCAACTGCAGGCACCATCAAGCGTCCAGCGGCTTCACTTTGTCGTCTTCCTTCAAGGATCCAGACTTCAGAGCCCTACGAGACCCGGATTCCCAGACCTCTCTGACCTCAACCTACGTCTGCAGCACAGCTGAGATCCGTGGGTGCGACGAGACACGTGGGACCGGCCATCTTGAAAGAACCTGCACTTCGCTTTCAGCACGACTCCCGAGGTAAACTCGACCGAGTGCTTTGGGGACTGAGAAGCCCCAACCCCGAGCAGCTCCTGCACCGAAGACCAGCCCTCCAGCATCCACGAGATCTACGTGGGGCCCTTCTGCTTGTTTTCTGCTTGATGCGTTGTCTGGTCACTTGCCGGCTGGCTAGTGACCTCCTAGACGATGAAGTTTGAACTCTTCACTGCTGGTCTGGTTGCTCCAGACTGGCCCTTGCTCCCTTCCAAAAGAGGAGCACCCCGGACCCTCCTGGTCCACTCCAGACGCCGTTTCCACTCACCGCGTGGGTTGCCTTTGCCAAGGCCTGTTGACTCCGATTCCGGATCCAACACCACCGACAGCGAAAGCCTGCGTGGGACAGCTCGTGCCTCCATCCTGGTCGTCGAAGACACCTCCTGGTCCACGTGGCTGCAGAGACAAGCGTCCACTCTTCACCTGATCGCGACGACGACATCTGGTTCCTTCCTGGTCCACTCCAGTCACTGGCTAGTGACTGTGAACATTGTCCCCTCTGCTTTAAGGTCCTCTTCTTCACCGATCCACCCTTGGATCGCACCGGACATCTTCCTCCTGGTCGCCTGCAGCATCTTTTCTTCCAGGCTCTATAGACTTCAACGCGAGAACCCGACACACTTTGACACCTATGCACCCGCAGCCCGTGGGTGAGGTAACGAGAGCATTTCGGTGCTCAAGGGTAGTTTAACTGTCCTAGTGTCCAGTTCCACAGTCGTTGTTGTCCTAACTAGTCAGGATTGTCTGTACTCACCTTTAACTTGAACTGTACTGTCCATAGACGTTGTTACGCATCTCGCGTGTGAGTTCACACTCTGCACTCGCGTCCCGTGGGCCTCCTATTACTTACCTAGTGTTAGTGTAGCGTGGTCCCATCGATCCTACAGCTTCTGGACAGCTCTATTCTTCCTATCGACTTTCACATTCCACTTACTTAGTATATGGTTTGCCGTGCCCCTAGGGCACCATTGTAATCTTGTGCAACTTATCGTATTTTTCCTAAGAGATTGTCATGTGCTTAGCCCTCGGACCTCATAAAGAGTTCAGAGGTGTTTGTTATTAATAAATATATTGTTTATTTTCATAACAACCTGTGTGGTGTCCTTTCATCTGGTATTCAAGGGGTTATATTGTGGTAAAACAGCTGGCTTCACATGCCAAAAGAGTTTAGACTAAGACTGCTTTGTCCATGCTACCATTAGGATAGCTGGTCTATAAGGTTGACTTACAACCAATCACCATAAGGGTTGTTTGGACTGATACAAGGTGATCACTAGAACTAGTGAGCATCATAGATCAGGCCAACTTCTCACACCCCCCACCCTGTCAAACTCTATAGATGGCTCTTAGACTATGCATGTTTTCTTGTTTCAGGGACTTTCTTTCTTTATTCTTCAAACAAAGGGGTTCAGAAAGAGGGAACTGGCGGAGGGTGTGGCCACATGTCTGTCAATGTTGCAGGGATGCTTGTGATTGGGAGGATGCTGCCATATTCCATTAAATCACTGATCTAGAGGTCTGGTATGTTCTCACCCGTTGGATCTGCAGGACTCTATCTGTCCTTCTCAGCGTTCTTACTTGATGGGCAAAAGGACAAACCTTCCTCAGTGGCTGAAGAGTTACACCCCCCTAAGTGGGCAAAGGTGGCACAAGCTCTGGCAAAGGGCCACAGCGTCTTCGGTGTCATGGCACCTGCTCTGACACTGCCTTAGGGGTGAAGTGAGCACCCCCTTCTCAACACCAGAAGAAACACTCCGGTCACCTGTTTCTGGGGAATCCGTCTCCTCTTCCTCCTGGCTCACGCCAACACAAGGTTCTCCGTCACAGCCTTCTTCTTCCAAGCTGAAAAAAACAAAACGATCATTATTTACTTATGCCTGTTACCATTCTCCCGTGGTTTCCTTTATTTATTCAAAATAACCAAAGTGGAAAGGTTTGCCAGTATGGGGAGGCTACATTTAACCCCCTGGTACATTCCAGGTGCGGACAGATCAACACTCAAACAGGGGTTTGCAGGGATGGATCTTGGTAACTGAGAGTTGAAGCAAACACAAGAACAAGCGAAGAACCTCTAGTCCCAACCATGCTGAAGGGATATCTGCGTCGAAGTCTTAAGCAGTGAAGAGTCTCAACCTTACCAATGTTTCTTAGAGACGCCGATTTGTTGAAATAAACACAATAGCTTGATAGTCTTTCCACCTCTGCATTATAAAGGCGCATCTGTTTTCCCTCTCTGGGTCCTCGTTAAAAAATGAGGCCAGAAATGCCAACTCTTTGCGCCGGGAGCAAGAAAAAAGCCCATGAACCCACTGCGTGCGGGGGTCACCTGCCCCACTCAAGGCACACACGCTTAAGAGGGGCTCCAAGACAGGCAACTGGTCAGCCATGAGGAAAACTCACGGTTCCGTGGGTTCAACCTTCCAACTAGCAAAATAAAAACGGAACAATATCCCATGATCGAGCAAAAGAAAAAAAAGAAAAGAAGAATTCTAAACTCCCAGGGAATACAAGCTTATAGGAGGCCCCCACCCACATCCATCACAAGCGCAGCCCACCTGCACCACAGGCACAACCTCCCTCTGGCTTATACACCTGCTCGGACTTCTCTCCCCCCTAATTTTGCACCCCTCTGGATCATCACTCCACTAGATATCTCCTCATTCCTTTGATAACCCTAAATCGTTGACCTCTCTCTTGTTAATTCTGTTCTGCCCCTCTCCTTCCTCTATTTTACCCTGGCTTTTTTCAAGCACAATCTTCCACTCAGGCAGAGAAGTGAGGAAGACTGCCTGGCAGTAGTCCCAAGATGGGTCCCTGGACCTGACCTGACCTGGTCAGTGCCGGTCGCTCCACCCGCCGCGTGGCCCACCTGCGTGTGCCCAGTCCCCGTTTGCCGCCGCCCCTGCCAGTAACTGTTTTTGTTGGATTGTTATTGTATTGTGCCAGTACTCAGTTTCTCCCGCTGTTGTGCCCTGTTGTGCCCTGATTGTCACTGTTGTGCCCCTGACTGGTTTGTCCGCTCCATCGCAGTTTTTCTCCCGCTGTTGTGCCCCTGACTGTTTGCCTGCGCCCTGTTTTGTCACTGCTGTGCCCCTGATTGTATTTCTGTTCTCCCCGTCCTCCCGCTGATCCACCCCGCTCCCCGCCGTTGCTCCCCCGCGGCCCCACCCCCGTTCATTCAGCCTCACCTCGCATCGCTCCCCTCCCCACTCGCCACTCCGCTCCCGCCTCCCAGCTGCTCCTCCCTCGCTCTGCCCCCTCCACTCTCCATTTATGGCAGAGTCCACGCGTACGTGCAGCGGGCGCGCCGGTTGTGCGCCGAAGGCGCGCCAAAGGCAAGCCCGTCTGCGCCCATCCGCGCCTGGACTGCGCCCAGCGCCAGACCACCCTGGTCCCCACAGATGCCATCCCAACCGTCGGACGTACGACGCCGCCACCCTGAGAGGACTCAACACCGGACGCCTCCCCGGCTGCCATCAAGCCACCCCAGGACGCACCCACGGACCCTTCACCTGCCAATCCTGCAAGTTCGCCTGCATCCGGACCTGCAACCCACCCGCTCCCGCCAAGCCAAGCGCCAACCGCAACCACCTGAAGTGCATCCTGCTCAACACCCGCTCCGTCCACAGACACGCCGTGGAACTTTGGAACCTGCTCGACACCACATCCCCGGACGTCGCCTTCCTCACGGATACCTGGATGAACGCCTCCTCAGCACCCGACATCGCCATAGCCATCCCGGACGGATACAAGATCACCCGGAGGGACCGCTTCAACCAGACTGGAGGAGGCATCGCCATCGTCCACAAGAACACCATCTGCATCTCGACCAACTCCGAAGACACCCTCACAGCCGCCGAACATCTCCACTTCCAGATACACACCGACCCCAAGACCACACTCAGAGGCACCCTCATCTACAGACCCCCAGGACCCCGCACACAATTCAGCGAAGACATCGCAGACTTCATCAGCCCACACGCCCTCCCCTCCGCTGACTACATCCTCCTAGGGGACCTCAACTTCCACCTGGAGAACAAGAACGACAACACCACCACCACACTACTGGACAACCTCGCCAACCTCGGACTCAAGCAATTTGTGAACACCCACACCCACTACGCCGGACACACGCTCGACCCAATCTTCTCCTCGAGCAAGCACATCTCCTTCAGCCACTCCACCGGACTCCACTGGACAGACCACAGCTGCGTCCACTTCAGCTTCAGAAAGACCACGACTCACCACCACCCGCAACAGGTTCCCCGTAGGTGCTGGAACAAGATCACCACCGACCAGCTCACCACATCACTGAACCAGAACCCTCCCGCCAGATCAACGGACCCCAACCAAGCAAGCAGCCCTCAACCTCGCACAGTGGATCACCAACTGCGCCGACGACCTCGCACCACTGACAACCCATCCCAACAGGCCCGGAAGCAAGAAAGCCCCGTGGTTCAACGACGACCTCAAGAACTCCAAGTAGAACTGCCGCACCCTCGAGAAAGCCTGGCGAAAGAACCCGTCCACAAACAACATGACCGCCCTCAAGTACGCCACCCGCAAACACCACCAGCTGATCCACACCACCAAGAAGACAGCATTCAAGGAATGACTAGACAACAACGCACACAATGAAATGAAAAATTGCATTTGTATAGCGCGTAACTACCCTGAGGCCTCGCAGCGCAACAGCAAGGAGCTCTTCAGCATCGTCAAAGAGCTCTCCAACCCCAGCGCCGGGAACAACGACGTCACCCCCTCTCAAGACCTCTGCGACTTACTCGCCACGTTCTTCCACAGCAAGATCGCAGACATACACAACAGCTTCGACGAACAGACCACGCATCCCACCACAGAACCGACGCCTCCCACCACCACCCTCCACGACTGGACCCCAGTCAACACCGAAGACACCATCCACACGATGAACACCATCCACTCCGGATCACCAACCGACCCATGCCCTCTCCACGTCTTCAACAAGGCCGACTCCGTCATAGCACCCCAACTCAGGGACATCATCAACTGCTCCTTCTACACCGCCACCTTCCCGGAGAGCTGGAAACATGCCGAACTCAGCGCCCTCCTGAAGAAACCATCAGCAGACCCCACCGACCTCAAGAACTACCGCCCCATCTCGCTTCTCCCGTTTCCTGCCAAAGTCATCGAGAAGACCGTCAACAGACAGCAGGCCACCTTCCTCGAGACGAACGGATCCCTCGACCACTCACAGTCCGGCTTCAGGGCCAATCACAGCACCGAGACCGCCCTCATCGCAGCCACCGACGACATCCGAACCCTGCTTGACAATGGGGAAACAGCGGCCCTCATCCTCCTGGACCTCTCCGCAGCGTTCGATACTGTCTGCCACCGCACCCTAGTACAACGCCTCAGCAACGTCGGAATCCAAGAGAAGGCACTGGAGTGGATCATCTCGTACCTCGCCGGACGAACTCAGAGAGTCCGCCTCCCCCCGTTCAGATCTGAGGCCACCAAAGTCATCTGCGGCGTACCACAAGGATCATCACTCAGCCCCACCCTCTTCAACGTGTACATGAGCCCCCTCGCAGCCATCGCACGCCAACACAGCCTCAACATCATCTCCTACGCCGATGACACCCAGCTGATCCTCTCCCTCACCAATGACCCCGCCACCGCCAGAACCAACCTGCACGAAGGGATGAAAGAAGTAGCCGAGTGGATGAAGACCAGCCGCCTGAAACTGAACTCAGACAAGACGGAAGTCCTCATCCTTGGATCATCACCATCTGCCTGGGACGACTCCTGGTGGCCCACGCCCCTAGGCAGCGCACCCAAACCAACGGACCACGCACGCAACCTGGGCTTCATCCTGGACTCCTCCCTGTCAATGACCAGACAAGTCAACGTCTTCATGTTTCAACATCCTAGGCATGCACTGAAAGATCTTCCGATGGATCCCCACCGAAACCAGGAAGACGGTCACCCAGGCACTTGTCACCAGCCGACTGGACTACGGAAACACCCTCTACACCGGAACCACAGCAAGACTGCAGAAAAGACTCCAACGCATCCAGAACGCCTCCGCACGACTCATCCTGGACATCCCCTGCCACAGCCAAATCTCCGGACACCTGAAAGACCTGCACTGGCTCCCCGTCAGCAAAAGAATCACGTTCCGCCTCCTCACCCACGCACACAAAGCCCTCCACGACTGAGACCCCGGGTACCTCAACAACCGCCTGACCTTCTACACTCCCACCCGCCAACTACGATCGACCAGCCACGCCCTCGCCGTCGTTCCACGCATCCGAAGAGCCACCAGGGGAGGAAGATCCTTCTCCTACCTGGCAGCCAAGACCTGGAACTCCCTCCCCATCCACCTCAGTCTTACCCAAGACCACCTCTCCTTCAGGAAGCAACTCAAGACCTGGCCGTTCGAGCAGTAGCAGACCCCCCCCCCCCTCCAAGCGCCTTGAGACCCTCCGGGTGAGTAGCGCGCTATACACATTTCTTGATTGATTGATTGATTGATTGGACATGCCTTGTATCAGTACCGACTCAGCCTGTCCGCTGCACACGTCCAACACCACTGCCCTGAACCATCCTCTGCCTCCTGTGCTGGCACTGAAGTCCCACCCATGACTCACCCTCCTCATACACCACTGCCCTGAACCATCCTCTGCCTCCTGTGCTGGCACTGAAGCCCCACCCATGACTCACCCTCCTCATACACCACTGCCCTGAACCATCCTCTGCCTCCTGTGCTGGCACTGAAGCCACACCCATGACTCACCCTCCTCATACACCACTGCCCTGAACCATCCTCTGCCTCCTGTGCTGGCACTGAAGCCACACCCATGACTCACCCTCCTCATACACCACTGCCCTGAACCATCCTCTGCCTCCTGTGCTGGCACTGAAGCCCCACCCATGACTCACCCTCCTCATACACCACTGCCATGAACCATCCTCTGCCTCCTGTGCTGGTCCCGACGTCCCACCCATGACTCACCCTCCTCATACACCACTGCCCTGAACCATCCTCTGCCTCCTGTGCTGGTCCCGACGTCCCACCCATGACTCACCCTCCTCATACACCACTGTCCTGAACCATCCTCTGCCTCCTGTGCTGGCACTGAAGTCCCACCCATGACTCACCCTCCTCATACCCCACTGGCCTGAACCATCCTCTGCCTCCTGTGTTGGCACTGACGTCCCCCCCATGACTCACCCTCATACACCACTGCCCTGAACCATCCTCTGCCTCCTCTGCTGGCGCTGAAGTCCCACCCATGACTCACCCTCCTCATACAACACACAGAGTCCTGAACCATCCTCTGCCTCCTGTGGGGGCACTGAAGTCCCACCCATGATTCACCCTCCTCATACACCACTGCCCGGAACCATCCTCTGCCTCCTGTGCTGGCACTGACGTCCCACCTGTAGGAAGGTAGATCCCTGACTATGGTTGCCCCCAACTTTTTGCCTGGGGTTTTGCTGGTTTTCTGACTTAGTTGACCTGGGGCCCTGCTATTCAGGACCCCAGGCCTACTGCTCTCTCTGAAAAATGGATTCCATGTACCCTAGGTACATATCTAATTGGATACTGAGTCACCTTATCAGTCCCTGTACAGTGTACCTTAGGTACCCAGGGCATAGGTGTACCCAGGGCCTACCAGGGGCTGCAGCATGTATTATGCCACCCCTGGCTGGCCATCCAGATCTGACACAACTGGCTGCACGACAGCTGGGGCAAGGTGGTGTAATCACCCTTTGCTGTAGATATAGTATACCTATATCTAACCCTAAAATGGACACACAGATCTCCTATCAGTCACTCCTATGGCAGGCCTTAACAATCCTGAAGGCAGAGTGCTTGGTATCGTGTGAGATAGTGCTCTGGCATGAGCTGAGCCTGTCTGCGGCTTTTGGGATCTATCCCTTAGCCGTTTCCATGATATCGCATCCCATATATTCTTAAGTGCATTATAATCCTCGCGGTTATGTGCCAACTCTGGTATTGCTTTATCAAAACATGTCGAGTAAGGTGTCATACGAATTGGAATACTAACCCCTCGCCAATTCTGGCGACGGGGTTAGCATTCCACCCTTCTAGAGGGACACGACATGTATGTAACCTGTAACCCCGGTTAAAGTTAGACAGAGCCTTAGCTCCACAAAAAGGATGCTGCCACCGAGACACAAGTCTGCCCTCCTGCTGCTGGGAGTCCTCCTAGCCCAGGAGGCAAGGACAAAGGGTTTCCTGCCAGGGGCGGTGCCAGCACCGTCCCAGACAGGATTTTGTGTATTCTAGGTAGGCAGGGCTTTAGAGGAAGGTGACTGCAAGTGGCACCCCGGTGCTCACTGTGCATAGGCCGGCTGGAACCAGTTCCAGGGGCACTCCAGCCCCTGGCCTGGGGAAAGCCCGCCTAAGGAGAGGGGTGTAACCACCCCCCTCCTAGTCCCACCCATAGGGCAGGACTTAGTCGCGTGCCAGCCCCTTTTTGCAGGATAAAGGTAGGAACTGGCCCCCTTCCAAATCAGATCATCTTTGAATCCTGAAACTACTTTCCACGAAAGGAACTCAAGACTTCTTCCCAAGATTCTCCCTTGTGACTAAGGAGTAGTCACCCTGCAGCAGCAGGCACCAACCAAGCATCGCGGTTTGTTGCCAGTCTCTCCTTCGGATCAAGACTGCTCCAGCACGACGAGAACCGGCTTCCCTGGCACCTCTGACCTCAACCTACATCATCAGCCCAGCTGTGATCCGTGGGTGTGACGAGACCTCGAGGGACCGGCCATCTTCAGAACTGCACGACGCTTGTCCAGCACGACTCCCGAGTGACCCTCGACTGAGTGCTTTGGGGTAAGAGAAGCCCCGACCCTGAGCAGCTCCAGCACCGAAGTTCAGCCCCCCTGCATCCACGAGATCTGCGTGGGGCCCTTCTGCTCTTTGCTGCCAACCGCGTTGTCCAGGTCGCTTGCCCGTTGGCTAGTGGCCCCCTCACGACGCTCTACGACGACAACCACTGCTGGTCTGGTTGCTCCAGACTAGCCCTTGCTCCCCTCCAAAAGAGGAGCACCCTGGACCCTCCTGGTCCACTCAAGACGCCATTTTAGGTCCACCGCGTGGGCCTTGCATTTGCCAAGACTTGTTGCCCAATCCTGGGTCCAGCGGCGTCGACAGCAAGAACCTTCGTGGGACAGCTCGCACCTCCATCCTGGTCGCCGACAACGCCTCCTGGTCCGAGAGACTGCAGAGCCCAGCAGCGCCCACTCACCTGGCTGAGGTGCCATCCTGGTGCCCACTCAAATCACTGGCTAGTGATTCAGAACTTGGTCCCCTCTGCTTACAGGTTTCTTCTTCCCTGATCCAGGCTTGGATCACTCCGTACTTTCTTCACTGGCCGCCTGCCAGCAACTCTTTCTTCAGGCTCCTGGATCTTCAATAACGGTTTCCGACGCAACTTCAACCCTATGCAGCCGCAGCCCCTGGGCTAGGTAACCCGAGTACTCCGGTGCTCCAGCGTAGTCCAACACCCTAAGTGTTCGGATCCACTCTTGTTTTCGACCCACCTAGTCGGGTTCGCCCGAGAACAGTAACTTTGCAACTGCTAGCCTCCATAGACTTTTTCCCGCCTTACGCGTGAGAGTTCCCACACTGCACACGACGTCCACAGGCCTCCTGCATCTAATCCCAGTGTTTAGAATTGTAGGCCTAGCGATTCCTGAGTCTAGAAAAGTATTACTTACCTGCTAGCAAGTTCGCATTCCACTTACTGTGTATATGGTTTTTCGTGCCCCTAGGGCATTTGTGTAAATTGTGCGACTTAAAGTATTTTCTTAAGAGTTTTGTTATGTGCTTAGCTCCCTGACTCAAAGAGTTCAGGGTAGTCTTGTTATAAATAAATAACTGTTTATTTTCATAACAACTTGTGTGGTGTCCTTTCACTGGGTGTTCAAGGGGTAATGTGATGGTAAAACAGCTGGCTTAACACGCCCTCTAGAGTCTTAGCCTTAGACTGCTCGTATCCATGCTACTAGGATAGCTGGTCTATAAGGTTGACTTACAACCAATCATCAATAAGGGTTGTTTGGACTGATACAAAGTGCTCACTAGAATAGTGAACATTATATATCAGGCAACTTCTCACACCACCCATGACTCACCCTCCTCATACACCACTGCCCTGAACCATCCTCTGCCTCCTGTGCTGGCACTGAAGCCTCACCCTCCTCATACACCACTGCCCTGAACCATCCTCTGCCTCCTGTGCTGGCACTGAAGATCCACCCATGACTCACCCTCCTCATACACCACTGGCCTGAACCCTCCTGTGCTGGCACTGAAGCCCCACCCATGACTCACCCTCCCCATACACCACTGCCCTGAACCATCCTCTGCCTCCTGTTCTGGCACTGAAGCCCCACCCATGACTCACCCTCCTCATACACCACTGCCCTGAACCATCATCATCTGCCTCCTATTGTCCAGGCCTCCCCTGTCGGAGTTTCGTCCAGCAGCAGGAGGCCAGACTTGTGTCTGTGGCAGCAGCATCCATTTTGTGATGCTGAGGCTCTGGTTAACTTTAACCTGGATTAGTAGGAACAACATGTCTTCTCACTCTAGAAGGGTGGAATGCTACCCCCGTCGCCAGAACTGGCGAGGGGTTAGTATTCCAAAGCGTATGACACCTTACACGACATGTTTTGATAAAGCCAAACCAAAGTTAACATTAACTGCGAGGATTATAATGCACTTAAGAGTATATGGTATGGCTATATCATAGAACAGCTATAAGGAAATGGTTCCGAAAGCTGCAGAGGGGCTCAGCTCATGCTAGAGCACCATCTCACATAAAACCAAGCACTCTGCCTTCAGGATTGTTAAGGCCTGCCACAGGAGTGACTTATAGGTGCATATGTGTCTATATATAATGGTAGGTATAGGAATACTACACCTACGCAAGGGGTGATTAAACGACCTTGCCCCAGCTGAGTGATCAGCCAGTTGTGTCAGTTTGGATGGCCAGCCAGGGGTGGCATAATACATGCTGCAGCCCCTGGTAGGCCCTGGGTGCACCTATGCCCTGGGTACCTATGATACACTGTACAGGGACTCATAAGAGTGACCCAATTCCCAATTAGGTATGTACCTAAGGTACATGGAGTCCATTTTACAGAGAGAGCAGATAGTTGGCCTGGGATCCTGCTAATCAGGGCCCGGGCTAAGTCGAAAACCAGCTAAACACAAGGCAAAAAATCTGGGGTAACCATAGTCAGGTATCCACCTTCCTACACGTGCGCTCTACAAATACACATGCTATGCTATGTCCTCCAATCTAGCTACCCCTTCTGGAAGATTTCTTGTTGCATCAGGAGAGCCGGGTCCTGCACCTGGGCCTGCGCAACCTGCACCTCCATGCTTGGAGATTGTACGGCAACAGTTGAGTGCTTTCAACATTCCTCCAGAAGTAGTGAATGTCCTCTTGGAAGCCAGACGTCCATCATCCAAATCTATATATACCTGCCATTGGTATAACTTTGTGACCTAGTGTGCTTCTAAACAGTTCAACCCACCCCATACCGAGCAGTCTGAAGTTTTGTTGTTTAGTTGCTGGACCAGCCTTAGTTGTTCAAATCAGTGGTGATGTATTTCCTCAAGGGGTTACAATATGGTTTTCCTCCTCCTTCTTACGGTACGCCTCAAAGGGACTAAAATGTAGTCCTCACATTCCACGTGTTTGCCTTTTCAGTCCCTCAACAGTTGTCCTCTCAGGCTCCTTACCTTCAAGTCAGTCTTTGTTGTTGCCATAATATAACAAGGGACGGGTCAGCGAGCTACAGGCCCTTTCTGTTGACCTGCCTTAACCAGACAAGCTAATCCTCCAGACACGTGCCTCCTTCCTTCCGAAGATGATGAGGATTCCATTTCATGTTGCTCAGACCCTTACCCTTCTGGTGTTCTTTGCTTCACCTCATCCCTCTAAGATGGAGGAATCGCTTCACAGGTTGGATCCAAAAAGAGCTCTCCGCTTCTAGAATGATCATACCAGTGACCACTGGGTGGAGGATCAGCTCCTTATTGAGTTCATAAGGGAGAAGAAACGCAACGCTGTGCAGAAAAAGGACCATCTTCCACTGGATTCTGCTCTGGATTGAGATCTGCTGCTCCAGATGGCTAGCAGGTTCATTCTACCAGAGCCAAGGCTGCTACCACTGTGCTGGCCCATAGGCTGCCTGTTCTAGACATGTGTCCAGCTGCTACAAGGGTGTCACTCCATATGTTCAAGAGGCACTATTGCCTGAACCGTCAGGTCCCTGAGATAGGCATTTGCCCACTCCGTCCTCCGGGATGTTAAGGTTTGAGCTACTTCCGAAACCCACCACATAGGAGGTATTGCTTGGGCATCTATTCAAAATGTGAAGCATCTGCGGTGAGAAGTCTCTAGCAGAAGAATAAGTTACTTATCTTCGGTAACACTCTTTCTCTCTAACTGCAGATTCCTCATAGACCCTCCCTCCCCCGGTTCCATGAACTGGTCTCCCCACATTAAAAGATCTCAATCTAGGGATCTGCATATTGGTCTTTACTAAGGAGTCTGGTCTTCTTCTCATATAAGTGTCAAGAAAGGAACTGATGTCAGTGCGCATGGGTGGCTTCGATATATGCCCGCACACATCACATCTAGCGAGGAACGACAAGGAGGCAGAGCCACGGGGCTGTCTACTAGCATGCAGTGGTACTGCTGAAGATTTTCCACATCCAATGAAACGTCTGGGAAAATATCCAAAAGGTGAGGAATCCGCAGTTAGAAATCAGAATGGTTGGTACATTGGGTGCCTGACCTAGGGCCTAAAATCCACACAGATTCAAAATGAGAAAACAGGTCGGTTTTGTGTGGAAACATTTGATGTGTCCATGTTGCATTAAAGCCCTTTCATGCTGGGGGCACTAGGCCCACCCACACACGTGAGGTGCCATTTTTATCAGGACACATGTGGTAATGCTGGATGGTAGGAAATTAGTGGCTCTCCGCGGATTCAGTACCTCTCTGAAAATTTGAGAAAAAAGCAAGTTTTTAGTCAAAGTTTGAGGTTTGCAAAGGGTTTTAGGTAAACAAAACCTTGTGAGAACCACACAGGTCACACTACCCTGTATGACCAGCTTTCAGAAATGCCTGGATACGGTAGGCTTCCCTGGGTGGTGGCTAAGCTAGTGCCCAAAATCTGCAGCTACCCACATTGTAAAGAAACTTTGATTTTCCTGGGTGAAATGTGATGTCTCCAAGTCATGTTTTGAGATGTTTTTTGTTGCAGGCCATTAGCCAAGCTACACAGCTGAGGTACAGTTTTTATCGGGACAAAAGTGGGAACATAGAATAGTAGTACACTTGTTATTAAGTTTTGGATTGCTCTGCATTTCTGGATTCCAAATATAAGCTATTGTGTATAAAAAGGAAAATGCTACTTACCAGTATGCATCTGTTCTTGGCATGTAGCGCTGCAGCTTTACACACTATGCATAGATCGCCATCTGGTGTTGGGACGAGGATGTTTGCAGTTTGTTATTGTCTTGGAAAAGTATTTGGAAGTCACGAGATAAGTGACTCCCCCTTTGGACTACAGTGCGCATGGGCATCGACTCCATCTTCAGATTGTTTTTTCGCCAAGAAGGGAAATGATGGAGTTTTGTGAGAACAGAAAGATATCCATGTATGTTGTATCTAAATAAGATAATACTGGAACAGATACAAGTCCCGGGGAGGCGGGAGGGCGTGTACGACTCTGCAGCTCTACATGCCAAGAACAGATGCAAACTGGTAAGTAGCATTTTCCGTTCGAGGCATATGAGCTGCAGATCACACACTATACACAGATTGCATAGCAGTACCGTACCTTTAGCAGCGACCACCAGTATCTGTTGCAGTAGTGTTTTGAGTACAGCCTGGCCCACACTAGCTTGTTGTTTTGCTAAACTGACTGGAATGAGCTTTAGGGGGAATAGAAAGTGTACGTTTTGCTTTGTGATAGCAAATTTGTACACATTTGACAGTCCACCTTGCGATTCCAGACTTTGATATGGGATTGTCTTTATGTGGTTGTGAAAAGGAAACAAACAGCATTTTTGTTTTGTGAAAAGGTTTTGTTCTGTCAATGAAGTAAAGAAGTGCTCTTATTACATCTAATTTACGAAGAGCTCTTTCTGCTACTGTTTGTGGTTGCGAGAAGAAGACTGGAAACTCTACAGATTGGTTGAGATGGAAGGGAGTAATAACCTTAGGAAGGCATTTAGGGTTTGTTCTGAGAACCACTTTGTTATGATGGAGTTGTAAAAATGGTTCTTGAATAGTGAGTGCCTGTAGCTCACTGACTCTCCTGAGAGATGTGATAGCTACAAGGAAAGCAACTTTCCATGTAAGAAATTGTAGCTCACAATTATGCAGAGGTTCAAATGGAGGACCCATTAACCAGGTGAGGACGATGTTTAGATTCCACACTGGAGAGGGTGGTACCCTGGGAGGAATTAGTCTTTTGAGGCTTCCATAAATGCTTTAATGGCAGGTACCTTGAACAGTGATAAATGTTGTCTATTTTGCAGGTAAGCTGCTATGGCAGCGAGATGTAATCTAATAGATGTGTATGCCAGATTACACTTTTGAAGATGCAGGAGGTAACATATGATGTTTTGAATAGATGCATTTGGAGGATTCATTGCGTTATTGGTACAGTATATCACAAATCTTTTCCACTTGGCTGCATAGCAGGCTCTAGTGGTGGGGCGCCTAGCTTCTTTAATGACGTTCATACAATCAGGTGGAAGATTTAGGTACCCAAGCTCTAGGATCTCAGGAGCCAGATCGCTAGGTTGAGCTGTGCTGGATCTGAGTGTGTGATATCTCCATGGTTCTGTGTCAACAGTTGGGAGGAGAGATGTAGTTTTTGGTGGGGAACTACCGATAGTTCCAGCAAGGTTGTGTACCAGGGCTGTCTGGCCTATGTTGGAGTGTTAGTGACTGTAGTTGCAGCTTGCGTATCACTAATGGAATAAGTCGGAGAGGAGGAAAAGCATAGGCAAATATGCCTGACCACTTCATCCATATCGCATTGCCTTTGGTCAACGGGTGTGGATATCTGGCGGCGAAGCTTGGGCATTTTGTATTTAAATGTGTGGCGAAGAGATCTGTGTGGATGAGTGTGGATGGATGAGGCCCTCAATTTTCAGGCCCACACTAAGAAGGTGGCGGTGACTTGTGTGGGCCTGTTGAGGTCTCCATCCCATCCTGAAGTTCTTTAATGCGCTAGTTCGGCAGCTTATTGCCCAGGCTACGATATTATCGCGCCTGGACAATGCGAGTGTGCTGCTTCTGGGCGCTAAGAAAGCCGAGGTTTTGCGACTCCAACGAGTCCAAAACTCGGCAGCCAGGGCACTGGTAGGACTTCCTTGTAGATGCTCTGCCAGAGCTACCATTAGAGGTCTACACTGGCTCCCGATTGGCGCACGGATCCAGTTTAAAGCACTTTGTGTGGCGTTTAAAATCTTGAAATGCAATAGCCCTGTGCTGCTGCGGCCTCTCTTAACCCCATACACTCCCCAACGCAGTCTGCGATCACTGGGACAACATCTGGCGATTGTACCCAGGACAAAACTCTGTCGTGCCGGAGGCCGCTCCTTTCGGCTCCTAGCAGCAAAATTGTGGATTTCCTTGCCACCCTCTATCCGCGGCATTGAGGACACACTTATTTTTCGCAAAGCTATTAAGGCCTTCCTTTTTCCACTGTCCTAGGGTTTGTGATTTCTGTGGTTAGCTCTATGTGTAATCTGTAGAACAAGCCCACTAGCACCGGGACGCCTCTTTGCTGGGGTAGCTGTGCGCTTAACAAAATGTTAACATAACATAACATCTATCGCTGGATGCCCCCACATTTGGATGAAGTTCCCACTCATGGATTTGTTGTGTCTGACGACTTAACAGATCTGCCATCTGATTCTGTATTCCTGGAAGATGTTGGGCTAAGAGAGATATGTTTTGAGGAATTGCCCATCTCCATATGCTCTGAGCTAGTTGAGAGAGCTGCAGAGAATGCGTCCCCCCTTGTTTTTAGGTTTTGCCTGGCGAAAACGATGCGAAAGCATCGTTTCGCTAGGCGAAAACCTAATGAGTATAGTATGGGTCTGGGAATCCGCCCCCGTCTTTCATTGGCTAGCTCCATAAATGGAGGCTAGCCATTGAAAGACGGCTCTGTCCGTCAATCCCGGACCAGATTCGGGGGCGTTCCCGAGAATTTTTGGCTTTTGGCGACGTCAGCCGAAAGCCTGTCCTCGGGAACGCCCCCGAATCTGGTCCCGCATTGCAGGCACCCGCCTTCCTGCTCGGGGTTGTGGGCAGATGTGTACATTTGGCCTCCGTGCATGGTGTGAGGTGTATTTCCTCTCTGCATGGAGTGAGATGTGTATTTCGTGTGGTGTGGGTGTTGTTTCGAGCGTCTTGGATGTGGCTTAAAAAAACTCCGTGTTATGGATACATCCCGCTCTCCCGTTTGAGAACGGACGGTTCTTTTATTTTTCGACAACCACATGGGCTATGCGTTTATTAGAAAATGCCTCTAACTCTTGTGGTGGAATGTAAATATCTATTTTCTCACTTTTTATATGAGAACAGCGAGCATACCTGGGTCTGTAAAAAGCACTCGGCCTGCGAATGTCATGGGTGATTGCAGCAGAATCGTGTGCAATGAATGAACTGTACACGTGTGCACCTACCTACCGGTGTCATCTTCATATCCAGAGCTGAAGTGTTTCAAACGTAGAGTAAAACTATGATCAGCGCGCGTTAGGCTGGAGCACGGACAGATGAAAGGTCCAGGCTTGTGAATCATGAATGGACTGCGGGTGGTTCAAAAATGTAGATGCCTCGCAGCTAAGCAGAGAGCATGTGAAAGTATTCGCTTGAAATAGAAGTACAATTTTAAGATTAAATTAAAATCGGGTGTTTTAGCAGCGAAAGAAAGGTGATGGAAACGTGAGAGTGACTGTAAAAGTCAGGAGTTACATAATAGTGAAAATAAAATTAGCGGGGCTCAGTTGCTATTAGTTTTCTTTCATGTGGACCTCTGCAAATATTACATAGAAGCAAACATTCTATAGGTTTCTTGGCTCAATGGAAAATGTGTTGCGATGTTTTTGACACGCAGTGAAATCGGTTTTTTTTCCCCCCCATGCCGCCCTCAGAATGTGATATTTCTGAACTGCCACTTTCTGTTTACTCGTGTCTGCTGTTCAAGTAGTGCAATACACAGAAAATAAATCTGATAAAAACATGAATGTCTGCACTCCGATACATGGCTATATGTACAGGGGATGCCGCACAAATCACGTATAACCGCTGCACTGCAGAACTTAAGTGATAAATCGACGTGTATTGTGCCACATACAATCAAGTGTTTGCTTTATCCACGAGGAGGAAAAATCCGCTGGAGAATACATGGCGGAAATGCATGTTCGCAGCTTTTCACTGTACCTTTTTCACCATAAGGAAATATTTCCCCTGTGGGTGGGAGGATGAGCGGATGAATAAGTGGGTGGGAGGATGAGCGGATGAATAAGTGGGTGGAAGGATGAGTAGGTGGAAGGATGAGTAGGTGGAAGGATGAACGGATGGATGAGTGGGTGGAAGGATGAGTGGGTGGAAGGATGAGTAGGTGGATGGATGAGTAGGTGGAAGGATGAGTGGGTGGATGGATGAGTAGGTGGAAGGATGAGCGGATGGATGAGTAGGTGGAAGGATGAGCGGATGGATGCGTGGGTGGAAGGATGAGCGGATGGATGCGCGGATGGATGAGTGAGAGGATGGATGAGTGAGAGGATGGATGAGTGAGAGGATGGATGAGCGGGTGGAAGGATGAGCAGATTGATGAGTGGGCGGATGGATGTGTGAGCGGATGGATGAGTAGGTGGAAGGATGAGTGGATGGATGAGTAGGTGGAAGGATGAGTGGATGGATGAGTGGGTGGATGGATGAGGTGGTGGAAGGATGAGCAGATGGATGAGTAGGTGGAAGGATGAGCGGATGGATGAGTGGGTGGATGGATGGATGAGTAGGTGGAAGGATGAGTGGATGGATGAGTAGGTGGAAGGATGAGCGGGCGGATGGGTGGGTGGAAGGATGAGCATATGGATGAGTGAGAGGATGGATGAGCGGGTGGACGGATGAGCAGATTGATGAGTGGGCGGTTGGATGTGTGAGCGGATGGATGAATAGGTGGAAGGATGAGTGGATGGATGAGTAGGTGGGCAGCTGGAGGGAGGGACGAGGGAGCGGATGTATGATGAGGTCGGCGGGCGCCTGCTTTGATAGATGAGTGGGTACCAGAATGGACAAGTGGGCAGCTGGGTGGGTGAATGTCGAGATTGGCAAGTGCATGCGTAGATAGATGAGCGGGTGGATCAGTGGCCGGGTGTTCAGATGGGTTAGATGAGTGGTTGAATTTGCTATTGTAAATGACAATGCCATTTATTTATGTTAAAAAAAAACCCAAATAAAAATAATGTCAAGAGCAATGCCAATAGCTCTAACTTTAACAAAGGCAAAACCATTGCATTGTAAATGCTTGTTGTAGATAATGCATCGCTGTTATATTGTCCATCTGGACTAAGACAGCTTTGCCCAATACGAGTTTCTGGAATGATTTTAATGCCAGAATCATTGCTAGTAGCTCCAAATGATCGATGTGGAGTAGCTTTTTTTGAGGTATCCATTTGCCCTGTATGGTGTGATGCAGTAGATGAGCTCTCCAGCCGGTGAGTGATGCGTCTGCTGTTAACACGATTTGTAGAAGTGGCTCTAGGAACGGTCGCCCTTTGAAAGGTTTTGTGTGTTCCACAACTGCAAAGAGTGATTTGTGCGGCCATCCACCAACACAAGATCTATTAGATGACCTTGAGCTTGGTTCCACTGACGTGTCAAGCATTCCTGTAAGGGGCGCATCTGGAGTCTTGCGTGAGGTACTATGAATATACAAGAGACCCTCATTCCTATTAGTTGCATGAACACTCGAACTGGCAGCGAGTGTTGCGGTTGGAACTTTGTTATAAGGGTCTGCATGCTTGCTATCTGGCTGGATTGGGATGTGCAAGGCCTATTGAGGGTTTATTGTGGCACCTAAATATTGTGTGTTCTGGGATGGTTGGAGGTGAGACTTTGGGTGATTTATTGTAAACCCTAAGTTGTGGAGTAGTTGGATTGTGGTGTGTGTATGATGTACACACACTGAGTATGTGACTTGACTTTTATGAGCCAGTCGTCCAAGTATGGGAAGACGTGAATCTTTTGTCTTCTTAAATGAACTGCTACCACTGCTAGACATTGTGTGAATACTCTGGGTGCTGGGGTAACTCCGAATGGGAGAACTTTGAATTGATAGTGCTGCCCGTCCACTACAAACCGAAGATATTTCCTGTGAGCAGGGTGAATGGGAATGTGGAAGCAGGCGTCCTTGAGATCTAAAGTGGCAAGGAAGTCGCCTTGTTTGAGTAGGGAAAGGATTTGTTGAAGAGTGACCATGTGGAAATGGTCTGATTGTATGTATGGGTTTAATCGTCTGAGGTCTAATATGGGCCTCAGGGTTCCATCCTTCTTTGATAATTGAATTTATAGAGCGCCTGGTTACACTGTACTAGTGTGTCCCCGCGCTATAAAAATAAAACAAACGGCAAAGCTAGAGCAACTCTAATGCTGTTACTTTCCACCTGCCCAAAAACCTTTGGAATCAGAAAGTACAGGGAGGAAACGCCTGTGTTTTGATGATGAAGGGAAACTGGCTCTATTGCACGTTTTTGCAGTAGGGAAAGCACCTCTTGTTTTAGAAGCGCTAAATGTTCTGCTGACATTGGATGCTGTCTGGGTGGTATATTGGGGGGAGTGGCCGTGAGCTCCAGGCAATAACCAGATTG
Organism: Lissotriton helveticus; assembly: GCF_964261635.1. NCBI lineage: Eukaryota > Metazoa > Chordata > Amphibia > Caudata > Salamandridae > Lissotriton > Lissotriton helveticus. The sequence goes on from NC_136066.1 coordinate 5,313,955, forward strand.
GATAATTTGCCTCACCCACCTGTCTGTGGTGATATTGTTCAGACAGGTAGTACTGGGTTAATCGTCCCCCAAATGGAGTAGAATGGTCTGGGGGGAAGCGACGGGAAGTCATTATTTTGTGGTGGCGGCTGTACGAGTATTGGTAGTTTTACCTCTACCTTTGCTGTTATTGCCCCTGTAGCCTCCTCTGTAATAACCTCTGGTAGAGGAGGTTTGTGTGGGACTTTTGCATGAAGTGGTGGCATTATCTGTGTTGAAGCCTCCAGAGGCGCCCCTATAAGAGGAGTGACGAAAGGAGCTTCTGGGAGCTTACGATTGCAAGGCTCCCAATGATTTAGCAGTGTCAGTGTCTTTTTTCATCTTTTCTAAAGATGAATCCACCTCAGGTCCAAATTAGTGTTGTTCGTCAAAGGGTTGGTCCAGTATGGTAGTCTGAACCTCTTGTTTAAACCCAGATATTCTTAGCCAGGCATGTCTGCATAAAAGGACACTGGTGTTTATGGCTCTGGAGGCTGTATCTGCGGCATCTAGAGCACAGCGAATGGAGGTATTAGTTATTATTTTACTTCCTGTATAAGATCATGGGCTTTTGATTCATATTCATCTGGAAGGTGTTGTAGTAGGATCTCTAGCTCGTCATAGTGCACCCTATCATATCTGGCTAGTAGAGCCTGTGTGTTGTCAATCCTCCATACGTTGGCTGCTTGTGATGCTGTTCTTTTGGCAGATGCATCCAATAGTTTTGACACTTTGTCAGGTGGTGGAGCATCACCTGATGTTTGAAAGTTTGCCCTTTTCCTGGCGTTGGAAACAACTAGGGAATCTAATGGAAGCTGTCCCTTAATGTATGTAGGATCCGTTGGGGCAGCCTTGTACTTCTTCTCTATTCTAGGGTTAATGACAAGCTCTCACTGGGGCTTTAAAGACTTCAGGAGCATGCTTAATTACCCCTTTTAGCTTTGGTAGAATAGAGGTGGACCTTTGGGGTGTTTTGAAAGTGTCCATGAGGAAATCCTCCTCTATGAGGTCTGTACGTAAGTTTACCCCGTGGTATTGTGCAGCCCTGTGTACTGAGTGGAACCTATAGTATCTTTTGGAGGGGATGGTCTAGATGGATAGACATCTTCCTGTGGTACATCAGGAACATTTGGTGTACCATAATGACCCATGGATCATTTGGGATATAATGAATAGGCTCTTGTAGAGGTTCATTATCTCCTTCGTCACCAGTGGTATCATCAGTATCTGGAGGTGGAGGAGATTGTATTGGTCTTTGAGAGGGAACAGGAGAAATGTATTGTGGAGAAGAGATCCTTAAAGGAAAGGTGGCAATGTCTCTTTTCTTTACGGGAAGTGGAGATGGTGTAGGTTTGTCCATTTTCCTTTTCTTGGATGGACTAATCCTAAGATGACCTGTTTCTGGGTCTATTTCGAGAGTTTTTTGTGTAGGATCAGGTTAAAAAAGCTGTTCCTCGAAAGCGTGGTGTTTCGGTGCCTATTTTTCGGGTCCGAATGCTTATGTGGCACAGTCTTTGCAGTAGTTTTATGCCCCTTTGTTTAGGCCTGAGGAGTTTTTGCGAGTTCCGAAGGTTGTGTTGAAGTCTTTGGAACCGGTTGCTTGGTTACCTCTGATGATTTTTTCAGGTCGGAGGTGCCGGGTGTTTTTGGAACCGGTTGTTTTTTTGGTTCCGATGTGTGTTTAGAACCAGTGGTTTCTTTGGTTCCGAGGAATTTTTCGGATCCAAAGTTTGAGTGTCTTTTGGTTTCGGTGCCGAATGCGCCGGTGCGGAACCGGGCTTTTTCGAGCGGAGGAAGACAATGGTTTGTCTTTTGGTTTCTCATTGGTCGGTGCCGTGATGGAGTTTTAGCACTGACGAAAGGCTGACTTGGTCCCGAATGGCCTGAAGGCTTAATTGTAGACTTCTTTGCCGAGCCCGAAGGCGGGGCGTGGGAAGTTTTTTCATGCTGTTCACTTGGGCCAGAAGGTGAAGGTGCTACCAAAGCCTTTGGATGGGTAGGTGGGGGACGCGGGGGGGGGGGGGAAGGGTCAACATCAGTACTTACGACCCGTTGCACCGGGGTGATGTCTTCGACGTCGGAGTGCTCGACGGTGGAGGCGCTGAAGGTGCCTTCTTCCATCTGCTCCTGCTCCGGTACATCGATGCCTTCCTGGAAGATGTTGTCCGGTATCGATGTCTATGATCGAGCCATGCTTCTTTGAGCCCGACGATCTCTGATGTTTTTCTAGGAGCAGAAAGAGGCATAAGCCGGACAGTCTTTGGCCTCGTATTCAGGTGACTGGCAAAGGTTACTGTGACGGGGCGGGTAAAACGCCCCCGGGACAAACCGAGAACACGAACTGGTGGACACATGCCCCCCTGTTACCCACTTCTGTCCCTTCTCCGCAGCAGCCCGATTGGCCCGAAGAGGAAGAAGATAGACACCGGTGGGACACCGAGGAAGAAGAACGATATCCCTTTAAGGGGGTGGAGCCCCAGACCCACGTGACGTCCCTACCCGCGTCAAGAAGAGGAGGAACCCAGTAAGCGACGGACGGCGTTTCCGAGGTAAAGCGAGAAAGGCGAGAGACCGGCAGGAAGAGGACGAGCGAGGACGCAGAGACTTTGGAAACAGCCGATACCGAAGGAGAAGGACTGGAGAAGCCAGGAGGCCACCGACATCGCGATCCGCCCTGCCATGCTTCCACGGGAGGGGCGTGGCTCCAACAGGTACGGGGCAAAGTAGCGGGCTGGGTGGGACGGAGTCCCCGACCTGTTGTGTAAATCTGTAGATAGTGTAAAGAGCCGTGTAATTAGTTCCCTGACACCCCTCCCTCCTCACGAGCACTGTTTTCGCACTACGATTGAGGGCGCCTGTCACGGATACACTTGGGTTCTTTATCCTCACACCCGGCCCTGTACCTATCCTTGTGAATCCCGCCCCTAACCAGCTCCTATTCTCTGCTTCCTTTCCGGTTGCGGTGCCTGATGAGAAAGGGTCCATCCTGACGACGGAATCCTGGAGCCTTTGACGAAGCCCTTCACTGACCCGGCAGCGTTTGCCTTGAGAGGATTACAAGCAGGAAGAGGAGATCCTATATCCAAATAAAGCCCTCTTTACGATCATTTATAAAAGTCTCTGACTCAGTCCCTTCAGCGCCAGCCACCCCGGTACAGTTACACACCTCATGCAGATCAGCGTGCGGAAACTTGGCTCCACATTGAGGAAATTTCTTGGAGGGAGTCCTTTCCATGAGCCAGAAAGGACTGTTGGCGCAGCTAGGCCCGAAGGCCTGCTTCGACGACTGGAACCGGAGTAGAAGTTTGCGAAGATGTGTGTCGAGAGGGAAACGCGATCGAGACAATACCGAAGAATTGGGTAAGGATCGCGCGTCGAAAGTTGACTCCGTAACGATGCCGAACTGGAACGCGTGGAACACATCCGAGCCCGATGGCAGACAAAAACAATATGAAGATGGTGTCGATGCCCATGCGCACTATTGTCCAAAGGAGGAGTCACCTATCTTGTGACTCCCAAAGACTTTTCCAAGACAATAAACTGCAAACATCCGGGCCCAACACCAGATTGCGATCTATGCATGGTGTGCGATCTGTAGCTCATATGCCTCGAACAAGATATTTTGTAAAATGGCCTCTGAATCACATAAGTATGGTTACCCAAAAGTTCAGAGGTAAACAAATAACCAATGCTTCTAAACTCAGTATCTCATGTGCATTTCAGAAATACATAGGTTTCCTTCATACCTATTTTTCACTCTTTATATTTTACCAAACTAAATGCTCTTTACTCGGTATACAACGAATAATCATTGTAAGGTATAACTCACTTGTTGGCTCTGGGCATCTCGTGTTCTTAGATCACCTAAAATCCCTATATATCGCCACAACCAGAAGGTTGTATCGACATAACAGTATATTGGTTTTGTAAATCGATCATCATGACAAGAAGTGAATATGCTACTTACCAGTATGCATCTGTTCTTGGCATGTAGGGCTGCTAACATTCATATCTTAGCATTAGATCGCCGCCTAGTGTTGGGTCCGGATGATCGCACATTGTTGTCCTGGAAGAGTCTTCGAAGTATCCTGAGATAGGTGGCTCCTCCCCTGGACTACAGTGCGCATGGGCATCGGCTCCATCCCCAGATTGTTTTTCGCCATTGTGGCAGGAGATGGAGTGAAAAGTGTAAAGGATGTCCATGCTAATGAATAAATACAATAGTATATCTGCAGCTGCGACAGGCACCGGGGAGGAGGGCGGGCGATATGAATGTTAGCAGCCCTACATGCCAAGAACAGATGCATACTGGTAAGTAGCATATTCAGTTCGAGGCATGTGGGCTGCTAAATTCATATCTTAGCATAGAATACATAGCAGTCCCTCCATCAGCGGCGGTTGCCCGTGCCAGCTGCAGAAACCTGAAAAAGTGTTTTGAGAACAGCCTGTCCTACAGCAGCTTGCTGCTTGGAATGCACATCAACACAGTAGTGTTTTGTAAAGGTGTGTGGTGTAACCCACGTGGCTGCTCTGCAAATATCCTCTAAAGGAATGTTCCCTAGGAAAGCCATGGATGCCCCCAGTTTGCGTGTGGAGTGCGCCCTTGGGGGTATTGTTAAAGTGCGCTTGGCCTTTTGATAACATATCTGGATGCACTTAACAATCCATCTGGCTATCCCTGCTTTGGAAATAGGGTTGCCTTTGTGTTGTGGTGCGAAGGCAACAAAAAGTTGTTTTGTCTTTCTAAAGGGTTGTGTTCTGTCTATGTAGTACATCAACGCCCTCCGTACATCTAAGGTATGGAGCATTCTTTCTGCCACCGTTTGCGGGTTTTGAAAGAATGCTGGCAAGTCAATAGTTTGGTTTAGATGAAACTGTGACACCACCTTCGGAAGGAATTTGGGGTTAGTGCGTAGCACTACCCTATTTGGATGAATCTGAATGAATGGCTCTTGGATTGTGAGCGCTTGCAGCTCACTGACACGCCTCAGAGACGTAATAGCTACCAGGAAAGCCACTTTCCACGTAAGGAACTGGAGTTCACACGAGTGCAGTGGCTCAAATGGCGGTCCCATCAGTCTGGTGAGAACGACATTGAGGTTCCACACCGGAGCTGGCGGTGTTCTTGGGGGAATGACTCGTTTCAGACCTTCAAGGAAGGCTTTAATGGCGGGCACTCTGAAGACAGAGAGGTGCTGCCTGTTTTGAAGATAAGCCGCTATGGCGGATAGATGTATCCGAATGGAAGTGTACGCTAGATTGCACTTGTAAAGATGCAACAGATAGCAAATGATGTTGGGGATAGATGCATCTAGCGGGTTGATGTCATTGGCTGTACAGTAAATGACAAAACGCTTCCAATTCGCAGCATAGCATGCTCTGGTAGTTGGCTTCCTTGCCTCCTTGATGATGTTCATGCATTCTGGAGGTAGGTTAAGGTATCCAAACTCTAGGACTTCAGGAGCCAGATCGCCAGGTTGAGCTGTTGCGGATCTGGATGCTGAATTTCTCCATGGTTCTGCGTCAAAAGACTGGGCGTGAGGCGCAGTCTTTGATGCGGCACCACTGAGAGTTCGAGGAACGTGGTGTACCAAGCCTGGCGCGCCCACGTTGGAGCAACTAGGATGAGAGTCATCGCGTGTTGCCTTAGCTTTCTTGCGACCAGCGGTATCAGAGGGGCTGGCGGAAAAGCGTACGCAAATTTGCCTGACCAGTTCATCCATATCGCATTCCCCTGCGACTGTGGGTGAGGGAACCTGGCGGCAAAGTGTTGGCATTTTGCGTTTTCTTTTGTGGCAAACAGGTCTATCTCCGGATGACCCCACTGCTGGAAGTACGGGTGGAGGACAGATGGGTGTATCTCCCACTCGTGCATTTGATGGCTGAACCTGCTGAGCAGATCCGCCATCTGGTTGTCCTTCCCTGGGAGGTGTTCTGCCATGAGGAAAATGTTCCTCTGAATGGCCCACTTCCACATGCTCTGAGCCAGATGAGACAGCTGTGGCGAGTGGGTGCCTCCCTGCTTTTGAATGTAGTACATCGCAGTCATGTTGTCCGTCCGGACTAACACTACCTTGTTGCACAGATGTACAATGAAGGACTTGATCGCCATGAAGATTGCCATCAGTTCTAGATAGTTGATGTGCATCTTTTGCTGCCGCGTCGTCCATAGTCCCTGCACTGTGTAAGTGAGCAGATGAGCTCCCCATCCCTGGAGAGATGCGTCCGTTGTCAGGATAATCTGCGGCACAGGCTCTTGGAACAGTCGGCCCTTGCAAAGGTTGTGTGGAGTCCACCAATGCAGAGAGTCGTATGCCCGACTGGTAACCAACACTAGGTCTGTCAATTGCCCCTGAGCCTGTGTCCACTGATTTGCTAAGCACTCCTGGAGCGGGCGCATATGTAACCGTGCGTGATGGACTATGAAGATGCAGGAGGCCATCATGCCTATCAACTGCATGAATACTCTCGCCGGAAGCGAGTGTTGTGGTCTGAACTTTTGGATCAGAGACTGCATACTGTCTATCCTGACCTGGTTTGGCTGAGCCATGGCCGTCAGGGTGTTGATCGTCGCACCTAGGAACTGCCGGACATGTGCTGGTTGTAGATGGGACTTTGGGTAGTTCAGCGAGAAACCCAGATCGTGAAGAAGGTGAATTGTAGTTGACATGTCCGCGGCGCACTGTCGTTCCGACTTGGCTTGCACGAGCCAGTCGTCGAGGTAGGGGTAGACATGGATGTTCTGCCTCCTGAGGTGCGCTGCTACCGTCGCCAGACACTTGGTAAACACCCTTGGGGCTGTGGTGACTCCAAAGGGTAAGACCTTGAACTGGTAATGCTTGCCTTGAATAGTGAACCTGAGGTATTTCCTGTGGGACGGGTGTAGTGGAATGTGGAAATAAGCATCCTTGAGATCTAAGGTTGCTAAGAAGTCTCCTTGGTTTAGCAAGGGAAGAATCTGCTGCAGTGTGAGCATGTGGAAATGTTCTGACAGTATGTACAGGTTGAGGGGGCGTAGATCTAGAATGGGTCTGAGAGATCCGTCCTTCTTTGGAATAAGGAAGTACAGGGAGTACACCCCTGTGCCTTCCTCTCTCACCGGCACGAGCTCGATTGCTCCTTTTTGCAGCATCACCACCACTTCCTGCTGCAATAAGAGCAAGTGCTCTGCGGACATAGGCCTTTGCCTTGGCGGGATGTTGGGTGGAGTGGATTTCAACTCTAGGCAATAACCATACTGGACTAGTTGTCGCACCCACCTGTCTGTGGTGATGTTTCTCCAGACGGGCAGGAACTGCTGCAGTCTCCCCCCGACAGGTGTTAAGTGGTCGGGGGGCAGTGACGGAGAGTCACTGTTTGCTTGGGGTAGAGGAGCGGGAGCTGTTGTTTCCTCTGCCGCGACCTCTGTTGCTGTTATTTCTGTAACCTCCCTTGTTCTGCTTTTGGAACGAGGATTGTGCTCCACCTTTTGAGAACTGAGACTGTTGACCCATTTGTCCTCTGGTGACTCCACGTGCACCTGAGCGACGAAAATTGTTGCCACGAAACTGTTGCGACTGGAGGGCCCCCATGGACTTAGCAGTTTCTGTGTCTTTTTTTATTTTTTCTAGGGTGGTGTCAACATCTGGACCAAACAGACTATCAGGATTGACTGGCTGATTGAGAATGGTTGTCTGTATATCTGGTTTAAACCCCGAGATGCGGAGCCACGCCTGTCGTCTCAGCATAACGCTAGTGTTGATAGCTCTAGCAGCTGTGTCTGCGGCGTCAAGTGCACACTTGATGGCTGCGTTTGAGATTAGCTTCCCTTCCTCAATAAGCAGTTTGGTGCCTTCTTGGAACTTTGGAGGCAGGTGTTGTATAACCTGTTCTAGGGTGTCGTAATGCGCCCTATCGTAACGTGCTAAGAGTGCCTGTGTATTGGCAATGCGCCAAAAGTTTGCGGCCTGCGCAGCTACTCTTTTGCCCCCTGCCTCTAGCACTTTGGACTCCTTATCCGGGGGAGGAGCTTCACCCGTTGTCTGGGAGTTGGCACGTTTCCTGGCATTGGCGACCACAAGAGAGTCCAGTGGCAACTGTCCCCGAATGTATGCGGGGTCTGCAGGTGCAGGTCTGTACTTCTTCTCAATGCGTGGATTGACCACTCGTGCCCTGGTAGGCTCCTTAAAGATATCCCCCGCATGCTTGAGGACTCCCTTAAGCATAGGCAGCGTTTTTACTGTCCTTTCAGAGACTGAGAATGTGTCGAAAAGGAAGTCTTCTTCTATCGGGTCAGCATGCATGTCCACATCATGATTGGCCGCTGCCCTCTCAAGTAGCGCATGAAAACCTGCTGAATCCTCAGTGGGGGATGCACGTGCATTAAAAAGCTGCGGGTCCTGCCCCACATTTTGGGTGCCCTGGTCACCAGTGTCATCATATGAATCCGGTTGTGCATCTGGTTCATTGATAGGGAAATTGTATTGTTCATCCTCATCATACCCCTCACCCGCAGAGTGTTCTGGTGAGGGAGTAGGGCTCCGTCTTGGAGGAGGCAGGATTGGTTCTGTGAGGCCTGAAGCATCAAGGGGCACCCTTTTCTTTTTCAGTGGGATGACATATGAGTCCACTGACTCTGAAGTTATTTTCCTCTTATAGAGGGTCAATTTGCCGGTGTCTGCGTCGATGAACTGCTCTGAATCATCCTCTGATTCGAGAACCCGACGTGGAAGTGGGCCAGCCGTTGAAGAAACCGTCTTCTTCGGTGCCGATTTGGTGGAAAAGGCTTTCGGCGCCTCCTTTGGCGGCAAAACAAAGAGAAGTTTACCAGAAGGCTTCGCTGGATTGTCTGTTTGTGCCTTCGGCGACGAAATCGGAGCCGACGGAGCAGAGGCCTTCTCCCTAATTCGCTGTAGTGATGCGGCGACGAGGGACGCCTCACTCTCAGTTGGTTTTGGAGCCGACGAGGATGTTTTGACCTTTCCTTCGGATCCGACGTCTTTGTGGGCCTTGTGGGCTTTCGACGCGGAACCCGCTGACACCGACCCCGAGTCCTGGGACCGGTGCGCAGACGTGCCAGTCTTCGTTTGCGTAGACTCCGTGGAGCCGGCCTTTGCGGGCTTGGACGGCGGCGCCGATGCTGATCCGTGCCGACCATCTTTTTTAGAGGACCCCTCCTCAGGCGTCGATTTCGAATGAGCAGCAGCGGAATCGACGGACTTCTTCGACTTCTGCGGACCGGAGGTCGACGGAGTCGATGGATTAGCGGGGACAGTCGTTTTCGCTGGCACGGCAGCCATCTTAGGGACGCTCGAGTCCTTAAGTTTCGGTTTCGGGTCGGCCATTTTAGATGGAGTCGATCCCGATGCTTTCGGTTTCGGTTTCGATACAGTCTGCTCAGCAAGTAAGTCCGTGGCCGGGCCAGAAGGCGGGGCTGTGGCTTGCGGCATGGGGTCGTGGGTAAGGCCTACAGGCGATCCCGTGACCCGGTCGGTATCCTCGAAACCTTCGGGGCAGAGCTCGTCCCCTGAGCTATCCGCCGCGGCCCCATAAATCTCTTCGTCGTCTCCTACCTCGTCGACGTATTCAAGGCCTTGACCCACGACACCGTCGTCGTCTACCGGATCCGCCTCGACCTCCGTCTCGGGTGGGGAGATCTGAAGATGATGACCCTGGTCCTCTTCATCTTGGTCGCCGAAGATGTTTTCCGGATCCGGGGCCGCTTGTCTAGCTTCCATGCGCACCGCGCGCCGAAGCTTGAGAGTCTTCTTAGACCGGAACTGTGCACAGGCCTTGCACTTGCCGTCGTCGTGGTCAGGCGAAAGGCATTTGTTACAAACGGGGTGTAGATTGATGTGTGGGTACTTGGACCCACAAAGCGGGCAGTATTTAAACGGGCTCCGCTCCATGTCTGAAAAGTTTTGCAGTCGAGTCGCGATGAGAAGGCCTCAAAGTTCGAAAAGCGAAACAAGACTCCGCTTATTCCGGCTCCAAGAGACGGAAGACTCGAGACCGTGCGCAGACAATACCGACGCAAAAAACGAGGCCTTTTGGCCGCTAAAAGATAGTTTTACTCGGTTTCGACAGAGACGTCGAGACCACATCCGAACCCAATGGCGGAAAAAAACAATCTGGGGATGGAGCCGATGCCCATGCGCACTGTAGTCCAGGGGAGGAGCCACCTATCTCAGGATACTTCGAAGACTCTTCCAGGACAACAATGTGCGATCATCCGGACCCAACACTAGGCGGCGATCTAATGCTAAGATATGAATTTAGCAGCCCACATGCCTCGAACCTATAGATGCAACGTTGTCACACATGGCTGTTGTTTTCCTACTCATTTCATTATTTTTTAATTCTACAGTTAGTTTCTTTGGGAAACATTGAGCGTTCTACACAAATGACCTCTTGAATTCAAAAGTTTGTATGCTTTTAAAAAATATCTAGCTCTCTAGGATCACTCATAAGCGTCACACTTGTTTCCATCACAAACTACAAGTAGGTTGTAAACACAAAAATTTGTTATATTGGGAAACCGCTTAGAAAATGCCAAAATTCTGGTATATAGCTGTGCTTGTTCTTGAAAGCTGGGAAGATGTTGATATTAGCAAAGAAAGTCTTTCGTTGATGCCATTTTTAGAACAAGCACTTTTCTACACAGCACTTTGTCACAAAACTACCAAATGTATCTATATTTTGATTATTTTCTCAGTTTCCTCTAGGGGAATCTACAAACACTAGGTACCTTTAGAGTCCGCAGGATGTTGGCGAAAAAAGACACTAAATTGTCATGCATGCCTTATGTCAAGAAAAGGTTATGCAGCATAAATGCAAAGTACCGCAAATAGGAAAATTAAAGTCTCAGATCTAGGTTGGAAAAAGCACTGGATGAGGACAGGTGGTAATCCTAGATGACCATACTGTCTGACTTCTAAAGGCAAGCTGCCAAATTCAGTGATGTCAAGTTCAGGTGTAGAGTATGACCCTGAAGTCTCAATAACAGGCTGACTTGAGTGGAGGTCGCTTGTTTGGTTTGATGGACATTTATCGAAGATCCATAAACCACCACTGCTTGACCATTCCAGAGTTATCAGGATCATCTTCCCTGGCGATGTTGACAATTTCTGGATTGCCAGCAGAATCAAGGCAGGAAAGGTGTAGGAGAGTAGAGTCTGCTTCCGATGGTCAAACCCACTTTCACTGTTTTTTCGCAGGTTTTTCCACTCTAGTGTGGCTGTGGGACTGCTAATAAGACCCACAGCCCAGCTGTTCTCTCTCTAAATTCATACCATGTACTTTAGGTACATAGCCAATTGGGTATTGGGTCACCTTTGTGAGCCCCTGTATAGTGTACCATAGGTACCCAGGGTATAGGTGCATCCAAGGCCTACCAGGGGCTGCAGCATGTATTATGCCACCCCTGGCTGGCCATCCAAACTGACACAACTGGCTGATAAGTCAGCTGGGGCAAGGTCGTGTAATCACCCCTTGCTTAGGTATAGTATTCCTATACCTACCATTATATATAGACACATATATACCTATAAGTCACTCCTATGGCAGGCCTTAACAATCCTGGAGGCAGAGTGCTTGGTTATGTGTGAGATGGTGCTCTAGCATGAGCTGAGCCCTTCTGCAGCTTTTGGAACCATGTCCATATAGCTGTTCTATGATATTGCCATGCCATATACTCTTAAGTGAATTATAATCCTCGCGGTTATTGCTAACTTTGGTTTGGCTTTATCAAAACATGTCGTGTAAGGGGTCATACGCCTTGGAATACTGTCCCCCCCTCCCCCCGCCAGTTCTGGCGGCGGGGGTAGCATTCCACCTTTCTAGAGGGATAGAGGGAGAAGACATGTAGTTGTAGCTTTACCCGGTTAAATTTAAACAGAGCCTCAGCATCACAAAATGGATGCTACTGCCACAGACACGAGTCTGACCTCCTGCTGCTGGACGAAACTCCGGCAGGGGAGGCCTGAACAATAGGTTTCCTGCCTAGGGAGGTGCTGGCACCTCCCCAGACAGCCTGTAGTGTATTGGGGCAGGGTGGGTTGAATGAAATGAGACACTGCCTGGGGCACACAAGGTGCTCCATGCATAGCCCGGTTCAAACCAGTTGCTGGGGCACTCCAGCCCCAGCTCTGGCGCGAAACTGGACAAAGGGAAAGGGGTGTAACCACCCCCTTCCCAGGTTCCACCCATAGGAGGGACCTAGCAGGTAATCCAGCCCCTTAGATTAGTATAAAGCTAGGAGCTGAGTCTAGAGACTTTAGATTATCCTGAACTGAAACTCTGGACCTTTGAAATTCTACTAAAACTAGAAGACTGAAGAATCTCCCTTGTGGTCAAGGAGTGACCACCCTGTGCAAACAGGCACCACCAGTAAACTGCTGGTTTGCTTTGTTGACGCTCCAATCGGATCCCGAAGACTTAGCGACGCAGCCTCTGGACTTCCAGACTTCTCTGACTCTGACCCACATCCACAGCAAAGCTGAGACCCGTGGCGGATACGAGAGACGTGGGACCGGACATCCTGCAGTACCTGCTTTTTGCTAACTGTGCAGCTTCTGAGGCGTCCTCGAAGTTGTGCATTGGAGTTTGAGAAGCCCCAACCCCGAGCAGTAAGTGCACTGAAGCTCAGCCCTCCACACTCCACGCGTGGGGCCTGTGCCTGCATTTCTCCTCGACGCGTCTTCGCGGTTGCTAGCCCGTTGGCTAGGGGCCCTCCTGAAGACATCACTTTGAATCAACACCGCTTGCCTGGTTGCTCTGGGCTTGCTCCTGCTTTCCTGTAAAGGGGAAGCTCCCCAGACCTTGCTGGTCTGAACAGAAGCCGATCTTCCTTTCCTGCGTGGGTTGCCTTTGACAAGGCTTGTTGGGTCCAATCCGGATACCAACGCCGCCAACAGCGAGATCCTTCGTGGGACAGTCCGTATCCAGCTCCTGGTCGTCGTTGACGCCTCCTGGTCCACGTGGCTGCAGAGACAAGCTTCACATCCTCACCTGATTGCATCTCGACATCGCCTGGTTCCTTCCCGGTCACTGGCTAGTGACCCAGACTCTGTCCCCTCTGCTTTCCGGTTCTTCTCGACTTCGATCCACCCGGACATCTTACTCCTGGTCGTCTGCAGCATCTTCTTGCAGCTCTCCATAGGATTAGACGACGAAACCGGACACAAAAGAACACCTGAACATCCGGATACCGACGCTGCCAACAGCGAGATCCTTCGTGGGACAGTCCGTATCCCGCTCCTGGTCGTCGTCAACGCCTCCTGGTCCATGTGGCTGCAGAGACGAGCTTCACATCCTCACCTGATTGCATCTCGACATCGCCTGGTTCCTTCCCGGTCACTGGCTAGTAACCCAGACTCTGTCCCATCTGCTTTCCGGTTCTTCTCGACTTCGATCCACCCTCGGATACACCCGGACATCTTCTTCCTGGTCGCCTGCAGCATCTTCTTGCAGCTCTCCGTAGGATTCGACGACGAAACCTGACACAATAGAACACCTATGCAACTGGCTTCCCTGGGTGAGGTAACTCGAGTACTCCGGTGCTCCCGTGGGTAACAACTATCCAAGTGTCCTAGTTTAACTGGGTTTTCCCGTAGTCCACCCGGAAGTGTCCGAAATCAACTACTTTGTAAACTTTACGTTCCCATTGAAAGTCTATGGTAACTGGCATGTGTGTTTAGAAACTGCACACTTATCCTGTGGGTCTCCTACTTCCAGTCCTTTGGTTGATCAGTGTAGCCCCAGCGATTTCCTAGGCCCTAGGCCTACTCACCTTTCCTGAAGTGGTTCTTATACCACTTCTTTAGTATACGGTTCATGAGGCCCCTAGGGCAGAATTGTATTTGTGCAACTTATAGTATGCTTATTGAGTAACTTGTGCTGTATCTCGAACTCTGACCTCATAAAGAGTGCAGAGGGGTTGTGTTAGTATTAAATACATATATATTTGATATATACCTTGTGTGGTGTCCTTTCATTTGGTATTCAAGGGACTATTATTGGTAAAACAATTGGCTTCACATGCTCTCTGAAGTGTTAGCCTAAGACTGCTTTGTCCATGCTACTAGGATAGCTGGTCTATAAGGTTGACTTTACAACCATCACCATAAGGGTTGTTTGGACTGATACAGGGTGCCCACTAGAATAGTGGACATCACATATCAGACCAACTTCTCACAAAAGGCATACAGAAAATCTTGCGACCACGTCATCAAATGGGCATTGCCTTTTGTCCGGTTTTCCGGTCGTCTTAATGCAAACTCTTACCATTTTTTGTTTTCTTCTGTAGCAAAGAGGTCTTTAGAGGGAGTGCAGCATCTCTTAAATATATCGCAGATAAGAAAACAAGTTACTTACCTGTAACTTTGGTTCCCAAGTATTGGTAACTTTCATAGATTCCAATGCTTCGTATCATTCCCCGTCGTCGGAATGGGAGCCCCATTAAATAAAAAATACCATAGCAGTAGGTACAAAAGAGAAAGAAAGGCCTAGGCCTCATCTCATTTTGTAGCATATCCACCTCTTTTTGTAAAAGAGACCAAAAACTTGCAACAACCAATCAGAGCCGCCTCACCCCACAGAACCCTTCTGAGAGAACCTCAGAGCCTCAGATTTTTGTAGCCGTTCTGTAACAGTAACCACATCTGCTGAAGGCTGAGCTCCATGACAAACTTTGTCATTGGAAACGCAGAGGATCTGGCATTGGCTTCTGGCTCGAGGGCTATCTGTCATGGCGGTTCACCTTCCAGGAGAACAAAACGTGAGGGCAGACGCTCTAAGCCGTCATTTCGATGACAAAGAAGACTGGGTTCTTCACGACGAAGTGGTGGAGGAACTTTTTCAATCCTGGGGTCGTCCCTCCATAGACTTGTACGCAGACGACCAAAACGCCAAATGCTGAAGCTTCGCCTCCAGATTCCACCGGCCAGGCTCGAGAGGGAATGCTCTTTTGATCGACTGGTCAAACGAATTTGTGTACCCCTTTCCACCTCTCCCGTTGATTCTGAAGGTGGTGAGCAAGCTAACACACTCGTGCACAACAATGATTCTGATTGCTCCCGATTGGCCAAGGCAACGGACCTGCTTCATCTGTCAGTGACACCTCACAAGAGGCTGCCATGCAGGCCGGACCTGTTGTCCAAGATGGACGGGAGGATCTTCCATCCCAATCTTTCGTCACTGAGCTTGGCAGCATGGCTCCTGAGGTCATCCAATACGGCCATCTAGGATTGCCAGAGGACTTCATGTTCATTCTGAAAGAGGCACGGCGTCCCTCCACGAGACATTCTTATGCATGCAAGTGGAAGCGATTCTATATATGGTGTATACAGAATAGTCATGATCCGATCAAATGTCAAGAAGAAGCAGTTCTTCCTTATTTGTTGTATCTGGCTAAAGCAGGTTTGAAATTTAATTCTATCAAGGTGCACCTAGCGTCCATAACGGCTTAAAGGCGGTCACCTTCTCAAACCTCTTTTTTCCAGCTAGCATCTGTCAAGGACTTCCTGCAAGGGTTAAAAAAAGTATACCCTCCAGTGCGTCCTCCTTCTCCACCCTGGGAGTTGAACTTGGTGCTATCAAAGTTAATGGGTCCTCCCTTTGAACCCATTCACAAAGCCACTTTACAACATCTTTCATGGAAAGCGGCTTTTTTGGTGGCTATCACGTCAGCTCGCAGAGTCAGCGAGATTCAAGCCCTCTGTGCATCAGAACCCTATACGGTGTTCCATTTGAATAGGGTGGTGCTACGGACGCATCCATCTTTTCTGCCTAAAGTGGTGTCAGATTTTCATGTAAATCAGATCATTTCTCTGCCCACTTTTTTTCCCAACCCCTCTACTCCAGCTGAGAGGGCTCTGCATTCTTTAGACCTGAAAAGGGTTTTGAAATTCTATCTGGACAGGTCTAAAGTGATTCGTCATTCTGATCATCTTTTCGTTAACTATTGATCGATCAGGACAGGCCAGGCTGCCTTGAAACGTTCCATTTCCAGATGGATCGTTTCATGTATTAACTTGCTTACCAGCTAGCACAAAAACCCCTGGGGTTTTCTCCCAAGGCGCATTCCACCAGGGGAAGAGCTGCGACTGCGGCTTTTCTCAATAATGTGCCCATGTCTGAGATCTGTAAGGCGGCGACCTGGAGGTCCGTCCATACATTTACCAGACATTATTGTCTTGATTCTGACACGAGAGCAGATACCTAAGTAGGCCAAGCCTCCTTGCGGAATCTGTTTAGCAGCCAGTCTGGGCTGTGATGTTGGGTCTTTTAAGTTAGAAGATGTATTTCTCATTTACTGCAGGGGGTTGATGGGCTTGCTATTCTATTCAGTGCTTATGACTATTGAAGAGGATCCCCTGGAAGAGAAGGATAAGTTACTTACCTGTAATCCTAGTTCTCTTCCAGGGGTATCCTCATCAAAGTCATAAGCAACCCACCCGCCTCCCCAGGTAAATGAGAGCTGTACGTTTTCATGTGTATTTTGTGAGAAGTTGGCCTGATATATAATGTTCACTATTCTAGTGAGCACTTTGTATCAGTCCAAACAACCCTTATTGATGATTGGTTGTAAGTCAACCTTATAGACCAGCTATCCTAGTAGCATGGATACGAGCAGTCTAAGGCTAAGACTCTAGAGGGCGTGTTAAGCCAGCTGTTTTACCATCACATTACCCCTTGAACACCAAGTGAAAGGACACCACACATGAAAATTTTTATTAGACAGGGAGCTAAGCACACAACAAAACTCTTAAAGAAATACTTAGTCGCACAATTTACACAAATGCCCGAGGGGCACGAAAAACCATATACACAAGAAGTGGAATGCGAATTACTAGCAGGTAAGTAACTATTCTCATAGGCTTTAGGATCGCTAGGACTAATCTACTGAATCTTCAGATTGTAAGCAGGAGGCCTAGGGACGTCGTGTGCAGAGTGGGAACTCTCACGCGTAAGGCGGGAAAAAGTCTATGGAGGCTAGTAAAAGCAAAGTTAGTGTTTTCGGGCGAACCCGACTAGGTAGAGCTGAAACGACAAAGGATCGTGACACTTAGATAGTTAAGCTATGCTGGAGCACCGAAATGCTCAGGTTACCTAGCCCAGGGGCTGCGGCTGCATAGGTCTGAAAAGACGTCGGGATCCTCGTTGCAGTCTATGGAGCCTGAAAGAAGAAGTTGCTGGCAGGCGACCAGTGAAGAAGTTCGTGGTGATCCAAGCCTGGATCGATGAAGGAGACCTGTAAGCAGAGGGGACCAAGTTCTGAATCACTAGCCAGTGATTAGGTGGGCACCAGGATGGCACCGGACGAAGTCACCTCGACCAGGTGAGTGGGCGACGCTGGGCTCTGCAGTCTCTCGGACCAGGAGGCGTTGTCGGCGACCAGGATGGAGGGGCGAGCTGTCCCACGGTGGTATCTGCTGTCGACATCGCTGGACCCAGGATTGGGGCAACAACTCTTGGCAAATGCAAGCCCACGCGGTGGACTCAAAATGGCATCTGGAGAGGACCAGGAGGGTCCGGGGTGCTCCTCTGTTGGAGGGGAGCAAGGGCCAGTCTGGAGCAACCAGACCAGCGGTGTTGTCGTCGTGGTTCGTCGTCAAAAGGGCCACTAGCCAACGGGCAAGTGACCTGGACAACGCGGTGAGCAGCAAAGAGCAGAAGGGCCCCACGCAGATCTCGTGGATGCAAGGGGGCTAGACTTCGGTGCTGGAGCTGCTCAGGGTCGGGGCTTCTCAAACCTCAAAGCACTCAGTCGAGGGTCACTCGGTGGTCGTGCTGGGCAAGCGTCGTGCAGTCTTGAAGATGGCCGGTCCCTCGAGGTCTCGTCACACCCACGAATCTCAGCTGGGCTGATGATGCAGGTAGAGGTCAGAGGTGCCAGGGAAGCCGGTTCTCGTCGAGCTGGGCAGTCTTGATCCGGAGGAGAGACTTACAGCAGACCGCGATGCTTGGATGGTGCCTGCTGCTGCAGGGTGACTACTCCTTAGTCACAAGGGAGAATTCTTGAGAAGAAGTCTTGAGTTCCTTTCGTGGAAAGTAGTTTCAGGATTCAAAGATGATCTGATTTGGAAGGGGGCCTGCTCCTACCTTTATCCTGAGAAAGGGGGCTGGGGAGCGACTAAGTCCTGCCCTATGTGTGGGACTAGGAGGGGGGTGGTTACACCCCTCTCCTTTGGCGGGCTTTCCCCAGATCAGGGGCTGGAGTGCCCCTGGAACTGGTTCAAGCCGGCCTATGCATAGTGAGCACCGGGGTGCCACTTGCAGTCACCTTCCTCTGAAGCCCTGCCTACCTAGAATACACAAAATCCTGTCTGGGACGGTGCTGGCCCCGCCCCTGACAGGAAACCCTTTGTCCTTATCTCCTGCTCTGGGAGGACTCCCAGCAGCAGGAGGGCAGACTTGTGTCTCGGTGGCAGCATCCATTTTGTGGAGCTAAGGCTAATTCTGACTTTAACCGGGGTTACAGGTTACATACATGTCGTGTCCCTCTAGAAGGGTGGAATGCTAACCCCGTCGCCAGAATTGGCGAGGGGTTAGTATTCCAATTCGTATGACACCTTACTCGACATGTTTTGATAAAGCGATACCAGAGTTGGCATATAACCGCGAGGATTATAAGGCACTTAAGAGTATATGGTCTGACGCTATCATGGAAACGGTCAAGGGATAGATCCTGAAGGCCGCAGACAGGCTCAGCTCATGCCAGAGCACCATCTCACACGATTCCAAGCACTCTGCCTTCAGGATTGTTAAGGCCTGCCATAGGAGTGACTGATAGGAGATCTGTGTGTCCATTTGAGGGTTAGATATAGGTATACTATATCTAAAGCAAAGGGTGATTACACCACCTTGCCCCCAGCTGTCAAGCAGCCAGTTGTGTCTGTTTAGTTAGTCAGCCCAGGGGTGGCATAATACATGCTGCAGCCCCTGGGAGACTTCTGGGTGCACCTCAGCCCTGGGTACAGGGACTTGGAGAGGGCCCAGTGCCAATTCAGTACCTGAGTACAATTTGGAGTAGAGAGAACAGCTAGGCTGTGGGTCTGATTAGCAGGCCCACAGCCAGGGAAAGTCGTAAACCAGTGAAGCAAAAAGCAAAAATCTGGGTGATCATAGGATTGCAGACCCTAGTCTCCTACATATTTAACCCTGACATCAGGGTTATGCAAAGAACAACTGACCTAACTGTCGCCCCTGAGGCATGATGGGAAGCCTGGGTTCATGGCTGCCTTAAAGGCACAGTGCCAGTTTTTTGTTGGAAAATGCTTTCATTTTCTATGTTATTGCTTTTCAATGCAGCCTGAGACTAACAATGTCTTTTTATGAGCAATTTTCAGGAGTTATGAGTGGTTTTACTCATTAAAACACAATATTCAAAGGATATTTGATTTAATGTGTTCTTTGTTTCCTTTATAATTGAAGTACATGTACAAGGTTTTACATTGTGTTAGCCTCTTTTTGGGGCTGCATTGGTATGAGAAAAAATAATATATGTACATACATATATGTGGAGTTAGATATATGTGTTTTTTACATATATATTTTTATATTGTTTCCGGGGTCCCGCACATGGGCGGGAATATTCAGTGCTTATGACTATTGATGAGGATTCCCTGGAAGAGAAATACACATTCTCTGCACAGACTCTAACGTAGTTGTCCCATAAGCGGTAGCTGGCCGGAGGATGTTGCAGTGGAGAGAAAAAGGGTACCTTGAACAGCCTGGCCAACCTTTGCTTATTGGTATGTTAAGAAAACCACACAGTAGTATTTGGTAAATGTGTGTAGAGTGGACCAAGGAGCTGCTTTACATATATCAACCCTAGAAATGTTACCAAGGAAGGCCATAACGGCCCTTTTTTGTGGGTAGGGGACAGGGTGGGGCCTGGTGGGGCAGGTAGTTGTCCTTAAACCTTTTTAAAGCAAATCGGACGCCCTTGTCCAGCTATCTGGTTATGCCCGCTTTGAAGAGGGTGACGGCCTTGAGTGGTTTGGTGTAGGTGACAAAAAGTTGTTGCATCACGGGGGCCTTGGTCAATCCAGGAAGATGGCAGATGCATGATAGAGTATTTGGGGGCACTGGGCCAAACCGTTTTGATTTATGATCCAATTTTAGCTCTCTTATGCCCTCTTATTCAAAGACACTGACCGTGCACAGGCACACTCGTCCATAATCTAAATGTGTTTACATCTAATATTCAAGGATAGTCACGTGTTTTCAATATTCACAAACACAGCAGCTGCTCACTTACATTATTACAAATTATACTCTGTGACAGACTCCCATTTTGCATATGTGAGGAACTGTTTTGATGTAAAAGAAACTTTTTTTATGGATGTTGCATGGATTATAAAAGCAACATTGGTCTGTAACAGACTCTCACACATCACCCACATTAAAAATAAATTAAAGGAAATTGCTATTTAAAACAATCTGTTTAAGAATTATTCAAAATCATCATGGCATGACTCTCTCCGGAACAGAGCTCGCTCTATCAGGGCCCCCCTGAAAGGCTGTGGCTCTGGGCCAGAGCCCACTTTGCCCATGCCTTAAAATGTCTCTGCAGTTGGGCATCAGCTGCTATATCCGTTTTACCCAGCCAGCTAGTTTGCGGGTGCATAAACAAATGCTTTTAACAAGCAACTAACTTCTCCTTTGGCGTCGATGGGATCTTTAGCGTGGAAGCATTTAGTGCCGATGTTTTCAGTGCTTGCTTCGGTGCAAGGGTGGCTTTGAGTCCGGAGTCGAGTAGACTGTCAGCTCTTACAGGGGCGTTGCTTTTGTAGCTGGAGAGGGGAGCATCATACTCTCCAATGACTTTGGTTGGTGATGGCCATGACCCGGAGGCAGTGGTGCACTAGCTGGCTGTTATTGAGCCAGACCCACACTGGAGTGGTCATCTGTCGGTGCACGTGGTTGCTGTGTGGCCATGGGTTGGTGTCTACCATGCTCATAGTCCAAGTCTTCCACAGTTGTGGAGCTTCGGACTCAGAGTGTAAGCGTGCCTCCAAACTGTAATGTACCAGCTGGGCTCTGATGGAAAGGCCTCTTCCTCCAGTTTAGTGCTGCGTTCCCCCGAGATATTGGGGGTGCTATCAGCCCCCTGTCTCTGTATGCCCGGATGGGCTTACCTCCACTTGCGTTGGTACTGAAGAGTCTTCTTCGACTTGAAGGTGGGGTAAGCCTGGCACGTGTTGTTGTCGTGCTCATAGAAAGGCGGAGATTACGACTCGATGGTGTGCTGCCATGGGGACCTCAGAGTGGCACTAGGGGCAGTATTGGAGGATGCGCTTTCCTGACCTGGCATTCTTGTTGACAGGGTACCAGAGAGGATTGAGACCCCAACAGAAAGGCACCAACATCTGTCTGGTTTTCATGTTCAATCGAAGGAGAAGCGGGATTGAGGATCAGAGTTCTTCCATAAAATGCGAGTCGAGTGGTCAATTGGTCCCAGTGGAAAGTGATATTAGGAAACGGACACGGAGCCCGATCCGTGCATGTCTGAACCCAATGGTGGAAAATAATCAAACAATGAAGGTGGTGCCCAGGGGTACTGCCAGCGAAGAGAGGAGTCACTATACCCTGTAACTCTAAAGACTTCTCCGAAGAGAAAAAAGTTGCAAATGTCGAGCCCAATACTACAAGGCAGGAGTATGCAGAACATGCGTATCAACATCCACACAGACATACCTTTTCATAAAAAAATGAGGGTGGTTGCAGAAACTAAACTATTTCCAGAACATTTAATTTTCAATCTCATTTTTCATAGGAAAGTGGTTGACAAGGGAAAAGGGAAATAGAAAAGTCTGTTAAGCAATGATGTATAAGAGAGGGTTGGGAACTGTTGCTATACCATTGCCACCTGGAAAGGTACCACAGAAGCATGTCCCTCAGGTGCAGTCCAGATCATACCTACTCTCAATCATTCCTCAAACTCAAGCTTGTTTCACAAGGCTAGAAGGATGCAAGCAGCCGCCAGGGGACTGAAAATGAACAAAGAGCAGAGAGAGTAGCTCAGGCATAAATACATGCTCTTCGAGCTCAATTACGTGGAGAAGCGTGGCTCAGTGGTTAGAGGCGGCAGACCCGGAAGCTGAGATCGACCGTGGACCAGGGTTCGATTCCCCGCCTCGGCGGGTCTCAGGCTCAAAAATTCCACTGACTCGATAATTCTCGCTTCGGTGCCTACTCGACTCACGGGGTCACACTCTGCGACTCTGGGCAATAGCTTGCTTAATCTCCACTACGGCCCCTCGCGGCGGGATGCCTGGCTTTCACCTTGTGGACACCCTGCCGGGGTTTCTCACAGGGGAATACCAGGACGGGTTCCCTAAGCAAGCGCTTAGATACCGTGTCGGTGATTTGCGCTATATAAATACATGTACATTTACATTTATATTTTACTTAGCAGATTGCCTCAGCAGATCACATTAGGACGACTCACAGATTAGCCAAGACAGGGCAGGCCAACACTTGTGACAAACCAGAAATCAGAGAATGAATAAATATCCAAGGTTTCCTGGATATACATGGAATCGACTATGGGGATGTTCATCAAACCTCTGTGATGGTGATATGCTTTTAGAAAAGCTACATCTGCAACCACAGCTCTGCTGGAAGGGCCTTCGATCACCCATTGAAAGACGTGTGTTGAATTTTATAGAACATCGTCAAAAAGCAGAGTTTTCAGGTCCTGAGGCTGCAGTATCCACTGCAGTGGGGGAAGTGAAAGTTGGAGACAGCAGCACTCGCCCTCTGACGACAAGAACATTCATCTCCACTTCAGACATGCCCTGATCATCTAGTTACGAATCAATCATAGAGAAATCCTTCCATTGAACATAAGGAAAACCAAACGCACCAACCAACAGAGGCGCCCCATCTCTTCCCACACTGCCACCACCGCTGCCAAACACAGGCCTTGACCAGTGAAACCCATACCTCTTCAGCCTCTTCGCTGAGGGCTCAGGCGCGTCTTCAGATGTAGATTCCACTTGGTTTTCTGGTTCTGAAAAACAGATCACATATCTTAAAGAACATTAAAGGAAAGCTAAAAAAGCAGAACAATTCTCACGAGCGAGGAAGTACAGCTTGAGAAGTACATAGCAGGTCAAATGAAATAAGAAACAAGCTATGTACCTTTCTATTTTTTAATGTAGAGGTACATAAATATAGTAACGCACATTTGATAAAGTAACGAATACAATTAGTCTACTTTGTCATGTATGCCTCAAGTCAAGCTTTGAAACACTAAAGTGCACACAGTGAAAAAACCTAATGTTACTTCTCAAACTGCACAAGTATAGAATTCATTAATGGAATCACTGAGACATCTACATACCAACAACTAGCAGGACAGACCAATGAATGCTAAAATACTAACATGCAATAGTGAGTTAGACCAACAATTCCTCCCACATTTTCGGATGCTTTGGACTTGCTCCAGCCTGCTTTGTATACAAGTCTTCACACTGCCACAATCTAAACAGTTTCTGGAGCCAACCCTTGGTCCTCCGAGTTTGTAACATTACCGCGTAAGCCGCCAGCACTGAAGTACCGATCACATCTTGGCATCTCCAGGCTAATCTCTGAATTGGGGAATAGCCCAACAAAGGATTAATCAGATGTCGAGGAATTTGAATCGAAAGAATACTTTCAAGATATTGAACTATGGAGCACTAAAAACTGGATAAACCAGGACAGACCTAAAAGATATGGGACCAATTTGCGCCTTTGGTGGCCTAACATCTAAAACAATGTATTGAGCTTTCTGGGTGGATTTTAATTTAATAAATTGTTCTACAATACACCAACCTCTCGTAATAAAAATTGTTTTTTTTTAAACTTGCCACTTAGTACAGAAAAGGTAAATACATTAACTTTGCTCTATGTTTCTGATGACACAATGTCCTACTTCTGCCAATTAGTGGAAATTTTGAGAAATAAAATTTTTTGCTTGACTCTCATCAGATGTTTTTTCCAGAAACCTGCTTTTTTAATACGGCGTGTTCAATTAAGTTAGATTTTTATTCCCTTTGGTCGAATATCAGCTCAGGAGACATTGTCCTATGAGTTCGGTAAATAAGAGTGGAAGACCATTGGAGCAAGTTTGTATTCATCGTTACTGCGGTCTATTTTTCTTCTCAAATCTTCCATTTATTTCCAGCTGAACAAAACAAAGCTAATTTGGAGAAGGCATTTGATTTTCATCTAGCTACTATTGTTGTATAAAAATGAATCTTGGTTTTTAAAAGCCAAACTCTCTAGGCGAGACACAATAAAGTATGGAATTGAGAAACTCTTATAAAAAGGGCTTTCTTTTCAGAAATTACGGAATTATTTTTTTAATGTCTTTTTTCCTGTGATTTTCTTAATCTGAAAATAAGCTTTACGTTACTAACCTTTACCATAATCTCCATTACATCCTTTTCATGATATGGATTCAGATATTGCACGGTTCTGCATCTGGTAAAATATTGGTCAGAATATGCCTAGTACTAGGATTTAACATATGGCGCTGCTACTCCTCCTTCTGCGGTGGGACAGTTTAACGCGCTTAGTGCCAACCTAGGGCTGGAGTTTTGCCCTGAAAATGATGATATCAAAGAGTCTATTTTCCTAAATAAAACAAGGCTGTTTTTTAAACACAGGGAGACTGTTGTGTACCTGCAATTACAGTTTCCTAATGCAGGTACTATTTACAGATTGACATGTCTATATAGTTCCCACTACTCGAGTTTGGAGAGCCACAATAACTTTAAAATAGCAGAAGAACCCTAATCGGAGCCTGAATGGCTGAAAACAGTCACATGGCACAATCATCTCATTTGAATATGCCATATATTCAGGCAAGAGAACACCGCTCCCCCTGAGGCCAGCAAACCTCAGATTTCACAGAATGAACGTAAAGTACCTGTAGTGTGTAGTTCTGTAGATTCAAATGCTTGGGACACTCCTGCCGGGTGGTGTTTGCAAGTTGTTTTTCTTCTAAGAAGTTTCTCAAGTTATGGGATGTGCTGTGATGCCTTCTCTTGTACACTACACATGGGCAATGAGTATATATTAGATTGTTTTTCGTACAACGGACAAAAGGATGTATGGAGTGCGAAAGAGAGGGTGGGCCGGCGCAATGCACAATAAGATGCATGCACGCGGCAGACGCATTCGCTGGGCGAGGGTGGGAGCCTGTGAATCTACAGCACTGCACGCTATGAACAGATGCTTACAGGGTCCATTCCTGGCGAGTATAAGTGCGATAGTCACGCTGAGCACACGCGGTTTAGGAGACTCCACGCTGCCTGGTTAGTGCGCGATGAGGCATATGTCTGGAATGATGCCTTTACCATGGCTGGGCCAACCAGAGCTTGCTGATGGGCCAAGATGTCCAGGTAATGATGCTTGTAAAAGTATGATGGGATGACCAGGCAGCTCAGCTCTGGTGAGTGCGCCCATGGAGGAGCCTAGAGCACCCTCCATGCCTTGATGTAGCACATCTGGAGGACGGTGGCTCTGTACATGGTATTACCACTAGGTGGTGGCACTGTGCACAGGGTCCAGAGGTTCCCCAAAGTGTACAGGGCTCAATGTAAAACCCAAAGTGCTCTACTCGTGGTAGTGTGGGCGAGCAGCCTGAGGCCTCACACACAGGAGTCGAAGAAATTTGTTGCACAACAAGGATCAATGATGGACACAGAACTCAAGGAGATTCCGATACATTTTAGAATATATACTTTGTTCGTATTTTATTTTAAGACCTAGGTCTTTGTAATAAGGTAAGTACATTTTTAATGAAAAATACTTTTCACTTTGAAAAATCGACACTTCAACTTTTCAACATAGTCCAATGTTACCCTATGGGGAAAACAATAACGCGGTTAAACAGCTAAGTACTACACTTACAATCCTAGTCTTCAGAGCCAAAAGTCAGCAAGGGCCAGGGGTCAGGTGACTACCAAAACAGGGGCCTTGTGCAGCGGTCAAAATTGGAGTCGGGCCCACTGCTTTCCAGTGGAGCGGGGGGGGGCAGGAGGCACACAGCTTGCAGGTAAGTAGATTGGTTGCAGGGGCAACGCTTTGGGTGTTAGGTAAAGCACAGCCACAAAGCAGCACCAAACATACACCACCAGCGGCACAGGGGAGGCCGGGTCCAGGGTGCCATTTCGACATTGGGCGCCCAATGCGTTCCAATGAAGATTCTTCTTATGGCAAAGAGGCTGCAGGCGTGGCACTAGAGTTCGCAAGAGGAAGACCAACGACACCAGAGGTAAGTTAGGATGTAGGGGGTCATAGGGGCACCGTCTGTTCAGCTAACCAAGGCCCAGGGGCTTCGGGAGCACTTCGACATCAGTCTTCTTACTGGCGCCGGTCAGAGTAAGGGGCAGCCTCTGGCTTCACGCTGCAGATGCCGTCGTGGACACCAGGAGAGGTCTGCCAACAGTGGGTACAAGGTCAGGATCATTGGGGAGACTTTACTGCATAGGTGAGCCACTCAGACTTGGGCCGTGGGTGTCGGGTGCAGAGTGGGCAGGAGACACAGATCCGCCTGAATTGGGAGTCCCTGGAGTAGGTTTCTTCAAGACAGGTTAGGTGTCCAGGGAAGATTGGAGTCCCTTTTGAAGGCGGCAGTTCTCCCAGGAGTTTCAGAGGTCGCAGGCTGCAAGACAGGTCGCAGCTTCACAGAAACTGGAGACAGGCCCGAAGAGCTGGAGCCAAGGCAGTCGTCGTCTTCAGTCTTCTCTGCAGGGTCATCTTCTTTTTTCTTAGGTCATTGCAGATCTGAGTGAAAGGTCTGGGGGATCCACCCAAATACTCGGGGTGTAGCAGGAAGGGCCAATGGGCACCTTGCCTGGGGAGACAACAGCCTCTATTATGCCACCTTCCTGTAGGAGGGGGGCATAGACCTAGCCCTGATTGGAGGGATCTTCCCATCTTCAAGACGGTGGGGACTGAAATGTGTGCTTCACCTCGCATCGCCCATCTTAGTGAAGTAGTGTGGCTCACTGGTTAGAGGCGGCAGACCCGAGAGCAGAGGACGGCCCGGGACCAGGGTTCGATTCCCGGCGCGGCAGGTTTCTGGACCAGGGTCAGCGGACTCGATAATTCTCTCGCCTCGGTGCCCACTCTGATCAGCGTTCACACTCGGCAACTCTGGGCATTAGCTTGCCTCATCTTCACTAACGGCCCCACCAGACCGCCGGGGATGCCTGGTCTCACCCTGGAGATACCCATTAAGGGACCATCTCTCAGGGAAGCCAGGAAGGGTTTCGCAGCGGTCGAAGCGCCTTGGGACCCTACGGGTAAGTAGTGCGCTATATAAATGCCTATACATTTACATTTACATTTACATTTAGCGGTGGGGTTGACAGAGGTGGGCACACCTCCTGTAATTTTTAGTTTTTCCCGCCGGTTCTCCCACCCAAAGTGGGGATGTAAATCAGGGGCTGCCATCTGCAGCTAGCAGCAGAGGCCGGGGGTCGCATGACAAAGGCATGCCTTTGAAGGTCCCCTCTTCGAGCACTGGACCATCCTGGGGGAGGAGGAATGACACCTTTGCCCAGGAAGTGCATTGTTTCTGGGCCCAGAGAGCAGGGGCTTCCATCTGCTGCTGGTAGCAGAGGCTGGGGGGCGGGGGGTGGCATTACATACGCATGAGCCTTTGAAGGTCCCCTCTTCGAGCACTGGACCATCCTGGGGGAGGAGGAATGACACCTTTGCCCAGGAAGTGCATTGTTTCTGGGCCCAGAGAGCAGGGGCTGCCATCTGCTGCTGGCAGCAGAGGCTGGGGATGGCATTACATACGCAGGAGCCTTTGAAGGTCCCCTCTTTGAGCAGTGGACCATCCTGGGGGAGGAAGGGCGACACCTCGGCCCATTTAGTGCATTATTTCGGGGAGCAGGGGGTATCTGCCCAGGGGTCCAGAAACATGTCCGGTGGTGGCTGGCTGCTTTCAGTCAGCCAGAGAGCACAACAAGGTGCCCTCTGTGTTTATACTACTGGCATCAGTGTGGGTTTATTAAGGGGAGTTGTTTGGTACCAAACACTCATGGGTTCAGTGAAGCCATCTTGGTGCCGTGGAACTTGAGTTGTCGAGTTTCCAGCTCATGTACTCTCTATGGATTCACTGGCACTTAACAATATTAGGTAAGAGACCCCAATATTGTAGTGGCATATCTGCTCAGTCAGGCATGCCCTCATGTGGTATAGTGCACCCTGCCTAAGGGCTGTCAGGCCTGCTAGAGGGGCCATTTACCTATGCCTTCAGGTAGTGCTGGTTGGCATGGCACCCAGGCAGGATGCAATGTCGGCTTTGTCCTTTTCTCCCTGCCAGGGGCATGCAAGCGGCAGAGGCAGAGCGCAGTCCCAGTGAAGGTGGTCCAGGGAGATCCTCTCCAGCTACCAGGCCATAGGTACTCAGAGTACCATTTACTAGGGACTTATAGAGGGCAGAAGTGCCAATTAGGGATTTGCTTTTAGGCAAGGAGCACTGGCACAGGGGACCTGGCTGACAGGGACCCGGTGCACTACATTTGAAAGCACATAGAAGCCAGGCAAAAAGTGTGGGTGGTGGGGGGGCTAACCATGCAATAGAGGCACTTTCTCACAAAAACTGAAAGCAAAAATGCACTCATTTGAGTGCTACCTACATAGGTTTTAAGGATTCGGTAATTTACCGATTCCTTAAAATAAGGAAGCAGTAAATTACCAAATCCTTATTTACAGCCTCCTACATTAGGAAGGGCTAAATACCGGTCGGTAACAGGAAATTCACAGATATTTGTCCGTTACCGACCGTTATTTAGCTACCTACATCTGGCCCCAAGTGGCTATTAGAATTTGCTTAGCTAAAGTCTTACTCAGTTTCATATCACAGAGGGGATTAACAGTTTAGAGGACAGGCACATAGAGAACCTCCTCTCTATTTCACCAAGAGGTCATTGCCTCACCGTTCTGGTAGCCTGAAAGCCAATTTTTAGCATTTTGTGTCATTGCAAAGAGGTTTATCGAAGGTTTCTTTCCCACTCTTCGGCCATGTTATCTAAGACATCATCGTCCAGGAGTCATTTGTGATTCTTTTCATACTGAGAACATCGGACAGCTGATTCACTGTCATTAGGATGTGTTCTGCTTTTTATGACACATCCCAGCTACAGTTCAAATCCAAACTGACAACACTTTCGTGGACAGTTCTCTTGACCGTGTACCTCTCTGCTTGTTTTTGTCTTGCATATTGGTGGTGTGGTCCGTTTACATCAGAACTGTGGTTCCATGGGAGACAGGCTGAATGGATCTCGCTCCAACGGATTTATGTGGTATGGTTTTTAGAGTTCTGCCCATTGTACCTGCAGGTGAGCTTCCTATTCTGATAGGTTTGCATCTGTGAATACTGTCTGTGAGGGAGCCTGTTTCTGCACAGGATCTTCCTGTAGAGGATCCTGATTGTTTACCATGTTAAATATTGTTTCAAGTTTGTGGTTAGTAGCAATTTGCCTTCCCAATTCTTCTTGTACCTTTGGTCTCCTGTATTGTTGGAGAAGTCTTGTGCAAGCTTGCGTCTGGGACCATGTAAATACAAGAAGCCACAGAACCTATAGCAGAGGATATGTGTCCTGCTGATGGATTGATGGTGTTGCACAAAAGATGACATTTGGCTTGAACAGGTGACACACTCTCCTCTTCCTTTTCTTGTGTCTATTGTCGCCTCCAGAGGAGTCCATTTCTGAGGTGGCGTGGGAGTTGACGTCTGTACGCGGACCTGAGGAACTAGCTTTTAAAGAAAATCAGAGGTTTCAGGAAAATCCTGTCTTTCTTTCTGCTGA
The DNA here is from genome assembly GCF_964261635.1 of Lissotriton helveticus. Lineage (NCBI taxonomy): Eukaryota > Metazoa > Chordata > Amphibia > Caudata > Salamandridae > Lissotriton > Lissotriton helveticus. The sequence goes on from NC_136066.1 coordinate 5,343,780, forward strand.
GTGATGGATTTCAGTAGCCAGGCGTCCAGACTGGGGTAGATGAAAACACCCTTCTTATTTAAATAGGCAGATATGACTGCCATGCATTTTGAAAACATGCAAGGACCTGATTTCAGACCGAAAGGCAGGACTGGGTGTTGGGAGTGATTATTTTCTATTCTGAATATTAGGTATTTTCTGTGTAGAGATGCTACTGGAATGTGAAAGTATGCGTCCTGAGGATCTATTGCTCACGTCCAGTCGTCATGCCTTACATGTGGAAACATTTGATGTAGGGTGAGCATTCAGAATTTTTCTATCAATATGAATTTGTTTGTGAACCGTCTGTCTAATATCAGTCTGTATTCTTTTTTGGTCCCTTTCTTTTGTATTATAAAATACCTTGAGTACACTCCCTGACCTCTCTGTCGGTGTGGGTAACCGCTCTATTGTGTGTTTTGGCAGAAGGATCGACGTTTCATACTTCAGCATAGTAAGTTGGTGTTTTGTTGACACTTTCAGAGGAACTTGCGGTGTAATGGCCTTGAAAGTATTCATTAGATACAATCTTTAGCACCCAGATGTCTTTAGTAATTTCTGTCCACTCCCCCCAAAGTAATAGGTAAAGGGGGGAAGGAAGGAGGTGATTTTAGAGACTCATTTCCTACCTCCTAATGAATGTCTACTTCGGGGAGGTGTTTGTTCCGAAGTGGTCTTAGGCCTAGATGGCATTTTAGGGCTCGGTTCCAGCCAGCGCATGTGCTCTCTCGAAAGAGACCTGTTGTATATTCTTTACGGGCTTTGGCCCACTCATAGGCTTCCCATTTGCTGGCTCAATCGACGCTGTCCTAAACATTCGTCTCTTTTGTCCAAGGCATGTCTGCGTCATGCCTCTTCCTCTGTTTAGTCCTCCCCTAGAACAGGCACTAATTACTACTATCCATCCACTCATCCCATTTAATGACCATTTCAGGATCTTCTTTTTTCTTTGTTTAAGAGCCCACTTCAGGAGTGGTTATGTTTTTATTCGCTTCGAGTGCACACAGTTTCTGTAAACAGGATTGTGAATAATATTCTTATCTAGCTTCTTACCCTGTACCCCAATCACCCTACCAGCTGTCGCTTTCTCCATCCCATGCCTCCGCGTATGCTTGCCCTGTGCTTCTCCGATCATCGTGAAACTGCTCTCCCCCACTCTGTATTTTTAGGTCTCGACTCAAGACAGCGCATACGGGGTCTCAAAAGATACATGTTGTATATATTTTGTAGGCTTTAGCATTCGCTGGCTCCATCGTTGCTCTCCTAATCTCTCACCATTTGTCCATGGCATGCATGCGTGATACCTCTTCCTCAGTTTACCCCTCCCCAAGAGCATGGACCAATTACTATCCATATCCATCCCTCCCATTTAATGACCATTTCACGAACTTCTTTTTTCTTAGTTTAAGAGCACACCTCAGGAGCGGTCATGTTTTCACTAGCTCTGAGCGCCGCACTGTTTCTGGAAAGAAGCCTGTAAGGAATATGCTACTTACCAGTATGCATCTGTTCTTGGCATGTAGAGCTGCAGAGTTGTACATTTAGCAATAGATCGCCACCTGCTGTTGGGCTCGGATGATTGCATGTTGTTGTTGTCTTCTTGGAAGAAGTCTTTGTAGTCACGAGATAGGTGACTCCTCCCTTGGACAATACTGCGCATGGGCATCGGCTCCATCCTTAGATTGTTTTTCGCCATGATGGGAAATGATGGAGTTAGTAGAAGAAAATAGGAAAAGGATGTCAAAGGATGTCCATGCGTGTGCATCTAAGTAAGATGAGTACTGGAACGGATACAAGTCCCGGGGAGGCGGGAAGGTGTGTACGACTCTGCAGCTCTACATGCCAAGAACAGATGCATACTGGTAAGTAGCATATTCCGTTCGAGGCAAAGGAGCTGCAGATCGTATACTGTGCATCGATTGTGTAGCAGTGTCTCCCCTAGCGGTGGTCGCTTGTATCCGTTGCAGTAGTTTGAAATAGTGTTTTAAGGACAGCTTGGCCCACTGCAGCTTGCTGCTTGGCTTGCACATCAACACAATAGTGTTTAGTGAAGGTGTGTGTTGTAGACCATGTCGCTGCCTTGCATATGTCCTCTAGTGGTATGTTTCCTAAGAAAGCCATAGAGGCTCCTAGTTTGCGAGTGGAGTGCGCTCTAGGAGGAACGGTCAGTGTACGTTTAGCTTTTTGATAGCATATTTGAATACACTTCACAATCCACCTGGCAATTCCCCCCTTAGAGATGGGGTTGCCTTTGTGTGGGGGAGAGAAAGATACAAATAGTTGTTTTGTCTTTCTGAAGGATTTTGTCCTGTCTGTGTAGTATAACAGAGCTCTTCTAACATCTAAGGTGTGTAAAGCCCTTTCTGCAACAGAGTCTGTTTTTTGGAAAAACACTGGTAACTCTACTGATTGGTTAAGGTGAAAAGGAGTAATGACTTTTGGCAGGAATTATGGATTAGGCCTGAGAACCACTTTGTTAGGATGTATTTGAAAAAATGATTCTTCTATTGTGGATGCTTGTATTTCACTCACTCTTCTGAGAGAGGTGATGGCAACAAGGAAAGCAGATTTCCATGTTAGGAATTGCAGTTCACAGTTGTGTAAAGGCTCAACAGGGGGACCCATAAGTCTTGTAAGGACCACGTTTAGGTTCCACACTGGAGCAGATGGTAACCTAGGTGGGATTATTCGTTTTAATCCTTCCATAAATGCTTTGATTGCAGGTACTCTAAAGAGAGATAGATGCTGTCTATTTTGTAAATAGGCTGCAATTGCTGCTAAATGTAGGCGTATGGAAGAATATGCCAAATTGGACCTTTGTAGGTGTAGAAGGTAGCAGATGATACTTTGAATGGAAACATCCAATGGATCAATGTTATTGTTGTTACAGTATATTGCAAATCTTTTCCACTTTGCAGCATAACATGCTCTGGTAGTGGGTTTTCTAGCTTCTTTAATAACGTTCATACAGTCTGGTGGTAGGTTTAAGTAACCGAACTCTAAGACTTCAGGAGCCAGATTGCCAAATTCAGTTGGTTTGGGTCTGGGTGTCTTATTTCTCCATGGTTCTGTGTTAACAGGGATGGCGTGAGCCGTCATTTTTGATGTGGAACCAGTGAGAGATCCAGCAGTGTGGTGAACCACGGCTGACGTGCCCATGTGGGAGCCACTAGTATCAGTTTGAGAGACTGTTGTCTGAGCTTGCGCACTACTAGTGGAATGAGTGGGAGAGGCGGAAAAGCGTACGCAAATCTGCCTGACCAGTTCATCCATATCGCATTTCCTTCCGATTGTGGGTGTGGAAACCTGGCGGCGAAGGTTGGGTATTTTTCATTTTCGTGGATGGCAAACAGATCTATCTGTGGATGCCCCCACCTTTGGAAGAATGGTTGGAGAACTTGTGACGACTCAACAGATCTGCTATCTGATTGTGGATTCCTGGAAGGTGTTCTATTGTCAGGTGTATGTTTTGAGGGATGGCCCCTCTCCAAATGTTCTGTGCAAGCTGGGACAGTTGCAGAGAGTGTGTCCCCCCTGTTTTTGTACATAATACATGGCTGTCATATTGTCCGTCCGGATAAGAACAGCTTTGTTTTGTACTTGTACTGGAAACGTTTTGAGTGCTAAGAAAATTGCTAGCAGCTCTAAATGATTGATGTGTAACTGTTTCTGTTGGTTGTTCCATTGGCCTTGAGTGGTATAGTGTAGGAGATGGGCTCCCCATCCTGTGCGGGATGCATCTGTCGTGAGCACTGTTTGTGGAACTGGATCTAGGAACGGCCGTCCCTTTGTCAAGTTTTTGGTGTTCCACCATTGCAGAGAGCGATATGAACGGCTGTCCACCAACACCAGGTCTGAGAGCTGACCTTGAGCCTGATTCCACTGTTGTGCTAGACATTCCTGTAATGGGCGCATTTGCAGTCTTGCGTGAGGGACTATGAAGATGCAAGACGCCATCATGCCTATTAGTTTCATGAACACTCTGACTTGAAGAGAGTGTTGGCATTGAAAAAGGGAGACTAAGGTCTGAATGCTTTGAATCCTGGCTTGACTGGGATACGCTAGAGCTGCCGATGTGTCTATGGTAGCTCCTAGATATTGGTGAACGTGCGAAGGCTCTAGGTGCGACTTGGTGTAGTTTATTGTAAACCCTAAGTCGTGTAATGTTTGAATCGTTTGTTTTGTGTGTTGTACACATTGGCTGAACGGCCTTTATGAGCCAGTCGTCTAGGTAAGGGAAGACATGTATCTGTTGTCTTCTGAGATGTGCCGCTACTACTGCTAAGCACTTTGTGAACACTCGTGGTGCAGTTGTGACCCTGAATGGAAGGACTTTGAACTGATAGTGTTGTCCTTGTATGACAAATCTTAAGTACTTCCTGTGTGCAGGATGTATAGGAATGTGAAAGTAGGCGTCCTTTAGGTCAAGTGTGGACAGAAAATCTCCCTGTTCTAGCAATGGGAGTACTTGTTGTAAAGTGATCATGGGTCACTGAATGTATATAATGGTTGAGGGGCCTGAGATCGAGAATCAGTCTTGATGTCCCGTCCTTTTTGGGGATTAAGAAGTACAGGGAGTAAACTCCTGTTCCTTGTTCTTGTAGAGGAACTACTTGAAGAGCATCTTTTTCTAGGAGTGCTAGGACTTCCTGTTGAAGCAGAGTTATGTGTTCTGTGGACATTGGACGCTGCCTGGGTGGTATGTTTGGGGGGGTTGCTGTGAGTTCTAGGCAGTAGCCATTTTGGATAATTTGTCTTACCCACTTGTCTGTTGTGATGGAATTCCAGACAGGTAGGAACTGTGATAATCTGCCCCCCACAGGGGTGGAATGCTGTAGGGGAGGCAGTGGGAAGTCAATGTTTGGGAGTGGAAGAGGAGTGGTTGTTGTTATTACCTCTACCTCTTCCCTTGTTGTTATTGCCTCTGTATCCTCCTCTAAAGTAGCCTTTATTAGAGGAGGTTTGTGTGTGTGTCTTAAAAGATGATGTGGTATCTGTGCCGGTTTACTTGGAGCCTCCTCTATAAGAGGAGCGGCGAAAAGAACCTCTAGTTTGGGTGGATTGTAATGCACCCATAGACTTAGCTGTGTCCGTGTCCTTCTTCATCTTCTCTAGTGTGTTATCTACTTCTGGCCCGAACAACTGGTTCTGATTGAAGGGCTGGTTTAGGATGGTAGTTGGTACTTCTGGTTTGAAACCTGAAGAACAAGTTACTTACCTTCGGTAACGCTTTTTCTGGTAGATACAGTATCTGCCTGTTGATTCCTCACCTTGTGAATATCCCCCTTGCGTCAGCAACGTTCGGAAATTTTCTTTGTAGCACGCCGGCGTGGGCGACGTCATAGGAACGCGGCATCGCGCGCGACTCCGTCTGACGTCACCGACCCCTTATTAGGCCTACGTCAGCGTGATGACATCAGTTCCGCCCTTTTTTCCGTGCCTTCGAGGCACCTGGACGGACCAATGACAGGAAATATACATATATACAGTGTACACAGTACATACAAACCATAATAGCACAAATAGTGCGTAGCAAAGGTATCAAAAACCCAATAAATATACAAATATATATACAAATAAGACCAGGTATAGCAGAGTGGACAAACGGGGAGGCGGGCGGGTCAGTGAGGAATCCACAGGCAGATACTGTATCTACCAGAAAAAGCGTTACCGAAGGTAAGTAACTTGTTCTTCTGATAGATACATCTGCCTTGTGGATTCCTCACCTTGTGAATAGAGTCCAACAGCAGTCCCCACTCCCGGAGGAGGGTGTCCACTCTGCTACACCAGGAAATCTTGGAGGACAGAACGTGCGAAGTGGCCGTCCCTCCTCACCTCGGTATCCAAGCAGTAGTGCTTCGCGAAAGTGTGGAGGGAGGCCCAAGTCGCGGCTCTGCAAATGCCCTCAACAGGTACACCTCTAGACAAAGCAGAAGTAGAAGACTTTGCCCTAGTGGAATGAGCTCTTATACCCTCAGGAGGGTCCTTACCCGCCAGGGAGTAGCAAATCTTGATGCACAGGATTATCCACCTGGAAAGTGTGCGCTTGTGCACCGATCTGCCCTTCCGACAGCCAGCAAAACCAACAAACAGCTGGTCATCAATCCGGAAGTCTTTAGTTCTATCCAGCTAAAAAGACACCGCCCTCTTAGGGTCCAGACGGTGCAGTCTCTCGTCCTCCTTAGAAGGGTGAGGGGGAGGAAAGAAGGTAGGAAGGGTAATGGACTGTCCTAGATGGAAGGGAGTTACCACCTTAGGCAGAAAAGCAGCCCTGGTCCTAAGAACCATTCGTTCAGCATGAATGGTCAGGAATGGAGGCTTAGAACTAAGAGCTTGAAGCTCACTCACCCTCCTTGCCAAGGTGATCGCTACTAAGAAGACCGTCTTGAAAGACAAAAGCCTCATGGGACACTTGTGTAAGGGTTCGAAGGGAGAACCCATCAAGATAGTTAAGACAAGATTTAAGTCCCATTGAGGCACTACAAATGGAGAAGGAGGGAACTTATTTGTGAGGCCCTTCAAAAACCTCAAAACCACTGGAGATTTAAAAAGAGACGGCTGGTCCGGCAAGCAGAGAAATGCCGATAACGCCGAAAGGTAACCTTTGACTGTGGCAACAGCAAATCCTTGCTGCACCAAAGAGAGAGCAAACTGCAAAATATCAGACAGATGAGCCCTCAAGGGGTCAACAGCCTTCTCCCTACACCAAACAACAAATTTAGACCATCTATACGAATAGATGGACTTGGTGGAGTCACGCCTGGCCGAAAGAATGACATCCACCACATTGTGAGGGAGAGAAAAAGAGTTCAGGTTGCCCCGTTCAATCTCCAGGCATGAAGGTGTAATGTCTGGAGGTGGGGGTGTAGAACCTGCCCCTCCATCTGAGAGAGGAGATCTACCCTGAGAGGGAGACGGAGCGGCGGGTGAGAGGAGAGGTGGAGTAGGTCCGTGTACCACGCCCTTCTTGGCCAATCCGGGGCGACCAATATGACTTGGGCCCGGTCCTGGCGAATCTTCCTCAGAACCAGAGGAATCAAGGGTATGGGGGGAAACGCGTAAAGGAGTTGATTTCCCCAACTCAACTGAAACGCGTCCCCCAAAGCTCCTTGCATCGGATACTGGAGACTGCAGAATGACGGACAGTGAGCATTCTCGCGAGTGGCGAACAGGTCCACCCGAGGAGTCCCCCACATCTGAAAGATGTCGTGAACAACCTCCGGGTGAAGCCTCCACTCGTGATCGGCAGACTTGCCGACTGAGAACGTCTGCACGAACGTTCAGAACTCCGGCCAGATGATTTGCCATCAGACAAATCTGATGGTTCTGAACCCAGGACCAGAGACGCAGAGCCTCTCTGCAGAGACACTGCGACCCTACTCCTCTCTGCTTGTTGATGTACCACATCGCGGTCATGTTGTCCGTCAGGACTTGAACCGACTGACCGCGAAGGGAAGGGAGGAAGGCCTTGAGCGCCAAACGTATCGCCCGTAACTCTAGAAGGTTGATATGAAGCAATCTTTCCTCTGGAGACCAAAGACCTTTGACCTCCAGATCCCCCAGATGAGCAGCTGAAAAGGCTTTCCCTGAGAAAGATTGCTTTCCACGCTCCACCAAGACAGATCCGCTGCAGCTTCTCTGGAGATCCTCCCTGAGATCTCCATTGTGCTGATACCACTGCCTGCGGAGGCACCACTGGAGCGCCCTCATGTGCCAGCGTGCATGGTTGACCAACAGAATGCAAGAAGCCATCAGACCAAGCAGACGAAGGACCTTCAGGACTGGAACAACCGCTCCATTGAAAAATAAAGGAATCATTTCCTGTATGTCGCGAATCCTTTGAGGTGGAGGGAATGCACGACATACAGTAGTATCCAGCAATGCATCTATGAACAGGTTGCGCTGGGAGGGCACCAGGTGAGACTTGGGTACATTTATCGAAAAACCCAACCTGTGTAACAACTGAGTTGTCTCTTGCAAATGAAGGAGCACCTTCTCTGGCGACTCTGCTTTGATGAGCCAGTCGTCCAGATACGGAAATACAGGAATCCCCAATCTTCTGAGATGTGCTGCCACCACTGCCATCACCTTGGTGAAAACTCGAGGCGCAGTAGTAAGTCCAAACGGAAGGACCGCAAACTGGTAGTGTTGCGAACCCACCGTAAAACGGAGATACTTCCTGTGCGACTTCAGGATAGGGATGTGAAAATAAGCATCCTGCAAGTCGATCGACACCATCCAGTCTTCTTCCAACAGCGCTTGAAGAACCTGCGCAAGAGTGAGCATCTTGAACTTTTCTTGTTTCAGATACAAGTTCAAGATCCTGAGATCCAGGATTTGCCGAAGCCTGCCATCCTTCTTGGGGATCAGAAAATACCGGGAGTAGCATCCCTGACCCCTCTCCTGCTCCGGAACCACCTCTATCGCACCCTTTCTGAACAACGCCAGGACTTCTTCCTGCAGGAGAAGCAGGTGATCCTCCAAACAATAACCTTGGCAAGGAGGGTAATTGGGAGGAAATTCCCGAAAGGGAAGGGCATACCCATTTTCTACGAGATTGAGAACCCAAAGATCTGATGTAACCGATTCCCAATCCCGTAGAAAATGAGTAAGCCGACCCCCTACCGGACCTGCATGATCCGGAATGGCGAATCTAGGGCTGCTTTGCTGCTGCAGGTGGGGGGTGGGTATTAGAGGAGGAAGTAGAGGAGGAAGAGGCTTGACGTCCACGACCCTTCTGTCTACCTCTATAAGACTTGTACAGAGGGTTCTGTTGCTGCTGCTGTTGCTGGCCTTGCCTGAAAGGACGAAAGGAAGATCTGCCAAAACCTCTGAACTTTCTGGTGGCTGTACCTTTCGCTTGTAAACCCAAAGATCTAGCCGTCGCCCGGCTATCTTTGAACCTCTCCAGAGCTGTATCTGCTTTCTTTCCAAAGAGACCAACCCCGTCAAAAGGTAAATCCAAAAGAGTAGCCTGTACATCAGTGGAAAACTCTGAGGACTTTAACCAAGCAGCTCTTCTGGTAGCTACTGAAGAACCCATTATTCTAGCCACAGAGTCTGCAGTGTCCATGCCACTCTGAATAACTTGGCGGGCTGCAGCCTGAGTGTCCAAAACAGCCTCATTAAAGTTTTTCCTGTCTTCTTCTGGAAGTTTAGCAGATAATTGTTTGACCGAGTCCATTAAGGCATGCACATATCTGCCAAGCAAACAAGTATCATTTGTTGATTTTAAGGCCATGCTACCTGAGGAGAAGACCTTCTTAGCGGCCTGATCCAACTTCTTGGAGTCTTTATCTCCAGGAACTTGAGGAAAGGAGCCAGCTGATCTATTCGCACAAGCAGCCTGAACTACCAGACTCTCTGGCGAAGGGTGAGATGACAAGAAGTCAGGATCCCCAGGAGCCACCCTATATCGTCTCGCCACCAATCTAGATACTGCAGGTGCAGAAAAAGGCTTTTTCCAAACTTCCAGAATTGGTTCGGTCAGAGCTTCAGTGAAAGGTAGAGTAGGCTCAATGATAGAAGAAGGTGAATGTAAGACTTCTGTGAGGATATTAGGTTTAAACTCAACTGTTGGTAAAGTTAAGTATAGTAAATCAGCAGCTTTTCTAATTACCATATGGTATGGAACGACATCCTTGGAGGGTGCATCTGAAACCACAGGTAATCCCCATTCCGGAGAAAGTTCAAGACTGCTAGCAGAATGAAGATCCTCAAAATAATCATCATGTTCCTGAAGTTCACCTTCCTCCACTTCAGGTTCCACATACTCTTTCTCCTACAGTAGACGCTGGGCTCTACGTCTCGACCACTCCATACGGATCGACGTCGACGGATTCGGTAACGACTCCGATGGAGTCGGAGCCGGCGTCGACCGAGGAGCTGGAACAACAGGAGGTAGAGAAACAGGAACCGGCGTCGAGCCTCGATCCGAATTCCGAAGTCGCTCCGAAGTCAGCGAAGCCGTGCGCGGAGTCGATGACCTCGGCGGCGCTGAACCGATCCAAGAAGGATATGGAGTCAGCATGAAGGGTAGAAAAGGCGCCGGTGCATAAGCTTGGGGGACACCCAAGTTGAAAGACAAAGGACCCATAGGACCCGCAGGTGCTCCAGTGGGGTACATTGCCCTCGCATACACTCCATACATAGCATTTAGGAAATGCGATGGATCTTGACCAGGACCAGGAAAAGAAGGGTAAGAACCCATAGGATTCGTAGGAGGATGAACTGGATTCGGCTCCTCTTGGTCCTTTAGATTTTCCGGTTCATCCTCCGGAATCGGAGATTGAGGGACCTCCACGACGTCCTCATGCTCCGAAGACTGACCCGAAGCCGGATTCGGATCCAGTTCCGGCTCCGGTGTATGCTCTCGAGATCTTACCGGAGTGGTAGCATCAACAGGAGATGGAGACACAAAGTCCTTGTGATGCTTTCGAGAAGATTTCTTCTTAGAGTCCGAAGATCCCGAATGATGGTGAGAACTATGCTTCTTCCTCTTATGTTTTTTCTTCGAGGAACCCGAAGCATGTCCAGAAGCTGATTTCGATGCCGACTCCGATCTGGCCCTCGACCTCGATGACTTCGATCGCGACCTCGATCGTGACTTCGATCTCGACTTCGGTCTCGATCTGGAGTGTCTTGATCTTGATCTCGAAGATCTATCGGCTTCTTTACTTTTAATTTTGGCTAATAAAAGTTTTGCTTCTCATTCACGTAGAGCCTTCGGATTCATTTTCGAACAGGATCGACAGCACTTGATGTCGTGATCTGATCCCAAACACCATAAACAATCCTCGTGTGGATCAGTAATTGACATCATCCAGGCACACGAGCCACACTGTTTGAATCCCGTTTTCTTCGATGACATCCTCGACGAAGAACAGAAACAGTAACAACAAAAAGAAACAAAGTCTCTATCTGTAACTACAGAAGATCCCTGAAACCGTTAGCGTCGACGACGCGGAAAAAAGGGAACTGATGTCATCACGCCGACGTAGGCTTAATAAGGGGTCGGCGACGTCAGACGGAGTCGCGCGCGATGCCGCGTTCCTATGACGTCGCCCACGCCGACGCCCTACAAAGAAAAATTCCGAACGTTGCTGACGCAAGGGGGATATTCACAAGGTGAGGAATCCACAAGGCAGATGTATCTATCAGAAATGCGTAACCATGCATGACTTCTGAGGATAATACTAGTGTTAACTGCTCTGGATGCTGTGTCAGCTACATCTAGTGTGCATTTAATTGAGGCATTAGATATTAATTTACCTTCCTGTAAGAGTTCTGCTGCAAGATCTTTGTGTTGATCTGGTAGGTGTTCCATTGACTTTTCTAGTTGGTCGTAGTGGGCCCTGTTGTATCGTGAGAGTAAGGCTTGTGTGTTTGCTATGCGCCATATGTTTGTTGCTTGCGCAGCAATCCGTTTCCCTGACGCATCAATAATCTTGGATTCTTTGTCAGGCGGGGGTGTGTCACCAGAAGTTTGAAAATTGGCTCTTTTACGTGCATTTGACACGTGCAAAGAGTCTAGTGGCAGATGTCCCTTAATGTAGACTGGTGCTGGTCTGTACTTTTTCTCTATTCTGGGAATTAGCACCCTACACCTTACTGGATCTTTAAAAATGTCTGGAGCATGTTTAATGACTCCTTTGATCATGGGTAATATTTGGGTAGACCTTTGTGACTGTTCAAAAGTGTCTAATAAGAAATCCTCCTCAATAGCATCAGAGTGCATTGAAACTCCATGGTAAAGGGCAGATCTATTTAATAGATGATTACACCCAATACTATCCTCTGGAGGTGAAGGTTTTGTTGGGTAGTACTGAGGATCAGGGATGTCTGGAGCATTGTTTGGTGCAAAATTATATGCATCATCTTCCTTGGGATATTCTGGGTTGATATCCTCATCTAAAGGGTATGTATGTGTCTCTGGTACATCATTCCCCCCCACCTAAGTCATACTCCTCGTCAGTGTGGTGTGATGATGCAGGAGATTGAATAGGAGAAGTTATAGGTTCAGTATATGGATTAATAGGAGAGGAAGAAGGTGAAGGAGAGGAAGGGTGCATTGGAGAGGTTGCACAATCCTTTTTTGCAGGAACCACAGGTGTAAGTGGTGTGTCTGCTGGCCTCTTCTTGTAAGGAATTGCTTCCACATGTCCAGTTTTTGGGTTAATATGGACTTTTTTCTGTCTAGGATCTGGTCTAAACAGATCTTCCTCCTGCATAATCTTCTTTGGCGTCGATTCTTTCGGTGCCGATAGAGGTTGCTTAGTGTTTTTTGCCTTAGGAGGAGTTATTGAGTCCTGTGGCAATTTTTTCGGTGCCGAAGGTGGTTTAGGTTTATCTGGAGTCTTTGGTACCGATATTGTCGCTTTCGGCGTGGAGACCGGTTTTGCTGGGCCTGCGGTGCCGGAATCTGGCTTCCCTTCTTTGTTTTTGGAACCGGAAGGTTTCGGAGTGGAAGCTTTCGGGTCCGGTACTGTCTTTGGCTTCGGCACCGATGTGTCTTTTGGTGCCGAAGGGTCTTTGTCTCTCGGCACCGAAGGACGTTTTGGGTTCGGTGTCAACGAGTTCTTCGGTGTTGAAGGATTTTTCGGTGCCAACGGAAGTGGTGGAATTGGCACATGTGGTTTTTTCGGTGCCGAGGCACCCGAAGGCATAGTCTGTTTACTCGGAGCCGAGCCCGAAGGCGGGCCGTCGGAGGGTAAATTTCGGTCTCGACTGGGCCCCCATGGGCGGAGTGCTGACCGTTGCCTTTTGTTTGGGTAGTGTGTGTTGTGCAGGGGCAGAGGTACTCACGGGTTGTCGAGATGGAATCGAATCGTCCGAGTCCTCTGCCCCCGATATAATCTGGAGATCAGGCGAGTCTTCCTCGGCGACGAGTGGAGCCTCGTCCTCGGAGATATCTTCGATCGGATCTTCATCCGCGGAGACGTCTTCTTCGACGATCTCCTCATCAAAGATGGCCTCCGGTGCTGGTGCTGATCTAATCTCGTGTCGACGGGCCCTCCGATCCCGAATGGTCTTTTTCGATGAAAAGGAGGCACAGGCTGTGCAGGTCGACTCGTCGTGTTCCGGCGATAGACAGAGGTTGCAAACCTCGTGTTGGTTGCTATGAGGGAATTTTGATCGACATACCGGGCATCTTTTGAATGGAGTTCTGTCCATGAGGCGTAGGCCGTACGGCGCCGATAGGCCCAACGGCCTGTGTCGACGCACCGGGATGTAGCTGGTGATGTCGAAAGTCTGTTCGATGCCGAAGAAGTTTATTTAAAGTTTCACGCTTCGAAAATGCAGAAAAGTGTTTCCTAGCTGGAGCGGAAAACTTTCATCCGAACCCAGTGGCGGAAAAAAACAATCTGAGGATGGAGTCGATGACCATGACCAGTATTGTCCAAGGGAGGAGTCACCTATCTCGTGACTACAAAGACTTCTTCCAAGAAGACAACAACAACCTGCAATCATCCGAGCCCAACACCAGGTGGCGATCTATTGCTAAATGTACAATCTGCAGCTCATATGCCTCGAACATTACGTTCTTATCTCGTTTCTTCTCCCGTTCCTCAATCACCCTCCGTTCGCTGTCACTTTCTCCATCCTGCACGCAGTGTCTGCTCACCTTCTGCTTCCCAGACCGTAGTGAAATTGCTCTCCCCCACTCTGCATTTTTTCTTATCCTGTCCCCTAATCACCCTCTTCCCGCTGCAGCTTGCTCCCTCCCACACCCCCATGGCTGCTTGCTTTGTGCTTCTCCGAGCATATTGGAACGGGCCTGTAAATCATGGTCTCATCTTGTCTTTCAACCACAGCATACTTTTCAATTACCAGGAGAACATTTGTTATGAGAGAGAGAGCAAGAAAGTCAGCAGTCCCCTCCGTGGTCTCCACGTGATGCTTCATTTGAGTTGCCCTTCACTCACTTATTCTCACCCTGCTTACCACACCTAAGATAGTTACAGTAAACAAGAACATGTCATAACGAGCTTGATGGTTACTAATAAAACAGGATGCAGGAAGGGCTTGGTTGGTCATGGTAAAGCGCCAGATGCCATCAATGGCACACGAGGCGCTGGAGTGCGTCTGTATAGTAAGCGTTTTGTGGTTTACAATAGAGTGCACAGTAAATCAATAAAGCCCTCTATGGTCTCCATTGCCTTGCAAGGTCACGTGACTGTTTTGTTTCAGATGCCCTTTACTCACTCATTCTCACCCCTCCTACCCCTGAGATAATTACAAAAAACAGGAACGCGTCATAACGGGCTCGCTGGTTACCAATAAAACAGGCTGCAAGAAGAGCTTGTTCCGAGTCAAGTTGAGGTGCATTCACAGATACACACAGGATAAAAGGGCCCAGTGTTACACAATGTCTGGTCAGTAATGTTTGGTAAGAGTGATAGAGGAAAGAATACACACACAAGAAGAAACATGTCTTTATCACACAGTATCTAAAATTCCCAAAACAAGCTTATACTGGAAAGGATCCAGAAATGAACAAAGTAAGCAGCAAATAATGACTTACCGGCTGGGGAGATGGCGCCCTGCTCTGCTTCTGATGCTGCTTTTGGGACCTCCAAGTCAGTCTTTTCCATGGGTTTCTCGCCACTCCCTGTTGCCTGTGAAGACCCTGCTTCTAATTCGCGCTTCCTCTCAAAGCCTCGCTGATAATCCTACAAACCAAACAAGAAATAGGAAATGTTTCAGTATGTAAACACATCAACTCACATGGGAACATCCTGGCCTAAATGCTTACAGTGTCAAATATTCTTTGTCATATGCAATTATGTACGGTAAAGCACTACTCAACATGCATAGCGTTTATTAATACAGTCACATTAACTTTATCAGTGACCAATATCAATGTTATCAACCGTATAAGCATGAAAGGCAGAGTCAAGGGCCAAGTTATTCTAGTTCGGATTTGAACTGGTGCCCTACAGTGCTGCAGACAAGTCTCAGTAAAATGAGGTCCCTGAGATTCTAAAAGAAAACCTGTTGTGACTGACCATCAGGACAGTGATGGTCAGTGTCGATGGTTCATAACTCCAGCGTAATTCTGTAGAATATCCAGCATTACGCTTGTTGCGTGAAAGTCTCTTATGGCCACCTTTTCTCATAGAATCCTTCAGAGGTCATCGTTCAAGATCAGATCTCGCCGGCATACTTAACCTGCTAAGAGCCACTTCTTACAAAAATGAGATCTTATCCCCATCCAAGCTCTCTTAGGACAACCTTTCACCCCCTGAACACCATCACTAGAAGCTCTCAAGACAGACCAATCCTAAAGAAACCTAGATGATACCATAATAACACTACCAGACTGTAACTCAGCTACCATTCATCAGCAAGGTCATTGAAAAGCAACCTTAATAACACCACCTGGCTTTAGAGCATGCTACAGCATGGCCACCGCTACCTTACACATTACAGGGAACGTCCTCTTAAGATGACCCCAGTTCACTGAGTCACCTCCAGGTCCCAAAAGATCCCTCCCCAGGGCTCCATACTGTGTCCAGTCATCTTAAACCACTACATGCAGCCCCTTGCGGCTCTACTCACAGATAACCGCATCATTATTCACCAATATGGCAATGCCCCAAACACCGCCTGCACATCAGCCAGACCTACCTGAAGCTCACCCCAAGACAACATTTGCATGTTTTAGGTAACAAACATACCAATACAGGGCCGGCTCTAGGGCGGTGCAACCGGTGCCACCGCACCGGGTGCAGACTCTTCGAAGGGGCGCCTTGTTTGGGAGTATGTTATGGTTTGAAAAGCACCTGCTGCTGCATTGCAGGACTTTCTTACTACAATAAACATGTCAAGATAACTCTGGTGATTAATGCTCTTCCTGGAGTGCAGAGAGGAGCTTTGTCTCGTGGAAGTTTTAACTCATTTTATAGCAGCACGTAGGGTCAAGATGCCTGCCACAAAGAACAGGCACCATGCAGATCACAAAGTGCATCTCATTTAAATGGGTCCCTGCTTTTGTCAGAGATCCTTGTGTTACTAGCAGTGTAGATGTTAACATCTAACATGGAACAGTGATCTCATAACAGCAATCAAAGAGCTGCATGCAAAATGAAAAATATAGATTAGAGAATTATGATTTATTCCCAGTCTTTCCTTATCCTAATGTTGCAAAAAGGGTTCATTTTGGTAACAAAAAAACCGTATTATTAAATGTAACTCCCCAACCATGGGATTATGTTTTAAATTCGGAGCCTGCGCTTCTCCAGACCAGGCTGTATAACTACAGTCAACCGGCGTGCATGACATGCGACTCACCTTGTAGTCTTCTGGCTTATGTAACATTTCCTCTACAATGATTGACACACATATGATTGATTGTCTTGGTGTAATGTGTGAGTGATGTAAAGTGCTCTGACACCCTACACTGCTATAGGAGACACTAGATAACTAATTAAATACATCTGAGAGAGTGGTTATGGAGACTTGAGGGGCACTGTTTAAGGGTGGTAGTGAGGGAGTCTGGGGTGGTGCCCGTGGGAGGGGGGGGATCCAACAAACATTGTTCCACAGGGCGCCAACAGTGCTAAAGGCGGCCCTGTTACAATAACTTCAGGTGTGTAAAGCACATTCATCAAGGACAGCGTTGCATTGGCTCCAATGTGTCCATGTATACTCAGTGAATAGCGTAGAAATTCGTTCAATCCCATTTCTGTCTCCTGGCCTAAGTGCAGGGACAAACTCTTGGATTCAAATCTGATGGTTTCTTCAGTGTGTGGCGGTGTCAGCATATACATTTGTTGATGACACCAGTTTGTGTCCAGCCCATAGTAGCGCCTCCAAGGACCCCATATTTTACTAAACGTTCGGGGCATCCCCCGCTACTGTATGTGGTACATTCAGCCCCCATACGGAGATTCATCCCCCTCCTCCACTCTTGAACCGCGGGGACCTCTTCTGCACCCCAAAGTCTGGCCACCATCAGACCTAAAGAGCCGAAGAGCAGCTGAACCCTGTTGCATCAGCATCGTTTGGTATTCCCTGGAGGACAGAACCCGGCTCCGACTGCAATTGTACCCCCATAATCGCACCAAGCTTCTCAACGATTGCCCTCCAATAGACCTGGATAGGGGGCAGGTCCATACTGTGTGAAAGAAGATACCCTTAACGCTCCTACACTTAAGGCAATATGATGCCTCTACCCTGAACATCTTGTGTCATTTCTCTTTATTGTAGTATATTCTATGTAAGATTTTATATTGAACGAGGCGCAATCTAGCTTTACGCAATTTCCATGATTTGTCATGAACAACAAACAAGAAATAGTACAAACACAGCTCAATGTCATTAACCTTCAGGGATTTGAACCCCCAGTTTTACTGAATGCAGAGTCACTTAAATTCACAGTGGACTGCAACTTCTGACTCAAGCAACAGATTGCCAAAAAACAAAGATGGACTAGGCCCAGCCCTCTTCAAAGCATCTTTAGGACTTTGGTTCAACCTGTTCTACTCTTTCATGTGGCTGGTGGTAAAATCCTGCTAAATAGCCTCCCAGACTCTGCACTGGCACCCCTTGGGGCATCCTATATGCCACGGTACGTCTTATCAGGGTCCGCAAGAAATATGATGATGTCACACCCATCCGGATGGAACTCCACTGGCTCCTCCTGCAGGCCTGCACCATCTTTACAACGAGCGGCATCATTTTCAAGCCATCATCAACAGCACCCCCACTTATCCTGCGGACAAGCTCAACATCTCTGAAGGCTCCTGGCAAGCCCACAGGGAAGCCACCATCAGACTGGAAAATAAGAAGCGTAAACAGGAAAAACAAGGCAACTTTGCTCCAATGTAGGAAAGAGCTGTAGACACATACCTTACAAGAACACTATTTCACAATGAAGGAAGAATCCAGTAAACAGCTACCCCTACTGTCACTCGTCGACTGTATGCACGACTAGGACTCTAAACAGAACTCTGCAGTCTATTTTGGCTAGGTTTGAGCTACACAAATACCATTTATCTATAGACATTCAAAGCAATAGGTCTGAGGGCAACTGACACCCAAAGGAGCATCATCCCATACCAGAGTTCAAAGTGCATGTTTGACCCATTTATGAACCAAAATTCAAAGACTGATGAGATACTCCAAAAAGATGTGTACTCCCAGATCAATTTCAAAAGTACTAACATCCAGGAGCTGGCGAGATACCTTGGAGGAAGGCTCAGAGATTCCAGAGATCTTTTGTCAATGGTACCAACACGTAAGGACTGGTGAGGTACCTCAAGGGGTGTATATCAGACCTGTGGTCAAAGGTACCAACATGCAAAGGCTGTATGTAGAGAGATCCCAGGGAGTATGCATGCCTTCTGAGATCTGTGGTTAATAGTACCTGTGAGAAGTTGGCCTGGCATATGCTGTCCACGAGTTATAGTGGGCACCTTGCACCAGTCCAAACAACCCCTTAGACCTGATAGGTTAAAGACAACCTTTATTGAAAGCTAGCCTAGTGGTAGCTGTGGAGAGCAGCCTTCAGGCTAAGTCTCGAAGGAATGTAAAGCAGCTTGTTTTACCAGTCTATAATCTCTTGAATGACCAAATGAAAGGAGAACCACACTAGGTATATATAAAATATACGTATTTATTCTAAACACACCCTACTAGTCTCTTAGTGAGGCTAGAGGTAAAAGCAGATACATTACACTTAATATCACACAGTACATTACTACAATATACGTTGAGCCCTAGGGGCGTACCAAACCATATATTAAGGAAGTGGTATAAGAACCACAATTTGACTAGACACAAGGCCTAGAGCCTGTAGCTTCTGGACCCGTCAGCCCCCTTCGACACTCCTGGACCTGTCAGCCGCCTTCGACACGGTCTGCCACAGCACACTACGAACACCCTACACGACGCAGGGGTCCAAGAGAAGGCCCTGGACTGGACCACATCCTTCCTCTCCGGCAGAACACAGAGCATCCTCCTCCCCCCCTTCCGCTCCAATTCCACCGAGATCATCTGCGGCGTGCCCCAGGGCTCATCCCTCAGCCCAACACTGTTCAACATCTGCATTGCATGGCACCCCTCTCCCATGTCGCCCGACAGCACGACCTCTACATCATCTCCTATGCCGATGACACCCAGCTGATCCTCTCCCTCACCAAAGACCCTCACACTGCCAAGACCAACCTCCACGAAGAAATGAAGGCCGTCGCCGAATGGATGAGGAACAGCCGACTGAAGCTGAACTCGGACAAGACGGAGGTCCTCATTCTCAGATCCACCCCTTCAGCCTGGGACGAATCCTGGTGGCCAACCACACTGGGAACAACCAGACACCCACCGACCACGCACGCAACCTAGGGGTCATCCTCGACTCCACCCTCTCCATGACTAAGCAGGTAAATGCTGTTTCCTCCTCCTGCATCAACATGCGCCGCAGGATCTACAAGTGGATCCCCACCGAAACGAGAAGAACAGTCACCCAGGTCCTCGTCACCAGCAGGTTGGGCTACGGAAACGCCCTCTACGCAGGAATTTCGGCCAAACTCCAGAGACGGCTATAACGCATCCAGAACGACTCTGCATGTCTGATCATCGACATACCCAGCACAGCCCATCACACTCCACCTGAGAGACCTGCACTGGCTCCCCGTCAACAAGAGGATAACCTTCAAGCTCCTCATCCATGCACACAAAGCACTCCACAACACAGGACTAGCATACCTCAGACGACTCAGCTTCTACACCCCCACCCGCCAGCTCCGCTCCGCCGGCCTCCCCCACACCGCAGTCCCCCGCATAAAAAGAACGACTGCCGGCAACAGATCCTTCTCCCACCTCCCCACCAAGACCTGGAACACCCTCCTTACCCACCTACGACAGACCCAAGACCTGCTGACCTTCAGAAGACTCCTCAACACCTGGCTCTTCGAGCAGTAGCAGCACCCCTCCCCTTCCCCAGCGCCTTGAGACCCTCACGGGTAAGTAGTGCACTTTACAAGTGACATGATTGATTGATTGTAGTATCGCTGGGCCCGCAAGGAACCACTCAAGGTAGTGACACAGGGGACCCACGGGGAATGTGTGCAGTGTTAGAACAAAGCCGCGAGACACCGTTAGCTTCTATGGGGAAAGTCACGGTGGGAAATTTACAGATTAAGGACACTTGGGAGAAGACTTTGAGCAAACCCTTTTAGATTTAAGGGGTTCTAGAGCCAACACCCACAGGAGCACCGGAGTACTCTAGTTACCTCACCCAGGGAAGCCGGGTGCATAGGTGTGTTTTGGTGTCGGGAATCGTTGTTGATTTCAATGGCGATCTGCTGCAAACTGCTGCTGCCTAAGTGGAAAGTGTCTGGTGTGATCCAAACCTGGATCGAAGATGAGAAGAACCTGAAAGCAGAGTGGACAGAGTCTGGGTCACTTGCCAGTGACCAGGGCACGCTAGTCGAAGGCCCACCGATGTCGGGTGATTTCAGGTTGTAGAGGTGACGCTTGACTCTGTAGCCACGAGGACCAGGAGGCGTTGACGATGACCAGGACCTGGATTTGAGTTGTCCCACGAAGGATGTCGAGTGCTGCAGAGTTGGTGACCGGATTGGACCCAACAAGCCTTGGCAACAGCAACCCACGCAGAAAATGAAGAAATGCTTCGGTCCAAGGGACTCAGCAAGGTCCAAGGGACTCACCAAGTGGTGGAGAGTCAGTGCACGCCTGGAGCAACCAGGTAAACCCACGGAAAGTCAAAGTTGCCTTCTCAGGGACCCACCAGTCAACGGACCAGGGATCGCGAAGGTACCTCGAGCGAAAACACAAAGGGCCGGCTCACGGAACACTCGTGGAGTGTAGGCCAGCAATCTTCGGTGGAAAAGGTGCACGGGTTCTGGGCTACAAGTAACCCAATGCACAGCCTCAAGGAACGTCGAGAAGCTAAGATAATTGCAAATGTGCACGGTGTCCAGGGGTTCCAGTTCAACGGTACTCACGAGGGCTGCGGGTCTCAGCTTCGCTGGGGAATTAGGTCGGCCTCGGAGAAGTCTAGAAATCCACATCCTGGGCTCCAATTACTTCAGAGTCCGGCGGGAGCTTTGGAGATGCAGACCGCTCAGATGCGTCTATGGTGCCTGCCAAGCAGGGGAGTAACTCCTTTACTCCAAGGGAGATTCTTTAGTCATCTAGTCGTGTAGATCGTCGAAGTTCCAGGATATCTGTAGCAGAGTTTCGTCAAGGTGTAATCTGTAGTCCTGTAGTCAGGGGTTCCTTTCTTGTATACAAGGAAGGGGTTGGACTTACTCTGGGGACCCAACTATGAGAGGGTTTGGAAAGAGGGGTGGCTACACCCATTTCCTTTGTCCAGTTTCATGCCAGAGCTGGGGCTGGTAGCCCCTGCAACCGATTTGAACTGGGCTATGCACAGGGACACCAAATGTGCCCCCAGGGCAGACTTTAAAGCACTCTGAGTTACGTCCAGCAGCAGGAAGCCAGACTCGTGTCTGTGGCTGCAGCATCCATTTTGTGATGCCAGGGCTCTTTTAAACTGGTACTGGGTATACCGGTGTGTACATGTCTCTCTGTCTAGAAGGGTGGAATTCTACCCCCTACTGCCAGGATTGGTGGGGGTAGGATTCCAAAGTGTTTGACACCAAACACGACATGTTTCCGTGCAGCCATTCCAACGTTAGCATTTACCGCGAGGTTATAATGCACTTAAGAGTCTATGGTCTGACTGCATCACAGAACAGCCCCAGAGAATAGACTCCGAAGGCTGCAGAGGGGCCCTACTCATGCAAGGGCACCCTCTCACACAAAACCCAGCACCCTGCCTTCAGGATTGATAAGGCCTGCCATAGGGGTGACTGATAGGTTTATATGTGCAGTGATTAAAGGTAGATATAGGTAACCTATATCTAAGTAAGGGGTGCATGCACCACCTTACCCAGGCTGCAGTAGCAGCTCTGTGGTGTCATTTTGTAAGGCTTCCCGGGGGTGGCACAATACATGCTGCAGCCCCTGGTAGGCATCTGGGGTACCTATGCCCTTGGTACCTATGGTACCATATACTATGGACTCATAAGGGAACCCCAGTAACCAAACTGGAGTGTACCTAAAGTACTTGGAATCAATTTAGAGAGGAAGCAGCTGGGCTGGGGTCCTGGATAGCAAGGCCCCAGCCAGACTGAAGTCGAAAAACAGTGAAACATCTGCAAAAATTGGGGATAACTATAAGAGCAGATCCTACTCTCCTACAGTACGTAATCAAAGGCTGGCTGGTGACATACCACAAGGGGTATATATATGTACCTTCTTCGAGATCAGTGGACAATGGTACCGACTTTCAAATGAAGGCGAGATGCCATAAGGGGTATACGTAAACCCTTCGAGATCTGTGGTCAAAGGTGCCAACATTCAAAGCCCGGAAAGACACTGCAGGGGTTAAGTGTCCCCCGGGTTCTGGGGGCAAACAGGTTATCAACAAAGGCGGGAGAGATGCCTCAGGGGGTCACCAATGGCAACATTCAAAAAGTTGGTGAAATACATCAGGGTGTTCGTGCACCAACCAAGACCTATGCTCAAAGATACAAACAGTCAAATGCCTGTTGGTCTCATCTGTTCGAAAAGCCAATCGAAGTTTAAGAGTGAATAATTATGAGGAAAAGTTAAAGCCAGTAGACAGGTGTCTTGTTACATGGAGGCTTACGAATTTCCATCGGAGGCAGAGGTTTTAGTGCTAGTTACCCCCACAGACTAGATCTGTGGGTAGAAGGTCTGGGAAATTAATGGGCATTACTGAATCGGTAAATACCGATTCAGTAAAATGGGGAACACATTCAAGGGTGGCAGGGTGGCACTTTGACACCCTGTTGCACCCCTGAATAGTGCATGGGTGCTATTGGCATTGTAAATGACAAATCTTTTATTTAGGTTTGTTTTGAAAACAGATAAATAAATGGCATTTTCATTTACAATGCCAATAGCTTAATCTCTCGCAAATGCGAGACGGATGTGGTGGTGGTGGATGTGGTGGTAGATGTGGTGGTGATGGTGGATGTGGTGGTGATGGTGGATGTGGTGGTGGATGTGGTGGTGGTGGATGTGGTGGTGGTGGATGTGGTGGTGTTGGTGGATGTGGTGGTGTTGGTGGATGTGGTGGTGTTGGTGGATGTGGTGGTGTTGGTGGATGTGGTGGTGTTGGTGGATGTGGTGGTGTTGGTGGATGTGGTGGTGTTGGTGGATGTGGTGGTGGTGGATGTGGTGGTGGATGTGGTGGTGGTGGATGTGGTGAATGTGGTGGTGGGTGTGGTGTTGGTGGATGTGGTGTTGGTGGATGTGGTGGTGGATGTGGTGGTGGTGGATGTGGTGGTGGTGGATGTGGTGGTGGTGGATGTGGTGGTGGTGGATGTGGTGGTGGTGGACGTGGTGGTGATGGTGGACGTGGTGGTGATGGTGGATGTGGCGGTGATGGTGGATGTGGCGGTGATGGTGGATGTGGTGGAGATGGTGGATGTGGTGGTGATGGTGGATGTGGTGATGGTGGATGTGGTGGTGGTGGATGTGGTGAATGTGGTGGATGTGGTTGTGGTGGTGATGGTAGATGTGGTGGTGATGGTAGATGTGGTGGTGATGGTAGATGTGGTGGTGATGGTAGATATGGTGGTAGATGTGGTGGTGGATGTGGTGGTGGATGTGGTGGTGGTGGATGTGGTGGTGGATGTGATGGTGGTGGTGGATGTGATGGTGGTGGTGGATGTGATGGGTGTGGAGGTGGTGGTGGATGTGGTGTTGGTGGATGTGGTGGTGGATGTGCAGAAGCCTGCGTCCCCCCCTGGTTCTGCATCTCTCCATCCCTGGCTCCTGCAACTGCTTTTGTGAGCTCCCCTTCTTACAGGCACGGCAGGAGGTCTGCAGTTGGTCTCTCCCACGCCCGGCCAGAGTGGCGCCCGCTGAGCTCCTGGGGCAGCGTCTATAACAATAGATGTGAGCATTATCCCGCCAGAATCTGCGCGCTAGACCCACAGACTCTGCCTTTGATCCTCGGCAAGTATGCCCAGCTTTAGGTACTGGGTATACTTCAGAAACAAGCCTGTCTTTACTAAACGCTGCCAGCATCTGAAATGCAGGCCCTGAACAGGGCATTTACCACCGATGTTGTAAACTGTGCTTCCCCGATGCAAGAACTTTGGTCCATTGAAAAAGTAAAACAGCGATTGCCTCAAAGCGCATCTTCACATCAAAGTGGAAATGAACCTTAGTCTGTTTTTTTTTTGTTTTTTTAACAGACTCAGCGAACTCTTTAATAATTGAAAAAACATTTATAGCTATTACAGATATTACCATTTTTTTTTTTTTTTTTTTTTTTTTTTTTTGAAGACGTTTATTAATGCTCAAGGGTGCATTACACATAGCAAAGCCTACAACCCTGCGGGCCGGCTGCAATGGAACTGTAGATCGTGAGGGTGCAATTCTGCATATGAGGGCGTATCATTGCGCCCCATTTGTCCCCGGTACAGTAGATCATAAATAGTATAGTCACATTGCCAGAAATCAAGAAAAGAATAGGTCCATAAATGACGTCTTATTTTTCAGTTTTTCTAGAACTAAGCCATGAATACAGCAAACTAAACAAAACAGTTCGTATCGGCATGTTCCAACTTTCCTATCGTGACTTCCCCACATCAGGTCCGTCCCAGTCGCACGGTGTAGATAGGAGACACCTCTGAACAGTGTGGTATGTGCCGATGATGTTACAGTACGGCAGGGGGTCAGTGGTGTACATGTGCAAGTGTCCTCGGACCTAAAGTGGGACAGCTCCTTTGGGGCCATGGTATTTCGCCGGTCGCCGGCCTGATTAACGGAGCATGTAGCAGTCAGGTGTAGTGGCCTCGCTGTCGGTGTATCAAGCGGCGTCTATGAACCTTAGTCTGTTGGCACAGTCTGAAAACTTTACAGGATCCGTGGCCGAAATTCAAATTACAAAGCGGGTGATCTGAAAGTCTGCAATCCAGGTCCTTTGTGTCAGGTGGCCTTGGGTGGCATCCGTGCTGGGCATACAGTTTCCTCAAACTCCAGAACTAGTAATACTGGGATCGGACATTGAACATGGACACTTTAGAGGGGAGCTATGAGCTATGGGCGGGGGCGAGGCTATGCCAGTGAGAGAAGGGGGGGGCATGCTGGGGAGGGGGAAGGTGGGAAGGGAAGTTTCAGATTTTCCAACAATCTTGCTGGCATGCAATGTCAAAATGCATTATATGACAAGCAGGACACGTGAGGGTATACAGGGCCAGGGGAAAGGGAGACGAATGCCAACTAGTAGGCGTATTAAGTGAGAGGAAACAATATTTTGTAAAAAAACATAGAATATACAGCATTTTTTAAGACTTTCAAACCAGAGACCAGAGACCTCTTTCAAACCAGAGACCAGAGACCTCTCCATATACCCGACTAAAAGCATATACACCCAACTATTTACCAGAAAAATAATTACATTCTTTCAGCGACAGGGTTGGTTCATTCTTCCATCAATCTACCTTCTACAGCACCACCGGAAATCTATACAATTGATAACCACTTACCAGTGCCAGTGGTTAACGTTGGTAGCATCTGCTCTCTGCTCCACGATCCAGCGAGGATCCCCCTGACCCCACTTGGCCATGGCGATTCCGTTCTCCTCGTTTCCGAACCGAACCGCTTTCTGCGACTCAACACCGCTCTTCACCAGTGCCTGACCGCCAAGACCCAGGAACCTACCTGTTCGAAGTGCCTCTGGGGCCTGCACGCTCCATACTGCCGAGACGCACTCTCAATCCAGCGAGTTGGGGAGCCTGCTCCCAGTCCCAATAGCTCTTTGGTTGTCTGTCCAGAAAAGTGTGCTTTGTAGTCTTCGCCGAAGCCTGCTCGTCCTGTGCTCTGTTGCCTTTTGTTTTCTTCGGATCTTGCTCCCGCACTATCCTCCCGCTGCCAGCCGAGCCTGCTGTCACTTCTTTTTCAATTGGGAGATCCTTATGTAGAAATTACTAGAAAATCCTGGAAAATGCCGGCGCGGCGGTTGCTCAGGGTTGGCCTGCACTGGAGTCCTCGCGTCGCCCCTGGAGCGGAGGCCGGTGCCTCCTGTATACCCTAACGGCCGCGCAGCAGCAGGGACCTGCCGACATGGCGCCTGCAGTGCCCCGCAACCTGGAATGTTGGTGGAGCCCGGTCGGGGCATACTTGCTTCCCCATGCTGGCAGTCATTTTGGAGAGTCTTCCGGCACGCTGCTGTCCGCGGCCGCAACCGGGTGCCAGTATATTGGAGGCATAGACAGGACCAACACCGGGCCCCCCCTGCAGACTCCCGAATTCGCGCCCCGGCAGAGCGTGCGCAGTGCACTGGATGCCGCTTGGCCCCGGTGGTGGGGCCCGGATTAGAGTAGGTGTGCCGACTGGTGACAGGGGCCGGCGTCAGCCCCAGGAGACAAGATGGTGAGTGCATAGGGCCCCATATAATCATCGGGTGCGTGGTGGCTGTTGGCGGGCCTGTCTACGACTGTGACAACGAGATTGGGACTCCTCCCCTCAAATATTCTCCCTGGGCACTCTACTGTCCCTCGCGACCACCCTCATTTCCAATACCAGCCGGACTGTCCTCAACAGCGAGGGCAGATACTTACCCTCGTTAGATGGCAGCAAAGCGAGCTCCGGAAGCAAAGCGGACCACGCCATGCCCACCACCACGTTTCTCCGAGGCCATGCAGAAATGCCTCGGAGAAACGCACAGTCATTTTCGGATTCGGGGGCGTGTTTTTCTTTCTCTCCTCTTCCCATTGGCTGGAATGTAAAATTCCAGCCAATGGGAAGAGGAGAGAAAGAACATGAAAAAACACGCCCCCGAATCCCAAAATGACGGGGCTTAAACTGACAGACGCCCCTCTTCTCCAATGGCTGGCCTCCGTTTAGGAAGCCAGCCAATGGAGAAGAGGGGCGGGTTCAAGCCCCACACTAAGAGACATAAGATCTCGCCTGCGAGACTGCGCAAGCGCAGCCTACGCAGGCCGAGACCTAAAAAGCAAAAAATAGGTTTTTTAACGGTTTTCGTTATTTACCACCAACTTGTAGTTGGTGGTAAATAACGAATCCTTACAAGTGTAAATCACTCACTTGAGTGCTTCCTACATTAAGAATTCGGTAATTTACTGATTCCTTAAATTACCGATTTGGTAAATTACCGAATCCTTAAATTAGGCCCCTACATCTAAAATGCCTAATACCGGTCGGTAACGGCCGAAATTCGGTAATTTTGGCCGTTACCGACCGGTATACTACATCTGGCCCTAAAAGTGTCCCATTTAATTGCCGGTGACGATGCCTTTCCCTCATTTTCAGTAAAGTATTGAGCTATTCCCATCCCGACTTCTTCACAGAAGGCCTGATCCTCCAGTGCCTCTGGGCGCAATGTTCAGGTCGGAACCACAGGCCGCTCTTGCACCCACTGGATTCTCAACAATAACTGGTTATGATCCGAAAGTGTTCGTGCAAAATATTCACTGTGTCCCACCTTAACGTGTATGTCTAGAGTGCATAATATCGCATCCAGGCGCAAGTGTTATTCAAGTGGAATGAGAAAAAGGCATAATCCGGTTCCCCCTGGCGGTGCGCGCAGTCTCTATCAGTCCCCATCTAGTCTGCCAGTCCTGTCTAGGTTTGTAGATTCTGTGTATGGGCGTCTCTGGCAACGGGGGTGGGGGGGAGGTAGGGGTGGGACCTATCCATGACTGTGTCCGTTACAGAATTAAAATCACTGCCCTTAATTACAGGACCAGTCAAAAATGGTGCTAGTTTCCCTGAGAGGTGATTAAAAAAGGCCGCCTGATCCATATTAGGCACATACACGCTATATAACGTCACCTCTTTACCATTAAGGCAGTACTGGTAGCCCTTCTACTTCTGGTACTCCTATGGTGCCTATGCTTCCAACTTCCAGTTCCACTGCTGGCTGGACTGGCCGGCTTCTAGACCCAAGATTTTATAACCTAGACACCAATATAAGCCTCAGGGAAGATCTCTCACACCCAGGCGCTGATGTGAGTATCATCACAGTTCTATGCAAAAATATCCATACGCTGAAAAGACGAGTGAAAGAATATCACCAATATGGATTAGTTACTTACCTGTAATCCTAGTTCTCTTCCAGGGATATCCTCAACAAAGTCATAAGCATTAGAATATTCCCGCCCATGCGCAGGACCCCAGAAACACTATATTATATGTGCCCCACATATATATAACTATATATATATATATATATATATAACTATATAACTATATATATATATATATATATATATATATAACTATATAACTATATATATATATATATATATATATATATATATATATATATATATATATATATATATATATATATATACAATTGCAGCCTAATAAACACTAGAGCTGAATCATGCTGTAAAGAATGTCCACCATACATGAATACCATGCATTAGAAACATGAGAAACAACAATAAAGTTTGTTTTGGAACTGTTTTAATGGTCAGAAAACAGTAGAAATTCTTATAAAACACTGAAAGCATAGGAAGCTCCCAGGCTACATTGCAAACACACAGTCTAAAAAACTGAAAAGCTAACCTGTAGCTGCATGCAATAAACTGAAACCGTGCCTTTAAGGCACTCCTGACCCCCAGCTACCCATCATGCCTCAGGGGTGACAGTTAAGTCAGTTGTTCTTTGCGGAGACTGAAAAACCATGAAAACTAAGAGGTTACCAATATCTCCAACTTAAAATAGTCCTTTGCCTGGGGAGGCGGGAGGGTTGCTTATGACTTTGAGGAAGATACCCCTGGAAGAGAACTAGGATTACAGGTAAGTAACTTATCCTTCTCTTCCAGGGGATACTCATCAATAGTCATAAGCATTAGAATAGAATAGCGAGCCTCACCTCATCTCCCTGCAGGCAAATGAAAACATAGTAAATATAATCAGTAAGCTTATTTAAAAACACCAAGCTAGGATAGAGTAAAAAAACACTATCCAAACAGATTCCTCAAGGAGGCCTGGCCTACTTGAGCATCAGCCCTGGAATCAGACTCTAGGCAGTAGTGCCTCGTAAAAGTACAAACTGATTTCCAGGTTGCGGCCTTGCAAATTTCTGACATAGGGACGTCATGCAAGAATGCAACAGTGGCCGCTTTCCCCCTGGTGGAATGAGCCTTGGGAGGTAAAGGTAAGGGCCTTTTCACCAGCTGATAAGCTAAGGTAATGCATGAAACAATCCATCTTGAAATGGATCTCTTAGCGGCTGGGAAGCCAGTTCTCAGCGCCATAATTAACAAACAATTGATCTGTCTTCCTTATCTCTTTTGTACTCTGTAAGTAGAACTTAAGTACTCTTTTAAGATCTAAGGAATGAAGCGATCAGGGAAGAAAAATGGCAGGGAAATGGACTGATTGATGTGAAAATCAGACACCACCTTAGGGAGAAAAGAAGGATGTGCCCTTAAGACTACTCTGTTATGGTGGAAAATAGTGTAAGGCTCATTGGTACATAACGAACAAGTTACTTACCTTCGGTAACGCTTTTTCTGGTAGATACAATATCTGCCTGTGGATTCCTCACCTTGTGAATATCCCCTTGCGTCAGCAACATTCGGAAATTCTTTTTTCGTAGCCTCGCGCCGACGTGGAGTCCTGACGTCATAGAGACACGACCTCGCTCGCGACTCCGCTGACGTCACCGACGCCTATAATAGGCCCACGCCGGCGTGATGACATCAGTTCCGCCCTTTTTTCCATGCCATCGAGGCACACGGACGGACCAATGACAGTAGAAATGCACATAGTATACACAGTACACAATAGTCAAGGCAAAACACACAGTGTTAAGCAAAAGCAGGAAAGCAATTGAAACAGTACCTTGACAACAAAATATATATATACATTACATTACAGTAACTCTGGCATAGAAGAGTGGACAACGGGGAGGCGGGTGGGTCAGTGAGGAATCCACAGGCAGATATTGTATCTACCAGAAAAAGCGTTACTGAAGGTAAGTAACTTGTTCTTCTGATAGATACATCTGCCGTGTGGATTCCTCACCTTGTGAATAGAGTCCCACAGCAGTCCCCACTCCCGGAGGAGGGTGTCCACTCTTCTAAACCAGGAAATCCTGGAGGACAGAGCGAGCAAAGTGACCGTCCCTCCTCACCTCGGAATCCAAGCAGTAATGCTTCGCGAAAGTTTGGAGGGAAGACCAAGTTGCCGCTCTACAAATTTCTTCAACAGGTACACCTCTAGCCAATGCTGAGGATGAAGATTTAGCCCTTGTAGAATGAGCCCTTATACCCTCTGGTGGTTCCTTACCGGCCAAAGAGTAGCAGATCTTTATGCAGAGGACGATCCATCTCGACAAGGTTCTTTTGTGGACCGCTCTTCCTTTCTTGCAGCCAGCAAAACCAACGAAGAGCTGGTCTTCCAAACGAAAGTCCTTGGATCTGTCCAAGTAAAAGGACACCGCCCTCTTAGGGTCCAGGCGGTGAAGTCTCTCTTCCTCCTTAGAAGGGTGAGGGGGAGGATAGAAGGCAGGTAGGGTAATGGACTGTCCTAGATGGAAGGGAGTTACCACCTTAGACAGAAAAGCAGCCCTGGTCCTGAGAACCATTCTATCAGCATGAATGGTCAAGAAAGGGGGCTTGTGACTAAGAGCTTGAAGCTCACTTACCCTCCTTCCCGAGGTTATTGCAACGAGGAAGACTGTTTTAAGGGTAAGAAGCCTCATGGGACATTTGTGGAGAGGCTCAAAGGGAGCACCCATCAAAAAGGTCAATACAAGATTCAAGTCCCACTGAGGCACAATAAAAGGAGTAGGAGGGAACTTATTTGTGAGGCCCTTCAAAAACCTTAAAACAACAGGTGATTTAAAAAGAGAGGGCTGGTCAGGCAAACAGAGAAATGCTGACAGCGCAGAAAGATAACCTTTCACCGTGGCAACAGCAAGACCCTGCTGAGCCAGAGAAAGGGCAAACTGGAGAACGTCAGACAAATGGGCTTTCAAAGGGTCAATAGACTTTTCCCCACACCACGAGACAAATTTCGCCCATCTATAAGAATAGATAGACTTAGTGGAGTCACGCCTGGCTGACGAGATGACATCCACAACGTCAGGCGGGAGGGAAAAGGAAATCAGGTTGCCCCGCTCAATCTCCAGGCATGAAGGTGCAATGTCTGGAGGTGGGGGTGTAGAACCTGCCCCTCCATCTGAGAGAGGAGGTCTGCCCTGAGAGGGAGACGGAGCGGCGGGTGAGAGGAGAGGTGGAGAAGATCTGTATACCACACCCTTCTCGGCCAATCCGGGGCGACCAATATGACTTGGGCCCGGTCTTGACGAATCTTCCTCAGAACCCGAGGAATCAAGGGTATGGGGGGAAATGCGTAAAAGAGTTGACCTCTCCAACTCAACTGAAACGCATCCCCCAAGGCTCCTTGCATCGGATACTGGAGACTGCAGAATGACGGGCAGTGAGCATTCTCGCGAGTGGCGAACAGGTCCACCCGAGGAGTTCCCCACGTCCGAAAGACGTGACGAACTACCTCTAGATGAAGCATCCAATCGTGGTCGGCAGAGAACTGCCGACTGAGACTGTCCGCACGAACGTTCAACACTCCGGCCAGATGATTTGCCATCAGACAAATCCGATGGTTCTGAACCCAGGACCAGAGACGCAGAGCCTCTCTGCAGAGACACTGCGACCCCACTCCTCCCTGCTTGTTGACGTACCACATCGCGGTTGTGTTGTCCGTCAGGACTTGAACCGACTGACCGCGAAGGGAAGGGAGGAAGGCCTTGAGCGCCAAACAAATCGCCCGCAATTCTAGAAGGTTGATATGAAGCAACCTTTCCTCTGGAGACCAAAGCCCTTTGACCTCCAGGTCCCCCAGATGAGCACCCCACCCGAGAGTGGATGCATCCGTTATCACTGTGGCCACTGACAGAGGCAGATGAAAAGGCTTCCCTTGTGACAGATTGCCTTCCACGCCCCACCAAGACAGATCTGCCGCAGCTTCTCTGGAGATCCTCACTGACTCCCTGAGATCTCCGTTGTGCTGATACCACTGCCTGCGGAGGCACCACTGGAGTGCCCTCATGTGCCAGCGTGCATGGTTGACCAACAGAATGCAAGAAGCCATCAGACCGAGCAGGCGAAGAACCTTCAGGACTGGAACGACCGCTCCATTGTAAAATAAAGGAATCATTTCCTGTATGTCGCGAATCCTTTGAGGGGGAGGGAATGCACGACATACAGTTGTATCCAGTACAGCACCTATGAACAGGTTGCGCTGGGAGGGCACCAGGTGAGATTTGGGTACGTTTATCGAAAAACCCAACTTGTACAACAACTGGGTTGTCTCTTGCAGATGATGAAGCACAATCTCTGACGATTCGGCTTTGATCAACCAGTCGTCCAGATACGGGAATACAGGAATCCCTGATCTTCTGAGATGCGCTGCCACCACTGCCATCACCTTGGTGAAGACCCGAGGTGCAGTAGTAAGTCCAAACGGAAGAACCGCAAACTGGTAGTGCTGCGATCCCACCGTAAAACGGAGATACCTCCTGTGCGACTTCAGGATTGGGATATGAAAATATGCATCCTGCAAGTCGAGCGACACCATCCAGTCTTCTTCCAGCAGAGCCTGAAGAACCTGAGCAAGGGTGAGCATCTTGAATTTCTCCTGCTTCAGATAAAAATTCAAGATCCTGAGATCCAGGATTGGCCGAAGCCTGCCATCTTTCTTGGGGATCAGGAAATACCGGGAGTAGCACCCCTGACCCCTTTCCTGCTCTGGAACCACCTCTATCGCACCTTTTCTCAATAGGGTCTGGACTTCCTCCTGGAGGAGTAACAGATGTTCCTCTGAGCAATACCCC
Source organism: Lissotriton helveticus (assembly GCF_964261635.1). NCBI lineage: Eukaryota > Metazoa > Chordata > Amphibia > Caudata > Salamandridae > Lissotriton > Lissotriton helveticus. The sequence continues at coordinate 5,376,700 of NC_136066.1, forward strand.
TGGCAAGGAGGGTAATTGGGAGGGAATTCCTGAAAGGGAAGGGCATACCCATTTTCTACGAGATTGAGAACCCAAAGATCTGATGTAACCGATTCCCAATCTCGTAGAAAGTGGGTAAGCCGACCCCCCACTGGGCCTACATGATCCTGAATGGCGGATCTAGGGCTGCTTCTCTGTGGCTGGGGGGTTGGAGGAGGCGGAGGAGGAAGAGGCTTGACGACCTCGAGGACATGCCCTCTGCTTCCCTCTGTAAGACCTATACAAGGTATTCTGCTGCTGCTGCTGTTGTTGCTGCTGCTGACCTTGTCTATATGATCGAAAGGAAGAGCGGCCAAATCCTCTGAATTTTCTGGTCACAGAACCTCTGATCTGAAGGCCAAGAGATCTAGCAGTTGCCCTGCTGTCCTTGAATCTCTCCAAGGCTGTGTCTGCTTTCTTTCCAAAAAGCCCCTCACCATCGAAAGGCAAATCCAATAAGGCAGACTGCACATCAGTTGAAAAATTAGAAGACTTCAACCAGGCTGAACGTCTCGTGGCCACCGCCGTGCCCATGATCCTTGCCACAGAATCAGTAGTATCAAGTCCACTTTGGATGACTTGACGAGCCGCCGCCTGAGAGTCAGATAAAGCCTCTTCAAAGTCCTTTCTACAATCTTCAGGAACCTTAGGGACCAATGAACGCATAGAATCCATGAGAGCATGAATATATCTTCCCATAAGGCAAGTGGCGTTAGAGGATTTCAAAGCCATACTAGCCGAAGAAAAAACCTTCTTCGCGACTTGATCTTGTTTCTTGGCCTCTTTGTCGCCAGGCACCTGTGGAAAAGCCCCAACTGACTTCTTAGAGCAAGCTGCCTGAATTACCAAACTCTCAGGGGAAGGATGAGAAGATAAGAAAGCAGGATCTTCAGGAGCCACTCTATATCTCCTAGCCACACTTTTTGAAACCGCAGGGGCAGAAAAAGGCTTCTTCCAAACCTCCATTATGGGATCCTTTAGAGCATCATTAAAAGGTAGCAAAGGTTCCACTGAAGAACTCGGAGAATGGAGGACCTCTGTCAATAAATTCGACTTAAATTCAACAGAGGGCAAAACCAAACCCAAAAGTCCAGCTGCCTTCTTCATGACGACGTGATAAGGTTGAATGTCTCTGGAAGGAGTATCAGACCCTGAAGGCAAAGACCACTCCGGAGAAAACTCGAGACCACTAGCATCCGCCAGGTCTTCAAAACAATTCCCTTCTAGCTCACCTTCCTCTACTTCAGAAGAAGATTCATCAACCCTCTGTTCATCCAGAAGACGTTGAGCTTCTCTACGAGATCTCATCTTAACACGAAGTGCAGCCGAATTCAACGCCGAATCCGACGGTGCCGGAGCCGACTTCGGAATCGAATCCGAGGGCTTGGCAGGTTGTCCCATAGAATCCAAAGGAGCCGGTGACGCCGGAACCGGAGTCGTCGACTTCGGTCGAGCCGGCGTCGATACCGGCGTCGACCTCGGTGGAGCCTGGAATTGCCACAACGGAGTCGGAGCTGGCATAAACGGCATGAAGGGTGCCGGAGCGTATGAGTGAGGAACACCCAAATTAAAAGACATAGGACCCATGGGGCCCGAAGGCGCTCCAGAGGGGTACCATGACCTCGAGAAAACCCCATACATCGCGTTTAAAAACGCAGAGGGGTCCTGACCTGGAGTCGGGAATGGTGGATGCTCAGGCCGATCTCGAGGTACGTTTGAATCTGTTTCCTCAACAGGATTCGAAACCTCTTCCTCAACAGGAACTCCATCATTGTCTTCTGGAGCCGGAGATGGAGCCGGAGACGGAGTTGGAGTCGGATCCGGATTCGGAGTCGGAGAATGGACCATCGACTCCGAAGGTGAAGCCTCACCTTCCTGATCCGACACCTGAGGAGGAATCACCTTTGACCTCATCCTCTTGGGAGACTTCGATCTAGAACGATGACGGGATCCATGTCTCCTTTTCTTAAGCTTCTTGTGAGAACCGGAAGCGTGACCGGATGAAGACTTCGAGACCGATGCCTCCCGTGACCTCGACCTGGATCTCGACTTCGACTTCTTCGAATGCTTCGAGGATCTTTTAACCTTACTCGCTTTAAATTTGGCCACAAGAAGCTTGGATTCTCTTTCACGAAGAGCCTTCGGATTCATCTTCTGACATGAAGAACACCCATCGACATCGTGATCCGAACTTAAACACCAGATGCAGTCTTGGTGAGGGTCCGTAACGGACATCATCTTCCCACATTCTCTACAAGGTTTAAAACCGGTCATCTTTGTCGACATGACGACAGAACAAAATTATTTGAGAATGGAGAATTGAAGAAACAAAGTAACAATGTACTAAGGCTACAGAGTATCCCGAAACCGTTAGCGTCGACGACGCGGAAAAAAGGGAACTGATGTCATCACGCCGGCGTGGGCCTATTATAGGCGTCGGTGACGTCAGCGGAGTCGCGAGCGAGGTCATGTCTCTATGACGTCAGGACTCCACGTCGGCGCGAGGCTACGAAAAAAGAATTTCCGAATGTTGCTGACGCAAGGGGATATTCACAAGGTGAGGAATCCACACGGCAGATGTATCTATCAGAAGCTTGTATCTCGCTTACTCGCTGTGCTGCGCTGATGTGATCGCTACTAGAAAAGCGGCCTTCCAAGATAAGTGCTGCAAGGAAGCTCTGTGGATGGGCTCAAAGGGAGGGCCCATCAACTTAGACAACACCAGGTTCAACTCCCATGGAGGAGAAGGGTTTCTAACAGGGGGATACACTTTCTTTAACCCCTGTAAGAAGTCCTTGACCACCTGCATTTGGAAAAAGGAGGGCTGACTAGGTGACTTCCTATAAGCTGTAATGGCAGATAAATGCACTCTGATCGAAGCATATTTAAGACCAGATCCTGCTAGGTACAGAAGGTAAGGGAGAATAACATCCTCCTGTCCCTTCGTGGGATTAAAGTGATGCTCTCTACACCAAAGAAAAAACCTCTTCCATTTAAACGCATATGACGTTCTTGTGGATAGTCTTTTCGCTTCCTTTAAAATATGCATACAATCAGGAGGCAGATTTAAATGTCCGTATTGTAGGACTTCAGGAGCCATGCTGTCAAGTTCAGTGAGGGAAGGTTGGGATGAAGAATCCTCCCTCCCATCTTGGACAGCAGGTCCGGCCTGCAAGATAGTTTCCTGTGTGGAAGCACCGACAGATGTAGAAGGTCTGGGTACCACCACTGCCATGGCCAGTCTGGAGCTATCAGATTCATGGTCATGTTGGATCTGAGTAGCTTGGACACCACCTTCGGGATCAGGGGCAGAGGAGGAAAGGCGTAGGCAAATGTCCCTGACCAGTCCATCAAAAGAGCATTCACTCTTGTCCCTGGACGGTGGAACCTGGACGCGAAGGCGTGGCATTTTGTGTTTTCGTCGTCCGCGAACAGATCTATTTCCGGACGACCCCAACGATGGAAAAGGTCTGCCACCACCTCGTCGTGCAGCACCCAGTCTGATTGATCTTCGAAGTGCCTGCTGAGGGAGTCTGCCTTGACGTTTAGCTCTCCTGGAAGATGCACAGCCACCACCGAGAGGTTCCGGGCGAGCAGCCAATGCCAGATGGCCTGAGACTCCAGGGAGAGCGGACGTGACCGAGTTCCACCTTGCTTGTTCAGGTAGAACATGGTTGTCGTGTTGTCTGTCTGGACCAGGACTGAATCGGACTCGATTGCAGGCAGGAAAGCTTTCAGAGCTGGATGGACTGCCCGGAGTTCCAGCATGTTGATGTGGTAGGTCTGTTCTTTTTCCGACCACCGTCCTTGAATCTGAAGGCATCCCATGTGTGCGCCCCAGCCTTGCAGAGATGCGTTTGTCACCACCGATTGCACTGGTAGTGGTTGGTGAAAAGGGACTCCCACCATCAGATTCCACTGCTGGGTCCACCATGAGACAGAGGATCTGGCCGCCTGAGAGAGAGAGAGATCTGATCCTCCCAGCGACCTGTCGACTGTTCCCACTGGTCCTCCAGAGTCTGCTGCAGAGGACGCATCCTCAACCTGGCGTTGGGAATTAGGAAGATGCAGGACGCCATGGATCCTAGCAGGGATGCCACCTGCCTGACTGTCGGATTCTGCATCTGGAGCAGAAGCCTGCATCTGTGCTTCATGGAAAACAGTCTCTCCTCTGAAGGATACGCTCTTCCCACGCTTGCGTCCAGAACGGAGGCGAGATAGTGGATGGTCTGGGTGGGCTGCTGCACCGACTTGTCCACGATGACAAGCAGCCCGAGGTCGTGTAACTGCTGCAGGCAGAACTGGAAGTCGTGACTCACTTGCGGTGGGGATGGACCTTTTAGCAGCCAGTCGTCCAAGTATGGATAGACGAAAAGTCCTTTTCTGTGAAGAAAGGCTGCCACCACTGCCATGCATTTGGTGAAGACTTGCGGAGCCGACTTCAGTCCAAAGGGCAGAACCTTGTATTGATAATGTTTGTGACCGACCACAAACCGCAGGTACTTTCGATGTCGTTTAGTGATGGAGATGTGGAAGTACGCATCTTGGAGGTCCACCAAACACATCCAATCCCCTACTGGACATATTTGGTGAAGGGCCAACATGCGAAACTTTTCCTTCACTATGACTTTGTTCAGTAGTCGAAGGTCCAGAATCGGTCGAAACTTGCCCTCCTGATCTTTTTTGGGGACAAGAAAGTATCTGGAGTAAACTCCTTTTCCTCTTTGAGAGGGTGGAACCTCCTCTATCGCCTGCTTTTGGAGAAGAGTTCTCACCTCTTTTCGAAGCAGCTGTAACTGATGGGGACAAGACTTTTTTGGTGGAATGTCCTTCGGAAGCGCCCAGAAACGTAGCGCATATCCATTGCTCAGTATATTTAGCACCCAACAATCTTTTGTGATGCTGGCCCACTCTGATAGATGTTGAGAAGCACTTCCTCCCACTGGAGTGGGCAACGGAGGCGGAGGAAGCCACTGCTCAGGACTTCTCTCCTATCATCGTGGTAGAGGACTGCTGTTGGTGACCACCTCTACCTCTGTTGGACTTTCCTCCTCGAAAATGGGTCTTCCCCTGGTTCTTATTTTGGGACCACTGAGGGATTTGAACCCTCTGTTGAGGCCCTTTACCCGGGCTGGATTTGTAGCGGCGCTTAAGGAATATGCTACTTACCAGAATGCATCTGTTCTTGGCATGTAGAGCTGCAGAGTTGTACACTTAGCAATAGTTCGCCACCTGGTGTTGGGCTCGGATGATTGCAGGTTGTTGTCTTCTAGGAAGAAGTCTTTGTAGTCACGAGATAGGTGACTCCTCCCTTGGACAATACTGCGCATGGTCATCGACTCCATCCTCAGATTGTCTTTCGCCATGATGGGAAATGATGGAGTTAGTAGAAGTAAAGAGAAAAGGATGTCCATTCGTGTGCATCTAAGTAAGATGAGTACTGGAACGGATACAAGTCCCGGGGAGGCGGGAGGGCGTGTACAACTCTGCAGCTCTACATGCCAAGAACAGATGCATACTGGTAAGTAGCATATTCCGTTCGAAGCATATGAGCTGCAGATTGTACACTTAGCAATGTTTGTGCAGCAGTGTCTCCCCTAGCGGTGGTCGCTTGTAGCCGTTGCAGCATACAGAAATAGTGTTTTAAGGACAGCTTGGCCTACTGTGTGAGAAGTTGGCCTGATATATAATGTTCACTATTCTAGTGATCACTTTGTATCAGTCCAAACAACCCTTATTGATGATTGGTTGTAAGTCAACCTTATAGACCAGCTATCCTAGTAGCATGGATACGAGCAGTCTAAGGCTAAACTCTAGAGGGCGTGTTAAGCCAGCTGTTTTACCATCACATATACCCCTTGAACACCAAGTGAAAGGACACCACACAAGTGGTTATGAAAATAAACGTATATTTATTTATAACAAGACTACCCTGGCTCTTTATGAGACAGGGAGCTAAGCACACAACAAAACTCTTAAGAAAATACTTAAAGTCGCACAATTTACACAAATGCCCGAGGGGCACGAAAAACCATATACTACACAAGTGGAATGCGAAATTATTAGCAGGTAAGTACTATTCTCATAGGCTTTAGAATCGCTAGGGCTAATCCCCTGAACCTTCAGATTGCAAGTGGGAGGCCTAGGGACGTCGTGTGCAGAGTGGGAACTCTCAAGCGTAAGGCGGGAAAAAGTCTATGGAGGCTAGTAAAAGCAAAGTTAGTGTTCTCGGGCGAACCCGACTAAGTAGAGCTGAAACGACAGTGGATCCTGACACTTAGATAGTAAGACTATGCTGGAGCACCAAAATGCTCAGGTTACCTAGCCCAGGGGCTGCGGCTGCATAGGGCTGAAAAGACGTCGGAGATCCTCGTTGCAGTCTATGGAGCCTGAAGAAAGAAGTTGCTGGCAGGCGACCAGTGAAGAAGTTCGTGGTGATCCAAGCCTGGATCAGTGAAGATGGATACCTGTAAGCAGAGGGGACCAAGTTCTGAATCACTAGCCAGTGATTAGATGGGCACCAGGATGGCACCGGGCGAAGTCACCTCGACCAGGTGAGTGGGCGACGCTGGGCTCTGCAGTCTCTCGGACCAGGAAGCGTTGTCGGCGACCAGGATGGAGGGGCGAGCTGTCCCACGGTGGTATCTGCTGTAGACGTAGCTGGACCCAGGATTGGGGCAACAAGTCTTGGCAAATGCAAGCCCACGCGGTGGACTTAAAATGGCGTCTGGAGTGGACCAGGAGGGTCCAGGGTGCTTCTCTGATGGAGGGAAGCAAGGGCCAGTCTGGAGCAACCAGACCAGCGGTGTTGTCGTCGAAGTTCGTCGTCAAAAGGGCCACTAGCCAACGGGCAAGTGACCTGGACAACGCGGTGAGCAGCAAAGAGCAGAAGGGCCCCACGCAGATCTCGTGAATGCAAGGGGGCTGAACTTCGGTGCTGGAGCTGCTCAGAGTCGGGGCTTCACTTACCCCAAAGCACTCAGTCGAGGGTCACTCGGTGGTCGTGCAGGACAAGCGTCGTGCAGTCTTGGAAGATGGCCGGTCCCTCGAGGTCTCGTCACACCCACGAATCACAGCTGGGCTGATGATGCAGGTTGAGGTCAGAGGTGCCAGGGAAGCCGGTTCTCGTCGAGCTGGGCAGTCTTGATCCGGTGAGGAGACTTACAGCAGACACCGATGCTTGGATGGTGCCTGCTGCTGCAGGGTGACTACTCCTTAGTCACAAGGGAGAAATCTTAGGAAGAAGTCTTGAGTTCCTTTCGTGGAAAGTAGTTTCAGGATTCAAAGATGATCTAATTTGGAAGGGGCCAACTCCTACCGTTATCCCGCAAAAGGGGGCTGGTACGCGACTAAGTCCTGCCCTATGGGTGGGACTAGGAGGGGGGTGGTTACACCCCTCTCCTTTGGCGGGCTTTTCCCCAGAGCAGGGGCTGGAGTGCCCCTGGAACTGGTTCAAGCCGGCCTATGCACAGTGAGCACCGGGGTGCCACTTGCAGTCACCTTCCTCTAAAGCCCTGCCTACCTAGGATACACAAAATCCTGTCTGGGACGGTGCTGGCACCGCCCCTGATTGGAAACCCTTTGTCCAGGCCTCCGTTTGCTGGGAGGACTCCCCGCAGCAGGAGGGCAGACTTGTGTCTCGGTGGCAGCATCCATTTTGTGGAGCTGAGGCTCTGTCTGACTTTAACCGGGGTTACAGGTTACCAACTTGTCTTCTCCCTCTAGAGGGGTGGAATGCTACCCCCGTCGCCAGAACTGGCGAGGGGGTAGTATTCCAAAGCGTATGACACCTTACACGACATGTTTAGATAATGTCAGTCCAAAGTTACCATAACCGCGAGGATTATAAGGCACTTAAGAGTATATGGTCTGACGCTATCATGGAAACGGCTAAGGGATAGATCCCGAAAGCCGCAGACAGGCTCAGCTCATGCCAGAGCACCATCTCACACGATTCCAAGCACTCTGCCTTCAGGATTGTTAAGGCCTGCCATAGGAGTGACTGATAGGAGATCTGTGTGTCCATTTGAGGGTTAGATATAGGTATACTATATCTAAAGCAAAGGGTGATTACACCACCTTGCCCCAGCTGTCAAGCAGCCAGTTGTGTCCGTTTAGTTAGTCAGCCCAGGGGTGGCATAATACATGCTGCAGCCCCTGGGAGACTTCTGGGTGCACCTCAGCCCTGGGTACAGGGACTTGGAGAGGGCCCAGTGCCAATTTAGTACCTGGGTACAATTTGGAATAGAGAGAACAGCTAGGCTGTGGGTCTGATTAGCAGGCCCACAGCCAGGGAAAGTCGTAAACCAGTGAAGCAAAAAGCAAAAATCTGGGTGATCATAGGATTGCAGACCCTACTCTCCTACATACTGCAGCTTGCTGCTTGGCTTGCACATCAACACAATAGTGTTTAGTGAAGGTGTGTATTGTAGACCATGTTGCTGCCTTGCATATGTCCTCTAGTAGTATGTTTCCTAAGAAAGCCATAGAGGCTCCTAGTTTGCGAGTGGAGTGCGCTCTAGGAGGAACTGTTAGTGTACGTTTAGCCTTGTGATAGCATATTTGAATACACTTCACAATCCACCTGGCAATTCCTCCTTTAGAGATGGGATTGCCTTTGTGTGGGGGAGAGAAAGATACAAATAGTTGTTTTGTCTTTCTGAAGGATTTAGTTCTGTCTGTGTAGTATAACAGAGCTCTTCTAACATCTAAGGTGTGTAAAGCCCTTTCTGCAACAGAGTCCGGGTTTTGAAAAAACACTGGTAACTCTACTGATTGGTTAAGGTGAAAAGGAGTAATGACTTTTGGCAGGAATTATGGATTGGGTCTAAGAACCACTTTGTAGGGTGTATTTGAAAAAATGGTTCTTCTATTGTGGATGCTTGTATTTCACTCACTCTTCTGAGAGAGGTAATGGCAACAAGGAAGGCAGTTTTCCATGTTAGGAATTGCAGTACACAGTTGTGTAAAGGCTCAAAAGGGGGACCCCTAAGTCTTGTAAGGACCACGTTTAGGTTCCATACTGGTGCAGGTGGTAACCTAGGTGGAATTATTCGTTTTAATCCTTCCATAATGCTTTAATTGCAGGTACTCTTGCAGGAGATTGAGCAGGAGAAGTTATAGGTTCAATATATGGAGTAATAGGAGAGGAAGAAGGTGAAGGAGAGGAAGGGTGCATTGGAGAAGTTGCAAAATGCTTTTTGGCAGGAACCACAGGTGGAAGTGGTGTATCTGCCGGTCTTTTTTTTATAAGGAATTGCTTCCACATGTCCAGTTTTTGGATTAATATGGACTTTTTTCTGTCTAGGATCTGGTCTAAACAGATCTTCCTCTTCTATAGTCTTCTTCGGCGTCGATTTTTTCAGTGACGATAGGGGTTGTTTAGTGTTCTTCGCCTTAGGAGTAACTGAGTCCTGTAGCAATTTTTTCGGTGCCGAAGGTGGTTTAGGCTTGTCTGGAGTCTTTGGTACCGATATTGAAGGTTTCGGCGTGGAGACATATTTTGTTGGGCCTGCGGTGCCGGAATCTGGCTTCCCTTCTTTGTTTTTGGAACCGGAAGGTTTCGGAGTCGAAGCTTTCGGGTCCGGTACGGTTCTTGGCTTCGGCACCGATGTGTCTTTTGGTTCGGGTGCCGAAGGGTCTTTGTCTTTGGGCACCGAAGGGCGTTTTGGCTTCGGTGTCGACGAGTCCTTCGGTGTCGAAGGATGTTTCGGTGCCAATGGAGGAGGTAGAATTGGCATATGTGGTTTTTTCGGTGCTGAGGCAGCGGAAGGCGTAGTCTGTTTCCTCGGAGCCGAGCCCAAAGGCGGGGCGTTAGAGGGTACATTTTGGTCTCGCCTGGGCCCCATGGGCGGAGTGCTGACCGTTGCCTTTTGTTTGGGTAGTATCTGTGGTGCAGGGGCAGAGGTACTCACGGGTTGTCGAGATGGATTCGAATCGTCTGAGTCCTCTGCTCCCGATATGATCTGGAGATCAGGCGAGTCTTCTTCGGCGACGAGTGGAGCCTCGTCCTCGGAGATATCTTCGAGTGGATCCTCGTCCTCGGAGACGTCTTCTTCGACAATCTCCTCCTCAAAGATGGCCTCCGGTGCTGGCGCTGAACTCCGCATCTCGTGTTGACGGGCCCTCCGATCCCGAATGGTCTTCTTCGATCGGAAGGAGGCACAGGCTGTGCAGGTCGACTCGTCGTGTTCTGGCGAGAGACAGAGGTTACAAACCTCGTGATGGTCGCTATGAGGGAATTTTGCTCGACATACCGGGCATCTCTTGAATGGAGTTCTGTCCATGAGGCGTAGGCCGTACGGCGCCGATAGGCCCAACGGCCCGCGTCGACGCACCGGGATGTAGCTGGTGATGTCGAACAGTCTATTCGATATCAAAGAAGTTTATCTAAAGTTTCACGCTTCGAAAATGCAGAAAAGTGTTTTCTAGCCACAGCAGAAAACTTTCATCCGAACCCAGTGGCGGAAAAAAACAATCTGAGAATGGAGTCGATGACCATGCGCAGTATTGTCCAATGGAGGAGTCACCTATCTCGTGACTACAAAGACTTCTTCCAAGAAGACAACAACCTGCAATCATCCGAACCCAACACCAGGTGGCGATCTATTGCTAAGTGTACAATCTGCAGCTCATATGCCTCGAACATTCTTTTTTCTTCTCCAGCCCAACTGCCTTGACCGTGTCCAACTCGGTTTTCATCCTAGTCATCTCCTCGTCAGCGTGGGAGCCGAAGAGAGAAGAGCCGGAGAACGGGAGGTTCATGATCCTTTGTTGAGCGTCTGGCTTAAGTCCTGTAAACCGTAACCAGGACGATCTTCTGGCGCATATTCCATGAGCGTAAGAGTGCGCTGATAACACAGCGCCACCTGTCACTGTGCTTATTGCTTGGTTAGCCACCAAAGATCCCTCTGTGACTATCTCTGCGAAATCTTTCTGGTCTTCCATTGGGAGCTTGGCTTGGATACGCTCCAAAGAGTCCCAGAGAGCCCTGTCATACCTGCCAAGCAACGCAGCCGCGCTGGAGACCTTAAGAGAAGTAGCAGCAGAAGTGCATACCTTGCGACCCCACGAGTCCAGGGACCTGCTGTCCTTGTCTGGTGGAACAGAAGAAGTGGCCTAAACAGCATGTGTCTTTTTCGCTGCTGCCACAATGACAGAGTCTGCAAGAGGGTCTGTCTTGACGAAGATTGGATCTGAGGTAGCCAGCTTGTATTTTTTCCAGAGACGTGCCGGAACCGCCTTAATGGTCGCTGGAGTAAAAAACATGTCCATGACTGGGTCAAGGATCCCAGCAACCAGTGGCAGTAGAGGTCGAGATGCTGTCTTCTTATGGAGAGTTTCGAAAATCACTGTTGTCGTGACTTTCGGGACAGACATCTCAATATTAAGCTTTTGGGCACCTCTTTGCAGAACCTCATGGTAGGTAGCAATATCGTCTATGGGAGAGACCCTGGTAGTCGGGCTGTCCGATAGTGTGGGAGAGTAATCTCTCATGGAGGATTGGGTGGAGGAAGACCAGGATGTAGATGGTGTTCTCCTACGCCGTCGATGTTCAGAAAACCTCCATTCTCTCGATCTCCCAGTGCGGTCCTCGCGTCTCGGAGAGCGAGACCTGTGGCGCCTTGTCTCTGGAGACCTCTCCTGTCTGTGTCTAGGAGGGCTCGCTCTGTCTGCTTCGTCCACTAGTCTCTGCAAAGGAGACCTATGTACAGAGCTGGCATATTCCTGCATCCGCCTTGCTGCTCCAGAGTCCTTCCAGTGACTTGCAGGTAGGTACCATCTTGGGGACAACTGAGTCGCAGCAGGGGCCCCCTTTGATTGTGAAGGAGACTTGCGGACGCGGGTAGCAGGTTCAGGAGTGGGCGACTTTGTATATGCCCTCCTGGAAGAGTGAGGAGACGAATGTCGTGACGCCGACTCCGTCACCAGTACCACTGAGTCCCCAGATCTCACCGAGGCCTGTCTCGACGTCAAACGCATTCTGGACGCCAATCTAGGCTCCTGCCGTCCTCTCGACGTCGAACGCATCCTCGGCGTCGATCGGTGCCGATGAGACGCAGGTGAGTGCTCTCTCGACGTCGAACGGCGATGAGAAGCCGACGCCGAATGTCTTCTAGACGACGGCGGAGCTGGATCCAGTCTCGACGTTGAAGGTCTTTGAGGCGGAGGGGTTTGTCTCGCCCTCGACGCCGAAAGCGGTTGAAACGATGTCGGAGACTTCAACCTCGACGCCGATCGTCACCCAGTTGACGACGGCGGAGGTGTCCTCGTTCTCGACGTCGATCGCTGGTGGGATTGCGACGACAGAAGAGAACCTGCCCTCAACGTCGAACGCCTTGCCGACGTATGGCCTTGGTACCTCGACGCCGATTGTCGTCGAGATGACGACGGCGAAGGGTCTCTGCTCCTCGACGCCGATCGTCGCCGGGTTGACGACGGCGGAGGAGTCTTGTCTCTCGACGCCGATCGCCGCCTGGTTGATGACGGCGGAGGATGAATCTTCGATGTCGACGACATACCTTTTCTCGACGGCGAGCCCGTCGTCGAGGGTCTTTTCTACGATAAATGACCCATTTGAAGATCTCTTTTCAGCGCCGAGCCCGACGCTGAAGCTGAAGGACGCAAGGACTTACTTCTAGAAGATGTTCTAGCCCTCTTGGGGCCCTTCTTGACTGGAGATCTTCAGGCCACAAATACGAATTTGCTCTCGGTCTTTCAAAGTTCTGCTGGTCAGATGCTGACAGTGAGAGAAGGACTTTCGTCATGGTCTTCGGGGAGACAAAGGATACAGACTTCGTGAGAGTCTGTTTTGGCCTTCTTATGACCACAAGAAGGGCAAGAGTCAAAAAGAGACGGCATTTTAAGGAGTTAAAAATGCCTTAATCTGTCAAAAAAGGACAGTCTCTTACTTCTAAAGATGTAAAACGTCGAAGTAAAGAGAAAAAGTTGTCAAAAGTGAAAAGATTTTTCTGAAGAAATCAGAAAAGAGTGGAGCTGTGTTGCCAGGATCCTTCCAGAAGGAGCCGGAAAGAACAACTGACCTAACTGTCACCACTGAGGCATGATGGGAAGCTAGGGGTCAGGAGTGCCTTAAAGGCACGGTGTCAGTTTATTGCATGCAGCTACAGGTTAGCTTTTCAGTCTTTTTAGACTGTGTGTTTGCAATGCTTTCAGTGTTTTATAAGAATTTCTGCTGTTTTCTGAGCATTAAAACAGTTCTAAAACAAACTTTATTTTTGTTTCTCATGAATGTTATTCATGTATGGTGGAAATTCTTTACAGCATGATTCAGCTCTAGTGTTTATTAGGCTGCAATTGCTTATTTATATATATATATATATATATATATATATATATATATATATATATATATGGTACACCATAATGAAATCTATATACGAGTGACAGCCTCTACCCTTAATGGTTGGGCTAGGTTCCCCACTAATACCTATCTCAATCAGGTCCATCGTGTACACCAAATTGTGCCTTTTCGTCACCTTATCTATTTCCCACCCCTCTGCGGAGTGTAGAAAGTGTGGTCCTTTTGACACTGTGCACCGCGACCAGTCCTTATTCAATGGCCTCAAGTTCCCACAGAGGTGACAATTAAAGTCCCGTGCGAGGATAACGCACGGGGCAGCTGCTACATTTGTTGGCGATAACTGAACATCTAAGCGGGAATCTAATTCTTTTATTACCTTTCCTCTACTATTTGTGCCTACCGCGTTATACCAATTTACCAATAAAATATTTGCCCCATCCCCTGGTGGAAGGGTTTCCTTTCCTCCCCAACTATTATTATATCCTTTAAGGCGACTACATTATCTGCATTTGGCCTTACTGATTTCTCTGGAATAGATGTAACCCTCATGTCTTTCCTACATGCCTTATGCTCTGTGCACCGTATCCCCCCTTGTTGCTCTAGGACATCCTTCTTACTGGCTCCCTTGCTGCTACTTTCTTCGGGGGTGGTGGATAGTATGTTTCCCATCCATGTGGACCCTTTACCAGATAATCCCCTTGCAGGTCAATCCACCTCATCTAATACACAGAACCTATTCCAATGGGCATACAGTGGGATAGCAAGATCGTATGCAGATGTACCCTCCCCAGGTGCTCGCCACTGTTGCACTCTGTTTTGGGGGCCATAATAATCCCTGCTGACACAGACCCTGTTTATATGCGCTGGTCTCTGGGGTGTGGTGGGATAAAAATATGACAGGTGCAGTGGGTATATCTGGGTGTTTGAGCTGCCTAAGGGGGCATTACATATATAATTCACTGCAGAAGGGTCCCTAAAATTTATTATTATGATGTCTCCTGCCACCGTTTTTAATCCCTTCCCAATACACCCCCTCTTCTGACGGCAAGTATTTCCCCTGAGATATTTGGGGGTAGCGGTCTGTTCACCTTTAACCATTGCACACACTTGTTTTTTTAACTCAGAATGGTTTTCTCTTTTCCCTTCCTTTAAGGGCGGAACACCTGTTAATACTACAACAAAGGGCAGGGCTTCCGGTGGGAGGTTTATAGTCGGGAAGCGAGCTGGGCCTGGTTTGTCTGTTACATTTTTGGGAAGGGTATTTTTGGTCACATTATTACTCTCCTTCGGGTTGGGGCCCATTTTACCATTTGCGGAAATAAGTTTTCCCGCTCCCTGGTGGATGTGGTCATGAGGGGTAGTGGTAGGACAAGGGGGTAAGGGAACTCTGGTGTTTTTAGAAGTGGTAAGTTGTGTTTCCTTCTTTGGATTTGTTGTGGACGGGTTAACTGCTGGTGCCACCTTATCCCTATGTGTGTTGTTTGATATGTCCCTTTCCTGCTCGGCCGAAGCTGGGATTCCGACGGAAGCCGCCGGCTTTGCCGTTCCTACCCCCCTGTTATTTATTATAGAGGTTAGTCTATCAATCTTTGACACCAGGGGTTTGATATGAGTGATAATAGTTTGTTCCAGACATGCCTGTAAGTCGGCTACCATGTTTGCCACCCAACAGGGTATACCTGGTGTAGTATTAGGTGTTGGTGTCACCAGGTTATGATTGGCAGTGTGGTTATTTCCCTTTTTCTTGTTTACTGAAGTTTCTTTATTCCTTCTCGGGCCTGTATTAGTTATTGTCAGCTTTTCTGGAGCAAGGGGAGGATTTAGATCTATAGGAGTGTCCTCAACCACTATGGGGGTCCCTGTGGGTGCCTGTGCGCAGGGGAGCTCAGCATAAGAAGACGTTAAGCAGAAGCTTGTGTCCGGAACGTCTGTTCCAACCACTGAAAAGTCCCCTCCTAAGTCTTGGATAGATACAGTGGGTGGGAGTGATAGCCTTCTTTCAGTGTTTACAATTGCCGTAGCTACTGCCCCTATAGTTTGTTGCAACATCTAATCTATTGCTGTTAGGCTAGGTAGGGGCTGCGGTATGGCTGCTTTCAGTCTGGTGTTTGAACGTAGCGTGGGTATCCTAGCGATTTTGGTCACCTTCCTCATTCTTTGATAGTCAATGCTTGTCAGGTTTAAGAGGTGTCCTCACCAGGTGGAAGTTATCTCTTTCTGACTTGGAAATCCAAGCGATATCACCAAGCACTTTTAGGGCCACGGGGCTTTATGATGATGTTAGTAGTACCTTTAGATGAGTATGTTGTCCTCAAAGCAGTCCAGTAGCGAGAAGTTAGGGGGGGGGAGGGCTAGCCCAGCCTCCTCCGGCCTCAGAGGGCCGTAAAGGGCCAGCCCTTTGCCCGGGCTTAGCCCGGCGCTCCAGCAACGCGGATGTAGAGCCTGGATTTTATGCGCCACCTGGCGCGCTTCTTCGGATACAGCTTCCGGTCCAGGGGCAGGGGCAGCTGGGAAGGGTAGTTTCTCTTGAGCCCTCTCGCTCTCCCCCACTCAGTGGCTGCTGTCAGACTGCAGCGGCGGAGGGAGATCGGAACCCCAGCGCAGGTCCAAAGCCGGTAACTTGTGACGGTGAGCAAGCAAACAAAACAGGCTTAGTGTGTCCCCCGCTCCACCGATGTAGAGCCTGGATTTTATGCGCCACCTGGCGCGCTACTTCGGGATACAGCTTCCGGTCCCGGGGCAGGGGCAGCTGGGAAGGGTAGTTTTTCTTGAGCCCTCTCGCTCTCCCTCACTCAGCGGCTGCTGTCAGACTGCGGTAGCGGAGGGAGAGCGGAACACCAGCGCAGGTCCAAAGCCGGTAACTTGTGACGGTGAGCAAGCAAACAAAACAGGTTTAGTGTGTCCCCCCATTCAATTGAATGTACTATACCTGCAATGTGTTACAAACTGCTTTCTTAAAACTGTAATCAAAACCCGCACAAGTTACACCGCAATTTTGATCTGTGTTCATACAAGTAATTTACTACTGAAAAGTATTTTTATGCTTACCTGCACCAGGCTTGCTTGGATCTAGAAATAAAACTACAGCATATTTTTTTAATAAAACAATTGGCCTGGAGTTCAGTTCATGAGTGTGTGAGACCATTTGCCGACTGAGTGTGTACATCAAATGCTTTACACTGTCCTGATACTGCCTTACTGCTCGACCAAGCTACCACTTTAGAGAGTAAGGTTCTATCTAACTTTAGCCTCTACCAAACCTCTGGAGACCCTTGGACTCTGTGCACACTGTACCTCACTTTGGTGCAGTATATATAGAGTTAGTTTCTTACAATGGGTTTATTACGTTTAAACAGGACAAAGGACAATTCAATAAGAAATGTACACATTTATCCCCCTTCGCTCGGGGGCGCCGTCCCAGCAAGCAGGGGTCAGAAGTGGGACTGAGGGTATGTGCTGACCATGACAGCCACCACTGCTGGGACCATCGCCCATGTCAGTGCAGTGACGTGCGGCTATACCATGTGTAACTTGCATCTGGCCGTTCTGGGGATAGTTCCGGAAGCCTGCGCTGGAGAGTGAAGGGTGGTGTATGGAGTTTAACTGTGTGGAGTGGAGCCTGGGATTGTGAGACGCACCCTTCGTCCTCTGGAGGGCGCATCGGTGGGAGCCTGGGGCTGTAATACGCACCCTTCGTCCTCTGGAGGGCGCATCGGTGGGAGCCTGGGGCTGTAAGACGCACCCTTCGTCCTTTGGAGGGCGCATCGGTGGGAGCCTGGGGCTGTAAGACGCACCCTTCGTCCTTTGGAGGGCGCATCGGTGGGAGCCTGGGGCTGTAAGACGCACACTTCGTCCTCTGGAGGGCGCATCGGTGGGAGCCTGGGATTGTGAGACGCCCCCTTCGTCCTCTGGAGGGCGCATCGGTGGGAGCATGGGGTTGTGAGACGCACCCTTCGTCCTCTGGAGGGCGCATCGGTGGGAGCCTGGGGTTGTGAGACGCACCCTTCGTCCTCTGGAGGCCGCATCGGTGGGAGCCTGGGGTTGTGAGACGCCCCCTTCGTCCTCTGGAGGTGGCATTGGTGAGAGGTTGTTCTAACACCTCAATCCTTCTAGTGAGCGCTCTCAACGCGTGGTCAGGCGGAGGGATATTGGAACAGGCTTGTAATGGGGTGTGAACTGCAGGAGGCTCGGCACCCCCAGTGCTCCAGTCTTTTGAAGAGCACAATGTTAAGAAGGAACCGGCGCTCGCCCAGATGTTTCAACTATTCCTTGGAATGACGTATGCAAAGCTCACCTCCTTGAGTGGGCTGAACGTCGCTCCTCTGAGCTGCTTGAATGCGTTGCACTTCCCAGCGCAGCAGCGGTAAATCCCAAATCACAATCGATGAAGAGTATGGGCGTGTGGGGCTCTTGCGATGGGGCTCTTGCGATGTACGGATCTGCGCGAGCAGGCACTGGCTGCCACCGTCTGTCTGAACTTGAGCCTAAGGGGAGACGGCAGGATTGGACAGCCAGGTATAGGTGCTCATACCTTGCAAAGCTGCACGCAGAAGAAAGTGTTGGGGGCTTGTGGTGTGCACGACCGCACCACAGGCCATTGTAATAGAGCTCGGTTTAGGTGCTCTGATTCCACCCTCAGTGAGTGCGCACCCCGGCGGCGGCACACGCTCTGTGTTCGCTCTAGGAGCAGGGCAGCAAGGAGCACAAGGGGGAGGGAGCAGGCCATGCAGGGAGCACAAGGGGGAGGGAGCAGGCCATGCAGGGAGCACAAGGGGAGGGGCCGCAAAGAGAGTCCATCCATCGGGGAAGAACAAACATTTTAGAAATGCCTGCTCAACCGTATAGGGTCTGGGGAGCGAGCGCCAGGAGGACACGGATCGGGGTATGGAGATTATCGCTTCGTCAAGGTTTTCCGCCTTAAGGTCCTTCTCAGGGTAGTAAACGTGTATGCTGAAGTACTTGAAAGTATTGTGAGAGCCCTGCACACAAGTCCGTGGGGTTCCGTCCGGGCCTCAATAGGTCTGCACACTCGGGGAACAACTCCTGCATAAACCAGAGATCAAATCAGAGCCATCAAAATCTACATTAGGCCTGAGAGCGACGACTCCACCTCCCGTAGGAAGACCAAGGCATCATCAGGATACAAGTCACGTTCATGGATGCTCCCGCGCGCAGCCCGCTGGCAACGTGGCAGGCCAAGGGCTGCATGGCGAGCGCAACAAGCATTTGCAATGCAATAGGTCTCGCATTAGGAAAGTTTGAGCTATTGGTCTTGTAAATGATAATTTTTTTATTTATGTGTTGGTTCTGAAAATAGCTACATTAATAGCTTTGTCATTTACAATGTCAATAGTTTTAACTTTCGCAAATGTGACACCTATAGCATTTGTAATGCAACATGTTTTGTATTTACGTGACTTAGATGTATTCATATTACAAATAACAATGGCTTTTAATTTTTTTAAATAATTAACACTTAAATAAAAGTGATTGTAATTTGTAATGGATATAGCTTAAACTTTTGTAAATAACTTTTTTGAAGATTATGTTCAGTGTATTTTATTGCGACGAAAATCCAAGAACAGAAGTGAAATATTAACATCTTTTTGTGACATTTGTAATAAAGCTTGAAACATTGAGAGAAAATATTTGAACCAGTTGTTGCTGAATGGTTGCACAGATTGATGCTGTTGTTGTGCTGAGTGATGCTGTGGTGACGCTGAGTGGTGCTGTGGTGACGCTAAGTGGTGCTGTGGTTGCGCTGAGTGGTGCTGTGGTTGCGCTGTGGTGGTGCTGAGTGGTGCTGTGGTTGTGGTGAGTGGTGCTGTGATGGTGCTGAGTGGGGCTGTGATGGTGCTGAGGGATGCTGTGGTGGTGCTGAGTGATAATGTGGTGGTGCTGAGTGATAATGTGGTGGTGCTGATTGATAATGTGGTGGTGCTGAGTGATAATGTGGTGGTGCTGAGTGATAATGTGGTGGTGCTGAGTGGTGCTGTGTGGTGCTGTGGTGGTGCTGAGTGGTGCTGTGGTGGTGCTGAGTGATAATGTGGTGGTGCTGAGTGATAATGTGGTGGTGCTAAGTGGTGCTGTGGTGGTGCTGAGGGATGCTGTGGTGGTGCTGAGTGATATTGTGGTGAGTTGAGTGATAATGTGGTGGTGCTGAGTGATAATGTGGTGGTGCTGAGTGATAATGTGGTGGTGCTGAGTGATAATGTGGTGGTGCTGAGTGTGCTGAGTGGTGCTGTGGTGGTGCTGAGTGGTGCTGTGGTGGTGCAGAGTGGTGCTGTGGTGGTGCAGAGTGGTGCTGCTGAGTGATAATGTGGTGGTGCTGAGTGATAATGTGATGGTGCTGAGTGGTGCTGTGGTGCGATTATGTCTGTTTTAGCAACATTTTTGTTTCATTTTCCTTACTTCGATCAGGTTTTCATTCTTTTTGTAAACAATGGCAGAAAACAATGTATTGTTGCTTACTTTTAAGAGGCGATTGACATTGACATTGACATTAACAAATCGTTTATTTCACAACGAGTTCGACCAACAAATCGTCACAGTCCCCGCTCGATTGCATGTCTGGTGAATATGGCATATTTCCAATGTGTATTTATTTAATCCTAACATTTTTAATGACATACTTTGACCACAGCTTTATTGCTTTTTTGGAATCGAACAAATTATGCTGTGATACAGCTACGGAGATTGGACTGCAGCGACTACATTGCATTTATTGGAAAGTCTGTAGTCGGTTGGGTGGTTGCCTGCTTGTCTATGAGCATAACTAACTGGCTCTTTGAAAGCCATAGAAGTCAATCTTTCCACTTGCTTTCGGTTCTATTCTGCTATTTGAAAAAGATCCTTTTTCAACAATTGCTAACGTAGCCGAGCAAAATAAGAGGGTGTAACTCCACGTTAATTGACACATGATTGGTTTTGCTTTAAAGTGTTTAAGAAAGGAATGTGTCTTAATGCTGTGCCTCAGGCGAACAGGCGTGGTGTTTTTGTGTGTGAAAGCGGGCCAGAAACGACGGATTTGAGGGTGAGGTAGACGCAGGCTGAGAGGACCTGTCAGGCAGACTTTTACCTCCTTTGTGTCAGTGGACAAAAGCGCACAAGAGCGGACCTGAACCCTTTCTTCTCAAGGGCAAGTGTGAGCTTAGCCACTCGTGTTCGGGAACATCGAGCAGCCACTTTCACTGATGCACTGTGTTGATTTGATTTTATATTTGAAGAGCGCAAACTAATACCTTAAGGCGTCTAGGCGCTACAACCTGGAAGTACTGCACAAGAAAAAGCAGAGGCCCCTCAGACGATGCAGATCATGACAGAAGGGTGAAAGGCCCGGTCTTAAGGGCCTTTCTGAAAGGGAGCAGTTCCATGGGATTTTTCACATCATGGGGGGTGGGAGCATGGCGCTTACCACGATCGAGAAATTACAGAAACAGCAAAATTCCGAGGCTTGCTCACCCAACTAAAATAACAGAAAACAAACGCAAAGTCTCGCTAATCTGATACAAGTTAGAGGCCATTCAAGAGGTTAATGCTGTAAAGATGTGGCGTATAGGACATGTAGCAGCCGCAAAGATGCGCTCAAGAGCACACTGGGTGGAAGCAAAAAGGAGGCTCTGGGGCAGTGAACTGCACATGGGGGACAGGGGAGTAAAAGTAGAGGGCGAGCCCATACAAGCTCGAGCCAGATGCCTTGCTCTGGCTCTGCCCAGGGTACTCTTGAACGAGTCGAGCTTACATGTGACTTGTCTGCCACACACACTAAACGCAGGCGCCAAGATTTAAAGACAAGGCCTGTCACGCAAGCAGGCAGAGGGAATCAAACGCCGATGTAGTGGCGGGATACCACAAAGTAAAACCAGAACATTTCGGAGCAAGCTCACTTCTCTAAATTGTGAGATTCTAGGAGATGGGTTATTTCTCACAGTTTCCTTTTTCTTCACTGAAAAATATTGGAGAAACTACCATTGCATGCGTTCAAAATACGTGTATACACCCGTATTTCTAGGGAACTAAGGCCGCGTTCAATGTTCCAAAGGTCCCTCAACAAAGGTTTGCGTATGCCCCAGGAAGCCGATAAACAGAGGCTGCGCACCACCACCTTATGGGCACCCACTTGACTGCCCTTGATTTAGCATACCTGCTTTGAGTGCCAAGTACCATTCGATGCATTGGGCTAGATCTGCACGAAAAGGTGGGTCAGACAAAGCCTCCACTTGTAGTCACCAGGTGAGTATACCTGGACACTGACGTTCCCATTGCAAGGTAGGCAGCAATGGCAAGTGATCAGACCGGGTGCATGCCAGGAATTCCGCCCCAGCCAACTGGGCATCAAGTTGGGCCGTCCATAAAAAAAGGTCAATTCTGGTGTGCACTTTGTGCACCTGTGAGTAAAAGGAGTACTCGCAGTCCAATGGGTGTAGGAGCCGCCATGCTTTCTGAAGACGCATTCATGTTAACCATTGACTGAGGTACTGAGCTGTACGCCTAGTAGCAGCTGCTCAGAGGGGATGGGTCCCACCCCAGAGTCAAGGTAAAGACGGATCCCCAGAGAGCACAAGTGTTCCCTGCTGTGTGTTGGGAGCATAGATCACAGCCAGTGTAAGAGGTGCACCATCCAGCTGGCCTTCCCGAATCACATATTGGCCCCCGGCGTCCACCTTTCGTGTATTCACAAAGTAAGGTACTCCTAGTGCTATCCATATTAGTACCCCACGAGCCAAGAAGGACGATGAAGTGCCATGTACCTGCCTTCTCCATTCAGCCAAAAGCTTATGTAACTCTTGACATTAAGGTGTGTTTTCTGGAGAATAGCTATGTGTACATGACTCTGCTTAAGGCATGGATGCAATAGCGTTTTGATGGAGTGGCCGCACCACACACGTTCCTGGTGATGATATGATATTAGGGGAAACGGGCATCGACCAGTTTGTCTGCCAAGGTGATCACAGTGCAAAGCAAAAGGGAAAAGTGTGAGACATCCCTGCCCATCCCAAAACCGTCCCATGGATTCTAGGTAAGGCCTATACTTATATGTGACATGCAGGAAAGCAACAAGTACTGTTTGGAACACTTTCAGAGCATCTAGTTAAACCACAACAAGTGAAAGAACAATAGTTACTTACCTGTAATCTGTGGTTCTCCAGTATTGGAGTATTTCTCAATCTACTGGTTTTTTCTCCTACTTTTGAGATGTCTACATCAAAATCTTTATTCAGACCATGTGAGTCTTGTGGGAAGCTTAGGCTTTTCAAGGAAGATCCCCACACAAAATGTATTTATTGCCTATACCCTGAACATGAGGTGAAGGATTGTAAAATCTGCAGGACCTTTCCTCAGAAGACCCTCAGGGACAGAGAAGGTCGGCTTCTATAATGGCTGCAGAAGCTCAAGGACATGGATGATGCTCTTTCTGAGGTAGGGAGTTTGGCTTCGGGGTCTATCAAGTCTCCTAAAAAGAGAAAACTTGAAGATGAGGTATCCTCTCCTGGGGCTAAGGTGTTGAGAAAAGCTAAGGAGTTTAGCTTGCCTTCTACATCTACAACAAAGAAGGCTTCTCCACCTGCTAAATCTAGACCTTCTACGCCCCCGAGAAAGTCTGCTAAGTCTTTAACATCTAAAAAGCTACCAGACAAAAATGTACCTCCGAAAAAGACCACGTTGACGACCGCGTGCAATGTAAGGTGGCGACTTCTGCTTCCACCTGTTTCGGAAGCCCCTGTGTTCTTGACCTGATGGTCTTACAGCTGCCAAAGGGGACTCTATTTCCCCCACTCGTTCTGCCAACTTGAGGCATCAGATTAAGCTCCACAGAAACAGAGTCTATGCAGGTTTCCAGTCTTAGTGTTCACGATGGCCTGAAGTACCCTGTCGAAGTGTGTAGAGTGGGCCTGAAGAGTCTTCTCAAGGTGTTGAAGGCTGCCAAGAGTCTTTTCCATCGGCGTCCGGTCCATCTCCGCTTCGCCGCTTACCGTAAGCTGTGGCCTGGCACCCTTTGGCTTCACCTTCTTTACTGGGTGGCACACAGAAGTCAGTAGGCTCAGGGCGGAGTCGACAGCCACCCAGCCAAGACAGATCTCCCAGAGCAATAGAAACAATAGTGAACACACTGCATTAGTGGTGCAGTAACCCCCCTCTGGGGTCCCGTGTTATGTGCACCAGCCAGGGCGGTTGTCGGGGTCTGATAAGCAGCACAGTCACTCCACTGCCAGTTGGCCGGTCGGTCCAGTCGAGGGCCCCATGTAAGGGCAGCAAGATTTGCCACCCGCACCCAGCAGCACCAGCCCCGAGTTCCCACAAGAGAGGGCAGGAGGACGCACCCAGGGAATCCGTGCCCTCCTAAGATTGAGTCACCAGGCACTGGATCCTCCAGTTAGTGATAGGTTCAGCGCTCAGGATTGCAGAGCAGGACGCTCAGCTCGGCGGGGGGCTGACCAGGCCCACTCCGCTCCCCCAGCAGTGAGGGGCGATACTCGTACAGCCCTCGGTCAACATAGCAGTCGCAGGTAGAGGCACCTCCAACTCCGGGCGCCCACCAGTATCTGGAAGCGAGGACGTGATCCAGAGTGCTGTGCGAGCCCGCCCTGTGCGAGCCAGCCCCCCAGCCAGGCCGCCACACCAGGTCAGACTGCGCCTCCACTCCTACAAAAGGCTGCTGTTGGTGATCCCCCCCGGGTCAGACGTGACATGTAGGCGGGTATATGGGCTCAAGATGGCAGGGATGTGGTGGATGAATGTGGGATACCTAGCGGGCCCAGAACAGAGCTCCTAATGATAAGTCTGCTGCAGTCGCCATCTTGGCCCCCTCTCCCCCCCCCCGCTCCCCCCAAGAGAACTCACCATTTTGATATGGTCTTCCTCCTCATCTCCCTAAGTCCATTGTTTCTCAGCAATAGAAAGAGGACAGCATGTACATTCCTTTAGCACTACTTTTGAAGCCGGAGACCTTTCTAGATTCACATGCAGGGCAGGATTTCACCATCTAGTGTTTGGGTCTAGAAATGTTCTTCAACAAAAAGTAGTTTTATGTAAATGTAAATGTAAATGTACAGGAATTTATATAGCGCAAATCACCGAGCGGTTTCTAAGCGCTTGCTTAGGGAACCCGTCCTGGTATTCCCCTGTGAGATACCCCGGCAGGGTATCCACAAGGTGAAAGCCAGGCATCCCGCCGCGAGGGGCCGTTGTGGAGATTAGGCAAGCTATTGCCCAGAGTCGCAGAGTGTGAACCCATGAATCGAGTAGGCACCGGAGCGAGAATTGTCGAGTCCATGGACATTTTAGGACTCAAGACCCCACCGAGCCGGGAATTGAACCCTGGTCCCGGGCTGACGTCTGCTTCCAGGTCTGCCTCCTCTAACCAGTGAGCCACACTTCTCCATGTTCTCCACTTCTTTTATGTTTGCGCTCTCTCAAAAACAGAATCAGTATCACCGATGGTGAAAGAATTCCACGGCTGTTTGGGGACCAGAAATGTTTGCCCAGAGGGAAGACCAGTCTTGGAATATTGTATGTTTAAACAAGTCATGTTAACAAAGAGCGACACACGCGTCCTCTCTTCCATTAGATGTGACGCCCATCATAGGCCTGAAGTGTCTCTTACCTTGTAAAACATCCGATTCTGTTGCTGAAAGGACAGGCCTGGAAAGCCCAACCGCGGGGGTTTCATTGAGATTCCAGCGGGAGGAGTTCTCATCATGGAATGTCTTGAGTGAGTGAAGAACTGCGGCATGGCAGGAGAAGGCCCCATCGCAAATCCACGCATGCTACCTGCGGAAGAAAAGCATCACTGAAGACTGAGGAACAAAGACTCGCCTAGGACAAGTAAAGGCACCAATGCAAACCCACGCATGCTCCCTGCAGAAGAAAAGCATCACTGAAGACTGAGGAACAAAGACTCGGCTGGGACAAGTAAAGGCACCAATGCAAACCCACGCATGCTCCCTGCAGAAGAAAAGCATCACTGAAGACTGAGGAACAAAGACTCGGCTGGGACAAGTAAAGGCACCAATGCAAACCCACGCATGCTCCCTGCAGAAGAAAAGCATCACTGAAGACTGAGGAACAAAGACTCGGCTGGGACAAGTAAAGGCACCAATGCAAACCCACGCATGCTCCCTGCAGAAGAAAAGCATCACTGAAGACTGAGGAACAAAGACTCGGATAGGACAAGTAAATGCCCCAATGCAAACCCACGCATGCTCCCTGCAGAAGAAAAGCATCACTGAAGACTGAGGAACAAAGACTCGGCTGGGACAAGTAAAGGCACCAATGCAAACCCACGCATGCTCCCTGCAGAAGAAAAGCATCACTGAAGACTGAGGAACAAAGACTCGGCTGGGACAAGTAAAGGCACCAATGCAAACCCACGCATGCTCCCTGCAGAAGAAAAGCATCACTGAAGACTGAGGAACAAAGACTCGGCTGGGACAAGTAAAGGCACCAATGCAAACCCACGCATGCTCCCTGCAGAAGAAAAGCATCACTGAAGACTGAGGAACAAAGACTCGGATAGGACAAGTAAATGCCCCAATGCAAACCCACGCATGCTCCCTGCAGAAGAAAAGCATCACTGAAGACTGAGGAACAAAGACTCGGCTGGGACAAGTAAAGGCACCAATGCAAACCCACGCATGCTCCCTGCAGAAGAAAAGCATCACTGAAGACTGAGGAACAAAGACTCGGCTGGGACAAGTAAAGGCACCAATGCAAACCCACGCATGCTCCCTGCAGAAGAAAAGCATCACTGAAGACTGAGGAACAAAGACTCGGCTGGGACAAGTAAAGGCCCCATCGCAAACCCACGCATGCTCCCTGCAGAAGAAAAGCATCACTGAAGACTGAGGAACAAAGACTCGGCTGGGACAAGTAAAGGCACCAATGCAAACCCACGCATGCTCCCTGCAGAAGAAAAGCATCACTGAAGACTGAGGAACAAAGACTCGGATAGGACAAGTAAAGGCCCCATCGCAAACCCACGCATGCTCCCTGCAGAAGAAAAGCATCACTGAAGACTGAGGAACAAAGACTCGGCTGGGACAAGTAAAGGCCCCAATGCAAACCCACGCATGCTCCCTGCAGAAGAAAAGCATCACTGAAGACTGAGGAACAAAGACTCGGATAGGACAAGTAAAGGCCCCATCGCAAACCCACGCATGCTCCCTGCAGAAGAAAAGCATCACTGAAGACTGAGGAACAAAGACTCGGATAGGACAAGTAAAGGCCCCAATGCAAACCCACGCATGCTCCCTGCAGAAGAAAAGCATCACTGAAGACTGAGGAACAAAGACTCGGATAGGACAAGTAAAGGCCCCATCGCAAACCCACGCATGCTCCCTGCAGAAGAAAAGCATCACTAAAGACTGAGAAACTCTGCTAGGCTTTCCTTACGATAAGTAAAGGCACCAATGAATTTCTTTATCTTTTAATGATAACAAATAGACATCTGGAAAATTAGCAAACGTTTGCAAATCCAACACATCTTGACTTCTATAGTGTCACTGTATTGAGTATAGGTTTTGGTGGCATTGATGTATCTGTGCTGTGTTGGATGGAGGTGAAGGATTTAGCCTCCAGTGTTCTGCTGGATGTTGGTCTGTGCCATACCTTGGTGGCCAGTGCTTCTGAGGGACCCGGCTACCTACAGCACAAGGGCTTTGATCCATGTATAGGAGGTATTCTGTTTAAGGGGTTCTGTTGGGTGTGGGAAGTCCTACATGCAAACATTACATTATTTAGCAGATATCATTTAGTTTTAACAAGCATTGCAGGAAGTCAATTGTACTACTTTACCAGCTTTTTGACACAAAGAAAGGGAAGGTGAAAGGAAGGAATAGTTTCTTACCAGTTATCCTGCTTTTATCTTGGGAATCTCCATTGAAAACATAAGCACTGAATAGTCCCTCCCACTTGCGGGGTTCAGGAGCACTTCTTTACCATAGATCTTCTAAAGTGTCAATGTTTGCCTTTCGCCAGGAAGGACTGGAGAAGCACTTAAGAGATTAATGTTTTACAGTCTATATGTGACGAGGAGGGTCGGATGGGATGATATGAACGATTCCCTCGCCCCTCTCTTTCTTCAGCAGCCGGAAGTCTGGAAGGACTCAGAATGTTATGTTATGTTATGTTATATTATATATGCTTCTATAGCGCACAGCTGCCCCAGCAAAGGGGCGTCCTGGCGCTTTCATTCACACAGACCAGTCCCGGGAACCAAAAGAACAGGGGATTTAGATACGGGCCGATAACAGAACTATTGCGGTGGGAAAAGATACGTTTTAATCGCTCTCCTGAAGTCCAATAGGCCATCCATGCCTCGAATCTCAAGTGGCAGAGAATTCCATAGTTTTGTCGCTAAATAGCAAAAAGAGCGGCCCCCAGCTCTAGAGCGCTTTACGCGAGGGACAGTAACTAAATGCTGCCCAAAAGAGCGCAACGCACGAGATGGTACATAGGGAGTCAGAATGTTACAAAGCAGGCTGGGTGAAGCACATTTAAGTATCTTAAATGAAAGACACAAAGTTTTAAACCATAGGCAACCAATGAAGTTTACGGATAGTCTTGGAGATAGAGCAACACCGAGGAAGCCCTAACAAAACTCTGGCCGCCATATTTTGAGTGCGTTGGAGTCGAACAATGCCGGCTTGATTGGCGCCTAAGAACAGGGAGCTGGCATAGTCTAGTCGAGATAAAATCATTGATTGGATAATCAACTGATGTGTTGCGGGCTCAAAGAACTTCAAAAGAGGTCTGAGTCCCCGTAATAAACCAAAACATGTGTTGGAAACCTTTTTTGTATGCGACCGAAAACTAAGGGAAGAATCCATCCATACCCCTAAGTTCTTGACCTCAACCTTAGACTCAGGAGTCTTACCCAGCGCCCTAAGCCACCAATGTTCACCCCACAGACTAGCATTCTTACCAACTATCAGAACCTCAGTTTTACTGGTGTTTAATTGTAGGTAATTAGAGGTCATCCATTCGGACCCCGCCATCAAACCATCTCTAAATTTAGAGGCCTGCATAGTAGATTCTTCTGTCAATGCTACCACCAGCGGCGTGTCATCCGCATACGAGATGATGTTAAGATCCCACTGCTTGGCGACCGCAGCAAGTGGCTGAGCATATAGATTGAATAAAGTGGGGCTCAGGGCAGAGCCCTGAGGAACCCCTTGTTCAATAGCGTGAGCCTCAGATAGGGCGGGGCGGTAACCGAAATGATCTCTCAGACAAAAAAGAACGAAACCATTCCAGAGCCATATCTATTATACCTGCCTCCTCCAGGCGTTGTATCAAGATGTCATGAGAAATAGTGTCAAATGCGGCACTGAGGTCCAATAGGATCAGTGCCGCCGTCTGACCAGCATCCAGAATGGTACGTAGATGCTCAGTCATGCCCAGGAGGGCAGTTTCGGTACTATGTACGGACCGGAAACCATTTTGGGACATGTCCAGAATGTAATTGGACTGCAGAAAGTTGGTTAGTGTGGTGTTGACATGGGATTCCGCTACTTTTGCCACCCAAGGAAGGAGGGATATAGGCCTGAGGTTTTCAGGCTTAGACGGGTCCAGTATGGGCTTCTTAAGGATGGGGGACACCCAAGCCTGTTTCCACCGAGTAGGCACCACCGCAGAGGAAAAGGACAAGTTGAGAATCTGACAGAGCGGGGCTGAAAATAATGAGAGAAATTCTTTAAAAAGAGCGGGCTTTACAGGGTCAGCTGGAGAACCAGATTTAATTTTTATACTTAGCCTGCCAAGCTCTTCATGAGAAATCTCAGGAATAACCATAAGCCTAGAGCTAGAGCTCGGGCCTGACCTTAAAGGAATCAAACCAGAGGAAGAAGTCTCAGGAGGAAAGGATTTATATATTGCGTGCACCTTTTCAACAAAAAAGGAGGCCACTATTTCACACTGGGATTCTGAAGTAATTACAGGCTCCGAGTTCCTTCTAACTCTAAGGTCTTTTAAAATCTTAAAAATACTTTTGGCAGGGTTAGCGCTGAGATTAATCTCATTAGTATAATAAGCTTCCCAGGATTTACAGACCGCTCTGTGATATAGTTTAAGCTTGGCCAGATATTGTTTTTTTAATCCAAGATCATACTCTTTCCTCCAAGCAAGTTCGTTTTTTTTACATGCCTTCCTTAGCACGGACAACGAATCGTTATACCATAGACTGGACTCATGGGTACGACTCTTACACCAGCATGCCGGGATCAAAGAGTCCAATGCCCGAGTAATGCAGTCACAAAACATATCATAGCCTATTTCAACATTGGTAAAAAGACTAAGAGGGTTATCAATAAGGAATGCATGAAAATCCTCAAGTCTCAATTTAGGCCATGGGCGGAGCAGCCTCCCACCACTATTCCACGGAAGAAGAAAAATTCCAGTGTTACTTTAACTGAGAGGAGTTTTCTCTAAGCCACGCCCCCACGGATGACGCGGAGGAAGCCGGACCTTCAAATCCCGGAAGCGGAGGGAGACCTGTGTGTTCAAACACCAGAGGAGGTGAGGAGTGTGAGACCGCGGAGAGACCGGAGAATCGAGACGAGAGGAGAAGCACAGACGGAGAGCCGACCGCAGTACCAGCCCGGAGACTACAGGAGCCCGGAGGCCAACGACCCCGCGACTCGCCCAGCCACGCTTCCGGAGAAGCGTGGCTTGCACAGGTACGATCGCGTATCTCGGGTTGGACGGGCAAGAAGGGAAACGCTAGACCTTAGTAATCGTGCACCAGAGTTCCTGTTTTCCCTGCCCTGAGCACCACTGTCACCTAGAGCTTTGAAGAGTGTGCACAGTGTATCTCCTCACTCCCCTCCCCTCACGCGTATCACTTTTTGAGCCCCCAACCGAACCCAGTCTTTCCCCCTTTTCTTTTCGCTCACCCTAGACCATTGCGAGCCACATACCACGAAAGACGTCATCCTGGAGTGGAAAAGACGGGAGAGGAGCTCCCCGAGAAGTTGTGTTTCACCCGAGAAGGACGCAGACCCACCCCTTCCTTACTACAGACTCACACCACGAAGAAAACATATCATATAAGCAACTTACTACTATGGAACACCAATACGTTTTGTGAGAGCATAAAGCCTGAATCTCACTAACCCTATATGCTGATTTAATAGCCACTAGTAAGACCAGCCTTCCAGGAAAGGTGTTGTAATGAGGCTTTATGAATAGGCTCAAAAGGGGCCGGCGTAAAAGTACTATGTTCAATTACCAATGTGAGAAGCTGGCCTGGTATATGATGTCCACTAATGTAAGTGGCTACCTTGCACCAGTCCAGACAACCCTTATGATGATTTAAGAGCTCTTAGACAACCGTAGAAAGCTCTCTATGGGGTAGCTGTGGAAAGCAGCCTACAGGCTTAGTCCAGAAGGAGTGTAAAGCAGCTTGTTTCACCAGAATGCAATCTTATAGTATAGATTAAGTGAAAATGAACCACACCAAGCATTTATAAAAAGGAATATGCTACTTACCAGTATGCATCTGTTCTTGGCATAGAGGGCTGCAGAGTGGTACATTTATGAATAGATCGCCATCTGGTGTTGGGCTCGGATGATTGCACTTTGTTTTTCTTCTGGAGAAGTCTTTGTCGTCATAGGTGACTCCTCCTCTCGGTGTTAGTGCGCATGGGCATCGGCTCCATCCTTAGATTGTTTTGCCATAGTAGGGTTAGATGGAGTAGTGTAGTGTAGTACATAAAGATATGCCCATGTAAATGTATCTAAATAAGATAATGTTGGGACAGACACAGGTTTCCGGGGAGGCAGGGAGGGCATGTACCACTCTGCAGCCCTCTATGCCAAGAACAGATGCATACTGGTAAGTAGCATATTCCGTTCGAGGCATATGGGCTGCAGATGGTACATTTATGAATAGATTGTACAGCAGTTACCTCCCTAGCGGTGGTCACCAGTGTCTGTCGCAACTGTCTGAAATAGAGTTTTTAATACAGCTTGGCCCACTCTGGCTTGTTGTGCAGCCTGTACATCAACACAGTAGTGCTTTGTGAATGTATGTGGTGTAGACCAAGTTGCTGCTCTACATATGTCATCTAGGGGAATGTTCCCTAAGAATGCCATAGATGCTCCTAGTTTTCTTGTGGAATGAGCTCTAGGAGGAACAGTTAATGTTCTCTTTGCTTTAATGTAACATATTTGTATGCATCTTACAATCCATCTTGCGATGCCTGCTTTAGAGATAGGATTGCCCTTATGTGTTGGGGAAAATGCTACAAATAGTTGTTTAGTTTTCCTGAAGTCTTGTGTTCTTTCTATGTAGTATGAAATGGCTCTTTTAACATCTAGTGTATGTAGAGCCCTTTCTGCCACCGTCTGTGGCTTTGGAAAGAAGACTGGTAATTCCACTGGCTGATTGATGTGGAATGCTGAAATTACTTTAGGCAAGAACTTTGGGTTTGTTCTAAGAACCACTTTATTCTGGTGTATCTGTAGGAATGGTTCTTGTATTGTTAATGCCTGTAACTCGCTTACTCTTCTGAGTGAGGTAATGGCTATAAGGAATGCCACCTTCCATGTAAGGAATTGTATTTCGCACCTATGCATAGGTTCGAAGGGTGGCCCCATTAGTCTGGTGAGTACTACGTTGAGGTTCCAGACTGGGGCAGGTGGTAATCTTGGTGGAATGACTCTTTTAAGACCTTCCATGAATGCTTTTATCGCTGGTACTCTGAACAGTGATATGCGCTGCCTGTTTTGTAGGTATGCTGCTATAGCTGCTAGATGTACTCTGATAGATGTGTACGCTAGATTACATTGCTGTAAGTGTAACAAGTAGCAAATAATCTCCCTTGTTGATACGTCTAGAGGGTTGATATTGTTATTAGTGCAGTGTATAGCAAACCTCTTCCACTTAGCTGCATAGCATGCTCTGGTGGTTGGACGTCTCGCTTGTTTAATTATTTCCATGCAATTTGGTGGGAGATCTAAGTATCCAAATTCTAGGATTTCAGGAGCCAGATCGCTAAGTTCAATTGAGTTGGATCTGGGTGCATTATCTCTCCATGGTTCTGTGTAAGGTGCATGGGTAGAATTCGTAGCTTTTGATGTGGCACTTGTGAGAGTTGCAGGAGCGTGGTGAACCACGGCTGTCTTGCCCACGTGGGTGCTACTAGTATCATGGTCATTGAATGTTGTTGCAGTTTCCTGACCACTAATGGGATTAGTGGGAGAGGGGGAAAAGCGTATGCAAATTTGTTGGACCAATTTATCCATAACGCATTGCCCTGCGACAGGTGATGTGGGTACCTGGACACGAAGCTTTGGCATTTTGCGTTCTGATGAGTGGCAAATAGGTCTATCTCTGGTTGTCCCCATCTTTGGAAGAATGGCTGCAGTATTTGTTGGTGCAGTTCCCATTCGTGTATTTGTTCCGACTGTCTGCTTAAGATGTCTGCTATCTGGTTTTGAACTCCTGGTAGGTGTTCGGCTAACAGATAGATGTTTTGAGGAATGGCCCATCTCCAAATCTCCTGTGCTAGTCTGGATAATTGGAGAGAGTGCGTCCCCCCCTGTTTTTGAATATAATACATTGCTGTCATGTTGTCTGTTCTGATCAGGACTGCTTTGTGGATAACATGTATCTGAAAGGCTTTCAATGCTAGAAACACTGCCAGTAGTTCTAGATAGTTGATGTGCAGTGTTTTTTCCTGCACACTCCACCTTCCTTGTACTGTGTATTTGTCCATATGTGCTCCCCATCCGGTGAGCGATGCGTCTGCTGTTATTGTCACCTGTGGAATTGGCTCTAGGAACGACGGCCCCTTGGTAATGTTTGTTCTGTTCCACCACTTCAGAGAGCGGTGTGTGCGGTCGTCTACCAACACCAGATCCGTAATCTGTCCTTGAGTCTGATTCCACTGTGTCGCTAAGCATTCTTGTAGCGGACGCATTTGTAGTTTTGCATATGGTATTAGCAGTATGCAGGATGACATCATGCCTAGTAGCTGCATGAACACTCTTGCTGTTAGTGAGTGTTGTGGCTGAAATCTCTGAATGATTGTAAGCATTGCTTGGACTCTTATTGGGTTGGGGTACACTTTGGCTTTTTCTGTGTCTATGGTAGCCCCCAGATATTGTTGAACTTTGTTTGGTTGTAGGTGTGACTTTGTGTAGTTCACCGTGAACCCTAGCTGGTGTAGTAGCTGAATTGTCTTTTGTGTGTGTTGCAGACACTCCTCTTGCGACCTGGCTTTTATTAGCCAGTCGTCCAAGTATGGGAAGACATGAATTTGTTGTCTTCTTAGGTGAGCTGCTACCACTGCCAGGCATTTTGTGAACACCCTTGGTGCCGTCGTGACACCAAATGGGAGGACTTTGAACTGATAATGTTGTCCTTCTACCACAAACCTGAGGTATTTCCTGTGGGCTTTGTGAATAGGGATATGAAAGTAAGCGTCTTTTAGATCCAGTGTAGAAAGAAAGTCCCCTTTCTTCAGTAAAGGAAGTACTTGTTGGAGCGTGACCATGTGGAAATGTTCCGAATTTATGTATGCGTTGAGAGGTCTTAGGTCCAGTATTGGCCTTAGAGACCCGTCCTTTTTGGGGATTAGGAAGTATAGGGAGTATACTCCTGTTCCCTGTTGGTGCTGTGGAACCTTCTCTATGGCATGCTTTTCTAGCAGTGATATTACTTCCTGTTTTAACAGTGTCAGGTGATCTTGTTTCATTGGACGCTGTTTGGGGGGGATGTTTGGTGGGGTAGCTGTGAGTTCTAGGCAATAACCATGTTGGATAATTTGTCTTACCCACTTGTCTGATGTGATGTTTTCCCAGACAGGTAGGAACTGTGATAGGCGTCCCCCTACCGGTGTTATATGGTCTGGGGGAAGCTCTATGAAGTCACTGTTTTGGGGTTGGAGAGTTGCGGTTGTTGTTGTTTCCGCGACCTCTACCCTTGTTGTTGTTACCCCTGTATCCACCTCTAGAATTACCTCTGGGTGATGTAGGTGTAAAAGAGGTTTGCTGTTGGTTTGTACCTGTACTTTTGGATCCTCCTCTATAGGTGGATCTACGAAAGGAACCTCTTTGTGTCGGCTGCTGCAATGCTCCCATTGATTTAGCCGTTTCTGTATCCTTTTTCATTTTTTCTAGGGCCTCATCTGTCCCTGTGCCAAAAAGTGTTTTCCCATCAAAAGGTTGATTAAGTAACGAGGTTTGTACCTCTTGTTTGAATCCTGACACTCTGAGCCATGCATGTCTCCTTAGCATGATGCTTGTATTTGTCGACCTTGCCGCAGTTTCTGCCGCGTCTAGGGCGCACTTTATTGAAGTGTTAGTAATTAACTTCCCTTCTTGTATAAGTTGATCAGCTCTCTTTTGATGTTCTTTAGGGAGATGTTTGATGAGTGTTTCTAACTCATCATAATGCGCTCTGTCATACCTTGCAAGTAGTGCTTGCGTATTAGCTATGCGCCAACTGTTTGCCGCTTGAGATGCTACTCTCTTGCCAGAGGCATCTATTAGTTTAGACTCCTTGTCAGGAGGTGGCGCTTCTCCCGTAGATAAAGAGTTTGCTCTCTTGCGAGCGTTTGTGACCACTAGTGAGTCTAGAGGAATTTGTCCCTTAATGTATATTGGGTCTTTTGGAGCTGCCCTATATTTTTTATCAATTCTTGGGTTCAATACCCTAGCCCTCACTGGGTCTTTGAATATCTCTGATGTATGACTGAGAAGGCCTTTTAGCATTGGTAGTGTTCCTGATGTCTCTAATAAGAAGTCCTGTACTAGAGGTTCTGTATGTAGGTCTACCTTATGAAATGTTGCTGCTCTAGTAATGAGTTGTGCAAACCCAGTATTGTCATCAGGAGGTGAAGGTTTTGAGGGATATGACTCAAGGTCGGTATCATTACCTGATCCCACATTATACTCCTCCCATGGGTCTGCCTCCTCTGGGATTGTGTCCTCATCATCCCCAGGGTGTCCCCCCTCCCCTGTGTCACTTTCTCCATCTGTTGTAGGTGTAGATGGACGTGTGGGAGGAATATCTGGCCTATTGTGAGGAATAGGCGAAGATGGTGTGTGAGGTTTGGGAGAAGGGGGAGGAGTTGTATTCGTCCCCATTGTTCTCTTCTTTGGATGAGCCTTGTCGTCCAAATGTTCATGTTTCCTCTTTTTAGGTAGCTCTGTGACTACCTTGCCAGTCTTTGGGTCAATAAACAAAGTCTTTTGTTTAGGATCCGTTCCGTGTTCCTGTGTCGGTACCGCAGTTTTCGGTTCCGAAAGGTGTCTTTTCTTTGAAATGTCCATTTGTATTTTCGGTGCCGAAGTTTTGTTCGGATCCGACTTCTTCGGTATCGAAGATGTCCCCGGTGTCGAGGGTGTTTTCGGCGCTGAAGCGTGCTTCGGTGTCGACATGGACTGCTTCGACTTCGAGCTTTCCTTGGCCTGGTGCTTCGGTGTCGATGTGGTTGGTTTATCGGAACCGGAACCACTATGATGGGGGACCGAGTGTTTCGGTTTCTGTTTCGTTGCCGGGCTCGAAGGCGGGGCGTTGGAAACTTTTTTCGGTTGTCTGACCGGGCTCGAGGGCGGGGTCGACACCGTGCGGGGTCTGTTTTTCGGTAAAGGGACGTCGTCACTCACGGTTTGTTGGACGTCGATTTCCTCGACGTCGGACTCGTCCGCTTCTGACCCCGCCTCGTCGGCCTCTTCTTCCTCCTCTTCTGGGTGCTGGTCCTCGAACAGCTCCGGGATTGCTTGTGACTGCATTCTCGATACCTCGTGTCTTCGGGCTCGACGGTTTCTAATCGTCGACTTTGACGAGAACGCTGCACAGGCCTCACAGTCCCTGGATTCGTGTTCAGGGGACAAGCAGAGGTTGCACACTTCGTGTAGGTCCTTGTGTGGGAACTTAGCACCACACGTTGGACATTTTTTGAATGGAGTCCTTTCCATGGACCCCGGGCTGGACTACGTCGAGTTTCTCGTAGTCGTCGTCCTTCGAATCGCGTCGGTATGGAGTGAAGTCGCGTTCGATAACGATACCGTCGATTTGGAAAGGAATACGCGCCGGTTATAACCTTCTTTGTTGAAGTCGGTCCGGAGCGCTTCGATCCTCATCCGAACCCGATGGCGGAAAAAAACAATCTAAGGATGGAGCCGATGCCCATGCGCACTAACACCGAGAGGAGGAGTCACCTATGACGACAAAGACTTCTCCAGAAGAAAAACAAAGTGCAATCATCCGAGCCCAACACCAGATGGCGATCTATTCATAAATGTACCATCTGCAGCCCATATGCCTCGAACATATGTATTTATTATATAATACTCTCTAGTATGTTCCAATATCTCCAACACGGAGATGAACACGATGCACACAATACTTCAGCAAAGAAACACAGTACATAGCACGAAATACAAAGTGCCCCAGGGGGGAACCAAACCATATACTATGAAAGTGGTATAAGAACCACAACTTGAATCAAGATTGTTTTGAGAGGATGTAGAAGTGTTGGGATCCCAAGGAAGCACCCATGGTGAGTAGACAGGGATCCCAGGGAGCGTGTGCAGTGTGGAAACACAGCTGCGTGTTCCGTATAACACCATGTGTAAGTCACTGTTGAATTTTAAAGATTAAGGACCCTTCCCAGTGGACCCTGAAGAAACCCCGTGGAATACAGAAGGTGGAGAGCCACCCCACCAGTGCATACCCTGTTACCCACGTTACCTACACCGGGGAAGGTGGGTGCATACGTGAGAAGTGGTGTCGGAAACCGCCGCTGAACCCAAAGTAGGACTTAAGGAAAGTGACGCTGCTGGAAGAGGAGAAAGAGTCCTTGGGAACCCAAACATGGATTCTTGAGAGGAGTACCTGAAAGCAGAGGGGACAGCGTCTATGCCACTCAGGAGTGACTAGGAGACTTGGAAGATAAATGCCCTCCGATGTCGGGTGCTTCAGGAAGGATGACGGTGACCTTGACTCTGCAGCTGTGAGGACCAGGCAACGCTGAGGAAGAACAGGACCTAGGTACAGCTGTCCCATGAAGGATGTCGAGTGCTGAGTGGTGAGTGTCCGTCAGGAGCACACACAAGCCTTGGCAAAGGCAAGCCACGCAGGAATCAAAGAAGGAGCAATGTTGGGACCAGCAAGGTCCAGGGGACTCACCAAAGGCAGAGGAGTCAGGCCCTGAGCAATCAGAGGAGCCCAAAAGTAACAAGTGTGACCCCCAAGTGCACCCACAGGCCGGAGGCACTGGAGTCGCGAGGGGACCTCAAGCAGCTCACCAAAAGATGCAGGCTATGATGCACACGATGCAATGTGGCTGAAGATTCTGGTCACTGGAGGTGCTCGAGGTTGGGGCTTCTAGGAGCCCGAAGATCTTCTTGTCAAGAAGCCAACAAGCCCTTGGAACTGCAACTTGGATGCAAAGCACAGGAGTTCGGCTATTGCAACCCCCCATGAGGGATACTGGCCTCAAATTTGGTGAGAGGGAATATGGGAATGCCCTCATATCAGCAGATACTGGAACAGAGTCACCTCATGTTTGAGGGAAGCTATGGGAGAACCAGTAACACTGGATGCCAAACAGTGCTTATTACACATATAGAAACAGACGGACTTGAGGAACAAGGAGAAAACATGGGTGGCACTGGGCTGGATGGCTGCCAAGAGAAGGAAAATGCTACTTACCAGTATGCATCTGTTCTTGGCATGTAGGGCTGCTGACATTCATATCTTAGCATAGATCGCCGCCTAGTGTTGGGTCCGGATGTTTGCACATTGTTGTCCTGGAAGAGTCTTTGAAGTCTTACGAGGTAGGTGACTCCTCCCCTGGACTACAGTGCGCATGGGCATCGACTCCATCCTCAGATTGTTTTTCCCCATTGTGGCAAAGATGGAGTATAGAACAATAAGAGATGACCATGTAAATGTATGTTAAGAAGGTAACCCTGCAGCTGTGACATGCACCGGGAAAGAGGGTGGGTGATATGAACGTCAGCAGCCCTACATGCCAAGAACAGATGCATACTGGTAAGTAGCATTTTCCGTTCGATGCATGTGGGCTGCTGAATTCATATCTGTGCATAGACTGTATAGCAGTATCTCCTCTAGTGGTGGCCACCTGTACCAGCTGCAGCAGTTTGAAAAAGAGTTTTGAGGACAGCCTGGCCTACAGCAGCTTGTTGTTTAGCTTGCACGTCCACACAGTAGTGTTTAGTGAAAGTGTGTATGGTAGACCATGTAGCTGCCCTACATATGTCTTCTAATGGAATATTTCCTAGGAAAGCCATAGATGCCCCCATTTTGCGCGTTGAGTGGGCTTTTGGGGAAACTGTTAGAGTGCGCTTTGCCTTTTGATAGCATATTTGAATGCACTTAACTATCCATCTGCCTATTCCTGCTTTTGAAATGGGTTACCCTTATGTTGTGGAGCAAAAGCAACAAATTGTTGTTTTGTCTTTCTGAAAGCTTTAGTTCTGTCAACGTAATATAACAGAGCTCTTTGTACATCTAGTGTGTGTAGGGCTCTTTCAGCCACTGACTGCAGGTTTTGGAAGAAAACTGGCAAATCTATTGACTGATTGATATGGAACGTTGATATAACTTTTGGCATGAACTTGGGTTGGTACGGAGCACTACCTTATTGTGATGTATTTGCATGAAAGGTTCTTGATTAGTTAGTGCCTGTAGCTCACTTACTCGCCTCAGGGAGGTAATGGCAACTAAAAATGCCACCTTCCATGTTAAGAACTGTAATTCGCACGAATGGAGTGGTTCGAAAGGTAGCCCCATAAGTCTGGTAAGTACTACGTTTAAGTTCCAGACCGGAGAAGGTGGTTGTCTTGGAGGGATAATTCTTTTAAGTCCTTCCATAAAAGCTTTGATAGGTGGTATTCTGAACAGGGACACGTGTTGTCTGTTTTGGAGATATGCTGCTATAGCAGCAAGGTGTAGCCTTATAGAAGAGTATGCTAGATTATGTTCTGGATGGAGGCATCTAACAGATTGATTTGGTTATTATAGCAATAAATTACAAATCTTTTCCATTTAGCTGCTTAGCATGCTCTAGTAGTTGGCCGTCTTGCTTCCTTGATAATGTTCATACAGTCTGGAGGCAAGTTAAGATATCCGAATTCTAAGACTTCTGGAGCCAGATAGCTAGGTTAATCTGATTGGGATCTGGGTGCCTGATTTCTCCATGGTTTTGAGTTAATAGCTGTGGAGAGAGGCGCAGTCTTTGGTGGGGAACTACTGAGAGTTCTAGGAGCGTTGTGTACCATGGCTGTCTTGCCCATGTGGGAGCAACCAGGATCATTGTGAGTAACTGTTGCTTTAGTTTGCGTGCCACAAATGGAATCAGTGGGGTTGGCAGAAAAGCATACGCAAATCTGCCTGACCAGTTCATCCATATCGCATTGCCCTGTGACAACGGGTGTGGGAACCTGGCGGCAAAGGACTGGCATTTAGATTTTTCTTTTGTGGCAAACAGATCTATCTCTGGATGCCCCCACTTTCGGAAGAATGGTTGGAGGACTTGAGGGTGAATTTCCCATTCGTGTATCTGATGGCTGTGTCTGCTTAGTAGATCTGCCATCTGATGGTCTATTCCTGGGAGGTGTTCTGCTAGGAGAAAGATGTTTTTTGGAATTGCCCACCTCCATATGCTCTGTGCTAGGTGAGACAGCTGCAGAGAGTGTGTCCTTCCCTGTTTTTGAATGTAGTACATGGCTGTCATGTTGTCCGTCCGGATTAACACAGCCTTGCAGTACAAGTATTTCTGGAAGGCTTTCATTGCTAGAAATACTGCTAGCGACTCTAAGTGGTTTATATGCAGTGTCTTTTGCTTGACTGTCCAGAGCCCTTGGACTGTGTATTGAAGTAGGTGGGCTCCCCAACCTGTCAGTGATGCGTCCGCTGTTAGTACTACCTGTGGAACCGGCTCTTGGAACAGTGGCCCCTGGGAAAGGTTTTGTGGGTTCCACCACTGCAGAGAGTTGTAAGTGCGGCTGTCTACCCACACTAGGTCTTTTAGTTGCCCTTTAGCTTGGTTCCATTGCCGTGCTAGGCATTCCTGCAATGGACGCATTTGAAGTCGGGTATGAGGGGCAATGAATATGCAGGAGGCCATCATGCCTATAAGCTGCATGAACACTCGAGCTGGCAATGAGTGTTGTGGGTGAAATTTTTGAATCAGAGACTGCATGGTGGCTATCCTGGCTTGATTTGGATATACCTTTGCCACTGAGGTATCTATTGTTGCTCCCAGATATTGTTGTATGTGGGAGGGCTGCAGATGTGATTTTGGGTAAATCCAAGACTGTGCAGTGGCTGGATTGTCTAAGACGTGTGGTTTGCACACTGTGCATATGAGTTGGCTTTTATGAGCCAATTGTCCATGTAGGGGAACACATGGATGTGTTGGCTTCTGAGGTGTGATGCTACTATTGCTAGGCATTTTGTGAAAACCCTTAGTGCTGTAGTGACCCCTAAGGGTAGAACTTTGAATTGATAGTGGAGACCTTCTATTGTGAACCTGAGGTATTTCCTGTGAGCTGGATGTATAGATATGTGGAAGTACGCATCTTTGAGGTCTAATGTAGCGAGGAAGTCGCCTTGCTGGAGTAACAGGAGTACTTGTTGTAGAGTGACCATATGGAAATGCTCTGAGAGTATGCATTGGTTTAGAGGTCTGAGGTCCAATATTGGTCTGAGGGACCCGTCTTTTTTGGGAATGAGAAGTATAGGGAGTATACTCCTGTCCCCTGGTGTTGAAGAGGGACTGGCTCTATGGCTCCCTTTTCTAGCATGGATGTCACATTTTGTTGTAACAGCGTGATGTGTTCTTTGGACATTGGACGGTGTTTGGGTGGTATGTTGGGTGGAGTAGAAGTGAGTTCCAGGCAATAACCATACTGGATTATTTGTCTCACCCACCTGTCTGTGGTAATTGCGTTCCAGACTGGTAGGAATTGAGTTAGTCAGCCTCCGACCGGTGTTGAGTGGTCTGGAGGAAGTGAGAGCAAGTCACTGTTTGGTGGCGGTGGAGGCTCTGGTGTTGTTGCCGCCACGTCCTCTGCCTTTGTTATTATTGCCTCTATAACCTCCTCTGTTGGAGCCTTTATTAAAGGTGCTCTGGGTGTTACTTTTGAATGTAGAGGAAGTTTGGGATGTGTTACCTCTACATGAGCCTCGAAAAGAGGAGTAGCGAAAGGAACTTCTAGATTATTGAAACTGAAGTGCGCCCATAGACTTAGCAGTATCAGTATCTTTTTTCATCTTTTCTAAGATGGTATCTACTGCAGGACCAAACAAAAAATCTTGGTTAACTGGTTCGTTGATGATGGTTGATTGCACTTCATTTTTAAATCCGGAAATGCGTAGCCACACATGCCGGCGTAGTAATACGCTAGTGTTGATGGATCTGGCTTCTGTGGCAGCTGCGTCAACTGCACATTTAATGGAAGCTTTTGTGATTAATTTGCCTTCTTGTATAAGGTCGTCAGCTTTAGCTTTAAAAGGTTCTGGCAGGTGTTGTAGTAAACCCTCCAGCTGGTCATAATGTGCTTTATCGTATTGTGCTAATAGAGCCTGTGTGTTTGAAATTCTCCAAGAATTTGCTGCTTGGGATGCCACTCTTTTGCCTGATGCTTCCAATATCTTTGACTCCTTGTCAGGAGGGGAATCATCTCCTGTTTGTGAATTAGCTCGTTTTCGAGCGTTTGCTACAACTAATGAGTCTAAAGGCAATTGTGACTTAATATAAGCAGGGTCTGTAGGGGCTGCTTTAAACTTATTCTCAATTCTGGGATTGAGTACACGCGCTCTGGCTGGGTCTTTAAATATGTCTGGTGCGTGTTTTAGTACCCCTTTTAACATAGGAAGTGTGCGTACACTTTTTTCTGAAGTTGGAAAAGTGCCAAATAGGAAATCCTCTTCTATTGGGTCAGTGTGCATGTCTACCTTATGATATTTAGCTGCCCTGTCCACTAGTTGGTTAAAGACAATGGTGTCGTCAGTAGGCGACGGCTTTGTAGGATATGTAGAGGTGTCAGGAATGGGTTGTGGCTCGTATGCATCATAAGGATCATTCTGGTCATCCCATGTGTTATCTTGTATATCCTGATCCTCAGGTTCTACAAAGTTATCTTGAGGATCTTGCTCTATGTTTTCTGTCTCATCATATGTAGGAGAGTAAGGCACAAAAGGCACGTTACGAAAGAAAGGAGGAGGAGTGAAAGGCCTTAAAGGGGATGTTGCAAAATCTTTTTTCTTTGGAGGAACAGAGGAAGAAGTGCAGTGTCCAAAGGTCTCTTCTTCCTGTGGTAAACTGTTAACCGTGCTGTTTCCGGGTCAATATACAGTTTAGGCTGTTCTTCACTCACTGGATCAGGAGGGAAAAGTTCTTCCTCAACTGTCCGTGGTTTTGGCGCCGATGTTTTTGGCTTAGTGGCTTGTTTGTGGTGAGTCTTTGGCTCGAGGGCCTTTGGCTGTGGAGCGTTTTTCGGCTCGAAGGCCTTTTTTCGGGTCGGCGACTATCTTTGGTTCGACGTCTTTTGTTGGGTGTACTTTTATTTTGGTTCGGCGACCTTCTTTGGTTCGACGACCTTTTTCGGATGGACCTATTTTTTCGGGTCGATAACATTTTTCGGATCGACTGGTGTTTTTGGGTCAATAACCTTTTTTGGATCGACTGGTGTTTTTGGGTCAATAACCTTTTTAGGATCGACTGGTGTTTTCGGTTCGATAACCTTTTTCGGATCAACCGTTTTTTTAGGTGAATCGACCGTTTTTTTCAGGTCGACAGGATCTTTAGTGTGACCTGCTTTTTGTTGGTCGACACCCTTTTTCGGCTCGGCGGCCGTTGTCGGGTCGACTATTCTTTTGGGATCGACAACCTTTTTTGTTTCGGCGCCCTTTTTTGTATCAACCAGTTTCTTCGTCTCGAGAACCTTCTTCAGTTCGGTGTCCTTTTTGGGAAGAGTGCCGCTCGTTCCCGGGGTATCTGAAGGCTTGGGTTTGGTCTTCGGAGCCGAGCCGGAAGGCGGGGCCTCTGAAGGAGTTTGTCGATCTCGGCTAAGGCCTACAGGCGATGCTTCTACCGGAGCCTTGTCTTGAGATGGAAGCGGGGTTGGGGGCGTGGTACTCACGGTTTACCTCGGTGTGATCTGGTCATCGGAGTCCAACTGGTCTTCTACGGTGACAATTTCTAGGTCGGAGTCCGCCGCTTCTGGGAGGTCATGTTCGTCTACGAAGATGTTCTCGGGTTCCGGTGCCTGCCGCGGCATCTCTTGTCTAGCGGCCCTTCGGTTCCGGATCGTTTTCTTCGACCGGAACTGAACACAAGCTGGACAGTTTTCCTCATTGTGCTCGGGAGAGAGGCACTTGTTGCAAATTGTATTTTTATCAGTATGTGGGAATTTGGAGTGAAATTGTGGGCACCTTTTAAACGGGGTCCTTTCCATCGGCAGCAGGCCCACGTGGCGTCGAAAAGGCCCAACGGCCCGCGTCGACGACCGGATCGAGATGGAAAGTATTATCGAGTCAAGGTGTACCGAACGAGAACAATACCGTCGAGGTAGAGGCCTTTTGGCCTTAGAAAGTTGAAAAGTTTCGATTCCGAAGTTGGAGTTGAGGAATAGCATCCGAACCCAATGGCGGAAAAAAACAATCTGAGGATGGAGAAGATGCCCATGCGCACTTTAGTCCAGGGGAGGAGTCACCTACCTCGTGATACTTCGAAGACTCTTCCAGGACAACAAGGTACAAACATCCGGACCCAACACTAGGCGGCGATCTATGCTAAGATATGAATTCAGCAGCCCACATGCCTCGAACATATTGTTAGAAAGTGGAGAGTGCAGACGGCTCCAACACTGAGGGAATGGGAAGAGGATATGGATTGGTGCATGTTTTAATGGAGAAAACAGTATATACATCAAGGGGATGCCCTAAGAAATGGATGCAAGTGTGGGGGAATTGGAATACATATAGAGGGAACATCTGTGAGCCACCCGAGCTACCGTCACATTCATCCCCAGTCAATCATGCCATTTGTATAGCGCATTACTCACCCGGGAGGGTCTCAAGGCGCTTGGGGGGAGGGGTATGCTACTGCTCGAACAGCCAGGTCTTGAGTTGTTTCCTGAAGGCGAGATGGTCCTGGGTCAGCCGAAGGTGGATGGGGAGGGAGTTCCAAGTCTAGGCAGCCAGGTAAGAGAAGGATCTTCCTCCGGCGGTGGCTCTTCGGATGCGTGGTACGGCTGCGAGGGCGAGGCTGGTGGACTGTAGCTGGCGGGTGGGCGTGTAGAAGGTCAGGCGGTCGTTGAGGTACTTGGGGCCCAGGTCGTGGAGAGACTTGTGTGCGT
The DNA here is from genome assembly GCF_964261635.1 of Lissotriton helveticus. Taxonomy (NCBI): domain Eukaryota; kingdom Metazoa; phylum Chordata; class Amphibia; order Caudata; family Salamandridae; genus Lissotriton; species Lissotriton helveticus. The sequence goes on from NC_136066.1 coordinate 5,421,383, forward strand.
GGGTGAGGAGCCGGAACGTGATTCTCTTGTCGACGGGGAGCCAGTGCAGGTTCCTCAGGTGGCTGGAGATGTGGCTGCGTCTGGGGACATCCAGGATGAGTCGGGCGGAGGCGTTCTGGATGCGCTGGAGTCTTTTCTGTAGCTTGGCTGTGGTTCCGGCGTAGAGGGCGTTTCCGTAGTCCAGTCGGCTGGTGACGAGTGCCTGGGTGACAGTCTTCCTGGTCTCGGTCGGGATCCAGCGGAAGATCTTGCGAAGCATACGCAGGGTGTTGAAGCACGATGAGGAGACGGCGTTGACTTGTCTGGTCATCGAGAGGGAGGGGTCCAGGATGAAGCCCAGGTCGCGTGCGTGGTCGGTTGGCTTGGGTGCGGTGCCCAGGGCTGGGGGCCACCAGGAGTCGTCCCAGGCGGAGGGCGAAGATCCCAGGATGAGGACTTCCGTCTTGTCCGAGTTCAGTTTCAGGCGGCTGTCCTTCATCCACTCGGCGACGTCTTTCATCCCTTCGTGTAGGCAGGTTCTGGCGGTGTCGGGGTCTCTGGTGAGGGAGAGGATCAGCTGGGTGTCGTCGGCGTAAGAGATGATGTTGAGGTTGTGCTGGCATGCGATGGCTGCGAGAGGTTTCATGTAGATGTTGAAGAGGGTGGGGCTGAGTGAAGATCCTTGCGGGACGCCGCAGATGACTTCGGTGGCCTCGGAGCGAAACGGGGGGAGGAGTCAGACCCCTAATGTTCTAGTGGAAGCCGGCCGGAACAGAAGGATAAGTTACTTACCTGTAATCCTAGTTCTCTTCCAGGGGTATCCTCATCAAAGTCATAAGCACATGAATATTCCCGCCCATGCGCGGGACCCCGGAAACATATAAAAACATATATGTGGAAACCATATATGTAGCTCTATATATATATATACATCTCAAAGAAATACCCTTTCAAGCATAGAGTGACGAATAAATTATGCAAAAAAGAAGCAGATGCAAAAAAAGAAGCCGAGAACTCTGGGTAGTTCTCAAGTTTAGGTGGAAAGCAGCTCCTGTATAGAGCACTCTCAACACCAGTGACACTCTAGATCTGCTCAACTCAAATGTCTGCTTTTCTATCAAAGTCTTTAAGCATAGGATTAGCACAGTGCTATCCACACCGAGATAGAAATGGACAAAGTCTTTAGCCATGTCTACAGCAAAGTTTTTAAGCATAGGACTAGCACAGTGCTGTCCTTGCCGAGCTGTAAAATGCCAAAAGCCATTCATCACTCCAGGCACAATATTACAGTTTTGAATTGGAAAATACCAACCAAGCCAACCTGAAATGAATAAAAGCAACGCCTGACACAGTGCTTCGCTCTAATTAGAGCTCTTCAGAGAGGTATAGCTTGGTCCAGGGGTATCGTCATCTAAGTCATAAGCACATAAATATTCCCACCCATGCTCGGGACCCCGGAAACATATAAAAACATATGTAGATATAAATATATATATATAAAAAAAATAAAAACACAATGCAGCCTTCCATATACTAGAAACACTGAGCAATGTTGTAACAATTCCCCTTGCACATAAATACAATTCCAATAAAGCAGGGAGAAAGATAATACATTTGAAAAACTGCTTTAATGCACAGCAGAAACCATAATCCTGCAAAGAGGAATGAAAGAACATTGCCAGCACATAGGCTGCATTGTAGAAACATCAGTGTAGAAAGCTGAAACGCGAACCCACAGAAACACACAGAATAAACTGGCACTGTGTCTCTAAGGCAGTCATGACCCCTAGTTTTCCATCATGCCGCAGGTGTGACAGTTAGGTCAGTTGTTCTTTGCGGATGTGAGAAGTTGGCCTGATATATGATGCTCACTAGTTCTAGTGATCACCTTGTATCAGTCCAAGCAACCCTTATGGTGATTGGTTGTAAAGTCAACCGTATAGACGTATAGCGTGGACAAAAGCAGTCTTTTAGGCTAATCTCTTTTGGCATGTGAAGCCAGCTGTTTTACCACAGTATAACCCCTTGAATACCAAATGAAAGGACACCACACAGGTTGTTATGAAAATAAACAATCTATTTATTAATAACAACACCTCTGAACTCTTTATGAGATCAGAGGGCTAAACACATGACAATACTAAAAAGGAAATACGAGTTCGCACAATATTTACACAAGTGCCTTAGGGGCACGACAAACCATATACTCAAAACAATGGAATGCGAGGAAAGAAAGTACTGTAAGAAGATCCAGAGGCTGGAGGATCGTTGGGACTACGCTACAAACTAGGTAAGTAAGGAGCAGGAGGCCCACGGGACTCACGTGCAGAGTGGGAACTCTCACGCGGGATGCGTACCAACGTCTATGGATCTTACAGTTTACAAAGTTACGGATTCCGGACGAACCCGGCTGGATGGAGGGAAAACAACAGTGGACCTGGACACTAGGAGAGTGAACACAGACTTCAGGACCTAGAAGCTTTAGTTACCTAACCCACAGGCTGCGGGTGCATAGGGCTGAAGTAGTGTCGAGTTTGCTGCGTTGATCCCGGTGATGCCTGAAACAAGAAGTTGCTGGCAGGCAGCCAGATGGAGGAGTCCGGTGGTTCCAAGGATGGAACTAGGAAGAAGAAAACCTGAAAGCAGAGGGGACAATGTTCACAGTCACTAGCCAGTGACTGGAGTGGAACCAGGAAGGAACCAGATGTCGTCGTCGTGTTCAGGTGAAGAGTGGACGCTTGACTCTGCAGCCACGTGGACCAGGTGGTGTCTTCGACGACCAGGATGGAGGCACGAGCTGTCCCACGCAGGCTCTCGCTGTCGGCGGTGTTGGATCCGGGATTGGAGGCAACAGGCCTTGGCAAAGGCAACCCACGCGGTGAGTGGAAAAAGCGTCTGGTGCGGACTAGGAGAGTCCGGGGTACTCTTCTTTTGGAAGGGAGCAAGGGCCAATCTGGAGCAACCAGATCAGCAGTGGAAATTCACAGGTTCGTCGTCTGGGAGGTCACTAGCCAGCGGGCAAGTGACCAGACAACGCGTCGAGCAGCAACAAAGCAGAAGGGCCCCACGCAGATCTCGTGGATGCTGGAGGGCTTAACTTCGGTGCAGGGGCTGCTCGGGGATGGGGCTTCTCAGTCCCCAAAGCACTTGGTCGAGTTTACCTCGGGAGTCGTGCTGGAAGCGAAGTGCAGTTTCTTCCAAGATGGCCGGTCCCACGTGTCTCGTCGCACCCACGGGTCTCAGCTTTGCTGCAGATGTGAGTTGAGGTCGGAGAGGTCTGGGAATCCGGGTCTCGTCGGACTCTGAAGTCTGGATCCTCGAGTGAAGACGACAAAGGGAAGCCGCTGGGCGCTTGATGGTGCCTGCTGGTGCAGGGTGGACACTCCTTGCCCACAAGGGAGATTCTTCAGTCTTCTGTGGAGCAGAACGTCGAAGGTCAAGAGTTCTTCGTGGAAGTTGTCAAGAGTAATCTAATTTGGAATGGGACCAGCTCCTACCTTTATCCGGCTAAAGGGGGCTGCACTACGACTAGGTCCCTCCCCTGGGTGGGATCAGGAAGGGGGGTGGCTACACCCCCTTTCCTTTGTCCAGTTTCCCGGCAGAGCTGGGGCTGGAGTGTCCCAGCAACTGGTTGGAACCGGTGTATGCACAGGGCACCTTGTGTGCCCCAGGCATGTCTCATTCCTTTCAGCCTGTCCCTACCTAATACACAAAATCCTGTCTGGGGTGGTGCTAGCACCTCCCAAGGCAGGAAACCCTTTGTCCAAGCCTCCCTCGCTGGAAGGACTCCCAGCAGCAGGAGGTCAGACTTGTGTCTGTGGTGGCAGCATCCATTTTGTGATGCCAAGGCTCGAGTTAACTTTAACCGGGGTTCACAGTTACATACATGTCATGTCCCTCTAGAAGGGTGGAATGCTACCCCGTCGCCAGAATTGGCGAGGGGGTAGTATTCCAATTCGTATGACACCTTACTCGACATGTTTTGATAATGCTATGCCAAAGTTAGCATTTAACCGCGAGGATTATAATGCACTTAAGAGTATATGGTATAGCGTTATCATGGAACAGCTATTAGGACTTGGTTCCGCAAGCTGCAAACGGGCTCAGCTCATGCCAGAGCACCATCTCACATAAATCCAAGCACTCTGCCTTCAGGATCGATAAGGCCTGCCATAGGAGTGACTGATAGGAATATATGTGTCCATTTTAGGGTTAGATATAGGAATACTATATCTAAAGCAAAGGGTGTTTACACCACCTTGCCCCAGCTGTCGTGCAGCCAGTTGTGTCAGATTTGGGTGGCCAGCCAGGGGTGGCATAATACATGCTGCAGCCCCTGGTAGGCCCTGGGTACACCTATGCCCTGGGTACCTAAGGTACACTGTACAGGGACTGATAAGGTGACCCAGTATCCAATTGGATATGTACCTAGGGTACATGGAGTCCATTTTACAGAGAGAGCAGGAAGCCTGGGGTCCTGAATAGCAGGATCCCAGGCCAACTAAGTCAAAAACCATCAAAACACCAGGAAAAAAGTTGGGGTAACCATAGTCAGATATCCACCTTCCTACATAACCCCCCCCCCCCCCAAACGAAAGGAGATAAGGCTATCCTTGACCAGGTAAGCCTATATTGCCTAAGTGGCCATATAAGGAAGTACCAGCACTGGCATGGTTACCCCCTATCTCATGGTCTACTAAGCAATCCCTCACCCTAAGGGTATCTGAGGGTCTCCACCATAGGGAATCTCTACCTGTGGTGTGCTTTGGTAAAGAAAAAGGCTGGTGCTGATATGGAGTATTGAAGTGAGGCTCCACTAATTTTGGGCTCAGCTTCCTCCAATCATTTTCCACCATAGAGGCCTTTCTTTCCAAGACTGAGTTGTTTTGGGCTCTCAGGGTCAACCTCTGGCTACCTACAGCTGGAGGTTGGGTCCCTCTGTTTGGCTTACTGGGGGGACAGGTCAGGTTTGGGGCCCTTAGGTCCCAGGTCTGGCTGTGCCCAACAGTGTCCATCTGTGGGAGGTCCCTAACTAAATTTAAGGGGGATCCCTCAGGAGTTTGTTTTATTTTCACTTGGCTAGGACTACTAGCTTCAGTGCCCTTAATCTGCTGATTGGGGGGTTCTTTTGGACAGGGGGCCCTTTGGGGTCCAACACTGGCCTCCCTGACCTCTACAGCCCTGGGCTGACTGAGGCAGGGTAGAGAGGGGCAGGTTACCTGCTCCAGACTGGGTCCCACCTTGGAAGGGTCCACTGACATCACGGGCTCTGCCAGGCTAGGCCTGGCAACCTCTGGGGCAGTTTCCTCACAAGGGGTAAGATCAGTTCCCTGAGGAGGCTGATCCTTTCCTAATGTCTGGTGGGAGGGAGATTTCTCTTCCTCCTCAATGCTCTCTGTTTGAGTGGAGTGATCCATTGTTTTAGGCTTCACAACACTATTATCAGTCTGAGTTTGGGCTGTGGCCATCACAACTCTCCCAACCTTTTCAGGAAGGGACTCAGTTTGGGTGTGGGCTGTTACCATCACAGCCCTGCTAACCTTTTCAGGGAAGGAATCTACTTGAGATTGGGCTGAGACTGGCACAACCCTCCTGACCTGTTCAGGAAGATTTACCATTTTAGAATGGGTTTCTTGTTCTACCTCAGCCCAGGCTGAGAGCTCTAAATCATTCCCCAGTAGGCAATCTACAGGCAAGTTTGATGACACTGCCACTCTCTTGGGGCCAGTGACACCTCCCCAGCTGAGATTTACCACTGCTATGGGATGACTCTTCTGCACTACATCAACGTTTGTCACCTGGTATGTGGCACCAGGTATAAGTTGCCTTGAGGGGACTAGGCTCTCAGTCACCATGGTGATGCTAGCCCCTGTGTCTCTATAGGCCTCAACTTTCAGACCATTGATGAGGGGCTCCTGTCTGTACTTGTCCAAAGTGTTGGGACAATCAGTGAAGTTGGCAAACCCCATGCCAGTCTCACAGACTGGAGTATCTGAGTTAGGGGACCCGGTTAGGCCAGAGTCCCCAGGAACTCCCAAAGTAAATCCACCCAAATTCTTGGGGGCACTCCCACCACCTGGGGGATTACTACTATGCTTTTATGATATCTGCATATCGAAATAAAGCTATCAACCAACCAACCAGCTTGATCCAGACACACTGCTCTGGAAGAGTCTTGCTTGGCTCAGACACACTGCTCTGGAAGGGTCTTGCTTGGCTCAGACGCACTGCTCTGGAAGGCTCTTGCTTGTTCCAGACACCCTGCTCTGGAAGGGTCTTCCTTGCCCCCGACACACTGCTCTGGAAGGGTCTTGCTTGTTCCAGACACCCTGCTCTGGAAGGGTCTTGCTTGACTCAGACACACTGCTCTGGAAGGGTCTCGCTTATCACAGACACACTGCTCTGGAAGGGTCTTGCTTGCTCCAGACACACTGCTCTGGAAGGGTCTTGCTTGCCCCAGACACACTGCTCTGGAAGGGTCTTGCTTGCCCCAGACACACTGCTCTGGAAGGGTCTTGCCCCCGACACACTGCTCTGCAAGCGTCTTGCTTGACTCAGACACACTGCTCTGGAAGGGTCTTGCTTGACTCAGACACACTGCTCTGGAAGCGTCTTGCCCCCGACACACTGCTCTGGAAGGGTCTTGCTTGACTCAGACACCCTGCTCTGGAAGCGTCTTGCCCCCGACACACTGCTCTGCAAGCGTCTTGCTTGACTCAGACACCCTGCTCTGGAAGGGTCTTGCTTGACTCAGACACACTGCTCTGGAAGGGTCTCGCTTATCACAGACACACTGCTCTGGAAGGGTCTTGCTTGCTCCAGACACACTGCTCTGGAAGGGTCTTGCTTGCCCCAGACACACTGCTCTGGAAGGGTCTTGCTTGCCCCAGACACACTGCTCTGGAAGGGTCTTGCTTGCCCCAGACACACTGCTCTGGAAGCGTCTTGCCCCCGACACACTGCTCTGCAAGCGTCTTGCTTGACTCAGACACACTGCTCTGGAAGGGTCTTGCTTGACTCAGACACACTGCTCTGGAAGGGTCTTGCTTGACTCAGACACACTGCTCTGGAAGCGTCTTGCCCCCGACACACTGCTCTGGAAGCGTCTTGCTTGCCCCAGACACACTGCTCTGCAAGCGTCTTGCTTGACTCAGACACACTGCTCTGGAAGGGTCTTGCTTGACTCAGACACACTGCTCTGGAAGGGTCTCGCTTGGCCCAGACACACTGCTCTGGAAGGGTCTTGCTTGACTCAGACACACTGCTCTGGAAGGGTCTTGCTTATCACAGACACACTGCTCTGGAAGGGTCTTGCTTGACTCAGACACACTGCTCTGGAAGGGTCTCGCTTGGCCCAGACACACTGCTCTGGAAGGGTCTTGCTTGACTCAGACACACTGCTCTGGAAGGGTCTTGCTTGACTCAGACACACTGCTCTGGAAGGGTCTTGCTTATCACAGACACACTGCTCTGGAAGGGTCTCGCTTGGCCCAGACACACTGCTCTGGAAGGGTCATCCTTTGCCCAGACACCCTGCTCTGGAAGGGTCATCCTTTGCCCAGACACCCTGCTCTGGAAGAGTCTTGCTTGGCTCAGACACACTGCTCTGGAAGGGTCTCGCTTGCCCCAGACACACTGCTCTGGAAGGGTCTTGCTTGCTCCAGACACACTGCTCTGGAAGGCTCTTGCTTGTTCCAGACACACTGCTCTGGAAGGCTCTTGCCCCAGACACACTGCTCTGGAAGCGTCTCGCTTTGCTCAGACACACTGCTCTGAAATGGTCTTGCTTGGCTCAGACACACTGCTTTGGAAGGGCCTTGCTTGGCTTGGACACCCTGCTCTGGAATGCTCTTGCTTGCCCCAGACACACTGCTCTGGAAGGGTCTCGCTTTGCTCAGACACACTGCTCTGGAAGGGTCTCGCTTTGCTCAGACATACTGCTCTGAAATGGTCTTGCTTGGCTCAGAGACACTGCTCTGGAAGGGTCTCGCTTGGCCCAGACACACTGCTCTGGAAGGGTCTCGCTTGGCCCAGACACCCTGCTCTGGAAGGGTCATCCTTTGCCCAGACACCCTGCTCTGGAAGAGTCTTGCTTGGCTCAGACACACTGCTCTGGAAGGGTCTCGCTTGCTCCAGACACACTGCTCTGGAAGGCTCTTGCTTGTTCCAGACACACTGCTCTGGAAGGCTCTTGCCCCAGACACACTGCTCTGGAAGCGTCTCGCTTGCCCCAGACACACTGCTCTGGAAGGGTCTTCCTTGCCCCAGACACACTGCTCTGGAAGGGTCTTCCTTGCCCCAGACACACTGCTCTGGAAGGCTCTTGCTTGCTCCAGACACACTGCTTTGGAAGGGCCTTGCTTGGCTCGGACACCCTGCTCTGGAATGCTCTTGCTTGCCCAAGACGCACTGCTCTGGAAGGGTCTCGCTTTGCTCAGATGCACTGCTCTGGAAGGGTCTTGCTTGGCTCAGACACACTGCTCTGAAATGGTCTTGCTTGGCTCAGATGCACTGCTCTGGAAGGGTCTTGCTTGGCTCAGACACACTGCTCTGGAAGCGTCTTGTCCCAGCCAGACACACTGCTCTGGAAGCGTCTTGCCCCAGACACACTGCTCTGGAAGCGTCTTGTCCCAGCCAGACAAACTGCTCTGGAAGGGTCAGACACACTGCTCTGGAAGGGGCTTGCTTGGCTCAGACACACTGCTCTGAAAGGGTCTTGCTTGGCTCAGACACACTGCTCTGGAAAGGTCAGACACACTGCTCTGGAAGCGTCTTGCCCCAGACACACTGCTCTGGAAGGGGCTTGCGTGCTCCATACACACTGCTCTGGAGGGTATTATTTGGCCCAGACACACTGCTCTGGAAGGGTCTTGCTTGCCCCAGACACACTGCTCTGGAAGCGTCTTGCCCCAGACACACTGCTCTGGAAGGGGCTTGCGTGCTCCATACACACTGCTCTGGAGGGTATTATTTGCCCCAGACACACTGCTCTGGAAGGGTCTTGCTTGCCCCAGACACACTGCTCTGGAAGCGTCTTGCTTGCCCCAGACACACTGCTCTGGAAGGGTCTTGCTTGCCCCAGACACACTGCTCTGGAAGGGTCTTGCTTGCCCCAGACACACTGCTCTGGAAGGGTCAGACACACTGCTCTGGAGGGTCTTGCTTGCTCCAGACACACTGCTCTGGAAGGCTCTTGCCCCAGACACACTGCTCTGGAAGCGTCTTGCTTGCCCCATAGACACTGCTCTGGAAGGGTCTTGCTTGGCTCAGACGCACTGCTCTGGAAGGGTCTTGCTTGGCTCAGACACACTGCTCTGGAAGGGTCTTGCTTATCACAGACACACTGCTCTGGAAGGGTCTTGCTTGCCCCATAGACACTGCTCTTGAAGGGTCTTGCTTTCCTCAGACACACTGCTCTGGAAGCGTCTTGCTTGCCCCAGACACACTGCTCTGGAAGCGTCTTGCTTGGCTCAGACGCACTGCTCTGGAAGGGTCAGACACACTGCTCTGGAAGGGTCTTGCTTGCCCCATAGACACTGCTCTGGAAGGGTCTTGCTTGGCTCAGACACACTGCTCTGGAAGCGTCTTGCTTGCCCCAGACACACTGCTCTGGAAGCGTCTTGCTTGGCTCAGACGCACTGCTCTGGAAGGGTCAGACACACTGCTCTTGAAGGGTCTTGCTTTCCTCAGACACACTGCTCTGGAAGGGTCTTGCTTGCTCCAGACACACTGCTCTGGAAGGGTCTTGCTTGGCTCAGAGACACTGCTCTGGAAGGGTCTTGCTTGGCTCAGAAACACTGCTCTGGAAGCGTCAGACACACTGCTCTTGAAGGGTCTTGCTTATCACAGACACACTGCTCTGGAAGGGTCTTGCTTTCCTCAGACACACTGCTCTGGAAGGGTCTTGCTTATCACAGACACACTGCTCTGGAAGGGTCTTGCTTGGCTCAGAGACACTGCCCTGGAGGGTCTTGCTTGGCTCAAACACTGCTCTGGAAGCGTCTTGCTTGGCTCAGAGACACTGCTCTGGAGGGTCTTGCTTGGCTCAGAAACACTGCTCTGGAAGCGTCTTGCTTGGCTCAGAGACACTGCTCTGGAGGGTCTTGCTTGGCTCAGACACACTGCTCTGGAGGGTCTTGCTTATCACAGACACACTGCTCTGGAAGGGTCAGACACACTGCTCTGGAAGCGTCTTGCTTGCCCCAGACACACTGCTCTTGAAGGGTCTTGCTTTACTCAGACACACTGCTCTGGAAGGGTCTTGCTTGGCTCAGACGCACTGCTCTGGAAGGGTCTTGCTTGGCTCAGACACACTGCTCTGGAGGGTCTTGCTTATCACAGACACACTGCTCTGGAAGGGTCAGACACACTGCTCTGGAAGCGTCTTGCTTGCCCCAGACACACTGCTCTTGAAGGGTCTTGCTTTCCTCAGACACACTGCTCTGGAAGGGTCTTGCTTGGCTCAGACACACTGCTCTTGAAGGGTCTTGCTTATCACAGACACACTGCTCTGGAAGGGTCTTGCTTATCACAGACACACTGCTCTGGAAGGGTCTTGCTTTCCTCAGACACACTGCTCTGGAAGGCTCTTGCCCCAGACACACTGCTCTGGAAGCGTCTCGCTTGGCTCAGAGACACTGCCCTGGAGGGTCTTGCTTGGCTCAGAAACACTGCTCTGGAAGCGTCTTGCTTGGCTCAGAGGACATTTCTTTAAAATTCACCTTGACCCAAGGACAAACATACAACTGGCAGTACCTTGCATGTGTTGCATAAACAGAGCTTGCTGCAGCATTGGGTTGGGGCTTAAAATGGTTGCACGAGTCGTTGCCTGCAGGGTCATCATTTGCGGCTGCTGCTGTGGCGGTGGGGGCTGCTGTGGGGCAGGAGGCTGCTGTGGTGGAAGCATCACCCTGCAAAGATACAAAGAATAAAAGCATTGATTTCTAGAAAAATCAGAAACAAACTAAACAAGCACAGATAAACGTACAGCACGCTACCATGGTGGGTTCTGGACAAAGAAGATGACCCCCGTTTGGACAATCTTTCCATGCTTTGTTTTTACGCAATCCCATTGGTGACCACTCACTAGCCTTCTTTCAAACCCCACTGGGATCCGAACTATATTGGTACATTCATTTTACCTTTCTCTTATCATCTTTACAAATCTCACCAGTGATTGGTCAGCATTATGCAAATACCTTTAATAAATGTAGATAAGGAGTAAGCAACTCTTTGAGGCGGTTTTGCCGGTTTCTCAGTAGCCCTGAGTGCAAGAGAGTGGAAGATCTGCGGATTTGAACTCATACAGACAACAATCATGCAACACGACCACAAAGCGCAAAAACATTTGAAAAACAGGACGCCCCAAGACACAGGACCCGGAGCGCCTTAATAGTGATGATTCAGAGTGTTAACGCTGTGCTCGACATGCCCGGCTCGATTTTATATGTCCTGTGCAGCACTATTTATGGAGCTCCCTGATTGTTGGGTTTTGCTGTTTGGAAAAGCAAAACAATCAATCAAAAGATTCATTTTACAAATATGCATCCGTATCAAATACCAAAAGCGCCATGATCTCCGGCTTCGGTATCCACAGGTGGGGCACCTGGTTGGGTAGCCGACGCCAGGTGGGTTTAGTCCCTTGATGCCCAGACACGCTTAGGTTCCGGCTGGACACCTGAAGTCCATACAATGTGAGGAGGGCATTGACTGGACGCTTGAAGTCCATACAATGTGAGGAGGGCATTGGCTGGATGCTTGAAGTCCATACAATGTGAGGAGGGCATTGGCTGGCCGCCTGAAATCCATACAATGTGAGGAGGGCATTGGCTGGATGCCTGAAGTACATACAATGTGAGGAGGGCATTGGCTGGCCGCCTGAAATCCATACAATGTGAGGAGGGCATTGGCTGGATGCCTGAAGTCCATACAATGTGAGGAGGGCATTGCCTGGCCGTCTGAAGTCTATACAATGTGAGGAGGGCATTGGCTGGCTGCCTGAAGTCCATACAATGTAAAGAGGGCATTGACAAGACGCCTGAAGTCCATACAATGTAAGGAGGGCATTGACTGGATGCCTGAAGTCCACACAATGTGAGGAGGGCATTGACTGGATGCCTGAAGTCCATACAATGTGAGGAGGGCATTGGCTGGATGCCTGAAGTCCATACAATGTGAGGAGGGCATTGACTGGCCGCATGAAGTCCATACAATGTGAGGAGGGCATTGGCTGGACGCCTGAAGTCCATACAATGTGAGGAGGGCATTGACTGGCCGCATGAAGTCCATACAATGTGAGGAGGGCATTGGCTGGACGCCTGAAGTCCATACAATGTGAGGAGGACATTGGCTGGGTGCCTGAAGTCCATACAATGTGAGGAGGGCATTGACTGGACGCCTGAAGTCCATACAATGTATGGAGGGCATTGACTGGATGCCTGAAGTCCACACAATGTGAGGAGGGCATTGACTGGACGCCTGAAGTCCATACAATGTGAGGAGGGCATTGACTGGACGCCTGAAGTCCATACAATGTGAGGAGGGCATTGACTGGCCGCATGAAGTCCATACAATGTGAGGAGGGCATTGACTGGCTGCATGAAGTCCACACAATGTGAGGAGGGCATTGACTGGACGCCTGAACTCCACACAATGTGAGGAGGGTATTGGCTGGCCGGCTGAACTCCACACAATGTGAGGAGGACATTGGCTGGACACCTAAGTCCATACACTGTGAGGAGGGCATTGACTGGACGCCTGAAGTCCATACAATGTGAGGAGGGCATTGACTGGACGCCTGAAGTCCATACAATGTGAGGAGGGCATTGACTGGCCGCATGAAGTCCATACAATGTGAGGAGGGCATTGACAGGCCTCATGAAGTCCACACAATGTGAGGAGGGCATTGACTGGACGCCTGAAGTCCATACAATGTGAGGAGGGCATTGACTGGACGCCTGAAGTCCATACAATGTGAGGAGGGCATTGACTGTCCGCCTGAAGTCCACACAATGTGAGGAGGGCATTGGCTGGCCGCCTGAAGTCAATGCAATGTAAGGAGGGCATTGGCTGGATGCCTGAAGTCCATACAATGTGAGGAGGGCATTGACTGGACATCTGAAGTCCATACAATGTGAGGAGGGCATTGGCTGGCCGCCTGAAGTCCATACAATGTGAGGAGGGCATTGACTGGACGCCTGAAGTCCATACAATGTGAGGAGGGCATTGACTGTCCGCCTGAAGTGCACACAATGTAAGGAGGGCATTGACTGGATGCCTGAAGTCCATGCAATGTGAGGGCATTGGCTGGCCGCCTGAAGTCCATACAATGTGAGGAGGGCATTGACTGGACATCTGAAGTCCATACAATGTGAGGAGGGCATTGGCTGGCCGCCTGAAGTCAATGCAATGTAAGGAGGGCATTCGCTGGCCGCCTGAAGTCTACACAATGTGAGGAGGGCATTGACTGGATGCCTGAAGTTCACACAATGTCAGGAGGGCATTCGCTGAATGCCTGAAGTCCATACAATGTAAGGAGGACATTGACTGGACGCCTGAAGTCCATGCAATGTGAGAAGGGCATTGGCTGGCCGCCTGAAGTCCATACAATGTAAGGAGGGCATTGACTGGACGACTGAAGTCCATACAAAGTGAGGAGGGCATTGGCTGGACGCCTGAAGTCCATACAATGTGAGGAGGGCATTCACATGAAGACGGGTCCAGCAACCCCCCAGAGCCCCTGCTTGTTGCCAAACTTTAACAGAAGCACCACTAGCCCTCTGGGCCTCACATTCCAAACTGGGAACTGATCATTTAAGGAAGGGACTAATTAGATCCTCAAACTTAGATAATTTAGGACACATCAAAGCTATGAGGAGGGTCCCAACATTAGAATAAACGTGAACAATGATATAGGACGATAAGAGCCGCATTCCGTTGGTAATTTATTTTTCTTAAGAAAAAACATAATTTTAGCTGTATTCCACGAATCTGGTACCTGCCCAGTGACGCCAATTAAATTAATAACTAAGCGTAAAAGTGGTAAGATTTCATCTGCACAAATTTTATATAATTCTATGGGGAGAGTATCCTCACCAGCAGCCTTATTAGAGGTGAGAGAGGTAACAGCATAGTGCAGTTCCTTTAATGTAACTTCTTCCTCCAGCCCATTAACACATTCTTGATCTAGGTATTCACGAACTGGGAGATTTTTATTAATATACATTTGTGTCTGCATTTCTGTACAGCTACCCTCTGGAGTGTATAGATTTTTATAGTATGTTACAAACTGATCCATTATTTGTACTGGCTGAGTATATGATATATTATTAGGGCCTTTAATGGATTTGACTAATGTTGTAGCTCGGTCATCTATCACCTTGTAAGCCAGGGCCTTTCCTACCTTATCCCCACATTCATATTGTGCCAATTTGTATTTAAGCAGCTTTCGACTATTATTTTCCCTTAAAGCACATTTAAGGATCGAGCGTGCAGTCACTAATTTAGTTTCTAATTGTTCAATATCTTGCGCCCCCAAACCACCAGCTCTTAAATTGTCGGCTAATTGTTTTTCCAGCTGCAAAATACCATTTATTACAATCTTATCCTTTTTCCTTTGTTCTGCGTTTTGTTTATATACATACTGTTGCACGAGCCCCCTGATAGAGGCTTTACAAGCGTCCCAGACTGATAAGAGTGATGCACTTCCTAAATTGATTTAAATAAATTCTTTAATATGCGCCTTCAACGTTCCGACAAAAACTGCATCTGCCAATATATATCTAGGAAAGGTAAACAATCTAACTTCCGGGTCCCTTTGTATTATACTGAATGACAATAAAATTGGATTGTGGTCCGACGAGACCTTTGGAAAGATCTCCATACGTCCAACCTCAATAACCTCATCTGATGCCCATGCCAAGTCTATTCGTGAATACAGTTTGCGGGGTGAGGAGTAAAACGTATAGCCAGGTTGATCTGGATACAAGTTCCTCCATACATCTTTTACATTGTGTATCCGAGCTAGTTCTAATATCGCCGCCCTAGTTTTACGCATGCGTCTAAATAAACCTCTCTTAGTCACATCCTGTTCATAGTTTAGCACGCAGTTATAATCCCCATCATAATAAGTTCCCCCTCCCACGAGAGCAATTCAATATTTAACCAATCAAAGATGCGCGGGTCATCAATATTTGGCCCGTATATGGCACAAAAAACAAATTTACTGTTCTCAACCTGCATTTGAGTAATGGCCCACCGGCCTCCATTGTCCGAAGCAGTTTTAATCACTACCCCCCCATGGTTGCTTTTTTTTCAAGATTGCAACTCCCCTAATGGGAGCATTAAAAGTAGTGCACACCACCACCTCGTATCCCAGTTGACTCAGTATTTTCTTGTCTTTAAAGCAAATATGCGTTTCTGTTAACATAATTAAATGTGGATCATACATTTTAAGTTCCTCATACACCATACGCCTTTTGTTCTTGTTATTCAAGCCCGAAACATTCCAAGCTAAACACCTAAATTGCAACATTATAAATTCTTAATAAAACAAAACATTCTGCACCTCTCATTAATTGCCATAACATTCCCTGTCCACAGTTTCTAATGTTAACCACCTTAAACCTTACCTTGTCCTTTTCTTTTTCTCTCCCCCCCCCCCAGCCTCCCCCACAGTCCCCCCATACCTGCCCCAGGGACAGCTGGTTCCCTCCCCCCTGTACCTACCCGGAAGCCTCCCTCCATCTTCCCTAGATCCCTCCCCCTGTACCTACCCGGAAGCATCCCCCTATCCTCTGCTGCCGCTTGTGGGGCAGCCAACCAGAGAGGATTCCCTAGGAACCTCAACCCTCTGTATTGCTCTCATACAGAAAGACAAATGACCCAAAACAGTATAGCAAGATTCAAAGCATATTCCAAGATGTTAGCTCTTCGCATGGCCCCACTTATGCCGTTGTTGGTAAATGAACAACAACATGGTTTTGTAGCTGGGAGGGACACTACTACCCATGTTAACATGGTGATTACCGCCTTTGATGTTGCAGCAACTAATCACACCCCACTCGGGATGATACTTTTAGACGCAGAGAAGGCGTTTGACCGAGTGGGGTGGGATTACTTATGGGGGGTGATGAAACAATACGGCTTTAAAGGACGTTTTTTAAGAAGTATACAAGCTTTGTATAAAGATCCTAATGCCAAGATCAGCTATGCAGGGGCTGTTTCATCTAAATTTTCAATCTTACGGGGGACACGGCAGGGGTGCCCTCTGTCACCCATACTCTTTGCTCTTTCCATGGAACCGTTTATTAATGCCCTTCAAGAGCAAGCTAAAATAAAACCCATGCATCATGAAGACAAAACTTTGAAAATCACTGCTTATGCCGATGATTTAGCCATTTACACTACCAATGTGGTAGAAGCACTGGTAGGGATCTCAGAAGAAGCTAATAATTTCTGGGCTATTGCAGGTTACAAACTTAACATAAATAAAACGCAAGTTATAATGAATTACCAGTCTAATCCTCAAGTTCCAGGATATTGTCTGGCTGAGGGTTTATTTAGGGGTTAAAATTTCTTCAAAGATCTCGGATATAAACTCATTAAACTATGAACCTTTATTGAAAGAAGTGGCAGCTCTTTTAAACAAGCATTAAAAATGCAATAGGTCTCGCCTTTCATTAAGTTAAAGCCATTTGCTTTGCTATACAATACCATTAGCAAAGCAAATGGCTTTAACTTAAACAAAGGCGAGAGCTATTGCATTTTCAATGCTTGTTTCTTGTTGTGGTGGGAGTTACAGTACACCGTGGGGGTCAGCGGGCTCATGTTTGCTGCAAAGCATAAATGGAAACATGTGACACAGGCGAAATAGTCAAAACCAGATGTCTCTCAGGGACGCAGCAGAGGCCAAGATGGCACAGGGTGTAGTGCTTGCAATGTTGAGGCTAAGAGTCGACAACCCCACTGACACCCCAGTTCGTTCAAAAGCAAACTGCAATAATATGCTTGCATATTAACCACTGCTTTATTTTTATTATGAAAGCACCAATATTTCCGAGTTATAAATCAATAACGTCTAAATTAATAACTGCTGTCTTTGGGGTTATACCATCTCAAAATGAATTTCAGCAATCTTAGTCATACCTGCGCTTGTGGCTTCTGTGTCAGGGGAAAATCTCCAAAAGGTTTCTCTCCAAAAAGTAAAAAAAAAAAAAATCCCCGCCGGGCCGCCGCGCTGCCTGCGACGACCCGGAAGCGGTTCGGCAGCCGGCCAATCACAAGTCCCGCCCCATCGCGGCGAGAGCGAGAGAGAGCTGCCCGAGGAGCCACGAAGGCTCCTGATTGAGTCCCGGTCCCGAGATGGGGGACCGGGTGAAGAGCGGCCGGGCGCATCGGGAAGGCAGGGCTCTCATGTGGTGAGAGAGCCCCGCAAAGCGCTACCGCCGCCCGACAGCCAGAACCGCCGCCGAGCACCGCCAGAACAGGTAAGTGTGTTGAGGGAGAGGAGAGGTGTGTGTCTGAGTGTGTGTGTGCGTGCGTGTGTCTGTCTGTCTGTGTGTGCGTGTCTCTGTTTAAGGGGGGTGCGTGTGTGTATGCAGTGTGTGTATGCCTGTGTATGTGCGCATGCGTGAGTGAGGCTTTATGAGGCACGGCGACGTGCGCGCTCCCGAGGTTCAATCTCGGCAAGGGAAAGCGCGTGGAACTCTGCTGTCCACATTCCCCGAAAAGTAACTACATAAGTTGTCTCGCCAGAGCGAGACCTAAAAAGTGGCATAAGATTCCGCTTAACCTGTTGGGACGATCGAATCTGATTAAAATGAATATCTTGCCTAAATTCTTATATCTTTTTCGTTGTATTCCTCTGCGCGTTAATAATTTGCTTTTTAAAAAATTGGACAGCATTATTAATAGCTTTTTGTGGGGCTATAAGAAGCCTCGAAGATCGATGGCAATTCTGAAATTACCATTGGAAAAAGGGGGTCTTAACTTCCCTGATTTTAGAGCCTACTTTTTTGCTTCTTTTTTTATTTCAACTTCTGTTTATTAAGCCTCAGTTCGAGACACACATAAGAAAAGGGTCACAGTGACACAGCGATAAGCCTACAACCCTCATGGGGCCGGCCGCGTGAAAGAATTCGTGGTGCGAAGTTTGCATAAATCGGAACGTCCAATCGCACTCATCGATCTGCACATCAAAGTCCAGCAAGATCCCACGAAGTCGATCAAGAAGGGGGCCAAAAAGCGCTGCCCGGCACACCCCAGTGATACCCCGCCTCACAAATCTTCCCGCGGAGCGGGCTAATGCAAACATATCAAACAGAAACAAGTAACCGGCCCCAGGGGCCCAACAGTCAACCAGAGGCCCAAGAGAAGGCCGTCAAAAGAGGAAAGCAGAGGTTAGAAGGTGAAGAGAAGAAGAGCAGGGGAGGAGTAGGGCGGAAGTAGAGGAGACAGTCGCTGCAGTGGGGGCGTTACAAATTGCGAGGAGCATAGGGGAGCGCCGCATCTTCCACCAATTGCAATGCTCGCAGCGATGGGGGCATATTCCTAGCGTATTCGCTCCTGCAAAGGTAAGCCACTAGTGGCCTCCAAACTTTTTTGAACCGGCTTTGTAGTCTGTTTACTAGTTATAATCAATTTTTTTTTCATCAATTTATGCTTGGCAGAGAGGCAAAACAATTTTTGGCAAAAGTGCAGGACCCGAATTATTTTAAACGTGTAAAATTTAAAACCGCACGGGATGCAGTACGTATCTGGAATATGATTATGATTAATTGTGAGACTTCTTTTTTTCACACTGACCTGTTACTTTGGGGTAATCCTGGACTTCCAGGGATTTTTAGTGATAATACTGGACGAGATTGGGCTAAATATGGTATTCTAAAACTGGGAGACTTATATGGTTCAAGTGGCTTCTTACAATTTGAAACTTTGAAACTTTTGTTCAAATTACCGGAAATGATGCGTTTTAAGTATATTCAAATAAGGGACTATTTAATCCGTAAGATGAACTTGATATCTGTAAGTAGCTCAGATTTATGGAGTTGTTTTTATTCAACAAATCGGAAATCATTAATTAGTATGGGATATAAGTGCTTAAATCAAAACAAGCTGGATGAAGCTCCTCGTTTAGCGATAAAATGGACTTCCATATTAGGATCTAATGTGACAACTCAGAATATTACAGCCGCTTTAGTAAACATTAATAAAGTGACTCATTCATCTAGTCTAATACTTCAATCGTACAGAACAATATCTCACTTATACTATACACCACTGAGAATTTCCAAATGGGCACAAAACAATCTGAGCAGTGACCGTACTAAATGCACTAAGTGTGGGCTGGTGGCTGCAGATATTGTACATATGATCTATACATGTCCGGTATTAACAGGGTATTGGTCGGTAATAGAAAATATTTTATATAAACTGTAGGAGAGTGGAGTCTGCAATCCCATGGCCACCCCATATTTTTGCTTTTTGCTTCACTGGTTTACGACTTTCCCTGGCTGTGGGCCTGCTAATCAGACCCACAGACTAGCTGTTCTCTCTCTAAATTGACAAGCATGTACCTTAGGTGCATTCACCAATTGGTACTGGGCCACCTTATCAGTCCCTGTACAGTATACCTTAGGTACCCAGGGCATAGGTGTACCCAGGGCCTACCAGGGGCTGCAGCATGTATTATGCCACCCCTGGCTGGCCACCCAAATCTGACACAACTGGCTGCACGACAGCTGGGGCAAGGTGGTGTAAACACCCTTTGCTTTAGATATAGTATTCCTATATCTAACCCTAAAATGGACACATATATTCCTATCAGTCACTCCTATGGCAGGCCTTATCAATCCTGAAGGCAGAGTGCTTGGATTTATGTGAGATGGTGCTCTGGCATGAGCTGAGCCCATTTGCAGCTTGCGGAACCAAGTCCTAATAGCTGTTCCATGATAACGCTATACCATATACTCTTAAGTGCATTATAATCCTCGCGGTTAAATGCTAACTTTGGCATAGCATTATCAAAACATGTCGAGTAAGGTGTCATACGAATTGGAATACTAACCCCTCACCAATTCTGGCGACGGGGTTAGCATTCCACCCTTCTAGAGGGACACGACATGTATGTAACTGTAAACCCCGGTTAAAGTTAACTCGAGCTCAGCATCACAAAATGGATGCTGCCACCACAGACACAAGTCTGACCTCCTGCTGCTGGGAGTCCTTCCAGCGAGGGAGGCTTGGACAAAGGGTTTCCTGCCTTGGGAGGTGCTAGCACCACCCCAGACAGGATTTTGTGTATTAGGTAGGGCCAGGCTGAAAGGAATGAGACATGCCTGGGGCACAAAAGGTGCCCTGTGCGTACACCGGTTCCAACCAGTTGCTGGGGCACTCCAGCCCCAGCTCTGGCGGGAAACTGGACAAAGGAAAGGGGGTGTAGCCACCCCCCTTCCTGGTCCCACCCAGGGGAGGGACCTAGTCGTAGTGCAGCCCCCTTTAGCCGGATAAAGGTAGGAGCTGGTGCCATTCCAAGTTAGATTAATCTTGACAACCTTCCACAAAGAAACTCTTGACCTTCGACCTCCTGATCCATCAGAAGACTGAAGAATCTCCCCTATGGTCAGGGAGTGACCATCCTGCTCCGCAGGCACCATCAAGCTTCTGTGCGGTTTGCTGCAAAGTCCTTCCAGCCCGGAATCCGACGATCAGCTCGACAAGACCCGGACCTCCAGACCTCTCTGACCTCTACCCACATCCACAGCACAGCTGGGACCCGTGGGTGCGACGAGCAACGTGGAGACGGCCATCTTGAAGAAACCTGCACAGCGCTTCCTGCACGACCCCTGAGGGTTCCTCAAGTGAGTGCATTGGGGACTGAGAAGCCCCACACCGACGCAGCTCCTGCACCAAAGACCAGCCCCCCAGCATCCCCGTGATGTGCGTGGGGCCCTTTTGCCTGGTTGCTGCCCTTCCTGTTGTCTGGTCACTTGCCGGCCGGCTTGTGCCCTCTGAGACGACGGCCCGAAGATTTCAACACTGCTAGTCTGGTCCCCCAGACTGGCCCTTGCTCCCTTGTAAAAGAGGGGCACCCCGGACCCTCCTGGTCCACATCAGACGCCATCTTTGTTCCACTGCGTGGCTTGCATTAGGCAAAGGCCTGTTGTCCAGATCGACGATCCGACACCGCCAACAGCAGCAGACTACGTGGGACAGCTTGTGCCTCCAGCCTGGTCGGGAAGAGCAGCTCCTGGTCCTCGCAGCTACAAAGAGAAGCGACCCCTTCTTCACCTGAACGCGGCGACAGCATCTGGTTCCCTCCTGGTTCCAGCACCGTCACTGGCTAGTGACCAAGACTCTGTCCCCTTCCTTTTCAGGACTTCCTTCTTCCCAGTTCCATCCTTGGAACCACCGGACTCCTCCATCTGGCTGCCTGCCAGCAACTTCTTGTTTCAGGCATCACCGGGATCAACGCAGCAAACCTGACACTACTTCAGCCCTATGCACCCGCAGCCTGTGGGTTAGGTAACTAAAGCTTCTAGGTCCTGAAGTCTGTGTTCACTCTCCTAGTGTCCAGGTCCACTGTTGTTTTCCCTCCATCCAGCCGGGTTCGTCCGGTATCCTTAACTTTGTAAACTGTTGCATCCTTAGACGTTGGTACGCATCCTGCGTGAGAGTTCCCACTCTGCACGTGAGTCCCGTGGGCCTCCTGCTCCGTACTTACCTAGTTCGTAGCGTAGTCCCAACGATCCTCCAGCCTCTGGATCTCCTTACAGTACTTTCTTTCCTCGCATTCCATTGTTTTGAGTATATGGTTTGTCGTGCCCCTAAGGCACTTGTGTAAATATTGTGCGAACTCGTATTTCCTTTTTAGTATTGTCATGTGCTTAGCCCTCTGATCTCATAAAGGGTTCAGAGGTGTTGTTATTAATACATATACTGTTTATTTTCATAACAACCTGTGTGGTGTCCTTTCATCTGGTATTCAAGGGGTTATACTACGGTAAAACAGCTGGCTTCACATGCCAAAAGAGATTAGCCTAAAAGACTGCTTTTGTCCACGCTACTAGGATAGCTGGTCTATACGGTTGACTTTACAAACAATCACCTTAAGGGTTGTTTGGACTGATACAAGGTGATCACTAGAACTAGTGAGCATCATATATCAGGCCAACTTCTCACATAAACAAAAAGTGATTAGTTCTGCATTATCAGCAGCCTCAATTTTACTTGCTATATATCCATCTAGCACTACCAACACAGACTTGTTAAATATACTTCTGACCAGTGCTAGATTAGTTATTGCGAGAGCTTGGATCTTCCCGGACCCTCCTCATACAATGGAATGGTGGGCGTTAGTTAATGAGATCTATACTATGGAGGGCTCAATTGCAAGGAACCGGGGAATAAAAGCAACCGGGAAGTTTGTTAAAATTTGGGGCACCTTTTTAGAATAGTACATGACTACAGAAGACACTAATAGTAGTAGGCCTCAGGGAATATATCTGTGTTTTTCCATTTTGTCATTGTTGATACAGGACTATAATCATTTATTTATTTGCTTTTTGTTCTGTCTTATGGCTACATTTGAAGGATATGTAATGCAAAGAGTCTGGCGTTACTTTATTTGAATTTTGATCTGTACCGTTATTTTATATTATATGTTTTGTTAAAAATGTATTTGTTGATCACCTTGACCTGCTTGTCAATAAAGAATTAAAAAGAAAAAAAAAAAGAATAAACGTGACCAGCAGAAGACACCAGAATCCACCACCACGATGGGGTGTGTGAAGTCCAGAGGTGTCCAGGAGCCGCATCACACATGGGCCCAGTGTCCTTCATTGGGTCGGCGGCTCCTTCAAAATGGGGTGCTCGGCGCAATGATGGAATATGCACCATATTTTGGTGAATGTGCTGCCCCCAGGGTAGTTGCGACCTCGTGCTGCCCCGGGGGCAGCGCATTCACGTGAAATACAGAGTGGCTGCTTCACAGCTGCTCCTTGTTTAACTCAGCAGGCTGCCACCCACCTGTACTTCTAAAGGTGATGTCTGCGGGATTAATAGGACCCATTTACCCCCTGCAGAGGTCGGGCGCTCTGTCAGTGCGCCTCCCGAGGGCTTGTTTGTCTCGCGTCGTTAATTCGGCGCGGGCGAGAGGCGAAGGGATTTCCTTATTTGCATAGAGCACGCCCCCATGCAAATGAGGGGACGCCCCCTTGAAGATAGTGCTGGCATTTTATGTGCATCAGTGTTACAGAAGGGGCCGTACAAGCGCCTGCGGCATCTTCTGTAATACCAAAATGCCCGGGGGCACTTTATGTACGACGGCCCCAGGTGCTGGTTGCAGCCTCCTGCAGATGATGGCATTTGCTGCATTGGTGATAGCTACTGGATCACAGACATCTCCCTAGGGGTGGGCAGATCACTCCTCAGAGGCAATCTCCAGAGAGAACCTCAGTCAGCTGGGCCTTGCCATGGTTACCAGTCAGGGGCCTGTTCCTCTCCCCTCTGGGAAGGTCAGATCCTCTTTTACTAGTCACTCTCTTTAGCAAGGGTTCTTCCACGATCCAGGGTTTGTCCCAGCCCGCACGGCAGACAGAAAGCAGCCACAGTCCTGGCCTTAACAAGCGTCTTTTCTCAAACTGGTGTGAAGGGTCTCATCGAAGTCCAGAGGATTTCAAAGTTACAAGTTTGAGGAAGGCACACCCCTCCTCTACCTCCTCCTATCCAGAGGAAGTGCATCATGTCCTTTTGACTTGTTTTTGGAGGGTCGGTATAGCATGAATCATATTTCAGGCCAGTCAGGGCTGATCAAGAGCAGGATTTAGAGGGACTCTGATTGGAACAGCCACTGACATCGAGTTGATTGACAGCCAAAAGCATCTGAGCCTGCGGGAAACCCAATCAAGACCATGGGAGGTATTGGGAGTCCCCAGTCAACAGGGACAGCTCCCAAGGTGACCAACATATAGACCCGCCCTGCGTGCAGCACCCACATAAAAGTCCACCATTCCCGTACCAGAGTAGCCCACTCATGGGTACCAGAGACATGGCGATACAAAAGGGGATGATGGACGGAGCGTTTGAACAAATCAAACACCAGAGACATGGGCCAGCCGATCTGTGGTCTCCATGCTGGGGTGAAGGGAGAACAGCTCCTCTCCATTGGGGTAGATTTTCCTCCCACCAGCAGTGAGATGAAGCAAGAGTCCACGTGACCCTCTGCTCAAGAGGGACCAGCCCCTCCAATGAAGAACAAACACAGCAGGTCAGCAGAGCAGTGCTCAGGAAAGGGGCAAGCTTTACAAAGGCATGCAAGGAAGAGGAATGGCCAGGAAAGGGGCCAGCTTTACAAAGGCATGCAAGGAAGAGGAATGGTCAGGAAAGGGGCAGCTTTACAAAGGCATGCAGAGAAGAAGAGGAATGGTCAGGAAAGGGGCAGCTTTACAAAGTCATGCAGAGAAGAGGAATGGTCAGGAAAGGGACAGCTTTACAAAGGCATGCAGAGAAGAAGAGGAATGGTCAGGAAAGGGGCAGCTTTACAAAGGCATGCAGAGAAGAGGAATGGTCAGGAAAGGGGCAGCTTTACAAAGGCATGCAGAGAAGAAGAGGAATGGTCAGGAAAGGGGCCAGCTTTACAAAGGCATGCAGAGAAGAAGAGGAATGGTCAGGAAAGGGGCAGCTTTACAAAGGCATGCAGAGAAGAAGAGGAATGGTCAGGAAAGGGGCAGCTTTACAAAGGCATGCAGAGAAGAAGAGGAATGGTCAGGAAAGGGACGGCTTTACAAAGGCATGCAGAGAAGAAGAGGAATGGTCAGGAAAGGGACAGCTTTACAAAGGCATGCAGAGAAGAGGAGGAATGGTCAGGAAAGGGACAGCTTTACAAAGGCATGCAGAGAAGAAGAGGAATGGTCAGGAAAGGGACAGCTTTACAAAGGCATGCAGAGAAGAAGAGGAATGGTCAGGACAGGGGCAGCTTTACAAAGGCATGCAGAGAAGAAGAGGAATGGTCAGGAAAGGGGCAGCTTTACAAAGGCATGCAGAGAAGAGGAATGGTCAGGAAAGGGGCAGCTTTACAAAAGGCATGCAGAGAAGAAGAGGAATGGTCAGGAAAGGGACAGCTTTACAAAGGCATGCAGAGAAGAAGAGGAATGGTCAGGAAAGGGGCAGCTTTACAAAGGCATGCAGAGAAGAGGAATGGTCAGGAAAGGGGCAGCTTTACAAAAGGCATGCAGAGAAGAAGAGGAATGGTCAGGAAAGGGACGGCTTTACAAAGGCATGCAGAGAAGAGGAATGGTCAGGAAAGGGGCCAGCTTTACAAAGGCATGCAGAGAAGAAGAGGAATGGTCAGGAAAGGGGCAGCTTTACAAAGGCATGCAAGGAAGAGGAATGGTCAGGAAAGGGGCAGCTTTACAAAGGCATGCAAGGAAGAGGAATGGTCAGGAAAGGGACAGCTTTACAAAGGCATGCAGGGAAGGCGAGGAATGGTGAGGAAAGGGACAGCTTTACAAAGGCATGCAGAGAAGAAGAGGAATGGTCAGGAAAGGGGCAGCTTTACAAAGGCATGCAGAGAAGAGGAATGGTCAGGAAAGGGGCAGCTTTACAAAGGCATGCAGGGAAGAAGAGGAATGGTCAGGAAAGGGGCAGCTTTACAAAGGCATGCAGAGAAGAAGAGGAATGGTCAGGAAAGGGGCAGCTTTACAAAGGCATGCAGAGAAGAGGAATGGTCAGGAAAGGGGCAGCTTTACAAAGGCATGCAGAGAAGAAGAGGGATGGTCAGGAAAGGGGCCAGCTTTACAAAGGCATGCAGAGAAGAGGAATGGTCAGGAAAGGGGCAGCTTTACAAAGGCATGCAGAGAAGAGGAATGGTCAGGAAAGGGGCAGCTTTACAAAGGCATGCAGAGAAGAGGAATGGTCAGGAAAGGGGCCAGCTTTACAAAGGCATGCAGGGAAGAAGAGGAATGGTCAGGAAAGGGGCAGCTTTACAAAGGCATGCAGAGAAGAAGAGGAATGGTCAGGAAAGGGACGGCTTTACAAAGGCATGCAGAAAAGAAGAGGAATGGTCAGGAAAGGGGCAGCTTTACAAAGGCATGCAGAGAAGAAGAGGAATGGTCGGGAAAGGGACAGCTTTACAAAGGCATGCAGAGAAGAAGAGGAATGGTCAGGAAAGGGGCAGCTTTACAAAGGCATGCAGAGAAGAAGAATGGTCAGGAAAGGGGCAGCTTTACAAAGGCATGCAGAGTAGAAGAGGAATGGTCAGGAAAGGGGCAGCTTTACAAAGGCATGCAGAGAAGAAGAGGAATGGTCAGGAAAGGGACGGCTTTACAAAGGCATGCAGAGAAGAAGAGGAATGGTCAGGAAAGGGGCAGCTTTACAAAGGCATGCAGAGAAGAAGAGGAATGGTCAGGAAAGGGACAGCTTTACAAAGGCATGCAGGGAAGAAGAAGAATGGTCAGGAAAGGGACAGCTTTACAAAAGGCATGCAGAGAAGAAGAGGAATGGTCAGGAAAGGGGCAGCTTTACAAAGGCATGCAGAGAAGAGGAATGGTCAGGAAAGGGGCAGCTTTACAAAGGCATGCAGAGAAGAAGAGGAATGGTCAGGAAAGGGGCCAGCTTTACAAAGGCATGCAGAGAAGAAGAGGAATGGTCAGGAAAGGGGCAGCTTTACAAAGGCATGCAGAGAAGAAGAGGAATGGTCAGGAAAGGGGCAGCTTTACAAAAGGCATGCAGAGAAGAAGAGGAATGGTCAGGAAAGGGGCAGCTTTACAAAGGCATGCAGAGAAGAAGAAGAATGGTCAGGAAAGGGGCCAGCTTTACAAAGGCATGCAGAGAAGAAGAGGAATGGTCAGGAAAGGGGCAGCTTTACAAAGGCATGCAGAGAAGAAGAGGAATGGTCAGGAAAGGGGCAGCTTTACAAAAGCATGCAGAGAAGAGAAATGGTGAGGAAAGGGGCAGCTTTACAAAGGCATGCAGAGAAGAGGAATGGTCAGGAAAGGGGCAGCTTTACAAAGGCATGCAGAGTAGAAGAGGAATGGTCAGGAAAGGGGCAGCTTTACAAAGGCATGCAGAGTAGAAGAGGAATGGTCAGGAAAGGGACAGCTTTACAAAGGCATGCAGAGAAGAAGAGGAATGGTCAGGAAAGGGGCAGCTTTACAAAGGCATGCAAGGAAGAGGAATGGTCAGGAAAGGGGCAGCTTTACAAAGGCATGCAGAGAAGAGAAATGGTGAGGAAAGGGGCAGCTTTACAAAGGCATGCAGAGAAGAAGAGGAATGGTCAGGAAGGGTCAGCTTTACAAAGGCATGCAGAGAAGAAGAGGAATGGTAAGGAAAGGGGCATCTTTACAAAGGCATGCAGAGAAGAAGAGGAATGGTCAGGAAAGGGGCAGCTTTACAAAGGCATGCAGGGAAGAAGAGGAATGGTCAGTAAAGGGACGGCTTTACAAAGGCATGCAGAGAAGAAGAGGAATGGTCAGGAAAGGGGCAGCTTTACAAAGGCATGCAGAGAAGAAGAGGAATGGTCAGGAAAGGGGCAGCTTTACAAAGGCATGCAGGGAAGAGGAATGGTCAGGAAAGGGCCAGCTTTACAAAGGCATACAGAGAAGAGGAATGGTCAGGAAAGGGACAGCTTTACAAAGGCATGCAGAGAAGAAGAGGAATGGTCAGGAAAGGGACAGCTTTACAAAGGCATGCAGAGAAGAAGAGGAATGGTCAGGAATGGGACAGCTTTACAAAGGCATGCAGGGAAGAAGAGGAATGGTCAGGAAAGGGGCAGCTTTACAAAGGCATGCAGGGAAGAAGAGGAATGGTCAGGAAAGGGGCAGCTTTACAAAGGCATGCAGAGAAGAAGAGGAATGGTCAGGAAAGGGGCAGCTTTACAAAGGCATGCAGAGAAGAAGAGGAATGGTCAGGAAAGGGGCAGCTTTACAAAGGCATGCAGGGAAGAAGAGGAATGGTCAGGAAAGGGACAGCTTTACAAAGGCATGCAGAGAAGAAGAGGAATGGCCAGGAAAGGGGCAGCTTTACAAAGGCATGCAGAGAAGAAGAGGAATGGTCAGGAAAGGGGCAGCTTTACAAAAGCATGCAGAGAAGAGAAATGGTGAGGAAAGGGGCAGCTTTACAAAGGCTTGCAGAGAAGAAGAGGAATGGTCAGGAAAGGGGCAGCTTTACAAAGGCATGCAGAGAAGAAGAGAAATGGTCAGGAAAGGGGCCAGCTTTACAAAGGCATGCAGAGAAGAGGAATGGTCAGGAAAGGGCCAGCTTTACAAAGGCATGCAGAGAAGAGGAATGGTCAGGAAAGGGGCAGCTTTACAAAGGCATGCAGAGAAGAGGAATGGTCAGGAAAGGGGCAGCTTTACAAAAGCATGCAGAGAAGAGAAATGGTGAGGAAAGGGGCAGCTTTACAAAGGCATGCAGAGAAGAAGAGAAATGGTCAGGAAAGGGGCCAGCTTTACAAAGGCATGCAGAGAAGAAGAGGAATGGTCAGGAAAGGGGCAGCTTTACAAAGGCATGCAGAGAGGAGGAATGGTCAGGAAAGGGGCAGCTTTACAAAGGCATGCAGAGAAGAGGAATGGTCAGGAAAGGGGCAGCTTTACAAAGGCATGCAGAGAAGAGGAATGGTCAGGAAAGGGGCAGCTTTACAAAGGCATGCAGAGAAGAAGAAGAATGGTCAGGAAAGGGGCAGCTTTACAAAGGCATGCAGAGAAGAAGAGGAATGGTCAGGAAAGGGGCAGCTTTACAAAGGCATGCAGAGAAGAGGAATGGTCAGGAAAGGGGCAGCTTTACAAAGGCATGCAGAGAAGAAGAGGAATGGTCAGGAAAGGGGCAGCTTTACAAAGGCATGCAGAGAAGAAGAGGAATGGTCAGGAAAGGGGCAGCTTTACAAAGGCATGAAGAGAAGAGGAATGGTCAGGAAAGGGGCAGCTTTACAAAGGCATGCAGAGAAGAGGAATGGTCAGGAAAGGGGCCAGCTTTACAAAGGCATGCAGAGAAGAAGAGGAATGGTCAGGAAAGGGGCAGCTTTAAAAAAGGCATGCAGAGAAGAAGAGGAATGGTCAGGAAAGGGGCAGCTTTACAAAGGCATGCAGGGAAGAAGAGGAATGGTCAGGAAAGGGGCAGCTTTACAAAGGCATGCAGAGAAGAGGAATGGTCAGGAAAGGGGCAGCTTTACAAAGGCATGCAGAGAAGAGGAATGGTCAGGAAAGGGGCAGCTTTACAAAGGCATGCAGAGTAGAAGAGGAATGGTCAGGAAAGGGGCAGCTTTACAAAGGCATGCAGAGTAGAAGAGGAATGGTCAGGAAAGGGGCAGCTTTACAAAGGCATGCAGAGTAGAAGAATGGTCAGGAAAGGGGCAGCTTTACAAAGGCATGCAGAGAAGAAGAGGAATGGTCAGGAAAGGGACGGCTTTACAAAGGCATGCAGAGAAGAAGAGGAATGGTCAGGAAAGGGGCCAGCTTTACAAAGGCATGCAGAGAAGAAGAGGAATGGTCAGTAAAGAGGCCAGCTTTACAAAGGCATGAAGAGAAGAAGAGGAATGGTCAGGAAAGGGGCAGCTTTACAAAGGCATGCAGAAAAGAGGAATGGTCAGGGAAGGGGCAGCTTTACAAAGGGATGCAGAGAAGAGGAATGGTCAGGAAAGGGGCCAGCTTTACAAAGGCATGCAGGGAAGAAGAGGAATGGTCAGGAAAGGGACCAGCTTTACAAAGGCATGCAGGGAAGAAGAGGAATGGTCAGGAAAGGGGCAGCTTTACAAAGGCATGCAGAGAAGAAGAGGAATGGTCAGGAAAGAGGCAGCTTTACAAAGGCATGCAGAGAAGAAGAGGAATGGTCAGGAAAGGGACAGCTTTACAAAGGCATGCAGAGAAGAAGAGGAATGGTCAGGAAAGAGGCAGCTTTACAAAGGCATGCAGAGAAGAAGAGGAATGGTCAGGAAAGGGGCAGCTTTACAAAGGCATGAAGAGAAGAAGAGGAATGGTCAGGAAAGGGGCAGCTTTACAAAGGCATGCAGAGAAGAGGAATGGTCAGGAAAGGGGCCAGCTTTACAAAGGCATGCAGAGAAGAGGAATGGTCAGGAAAGGGGCAGCTTTACAAAGGCATGCAGAGAAGAAGAGGAATGGTCAGGAAAGGGGCAGCTTTACAAAGGCATGCAGAGAAGAAGAATGGTCAGGAAAGGGCCAGCTTTACAAAGGCATGCAGAGAAGAGGAATGGTCAGGAAAGGGGCAGCTTTACAAAGGCATGCAGAGAAGAAGAGGAATGGTCAGGAAAGGGGCAGCTTTACAAAGGCATGCAGAGAAGAAGAATGGTCAGGAAAGGGGCAGCTTTACAAAGGCATGCAGAGAAGAAGAGGAATGGTCAGGAAAGGGGCAAGCTTTACAAAGGCATGCAGAGAAGAGGAATGGTCAGGAAAGGGGCAGCTTTACAAAGGCATGCAGAGAAGAAGAGGAATGGTCAGGAAAGGGGCAGCTTTACAAAGGCATGCAGAGAAAAGGAGGAATGGTCAGGAAAGGGGCAGCTTTACAAAGGCATGCAGAGAAGAGGAATGGTGAGGAAAGGGGCAGCTTTACAAAGGCATGCAGAGTAGAAGAGGAATGGTCAGGAAAGGGGCAGCTTTACAAAGGCATGCAGAGTAGAAGAGGAATGGTCAGGAAAGGGGCAGCTTTACAAAGGCATGCAGAGAAGAGGAATGGTCAGGAAAGGGGCAGCTTTACAAAGGCATGCAGAGAAGAAGAGGAATGGTCAGGAAAGGGGCAGCTTTACAAAGGCATGCAGAGAAGAAGAGGAAGGATCAGGAAAGGGGCAGCTTTACAAAGGCATGCAGGGAAGAAGAATGGTCAGGAAAGGGGCAGCTTTACAAAGGCATGCAGAGAAGAAGAGGAATGGTCAGGAAAGGGGCAGCTTTACAAAGGCATGCAGAGAAGAAGAGGAATGGTCAGGAAGGGTCAGCTTTACAAAGGCATGCAGAGAAGAAGAGGAATGGTCAGGAAAGGGGCAGCTTTACAAAGGCATGCAGAGAAGAAGAGGAATGGTCAGGAAAGGGGCCAGCTTTACAAAGGCATGCAGGGAAGGCGAGGAATGGTGAGGAAAGGGGCAGCTTTACAAAGGCATGCAGGTCAGAAGAGGAATGGTCAGGAAAGGGGCAGCTTTACAAAGGCATGCAGAGAAGAAGAGGAATGGTCAGGAAAGGGGCCAGCTTTACAAAGGCATGCAGAGAAGAGGAATGGTCAGGAAAGGGGCAGCTTTACAAAGGCATGCAGAGAAGAGGAATGGTCAGGGAAGGGACAGCTTTACAAAGGCATGCAGAGAAGAAGAATGGTCAGGAAAGGGGCAGCTTTACAAAGGCATGCAGAGAAGAAGAATGGTCAGGAAAGGGGCAGCTTTACAAAGGCATGCAGAGAAGAAGAATGGTCAGGAAAGGGGCAGCTTTACAAAGGCATGCAGAGAAGAAGAGGAATGGTCAGGAAAGGGGCAGCTTTACAAAGGCATGCAGAGAAGAAGAGGAATGGTCAGGGAAGGGACAGCTTTACACAGGCATGCAGAGAAGAAGAGGAATGGTCAGGAAAGGGGCAGCTTTACAAAAGGCATGCAGAGAAGAAGAGGAATGGTCAGGAAAGGGGCAGCTTTACAAAGGCATGCAGGGAAGGCGAGGAATGGTCAGGAAAGGGGCAGCTTTACAAAGGCATGCAGAGAAGAAGAATGGTCAGGAAAGGGGCAGCTTTACAAAGGCATGCAGAGAAGAGGAATGGTCAGGAAAGGGGCAGCTTTACAAAGGCATGCAGAGAAGAAGAGGAATGGTCAGGAAAGGGGCAGCTTTACAAAGGCATGCAGAGAAGAAGAGGAATGGTCAGGAAAGGGGCCAGCTTTACAAAGGCATGCAGGGAAGGCGAGGAATGGTCAGGAAAGGGGCCAGCTTTACAAAGGCATGCAGAGAAGAAGAGGAATGGTCAGGAAAGGGGCCAGCTTTACAAAGGCATGCAGGGAAGGCGAGGAATGGTCAGGAAAGGGGCCAGCTTTACAAAGGCATGCAGAGAAGAAGAGGAATGGTCAGGAAAGGGGCAGCTTTACAAAGGCATGCAGAGAAGAAGAGGAATGGTCAGGAAAGGGGCAGCTTTACAATGGCATGCAGAGAAGAAGAGGAATGGTCAGGAAAGGGGCAGCTTTACAAAGGCATGCAGAAAAGAGGAATGGTCAGGAAAGGGGCAGCTTTACAAAGGCATGCAGAGAAGAGGAATGGTCAGGAAAGGGGCAGCTTTACAAAGGCATGCAGAGAAGAAGAGGAATGGTCAGGAAAGGGGCAGCTTTACAAAGGCATGCAGAGAAGAAGAATGGTCAGGAAAGGGGCAGCTTTACAAAGGCATGCAGAGAAGAAGAGGAATGGTCAGGAAAGGGGCAGCTTTACAAAGGCATGCAGAGTAGAAGAGGAATGGTCAGGAAAGAGGCCAGCTTTACAAAGGCATGCAGAGAAGAAGAATGGTCAGGAAAGGGTCAGCTTTACAAAGGCATGCAGAGAAGAGGAATGGTCAGGAAAGGGGCAGCTTTACAAAGACATGCAGAGAAGAAGAGGAATGGCCAGGAAAGGGGCAGCTTTACAAAGGCATGCAGAGAAGAAGAATGGTCAGGAAAGGGTCAGCTTTACAAAGGCATGCAGAGAAGAAGAGGAATGGCCAGGAAAGGGGCAGCTTTACAAAGGCATGCAGAGAAGAATAATGGTCAGGAAAGGGACAGCTTTACAAAGGCATGCAGAGAAGAAGAGGAATGGTCAGGAAAGGGGCAGCTTTACAAAGGCATGCAGAGAAGAAGAATGGTCAGGAAAGGGGCAGCTCTACAAAGGCATGCAGAGAAGAAGAGGAATGGTCAGGAAAGGGGCAGCTTTACAAAGGCATGCAGAGAAGAAAAATGGTCAGGAAAGGGGCAGCTTTACAAAGGCATGCAGAGAAGAAGAGGAATGGTCAGGAAAGGGGCAGCTTTACAAAGGCATGCAGAGAAGAAGAATGGTCAGGAAAGGGGCAGCTTTACAAAGGCATGCAGAGAAGAAGAGGAATGGTCAGAAAAGGGGCAGCTTTACAAAGGCATGCAGAGAAGAAGAAT
Source organism: Lissotriton helveticus (assembly GCF_964261635.1). NCBI lineage: Eukaryota > Metazoa > Chordata > Amphibia > Caudata > Salamandridae > Lissotriton > Lissotriton helveticus. The sequence continues at coordinate 5,454,441 of NC_136066.1, forward strand.
GGTCAGGAAAGAGACAGCTTTACAAAGGCATGCAGAGAAGAAGAGGAATGGTCAGGAAAGGGGCAGCTTTACAAAGGCATGCAGAGAAGAAGAGGAATGGTCAGGAAAGGGGCAGCTTTACAAAGGCATGCAGAGAAGAGGAATGGTCAGGAAAGGGGCAGCTCTACAAAGGCATGCAGAGAAGAAGAGGAATGGTCAGGAAAGGGGCAGCTTTACAAAGGCATGCAGAGAAGAAGAATGGTCAGGAAAGGGGCAGCTTTACAAAGGCATGCAGAGAAGAAGAGGAATGGTCAGAAAAGGGGCAGCTTTACAAAGGCATGCAGAGAAGAAGAATGGTCAGGAAAGGGACAGCTTTACAAAGGCATGCAGAGAAGAAGAGGAATGGTCAGGAAAGGGGCAGCTTTACAAAGGCATGCAGAGAAGAAGAGGAATGGTCAGGAAAGGGGCAGCTTTACAAAGGCATGCAGAGAAGAAGAATGGTCAGGAAAGGGGCAGCTTTACAAAGGCATGCAGAGAAGAAGAGGAATGGTCAGGAAAGGGGCAGCTTTACAAAGGCATGCAGAGTAGAAGAGGAATGGTCAGGAAAGAGGCCAGCTTTACAAAGGCATGCAGAGAAGAGGAATGGTCAGGAAAGGGGCAGCTTTACAAAGGCATGCAGGGAAGAAGAGGAATGGTCAGTAAAGAGGCCAGCTTTACAAAGGCATGCAGAGAAGAGGAATGGTCAGGAAAGGGGCAGCTTTACAAAGGCATGCAGAGAAGAGGAATGGTCAGGAAAGGGGCAGCTTTACAAAGGCATGCAGAGAAGAGGAATGGTCAGGAAAGGGGCAGCTTTACAAAGGCATGCAGAGAAGAAGAGGAATGGTCAGGAAAGGGGCCAGCTTTACAAAGGCATGCAGGGAAGGCGAGGAATGGTCAGGAAAGGGGCAGCTTTACAAAGGCATGCAGAGAAGAAGAGGAATGGTCAGGAAAGGGGCCAGCTTTACAAAGGCATGCAGAGAAGAAGAGGAATGGTCAGGAAAGGGGCAGCTTTACAAAGGCATGCAGAGAAGAAGAGGAATGGTCAGGAAAGGGGCAGCTTTACAAAGGCATGCAGGGAAGAAGAGGAATGGTCAGGAAAGGGACGGCTTTACAAAGGCATGCAGAGAAGAAGAGGAATGGTCAGGAAAGGGGCAGCTTTACAAAGGCATGCAGAGAAGAGGAATGGTCAGGAAAGGGGCAGCTTTACAAAGGCATGCAGAGAAGAGGAATGGTCAGGAAAGGGGCAGCTTTACAAAGGCATGCAGGGAAGAAGAGGAATGGTCAGGAAAGGGACAGCTTTACAAAGGCATGCAGAGAAGAGGAATGGTCAGGAAAGGGGCAGCTTTACAAAGGCATGCAGAGAAGAAGAGGAATGGTCAGGAAAGGGGCAGCTTTACAAAGGCATGCAGAGAAGAGGAATGGTCAGGAAAGGGGCAGCTTTACAAAGGCATGCAGAGAAGAGGAATGGTCAGGAAAGGGGCAGCTTTACAAAGGCATGCAGAGAAGAAGAGGAATGGTCAGGAAAGGGGCCAGCTTTACAAAGGCATGCAGGGAAGAAGAGGAATGGTCAGGAAAGGGACAGCTTTACAAAGGCATGCAGAGAAGAGGAATGGTCAGGAAAGGGGCAGCTTTACAAAGGCATGCAGGGAAGGCGAGGAATGGTCAGGAAAGGGGCAGCTTTATCAAGGCATGCAGAGAAGAAGAGGAATGGTCAGGAAAGGGGCAGCTTTACAAAGGCATGCAGAGAAGAGGAATGGTCAGGAAAGGAGCAGCTTTACAAAGGCATGCAGGGAAGAAGAGGAATGGTCAGGAAAGGGACAGCTTTACAAAGGCATGCAGAGAAGAGGAATGGTCAGGAAAGGGGCAGCTTTACAAAGGCATGCAGAGAGGAAGAGGAATGGTCAGGAAAGGGGCCAGCTTTACAAAGGCATGCAGAGAAGAGGAATGGTCAGGAAAGGGGCAGCTTTACAAAGGCATGCAGGGAAGAAGAGGAATGGTCAGGAAAGGGGCAGCTTTACAAAGGCATGCAGAGAAGAGGAATGGTCAGGAAAGGGGCAGCTTTACAAAGGCATGCAGAGAAGAAGAGGAATGGTCAGGAAAGGGACAGCTTTACAAAGGCATGCAGAGAAGAAGAGGAATGGTCAGGAAAGGGGCAGCTTTACAAAGGCATGCAGAGAAGAGGAATGGTCAGGAAAGGGGCAGCTTTACAAAGGCATGCAGAGAAGAGGAATGGTCAGGAAAGGGGCAGCTTTACAAAGGCATGCAGAGAAGAAGAGGAATGGTCAGGAAAGGGACAGCTTTACAAAGGCATGCAGAGAAGAAGAGGAATGGTCAGGAAAGGGGCAGCTTTACAAAGGCATGCAGGGAAGAAGAGGAATGGTGAGGAAAGGGACAGCTTTACAAAGGCATGCAGAGAAGAAGAGGAATGGTCAGGAAAGGGGCAGCTTTACAAAGGCATGCAGAGAAGAAGAGGAATGGTCAGGAAAGGGACAGCTTTACAAAGGCATGCAGGGAAGAAGAGGAATGGTGAGGAAAGGGACAGCTTTACAAAGGCATGCAGAGAAGAAGAGGAATGGTCAGGAAAGGGGCAGCTTTACAAAGGCATGCAGAGAAGAAGAGGAATGGTCAGGAAAGGGGCAGCTTTACAAAGGCATGCAGAGAAGAGGAATGGTCAGGAAAGGGGCCAGCTTTACAAAGGCATGCAGAGAAGAGGAATGGTCAGGAAAGGGGCAGCTTTACAAAGGCATGCAGAGAAGAAGAGGAATGGTCAGGAAAGGGACAGCTTTACAAAGGCATGCAGAGAAGAAGAGGAATGGTCAGGAAAGGGGCAGCTTTACAAAGGCATGCAGGGAAGAAGAGGAATGGTCAGGAAAGGGGCAGCTTTACAAAGGCATGCAGAGAAGAGGAATGGTCAGGAAAGGGGCAGCTTTACAAAGGCATGCAGAGAAGAGGAATGGTCAGGAAAGGGGCAGCTTTACAAAGGCATGCAGGGAAGAAGAGGAATGGTCAGGAAAGGGGCAGCTTTACAAAGGCATGCAGAGAAGAGGAATGGTCAGGAAAGGGGCAGCTTTACAAAGGCATGCAGAGAAGAAGAGGAATGGTCAGGAAAGGGGCAGCTTTACAAAGGCATGCAGAGAAGAGGAATGGTCAGGAAAGGGGCCAGCTTTACAAAGGCATGCAGAGAAGAAGAGGAATGGTCAGGAAAGGGGCCAGCTTTACAAAGGCATGCAGGGAAGAAGAGGAATGGTCAGGAAAGGGGCAGCTTTACAAAGGCATGCAGAGAAGAGGAATGGTCAGGAAATGGGCAGCTTTACAAAGGCATGCAGAGAAGAGGAATGGTCAGGAAAGGGGCAGCTTTACAAAGGCATGCAGGGAAGAAGAGGAATGGTCAGGAAAGGGGCAGCTTTACAAAGGCATGCAGAGAGGAGGAATGGTCAGGAAAGGGGCAGCTTTACAAAGGCATGCAGAGAAGAAGAGGAATGGTCAGGAAAGGGGCAGCTTTACAAAGGCATGCAGGGAAGAAGAGGAATGGTCAGGAAAGGGGCAGCTTTACAAAGGCATGCAGAGAAGAGGAATGGTCAGGAAAGGGGCAGCTTTACAAAGGCATGCAGAGAAGAGGAATGGTCAGGAAAGGGGCAGCTTTACAAAGGCATGCAGGGAAGAAGAGGAATGGTCAGGAAAGGGGCAGCTTTACAAAGGCATGCAGAGAAGAGGAATGGTCAGGAAAGGGGCAGCTTTACAAAGGCATGCAGAGAAGAAGAGGAATGGTCAGGAAAGGGGCAGCTTTACAAAGGCATGCAGAGAAGAGGAATGGTCAGGAAAGGGGCAGCTTTACAAAGGCATGCAGAGAAGAGGAATGGTCAGGAAAGGGGCCAGCTTTACAAAGGCATGCAGAGAAGAGGAATGGTCAGGAAAGGGGCAGCTTTACAAAGGCATGCAGAGAAGAAGAATGGTCAGGAAAGGGGCAGCTTTACAAAGGCATGCAGAGAAGAAGAGGAATGGTCAGGAAAGGGACAGCTTTACAAAGGCATGCAGAGAAGAAGAATGGTCAGGAAAGGGACAGCTTTACAAAGGCATGCAGAGAAGAAGAGGAATGGTCAGGAAAGGGGCAGCTTTACAAAGGCATGCAGAGAAGAGGAATGGTCAGGAAAGGGGCAGCTTTACAAAGGCATGCAGAGAAGAGGAATGGTCAGGAAAGGGGCAGCTTTACAAAGGCATGCAGAGAAGAGGAATGGTCAGGAAAGGGGCAGCTTTACAAAGGCATGCAGAGAAGAAGAGGAATGGTCAGGAAAGGGGCAGCTTTACAAAGGCATGCAGAGAAGAAGAATGGTCAGGAAAGGGGCAGCTTTACAAAGGCATGCAGAGAAGAAGAATGGTCAGGAAAGGGGCAGCTTTACAAAGGCATGCAGAGAAGAAGAGGAATGGTCAGGAAAGGGGCAGCTTTACAAAGGCATGCAGAGAAGAGGAATGGTCAGGAAAGGGGCAGCTTTACAAAGGCATGCAGAGAAGAAGAGGAATGGTCAGGAAAGGGGCATCTTTACAAAGGCATGCAGAGAAGAAGAGGAATGGTCAGGAAAGGGACGGCTTTACAAAGGCATGCAGAGAAGAAGAAGAATGGTCAGGAAAGGGGCCAGCTTTACAAAGGCATGCAGGGAAGAAGAGGAATGGTCAGGAAAGGGGCCAGCTTTACAAAGGCATGCAGAGAAGAAGAGGAATGGTCAGGAAAGGGGCAGCTTTACAAAGGCATCCAGAGAAGAAGAGGAATGGTCAGGAAAGGGACAGCTTTACAAAGGCATGCAGAGAAGAGGAATGGTCAGGAAAGGGGCAGCTTTACAAAGGCATGCAGAGAAGAGGAATGGTCAGGAAAGGGGCAGCTTTACAAAGGCATGCAGAGAAGAAGAAGAATGGTCAGGAAAGGGACAGCTTTACAAAGGCATGCAGAGAAGAGGGATGGTCAGGAAAGGGGCAGCTTTACAAAGGCCTGCAGGGAAGAGGAATGGTCAGGAAAGGGGCAGCTTTATAAAGGCATGCAGAGAAGAGGAATGGTCAGGAAAGGGGCAGCTTTACAAAGGCATGCAGAGAAGAAGAGGAATGGTCAGGAAAGGGGCCAGCTTTACAAAGGCATGCAGAGAAGAAGAGGAATGGTCAGGAAAGGGGCCAGCTTTACAAAGGCATGCAGAGACGAGGAATGGTCAGGAAAGGGGCAGCTTTACAAAGGCATGCAGAGAAGAGGAATGGTCAGGAAAGGGGCAGCTTTACAAAGGCATGCAGAGAAGAAGAGGAATGGTCAGGAAAGGGACCAGCTTTACAAAGGCATGCAGAGAAGAAGAAGAATGGTCAGGAAAGGGACAGCTTTACAAAGGCATGCAGAGAAGAAGAGGAATGGTCAGGAAAGGGACAGCTTTACAAAGGCATGCAGAGAAGAAGAGGAATGGTCAGGAAAGGGACAGCTTTACAAAGGCATGCAGAGAAGAAGAGGAATGGTCAGGAAAGGGGCAGCTTTACAAAGGCATGCAGAGAAGAAGAGGAATGGTCAGGAAAGGGGCAGCTTTACAAAGGCATGCAGAGAAGAAGAGGAATGGTCAGGAAAGGGACAGCTTTACAAAGGCATGCAGGGAAGGCGAGGAATGGTGAGGAAAGGGACAACTTTACAAAGGCATGCAGAGAAGAAGAGGAATGGTCAGGAAAGGGACAGCTTTACAAAGGCATGCAGAGAAGAAGAGGAATGGTCAGGAAAGGGGCCAGCTTTACAAAGGCATGCAGAGAAGAAGAGGCATGGTCAGGAAAGGGGCCAGCTTTACAAAGGCATGCAGAGACGAGGAATGGTCAGGAAAGGGGCAGCTTTACAAAGGCATGCAGAGAAGAAGAGGAATGGTCAGGAAAGGGACGGCTTTACAAAGGCATGCAGAGAAGAAGAGGAATGGTCAGGAAAGGGACAGCTTTACAAAGGCATGCAGAGACGAGGAATGGTCAGGAAAGGGGCAACTTTACAAAGGCATGCAGAGAAGAGGAATGGTCAGGAAAGGGGCAGCTTTACAAAGGCATGCAGAGAAGAAGAGGAATGGTCAGGAAAGGGACGGCTTTACAAAGGCATGCAGAGAAGAAGAGGAATGGTCAGGAAAGGGACAGCTTTACAAAGGCATGCAGAGAAGAAGAGGAATGGTCAGGAAAGGGACAGCTTTACAAAGGCATGCAGAGAAGAAGAGGAATGGTAAGGAAAGGGGCAGCTTTACAAAGGCATGCAGAGAAGAAGAGGAATGGTCAGGAAAGGGGCAGCTTTACAAAGGCATGCAGAGAAGAAGAGGAATGGTCAGGAAAGGGGCAGCTTTACAAAGGCATGCAGAGAAGAGGAATGGTCAGGAAAGGGGCAGCTTTACAAAGGCATGCAGAGAAGAAGAGGAATGGTCAGGAAAGGGGGAGCTTTACAAAGGCATGCAGAGAAGAAGAGGAATGGTCAGGAAAGGGACAGCTTTACAAAGGCATGCAGGGAAGGCGAGGAATGGTAAGGAAAGGGGCAGCTTTACAAAGGCATGCAGAGAAGAGGAATGGTCAGGAAAGGGACGGCTTTACAAAGGCATGCAGGGAAGGCGAGGAATGGTCAGGAAAGGGACAGCTTTACAAAGGCATGCAGGGAAGGCGAGGAATGGTCAGGAAAGGGGCAGCTTTACAAAGGCATGCAGGGAAGGCGAGGAATGGTCAGGAAAGGGGCAGCTTTACAAAGGCATGCAGAGAAGAGGAATGGTCAGGAAAGGGGCAGCTTTACAAAGGCATGCAGAGAAGAGGAATGGTCAGGAAATGGACGGCTTTACAAAGGCATGCAGGGAAGGCGAGGAATGGTCAGGAAAGGGACAGCTTTACAAAGGCATGCAGGGAAGGCGAGGAATGGTCAGGAAAGGGGCAGCTTTACAAAGGCATGCAGAGAGGAGGAATGGTCAGGAAAGGGGCAGCTTTACAAAGGCATGCAGAGAAGAGGAATGGTGAGGAAAGGGACAGCTTTACAAAGGCATGCAGGGAAGAAGAGGAATGGTCAGGAAAGGGGCAGCTTTACAAAGGCATGCAGAGAAGAAGAGGAATGGTCAGGAAAGGGGCAGCTTTACAAAGGCATGCAGAGAGGAGGAATGGTCAGGAAAGGGGCAGCTTTACAAAGGCATGCAGAGAAGAAGAGGAATGGTCAGGAAAGGGGCAGCTTTACAAAGGCATGCAGAGAGGAGGAATGGTCAGGAAAGGGGCAGCTTTACAAAGGCATGCAGAGAAGAAGAAGAATGGTCAGGAAAGGGGCAGCTTTACAAAGGCATGCAGAGAAGAAGAGGAAGGATCAGGAAAGGGACGGCTTTACAAAGGCATGCAGGGAAGGCGAGGAATGGTCAGGAAAGGGACAGCTTTACAAAGGCATGCAGGGAAGGCGAGGAATGGTCAGGAAAGGGACAGCTTTACAAAGGCATGCAGGGAAGGCGAGGAATGGTCAGGAAAGGGACAGCTTTACAAAGGCATGCAGGGAAGGCGAGGAATGGTGAGGAAAGGGGCAGCTTTACAAAGGCATGCAGAGAAGAGGAATGGTCAGGAAAGGGACGGCTTTACAAAGGCATGCAGGGAAGGCGAGGAATGGTCAGGAAAGGGACAGCTTTACAAAGGCATGCAGGGAAGGCGAGGAATGGTGAGGAAAGGGGCAGCTTTACAAAGGCATGCAGGGAAGGCGAGGAATGGTCAGGAAAGGGGCAGCTTTACAAAGGCATGCAAGGAAGAGGAATGGTCAGGAAAGGGACAGCTTTACAAAGGCATGCAGGGAAGGCGAGGAATGGTGAGGAAAGGGACAGCTTTACAAAGGCATGCAGAGAAGAAGAGGAATGGTCAGGAAAGGGACAGCTTTACAAAGGCATGCAGAGAAGAAGAGGAATGGTCAGGAAAGGGACAACTTTACAAAGGCATGCAGAGAAGAAGAATGGTCAGGAAAGGGGCAGCTTTACAAAGGCATGCAGAGAGGAGGAATGGTCAGGAAAGGGGCAGCTTTACAAAGGCATGCAGAGTAGAAGAGGAATGGTCAGGAAAGGGACGGCTTTACAAAGGCATGCAGAGAAGAAAAGGAATGGTCAGGAAAGGGGCAGCTTTACAAAGGCATGCAGAGAAGAGGAATGGTCAGGAAAGGGGCAGCTTTACAAAGGCATGCAGAGAAGAAGAGGAATGGTCAGGAAAGGGACAGCTTTACAAAGGCATGCAGAGAAGAAGAATGGTCAGGAAAGGGGCAGCTTTACAAAGGCATGCAGAGTAGAAGAGGAATGGTCAGGAAAGGGACGGCTTTACAAAGGCATGCAGAGAAGAAGAGGAATGGTCAGGAAAGTAAAAAGTAAAGTCCACATTTGTAAAGCGCACAATCACCCGTAAGGGTCTCTAGGCGCTGGGGGCCGTCGGGAAGATTAAGCGAGCTATTGCCCAGAGTCACATGGTGCTGGGCTAACCTGCCGCCGGAGCCGGGGATCGAACCGTGGTCCCCAGATTCCAGCGTCAGTCGCCCTGGCCGCGGCGCCACACCTCTCCCATTTTGAAAGGGGCAGCTTTACAAAAGGCATGCAGAGAAGAAGAGGAAGGATCAGGAAAGGGGCAGCTTTACAAAGGCATGCAGAGAAGAGGAATGGTCAGGAAAGGGGCAGCTTTACAAAGGCATGCAGGGAAGAAGAGGAATGGTCAGGAAAGGGGCAGCTTTACAAAGGCATGCAGAGAAGAGGAATGGTCAGGAAAGGGGCAGCTTTACAAAGGCATGCAGAGAAGAGGAATGGTCAGGAAAGGGGCAGCTTTACAAAGGCATGCAGAGAAGAGGAATGGTCAGGAAAGGGGCAGCTTTACAAAGGCATGCAGAGAAGAAGAGGAATGGTCAGGAAAGGGGCAGCTTTACAAAGGCATGCAGAGAAGAGGAATGGTCAGGAAAGGGGCAGCTTTACAAAAGGCATGCAGAGAAGAAGAGGAATGGTCAGGAAAGGGACAGCTTTACAAAGGCATGCAGAGAAGAAGAGGAATGGTCAGGAAAGGGGCAGCTTTACAAAGGCATGCAGAGAAGAGGAATGGTCAGGAAAGGGGCAGCTTTACAAAAGGCATGCAGAGAAGAAGAGGAATGGTCAGGAAAGGGGCAGCTTTACAAAGGCATGCAGAGAAGAAGAGGAATGGTCAGGAAAGGGACAGCTTTACAAAGGCATGCAGAGAAGAAGAGGAATGGTCAGGAAAGGGACAGCTTTACAAAGGCATGCAGGGAAGAAGAGGAATGGTCAGGAAAGGGGCAGCTTTACAAAGGCATGCAGAGAAGAAGAGGAATGGTCAGGAAAGGGGCAGCTTTACAAAGGCTTGCAGAGAAGAAGAGGAATGGTCAGGAAAGGGGCAGCTTTACAAAGGCATGCAGGGAAGAAGAGGAATGGTCAGGAAAGGGACAGCTTTACAAAGGCATGCAGAGAAGAGGAATGGTCAGGAAAGGGGCAGCTTTACAAAGGCATGCAGGGAAGAAGAGGAATGGTCAGGAAAGGGGCAGCTTTACAAAGGCATGCAGGGAAGAAGAGGAATGGTCAGGAAAGGGGCAGCTTTACAAAGGCATGCAGAGAAGAAGAGGAAGGATCAGGAAAGGGGCAGCTTTACAAAGGCATGCAGAGAAGAAGAGGAATGGTCAGGAAAGGGGCAGCTTTACAAAGGCTTGCAGAGAAGAAGAGGAATGGTCAGGAAAGGGGCAGCTTTACAAAGGCATGCAGGGAAGAAGAGGAATGGTCAGGAAAGGGACAGCTTTACAAAGGCATGCAGGGAAGAAGAGGAATGGTCAGGAAAGGGACGGCTTTACAAAGGCATGCAGAGAAGAAGAGGAATGGTCAGGAAAGGGACAGCTTTACAAAGGCATGCAGAGAAGAAGAGGAATGGTCAGGAAAGGGACAGCTTTACAAAGGCATGCAGGGAAGAAGAGGAATGGTCAGGAAAGGGACAGCTTTACAAAGGCATGCAGAGAAGAAGAGGAATGGTCAGGAAAGGGGCAGCTTTACAAAGGCATGCAGGGAAGAAGAGGAATGGTCAGGAAAGGGGCCAGCTTTACAAAGGCATGCAGAGAAGAAGAGGAATGGTCAGGAAAGGGGCAGCTTTACAAAGGCATGCAGGGAAGAAGAGGAATGGTCAGGAAAGGGGCAGCTTTACAAAGGCATGCAGGGAAGGCGAGGAATGGTCAGGAAAGGGACAGCTTTACAAAGGCATGCAGAGAAGAAGAGGAATGGTCAGGAAAGGGGCAGCTTTACAAAGGCATGCAGAGAAGAAGAGGAATGGTCAGGAAAGGGGCAGCTTTACAAAGGCATGCAGAGAAGAAGAGGAATGGTCAGGAAAGGGGCAGCTTTACAAAGGCATGCAGAGTAGAAGAGGAATGGTCAGGAAAGGGACGGCTTTACAAAGGCATGCAGAGAAGAAGAGGAATGGTCAGGAAAGGGGCAGCTTTACAAAGGCATGCAGAGAAGAAGAGGAATGGTCAGGAAAGGGACGGCTTTACAAAGGCATGCAGAGAAGAAGAGGAATGGTCAGGAAAGGGGCAGCTTTACAAAGGCATGCAGAGAAGAGGAATGGTCAGGAAAGGGGCCAGCTTTACAAAGGCATGCAGAGAATAGTAATTCCACGCAAAACATCTATTGCCTCGTGAACCAGATTGCACTCTTGGCCAAATGTACAGGTTTTGTATGAAGAGTTACCCCATGCTGGAACACAATAAATAAACAAAAGCAGGAGGATGTCATGTAGAGGTAGGCGGCAGCAAATGTCCCGATGACTTACCGTCCCGCTCCATGGAGGCCAGGGTGGGGTGCTGGTGACTTACTGTCCCGCTACGTGCAGGACAGGGTGGGGTGCAGAGGCAGCAGCCTATGTCCTGATGACTTACCGTCCAGCTCCGTGGAGGACAGGGTGGGGTGCAGAGGTGGGCAGCCAGTGTTCTAGTGACTTACTGTCCAGCTCCGTGGAGGCCGGGGTGGGGGGGGGGCAGAGGAAGGCAGCCAGTGTCCTGGTGACTTACTGCCTTATCAAGGAGGACAGGATGAGGTGTGGAGGTAGGTGGCCAGTGTCCTGGTGACTTACTGTCCAGGTCCGTGGAGGACAGCATGGGGGGCAGAGGAAGGCAGACAGTGTCCTGGTGACTTACCGTCCCGCTCAATGGAGGCCAGGGTTGGGTGCAGAGGTGGGCAGCCGGTTTGCTAGTGACTTACTGTCCAGCTTTGTGGAGGACAGCACGGGTTGCAGAGGAAGGCAGCCAGTCTCCTGGTGACTTACTGCCCTTCATGGAGGACAGGGTGTGGTGCAAAGGTAGGCAGCCAGTGTCCTGCTGACTTATTGTCCCGCTCCGTGGAGGACAGGGTGGGGTGCAGAGGCAGCAACCGGTGTCCTGGTGACTTACCGCCCTCCGTGAAGGATAGGATGAAATGCAAAGAGAGCGCAGCCGGTGTCCGGGTGACTAATCGCTCAGCTCTGTGGAGGATAGGATGGGCTGGAGCAGCGTACAGTCGGTGTCCTGGTGACTTACTACCCTCCATGGATAGAACACGGTTTTCAGAAGGGTGCTGATTGTGTCCTGGTGACTTGCCATCCTCTAGGTGCGTCAGGGTAAGGTGCGAAAATAGTGCAGCCCGGGTCAGACTGAGTCACAGAGGTGTAGCTTAGTCAGTGAGCTTTTGGGGGAGGGTGAATCTCAATTCTCAATTAAAAAAGCTGTGGACTGCAGGGTGGAGTAAGAAGACCATGGCTCAGGATGGACTGTTTCCATGAAGAATAGGATCAGTACTGATTTGCATTAGGTGGGCCTCTGTCTAGAGAGGCAGTGTGTGTTAAAAAAAATGGGTTGGATTGGTATCCCGAGTGACTGCCGCTGCTTACGACTATTTACAAGCATTCCTCCCAACACCATATGTACATAGCAGACTCCACTCCGGGCCTCAAAACCTAACTACCAAGCCAAGAATGCATTTCAGAGGTGTCACACTCCAAAAAACGACAGAAGCTACACACCTGCACCTTGGGTGTGGTAGTTCTCCCTGGGAACTCAAGACTTTGGCCATGTACAACCCAAAGGTTTGGAGTCCCTGCCCTGGGCTCACTTCTTTTAAATAGATCTTCATTGTACCCCCGCTTCTTCATCTCTGCTACAAAAAGTCCTGACGGCCCACATGTATGAAGCATTTTTGTCGTAGCAAAAGGCCCAATTCGCAGTACCGGGCCATTTGCGACAGAAAACCTCGATTCTCCAGAATCATAGTTTGGGTATAGAAATTGATATTTAGAAGGGCGTGTTTAGGGCGTCCATTCCAAATAGCGATTTCCAGTTTTATATATCAAGGTTTTATGACCTAAGTGAGGTCGTAAAAACCTTGATATTTTACCACCAACTCAAAGTTGGGGGTAATGCATTCGCAAATTTGGAAGGGGTCCCTTTCTGAATGTAGGAAAAAAATTAAAGAACAGGCAGCGGTCCCACAGACCACTGTCTGCTCTTAAAAAATTTAAACAAAACGTTACATTTTTTATTGTTGAAACGCATCCAGTTTTCCTTTACATCACAGACATCGTGGTGTGCTGACCTCAGTAGGCGATAGTGAAGACGATACGCACGCGAGAGGGCGCAGGGAGGCCGTTTGTCGAAGTAAAGATTGAATTTAACCAATCGTTGCCTACATACTCCTAAGTGAGGAAACACCGCCGAAATAATAAGCACATCAGCAAACACAGCTGCAGCGGTAGATTTTCTAAATTGAATCACGTTCTTTACGCCTCAGCTCATTGAATGAAATCTGAACCTGATCTATAGAAATCGGTGGCCCCTCTGTAAGACGTGGAGTGGGTATATGTTTGTACCCTAAGGAAAGAGTCCTTTCTGATGCGAACTGCAGGATTAAGCTGGCACAGTTGAAACCAAAGGTTTATGATGATAAATACCTTGGTGTTTTGGTGAACAAGTTTATCTCACTCACAAACCTGTAGTTGAGAAATTGTCCTGAGGAAGGTGTAAGAATCTGTACATACACCGAAACGCTGCGTCGACAACTTTTTTCTCACAACGCTATTTGTATTTTTGTATTTACTGTGATGTATTTTAATATTTGTTTTTAACCATGTTTTTTTAAATCTTATCATTAAGTCAATATTGATTGTATATACATTGTGTTTTGAATAAAATGAACAAATGTACCTTGACATAAAATACGCATATTTTGCTTATTCCATTGTGTAATCCAATCTTTTTCAAAGTGGTGGATCATTTCAATTAGGCAGTAGTATTATGCTTGTGGTAGTTATTACTATTGGTTTTATTCCTTTGTTAACTGTGGATGTCTCTTGGGACAGTGTACTTTTCTGACCTCAGTAGGCCACCATCCCTGTGATGGCAGGCATTCCTAATGGGTCGCAAACTGTAAGCTACCTCATTAATATTCATGAGGTAGGTCGATCTGCGACACACTAGGAATCGCAAGTAAGAAACCAAATGTTTCATACATAAGGAATAGAGATTTCCAAATAGCGATTCGGATAAATTCGCTATTTGGTAATCGCTGTTCCTACTCTTTCTATAACTGGCACCATGTTTCCAGTCCTCGTATATTACAAATAATGTTATGAAGTGACTGACAGCCCATTTACTCAGCCTGAGTAGCAAGTAGAGGCGAATGGACAGCCAAATTAGTGGGGCGAGCTGAGCAATGCTTCTGGCTTGCCTTGAAGACTACGTGCATGTGCCGATCCACAAAAACCTTTGCCATTTATATCATGAAAGAAACAATGTAAAAAAATGATGAATTGTAAAAAGTGTCAAAATTCACTTTATTCGATTTGACTTAGCAAATAAAAAAACATATACAATAAATACATCATTCGTTAAAATCCAGAAAACACAAAACATCTCGTTCCTCGTATTTCTTTTAACATGGAGAAACGTTTCACATTAGTACATCAGTTTGTATCGCTGCATGGAGAAACATTTCTGAAAAGTGATATTTTTTTAGAAACGTTAAAGGCTTTTCCCTGAACGACAATGACATTCGAAGCTTACAGGTAAGCGAGTAGTCATGTAAATCCTAACCATGGCCGAGCTTCTTATTATAGATGGAGCAACATTAGAGTCTATTTTATGAAATATAAGAGGTGCTTGTAGAGCGCATAAGAAAACAAGTTACTTACCTGTAACTTTAGTTCTCCAGTATTGGTATCTTTCATAGATTCACATGCCTGAATCATTCACCGAGGTGGGAGTCCCACGGTAAAAATATATATATATATATATATACAAAACTGTAGTAGGCTAAAAAGACAAGAGGCCCAGAAGGTCCAACCTTAGTAGCCTATCTACCTCATATGAAAAATTGTTCCAACCAATCAGCTGCCAGCACCCTCTAGAACCTTTCCAGCAGAGGCAGTTCTCCTCAGATTTTCTTAGCACAAGTGAGAAGTAGTTATCCCAAATAGAGAGCTGTCCTGCCGGAGAGGAGGGTGGGTGCATGTGAATCTATGAAAGGAACAAGTTACTTACTTTCTGTAACACTTTTTCTGGTGGATACAGTATCTGCCTGTGAATTCCTCACCTTGTGAATATCCCCTGCGTCAGCAACATTCGGAAAATTCTTTCGTAGATCGGCACGCTGACAGTACGACATCACAGAACCACGGCATCGCGCGCGTGGCTCTGCTGGCGTCACTGAATCCATAATAGGACCCCGTCGGCGTGATGACATCAGTTCTGCCCTTTTTTCCGTGCCCTCGAGGCACACGGACAGACCGACAACAGTATATATACAGTGTACACAGTACAAAATTATCAAGGTACCACACACAGTGTGAAGACAATGCAATAGAGCAAAAAGAAACAAGACATTGCCTTAAAAACAACATGCACAATAGCAATAGCAACTATTATAGGTATATAAGGGTGGACAACGGGGAGGTCAGTGAGGAATCCACAGGCAGATACTGTATCCACTAGAAAAAGCATTACCGAAGGTAAGTAACTTGTTCTTATGATGGATACATCTGCCAGTGGATTCCTCGCCTTGTGAATGGATTCCCACAGCAGTCCCACTCCCGGAGGAGGGTGTCCACCCTGCTATACCAGGAAGTCCTGAAGGACGGAACGAACAAAGTGTCCGTCCCTCCTCACCTCTGCATCTAAACAATAATGCTTTGGGTGAAGAGAGGCCCAAGTTGCTGCCCTGCAAATGTCCTCCACAGGAACACCCCTAAGACAAGGCAGATGTAGATGACTTTTGTGAGAAGTTGGCCTGATATATAATGTTCACTATTCTAGTGAGCACTTTGTATCAGTCCAAACAACCCTTATTGATGATTGGTTGTAAGTCAACCTTATAGACCAGCTATCCTAGTAGCATGGATACGAGCAGTCTAAGGCTAATACTCTAGAGGGCGTGTTAAGCCAGCTGTTTTACCATCACATTACCCCTTGAACACCAAGTGAAAGGACACCACACAAGTTGTTATGAAAATAAACAGATATTTATTTATAACAAGACTACCCTGGCTCTTTATGAGACAGGGAGCTAAGCACACAACAAAACTCTTACGAAAATACTTTAAGTCGCACAATTTACACAAATGCCCGAGGGGCACGAAAAACCATATATTACAAAAGTGGAATGCGAATTACTAGCAGGTAAGTAACTATTCTCATAGACTTTAGAAACGCTAGGCCTACAATACTAAACCCTTAGATTAGAAGCAGGAGGCCTGTGGACGTCGTGTGCAGAGTGGGAACTCTCACGCGTAAGGCGGGAAAAAGTCTATGGAGGCTAGCAAAGACAAAGTTACTGTTCTCGGGCGAACCCGACTAGGTGGGTCGAAAACAAGGGTGGATCCGAACACTTAGAGTGTTGGACTATGCTGAAGCACCGGAGTACTTGGTTTACCTAGCCCAGGGGCTGCGGCTGCATAGGGTTCAAGTTGCGTCGGAAACCCTCGTTGAAAAACCAGGAGCCTGAAGAAAGAAGTTGCTGGCAGGCGGCCAGTGAAGAAGTTCGTGGTGATCCAAGCCTGGATCAGGGAAGAAGAAGACCTGAAAGCAGAGGGGACCAAGTTCTGAATCACTAGCCAGTGATTTAGGTGGGCACCAGGGTGGCACCGGACGAAGTCACCTCAACCAGGTGAGTGGGCGCTGCTGGGCTCTGCAGTCTCTCGGACCAGGAGGCGTTGTCGGCGACCAGGATGGAGGTGCGAGCTGTCCCACGAAGGTATCTGCTTCTGACGTCGCTGGACCCAGGATTGGGGCAACAGTCTTGGCAAATGCAAGGTCCACGCGGTGGACCTAAAATGGCGTCTGGAGTGGACCAGGAGGGTCCAGGGTGCTCCTCTGTTGGAGGGGAGCAAGGGCTAGTATGGAGCAACCAGACCAGCAGTATTTGTCGTCGTGGAGCGTCGTAAAAGGGCCACTAGCCAACGGGCAAGTGACCTCAACAACGCGGTGAGCAGCAAAGAGCAGAAGGGCCCCACGCAGATCTCGTGGAGGCAGGGGGGCTGAACTTCGGTGCTGGAGCTGCTCAGGGTCGGGGCTTCTCTTACCCCAAATCACTCGGTCGAGGGTCACTCGGGAGTCGTGCTGGTCAAGCGTCGTGCAGTCTTGGAAGATGGCCGGTCCCTCGAGGTCTCGTCACACCCACGAATCACAGCTGGGCTGATGATGTAGGTAGAGGTCAGAGGTGCCAGGGAAGCCGGTTCTCGTCGTGCTGGGCAGTCTTGACCCGTAGGAGAGACTTACAGCAGACCGCGGTGCTTGGATGGTGCCTGCTGCTGCAGGGTGACTACTCCTTAGTCACAAGGGAGAAATCTTGAGAAGAGCCTTGAGTTCCTTTCGTGGAAAGTTGGTTCAGGATTCAAAGATGATCTAATTTGGAAGGGGGCCAGTTCCTACCTTTATCCTGTAAAAAGGGGCTGGCACGCGACTAAGTCCTGCCCTATGGGTGGGACTAGGAGGGGGGTGGTTACACCCCTCTCCTTTGGCGGGCTTTCCCCAGGTCAGGGGCTGGAGTGCCCCTGGAACTGGTTCAAGCCGGCCTATGCATAGTGAGCACCGGGGTGCCACTTGCAGTCACCTTCCTCTAAAGCCCTGCCTACCTAGGATACACAAAATCCTGTCTGGGACGGTGCTGGCACCGCCCCTGGCAGGAAACCCTTTGTCCTTGCCTCCTGCTCTGGGAGGACTCCCAGCAGCAGGAGGGCAGACTTGTGTCTCGGTGGCAGCATCCATTTTGTGGAGCTAAGGCTATGTCTGACTTTAACCGGGATTACAGGTTACATACATGTCGTGTCCCTCTAGAAGGGTGGAATGCTAACCCCGTCGCCAGAATTGGCGAGTGGTTAGTATTCCAATTCGTATGACACCTTACTCGACATGTTTTGATAAAGCGATACCAGAGTTGGCATATAACCGCGAGGATTATAATGCACTTAAGAGTATATGGTATGCGTTATCATGGAACAGCTATTAGGACTTGGTTCCGCAAGCTGCAAACGGGCTCAGCTCATGCCAGAGCACCATTTCACCTTATCCCATGCACTCTGCCTTCAGGATTGTTAAGGCCTGCCATAGGAGTGACTGATAGGAATATAGGTGTCCATTGTAGGTTTAGATATAGGAATACTATATCTAAAGCAAAGGGTGATTACACCACCTTGCCCCAGCTATCAAGCAGCCAGTTGTGTCTGATTTAGTTAGTCAACCCAGGGGTGGCATAATACATGCTGCAGCCCCTGGGAGACTTCTGGGTACACCTCAGCCCTGGGTACAGGGACTTGGAGAGGGCCCAGTGCCAATTCAGTACCTGGGTACAATTTGGAGTAGAGAGAACAGCTAGGCTGTGGGTCTGATTAGCAGGCCCACAGCCAGGGAAAGTCGTAAACCAGTGAAGCAAAAAGCAAAAATCTGGGTGATCATAGGATTGCAGACCCTACTCTCCTACATGACCCCCCCCCAAACTTTGGGACAATAAGCTAACCTTGACCAGGTGAGTCTTCTTGCTCTAAGTGGAAATACCTGGAGAGCCCATCAGCATTGCCATGATCAGTACCAGGTCTATGCTCCACTGTAAAATCCATCCCCTGTAGGGAAATGGACCACCTAAGTAGTTTGGGGTTTTCACCCTTCATCTGATTTAGCCATAAGAGGGGCTTATGGTCGGTCTGAATCTTAAAGTGAGTGCCAAACAAGTATGACCTCAACTTTTTCAGGGCCCACACCACAGCAAAGGCCTCCCTCTCAATAGCTGACCAATTTTTCTCTCTGGGGGTCAGCCTTCTGCTAATAAAAGCAATGGGCTGGTCGTTACCATCAAAATTCAGCTGAGATAGAACAGCTCCCACACCCAACTCAGAAGCATCTGTTTGGACAATGAAGGTCTTGGAGTAATCTGGACTCTTTAGGATAGGTGCTGTGCACATGGCCTGCTTTAGGTCATTGAATGCTTTCTGACAGCTTGCTGTCCACTGAACTTTCTTTGGCATCTTTTTGCTTGTCAGGTCATTAAGTGGAGTCACAATGGACCCATAATTCTTGACAAATTTCCTAGAGTACCCAGTCAGGCCCTAGAAAGCTCGAACCTGAGTCTGGGTGGTTGGAGGAGCCCAGTCCTTGATGGCCTGTATCTTGCTCTCCAAGGGTTGAACCTGGCCTCCACCTACAAGGTGGCCCAGGTATACAACCTGTGTCTGCACTATCTGGCACTTAGTGGCCTTGATAGTGAGACCTGCCTTTTGCAGTGCCTCTAACACTTTCCTCAGGTGGACCAGGTGATCCTCCCAGGTGGACCTAAAGACAGCTATATCATCAAGATATGCTGCACAGAAGTCATCCAACCCAGTGAGAACTTGATTCACCAGCCTTTGGAAGGTGGCAGGTGCATTTTTCAAACCAAAGGGCATTACCACAAATTGATAATGCCCACCAGGGGTAGAAAATGCTGTCTTGGGCTTGGCCTCCTCAGCTAACCTGATTTGCCAATACCCAGCTGTCAGGTCAAATGTACTTAAGTAGTTGGCAGAAGCCAATCTATCTATAAGTTCATCTGCCCTTGGTATTGGGTGGGCATCAGTCTTAGTGACTGCATTGAGTCCTCTGTAGTCTACGCAAAACCTCATCTCTTTCTTACCACCCTGGGTGTGAGGTTTTGGCACTAGAACTACTGGGCTAGCCCAAGGGCTATCTGAGGGCTCAATGACTCCCAGCTCCAACATTTTCTGCACTTCTGTCTTGATGCAGTCTCTGACATGATCAGGCTGTCTGTAGATTTTACTCTTGACAGGCAGACTGTCTCCAGTGTCAACTTCATGGGTACACCAATCAGTTTGGCTGGGTGTCGGAGAGAACATATGTCTAAAGGATTGCAGAACTTGTCTACAATCCTGTTGCTGATGTTCAGAGAGGCTGCCACAACACCATCTACTGATTCATCATCAGGATTCTGAGTGAGCAGGTCTGGGAGAGGGTCACTCTCTTCCTCCTGTCCCTCATCTGTGGCCATGAGCAAGCTCATGTCTTTCCTGTCGACATATGCCTTGAGCCTTTTCACATGGAGCACCCTGAGGGGGCTCCTGGGAGTTCCAAGGTCCACCAGGTAGGTGACCTCTCCCTTTTGCTCAATGATGGTGTGGGGCCCAGACCATTTGTCTTTGAGTGCTGCTGGGGCCACTGGCTCCAGCACCCACACTTTCTGTCCAGGCTTGTACACAGTCAGGACAGCCTTCTGGTCATGCCAAGCTTTTTGGAGTTCTTGGCTGGCCTCAAGGTTTTTAGATGCCTTCTCCATGTATTCAGCCATCCTGGAGCGGAGACCAAGTACATAGTCCACTATGTTGGTTGCAGGCTTTTTGAGAGGTCTCTCCCATCCTTCCTTCACCAAACACAGGGGTCCTCTTACAGGATGCCCATACAGAAGTTCAAAAGGGCTGTAGCCAACCCCCTTCTGTGGGACCTCTCTGTAAGCAAACAAGAGGCAGGGTATCAGGACATCCCATCTACGCCTGAGCTTTTCAGGTAGTCCATGAATCATCCCTTTGAGGGTCCTGTTGAATCTTTCAACAAGCCCATTGCACTGTGGATGATAGGGTGTGGTGAACTTGTAGTTGACACCACATTCCTTCCACATTGCAGTCAGATATCCTGACATGAAGTTTGCACCTCTGTCAGAAACAACCTCCTTAGGGAAGCCCACTCTGGAGAACACTCCAACTAGGGCCCTTGCCACTACAGGTGCTGTAGTGGTCCTAAGTGGAATAGCTTCAGGATACCTGGTGGCATGGTCCACCACCACCAGTATAAACTTGTGCCCTGATGCTGTCTGGGGTTCCATTGGACCAACAATGTCAATCCCCACTCTTTCAAAGGGAACCCCCACCACAGGTAGTGGTATGAGGGGGGCCTTTGTTGTGCCACCTGACTTACCACTGGCTTGGCAAGTGACACAGGAGCGACAAAACTCCTTGGTATTCTCATTCATGTGAGGCCAGTGAAAGTGTGAGACAAGCCTGTCCCAAGTCTTTGTCTGGCCTAAGTGACCTGCAAGGGGAATCTCATGGGCCAAGGTGAGAAGGAAACCCCTCTGAGACAAGGGGATGACCAACCTCCTGGTTGCACCAGGCTTGGGGTCTCTTGACTCAGAGTACAGGAGTCCATCTTCCCAGTATACCCTGTGGGCACCTGTGGCATTCCCTGCAGCCTCAGCAGCAGCCTGCTGTCTGAGGGGTTCAAGGGAAGGGCAGTCTAACTGTGCCTTCCCCAGGTCTTCTCTGGAGGGTCCCCCTGAGCCCAGAAACTCAACTTGATCAAGTTCAAGCTCTTTAGGCTCAGTTTCCCTCAGCTCTCTCAGATCAGCCTCCTCAGAGACTTGATCCTCAACCTGGGGCAAGGGGGAAGGCAATGCCTTAACCCTACTGCTCTTCTTCTTGGGAGGTGTCTGGTCCATTGTTCCAGGATCCAGCACCTGTTTGGTGGGGCATCTTCTGGCCTGTGACCTAGTCACAGCAAGCACATGTGCTGGCAAGCCTAACATTTCCATGTGAGTCCTCTGCTCCACTTCTGACCATAGTGATGACTCCAAATCATTGCCCAACAAACAATCCACTGGGAGGTCTGAACTAACCACAACTTTCTTTTGGCCACTTACCCCTCCCCAGGAGAAAGCAACAATCGCCATACTATGACTGGTAGTGACGTTGCTGGCATTGGTCACCAGGAATTCTGTACCTGGCATGATCTGTCCAGGGTCCACAAAGTTAGGTGTCACCATGGTGACACTGGCACAAGTGTCCCTATAGGCCTGAGCCATTTTGCCATTTATCAAAGGTGTCTGCCTGTATTTGCCCAAAGTATTGGGACTGACATCAGGGGACATATCCATATCCCCTGTACAGACAAGGACAGCCTGAGTGAGTGTGCCAACTAAGTTGTCAGACCCCCTCAGTTCCCAAGGTTAACCCAACTATTCCCTTGGGAGGAGCACTACCACTACTGACTGTACTAGGGGGTGCAGTTGCCTTAGGGGCTGTAGTGGTAGGAGGTTGCCCTCCTCTTTTGGTGCACTCACTAAACCAGTGAGACTTACTTTTACAGTACTGGCACCACCTTTTTGACTGGCCTTCTTGAGTCTTCTTTTTCTGCTGTGAAGCCTGACCCCCACCCTCTTTGGTTTGTTGGGGACCTGTTGAAGACTTCTGGTCATTTTGTTCACTCTTGTTACTACCCTTCTGGTCTGCTTTCTTCTGACCACCCTGGTTCTGAGTCTGGTTCTGCTTGACCCTTGTTCTGACCCATCTGTCTGCCTTCTTTCCCAATTCTTGGGGAGGGGTCAGATCTGAATCAACAAGGTGCTGATGCAACAACTGGTTCTGACAATTATTTAAAATCTGCTCTCTCATGATCAGATTATACAATCCTGTGTAATCAGTAACCTTGCTACCCAGCAACCAGCCTTCCAAAGCCTTAGTGGCACAATCAACAAAGTCATTCCAATCCTGCGACTGAGTTTTCTGGGTGTCTCTGAACAGCAACCTGTACTGCTCAGTGGTTAAGCCAAACCCATCAACCAGTGTGTTCTTCAGGACTTGGTAGTTGTTAGCATCCTCAACTCTTGTAGTGAGGAGCTTGTCTCTTCCTTTGCCTTCAAAGGAGAGCCACAGTATAGCTGCCCACTGACTTTGGGGGATGCACTGGACAGTGCAGGCCCTCTCCAAAGCAGCCATCCATTTCTGGATGTCATCCCCTTGCTTAAAGGGGGGCACTATCTTTGTCAGGTGTTTAGTATCTAAACTCCTTTCCTTATCTCTAGGGAGATTGCTGCCACCAGTGGGAGGTATCCCACTCATCTGCTGCTCTCTTGCAAAGGCAAGCTTTTCTTTGGCCAGGGCAAGTTCTTCCCTTTCAATCCTCAGATTAGCCTGTCTCATCCTAGCTTCATGCTCTATTCTCTGAGGGGAAGTAAATCTCCTCTGGGGAGAAATCCTCCTCCTCTGGGAAGAGGCATTAGAGTGCAGAGATCTGTTGGAGTCCCTAGAAGTAGATCTATCTCTTCTAACTCCAAGGTTAGGCCTTATTAGGGTCAGTACTGGGGGTCCCCCAGCTCCTTGCCTAAGTAGGTCTAAGTTGGTCCTAGTAAGTCTGCTGACTACTTCAGACCTCTTGTCTGCCTCATCCCCAGAGATCTCCTCTTGATCCCCCTCTTCAACTGCATTTTCATTAATGTTGAAGAGGTCTGGATCACCAAGGTCACCTTCTAGGGCTGGCATATTCCCATCTAGCTGAGAAATTTTCCTAGCATTATATGTCTCTAAGAGACCTATCAGAAAGGGAATGGTGGGGTTAGACCCCTGTTTCAGTTTCCTGGAGGTACACACTTGTCTCATCTCCTGGAAACTGAGAGCTGCATATCTTGATTTGACCTGTGGAGGGTCAACTGCCACAAGGGGAGTCTCAGTAGACTCTCCATGGGTAGACATGCTTTTCTAGTGAGGTGTAAGTGGTGCACTTACCTACACTATTTGTTTGCCTACTGATCCCTTGCTAGAGTTGTAGTTTAGGGTGTGCTAGGCCCTAGGAGCTACAACAGCTGGTTCAGTAGAACTCAGAGTATTCTAAGCTAAGTTATATGTACCTTAGTACTTATGTGATCTTTCAAATGATATTCTTAGGATATGTGTGGTAAAACAACAGCAAGCTCAAATCCCAACCGCTGCTCACCAATGTGAGAAGTTGGCCTGATATATAATGTTCACTATTCTAGTGAGCACTTTGTATCAGTCCAAACAACCCTTATTGATGATTGGTTGTAAGTCAACCTTATAGACCAGCTATCCTAGTAGCATGGATACGAGCAGTCTAAGGCTAATACTCTAGAGGGCGTGTTAAGCCAGCTGTTTTACCATCACATTACCCCTTGAACACCAAGTGAAAGGACACCACACAAGTGGTTATGAAAATAAACAGATATTTATTTATAACAAGACTACCCTGGCTCTTTATGAGACAGGGAGCTAAGCACACAACAAAACTCTTACGAAAATACTTTAAGTCGCACAATTTACACAAATGCCCGAGGGGCACGAAAAACCATATATTACAAAAGTGGAATGCGAATTACTAGCAGGTAAGTAACTATTCTCATAGACTTTAGAAACGCTAGGCCTACAATACTAAACCCTTAGATTAGAAGCAGGAGGCCTGTGGACGTCGTGTGCAGAGTGGGAACTCTCACGCGTAAGGCGGGAAAAAGTCTATGGAGGCTAGCAAAGACAAAGTTACTGTTCTCGGGCGAACCCGACTAGGTGGGTCGAAAACAAGGGTGGATCCGAACACTTAGAGTGTTGGACTATGCTGAAGCACCGGATTACTTGGTTTACCTAGCCCAGGGGCTGCGGCTGCATAGGGTTCAAGTTGCGTCGGAAACCCTCGTTGAAGAACCAGGAGCCTGAAGAAAGAAGTTGCTGGCAGGCGGCCAGTGAAGAAGTTCATGGTGATCCAAGCCTGGATCAGGGAAGAAGAAGACCTGAAAGCAGAGGGGACCAAGTTCTGAATCACTAGCCAGTGATTTAGGTGGGCACCAGGGTGGCACCGGACGAAGTCACCTCAACCAGGTGAGTGGGCGCTGCTGGGCTCTGCAGTCTCTCGGACCAGGAGGCGTTGTCGGCAACCAGGATGGAGGTGCGAGCTGTCCCACGAAGGTATCTGCTTCTGACGTCGCTGGACCCAGGATTGGGGCAAAAGTCTTGGCAAATGCAAGGTCCACGCGGTGGACCTAAAATGGTGTCTGGAGTGGACCAGGAGGGTCCAGGGTGCTCCTCTGTTGGAGGGGAGCAAGGGCTAGTCTGGAGCAACCAGACCAGCAGTATTTGTCGTCGTGGAGCGTCGTAAAAGGGCCACTAGCCAACGGGCAAGTGACCTCAACAACGCGGTGAGCAGCAAAGAGCAGAAGGGCCCCACGCAGATCTCGTGGAGGCAGGGGGGCTGAACTTCGGTGCTGGAGCTGCTCAGGGTCGGGGCTTCTCTTACCCCAAATCACTCGGTCGAGGGTCACTCGGGAGTCGTGCTGGTCAAGCGTCGTGCAGTCTTGGAAGATGGCCGGTCCCTCGAGGTCTCGTCACACCCACGAATCACAGCTGGGCTGATGATGTAGGTAGAGGTCAGAGGTGCCAGGGAAGCCGGTTCTCGTCGTGCTGGGCAGTCTTGATCCGTAGGAGAGACTTACAGCAGACCGCGATGCTTGGATGGTGCCTGCTGCTGCAGGGTGACTACTCCTTAGTCACAAGGGAGAAATCTTGAGAAGAGCCTTGAGTTCCTTTCGTGGAAAGTTGGTTCAGGATTCAAAGATGATCTAATTTGGAAGGGGGCCAGTTCCTACCTTTATCCTGTAAAAAGGGGCTGGCACGCGACTAAGTCCTGCCCTATGGGTGGGACTAGGAGGGGGGTGGTTACACCCCTCTCCTTTGGCGGGCTTTCCCCAGGTCAGGGGCTGGAGTGCCCCTGGAACTGGTTCAAGCCGGCCTATGCATAGTGAGCACCGGGGTGCCACTTGCAGTCACCTTCCTCTAAAGCCCTGCCTACCTAGGATACACAAAATCCTGTCTGGGACGGTGCTGGCACCGCCCCTGGCAGGAAACCCTTTGTCCTTGCCTCCTGCTCTGGGAGGACTCCCAGCAGCAGGAGGGCAGACTTGTGTCTCTGTGGCAGCATCCATTTTGTGGAGCTAAGGCTATGTCTGACTTTAACCGGGGTTACAGGTTACATACATGTCGTGTCCCTCTAGAAGGGTGGAATGCTAACCCCGTCGCCAGAATTGGCGAGGGGTTAGTATTCCAATTCGTATGACACCTTACTCGACATGTTTTGATAAAGCGATACCAGAGTTGGCATATAACCGCGAGGATTATAATGCACTTAAGAGTATATGGTATGCGTTATCATGGAACAGCTATTAGGACTTGGTTCCGCAAGCTGCAAACGGGCTCAGCTCATGCCGGAGCACCATTTCACCTTATCCCATGCACTCTGCCTTCAGGATTGTTAAGGCCTGCCATAGGAGTGACTGATAGGAATATAGGTGTCCATTGTAGGTTTAGATATAGGAATACTATATCTAAAGCAAAGGGTGATTACACCACCTTGCCCCAGCTGTCAAGCAGCCAGTTGTGTCTGATTTAGTTAGTCAACCCAGGGGTGGCATAATACATGCTGCATCCCCTGGGAGACTTCTGGGAACACCTCAGCCCTGGGTACAGGGACTTGGAGAGGGCCCAGTGCCAATTCAGTACCTGGGTACAATTTGGAGTAGAGAGAACAGCTAGGCTGTGGGTCTGATTAGCAGGCCCACAGCCAGGGAAAGTCGTAAACCAGTGAAGCAAAAAGCAAAAATCTGGGTGATCATAGGATTGCAGACCCTACTCTCCTACAACTTTGCTATAGTAGAATGAGCTTAAACCTTCTGGAGGTTCCTTACCGGCCAGAGAGTAGCAAATCTTGATACACAAGACAATCCATCTAGACAGCGTGCGCTTGTGCATCGCTCTGCCGTACCTGCAGCAAACAAAACCCACGAAGAGTTGGTCATCAATTCGGAACTCTCTGGTTCTGTCAAGGTAGAAGCTCACCGCCCTCTTAGGGTCCAGACGGTGAAGCCGCTCCTCCTCCTTGGAAGGGTGAGGGGGAGGATAGAAGGTAGAGAGGGTAATGGACTGCCCCAGAAGGAAGGGAGTTACCACCTTAGGCAGAAAAGCAGCCCTGGTCCTGAGTACCATTCTTTCAGCATGAATAGTCAAGAAGAGGGGTTTTGAACTTAGAGCTTGAAGCTCACTTACCCTCCTTGCTGAGGTAATTGCAACCAGGAAGTTCGTTTTAAAAGATAACAACCTCAAGGGACACCTGTGCAAGGGCCCGAAAGGTGAACCCATTAAGAAAGTAAGGACAAGATTCAAGTCCCATTGAGGCACAATACAAGGAGTTGGAGGAAATGTATTCGTAAGACCCTTTAAAAATCTTAAAACTACAGGTGACTTAAATAAGGACGAATGGTCCGGCAAGCAAAGGAATGCCGACAAAGCCGAAAGATAAACTTTCACTGTCGCTACAGCAAATCCTTGCTAGCCAAAGAGAGTGCAAACTGAAGAATGTCAGACAAACGAGCCATCAAGGGGTCAATGGACTTCTCGCCACACCAGGAGACAAACTTGGACCACCTATAAGAATAGATAGACTTGGTGGAGTGCCGCCTGGCTGATAAAATAACATCCACCACGTCAGGTGCTAGAGAAAAAGAATTCAAGTTGCCCTGTTCAATCTCCAGGCATGAAGGTGTAAGCTCTGGAGGTGGGGGTGTAGAACCTGCCCCTGCGACTGCGAGAGGAGGTCTGCCCTGAGAGTGAGACGAAGCAGCGGACACCTAGATAGGTGGAGAAGATCTGTGTACCACACCCTTCTTGGCCAATCCAGGGCGATCAATATGACTTGGGCCCGGTCTTGGCGAATCTTCCTCAGAACCCGAGGAATCAAGGGTATGGGAGGAAACGCGTAAAGGAGTTGTGAGCTCCAACTCAACTGAAACGCGTCCCCCAAAGCTCCCTGCATCGGATACCAGAGACTGCAGAATGACGGGCAGTGAGCGTTCTCAAGAGTGGCGAACAGGTCCACCTGAGGGGTTCCCCACGTCCGAAAGACGTGACAACCTACCTCTTGATGAAGCCTCCACTCGTGGTCGGCTGAGAACTGCCGACTGAGACTGTCTGCATGTACGTTCAGAACTCCGGCCAGATGATTTGCCATCTGACAAATCTGATGGTCCTGAACCCAGGACCAGAGACGCAGAGCCTCTCTGCAAAGGCAATGCAAACCCATTCCTCCCTGTTTGTTGACATTCCACATCGCGGTTGTGTTGTCTGTCAGGACTTGAACCGACTAACCGCGAAGGGAAGGGAGGAAGGCCTTGAGCGCTAAACGTATTGGCCGCAACTCTAGGAGGTTGATGTGAAGCAACCTTTCCTCTGGAGACCAAAGACCCTTGACCTCCAGATCCCCCAGATGAGCACCCCACCCTATGGTGAATGCATCCATTATCACTGTGGTCATCGATGGAGGCAGATGAAAGTGCTTTCCTGGAGACAGATTGCCTTCCACGCTCCACCAAGACAGATCCGCCGCAGTGTCTCTGGAGATCCTCACTGACTCCCTGAGATCTCCATTGTGCTGATACCACTGCCTGCGGAGGCACCACTGGAGCGCCCTCATGTGCCAGCGTGCATGGTCGACCAACAGAATACAGGAAGCCATCAGACCGAGCAGACGAAGGACCTTCAGGACTGAAACAACCGCTCCATTGTAAAATAAAGGAATCATTTCCTGAATGTCGAGAATCCTTTGTGAAGGAGGGAATGCCCGACACACAGTTGTATCCAGTACCGCACCTATGAACAGGTTGCGCTGAGAGGGCACCAGGTGAGATTTGGGCACGTTTATCGAGAAACCCAACCTGTACAACAACTGAGTTGTAATCTGCAGATGATGGAGTACCTTCTCTGGAGATTGTGCTTGATCAGCCAGTCGTCCAGAAAAGGGAATACTGGTATCCCCAACCTTCTGAGATGGGCCGCCACCACCGCCATCACCTTGGTTAAGACTCGAGGTGCAGTAGTAAGACCAAACGGAAGAACCGCAAACTGGTAATGTTGCGATCCTACCGTAAAACGGAGATACTTCCTGTGCGACTTCAGGATTGGAATGTGGAAATACCCATGCTGTAAGTCGATCTACACCATCAAGTCCTCTTGCTGCAGCGATTGAAGAACCTGTGCAAGGGTGAGCATCTTGAACTTCTCTTGCTTCAAAAAGAGGTTCAAGATCCTGAGGTCCAGGATTGGACGAAGTCTGCCATCCTTCTTGGGGATCAGGAAATACCGGGAGTAGCATCCCTGACCACTTTCCTGCTCCAGAACCACCTCTATCGCACCTTTTCTCAGTAATGCCAGGACTTCCTCCTGTAGGAGAAGTAGGTGGTCCTTCGAGCAAAAACCTTGACAAGGAGGGTAATTTGGGGGAAAATCCCAAAAGGGAAGAGCATACCCATTCTCTACAAGATTGAGAACCCATTCTCTACAAGATTGAGAACCCAAAGGTCTGATGTGACCGATTCCCAATCCTGTAGAAAATGAGTAAGTCGGCCCCCTACAGGACCAACATGATCCGGAATGGGGGATCTAGGGCTGCTTTGCTGTGGCAGGAGGGGGGTAGGAAGAGGAAGAGGAGGAGGAGGAAGAGGAGGCCTGACGTCGTCGACCACAGGTCCTGTTCCTGCCCCTGTACGATTTGTACAGGGAATTCTGCTGCTGCTGCTGTTGTGGCTGCTTGTAAGAACGAAAGGAAGACCTTCCAAAACCTCTGAATCTCTTATTTGAAGATCCTCTGGTTTGTAGACCCAGAGACCTAGCTGTCGTCTTGCTGTCTTTGAATCTTTCCAAGGCCGCATCAGCCTTATTTATTTAACTTGTAACGCGCAACAGCTACCCGCAGTGGGTTTCCCGGCGCTAGCCTTCTTGCCAAACAGACCCGATCCATCAAAAGGAAGATCTATCAAAGTCGCCTGTACATCAGGAAAAAATTCAGATAACTTCAGTCAAGCAGCCCTTCTTGTGGCAACAGAAGAACCCATGACCCTTGCCACAGAGTCAGCCGTATCCAAACCGCTCTGCATTACCTGATGAGCGGCAGCCTGCGTGTCAGCTAGAACCTCACTGAAGTTCTGCCTATCCTCTACAGGTAATTTTATGACCAACTGCTTCGCAGAATCCATAAGAACGTGGATATAACGACCCAGAAGGCATGTCGCATTCGTAGATTTTAAAGCCATGCTGACTGATGAGAAAACTTTCTTTGCTGATTGGTCCAATTTCTTTGATTCCCTATCACTTGGAACCTGAGGAAAGGCACTGGTAGATTTCTTGGAGCAGGCTGCCTGAACCACCAGACTTTGGAGAGGGATGTGAAGACAAAAAGTCCAGATCCCTAGGAGCAACCCTATATCTCCTTGCCACAGTCCTTGATACTACAGGAGAAGAAAAGGGCTTACGCCAAATCTCCAAAACTGGCTCAGTAATAGCCTCGTTAAATGGCAACATTGGTTCCACATCTGAAGAAGGGCAATGAAGCACCTCTGTTAAGATGTTAGATTTAAACTCTGCAGTAGGCAAACTCAAATCCAAAAGCTCAGCTGCTTTTCTAATAACCGTGTGATACGGAACAACATCCTTTGAAGGAGCATCAGAAGTCGAAGAAAGCTCCCACTCTGGAGATAATTCTAATCCACTTGCCTCTTTAAGCTCTTCAAAAAAGTCCTCAGACTCTTGTAATTCTCCCTCCTCCATCTCCTCTGCTCGATACCTTTGTTCCTCCAAAAGCCTTTGAGCCTCACGCCTAGACCTCATCCTCGGCGTCGTTGGAGCTAGAAACGACTCCGATTGAGCCGGAGCTGGCGTCGAGCTCAGATCCGGAGGAACAGTCTGGAACGTAAGAGTTCGTGACTGAACCAGAGCCGGAGAAGATGGAATCCGCGTCGAAGACCTCGGCGCAGGGAAGTTCCAAGAAGGCGTCGCCGGCATAAAAGGCAAAAACGGTGCCTGTGCATAAGCCTGTGGAACACCAAGATTATAGGCCATTGGACCCATGGGACCAGAAGGTGCTCCAGAGGGGTACATGGCTCTTGAGAAGATGCCGAACATCGCATTCAAATAATGCGTAGGGTCTTGCCCCAGGCCTGGAAAGGAAGGGTATGGACCCATAGGCTGCTCCTGTCGTGGCACAATAGGAGTGGGGACAACCGGACCCGAGGGAGGATGCATCGGCGTCAAAGACCCTTCAGGTAATGGAGCTTCAACCTCATCTTGAGATGGAGAGTGTGTCGGCGCCGGAGAATGATTCGAGACCGGCGCCGGGGAATGCTCCGGAGAAGCCTCAGGAGAAGGCTCACCTAGCGACACCGGATTCGATAGAACAGGAGAAGGAGAGACATAGTCCTTTCGATGTCGATGTTTCGGAGACTTCGACCTCGGATCTAACTCTTCCAGAGTGACGTCGCGACCCATGCTTCTTGTTCTTAGATCGAGAAGTATGTCCCGAAGTCGAACCCGAAGCCGATCTCGAACGGGATCTCGAACGTCTCCTACCTCTCTTCTCATTTATTTTCGCTACAAGTAGCTTCGCCTCTCGAAGCGCTTTTGGGTTCGTTTTCTTACAGCTGGAGCATCCTTGGACATCGTGGTCAGATGAAAGGCACCAAACGCAGTCCTCGTGCGGATCCGTGATAGACATCAACTTCCTGCATGCCCCACAGGGATTGAAGCCTCATTTCCTCGATGACATGGCAAAAGGAAACAAAATATCTCGAAACAAGTAACCATAACAAAGTAACACACGAGCTACTGTTGATCCCAAGAAAAAAGTGTTAGCGTCGACAATGTGGAAAAAAGGGAACTGATGTCATCACGCTGACGGGGTCCTATTATGGATTCAGTGACGTCAGCGGAGCCGCGCGCGATGCCGTGCTTCTGTGACGTCGTCCACGTCAGCGTGACTAGCTACGAAAGAATTTTCCGAATGTTGCTGACGCAGGGGATATTCACAAGGTGAGGAATCCACTGGCAGATGTATCCATCAGAAATACCAAGTTTATTCTGTTTTCCATGTTTATTCACCTTTCACTCACCCAGCCGAGTCCGCTTTCTATTTTTAGTACCAGTACTTTAACTCGCGCGTTAATTTAACCTGCGTCTTCCGGGTTCTTTTTACTTACTCACCCTGGGATTACAGAGTTCATACCGCAGACTCACGTTTATATTGCTTTGAGCAAGTAAACACTTTGTCACACGGGTGTTTATGTCTTTCCGAATATCTAGCCACTCACTGATGCAATCGTGCACAGGTTTTTAAAGTGACTATTCACATTTATCACACGCCTGTATGTTTGTTTTTCGGCACTCTAGGTACGCTGTGCCTCTTGTTTCCTGTTTTTTATAATGCATGCTGATGGATTGAAGGTTGTCACATCAGTCACGTTGTACTTTTTTAGACTGTCACTTTTCAGCCACAATACCGGACAACTTTCGCTTCACTCATCACATATCGCCTTTCTTGCACAATTACTGGATTGAGTACCGTATTCACACTTTCAATACACTTTCCTTTTTGCATTCCAACTTATGGCAGGACAGCGATACATGCTCGTTTTCGTCTGTTTTATTGTAGATTCCCCCTGACGAAGTGCTATGCACGAAATGCATAGGGGATATAGCTCACTCATGTAATCCATGAGATTCATAGACTGAACATGACTAATTCATATGTCTTCAATATTGAATTACTGACGCTTGATCATATGACGGAATATGATGGTCTTCATTGATATAATCAAGAATTAAAAAATTCTTTGCTTTCTGACATGGAAAAATTTCTCAGTTTACTTGATGTTTAAAATATATCAGCGCTTATTCACGCCAGTGGAATGCACAAGATTTTACCTTACACTGTGTAAGGTTTCCTTTGTATATTTCTGTTTGCACCTCAAGGACTAGGAGGTGATCATCTCGAGCACCCAAAGGAAAAACAATCTTTTTTAAATTTTTTGGATGCAGATTAACAGAGTGCAGCAGTTCTCAACTTGATATCTTTTTCCCTTGTCAACATTGTGAGTGTTGGAAGTAGACGAACAGGGTGTTCCTGTGATAATCGGAGCAGCTCTTGGAACCAATACTGTCTCGGCCAGCGAGGTGCAATCAGGATGAGACTGCAATGTTCCCTCTATCTTTTGAAGCACTTTCGGTATCAATGGTATTGGGGGGAATCCCTGACCATCGCATGGACAGGGCATTCCCTCTTGATCCCCGTTGAGGGAATCTGCTGGCGTAATAAAGGCATTTGCTGTTCTCTCTCGTTGCAAACAAATTTAGAGTTGGCTTGCCCCAAACGCGAAAGATCTTTTCCACCTGCTCCTGCTCCAGCTCCCACTCGTGACATCCTGAGAGAGATCTGCTGAGGGTGTCGGCCAAAGTGTTTTGAAGCCCCTTGACATGCTCAGCTCTTAGGGTTAGGAATATGCTACTTACCAGTATGCATCTGTTCTTGGCATGTAGGGCTGCTGACATTCATATCTGTGTATAGATCGCCACCTAGTGTTGGGTCCGGATGATTGCACTTTGTTGTCTTGGAAGAGTCTTCGAAGTATCACGAGATAGGTGGCTCCTCCACTGGACTACAGTGCGCATGGGCATCTTCTCCATCCTCAGATTGTTTTTCGCCATTGTGGCAGAGATGGAGATAGGAAAGTAAGAGATGGCCATGCCAAAGATAATGCTGCAGATGCGACAGGCACCGGGGAGGAGGGCGGGCAATATGAACGTCAGCAGCCCTACATGCCAAGAACAGATGCATACTGGTAAGTAGCATATTCCGTTCGAGGCATGTGGGCTGCTGAATTCATATCTGTGCATAGACTGTATAGCAGTATCTCCTCTAGCGGTGGCCACCTGTGCCAGCTGCAGCAGTTTGAAAAAGAATTTTGAGGACAGCCTGGCCTACAGCAGCTTGCTGTTTTGCTTGCACATCTACACAGTAGTGTTTTGTGAAAGCGTGTATGGTGGTCCAATTGGCTGCCTTACAGATGTCTTCAAGAGGAATATTTCCTAGGAAAGCCATGGATGCCCCCATTTTCCTTGTAGAGTGTGCTCTTGGGGGGACGGTTAAAGTGCGTTTTGCCTTTAGATAACATATTTGAATGCATTTAACTATCCATCTGGCTATTCCTGATTATGAAATAGGATTTCCTTTGTGTTGTCTACGTAGTAAAGGAGAGCTCTCTTTACATCTAATGTGTGTAGGGCTCTCTCAGCTACTGACTGTGGATTTTGAAAGAATACTGGCAGCTCTATTGATTGGTTGATATGCAAATTGGATACAACTTTAGGCATGAACTTAGGGTTCTTCTAAGAACCACCCTGTTGGCATGTACCTGCATGAAAGGTTCTTGAATTGTTAGTGCTTGTAATTCGCTCACTCTTCTGAGTGAGGTAATGGCAACTAAGAATGCAACCTTCCACGTTAAGAATTGTAGTTCGCATGAGTGTAGAGGTTCGAAAGGAGGGGGCCCATAAGTCTGGTAAGTACTATATTTAGATTCCAGACTGGGGAAGGGGGGTGTGTTGGAGGGATCACCCTTTTTAGGCCCTCCATGAAGGCTTTGATTGCCGGTACTCTAAACAGTGAAAGGTATTGCCTGTTTTGAAGGTATGCTGCTATAGCAGCGAGGTGTAGCCGTATAGAAGAGTACGCTAAGTTACATCTTTGTATATGCAGCAGGTAACATATAATGTTTTGTATGGAAGCGTCTAATGGGTTGATTTGGTTATTGTTGCAGTAAATAACAAATCTCTTCCATTTAGCTGCATAGCACGCTCGTGTGGTTGGTCGTCTTGCCTCCCTAATGATGTTCATGCAGTCTGGGGGCAAGTTAAGGTATCCAAACTAAGACCTCAGAGGCCAGATCGCTAGGTTCATCTGATTGGGATCTGGGTGTCTGATTTCTCCATGGTTCTGAGTTAGAAGATGGGTTGCAAGGGACAGTCTTTGATTAGGAACTATTGAAAGTTCTAGGAACGTTGTGTACCATGGTTGTCTAGCCCATGTGGGAGCAACTAGGATTAGCGTGAGTGAGTGTTGCCGCAGTTTGCGTGCCACCAGCGGGATCAGTGGTGCTGGGGGGAAAGCGTACGCAAATCTGTCTGTCCAGTTCATCCATATCGCATTGCCCTGAGACAACGGATGTGGAAACCTGGCGGCAAAGTACTGGCGTTTGGAGTTTTCTTTTGTGGCAAACAGGTCTATTTCTGGGTGACCCCAATGTTCGAAGAATGGTTGGAGAACTTGGGGGTGAATCTCCCATTAGTGTAGTTGTTGGCTGTGCCTGCTGAGCAGGTCGGCAATTTGATTGTTCTTCCCTGGAAGGTGTTCTGCTAGAAGAAAAATTTGATTTGGAATCGCCCACTTCCATATGCTTTGTGCCAGATGGGACAGCTGTGGAGAGTGCGTTCCTCCCGGTTTCTGGATATAGTACATTGCGGTCATGTTGTCCGTCCGGATCAACACCGTCTTGCTGTACAAGTATTTCTGAAATGCTTTCAGGGCTAGGAATATCGCTAGCAACTCTAGTTGGTTAATATGCAGTTTCTTTTGTTTGGGTGTCCAGAACCCTTGTACTGTGTATTGAAGGAGGTGGGCTCCCCAGCCTGTGAGTGTTGCGTCCGCTGTTAGTACTAGTTGTGGAACCGGCTCTTGGAACAGTCGCCCCTTGGAAAGGTTTTGTGGGTTCCACCACAGCAGAGTAGTGAGCGCGACTGTCTACCAACACTAGGTCTTTTAGTTGTCCGTGAGCCTGGTTCCATTGCCGTGCTAGGCATTCTTGTAATAGGCGCATTTGAAGACTGGCATGGGGGACAATGGAAATGCAGGAGGCCATCATGCCTATGAGCTGCATGAAGACTCGCGCTGGCAGAGAGTGTTGTGGCAGGAATTTGCGAATGAGTATCTGCATGCTGGCTATCCTTGCTGAGTTTGGATATGCCTTTGCCACTGAGGTGTTTATAGTGGCTCCCAAGTATTGCTGTTGGTGGGATGGTTGCAGATGCGATTTTGGGTAGTTGATTGAAAACCCCAGGCTGTGTAGCAACTGGATTATTTGAGATGTGTGTGCTGCGCACTGTTGGTACGATTTGGCTTGTATCAGCCAATCGTCCAGGTAAGGGTACACATGGACGTGTTGCCTCCTGAGATGCGCTGCTACTGTTGCTAAGCATTTCGTAAAGACTCTTGGAGCCGTGGTAACCCCGAAGGGCAAAACCTTGAATTGGTAGTGTTGACCTTCTATTGTGAACCTGAGATATTTTCTGTGGGCTGGATGGATGGGTATGTGAAAATACGCATCTTTGAGGTCTAGTGTTGCTAGGAAATCCCCTTGTTGTAGCAACGGGAGCACTTGCTGTAGTGTGATCATATGGAAGTGCTCCGACAGTATGTATTGATTTAGAGGTCTGAGGTCTAATATTGGTCTGAGGGAACCGTCCTTCTTGGGAATAAGGAAGTATACAGAGTATACTCCTGTCCCTTGCTGGTGGAAAGGGACTTGCTCTATGGCCCTCTTTTCCAGCATGCATTTCATCTCTTGTTGGAGCAGGGTGATGTGTTCTGTGGACATAGGACGATGTCTGGGTGGTATGTTTGGTGGCGTAGAAGTCAGTTCTAGGCAATAACCAAACTGGATAATTTCTGTAACCCACCTGTCCGTGGTAATTGCGTGTCAGACAGGCAGGAACTGTTGGAGCCTGCCTCCGACTGGTGTTAGGTGGTCTGGAGGCAGCGTGATGAAGTCACTGTTTTGTGGCAGTGGAGGCTCTGGTGTTATTGCCTCCACGTCCTCTTCCCTTACTATTGTTGCCCCTATAACCTCCTCGGTTTGTGTTTTTGTTGAAGGAACCTTGTGTGTTACCTTTGTATGTGGCAGATGTTTGCGAGGTATTTCCTCGTGTAGTTGCCCTGTATGAGGAGCGACGAAAGGAGCCCCTGTGTTCCTGAAATTGCAATGCCCCCATAGATTTTGCGGTTTCTGTGTCTTTTTTCATTTTATCCAAAATAGTGTCGACAGCAGGGCCAAATAGAAAATCCAGATTGACAGGTTGGTTAAGAATGGTAGACTGCACCTCATTCTTGAAACCGGAAATACGCAGCCATGCATTTCTGCGTAGTAAGACACTAGTGTTAATTGACCTAGCAGCGGTGTCTGCTGCGTCAAGTGCGCATTTGATGGAGGCGTTTGTTATAAATTTGCCCTCTTGTATGAGGTCAGCAGCTTGTGCTTTAAAAGGCTCAGGCAGGTGTTGCATTAGGCTTTCGAGCTGATCGTAATGCGCCCTGTCATAACGAGCCAGTAGGGCTTGTGTGTTAGCAATCCTCCATGAGTTGGAGGCTTGTGCTGCTACCCTTTTGCCTGATGCCTCCAGTATTTTTGACTCTTTATCGGTGGGAGGTGCTTCCCCAGTTGTTTGGGAGTTGGCCCTTTTACGTGTGTTGGCCACTACCAGTGAGTCTAGTGGTAACTGCCCTTTGATGTAAGTTGGGTCTGTAGGAGCAGCCCTATACTTTTTCTCTATTCTGGGGTTGATTACCCGTGCCCTGGCTGTATCCTTAAAGATGTCAGGCGCATGTTTTAGAACTCCCTTTAACATGGGTAGTGTTCTAACACTTTTTTCTGAGGTGGGGAAGGTGTCGAATAAGAAGTCTTCCTCAACAGGGTCATTATGCATATCTACATTGTGGAATTGTGCTGCCCTATCTATCAGTTGACTGAACACTATGGTGTCATCTGTAGGTGACGGCTAAGTAGGATAAGAGGGTACATCAGGGATGTAATGGGTGTCGTAAGGGTCTGTTGGCTCTACCCATGGTTCCTCTTGTGGTTGAAGATCTTGGGGGATATCATATTGAGGCTGTGGCTCATCCCCTATGTTACCCTCATTGTCCCCATGAGAAGGAGAGTAAGGAATGTAAGGATTAAAGGGTGTAGTAGGCATGATAGGTTGAAAAGGGATGAAGGGTCTAGAAGGAGAAGTCCCAAAGTCCTTTTTCTTTAATGGAATTGGGGAATGAGAGCCAGAGTCCAAAGGCCTCTTCTTTCTGTGCAGGATGGTAACTTTACCAGTCTCTGGATTGATGTATATTTTGGCTTGGTCGTTTGATGGATCTGGGTGGAAGAGTTCTTCCTCTACAGTCCTGGGTTGGGTGTTCGACTCCTTTGGGTCTGCAGCACCTGGTTTTTCAACGACTTTGGGTGTTTTATTGGTTTTCCTACGGCTCGGGCCGTTTTTTGGGGTCGACGAGTGAATCGGGATCGACTGGAACCTTCGGGTCGACCCGTTTTTTGTGCTCCGTGGGCTTTTTTGGATGAGTGTCCTTCCCCGAGTCGGCGTTCTTTTTCGGATCGACTGGTGTTTTCAGAGCACTTGTCTTTGGCGCAACAGGTTTTTCTGGCCGTGCTACGGGTTTCGGTACGGCACCCTGTGTGTCGGCGCCTTTAGCTGTTTCGACGGTTTTTGGACCGGTAGGCTTGTTCGGGTCGGCGACCTTCTTCGGTTCGACGCCCTTCGGCTGCGTGCCCTTTTTCGGTTCGACTACCTTTCCGGGCTCGACAGTTTTTGGCTGAGCGGCCTTCTTGTGGTCGACAGTCTTTTTTGGCTCGACAGTTTTTGGTTGTACGGCCTTCTTCGGTTCGACGCCCTTCGGGTCGACGACCTTTGTTGGCTCTGGAACCTTCTTCGGGACGGTGGTACTGGGCCCTGGGGGTCGCTGAAGGTTTCGGTGCCGAGCCGGATGGCGGAGCAGGCGAAACTTTTTTATGATCTTGGCTAAGGCCTTTTGGCGATGCCTCGACCGGAGCCTTTGGTAACGGGCTGATTGGTGTCGGGGGCAGTGTACTCACGGTTTTCCCCCGGCGGGATCTCATCATCGGAGTCCGAGTAGTCCTCGACGGTGACGATCTCGAGGTCCGAATCTGGAGCTTCCGATAGTTCTTGGTCATCATCGAAGATGTTGTCCGGTTCCGGTGCCTGTCGCTGCATCTCCTGCCTTGCGGCCCGTCGGATCCGTATCGTTTTCTTCGATCGAACCTGGGCGCAGGCCGGGCAGGTTTCTTCCCTATGATCTGGGGAAAGGTACTTGTTGCATACAGAGTGTTTGTCAGTATGTGGGAACTCGGAGTGGCATTGTGGGCACCTTTTAAAAGGGCTTCTTTCCATCGACGGTCGGCTCACGTGGCGTCGAAAAGGCCCAACGGCCCGCGTCGACGACCGAGAGGAGATGGAAGGCTGGATCGAGTATAGAGGTACCGAGCGAGAACAATACCGTCGAAGCTGAAGGCCTTTTGGCCTTTAGAAAAGTTTTGTTTCGATTTCCGAAGTTGGAGTTGTGGAGTTAGCATTCAAACCCAATGGCGGAAAAAACAATCTGAGGATGGAGAAGATGCCCATGCACACTGTAGTCCAGGGGAGGAGTCACCTATCTCGTGATACTTCGAAGACTCTTCCAAGACAACAAAGTGCAATCATCCGGACCCAACACTAGGTGGCGATCTATGCACAGATATGAATTCAGCATCCCACATGCCTCGAACTACTGTGTTCTGTAACCCACTCCCACAGCTCTTGAGCCTCTTGCGATAGGGACAGTGACCTCGTCCCCCCTGTTTGTTGATGTAATACATGCTGGTCATATTGTCGGTACGGACCAGCACTGAGGAGCCTGCAATCCTCGGAAGGAAAGCCTGCAGAGAGAGAAAGATGGCCCGCAATTCCAAACTGTTGATGTGTTTTTGCTGGTACTGTTGGGACCACCTTCCTTGAATCTGTAAGTCTTCAAGATAGCCTCCCCAGTCCTCCATGGATGCGTCCGTTGTTAGAACGAATTCTGGGGGGGTTGTCAAGAACGTGAGGCCCGGAGACAAGTTCTCTTTCCGAGACAACCAATGGAAAGCATGAATCATGCGCAATGTCACCTTGATGGAGTCGTCGAATGATCCTACGGCTTGTTGCCATTGCAGGTGTAGTTCTTCTTGCAGAGGTCTCATTCTGAGCCTTGCCAACGGAACCAGGTTTATTGCAGACTAGCACATCCCCAGAAGGAATGCGAATGTCCAGACAGAAACGGACCACCTTTCTGAGATTGACTTTGCTAGATTTTGTAGTCTTCTGATAACAATGCTTTGCACTGTATGGTGTCTAGCAATGCCCTCAGAAAAGGTATCACTTGGAGAGGATGCAACTGTGATTTGCTTACGTTGAGCGTGAGACCTAAACTTGAAAAGAGATGTAGGCATCTCCTGACAGTCTTTTTTGTAATCTGTTCCGAAGGTCCCTTGAACCACCAGTCGTCGAGGTAGGGAAACACTGTAATCCCTGAGACCTCAGGGTTGCAGAGACTGGAGCTAGGCATTTCGTGAAGATCTTTGGTGCTGATTTCAGTCCGAACGGAAGCACTTTGAACTGAAAGTGGACGCCAGCCACTGTGAATCGTAGGTATTTGCGATGTTTGCGATGTATAGGGATATGGAAGTATGCATCCAGAGAAGCCATAAAGTCCCCTTCGTTGAGACAGCTTAGCACTTCGGCAAGCGTCGCCATTCGAAAACTCTGCTTTTTCAGAAACTTGTTGAGTTTGTTAAGATTAAGAATCGGGAGCCACTCCCCAGATTTCTTCTTTATGAGGAAGAAGCGAGAGTAGAACGCTTTCACCTCTGCGACACTGGAACCTTTTCTATCGCATTCTTGTGAAGCATGTTTAAGGCTTCTTTGAAAAGTAAGTGAAGACGTTAGGGAGGGGGACCCTTGGGCGGGGATGTAGGTGGTTTCTTTATGAATTCCAAAGTGTTACCCTTGTGTAGTAGGTCGCGGACCCACTGATCTGACGTGATCTGTTGCCATTGATGAAAGAAAGCTGAGATCTTTGCGCTCACAGGGAGAGTGGACATTTTGACTGGCATCTGGCTGAACTCCTTGTTTTCTGTTTGAGTCACGGCCTTGATTGTTCGACCGTCTTCGTCTGCCCTGACGAGAGAAACTACCGGAAGAAGCTTGCCTATATGATTGGTTGTAAGGTTGTTTATATTGTGATTGATACTGCCTGTTCTGCTGATTGTGATAACCTCCCCTAGAGGAAAAACCACAGCCTCTGGTTCCTCGGAAAGATCCTCGTTTGTACTGGAGAGCACCCAACGATTTAGCAGGGTCTGTGTCGGTTTTGATAGCCAACAAGGCTTCATCTATATGCTTCCCAAATAATGAGTCGCCGTCATAGGCCATATCCAGTATCTTGGTTTGCACCTCTGGCCTAAACGATGTTGCCTTAAGCCATCCCTGGCGTCTAATTACCGCAGCACCTGCAAGCTGCCTGAAATTGGTATTGGCGATGACAAGAGCGCAGTCGATAATTTCGGACGCAGCTCGTTCACCTTCCAACACAATTTTCTTGTCTCTTGCAGGATGAGGTCTATGAACTCTGACAAATCCGACCACATCTGGCGGTCATATCGTGCCAAGATTACCAGAGAATTTGCTGCTTTGATGGAGGATGCTTCATAAAGGGGGTGGTGATGGACAGAGTATCTGAATTAAGCAGAACACTCCTACCCAGTCAAAAGATCAGGGCTTGATCCAGGATGCAGCATTAGTAGAAAATGTCTTTCCTATCATATCCAATCTTCTACCATCCTTATCAGGCGGAGTTGAAATTGGGATGGCCGGATTCTTTGATCTCTGCTGAGCAGCTTGGGATATGACTAAATCCGAGCATGGATGATCTATAAGGCAAGATGGAGTATCTGGAGGTGCTCGGTATTTTTTCTCAATCCGTGGCAGCACCGCGGGTATGGAGGCAGATGTTTTCATTATTTTAAGACCTTCATTCCAAATTAAGTCTATAATTGGAATCGCTCATTTTTCTATACCCTTCCTTAAAATCATGCAAAAAACAGTCAGATTGTTCAATAGTGACTGGCAATTCGAATCTTGTTGCGGCCTATTGCATGATGTTGTGAAAGCCACCGATATCCTCAGGAGGAGAATACGATGGCTGAGGAGTAGGAGGTGAGGGCATGGGAATGGTGTAGTCATCCCAGGGGTCCCCATCATCACTGTTGTTGGGTAATTCACCTTCCTCCCTTCCTTTCTCGTCCGAGGATGAAGTATCTTGGTCCCCCTGTGGTGCTGTTGCAGAGGGCTGTCTTGGTGAAGCAGGAACTTTCACCGGTGGTAGTGGTGTTGGTATGACTGCCGGTGAGGGCGGGACAACAGGAATAGTCGGCTCTGGAGAAAACCTTTGCCCATAAACAGCCAACATGGCCCCTAGGTCTTCAATCAAAGAAGGAGGAAGATGACTTGTCTCTCCTTGATGTAGAGCCCTTTTGGGATACCTGTGATAAGGTGTAGATAGATCTTCTTGATAATCTTCTTCATCGTCCTCATCCTGGCATTTTATTTGCAATTCTGAGGGATGGTGAGCTATGCCAAAAGGACCTTCGTCATCAGACTCATCATCTTCCATATACGTCTCTGTGACGGGGAGGAATGGGGACCGCCAGGCTTACCTGTCTCACCTCTTTTTAATCAGCATACAGGAGCCTGGAGGTACACGGACGCCCTAGACTAACCGGACACGGAAGCCAGAGACGAGTCCTGCTTCTTTAATTGGGCGGAGCTGGACTGGGAGCCCGTCACAGGACCCGCCTCCTCCAACCAGGTAAAGACCGCCCAGGACCCCTCACAGGTGTGTTTTACACCCGGAGGTGAAGGAGGCGAGAGAGTTGGCAGGCGAGGAGAAGAGGAGGACGTGAGCGGAGAAGAGGAGGACGGGAGCGGAAGGGAGTGGAGCTGGAGAGCGGAGGTCGAGGAGAGGCGGGAGCTGAGCGGAGACGAAGGAAGAGCGGAGGTGAAGCAGGAGTCGGAGGACAAAGAACAGCGGAGGACGGAGGCGGGAACAAGGACGGAGGAGAG
Organism: Lissotriton helveticus; assembly: GCF_964261635.1. NCBI lineage: Eukaryota > Metazoa > Chordata > Amphibia > Caudata > Salamandridae > Lissotriton > Lissotriton helveticus. Next base: position 5,496,546 of record NC_136066.1, read on the forward strand.
AGAGCAACGGAGGAGAACAGAGGCGGCTGGCAGAGACGAGGAAGGAGAGAGAAGCAGAAGCCGGTCGGCGGGAGACGACCCCACCAAGCCAGGAGGCCAACAGGAAGGCGCTTCGCCCAGCCACACTTCATCGAGGGAAGTGTGGCTACCAGAGGTACGATCAAGGCTTTCGGGCTGGGCGGGTTTTAAGTGGCGTAAAACTCCCTAAAGACCGCCTGTCTCCCATCCACTGCACTACCCCGACCCTCACTCCCCCTTGCACTTGGGACCCTAGCATACTTCTTGAGCACGTGTGTTCCCCCACTCCCTACCCTGTGCTGAAAAGTAGTACGGTACCTAAAATCCACCCTATCTTTCCTTCCTTAACGGGAGAGACGCCGCGACATCGTGGAGGAAGACGAACGAACCACCAGTCCCAGAAGGCACCAGGGCGAGAGACGGAAGGCGACAGAGAAACGACTACAAAGACTCACGGAAGAGACGGAGACCCCTCTTCCGTACTACAGAAAGACCCTACCCCGAAAAAGAACTCTAAAAATAATAAAACCTGCATTACCCAGATTACCTGTGTCAGTAAGTCTATTGGGGGAGTCACCCCCTACTCTCCCACCTCCGCCAGATAGACAGGGCGACCCCGAGGCGCCACAGTCTCCAAAATATGTGATGGCAATAATGGAGAAATATTGCTATAGTCTTGTCTTTGGTAGGTTTTCAACTGGAACAAAAGTGTAGGAAATAGGCATCATCTGAGATACTGGAGGAATTGCTGTTGACCAACCCTTTGTCGATGGACTTTTCGTCATCAAGGCGCTCTTTGTCGTCGACGGGGCTGCCTTGGCCAACAGTGTCGTAGACGACTGGGTCGTCGACGGTGTTGTCGTTGTCGGTGTCGTCGTCGACGGGCTCTTCGTCAACGTAGTTGTCAACGGGCTCTTCTTCGACGGAACTGTTGTTGACTGTCGTCGATGGTGTCGTCATTGACAGGCTCTTTGTCGACGGTGGTGCCGATGTCGACGGGATCTTCGTCGACGAGGTCTTTGACGTCGACGGGCTCTTCGTCGACGATGTCTTCATTGAGAGGGAACGGTCGTCGATGAAGTCGAAGTTGTCGTCGACGTAGGTTTAGATGAGGAACTTTTTGGAAGACGATTCTTTGGTCACAGAAGATCTTTTTGACGTAGATATTTTAGAAGACGCAATAAGTGAGGTAATAGCCATGGTTGAGACCGTAGTTGAAGAAATAGAAGCAGCAGAGGTCACAGCTATCGTATGAGAAGACACCAGAGAGAGTCTTGACCTGGGCTTTACTCACGGTTCTGGTAGTGGAAGGCCTGGAGCTCTCAGATGACAGAGACAAGGCTGATCCAGAAGGAGAAATGGGAGATCTCCTTGGCTGATCAGAAGCTCCATGAGAAGATTTGTGGTGTTTCCTTCCCTCCAACGAAGAGCTGTCTCTGGATCTAGCTCTCTTGCTAGATGTAAAGGCCTTGTCATCCTCCTCAGCTGAAGAGGATTTCAACCATAAATAAAATAAATAAAAAAGCCATAAAAAAACATAAATCCTGTCTCGGATGGTTTTGGCAGGAAAGGTATGACATATTCCACAATCCTTAACCATATGGTTAGGATGTAGACAGTAGATGCAGTCCTTGTGCTGATCATCTACATGGACCCTCTTTTTATCACAGGTCCTGCAGGCTCTAAAGAGAGCTTTATTTTCTGACATCTTGAAGAAAATATGAAGAAAAACTGAGTAGGCACTCAGGGAGACTCCCTTCCACACGATGTGCGGTGAAAATCTGAGGAGAACTGCCTCTGCTGGGAAGGTTCTAGAGGGTACTGGCAGCTGATTGGTTGGAACTATTTTTTAGTTCTTTTCATATAATGAGATAGATAGGCTACTAAGTTTGGGCCTCTTGTCTTTTTAGCCTACTACAGTTCTTACTAAGGCACTGCTTTTGTATATATATATATATATATATATATATATATATATTTTTACAGTGGGACTCCAGCCTCGGCGATGGGGAATGATTCAGGCATGTGAATCTATGAAAGATACCCCAATACTGGATAACATGATCACAAATATTTCAAAGTGGGCTCACATGTGACAAAGAAAAAAGGAGGATCTGTGAAATACAATATATGTGCCTAGGATCACACAGTTTGGACAAGCAGGGAAGAAAGGTTTGATTTCATATTTTTAAAATCAGCCATCAGATTGTATCTCTGTCTCTTTTTCTCTCGTTTACATGAAAGCTTACTGTTTTGTCTTTCATTCTAGGCTCACAATAAGAAAACATGACACAGAGGTAACAAACCCAACTAAGGGCCCACTGACCCAACTGCAAAGCCATGAATGCATTCATTTTAAGGGGTGTCACACCCCAAACAACCCCCTGATGCTACACCACTGCTGAGTAAGAAACAAGTTACTTACCTGTACACTGTGGTTCTCCAGTATTGATGTCTTTTATAGATTCACATGCTTGCATCTCCCCCGTAGTCATGGTGGAAGTCCCACGGTAACAGTAATAAAAGCAGTGCTAAAGCATTAGCATTAAACTCCATTGAAAAAATAATAGTAGTTCTTAGCCAATTCACATGGATTTAATACACCAAAACTTCAGCCAATCAGAGCAGAGGACCTGGAGTACTCATCCCCTGCAGAGCCGCCATTTTCAAGCATGCATGTGAATAAAATAATAGAGGTATGCAATTGGTGAGCCTGAACCGGGGGGGAGGGAGAGTCACTTGTGAATCTATAAAAGATATTAGTACTGGAGAACCACAGTGTACAGGCAAGTAAGTTGTTTCTTCTCCAGTATTGTATCTTTTATAGATTCACGTGCTTGAATGAGAGTAGTTGGCAGTTTCTGAAGACTAATGGCAGTGGGTAAGGCGAACCATCCCACCATGAGACTCAAACTTAAATACGTTTAGTCGAATCATCGACATTGAAATTGCACAAAATCAGAAGAGAGACAGCATTGCATTAATCAATCATAATAAAAGGACAACAAATTGTGAAAAACTACCCACCATTATAACATAGAGAAATTTGAGCTTAACAGCTGCATACCTTGTGTGAATCGTCTTTGCAGGGCAGCCTGACCAAATGCCACATCCACCTTGCTCCAGGCATCCAGGTAGTAATGCCTTGTGAAAGAATGGGGGTGCACCCATGTCGCCGCCTTGCAGATGTCACGTAAAGCTACTCCTGCGAACAGGGCTGAGGACGCTGCCACCTTCCGAGTCAAGTGAGCCTTCACCTTTGCAGCTAGCGGATGTCCAGCCTTCTCATGACAGAAGACTAGAGTTGAGAAGACCCAGCAACTAAGGCTTTACCTTTTCTGAGAGCAGCGAAGGAAATGAGCAACTGAGTAGATTTACAGAAAGTCTTTGTCCTTTGCAAGTGTAATTTCAAACACTGCTTTATGTCCAGTGAATGTAAAGCTCTCTCTGCAGGCGAAGGAGGATTGGGAAAAAATGAAGGCAGAATCACTGGTTCATCGAGATGACATGTTGAAGGCACTTTGGGAATGAAAGAAGGATGGTGTGCAGGACCACTCCGTCTTCGAGGAACGATAGGTAAAAAGTCTCTGTTGTGGTGAAAGCCTGAATCTCACTAATATGCCTAGCAGATGTAATGGCTAATAGAAATGCCACCTTCCATGAAAGGAATTTCAATTCGCATTTGTGAACAGAATAATGGAGACCTCATGAACTGCGATAAGTCTGTGTTCAGCTGCCAGAGCACTGCAGGAGGCTTTATAGGCAGGTAAGCTCTGAATAGACCTTTCATAAAAACTCCTTCATGAGCCTGTTAGACCAGAAGGACAACTGGCCAGACGCAGTCTGTATCAGGAGATTGACGCTAGGTGTACCTTAATGGATGAATGGGTAAGGCCTGATTTGGCGAGATGAAGAAGATAGGGTAGAATCTGTTCGGGTGTTGAGGAAAAAAGGATGGCAAGATTGCAAAGGACACCATGAACAGAACATAATCCATGTTGCCGAGTAGCACTTGAGTGCAGAAGTAGCTTGAGCTTTCAGAAGAATCGACTTGCATTCATCAGAAATGGTCAGAGCTTTAAATTCAGCATGGTGAGGAGCCAGGCCAATAAATGGAGAGTGTGAATCTGCGGCTGAACCCCTTGGCCATGGTTCATGGAAAGGAGATCCTGTCGGCCAGAAATAAACGGAAAAGCACTCCAATAGGCGAAGCAGCTTGGTGAACCAGTGTAGCCACACCCAAGCCAGGGCGATAAGAATGAGCCAGCACGGCTCTTGTTTCAGATTCTGTAAAATCTTTGGGATGAGAGGAACACATAAGCAAAAATTCCTTTCAATGAGAAGTGGAAGGCGTTACCCCAAGAACCTGGGTGAGGAAACCTGTTGGCAAAGAGATTGCATTTTTTATTGAGGAATGTAGCGAATAAATCATGGGTTGGAAACCCCCAAGACTGGAAAACCTTTTGTAATTGTTTCTGGTTGAGCTCCCACTTGTCACATTACTTGGTGTCCCTGCTCAGGAAGTCATCCCACTCGTTTTGGGTTCCTGGTACATGCGCCACCTTTACTGGGAATCCGTTGGCTACCAGCCCCTCCCATATTTGTTGTGCTTGGGTGGAGATGGCCTGAGATCTCGTCCCACCTTTTTTAGCAGATAAAACATGGTGGTGGTGTCTGTTCTGCTGAGGCGGTTCATACCTGCCGAAAAGGGCATACAATTGCCTAAGTTGTAAGGAAGACTAGTCAGGCCTCTGGAGAACCAATAAACCACTGCCTGTGTTGCAGAGCGGGGTTATATCCATGGGACGACAGGATCAGCAAACCGGTCATTGATACAGAGGTGCCTCCGGGTGCAGGGAAGAAAACAAGTTACTTACCTGAAAACACAGTTATCCACTGTTGGTATCTTTCACAGATTCACATGTCTGAATCATTCCCCGTCGCCGAAGCGGGAGTCCCACGGTAAATACAAAAGTAGTGCCAAAAGTAAATAATAGTAGTAGGCCCAAAGGAAAAGGTCTGAGGCCTAGATCTTAGCAGCCTGTCTACCTCATTATGGTAAAAGAACCAAAAGTTGGCCCCAACCAATCAGCACCCTCTAGAACACTCAGCAGAGCCGGTTCTCCTCAGATTTTCCTTAGCACAAGTGAGAAGCAAGTATCCCAAATAATAGAGAACTGACTCTCCAGGGAGGAGGGTGGGTGCATGTGAATCTATGAAAGATACCAATACTTGATAACTGTAGTTACAGGTAAGTAACTTGTTTTCTTATCCAGTATTGGGGTATCTTTCATAGATTCACATGCCTGAATCAAGCAGTATACCGTCGGTTACGGATGGTGGAAGACAAGTGTTCGTAAACGCCCAAATTGCATCCATAACTGTTAATAAAATTTAAAAATAAACAAGTCTTTAAAACTTAAAAGCATGTCACAGACCTATGGAAATGAAACATGCATACAAATATCACTATATGGATATGCATCTAATTTATGACCATATTATATACATATGAGAACATTTCTATAAACGCATAAATTGCCTGCATCATGAATAATGACAGCAATAGATAGCCTTAAAAAGACAGAGAGGGTACCTGAATCTGACTTCAAAGAAAAAGATGGCGTAGGTTGCTGCATCCTCCTGATGTGTAGATTGAAGGCAGTAATGCTTCGTGAACGTGTGGACATTCTTCCATGTCGCAGCATGACTGATATTTTCTAGAGTCACTCCAGCAAACAACGCTGTAGACGCTGCCACAGTTCTTGTAGAGTGGGCCTTGGCTTTCCTTAGCAACGGCTTGTTAGCCTTGTCATGGCAGAAATGAATTGTAGATGCCAGCCATCTGGCAATTGTGGCTTTTGTGTCTGTAGTTCCAAGAGTAGCTTGGCCGTAAGCCACGAACAATTGGTCAGATTTTCTAATGTCCTTTGGTTTTTGTAGGTATAATTTTAAACATTGTTTGATATCGAGAGAATGTAAAGATCTTTCCGCTGGTGTGGATGGATTCGGAAAGAAAGTCCTTGATCTTACCGGTTCGTCGAGGTGAAACTGTGACGGTACTTTGAGTATGAATGTAGGATTAGTCCGGAGGGTAACGTAATTCTGAGTGAAATGTAGAAATGGTTCCTTTATAGTGAAAGCTTGAATTTCACTCACCCTTCTGGCGGATGTTAGAGCCAAAAGTAAGAAGACTTTCCACATGAAAAATTGGAGTTCAGCCTTGTGGATCGGCTCGAATGGGTGTTTCATCAGTTGCGTTAAGACAGTGTTAAGCTCCCAATCGGGCAGGGGAGGCCGTATCGGAGGAAACAATTGGAAGAGCCCTTTCATAAATTGTTTGATTAATGAGGATGAACAGAGAGATGGAAGTTTAGCACCTTTTCTGAATCTGGAAAGTGCGGCTAGATGGACCTTGACTGATAAAAAAGTAAGTCCTGACCTCGCTAGATAGAGCAAATAAGGGAGGATCTTTTCCGCGGGAGCTTCAATCGGGTGAATATTATCAGCCTCGCACCAACAGCAAAAACGCTCCCATTTTAGACGATAAGTCTTAATCGTGCTGCGAGCTCGAGATTGTGTCAAGATCTCAATACAGTCCTGTGGGATGTGAAGATCTTTGAATTCTAAGAAGTCAGGAGCCATGCGTGTAAATGTAGAGATTAAGGGTCCAGATAAACCACCTGACCTTTGTCCCTCGACAACATCGTGGGAGTTGGAAGAAAGCGGATCGGTTCTTCCTGAGGTAGTAACAGAAGTTCTTGGAACCAGTACTGCCGTGGCCACTGGGATACAATCAGGATGAGACGGCAACCCTCCAGCTTCATTTTGCGTATTACTCTCAGGATTAGAGGTATTGGGGGAAAAGCGTATGCACAAATCCCTGACCATCGCATGGACAGGGCATTCTCCCTTGATAGGGTATGGTCACTGTGGCAGAGTCCCCGATCCGCTTTTGCTCGCCAGAGGTATTACAACTGTGCCTTGCGCTGTGCCTGAATTGCTGTGTGAAGAGAATTACCTGCATTTTAACCATTGTTGATTTAAAAACGATGTTGTTCTGTTGATTGAAAACGGACTTTTATTTGTGAAATTTACACGTTTTAAAAAACATTAAATTCTCTGGGTCAGCACTCATGTAAAAACGCCATACTTGCTGTGTTAGCGCTACTTGTGCCACCTTTTCTCCCAGTCCTGAATCAATAGGGGGGGGAATAATAATTCTGGTTAGCAAAGGAAGCCTGTGCTCGTCTTTCACTCCTGCCCGCCCTGGTCCGACACGGTAGCCAGTACTGTTGCGCGGAGGGCGGGTCAGGAAGAGCCAGGCACTTCCTGTGGGGGCATTTCCTGAGCGGTTAGCTCTCTAGTGCCTGCTTTTCTCTGGGCTATTTAGCCCTCGCCCCTCCCGAGCGCGCAGCGATCGCGCGCAGAGGAGCCGAAGAGTGGCCCGTCTGCGCCCGTCCGCGACTGGACGGGGCTAGGGGCTATACACTCTGATTGATTTAAGATGGAACCCTTGAAGGACTCCAGAATTAGATATACACCCCAAGCCCTTCTCAGCTTACAACCCAAAGGATCAGGGGGCTGTATGAGTGACCAATGGCCATGTCCGGAAGGTCCTTTCTCATGTGTTCAGTGCAGATTTCAGGCATCTCATACCTCCATCTGCATTGGAGATGTGGTTAGTAGAAAGCCAGAGCCCAAGGGACTGAAAAGCCTTCTTCTTAATGTTCGCTCATTTCCGAAACACCATCTTGAGATATGGGACCTTATTAGTACTACCAACCCTGAAATATGTTTTCTAACAGAAACCTGGCTAAAGCCACACACCACTTCGGTCATAACACTTGGTATCCCAGTAGGATATAAAATCTTAAAACTTGACCGCCCAATAAAAATCGGAGGCGGAATAGCCATAATACACAAAGAATGTTTAAAAGTCTCCTTAATTGAGCAGAGTAGCTGCCCATTGATGGAAGTAATGATATTTAAGATAACATCAGGCTCTAAGGAAAACTGGAAAGGCGCTCTGATATATCGTCCTCCTGGGCCCAATATTGGTTTCTCCCTCTCTCTAACCGAGCTAATAGCCCAACATCTTAAAGCTAAAGAAAACTTTCTCCTACTAGGGGACTTTAATGTTCATGCGGATATCTCCGACCACCCAGACACCCGGTCCCTGCTATCGGACCTCGGCCAGTTAGGATTTCAACTGCAGAATAATGGGTCCACCCATACAGGAGGACACACTCTAGACCTAATTTTCTCTAACGGCCCTACTATATGTAGTCACCCACCGACCCGAGTCAACTGGTCTGACCATTGCCTAATTGTATTTACCCTTCCCGGCTTAGGCAAACCTGCTAAACAACCCCCTGCTCCCCCCATATGGCGCAGACAATGGCAAAGGGTCACCTTAGATGAGATCCAGAAAATATGGAAAGAACCACACATAATAGCTAGAGATGATGTAGAATCAGCTCTTTCTAAATACAACCTAGCACTAAGGGAAGCAGTAGACCTCCTAGCACCGCTGGAACTTCTGAAACAGCACCCCACATCAAAGCAGGAGAAATGGTATACGGAAGAGCTCAGGAAAGAAAAGCAGAACTGTAGGAGGCTAGAAAAAGTATGGAGAAAGTGCCATACTGAAGACAGCAGGAAAAATCATTCAGAAGCTTTATCTTCTTACTATAAAAACATCAGACTAGCCAGGAAAAGTAACCTGACATCACAGCTAGCAGAAGCCGGGAACTCCTCAAGAGAGCTGCACAGGATCCTACAGACTTTTGTGAAACCCTCAGCCTGTGAGAGTCCTGATGAATTCTCCCAAACCCTATGTAATGACATCTCTCTTTTCTTTGAAAATAAAATAGATGCTATCTATGACCAAATTACTATGGCCAATAACTCTAGGGACAGTGCCGAATGCATCTGGACACCCTCCAGCAATAGTCAAGTTAAGCTGACCGCCTTTCCTGAAGCCAGTCATACGGAAATCCTGTCATTGATAGGTAGCATCAAAACAGGCTCTCCGTTAGATCTTATCCCGGCCAAAATAATGACTCCACTAAGCAGTTTACTTTGTCCAATGATACAAACAATTATTAATCTCTCCTTTAAAGAAGGACAAATACCACAAGACTGGAAAAAAGCAATAGTTAACCCAATCCGTAAAAACACAGCCTTGCCATGGGCAGACCTCCCCAATCTCCGCCCCATTTCCCTATTGCCATTCTTAAGCAAACTGGCCGAGAAGCTCGTGAACACACATGTGTCAAAATTCATCGAGGCCACAGGGGGTCTGGACCATTCTCAATCAGGGTTGAGACCCAACTACAGCACCGAATCCGCGCTCCTCTCTGTGACAGGTAACATCAAGATGACACAAGATAGAGGAGGCTCTATGATTCTGGTGCTGTTAGACCTGTCCGCAGCCTTCGACACTGTGTCACATGAGATCCTTCTCGGCCGTTTGCAGAGAGCTGGAATTGGAGGCGTAGCTCTGTCCTGGTTGGAGAGTTTTCTCACTGGCCGCTCACAAAGTGTCAGCTAGGGCTCCTACTGTTCCACCTTTAGGGAGCTCACCAAGGGGTCCTACAGGGCTCATGTTTAAGCCCCACATTATTTAATGTGTACATGGCCCCCCTTGCTGACATTGTGAGAGCATATGGGTTTACTCCAGTGTCGTACGCCGACGATATCCAGCTCTTGTTTCCCTTTCAGACTTTTACCCCGGAAATTAAGAACTCCTTTGCCGAGGGCATGAGAGGGGTATCCACCTGGATGGCCTCCAACTGCCTCCAGTGTAATGTCGGCAAGACAGAAGTCATGCTCTTCGGGAAAGCCAATCTCCTATGGTCACCGGACTGGTGGCCCTTAGAGCTAGGACCAGTCCCTTGCCCAAAGCAATCAGTGAAAAATCTGGGAGTAAGACTGGACCAAGACCTGGTTCTAAAAGAACATGTGAACTTAGTGGCAGGATCCTGTTTCCGGACATTCGGTCTCCGAAGAAGGGTTTATCCCTTCTTATCAGACGTGTATTGAAAGACCCTTGTCCAGGCCCTTGTAATAAGTCGATTGGACTATTGCAATGGTCTTTTCATCTCAGCAAATGAATACGCACTTAACCGTCTTCAAGTGGCCCAAAACACTGCGGCCAGGCTAGTCCTCAATGTCCCCTCGAGAACATCATCAAGGCCCCTATTGGAACAGCTCCATTGGTTGCCCATAGGCCAGCGAATCAACTTCAAGATTTGCTGCATCATACATAAGAGCCTTTTTGGATCAGGCCCCCAATACCTGACTCAGATATTCCAAATCCATAAACCAGAACGTCTCCTGCGTTCAAGCAATCAATCCTTACTAAAAATTCCCCCCATTAAGAAGGCCAGGCAGGGCGGCCGAGCACTTTCATACATAGGACCCTCCATTTGGAATAAACTCCCCATTAGTATGAGACAAAATGCTAATCTTCTATCATTCCGGAAAGCACTCAAGACATATCTCTTCTGTGAGACATAGCTCCCTATTTACACCCACTAAAGGCACCGAATCTGGCACCATCAGCGAATCAAGCGCGGAGATACCCCTTCGGGGGTAGAGTTCAGCGCTATACAAGCAAATAAATAAATAAATACCTGTTGAGGGTACCTGCTGGCGTAATCTCGGCATTTCTTGTTGTCCTTCGTTGCGAATAAATCCAGTGCTGGTTTGCCCCAGGTTCGGAACACCTTGTTCACTTGATTCTGCTCTAGGTCCCACTCGTGGCAGTACGATTGAGACCTGCTGAGCGTGTCTGTCAGGGTATTGTGGAGGCCCCTGATATGTTCTGCTCTGAGGGTTATGTTGTGGAGTGTGACCCATTCCCACAACTCTTGAGCCTCTCGTGACGAAGTTGCCAATCTTGTCCCTCCCTGCTTGTTTACGTAAAACATGCTGGTGGTATTGTTGGTGCGAGCCAGCACTGATGAACCTGCAATCCTTGGAAGGAAAGCTTGCAGGGACAGAAATATTGCTCGTAACTCCAGGCTGTTGATATGCTGTCTCTTGTACGCTTGAGACCACTTTCCTTGTATTTGCAAATCTTGGAGATGACCTCCCCATCCTTGCATGGAGGCATCTGTCATTAAGACAAAATTTGGAATATCCTGAATGAAAGTGAGTCCTTCTGCTAAGTTGGTCACCTGCGACCACCAAGAGAGAGCACTTTTCATGCGTGGTGTGAATGAGGGTATTGTCGAAGGAACCAACGGCTTGTTGCCTCTGAAGGTGCAGCTCCTCTAGTAGAGGTCTCGTTCTGAGTCTTGCCAAAGGGATGAGATTTATTGCCGAAGATCACATCCCCAGGAGTGAAGCAAACATGCGGACAGAACCTGACCTTTTTCTTGAAATTAGAGTTGCCAGCTTTTGAAGCCAGCTATCTGTCGTTCGTGAGATAAGAATGCCTTACACTGGACCGTGTCCAATAGTGCTCCAAGAAATGGAAGGACTTGCATCGGGCGTAACTGAGATTTGCTCTTGTTGACAGTCAGCCCCAGAGAATTAAAAGAGATGAAGAGACATTGTAGTGGCAGTCTTGACTGCTTGTTTCGAAGGACCTTTGATCAGCCAATCGTCTGAATACAGGAATACTTGGATTCCCCGGGATCTTAACGGTGCTGCTGCAGGAGCTAGGCACTTTGTGAAGACCCTCGGAGCCGATTTTAGTCCAAACGGGAGCACTTTGAACTGATAATGAGCGCCAGCCACAGTGAAGCGAAGATATTTGCGATGTTTGGGATGGATTGGGATGTGGAAGTAAGCGTCCTCCAGATCCAGAAAATCCATAAAATCTCCCTCGTTTAGACAGCCTAGAATCTCTGAAAGTGTGACCATGCGGAAACCTTGTTTTTTGAAGAATCTGTTCAGGTTGCGAAGATCTAGAATTGGTCGCCATTCCCCAGACTTCTTTTTGATCAGGAAAAAACGAGAATAGAAACAGGTCCGTTTCTGATGTGATGGAACCTTCTCTATTGCATTCTTGAGGAGCATCGTTAAGGCTTCTTTGAATAATAAGTGAAGATGGGGGAGGAGGGGGTCCCTTGGGTGGTGTGGTAGGTGGCTTTTTGACAAATTCTAGGGTATGTCCGTTGTTCACCAGGTCTAGAACCCATTGATCTGAGGTAATTTCTTGCCACTTTTCCACAAATGCTGAAGTTTTCGCGCCCACGGGAATAGGAGTAGGTGTGATTGGCGCCCTGCGGAGATCACTGCTTCCTGTTGGCGTCTCGTCCTTGATTTTGTGATCGTTTTCGACCACCTTGACGAGAGAAACCAGCTGAGCTGTATTGCAGGTATGATGACTGGCTGCAAGTCTGCCTATACTGGGGTTGGTACTGCCTGTTCTGCTGGTTTTGGTATCCTCCTCTTGAGGAAAAACCACATCCCTTTGCGTCTCTGAAGGATCCACGTTTGTATTGCAATGAGCCCAATGATCTTGCGGTATCCTTGTCAGTCTTTATGGCTTGGAGGGCTTCATCGATGTGTTTTCCGAACGATTCGCCATCATAGGCCATGTCTAAAATTTTTGTCTGGACCTCAGGCCTGAAAGTGGTGGGCTTAAGCCAACTCTGGAGTCTGAGTACTGCCGCACCTGCAAGCTGGCGAAAATTAGTGTTAAGAATGTCAAGTGCTCAATTTATGATTTCGGATGCAGCACGTTCTCCCTCTAATAGGATTTTTTTTGCCTTCTTGTCTCCGGTCTTCAGGAATAAGCTCAATAAGGCCGGCCATATCTGACCACATTTGGCAGTCATAACGCCTGATTATTGCTAGTGAGTTAGCTGCTCTAATGGAGGCTGCTGCCACTGTTGATAATTTTTTGCCGATTAGATCAAGACAACGCCCTTCTTTGTCAGGCGGTGTAGTAATGGGTGTTGCCGGGTTTTTGATTTTTGTTGGGCAGCCTGAGAAATGCCCGAATCTAGCTGTGGGGTGGCCAATGTGAGAGGATGGACTATTAGCAGGTGCACAGTATTTCTTTTCAATACGTGGAATCACTGCTGGAACAGATGCAGGAGTTTTCATTATCTTGATCCCTTCGTTCCAGATGTAATCAATTATCGGGACAGACCATGTAATCTTTCTGGATTCCTCCTTAAAATCATGTAAGAAGCATTCGGTTTGTTCAACCGTGACAGGCAATTGAAATCTAGCAGCCGCTCGCTGCATAAGATTGTGAAATCCCTCTATATCCTCTGGGGTGAATCAGATGGTAGAGGAGGCGGTGGAGAAGGCATCGGAATAATGTATGAATCTCAAGGATCTGCAGTATGGGCATCTGGTAGATTGCCCTCTTCAACTTCCTCCTCGGAGGATGTGTCTTGCCCATGGTGAGAAGCTGTTGTTACTGAGGAGGGTCTGGAATCTGAGGCATTGAAGCAGCAGCGCAGGCCGAGGCAAAAGATCCGGAACAGCCACAGGTAGAGGTGGAATTTGTGGAGTAACCTGCTGTGGGGGAAAACGCTGCCTGTAATCTGCTAGCATGGCTTGCAGGTCCTGTATAAGAGTAGGAGGCAGATGGCTCATCTCACTCTGGCGAGACTGCCTATGATAAACCCTATGGTGTGGAACAACAATATCCTCCTGATAATACTGCTCATGATAATCTTCCTCCTCATCATCATCATCTTGACATTTGATGTGGAGCTCAGAAGGATGATGAGCTATCCCAAACGGTCTTTCATTCTCTTTGTCCTCATAATCATCGTCATATTCCTGCCCATATGTTTCAAGGAGATGTGAAGGAGTAAGTGGTGAAATATTGCAATACTCTTGTCTTTGAAACGTTTTGAGCTGAAAACACCTAGATGAGACAGGAGTTGATTGAGTAGGAGCAACAATCAAAGCTGGTGCCGTAGACTGAACAGGTAAATCCACCGTCAATGGAATTGTCGTCAACGGGCTCTCCGTCGATAGACTTGTCGTCGACGGGCTTTTCGCCAAGGTCGTCGACGGGATCGTCGTCGACGGAACGATCGCTAACGGGCTCTTCGTCGACAGGGCAGTCGTCGATGGTGTTGCCGACGGGGCAGTTGACAACTGCGTCTTCGTCGACGATGGAGGCTTCGTCGACGGTACTGTCGTCGACGTGGACTTCGACGCGGACTTAGTCGACGAGGTCTTCGTAGACGATTCTTTGACGGAGGTCTTCTTAGAAAGGATAGTAATCCTCGTCGACCTCGATACCCCAATACTGGATAAGTAACTCCTTCACTCCAAGGGAGATTCCTTCTTGCTTGGATGCAGGCAGAGTCCATGTTGACTCGCAGGATGCACAGCCACAAAGTTGCAGAATCTTGAAGAGCATGGAGACAAAGCTGCAACAGGAGTCTTCCCATCAGGAGCAGTCTTGTCTTTAGTCCTGGCTCGAAGAAACAACAGAGTTCCTGCGCCCACCAGCAGAAGAGTCATTAGACGATCTTAGGAAGTAAGGGAGTCGGTCAGAGGCGCCCTTACTTAACCCTAAAAGGGGTGAGGAACTCTTCTGCTGTGACCCATCTATCGGGGGCAGGGGTCATGGAGGCTACTCAGCTGGCCTAGCTAGTCAGATACTCACAAGGGCCAAGATTCAACATGGCAAAATGAAGTTGCCACCTGGAGGAGCTCTGGGCATCTCCCTAGGGAGGACCTGGACAAGGGGTTGACACTCCCCTGTCCTTTGGTAAGTTTTGCGCGAGAGCGGGAGCCAAGGGTTCCCGACCTGGGCAAAACTGGTTTATGCGCAAGGAGGGCACCAAATGTGCCCTTCCAAGCAGTCTGGAGGCGCTCGAAAGCACCCCCCAATGTTACTAATTCTAAAGGAGAGGTGGTCAAACCTCTCCTTTGCTGGAAATCATTTGTACAGCTTCCCCTGCGCAAGTTAAGCTCATCAGAAGGACACTGTCTAGGGTCGGCAGCAGTGCAGGTTGGCAAGCAGACCCTGTATGGCTACACAGGTGGGTATTGTGGTGGTTCTCTAAGGAGCCCCCCAGTACAGGCTATCATGCAACTAATTGCAGTTGTAAATGTCCAAAGAAGGCCTTAATATTTTGATTGATTTTATTTAGAAACATCAGGGTGAGAGCCTGATTTGACACTGAACAGCCAACACGTGTGGCTGCCACACCTAGGGCTTTCTCAATGCTGATAAGAGCAAGAGACCTGGGCAATCGTAGATGAATTCCGATACAGAAAAATCAAGAGGGTATACATTGTAATGACAGACACAGAAGGTTTATTAGTTGAGAAATGTATCCAAGAACCAAAAAAAGGAAACCCAATCAGATGGTAGTAAGAAAGCACTTAGAATCATGCACTCTGCCTTTGGACTGAAGGGCCTACCCTAGGGGTGACGTAGAAGTCAAAAGTGCAGTGGCCGGGATACAAGGAAAACCTTGTATCCAAAGTGAAAGGTGCAAGCACCATTTCACGCAGACTGCGATAGCAGCTCTGTAGATACAGTTTGCATGGACTCCCTTGGGTGGCACAATACGTGCTACAGCTCATGGAAGACACCTGGTGTACCAATACACTGGGTATCAAGTATCATATACTAGGGACTTCGAGTGGTACCCCAGTATGCCAATTGTGGGGTGTACAAAGTGCTTACCATCAAACTTAGAGAACAGAGCACTGCGACTGCGTCCCTGGTTAGCAGTATCCCAGGGTAAAACAGTCTGAACACACTGACACCAGGCAAAAGTTGGGGTAACTAGGCCAGAAAGGTCATGAAAACCTATTGATGTCTGCATGCGACAAATCAGCTACTGGTGGAAACGGAAAAGGTGGAATTGGTGCGACGTAATCATCCCAATCATCAAAAGTATCAGGATCTGTTTGGAGCTCATCCTCTTCCAATTGTTGGTTGTCGCTGTACTGCAAATTTTCCGAGATTGATATAGAAGGTGGTATATTTTTATCATTTGCCGCCTAGGTGTACTTTGTGTAGCAGGAGTGGCAATAGGGATTTCCTGCCTAGGTGGAGGCCACTGAGCAGAGTTTGCCTCAGGGAAGCGTTTGTAATAATCGTTAAGCATCACAAGTAAATCTTTGACTAAAGAAACTGACACATTTTATTTTATTTATTTAAGAAGTTTTCTATAGCGCTGTCCAGACCCAAGGGTATCGGAACGCTTTATGGTAGGAGCATAGCATATATAATCATCGGATACATGACATAGGAGCAATGTAACAACCAACGAGTGTCAGAGTAAAGAGCAGCGTATTGTAGTGCAGAGCCTTATTGGCTTCAAGATTCTTCTGAGTCTTAGAATTGGAGCAGAGCTCGATGATTACTGACTGTCCCAAGATATACACTTCCTTTGGATCGGTTGAGGAACAGGGATTTGAGTTGTCTTTTGAATTCCACAAAGGAAGGCAGGGTTCTGATATGCAGGGGGATGGAATTCCAAATTTTGGGGACACTTCCGGTGAAAGAACATTCCGCTGTTCTTTTCCTTCTGGTTTTAGGTGGGATGAGTAGGAGGGAGTTAGAGCTTCTCAGATTCCTGGATTGGACTTCTTTTCTGAGTTTTTTCGCCAGGTACTCGGGTTTGCCGGTGTGAAGGGCTTTATGGGTTAAGCAGGCTGTTCTGAAGCTACTTTGCATTTCTACTGGAAGCCATTTGAGTTCCTTGAGTGCAGGGGAGATATGATCAGATTTTTTGATGCCGGTGATCATTCTTGCTGCCGCGTGTAATGTTGTTTTGATGGGGGCCAAGTGCGATTTACGGATTCCTGTTAGGACTGCGTTCCCATAGTCCAGTCTTGACAGTACCAGAGATTGGGTGGCCAGTTTGAGATCCTTGGTTGGAATGTAGGGTTTGATTTTGTTCAGTAGTCGGAGGTTAAGGAACGCACTTTTGGCTGAGTTCTTAATGTGTCTCATCATGTTCAGTTTTGGGTCTATGGTGATGCCTAGAGATTTGACAGAATCTGCTAGAGTGAGATTCCCCTTGAGCGCATCAATAGCCTTTAACCATTCGGTGATTTGGGGGAGATCATCCTTGTTCGAGATGAGGAGCGTCTCGGTCTTGTCAGGATTTAGTTTCAGGTGGTTGCTTGTCAGCCAGTCTTGTACATCTTTCAGGACATCAATTAGTCTTTGAATGACTTTGAGAGAGTTAGTTTCCGGATAGATCTGCGTACCATCCGCATAGAGGTGGAAGCAGATGTTGGCTTTTCTGAGTAGTTTGGAAAGAGGTTCCATGAAGATGTTAAAGAGTTATGGAGAGAGCACAGATCCTTGGGGGACGCCCTTGTTGACTTGCTGGATTTCGGAGGTTAAGATTTTGATTTCGATTTTTTGCGTGCGATTGTGGATAAAAGAGGAGAACCACTTGAGAACTACCTCACCAAGACCAGCTCTTTCTTGGAGAACCCTTATGAGGAGTTTGTGGTCAACAGTATCAAATGCTGCCGAGAGGTCAATGGGAATGAGGAGGCAGCATTTGTCAGAGTCTAGTGATCCATGTATATCGTCCATGATGTTGAGAATCGCGTTTTCTGTGCTGCAGCCTTTTCTGAAGCCAGACTGGTGGGGGTCCAATAGGTTGTTGTTGTCCAGGTGCTGTGTTAGTAGATGTAGTACGCATCTTTCGAGTGTTTTTGAGAGCAGGGGGAGGTTTGACACAGGTCTGAAATTGTTCAGATCTGTCGGATCTAGGCTGGGTTTTTTCAACAGGGGGGTGACTTGCCCCATTTTAAGGCAATCAGGAACCACTCAGTGTTTTAGGGAGCTATTTATGATTTTGCTCCAGATCAGTGCAAAGGCGTGTTTCTTTTTATTTAACAGTAGGGGAGGAATGGGGTCTAGGACATGTGCGGAGGGTTTGGAGGTGGAGATCAACGTGATTATCTCCATTTCTTGAAAGGGACGAAAGCTGAGCCAGGAGTTGGGAGAGAAGCCAGGAGATGGAACATGTGGCACAACCGTGATGCTCTTCGTGAGGTGTGAGTTGTTGATGTCTAATGATAGTTCGATTTTTGAGATCTTGTCGTTGAAGAAATGGGCGAAGTTGTCACAGAGTTCTTTGGACGCCTGTACAGATGCGGACACTGGCTTTGAGATTTGTTGTCTAATGATGCTATAGATAAGGTTCATGGATTTGATGGTGCTCATCCTCGTGGTCTTCGTACAGGTAATGTTCCTGGAAGGTATCCAAATGCTGAGCGGAGGGATGCCCGCTATCAGAGAAGGAGTAGTTGCCCTCAAGGTAAGCTGATGGGGCGTCCTACTCCTCATCTTCCTCCGACTACTGACATTTGACTCTTAATTGTGAAGGGTTGTATGCAGAGCCGAACGGACCTTCATCCTCGTTTCCTGAAAATCCAGGAGGCGAGCTGGGGGCAATGGAGAAATTTTGGAAAAATCCTGAAGCAGAGATGGAGTGGTGCCTTTTGATGGAGCAAGCGCAAAATCTTTTTCCCTCATTGATGGGGCTGTAGACGGGTCCGCTGACATCGTAGACAGCAACACGGATGATGTGGATTGAAGAGGAATCTTAGTCAGTGGAGCAGCTGCGAGGGCGGATAAGACGAACTTTGATCACAAAGGGTATGGGCTCAATTGTGTCGTATAATCATATCTTGGTCATCTTACAAAGCTCATGAATATATCAATCAATCAATCAATCAATCATAGCATTTGTAAAGCGCACTACATACCCGTGAGTGTCTCAAGGTGCTGGGGGGGGGGGGGGGTAGAGGCTGAGTCGGCTGTTGAGGTATGCTGGTCCAGTGTCGTGGAGTGCCTTGTGTGAGTGGGTGAGGAGCTTGAAGGTTATCCTCTTGTTGATGGGGAGCCAGTGCAGGTCTCTCAGGTGGGGTGTGATGTGGCTGCGGAGCTGGATGTCGAGGATCAGGCGTGCGGAGGCGTTCTGGATGCATTGGAGCCGTTTCAGGAGTTTGGCCGGGGTTCCTGCATAGAGTGCGTTGTTGTATTCCAGTCTACTGCTGACGAGGGCCTGGGTGACCGTCCTTCTGGTTCTGGTGGGGATCCACTTGAAGATCCTGCAAAGCATGCGGAGGGTTTGAAGCAGAAGGAGGAAGTGGCGTTGACCTGCTTTGTCATGGAGTGTGTGGAGTCGAGGATGACCCCCAAGTTTCGTGCGTGGTCGGTGGGTGTAGGGGGTGCTCCTAGTGCCGTCGGCCACCAGGAGTCGTCCCAGGCTGAGGGGGTGGGACCGAGGATGATGACCTCAGTCTTGTCTGAGTACAGCTTCAGACAGCTGTTCCTCATCCAGTCTGCGACTGCCTTCATTCCTTCGTAGAGGTTCAGCAGGGTGTCGTCAGCGTAGATTATGTTTAGGTCGTGTTGTCAGGCGATGTGGACAAGCGGTGCCATGTATACATTGAACAATGTTGGGCTGAGAGATGGTCCTTGGTGTACACCGCAGTTGATCTCAGTGGCTTTGGAGCGGAAGGGGGGTGAGTGGGGGGTGGGAGGCGGACGATCTGGGTTCTCCCAGTGAGGAAGGAGGTGGTCCAGTCCAGGACCTTTTCTTGGGTTTCGGCGTCATGTAGGCGTATTTTTAGCATGCGGTGGCAGACTGTGTCGAAAGCGGCTGACAGGTCCAGGAGGATGAGGGCTGCAGTTTCTCCGTTGTTGAGCAGGATCCTAATGCCTGGTGGCAGCGATAAGGGCAGTTTCGGGGCTGTGGTTGCTACGGAATCCAGATTGGGAAGTGTCCAGGATGCTGTTCTCTTCGAGGAAGCTGGTCAGTTGTTTGTTGACGGCCTTTTCGATGACCTTCGCCGGGAACGGGAGCAGGGAGATGGGTCGGACGTTCTTTAGGTCCTTGGGATCCGCCTTGGGTTTCTTGAGTAAGGCGCTGATCTCTGCGTGTTTCCAGCTCTCCGGGAAGGTCGCTGTCTCGAAGGAGATGTTGATGGTTTTCCGGAGATGGGGTGCGATGGTGCTGCTGGCTTTGTTGAAGATGTGGTGTGGGCAGGGGTCTTCTGGGGATCCGGAGTGGACGGTGTTCATGATCTTGATAGTGTCGTCGTCGTTGATGTTGGTCAATGCGAGCAGGAGGTTGGTGCAGGTGGTGGCGCCGGTGGTTGCCGGGGTGATGACAGCGTCAAAGCTGTCGTGGATGTCTGCGATCTTGCGATAGAAGAAGGTGGACAGTGAGTCGCACAGGTCTTGAGACAGTAGGATGTCGTTGGTGTTCGTGCTGGGGTTGAAGAGTTCCTTCACAATGCTGAAGAGCTCTTTGCTGCTGCGTGCGTTGTTGTCTATGCGGTCTCTGAAGGTGGTCCTTTTGGCGGATCTCATGAGTTGGTGGTGTCCGCGGGTGGCGTTCCTGTGGGCTGTGTAGATTTCCGGTGTTCTTTCACGGGCCCAATTTTTTTCCAGTTTTCGGCAGGTTCGCTTGGAGGCCTGGGAGGTCTTCGGTGAACCAGCTGGCTCTCTTGTTGGTCTGGGTGTTGGGGGGTTTCTTGAGCGGGGCGAGGGTGTTGGCGCAGTCGTTGATCCACTCCCTGAGGTTGCAGGCGGCGGTGTTGGGGTCGGTGGGCTCTGGGCGATGGTTAGCTGGTCCTCGGTGATCTTGCCCCAGCTGCGGCGAGGTATCGGCTGAGTGCAGTCGTGGGTTTCCTGAAGGTGAAGTGGATTGTCACAGCGCATTCCAGGCGGCCCAAAAGAACACTGACGAATTTCGCAGCTCTGTGTAGACGGAGGAGTCTCTAACAGAACTACATATCCCATGAGACGGTGGGGGACGTTCCATCGATGACGTCAGGCGCACGCTGGAAACCGGATATAGTGCTTCCTGAAACTCCCGTCTCTGCCGCTAATTCCTGGTTTGTACCCTGCAGCTACAGCGACTTCAGGATCGGGTAGGAGTGCTTTGCACCAAACTTCTCTTGGCATTTGTTCCTGAGTGCTATTTTCCGCTTCTGTCACGAGCGGATGAAAGCCTTTGATTAGCCCGTTGAGTCTTTTCCGTGACTCTTGCGGGGCTGAGTTTTCCATGTTAGCTCCGTTGGACGAGTCTCTTTCCTTGACTCTTGCGGGGCTAAGCCTGTTTCAGAGAACGCACGTATAGCGTTCACGATCTTGCTAGTCCGGGAATCGCAACCTCGTTGGTTGAGTCTTCGTGACTCTTGTGAGGTTGCCACTTTGTGCACAGACTTTGGGTGTTAGTTGACCTCGAAGCTTGCCGACAAATCACTGCGCGGCAGTGCAGTTGTTTATTTGATAACATTGCCCACAAACAATTATGATACTCATCTAGTAGAGGCAGTGGCTTAGGCGATTCTACCCTGGAATGAAGTACAGTTATTTTTCTTTACAGGTATTAAGGAAGGCAATTTCATACAAAGTATTCTTATATTGGTTACCATAAACACTGTAACACTAGGAAGTATTTACCATTGTGTGCTTCTCGTTACAGATCTCCTTCCCTGCGGTTCCCTCCCTTTACTTCCCTCACCTGATCACTCAAAAGAGTCTGTGGCTATAATCAGACCGTAGAGATATCAGGAGGTGGACCACACATAGCATCGTACGTCTCCGAGGATTGCTGGGCCTTACATGGATGCAGTGGTGGTCGGTCCAGTGGAGTTCGGTGGTGAAGTCGAAGGAGACGTGGGTGCATGTGGCCGGCGGAGTGAGTGAGTGATGTGACGAGTTGTCTGAGTCCGAGGTTGTCGATCAGGGTGGAGGTGTTGGAGTCATTGTTGTTATCGAGGTGGAAATTCAGGTCCCCGAGGAGGATGTAGTCCGTGGAGGCGAGGGCGTGTGTGCTGATGAAGTCGGCGATTGAGTCGCTGAACTGAGGTCGGGCGTCTGTAGACGAGGGTGCCTCTGAGGGTGGTGTTGGGGTCGGTATGGATCTTGAGGTGAAGGTGTTCGGCGGTGCTGAGGGTGTCGTCGGCGTCTGTCGAGATTTTAAGGGTGTTTCTGTGGACGATGGCAATTCCTCCACCTATTCCGTTGATACACTTCAAATCAGGTAATTTATCAAAGCGATAAAAAAAACTATTAAACACTTGTACAGCAATTCACAATTAAAAGAAGTTCCATGTCAGCTTACATACTCAAACCCATGTCTAATGTAGTATACTTAAGATGACTTCAAGTTAGCAAAACATAAAACCAATGAAATACACTATTACCACAAACGGATAATAAATTGTTGGGCTACAACCTAGTGCGCACGATAGCCAACACACAAGAGCAAAGAGCATTACAGCTTACATCTATGGTTGACTGAGCTGTGTGTATTTCAACTATATATTGTGTGTTAGCAACACCATACATTTTTTAGGGAACGTCTTTGACCTCGATGTCCACGTCCAGCCCAAAAACTTAGCAACTGAGATAACAATTAATAGAAAGGAATCCGATCTCAGAATTCTAAATGCATTTGCACTACTTCTGGTCCCCAAAGTTTCACATAGTGATTTGAGTCATTTCAGCTGAAGAGACACAGCTGAGACAGACAAAACTAACATGGTTGACAGTTTCTGAGAAAGTTTTACGAACAAGGCACTCCTATCAGCAGCCCATTAATTTGTGAAAACTCTCAGGGGCAAAGTGCCAACCAAAAGGAGGTGATAAGTACATTATCACGTCCTTTGACGACTGCGGATCGTCGACATAGTGGCAGTCGCCACGAGACGGTTGATGGTGGGCCTGATCCTGGAAACAGTGGCTGTAGCCGGTGAGTGCTTCATCCATCCTTGAAGGGGGTGGAAGGAACCGATGGAGGAACTGAACCAAATCTTTGATTAGAGGAAGAAGAGCCAGACAGCTCCTTTTTTCATCTTTTTTCCTCAGTCTTCTTTGCTTTGAGACCTAACTTTTTTACTGTGCGTGAGAAGAGGACACTTCTCCCTCCTTTCTTTCTCTAGAGGAGGTATGAGCTCTCTCCTCATACTCAGAGCCCGAGTCCTTGGCAGCCTTCTTTTTCTGTAGCCACAGAAGCAATCTACGCTCTCAATCTTTGAGGGTTTTACGGAAAAAGTATGGCAGTACTTGCATTCTATGGGTCTCTGATCCGGAAAAAGGCAATAAAGACATTCTTTTTGTGGATCTTCAGAGAAAAGTCTGGATTTTCCACAAGTCTTGCAGACTCAGACATTCTGAGTGAAAGCGCAGCTAAACACTTACCAACTCTACCTCAGATGACGATATGAGGTGAAGAGATGAACTGGTCAAAAGGGTAACAGGGAAACACTGAATGAGCAGAGCTCAGGAAGACTCCCTATCACACGATGTGCGGTAAGAAATCTGAGGTATGGTGGGTCTGCAGTGGATGAGTACTCCAGGGCCTCTGCTCTGATTGGCTGAAGTTTGGGTTTCTTAAATCAATGTGAATTGACACACTGCTCTTATTACTGTTACAGGGAGACTCAGGGAAGAATCAAGCATGTGAATCTATAAAAGATACAATACTGGAGAACCGCCCTCCATGGGAACAAGATGTGACGAGTACAGCAAGTGCGTAGACTTACCTTCCTCCGTGAGGGATGGGCAGCGGGCGGTGCTGTTGCTGTTGCTGCTGCTGCTGCAGCAGTTGTTGCAGCTGCATCATGTGCTGGTGGAAGTGCTGCTGGGGGTGAGGCGGTGGAGGATGCGGGAGATGAGGATGGTGCTGATTAAACATCTTCAATCGCCGTAACAAAGCAAACCTGAAAATAGAGCAAAGAATGAGAGAGCTGCTCCCGTCCTCCCCCCTCACAACCCACGGTACTGACTGCAGGAAAAGCTTGGTGAGTCGAAACAGCATAGAAAACTACACCTGGGCTTCAAACCTAGTAACAACCATTACAGGACACACACCGGGGCTGCACTGCCTGCACACCTTCACCTGTGTATCAAACACTGGAGAAACCTACACTTGGACTGCGCTCCCACCACACCTGTGTATCAAACACTACTTAACCTACATGCCAGCTGCACCCCCGCACACCTATTTATCATACACTACAGAAACCTAAAATGGGTTGTGCTCCCTACACACCTGCGTATCAAACACTACAAGAGCCTATACCTGGACTGCGCTCCCAGCACACCTGTGTATCAAATACTACTAAACCCACATCTGAGCTGCACCCTCGCACACCTGTGTATCATACACTACATGAACCTACAATGCGCTGTGCTCCCTGCACACCTGTGTATCAAACACTACAGGAACCTACACTGGGCTGTGCTCCCTACAAACCTGTATATAAATCACTACAGGAGCCAACACTGGGCTGTGCTCCCTGCGCACCTGTGTATCAAACACTACAGGAGCCTACACTGGGCTGTGCTCCCTACAAACCTGTGTATCAAATACCACAGGAGCCTACACTGGGCTGTGCTCCCTTCACAC
Organism: Lissotriton helveticus; assembly: GCF_964261635.1. NCBI lineage: Eukaryota > Metazoa > Chordata > Amphibia > Caudata > Salamandridae > Lissotriton > Lissotriton helveticus. The sequence goes on from NC_136066.1 coordinate 5,520,914, forward strand.
CTGTGTATCAAACACTACAGCAGCCTACACTGGGCTGTGCTCCCTTCACACCTGTGTATCAAACACTACAGCAGCCTACACTGGGCTGTGCTCCCTTCACACCTGTGTATCAAACACTACAGGAGCCTACACCTGGGCTGCGCTCCCTGCACAACTGAGCATCAAACACTACAGGAGCCTACACTGGGCTGTGCTCCCTGCGCACCTGTGTATCAAACACTACAGGACCCTACACTGGGCTGTGCTCCCTGCACGATGTGTATCAAACACTACAGGAGCCTACACCTGGGCTGTGCTTCCTACACACCTGTGTATCAAACACTACAGGAACCTACAATGCTCCCTGCACACCTGTGTATCAAACACTACAGGAGCCTACACCTGCGCTGTGCTCCCTGCACACCCGAGTATCAAACACTACAGGAACCTACACCGGGCTGTGTTCCTTGCACACCTGTGTATCAAACACTACAGGAACCTACACTGGGCTGCACTGCCTGCACACCTTCACCTGTGTATCAAATACTACTAAACCCAAATCTGAGCTGCACCCCCGCAGACCTGTGTATCATACACTACAGGAACCTACAATGCTCCCTACAAACCTGTGTATCAAACACTACAGGAACCTACTTTGGCCTGCACTCACTGGACACCTGTGTATCAAACACTACAGGAACCTATACTGGGCTGTGCTCCCTGCACACCTGTGTATCAAACACTACAGGAACCTACACTGGGCTGTGCTGCCCGCACACCTGTGTATCAAACACTACAGGAGCCTACTCCTTTTTCTGTACGCACTTTACTTCATGATAAGTATTGCAATTGTGGCAACTCACTTCTCTTGCATGAGAAAGACTGCTCAATAAATAACACCTTTTATTGAAAACGCCCGTCTCTCTATTTCTCTGCACTCTGGTGAAATTAAGCATGCACGATTGACTGAGTGAAATAGCTGTCTATTGTTTTCACACGACTCTAGAGATATACTCTTTATTCTGAGGGAGCAAAGTTGTCATGTTTATGCGGGTGTCAGAAACTAATCCCTTCTTGTCTAATCAGGAGAGTTAACTCTTTCCTGGACATTCGAGAAAGTTTTGCCAGCTGGCAAACCTAATTAAGTCTAACATAGTCAGTAGAGACCTAGATGACCTCAGTCCTACGTCTAAACTGCTGTTTATGTTATTCCAATGCGCAGAGCCTATTGGGAATATAGGAACTACACTACATGGCGCCCAACGTTTGGTAAGGCGATAATCTACCGCAAGACATTAGAGTAACTCAGTCGTGCTTTTCACAGAGATGCCTATGTATTAGTTTTTGGTTTATTCAACGTTGAAGGATACAGTGTTCCAAAATATTGTGCACCTAATCTTTGTTTCCTTGAAACTTGCTCTGCAAAGCAACAAAACTTTCATTCAGTAAAATGACGGAAAGTGACGATGAAAGGGAGGGATCTAGAATAGCAGCTCAACTCCTAGCGGATGACACAAGTCTCCGAGAAGAAAACCCGAATGCTATAATCATTCCGGTAAATGTAAGAAGAACTATAACTGTTAAACTTATAGAAAATGGACTATCATCAAGAGGTGGTACAGTCATATTTGTGGTAGAGGCTCACGAATATCGGCAGACAGAGGCATTCTATTCATGGATACATTTTCCAGCAGCAAACGCTGTAACACAGGACTTCCACTATTACAAAATAGAGGAACCTCCGGATGAATACGCTCCTTTCGAGGACGTTGAAATCCCACTGCCTTACCAAGAGCACCTGCTCTGGTTTAATGGAGCCCTAAAACATCAAAATCAGATCACCAGGCTCAGGCCACTAGGTAGACCAGGAGCCACGTGGCCGGCTCTAGCCAGCTACACACCATATCCCGACATTAACAAAATGTCAAGCGAAGAACTTTTAGCTAAACTAAAAGAATTAACAAAGGCATATAGAGAATTAGTTCAATTGGCAATGGACGATATCACACAACTGCAGAAATTGAAAGTAAACAGATATAGCAGAACAACCATTTGAACTTGCCAGAATCATAGAAAAATCATATGAAGAACTAGGTAGAGATAGTTTGGGTGGGAAACCAGTAAAACCCCAACTAACTGAAAATCCTGAAAAAACATTTATTAAAAATAATCTAAACACTCCAAAAAATAGTTGGGATGGTAATAAACAATCCACTCCCAGAGAAAAACTATTCCAGTCCAGAGGAAGGTCTCCTCAACGAAGAGATAGATCTCCAGAACGAGGAGGCAAGTCTCCCCAGAGGGAGCCCTCTGAGAAAAGATACAACCTTAGAGATAGGGATAAATTGAGAAAACCTGATAGATATCAAGATATCGATACACATCCCTCTCGATCTTTTTAGACTTCCTCACAGAAATCGGAAAGAAGAGGACGGTCAGAACACAAAGAAGAGCACGTCAAGTCCAAAGACAAGGAACCTGCTCATCAAAGTAAAAAATAAAAATTTCCAAAAAAGAAGGTAGCTAGTATTAGAATAAAACATGCCGAGGATACTGAGGACACAACTGAAAAACGGAAAGTGGGCCCAGACAATGCTAGACAGCGCAGCAGAAGTAACCATAGCACGCAAGATCCTGATGAATCTTCTGGAGACAGTGGACACGAATGAATACATTCAGGTGGAAACTGCAGACACCAGGGTTAGCAAACCCCCATAAATTATATGAAATAACATTGCGTTTAGAGGGGTCACAATTAGGAAAGTAAGGGGTCACTTTTGGGATAACCTGTCGAAAGGCTATGACTGGCCACCAGAGTTTGTCAGGGAGTGCCCTCATGGCGAAGAAATGATTATGCCTGCCTTCTCAAATCATATTCCAATACATAAAAAATATACATTTGCAAGAAAATGGGCAGTAGCCCAAGCTCCTGCATTATATAAAAATCATGTAGGATGGGATGAGGATTCTCCTCCTCACAAAATCCAGTTAAAAAAAATCAACCCACTGCACAAAGGCAGTACCCAGTTAAACAAGAAGCTAAAAAGCAAGTCAGGGAGATCTTAGATCAACTTGAATATCAGGGGGTGATTGAAACATGCACCTCACAAATGAACAATCCTTTGTTTCCTGTCTCCAAGCCAGACGATTCATATTGTCTAGTTTTGGAATACAGACACTTAAACTCTTGCTGCAAAACATTTGCAGTACAAAACTCACACAGTGCAGCACTAATGAATAACATTGTGCGCAAAAAATATAAAACAACATTAGATATCGGATTCTTTTGTCAAAACATTGCACCTGAAAGCAGGTATTTGACCGCTTTCTCAATAATGGGGTCACAAAACAATTCTGTCGACTTCCTCAGGGATTCAAGAATAGCCCAGGATTATTCTCAGCAAGGGTAACAGAGTTACTACAAATATATGATGAAGAGGCATTATCTTATGTCGATGACATCTATCTCACAGATGATGACCTGGAGACTCACTTAAAAAGAGTGAACACCATAATACTTGGGTTCGCAGCTGAAGGGTACAAATTCAACTTTAAAAAGTCACGAATTCCCCATCTAACTGTCCTGTTTTTAGGATATGAATTATCAAGTGAAGGCAAAAGCCTAGCAGACAACTTCTTAGAGAAGTGTGCTGTACTCCAAGCTCCATAAACGCTGAAGAATTTACAATCAATACTAGGTTTCCTGAATTTCGGAAGAACATACATTCTAAATTATGCAGAGAGGGTTAAACCTCTCTATGAATTAATAAAACCTGATTTCAAACCAATCAATTGGACTCAGAAACACACAGAAATTTTAAGATCATTACAAACAGACATGTTAACTAAAACAAAATTGCAAACACACGAAAGCGTACGCAACCTTGTAATCCGAGTCATCCCAGGAAGATGCGGATTCACGTACCTGACCTCTAATGAGGGAGAAACTGTACCAATAGCTTACAAATCACACTTGTACACACAAGCTGAAATGAAATTCAGTTCTACTGAAAAGATTCTAATAGCGGTTCAAACTGCTGTAGCAAAAGAAAGAGCCCTAGCCCAAGGCAAAAGGATATCTGTTTTAACAGCAGAATCAGCCCTTGAGGCATTAACAAGCCCACGCAATCTAAATGCAGTGGCATTAGATCCAAAGGGAAAATTCTCTTGCTGCAGAAGACGTGAAGCACTATTTTGACCTGAAAATGAAAAAACTAGAAGATCTAGAATACGAACATGAATATCCTCTGCCAATCGAAATTCTGCCTCTCGAACAGGACAGCTGTGTAATCTACATGGACAGATTTGCACAACACTACGATGTAGAGAAAAAAATCCTACAACGCAGCGTGCGCGATTGCTAAAGGTCGCTGGCGCTTTGGTAAATTCAAACCGATAATCACCAAAACTGAATCACTCAGAAACTGTACAGCTCAGCGAGCTGAAATAGGATCTTTAAAGATGGCGCTTGAAAATGCCGATCGTGAATTCCCGACACTAATAGAGTGCGATTCGCATTTCAGCATCAGGTCTTACAATAATGACATGCAGACATGGATCAAAAAAGGTTACAAAGATGACACAGGTGTCACATTAAAGCATAAAAAGCTCTGGTAACAAGTAGTTCTTTTGCAGAAAGAACTACGAAATACTCATGTGATACATACACTGAGTCATCGAGGTGTTGGCGTTCACGTTGCAGGGAATTCATTGGCTGACAGAGCCACAGCGGCAGCGGTTCAACCGGCTCCCGTAGTCACAAAAAAGCGTTCTAAAAAACACATTGATGGAGAAACCATGCTAAAAGCCTCATTAAAAGGCGACTATGCAGCATTACCTCTCGACTATCCACTCAATAATACATACATAATTGATGCAAACTCTGTTCCTTTTGCTCAAATCCCTAGAGTGGGGGATAGTGTAATTCCAAACACGAACCGGAGAATCTTCTTGATTGAAGACGCACACATGGGATTGGGTCTAAGGCACCAAGAGATCGTGAAATCTCTAAAAGAATTACAATCAGAATACTGGTGGCCGGGGATGAGCCTGCAAAATTACAAATTTGCAAAGGATTGTCCAGACTGCAACAGAGATCGCAGTTGTGAATCGGACCAGACCACTGCCAGGACTCCTTTATTAGAAAGCATCAGGCTATCTATATGCAGAAATCCAGCCGAAGAAATGCGTTCCCATAATTATTAAGACTAGATTCACTTAAGATGTAGGCCCCAGCGCTCGGCTGACGCCAGAACTGTTATAAAAGATTTGCGAGTCTTTATCGGCACATACGCAATTGGCATGCTACATTCTGACGAGGGTCCTGCGTTTAGCTCTCGGGCTTACAAGGAGGCCATGGCCAGCATGGGCATTGCATTGCGGTACTCTTCTCCCTTCCATCCTGAGGGAAATGCGGTAGTGGAAAGAAAAAAACTTGACATAAAGCAATCTATAACGGCGAGGGTATTAGGTTCGGGTGATGGGTGGGTCAAACATCTAACAAGTGTCCAACGTAGTCTTAATCTGCCAAGAAATTCTCTAAAAGGTATCACTCCATACGAACTATTGTTCGGCACTAGAATGCACATCCTTGACTTAGATTGTCAGACTTCAGTGGTGAAAGAAAAAGCCTTTGATATCAAAGACCGTTTGGCTGTTTTACAGGACTTAAATGAAACAAGAAGAAGTCTAAGTAACATAAAGTTAAAGCCAACGACCACTGAAGAAAAACCACCTGTCCTAGCAAGACCTGTCTGGATTCCAAAGATTGGGGATCTGGTCAGAGAGAAGATCGCGGTGAAGAAGGAATTTGGGCCTTCTTACAGAAAAGCAGTACCTGTCTTAGCTGTCAGCGGAACAAGATCAGAAGTACTATCGCCCCTTGCTGGTAAAAAGGAGAACAGAGTTGTTTCCATCGACCTGGTAAAACCACAATCATGTGGCCAATAATAAGTAGTAGGCCCAGTGGACTCCCAAGAAATAGCAGAAGATCAAATCTTGCTACAATCCAAGAGGTTCAAACTGAGAGACTAATCACATTTGATAAACCTGCAGTGAATACAAAAGGACTATGTAACAAAGCCATGGAACTTGTGGCTCTTGAAACCCCAATTGCAACAGTTCGTCAAGAAACACCAATCTACAACGATGTAGCCTCAGACTATGCTAATGAAACAAAGAAAAATGCAAAGACTAATGGAAATCCGGAAGCAATTCCAACAATTGACAGAACTGCATCTGGCTACTTCATCAATTTCGATCACTTTTCTGAAGATCCAAGCGAGCATGAAGAAACACCAGCAACAAAAACTTTCAAAGAAAAAATGACTGAACTTTTTCACCAACTAAAAGAAACATATCTGATTTCACCATGGATTGAATTTTGGATTGTGTTAGGTGTACTTTTCCTCCTACTTTGGCTCATCATGGTTTTATGTTTGGGTAGAATTATTGATGGAAAATATAGTACAATGGACACAGCAAGTCATAACATCAACTTGGTCCCAAAGCCTCACAGATCCTCTCACATCGAGAAAAGAGAACTGTTATCAGTGAACATCACAGCCAATCCAATACCCGGTGGGGTAGCATGGGACAAAATGGATTATGAAATCTATGGCCCGATTGAGCTCTTGAAATATCCACACCAGTTTAAGGTTTCCTTAAGTGACTTTGTGACACCAAGTACTTTCTCTGATGATTGGGACTTTGAAAATATTAATAATATGATGTCAGATTTAGTAATGTCAGCTAAATTCACAGAACATGATTATTTACAGGGTTCATCAAATTATGAAGAGTTGTATTGTTATACTCATTTTGGTATTCACTATTTGCATAAATCTGCTCAACCTAGAAATGTTTTTAATTATAATCAATGGGAACATTGTCCAACTCCGCCAAAAGGCAGCTCAAAAACATTTTATGAGAAATTCCAATACTTCTCAGGGGTTTAACAACAGTGACCCAGAAACGTTTTATTTTAAAATGTTAAATAGGACAGGAATGAAAACAATGTTGACAAATACTAAATTGATTTATTCTGAAAAATGTTATGACAACATGTCTACATTTGGTTTTGAATTTTGGAAAAACAACATTGAAACAAAAACCATCTGGGGTTCAAAAGACTGGCAGGTACAAGGTCTAGAAGCATTATTTAGAGCCTGCATGATCCCAGAACAGATAATATTCCTGAGTGACACCATTCAACAAACAACTTGTCTCGGCCTAGCCAAGATTAAAGACTTAAATAAACAGTCTATTCCGAAGCCCATACCTGATAGTAATAGGACTACAGATGTGGAGATAGATGTATCCCATATTTTACACCAATACAGAACAAATCCTGATTGGAAAAAATGGTTGATCTGGCCCACAGACACTAAACTGTCAAGATAGATTCCTGAACAAAACACAGGGGTTCAAACAGAACAGGCCAGACCCAAGATACTCCCAGAGACAACATCCAGGGATAGTTACAACATACAGTGTAGGGAAACTATGCCTTGAGTGGCTACAGAAATCCACACTGGCTGAAATTAAGCAACACTTGACTTTACTTAAAGACGGTGCTGACTTGCGAGATTTCATACTGGGACCTCGCATACAGCGTCAAAAACGTTTCATATACGCCGGTATATACTCTGCTTACAACGAAGCTTGGAAAGTAACGCAAATTGAAACTGCTGAAAAAATACGAGAAATTGATCATATAAATTTGGAAAAATCACTTTCTGTAGTGGACAATGGGTTAACGACTCTGTCCTCCAGAATATATTCACTGGACAGCATTGTATCATCTGCTATTGATATAATAGAGCAGGACTTACTAATGTTACAACATGGTCAGTCCCAATTGCGTTCTATTGTACAACTTGGCTGGACGTTGCAAAATCTGCGTTCAGGCTACGTGCCATGGCATCTAATCAACATAGCGTCATTATTTTCTATCTTTAACCTTACTGATAAACAAATCAGTTTGGCACAAAAAGGAGCAGACTATACGATTCTGAGCATTGAAAAACTTGAGAGATTACCATTGACAATGTCAGAGAGACCTGTCATTGAATGGATAATACTCGGAACAATTACAATTCCGATAAAAACTTTCCAGTTTAAGTATTGCCAAAAATATATACCAGCAGGCCTGTATGAAAGGTTGGGTAAAGGATACATCAAGTTAACATGGAATTTACCTTATACACACAAATTGTATAGTGAAGGAAAAAAAGAGGTATTCCTTAGTGGTAACAATTGTAAACAAGCATTTACAATGCAACGGTTTCGCTTTTGCCAAAGTTAGAGCTATTGGCATTGTAAATGACAACATTTTTATTTATGAGTTGGTTTTGAAAACAGATAAATAAATGGCATTTTCATTTACAATGCCAATAGCTTAATCTCTTGCAAATGCGAGACCTATTGCATGTGCACCCACACACACAGACACACGCATAGACTCACACACAGAGACTCACACACAGAAAGCCCCCCACACAGAGCCACACACACACAGCGCCCCCCACACACACAGAACCCCCCCCCACACACACACACACACACAGAGTCCCCCCACACACACGCACAGAGCCCCCCACACACGCACAAAGAGTCCCCCACACACACGCACAGTGAGCCCCCCCCCCCCCCACACACACACACACACAGCCCCACACACACACACTGAGACTACTCCATCACACCAATAAAATTCAATCTTGGCAGCTATGTGTACTACTACCGTTAAGAATGAAATAGTACAGTGACATCATATAGCATTTGCAAAACATGCTCCCGAATTGTGGGAGCCATCAGCCCAGCTGTGCTCATGCTCTGTCATGTTTAGTCTTTTCTCCTGGACTGGATGTGATGAGATTGAACATTTTAGTTCATGCAATATTTATTACAGGCTTGTAAATTTTGCTTGAGTGCCTGCTCGGCTGCCCATTGCTTTCCTTTAAATTGTCTGCAGCGTGCAACACAGCCTTTTTTGTGGTTTTGTACACTGTATGAAAAGGAGGTTTTTGATGTCTGGTTGGCATTCTTTGATCACACGGAGAACAGTCTCAGAACTGCACCATCCCTGCAGCTCTGAGTGTGAATGACAGGCGCAGAAACCTGAGTCTTCAGCAAACGGCAGGTTCTTGTTTTTGTAATATCAGAGTCCCAACTAGTAGGATTAATCCTGGCGCTTCTGCAGGAAGCATGTTTGTTATTACCCTAGCATTTTGAATTTGCTTTATTGCATCTCAGTGCAGCTTCCTCGCACTCACTTCAAGCAATTGTGAGTTAAGCAGAAGCTAATCAAATCTAAAACAAGGGCAAAGGGCTATTTTAGCAAAGGATAATTGGTTTAGAGGTGACATTTCATCCAAGCAGAGTGAAAAATGAGATAAGATTTATTAAAGGGGGAGTGGAGAGGCAGCCAGAGACTGCCACAGAGCAGCGAATCCTCAACGCAAGAATGGAAGGAACCGGGATTTAAACGTGTTGAAATCAGCGAGCTGGCAGTTGAAGGGGTCAGACAAGAGACAAAAGAGATTAACAGTGTTGAATGCCAGTGAAGGTTCAACAGCCAGGAAACGGGGTTATGTAATCACGGGGTGAATGCCCAAGCAACCTCGGAGCACAATATACGTCAACAGAAGTAATTAAACGGCCTTGGGGTGCCAGTAGGAGAGGGGGGCGGGGTCAGAGGATCGGGTGCAAGCGAGCTCCGCACTGCTGCACTCACCACAGAAGTCTCCGGTCACCGCCGTGCTCTGCCGACGCTCTAATGCGGCAACTCCTCTCGGTTGGCGACCTCCCGCCACTCCGGCCCAGAGGCCCGCACAGCCGCCGGAGGAGCTGCATGACCCCCCTTCCCCTCTGGCAAACACCAGCCCAAATACGGCCGTGGGGTGCCGGTAGGAGAGGGGCAGGGGGTGCAGACTTACCGCGATAGCAGCTCCGGCCAGCATTGTGCCGACGGCCGATTTTGATGCTGTGGAGACTCTGGTGTTCCGCGGCTGTGTGGTTTGTGCCTCTCAGCAGGAAGAAGGGAGCCGTAAGGATGCCGCCGAAGACAGTTTCCTGGGGAGAACGGAACATCTCGAACATCCGCTCAGCCCCAGCTCCATGAAAAAATGGCGGCCGCAAACATGAGGCAAAAAAAAAAAAAAAATAAACACCCACCGCCGCAATGACGTTCTTCAAGGGGCGGAAAATGAAGAAAAAAATCCAAAAAAAAAAAATCGCCGGAACGCCCACGAATCGCCTCGGACCATGACGGACAGATCTCACTTCCAATGGCTAGCCTCCATTTATGGAGCTAGCCAATGGAAGTGAGAGGCGGGACAAAGGCACATACTATTCTCAAAAGATTTCGCCTGCGCGAACGCTGCTGCGCAGCGGATCGCTAGGCAAAACCTAAAAATCTCTAAGCGGTACACTCCTGTGTCAAGGTATTAACTTGCATGGAGCCTGCGAAGGGTCATCAAATAACCTTTCATGTCACCTGCATGGCACACCTGCAACACAGATAGAGCCATTTTTCAGACAGCTTTCTAACGGCAGCTAGTTCTAATAAGTGACCACAGCTGTTGTGGCATGGTGCCAGGAAAAGCCTATCTCGTGAGCGTTACTTCCATGGTCACTTGCTGTATGCAAGTATTGTATCCAAACAGCAATCCAGACATGGAGGCGGCAATATGGCCTTCTTTGAATATCTCTTCTATTCGAATTGATACTTTAAGCAGAATGAAGTCTATTCTTTTACAGACAACTGTGCCTTTAACCTCGTCCAAAGAGACGTATGATCTGCAAGTTGCAAGGACAGCAGCAGAGATACATACCCTATTATCAACAAATTGCCCCGTCCAGTTCGTAGAAATGTTAGGTCAAATTTTAAACATGTCTGATACCAGTGGCATCGCACATGTATTTAAGACAATTTTTTCGGGACTGTTAGCACCCTTTGAAACAGTTCTGGGCATTTTCTCGAATTTTGTGCATTCCTTTTTCGGCTGCCTGCCTCTTCTTTTGGGACTCATAGCAGGAATTTTATTTTTGATCCTTCTGCTCCGATATGGCAAGCCAAGCCACAGACAAAACTCCAGCTACAATGGAAGAAACGATCCTAGCAATACGCTACCGAGACCGAATCACTAAAGTCCTCGGATTAGCCCGGCTAAGAGATCTGAATACAACCCGGTTTCTTTAATTCAGACCAATCTGGCAAGATTGCATCTTACCTGTGCTTCGATGTCTGCTATGCGGAGAAGAATGCGTGTTAGACGTCTGTCTTACACTACCAATGGATATCGATACTTTGCTAGGCTCGGTAACGACTCATGCAACGTGTTGGCCCCAGCGGCTACCTATTCTGATGACGGCATTCGTTGAGACTTCACCATTACGAGTAGGTGGCGGTGAAGTACGAGAGGAAAGCAGCACCAAACAGGTACAACCTTCTGTGAGCATTGCTGATCCCGACATCGATGATAACAATCATTCTCACATATGTACAATTTCAGCATTTTCGAACTTGGTCGCACTTTCACCTGATGTTATAGACCAATTTTTCACAAGCCTGTCTGATATGATGTTCTTTCCTAACGACGAGAATAACTTTTAAAACAACGAGCACATAGCGTTCCCTGAACTCTGAATTCGGCCTTCAGTTTGATAAACAACACTACTGAAAACAATTGGAACTATTTTTTCCCCTGAAAGCGAAATTATTTTTTCCATTTCCAAAATATTTACCTTTTTTTCTGGCACATGGTACTCTGCTTAAAGTAGAACTATTCTTAGAGAACAGAGCTTCTATTTTAGAGACACTAGAGACAATATTTTACCTCAGCCTCTAGCACCTGTACAGTATTGTATAAATATGTGATGAAATGGTCTCGACCTTCTTTTCTGTATTCAGAGCCATTTCAAATGCAATTTTCGCAATTCATTCAGCCAATATTTATATATGCATTTCCCGAATGATCACACTGCTTGAAAAGCGTACAGTATAAATACCCATTTTCGTGTATTTACCAAATACCATTTCAAATGCAATATATGTATTTTGGGGTGGGTTGGAAAACACACATGCATTGTTATATGTTTAGTATTGCTTAGTATTTAGTAATGATGGACATTAATACGTGGAGTGGGTGTTGTGGTTCTATCTAGGACCCTAATTCGATATTCCCGATGTATGCCCTTATATGGTTATAACAAATAATATCCTTATAAAGGCATACGAATCATATCCATATTTAGTAATAGCCAATGCGGTCCAAATACGGCAAGGCTACTCCCATAGACTCCTAGAAAGTACAACGCGTTCTTTAAACAAACCAAGCCTCCAGCAGCCCGGGAAATCCCCCTGCTTTTGTTTTGATTTGCACAAGAACTCCTGGAGTCCAGAAAGAACTGTTAGTTCTTAGTGACGTCGTATGTCCAACCTTACGTCAAACACGGCACCTTTCAGGTATAAATATACCAACGTTGCCTTAAGCAAAGACACGGTGGTTTGGAGCAGAGCGGCTATCTACTTGCCTGAAGCCCAGCTGATGCGAGAGCCGAAGGAAGCCGACCCTCCCATTTGACGCACTGAGAGAGACGCTGTCTTTGTCTCCAGCCGAGAAAATCCAGCTCCGGTGTTTCCAGTCACCCTTGCGGGTTTGCTGGGAGATCGAGTTCTGAGAGAGAGATACAAGACCTCCTACATTCTATTACCAAGGTACGGAGCTGATTAAACCCTTAAGAGAATTCTTGATTCAGATTCTTGGCAAAAACCACTTAACTTAAACTACAACTTACTTACTCCTTCCCACGCATTAGGCTTAGGTCAGGTACACCGGGGTAGGCGTATCTTAGAAGCACCAGTTGAGTACGTTAGTCAATGTGTTTATGTATGTATATATTTTATCCGTTTTAAAGTATCATATGGCTAAGAAACCATATCAATGCTTTTACAGATTTATTTCATAATACTCCTTTTTCTGTACTCACTTTACTTCATGATAAGCATTGCAATTGTTGCAACTCACTTCTCTTGCACGAGAAAGAAGACTGCTCAATAAATAACACCTTTTATTGAAAACGCCCGCATGCACGATTGACTGAGTGAAATAGCTGTCTATTGTTTTCACACGACTAGAGATATACTCTTTATTCTGAGGGAGCAAAGTTGTCATGTTTATGCGGTTAACAAAAAGACAAACGGAGTGGTGGAGGGTCCTAGGGGAATTTGTTTATAGACTGAAAAAGTACCTTGTCCCCCAACTTCACAGCAAAAAACACGAGAGGTACTAAGAGTCTAGAAATGAGAAGTCTACTGGAACCTAATTGTGTCCCGTATTCATGTTCAGACCACACCGTTAATCTAAACAAATGACAGTGTCATGTCAGAGAAGTGAGACAGAGAAGATACAGAGTCTGAAAGTACCTCTCGTGTTTTTTTTTGATGTTTATGCGGTTGTCAGAAACTAATCCCTTCTTGTCTAATCAGGAGATTTAACTCTTTCCTGGACATTCGAGAACGTTTCTAGTGACCTCTGAGCTAGCTGGCAAACCTAATTAAGTCTAACATAGTCAGTAGAGACCTAGATGACCTCAGTCCTACGTCTAAACTGCTGTCTATGTTATTCCAATGCGCAGAGCCTATTGGGAATATAGGAACTACACTACACATGCGCACCTGTGTATCAAACACTACAGGAGCCTACACTGGGCTGTGATCCCTGCACACCTGTGTATCAAACACTGCAGGAGCCTACACTGGGCTGTTCTCCCTGCACACCTGTGTATCAAACACTACAGGAGCCTAAACCTGGGCTGTGCTCCCTGCACACCTGTGTATCAAACACTACAGGAACCTACACCCGGGCTGTGCTCCCTACAAACCTGTTTATCAAACACTACAGGAGCCTACACCTGGGCTGTGCTCCCTGCACACCTGTGTATCAAACACTACAGGAACCTACACCCGGGCTGTGCTCCCTGCACACCTGTGTATCAAACACTACAGGAACCTACACCCGGGCTGTGCTCCCTACAAACCTGTTTATCAAACACTACAGGAGCCTACACCTGGGCTGTGCTCCCTGCGCACCTGTGTATCAAACACTACAGGAGCATACACTGGGCTGTGCTCCCTGCGCACCTGTGTATCAAACACTACAGGAGCATACACTGGGCTGTGCTCCCTGCACACCTATGTATCAAACACTACAGGAACCTACACTGGGCTGTGCTCCCTACACACCTGTGTATCAAACATTACAGGAGCCTACACTGGGCTGTGCTCCCTGCACACCTGTGTATCAAACACTACAGGAGCCTACACTGGGCTGTGCTCCCTGCGCACCTGTGTATCAAACACTACAGGAGCCTACATCTGGGCTGTGCTCCCTGCACACCTGTGTATCAAACATTACAGGAGCCTACACTGGGCTGTGCTCCCTGCACACCTGTGTATCAAACACTACAGGAGCCTACACTGGGCTGTGCTCCCTGCACACCTATGTATCAAACACTACAGGAACCTACACTGGGCTGTGCTCCCTACACACCTGTGTATCAAACATTACAGGAGCCTACACTGGGCTGTGCTCCCTGCACACCTGTGTATCAAACACTACAGGAGCCTACACCTGGGCTGTGCTTCCTACACACCTGTGTATCAAACACTACAGGAGCCTACACTGGGCTGTGCTCCCTGCGCACCTGTGTATCAAACACTACAGGAGCCTACATCTGGGCTGTGCTCCCTGCAAACCTGTGTATCAAACATTACAGGAGCCTACACTGGGCTGTGCTCCCTGCACACCTGTGTATCAAACACTACAGGAGCCTACACTGGGCTGTGCTCCCTGCACACCTATGTATCAAACACTACAGGAACCTACACTGGGCTGTGCTCCCTACACACCTGTGTATCAAACATTACAGGAGCCTACACTGGGCTGTGCTCCCTGCACACCTGTGTATCAAACACTACAGGAGCCTACACCTGGGCTGTGCTTCCTACACACCTGTGTATCAAACACTACAGGAGCCTACACTGGGCTGTGCTCCCTGCGCACCTTCACCTGTGTATCAAACACTGAAGAAACCTACGCCTGGACAGGCTCCCTGCACACCTGTGTATCAAACACTACAGGAGCCCACACTGGGCTGTGCTCCCTGCACACCTGTGTATCAAACACTACAGGAGCCTACACTGAGCTGTGCTCCCTGCACACCTGTGTAGCAAACATTACAGAAGCCTACACCTGGGCTGTGCTCCCTGCACACCTGTGCATCAAACACTACAGGAGCCTACACTGGGCTGTGCTCCCTGCGCACCTGTGTATCAAACACTACAGGAGCCTACACTGGGCTGTGCTCCCTGCGCACCTGTGTATCAAACACTACAGGAGCCTACACTGGGCTGTGCTCCCTGCGCACCTGTGTATCAAACACTACAGGAGCCTACACTGGGCTGTGCTCCCTGCGCACCTGTGTATCAAACACTACAGGAGCCTACACTGGGCTGTGCTCCCTGTACACCTGTGTATCAAACACTACAGGAGCCTACACTGAGCTGTGCTCCCTGCACACCTGTGTATCAAACATTACAGAAGCCTACACCTGGGCTGTGCTCTCTGCACACCTGTGCATCAAACACTACAGGAGCCTACACTGGGCTGTGCTCCCTGCGCACCTGTGTATCAAACACTACAGGAGCCTACACTGGGCTGTGCTCCCTGCGCACCTGTGTATGAAACACTACAGGAGCCTACACTGGGCTGTGCTCCCTGCACACCTGTGTATCAAACACTACAGGAGCCTACACTGGGCTGTGCTCCCTGCACACCTGTGTATCAAACACTACAGGAGCATACACTGGGCTGTGCTCCCCGCACACCTGTGTATCAAACACTACAGGAGCATACACTGGGCTGTGCTCCCTACACACCTGTGTATCAAACACTACAGGAACCTACACTGGGCTGTGCTCCCTGTGTATCAAACATTACAGGAGCCTACACTGGGCTGTGCTCCCTGTGTATGAAACATTACAGGAGCCTACACTGGGCTGTGTTTCCTGCACACCTGTGTATCAAACACTACAGGAGCCTACACCTGGGCTGTGCTCCCTGCGCACCTGTGTATCAAACACTACAGGAGCATACACTGGGCTGCGCTCCCTGCACACCTGTGTATCAAACACTACAGGAGCCTACACCTGGGCTGTGCTTCCTACACACCTGTGTATCAAACACTACAGGAGCCTACACTGGGCTGTGCTCCCTGCACACCTGTGTATCAAACACTACAGGAGCCTACACTGGGCTGTGCTCCCTACACACCTGTGTATCAAACACTACAGGAGCCTACACCTGGGCTGTGCTCCCTGCGCACCTGTGTTTCAAACACTACAGGAACCTACACTGGGCTGTGCTCCCTGCACACCTATGTATCAAACACTACAGGAGCCTACACTGGGTTGTGCTCCCTGCACACCTGTGTTTCAAACACTACAGGAGCCTACACTGGGCTGCACTGCCTGCAGACCTTCACCTGTGTATCAAACACTACAGGAACCCACACTGGGCTGCACTGCCTGCAGACCTTCACCTGTGTATCAAACACTACAGCAGCCTACACTGGGCTGTGCTCCCTGCACACCTGTGTATCAAACACTACAGCAGCCTACACTGGGCTGTGCTCCCTTCACACCTGTGTATCAAACACTACAGGAGCCTACACTGGGCTGTGCTCCCTACACACCTGTGTATCAAACACTACAGGAGCCTACACTGGGCTGTGCTCCCACCACACCTGTGTATCAAACACTACAGGAGCCTACACTAGGCTGTGCTCCCTGCGCTCCTGTGTATCAAACACTACAGGAACCTACACTGGGCTGCACTGCCTGCACACCTGTGTATCAAACACTACAGGAGCCTACACTGGGCTGTGCTCCCACCACACCTGTGTATCAAACACTACAGGAGCCTACACTGGGCTGGTCTCCCTGCACACCTGTGTATCAAACACTACAGGAGCCTACACTGGGCTGTGCTCCCTGCGCTCCTGTGTATCAAACACTACAGGAACCTACACTGGGCTGCACTGCCTGCACACCTGTGTATCAAACACTACAGGAGCCTACACTGGGCTGTGCTCCCACCACACCTGTGTATCAAACACTACAGGAGCCTACACTGGGCTGGTCTCCCTGCACACCTGTGTATCAAACACTACAGGAGCCTACACTGGGCTGGTCTCCCTGCACACCTGTGTATCAAACACTACAGGAGCCTACACTGGGCTGGTCTCCCTGCACACCTGTGTATCAAACACTATCACACTTTGACAAGAGACGGTAGGAGCCCACCCATGACAGGGTAAAGTCCCCCCAGCCACCCCAGGACCCCGCAGCTGCGCCCGCCCCTACAGGACAGCGCCCCCTGTGCCAGGGGGGGCTCACCCTACACACGAGGGCGGTGCTGGAAACCGGCTCGGACCACAAGACCCAGAATGCACCGCAGTCACACGCCAGTGTGTGTGGAGCCAGGCGCAGCCCCGGCGGAGCAGGGTCGCCCCACTCCAGCCCCCCAATGACCCCCGCACCCCCTGCTCCCCCCACGAGGCTCACCGCAGCACGAGCGGGTCCGATCAGAGGCTCCGGGGCCCAGAGTCCCCCCTTGTAGACCCCCAGGCAGCCCTCCCGGCGGAGCTGAGCTGTGCTGAGCTGAGCTTTGCTGTGCAGGCGAGATGTGTGCGCAGCAAAACAACACGCAGGAGCGGTGGCAACAAAGAGGAGGAGCAGAGCTCCCACTGCAGGCCCGGAGGACCCACTGCAGGGGGGGGGGGGGGGTGAGCAGGCGGGGGGGGGGGGAGGAGGGGGGGGGGCTGAGCAGGCAGAGGGGAGGGGGCTGTGCAGGCAGAGGGGAGGGGGGCTGAGCAGGCTGGGGGGCAGAGCAGGCAGAGGGGAGGGGGCTGTGCAGGCAGAGGGGAGGGGGGCTGATCAGGCAGAGGGGAGGAGGGGCTGAGCAGGCAGAGGGGAGGGGGGGCTGAGCAGGCAGAGGGGAGGGGGGGCTGAGCAGGCAGAGGGGAGGGGGCTGTGCAGGCAGAGGGGAGGGAGGAGAGGGGGGCTGAGCAGGCAGAGGGGAGGGGGGGGCTGAGCAGGCAGAGGGGAGGGGGGGCTGAGCAGGCAGAGGGGAGGGGGGCTGATCAGGCAGAGGGGAGGGGGGCTGATCAGGCAGAGGGGAGGGGGGCTGATCAGGCAGAGGGGAGGGGGGGCTGATCAGGCAGAGGGGAGGGGGGGCTGATCAGGCAGAGGGGAGGGGGGGCTGAGCAGGCAGAGAGGAGGGGGGCTGAGCAGGCAGAGGGGAGGGGGCTGTGCAGGCGGAGGGGAGGGGCTGTGCAGGCGGAGGGGAGGGGCTGTGCAGGCAGAGGGGAGGGGCTGAGCAGGCAGAGGGGAGGGGGGGCTGAGCAGGCAGAGGGGAGGGGGGCTGTGCAGGCGGAGGGGAGGGGGCTGTGCAGGCAGAGGGGAGGGAGGAGAGGGGGGCTGAGCAGGCAGAGGGGAGGGGGGGCTGAGCAGGCAGAGGGGAGGGGGGGCTGAGCAGGCAGAGGGGAGGGGGGGCTGAGCAGGCAGAGGGGGGGGCTGAGCAGGCAGAGGGGAGGGAGGAGGGGGGCTGAGCAGGCAGAGGGGAGGGGGGGCTGAGCAGGCAGAGGGGAGGGGGGGCTGAGCAGGCAGTGAGGAGGGGGGGCTGAGCAGGCAGAGGGGAGGGGGCTGTGCAGGCGGAGGGGAGGGGGGCTGAGCAGGCAGAGGGGAGGGGGGCTGAGCAGGCTGGGGGGCAGAGCAGGCAGAGGGGAGGGGGCTGTGCAGGCAGAGGGGAGGGAGGAGAGGGGGGGGCTGAGCAGGCAGAGGGGAGGTGGGCTGAGCAGGCAGAGGGGAGGGGGGGCTGAGCAGGCAGAGGGGAGGGGGGGCTGAGCAGGCAGAGGGGAGGGGGGCTGAGCAGGCAGAGAGGAGGGGGGGCTGAGCAGGCAGAGGGGAGGGGGGCTGAGCAGGCAGAGGGGAGGGGGCTGAGCAGGCAGAGAGGAGGGGGGGGGCTGAGCAGGCTGGGGGGCTGAGCAGGCAGAGGGGAGGGGGCTGTGCAGGCAGAGGGGAGGGAGGAGAGGGGGGGCTGAGCAGGCAGAGGGGAGGGGGGGCTGAGCAGGCAGAGGGGAGGGGGGGCTGATCAGGCAGAGGGGAGGGGGGCTGATCAGGCAGAGGGGAGGGGGGCTGATCAGGCAGAGGGGAGGGGGGCTGATCAGGCAGAGGGGAGGGGGGGCTGATCAGGCAGAGGGGAGGGGGGGCTGAGCAGGCAGAGAGGAGGGGGGGCTGAGCAGGCAGAGGGGAGGGGGGGCTGAGCAGGCAGAGGGGAGGGGGGGCTGAGCAGGCAGAGGGGAGGGGGCTGTGCAGGCGGAGGGGAGGGGCTGTGCAGGCGGAGGGGAGGGGCTGTGCAGGCGGAGGGGAGGGGGGCTGAGCAGGCAGAGGGGGGGGGGGCTGAGCAGGCAGAGGGGAGGGGGGCTGTGCAGGCGGAGGGGAGGGGGCTGTGCAGGCAGAGGGGAGGGAGGAGAGGGGGGCTGAGCAGGCAGAGGGGAGGGGGGGCTGAGCAGGCAGAGGGGAGGGGGGGCTGAGCAGGCAGAGGGGGGGGCTGAGCAGGCAGAGGGGAGGGAGGAGGGGGGCTGAGCAGGCAGAGGGGAGGGGGGGCTGAGCAGGCAGAGGGGAGGGGGGGCTGAGCAGGCAGTGAGGAGGGGGGGCTGAGCAGGCAGAGGGGAGGGGGCTGTGCAGGCGGAGGGGAGGGGGGCTGAGCAGGCAGAGGGGAGGGGGGCTGAGCAGGCTGGGGGGCAGAGCAGGCAGAGGGGAGGGGGCTGTGCAGGCAGAGGGGAGGGAGGAGAGGGGGGGCTGAGCAGGCAGAGGGGAGGTGGGCTGAGCAGGCAGAGGGGAGGGGGGGCTGAGCAGGCAGAGGGGAGGGGGGGCTGAGCAGGCAGAGAGGAGGGGGGGCTGAGCAGGCAGAGGGGAGGGGGGCTGAGCAGGCAGAGGGGAGGGGGCTGAGCAGGCTGGGGGCTGAGCAGGCAGAGGGGAGGGGGCTGTGCAGGCAGAGGGGAGGGAGGAGAGGGGGGGCTGAGCAGGCAGAGGGGAGGGGGGGCTGAGCAGGCAGAGGGGAGGGGGGCTGAGCAGGCAGAGAGGAGGGGGGGCTGAGCAGGCAGAGAGGAGGGGGGGCTGAGCAGGCAGAGGGGAGGGGGCTGTGCAGGCGGAGGGGAGGGGCTGTGCAGGCAGAGGGGAGGGGGGCTGAGCAGGCAGAGGGGAGGGGGGGCTGAGCAGGCAGAGGGGAGGGGGGCTGTGCAGGCGGAGGGGAGGGGGCTGTGCAGGCGGAGGGGAGGGAGGAGAGGGGGGCTGAGCAGGCAGAGGGGAGGGGGGGCTGAGCAGGCAGAGGGGAGGGGGGCTGAGCAGGCAGAGGGGAGGGGGTTGAGCAGGCAGAGGGGAGGGGGGGTGAGCAGGCAGAGGGTAGGGGGGCTGAGCAGGCAGAGGGGAGGGGGGCTGAGCAGGCAGAGGGGAGGGGGGCTGAGCAGGCAGAGGGGAGGGGGCGGCTGTGCAGGCAGAGGGGAGGGGGCTGTGCAGGCAGAGGGGGGCTGTGCAGGCAGAGGGGAGGGGGGCTGAGCAGGCAGAGGGGAGGGGGGGCTGAGCAGGCAGAGGGGAGGGGGGGCTGAGCAGGCAGAGGGGAGGGGGGGCTGAGCAGGCAGAGGGGAGGGGGCTGAGCAGGCTGGGGGGCTGAGCAGGCAGAGGGGAGGGGGCTGTGCAGGCAGAGGGGAGGGAGGAGAGGGGGGGCTGAGCAGGCAGAGGGGAGGGGGGGCTGAGCAGGCAGAGGGGAGGGGGGGCTGAGCAGGCAGAGAGGAGGGGGGGCTGAGCAGGCAGAGAGGAGTGGGGGCTGAGCAGGCAGAGAGGAGGGGGGCTGAGCAGGCAGAGGGGAGGGGGCTGTGCAGGCGGAGGGGAGGGGCTGTGCAGGCAGAGGGGAGGGGGGCTGAGCAGGCAGAGGGGAGGGGGGGGCTGAGCAGGCAGAGGGGAGGGGGGCTGTGCAGGCGGAGGGGAGGGGGCTGTGCAGGCAGAGGGGAGGGAGGAGAGGGGGGCTGAGCAGGCAGAGGGGAGGGGGGGCTGAGCAGGCAGAGGGGAGGGGGGGGTGAGCAGGCAGAGGGGAGGGGGGCTGAGCAGGCAGAGGGGAGGGGGGCTGAGCAGGCAGAGGGGAGGGGGGCTGTGCAGGCAGAGGGGAGGGGGGCGGCTGTGCAGGCAGAGGGGAGGGGGCTGTGCAGGCGGAGGGGAGGGGGGCTGTGCAGGCAGAGGGGGGCTGTGCAGGCAGAGGGGAGGGGGCGGCTGTGAAGGCGGAGGGGAGGGGGCGGCTGTGAAGGCGGAGGGGAGGGGGCTGTGCAGGCAGAGGGCAGGGGCTGTGCAGGCAGAGGGGAGGGGCTGTGCAGGCAGAGGGGAGGGTAGCTGTGCAGGCAGAGGGGGGCTGTGCAGGCAGAGGGGAGGGGGGCTGTGCAGGCAGAGGGGAGGGGGGGGCTGAGCAGGCAGAGGGGAGGGGGCTGTGCAGGCAGAGGGGAGGGAGGAGAGGGGGGCTGAGCAGGCAGAGGGGAGGGGGGGCTGAGCAGGCAGAGGGGAGGGGGGGGTGAGCAGGCAGAGGGGAGGGGGGCTGAGCAGGCAGAGGGGAGGGGGGCTGAGCAGGCAGAGGGGAGGGGGGCGGCTGTGCAGGCAGAGGGGAGGGGGCTGTGCAGGCAGAGGGGAGGGGGCTGTGCAGGCGGAGGGGAGGGGGGCTGTGCAGGCAGAGGGGGGCTGTGCAGGCAGAGGGGAGGGGGCTGTGCAGGCGGAGGGGAGGGGGGCTGTGCAGGCAGAGGGGGGCTGTGCAGGCAGAGGGGAGGGGGGCTGTGCAGGCAGAGGGGAGGGGGGCTGTGCAGGCAGAGGGGAGGGGGAGGCTGTGCAGGCGGAGGGGAGGGGGCTGTGCAGGCGGAGGGGAGGGGGCTGTGCAGGCAGAGGGCAGGGGCTGTGCAGGCAGAGGGGAGGGGCTGTGCAGGCAGAGGGGAGGGGCTGTGCAGGCAGAGGGGAGGGCAGCTGTGCAGGCAGAGGGGGGCTGTGCAGGCAGAGGGGGGCTGTGCAGGTGGGGGGAGGGGCTGTGAAGGCAGAGGGGAGGGGCTGTGCAGGCAGAGGGGAGGGGCTGTGCAGGCAGAGGGGAGGGCAGCTGTGCAGGCAGGGGAGGGCTGTGCAGGCGGGGGGGCTGTGCAGGCGGGGGGAGGGGGGCTGTGCAGGTAGAGGGGAGAGGGGCTGTGCAGGCAGAGGGGAGGGGGGACTGTGCAGGCAGAGGGGCTGTGCAGGCAGAGGGGAGGGGGGGCTGTGCAGGCAGAGGAGAGGGAGGGCTGTGCAGGCAGAGGAGAGGGAGGGCTGTGCAGGCAGAGGAGAGGGAGGGCTGTGCAGGCAGAGGAGAGGGAGGGCTGTGCAGGCAGAGGAGAGGGAGGGGAGGGCTGTGCAGGCAGAGGAGAGGGAGGGCTGTGCAGGCAGAGGAGAGGGAGGGGAGGGCTGTGCAGGCATATGTGAGGGGTGGGAGGGCTGTGCACGCAGAGGGGAGTGGAGGGAGGGCTGTGCAGGCAGAGGGGAGGGATGGGAGGACTGTGCAGGGCAGAGGGGAGGGGTGGGGTGTCGTATGCAAACATGGTCAACTCACACAGTCCCTTGAACCCCACTCCTCTCTAACCTGATTCTCCTAGTAACCCTACTATCTACAATATTCCGACCATCTCCTCTGTCAGAATCAAGCATCCACCTAAACCCCCCGAGCATCCCCGTATAAGAACAATATCCCTATCACCCTTCTTAGCCCAAGTGCCCCAGTCACCAAAACAGTCTTGACAGAGCTGCGCTGTCTGCTTCACAACTGCAGATCTGCAATCAAACACAAACTTGAAATCTCCGACACCATCACCCTTCACAACTTAGACATGCTCTTACTCACAGAGACCTGGTTCAAAGATACCTCTCACTCTATGTTTGATCTCCTACTACCCACAGGCTATGCTTTACTTTAGGTGTTGCAGTCATATTTAGAAACTCCCTTCAACTCAAGGCTTTTCCTATCAGCTCCTTCCGCACTTTTGAATGCCTATCTCTTGAGCTTCAATTACACCACCGCTCATCCCTCAGATTCCATGCAATTTACCGCCCGCCGTGTAGCGGCCCTTCGTTTATGGAGGAACTCACTGACTTCATCAGTGACCAATATTCGCAAAGTGATAATCAGACCTTCGTGGGTGACTTCAATCTCCACTGGAGCTTACCGCAAGACTCTTCCGCGAACTTGCTGGCCACCTTCCTCTCTGTTAACGATCTCATCCAACACTGCACAGAATCAACACACTCTAAGGGATCAATCCTGGACCTTGTGATTTCTAAAGCAGGCATGCTTTCTATCGCTACCCCTATTCATGTAGACTGGTCTGACCACCTCCTCATCCCATTCTCTCTTCACCTATCACACTCTATAACTCTTGGCCAACCTAAGAGGGCTACCTCCTGGTTCCAGACTTGTTTTTATTCCTCTGTGCCTAAACTTGTTTTTCCTTCCTGTGCCCAGTTCTCCCGCGGCCCCCGCCCGTTTTTCCCGCCGCTGCGTCCCTGCGGCCCCACCCACCTGCAATCCCATTTGCCGTCCCGCTCCCGCCTCCCAGCTGCTCCTCCATCCCACATCCCTTCATATGGAAGCCGCACAGTGGTGAATGGAGCGACCTATGACCCTGCTCGCAGGCAGGTCGCTCCCCACGCTGCTGCACGGCTCTGCCTGCATTGTTTTTGCCTAATCTTGTATTTTTCCCCTGTGCCTGTACTTGCTTTCTTGCCCAGACTTGTTTTTATTCCCCTGTGCCTCTACTTGCTTTCTTGCCCAGACTTGTTTTTATTCCCCTGTGCCTGTACTTGCTTTCTTGCCCAGACTTGTTTTTATTCCCTATGCCTAACTTGCTTTCTTTCCCAGACATGTTTTTATTCTTCTGTGCCTGTACTTGTTTTCTTGCCTAAACTTGTTTTTCCTTCCTGTGCCCAGTTCTCCCGCGGCCCTCGCCCGTTTTTCCCGCCGTTGCGTCCCCGCCCACCTGCAATCCCATTTGCCGCCCCGCTCCCGCCTCCCAGCTGCTCCTCCCTCCCACATCCCCTCATATGGAAGCCGCGCAGCGGTGAAAGGAGCAACCTATGACCCTGCTCGCAAGCAGGTCGCTCCCCACGCTGCTGCACGGCTCTGCCTGCATTGTTTTTGCCTAATCTTGTATTTTTCCCCTGTGCCTAACTTTCTTTCTTGCCCATACTTGTTTTTATTCCCCTGTGCCTGTACTTGCTTTCTTGCCCAGACTTGTTTTTATTCCCCTGTGCCTGTACTTGCTTTCTTGCCCAGACTTGGTTTTATTCCCCTGTGCCTAACTTGCTTTCTTGCCCAGACATGTTTTTATTCCCCTGTGCCTGTACTTGCTTTCTTGCCCAGACTTGTTTTTATTCCCCTGTGCCTAACTTGCTTTCTTGCCCAGACATGTTTTTATTCCCCTGTGCCTGTACTTGCTTTCTTGCCCAGACTTGTTTTTATTCCCCTGTGCCTGTACTTGCTTTCTTGCCCAGACTTGTTTTTATTCCCCTGTGCCTAACTTGCTTTCTTTCCCAGACATGTTTTTATTCTTCTGTGCCTGTACTTGTTTTCTTGCCTAAACTTGTTTTTCCTTCCTGTGCCCAGTTCTCCCGCGGCCCTCGCCCGTTTTTCCCGCCGTTGCGTCCCCGCCCACCTGCAATCCCATTCGCCTTCCGCTCCCGCCTCCCAGCTGCTCCTCCCTCCCACATCCCCTCATATGGAAGCCGCTACGCGGCCGCGCTCAGCAGGCGTGCCGCTAGCGCACCTAAGGCAAGCCCGTCTGTGCCCGTCCCTGCCTGGACCGCGCCCAGCGCCAAGACCCCTGGACACCACGACGCCCGACACCGCTACGATGCCAGGACCCTCCACACACTCAACACCGGACGATCACACACCTGCTTCCTGGCCGCCCGAAGCGCACCCACGGAGCTTTCACCTGCCGGAACTGCAGCTTCACAAGCATCCGCCCCACCATGCTGCAGACCAGGAAAGAACCCAACCACCTCAGATGCATCCTTCTCAACACCCGCCGCGCCCGAAAACATGCCGTTGAACTCAGGGACCTACTCGACTCAACCTCCCCAGACGTCGCCTTCCTGACAGAGACCTGGCTGAACCCCGCCTCGGCACCCGACATAGCCATAGCCGTCCCGGAAGGCTACAAGATCACCCGCAAGGACCGCACCAACAGAGCGGGAGGTGATCGCCATCGTCCGCAGGAACACTCTGAGTCTCGACCAACACCGACGACACCCTCAGTACTGCCGAACACCTGCACTTCCAGATCCACACCGACCCCAACACCACCCTCAGGGGAACCCTCATCTACAGACCACCCGGACCCCGACCACAGTTCAGCGACTCCATCGCTGACTTCGTCAGCACACACGCCCTCGCCTCCATGGACTACATCCTCCTCGGGGACCTGAACTTCCACCTCGAGAACAATGACGACACCAACTCCCTGATCGACAACCTAGCCAACCTCGGACTCAGACAACTCATCACAACACCCACCCACTCTGCCGGTCACACGCTTGACACCATCTTCTCCGCAAGCCCCCACGTCTCCTTCAACCATACCACCGAACTCCACTGGACTGACCACCGCTGCATCCACTTCACCTTCAAGAAACCCACCACGCACCACCGCACCCAACAGATGCCTCACCGCTGCTGGAGCAAAGTCACCGAAGACCAGCTAACCACCACCTCGCCCAGAGCCCATCCGCCGACCATACCGACCCCGACACCGCCGACCACAACCTCAGACAGTGGATCAATGACTGCGCCAACACCCTCGACCCGTTCAAGAAACCCTCCAACAATCATACCAACAAGAAAGCCAGCTTGTTCACTGAAGACCTCCGGGCCTCCAAGCAAACCTGCTGAAAGCTGGAGAAGATCTGGCTCCGTGAGCGAACGGCGGACAGCCACGCCGCCCACAAGAATGCCACCCGCAGACACCATCATCTCATCAGATCCGCCAAAAGGGCCTCCTTCAAAGACCGCCTAGACAACAACGCGCACAACAGCAAAGAGCTCTTCAACATCGTGAAGGAACTCTCCAACCCCAGCTCCAACATTAACGACGTCCCACCCTTGCAAGATCTGTGCGACTCGCTGACCACCTTCTTTCACCGCAAGATCACAGACATCCACGACAGTTTCAACGCCACGACCGCCCCGACAACCACTGAGACCTCCGCCCCCACGACCACCATCCGCACCAACCGCCTGCTCTACTGGACCAACATCAACGACGATGACACCATCAAGATCATGAACACCATCCACTCCGGATCTCCGTCAGATCCATACCCACACCACATCTTCAACAAAGCCAGCACATCCATCGCACCCCATCTCCGGAAAGTCATCAACACCTCCTTCGAGACAGCAACCTTCCCGGAGAGCTGGAAGCACGCCGAGATCAACGCCTTACTCAGGAAACCCAAGGCGGACCCCAAGGACCTCAAGAACTTCCGGCCCATCTCCCTGCTCCCGGCAAAGGTCATCGAGAAGACCGTCAACGAACAACTGACCCGCTACCTCGAGGAGAACAACATCCTGGACCCTTCTCAGTCCGGGTTCCGCAGCAACCACAGCACGAAGACTGCCCTCATTGCCGCCACCGATGACATCAAGTCCCTGCTGGACAACGGAGAAACGGCGGCCCTCATCCTCCTGGACCTGTCAGCCGCCTTCGACACGGTCCGTCACCACACACTACGAACACGCCTCCACAACGCTGGGATCCAAGAGAAGGCCCTGGACTGGACCACCTCCTTCCTCTCCGGCAGAACACAGAGCGTCCGCCTTCCCCCTTTCCGCTCCGAAGCCAAAGAGATCATCTGCGGCGTACCCCAGGGCTCATCCCTCAGCCCAACCCTGTTTAACATCTACATGGCACCGCTCGCCCACGTCGCCCTTCGGGATGACGTCAACATCCTCTCTTATGCCGATGACACCCAGCTGATACTCTCCCTCACCAAGGACCCCCACACCGCCAAAACCACCCTTCACGAAGGAATGAAGGCTGTTGCTGAATGGATGAGGAACAGCCGACTGAAGCTGAACTCGGACAAGACGGAGGTCCTCATCCTCTGATCCAACCCTTCGGCCTGGGACGACTTCTGGTGGCCGACCGCACTGGGAACCGCTCCAACACCCACCGACCACGCACACAATCTAGGGGTCATCCTCGACTCCACCCTCTCCATGACTTAACAGGTCAACGCAGTCTCCTCCTCCTGCTTCAACACCCTCCGCATGCTCCGTTGGATATACAAGTGGCTCCCCACGGAAACGAGAAGAACAGTCACCCAGGCCCTTGTCAGCAGAAGGTTGGACTATGGAAACGCCCTCTACGCAGGAGCCTTGGCCAAACTCCTGAGAAAGCTCCAACGCATCCAGAAAGCCTCTGCACGCCTGATCCTCAACATCCCTCGCCGCAGCCACATCACACCCCACCTGAGAGACCTGCACTGGCTCCCGGTCAGCAAGAGGATAACCTTTAAGCTCCTCACCCACGCACACAAGGCACTCCACAACACCGGACCAACGTACCTCCACAGATGACTCAGCATCTACACCCCCACTTGCCAGCTCCGCTCCGCCAACCTCGCCCTCGCTACAGTCCCCCACTTCCGAAGAGCGACCTCAGGTGGCAGATCGTTCTCCCACCTCGCCGCCAAGACCTGGAACAACCTCCCCATCCACCTACAGCAGACCCAAGACCTGCTGACCTTCAGAAAACTCCTCAAGACCTGGCTTTTCGAGCAGTAGCAGCATCCCCCACCCCAGCGCCTTGAGACCCTCACGGGCGAGTAGTGCGCTTTACAAATGATATGATTGATTGATTGATTTCTGACTTTACCTTGTTTTATGGCAGTGCTGACTATTGTCTTTGACATGCTTTCATGTTATCTTGCTTTGCAATTCATATCATCACATAGACATAGTGATGTGTAGACCTGAAGCTACAAAGAAGGGTTTGATTATGTCTCTTTCTGTTTCTGACTTTATCTTGCTTAATGGTAGGGCTTGCCTATTGGCTTTGGCATAATCTTATACCTTCTTGCATACTAATTTTGGCTCTTTGCAGGAGTAGAGGCCTATGCTTGAGCAACTCCATATTCTAAACTGTAGCCATCTTCTGAGCCTCTTTAAGTGAGAGGTTATATTTTAGTTTCCATGTGTTGTTCACAAGCAGTGAACCAGAGAGGACCGATTCTTATCGGAGGAATGTGCTCACTCGAAGCCGGAGTCATAGCAAAACGCTTGGCCAGCTGCTTGTTGTGCTCTCTTGGTACGAGGTGGTACAGGAATCCAGTGAGACCTGTAGGTGGAGTTTGCTAGGAACTTCGATGGAGAGCTGCATTCTATATTAGAGAAAGGGGGCCCGAGAGAGGGTGAGATACTGGTCTGGTGGTCTGGTGATACATCACGGTGCAGACGTGCAGTCGTGTTTGTGGAACAGAGAGTCCTGACCGAACCAGAGAGAGAGAAAGAGAGCTGGACCCTTCTTCAGATGCAAAGATGCCTAAGATTATGGTGAGGTGTTCCATGTATATCTAACTTTATCTAACTATGCTTTTATTTTCAGGTTCTATGTATATGTATGTGTTGGTGATTGCTACAAATGTTTACTGTGATATTTAGTTATTTCTTCTTCCTTGTCATCCTATTATCATGTAATAAAAGATCCTTAGAGCATATAATTTGTCCTTATTCATTGTGAAGGAAGGTCAGGCCCCTTTTTTACCAAGTACGTACAGAGGGATGGGTGATTCCCCTCTAATGGGCAATTGTTGATACGGAAGGGAAATTGACTCCCAGCAGGGATGTCTAAATTCTAATTATTCTATCCAATACATTGCTAGGAGGAGCATGCGCTGTGTACCCTCTAGGATGGGGAGGTGTTGTGAATTGTTATTTGCGAGCTCCTCAGCAAAGGTCTTATATGTTGTTAGTGTTTATTCCTTTCTTGGGTAAGTATTGTGAAATGTGGTGTCTTTCTGGATCCTGAGAAAGGATGTGGTAAGTAATGGCCTGGTGACTGACAGAAGCACCAAAATATACAGAAAAGCAGGTCATTACAGTACCACAAACACATCTTCCTTGGGAAAGCGTCGCACTACAGAACCCTCCTTGACTCATCCAAAAATAGACCCAAAAAACTATTCGATCTCATCAAGAATCCTAACTGCTCTCCCCCAACCTCCAAGCTGGAGGATTCTACAAAGAAAGCAACAGATTTCGCTATATTGCTTAACGAAAAAGTGAAATCACTGGTGGATCAGGTCGCTCATTCTATCCCTCCAGAGGAGCGCAAATCCTTAGCCATTTGGCAGAACTTTGACCCCATCCCCGAAGATGCCCTCCTCAATTGCATCCACGTAACAAAGCCCTCCAACCATTCCCTGGACCCCATCCCTAGTGCCATTGCCTTTGACTTCTATACCCCTTCTCTTTCCTATTGGACCACTCTGGTCAACCTCTCCCTCAGTCAAGGCTCCCTTCCTGTCTCCTTCAAAACTTGGCAGGTCACCCCTCTGCTTAAGAAACCCACTGCGGATGCAAATAACCTCAACAACTTCCGCCCCATCACCAACCTACTCTTTCTTGCGAAGATCACAGAAAAATGTGTAGCGAAACAACTCTCTCGTCATATCAAGGACAATGATCTTCTTGATAATTTTCAGTCTGGCTTCATCCAAAACTGCAGCACTGAAATAGCCCTGCTGCAAGTGATTGATGATGCGCTGCGGATACTCGATTCGGGGGGGGGGTCTTGTCTTCTAATTCTCCTTGACCTTTCTGCAGCCTTTGACAATGTCAATCACAACACCCTCCTCAACACTCTCCAACAGAGAACGGGCATGGAGGGCACTGTGCTTAAATGGTTTGCTTCTTTCCTCTCCGATAGATCCCAAATGATCAAAATAGCGAACAGTCTTTCATCTCCTTTGGCGGTAGGTCAAGGTGTTCCTCAAGGCTCTATACTTGCACCCACATTGTTCAATCTCTATCTAGAACCTCTGGGAAATCTCCTTAGTAAATCCGGGATCCACTATCATCTCTATGCGGATGACACTCAAATCTACCTCAAGGTTGCCTCCACTCACGATCTCTCCATCCTAAGTTATACTCTCGACTCCATTCAAAACTGGATGTCAACTCATCAACTAATTCTGAATCCCTCCAAAAATGAATTCCTCCTCCTCGCTTT
The DNA here is from genome assembly GCF_964261635.1 of Lissotriton helveticus. Lineage (NCBI taxonomy): Eukaryota > Metazoa > Chordata > Amphibia > Caudata > Salamandridae > Lissotriton > Lissotriton helveticus. The sequence goes on from NC_136066.1 coordinate 5,551,298, forward strand.
CTCCTTCCCCGGTTCAAACATGGATGGATCAGATGAATCGACTTAACAATAAACCCATCATTGTCGACAGTGCAAAATCCCTTGGTGTCATACTCGATAAAAAACTAAATTTAATCTCCCACGTCAATTCCATTGCAAAGTCTGCTCGATACCAACTGCCCCTTCTTTGGGGAATTCGTCGCTTCTTCCCGGAGACAGACCTTAAAACAATGGTCCAATCGCTGGTCCTCTCCAGACTGGACTACTGCAATTCTCTTCTTACTGGCCTCCTCAAATCCCATCTGTTCCCCCTTAAATCTGTTCTCCATTCAGCAGCTCGTTTCATTTATGGGGCCAAAAGAAGTGACCACATCACAGCCATGTTACCCACCCTCCGTTGGCTTCCCATCGAGGCAAGATCTATCTACAAGACTGCCTGTATCACCCACAAAGCCTTGCATTCCTCCTCTCCTCACTACCTGGTGAATAAACAAACTCTCTGGAGGCTCTAGACCATCACGTAATGCGGAAAATTTACTGCTCAAACCTCCCACTTTCAAGAAGGAAAGATCGATGGCCCAATCCTTTTCAGGCAACGCAGTGAGAATCTGGAACTCACTTCCGCCTCAGCTCCGGACCACCACCTCCTTCCAGGCCTTTAAAACTGATCTCAAGGTTCTCCTCCATCAAAGACACTTCCAAATTTAATTCACGCCCTCTCTATTACCTGAAGAAAGACCTTCCAGTATTGAATATTCTATTCTCCATGACTATGGAAGTGCCTTCCCAGTGTGTTCTTGTGGTTTGAGTGTCTGCCAAGTATTGCAGCATTATCCTTCTACCTGTGTTTGGTACTCTTTTGTAACATGCACACGTCACTTTTCTCTTGTAACACACTGTTTGCTACCTCTTACATTTTGTTTGCTTTAGATACTTGCACAAGTGCCACCGTTGCCTACGTAACGATTGTTCTTGTGTTTGAGTGTCTACCATTGTTAGAAATGGGTATTTCTGGTTTGCTTTCGCCAAAGCCAGGCAGAAACCACCACTCTAGTCAGGGCAAGGAAGTCACCCGCCAAGATAACCCCTGCTCACCCCCTTGGTAGCTTGGTACGAGCAGTCAGGCTTATCTAGGAAGCGATGTGTGAAGCGTCTGTGCGCGCACTCAGCAACAACACCCAAGGCCCACCACAAAGGAAACTCCACACAAGGTTATATATAAAAAAAGCCTTTGTATTATACCAAACCCATTAGATAATAAACACACAATTTACACTGTGCCAACTGGCACGGGTGGAATTTACAGGGGATTATATACACAGGACAGGGCCACAAGCGTAGCAGGGCTGGTGGCCGTTCTTTTCAAGTCCGCGCTGCAGTGCTCTGGAATTCCCTTCCCCCGGCGATTCGCGCTCTTAGTGACTTGCTCTCCTTCCGCCGAGCCGTTAAAACTTTTTTGTTCCCTTAAGTCTGTTTTTATTACACGGTATTGTCTAGTTATGTTGTGCTGCTACCTTGTCGGGCGCCAGGACGCTCCTTCGCTGGAGCATCTGTGCGCTTAATAAATGTGCATAACATAACATAACATGGACCACTGTCAGGAATAAGCACTTGGTAGAACTAGCACTTTGTAGAGATAACGCTTAGCACATAGAACATATAATAACTGTGGCACCAAATAGCAAATGTAGCACACAACCAGTAATCACTGGTAAAAGGTAAGTACACACTACTTAACCCTAACCACCATAGGCATATATCACGCAGGGAATCATGAACTCACTAGCATAACCTATACTAGGAAAAACAACCTCCTAAGCATAAAAAAACATTCAGAGGTATAGGCAAAAAGGGATTACACATGATGCAGGAATCACATTAGGCAGGTCATCAAATTTGCGCCAAAAATCCCATTACTGACCCCAGGCCAACCTGGCCTCTCAGGGGCTCACAGGCCCAATGTCCAGAATCTCTGGGCGGGCTGCGCAGGCAGCCAAAGAAGAATGCGCAAGGGCCTAAACGTAGTAGTTGCCCACTAAGTGCTGGGCAGCTGGGGAACCTGAGCCTGGCACCAGCGTGCCTCCTGGCTCTCCTCTGGGCTTCCAAATAAACAATAGGGCCCAAAACAATGTGTGAGACTTGCAGTCTCTGACCAAAACAACTGTGCCCTCGGGAGCCTCGTGGGTTCTGAATTAAAATGCTGCCACCACTGGGGGAGCGGCCCGCTGCCAACCGGGGCCGCTCTACCACCAGAAATGCCCCCGTTCACGTTGGAGCCTTTTGGCTCCATCTACTAGAAATGCCCCCGGAATGAAGTTAGCACAACTGGGGGAGGGGGGGGGGGCGGTCACCGGCAATGTGCCCCGACGCCCCCTCTAACTTCAATGTGCCCGAGAGCCTCTTGGGCTTCTAACACAAATATGCCCCCCGCAATAGGTGGAGCCCGACAGGCTCTAAAAACAAATGTGTCACCAGCAGCAACACTACGGTGCAGTCAGCTCCCCCTCACTCACTGGGGCTGCACTGGGAGATTTCTCGGAGTCCCTGTGGGTGGGGGCAGCCTCCAACAACGTGCCTGGGTTCCCTCGTCATCCCCAGGCCCCTCCTCACCTGGTCCTGGAGCACGGGGTAGGCTCCCGTCCGCTACTCTGTTCCCGGTAATGCTGCAGATGGCGGGGTTGGCTCCTGCCTGGCTCTGTCTGCAGGCGCGTTCCACACCGCGGGGCTCTTCCCTAGTACGGGAGTCCCACGGGTCAACCCGCTTACTTCCTGTCGGCTTCTACCGAGCCCCCGTCCTCTTCCAGGTCACCTCCGGCAGTGCAGCGGCTCCCGCAGGCTTCTCACCGCGTCTCGCCTCCTTCCTTGGCAGCGCGGGGGGGGAGCGGAAGGGATGCTGCAGGGCCTGCCTATGGTTGGGCACAGAGCTTCCTGGCCGCTCGGGCCGGCAGGGTGGGCACCTGATCGTTGTTTAAATAAGGGAAGCAGGGTAGGCACCCGCTAGAATCAGTATAACAATGCGGGCAAAATGCAGGGTGGGCACCTGCTTCCCCCTAAATAAAGAGGGCAAGTGGCCAGTAAGACAGCGCTCCTGGCAAGGGGAATAAAGCGCTTCCCAGGCGCTGCAGGGACAAATATAGCGCTCCCAAGCGCTAGGGTCCGCCAAAGTCCAGGGAAAGTATAGCAAAAAGTCCTTAGGAAGGCAGAGGGGGGGGGAAAGGCTGGGCCCAGGGGCCAGCTCACAGGGCCCTCCAGGCAGGGAGGCAGTCCCCAGTGGCGGTTCCTCCTGGCACCCAGCAGCAGCAGGCCCCCCTCGAGTTAGAATCAGGGAAAGAACATTTTACATGGGGTCACAGACCCTTTTTACACACATAAATCCTTTGTCTTTGGGTTGTAGGGTGGGGAAAAACCAGACGCAGCTGGTTTTGGAGCACTCTGTTGTGCTCAGCCCCTCTCCCCATTCACTGGCCAGGCTAGGGACATCAGTCGCACCACAGGGGGCGGAGCCAGCATTGTGTAGGGAAAGCCCAGCCCTATTCAGGTCCCAGATGCACTCCTCCCACCCATCTGGCTGTCAATCTCTCTATTCACCACCGGGGCAGACCCATCCTGACTCCTGGAGCCAGGCACACCAACCATCTCCAGCCAATCACAAGCCAGACAGTCATTTCACCTTTATTACACAGACATGCCAACTTCTAGAAGTTTTTTGAGAAATTATTTAGGAGGAAATAAACGAAAGTGAATGCGTTTATCCTAGCCGTCAATTTTGGCTAATTAGTTTTAATTATTCTTCATGTTTCAATAAATTCCAAAAAAGAACACATAGTCTACTCAACAGACAATCCATTCTTGTGCTATCTTACTAACAATACACATAAGAATACAATTAACATTCTGTCAAATCAATTTCACAATACTGACAAGAAATATAATAACAATAAATCACAAAAAATAACAGAAAAAACAGTTGTGATATGTAAAATAGAATCACTTTTACACAGTTAAACAATACATTATGTTCCGAAAGTGCAATGATGAATTTTTACTAAGACTCCTATGGTCCAGGGATCAGACTATACTTAATATAGTAGCCGACGCGTTTCAAGTCCTGGTTTTTTATATTGCCGGACTCTCATCAGGGCTGGATGAGTCTTTTCATAGAAAGCCAACTGGCCTTTCACCAGCGAAATTTTAAGACCTTCTGTTGTGAGTTCATGCAGTGCTCGCCTAAAAGGTGCTCCTCTAGGGCGTAATGGTCTCAAACCTTCAAATTCATTGATTGAGGTCGTGGTGCATGGGTTCATACAATATTAGGTTGGTTTCAATTCAAGCAGGACGCCACGACTTAGAAATGTTCGGTTCAGTGCCGATTTCAAATCTTTAAACAAAGCATCATGATCGTTTCCAGTGATTCACGACTTAGAAATGTTCGGTTCAGTGCCGATTTCAAATCTTTAAACAAAGCATCATGATCGTTTCCAGTGATTCACTGGAAACAATCATGATGCTTTGTTTAAAGATTTGAAATCGGCACTGAACCGAACATTTCTAAGTCGTGGCGTCCTGCTTGAATTGAAACCAACCTAATATTGTATGAACCCATGCGCCACGACCTCAATCAATGAATTTGAAGGTTTGAGACCATTACGCCCTAGAGGAGCACCTTTTAGGCGAGCACTGCATGAACTCACACCAGAAGGTCTTAAAATTTCGTGGGTGAAAGGCCAGTTGGCTTTCTATGAAAAGACTCATCCAGCCCTGATGAGAGTCCGGCAATACAAAAAACCAGGACTTGAAACGCGTCGGCTACTATATTAAGTATAGTCTGATCCCTGGCCCATAGGAGTCTTTGTAAAAATTCATCATTTCACTTTCGGAACATAATGTATTGTTTAACTGTGTAAAAGTGATTCTATTTTACATATCACAACTGTTTTTTCTGTTATTTTTTGTGATTTATTGTATGAATTGAATTTAAAACATTTGTAGAGCGCAACATACACCCTGCGGTTTCTTGGAGCTGTGTAGACAAAGTTAAGCAAAACGGAGCCGTGGATGGCTGGCCCAAGAAATAACATGAGGCACAATTTACAGAGGAAAAGCTTGTTTAAACAAAAAAAATTTAAGGTCTTTGCGGAAAGAGGAATAATGGGAGGCAAATCGTAAATGGTCAGGGAGGGAGTTCCAGAAGGTAGGAGCCAGAGTTGAAAAATTGGCTCCTCCCCACTTTTTTCGTTTGTAGCGCGGAATTTGGAGGAGAGATTTGGACGAAGATCGAAGCTCTCTGGCTGGAGCATATTCATTAATCAAGGAGGAAATAAAAGCGGGAGCAGAACCCTGGCGAGCCTGAAAAATCATACAACCAATTTTAAAAAGGGAACGTTCCTTGACAGGGAGCCAATGAAGCTCCTTAAGGAGGGGTGTAGAGTGATGAGAGCGCGAAAGACCATACACCAATCGTGCCGCTTGGTTCTGAACCATCTGGAGCTTCCGCAGGCTGTACGCAGGGATGCCGTTGTACAGGGCGTTGGCGTAATCCAGCCACGAAATCACCAGAGCGGACATGATCAGTTTGAGTGCCAGAGGGGAAAAGAAACGAGAAACAGTGCGAATAGTGCGAAGAGTGAGGAAACAGGAGGAGACGACGGAGACGATTTGTGAGTGTAAAGTGAGTTGGTTATTCACTTTAACACCCAGGGTTTTGACTGTGGAGGAAGGAGTGGGGAAGGACCAAAAGAAGGGGGCCAAAAAAAGAGAGTTCCAGGGACTGGAAGAACCACCTATGAGAACCAACTCGGTTTTGTCCGGGTTCAATTTGAGGTGGTTGTGGTTCATCCAGTCCCTGATGAAAATCATAATAGACTGGAAATTAGAAATAGAGTGGGGAGAAGAAGAAAGACTGAAAATGAGCTGGAGGTCATCCGCATAGTTATATACGGCGACCTCCAGCTGCTGGAGCGCAAAGATTAGAGGAAAGATGTATAGGTTAAAGAGTAAAGGAGAAAGTAAGGAACCCTGGGGAACACCACAAGTGACGTGGAGTGGGGTAGTCGTGAAGTCCCCCAACCGAACCGCCTGGGTGCAGTCCCTCAGGAAGGACGATAGCCAGACCAGGGCTGAGCCCTCGATTCCCGCCGCTCTGACACGTGAAAGCAAGATGGTATGGTCCACCGTGTCAAAAGCGGCGGAGAGGTCGATGAGCACCAGCGCCTGATGTTTATTTTGGTCCATGCCATCCCTGAGGTTGTCCAGGACCGACACCACGACGGATTCGGTAGAGTGCCTAGGGCGGAAGCCGGCCTGACGAGACGCCAAGCCTCCATTCACCTCTACAAGGGCGCTGAGTACCGAGGTGACATGGCGCTCAAGCACCTTCCCCAAATAGGGCAGTAGGGAAATGGGGCGATAGTTGGCTGGGGTGGACGGGTCGGCGCCGGGCTTCTTCAGAATGGGCACTATTGTGGCTGATTTGAGTGCGGGGATCACGACTCCCTGAGTAAGGGAGCTATTGAGGAAAGTGATTGGGGGCTGGGGGCAGGCAGAATAAATCTGTTGTAAAATTTGTGCCGGACAGATGTCTGCCGGAGAGCCAGATTTGACTTTAGGCAGCATCTCTAAAAATATTTCTTTGGTGAAGGGAGGAATTGAGGTGAGACGGGACTGGACAGTAGGGGGAAGAGGGTCAACAAAATTAGAAGAGGGGGGGGGGGATATTTGCCTTGATAATTGCAATCTTATCCAGAAAATAAGAATTTAATTGGTCACACAGGGCCTGGGTAGGAGGGGATCGGGGTGAAGCCCTGTCCGAGTAGGCTAGATCGTTGACTATAGTGAAAATCTCCCTAGGTTTATTTTCAGCTGAATGAATTTTTGTGGAAAAATACAAAGTTTTGGTGGCTAAAATGGCTTTTTTGTACTCTGTTAGCAATGAAGAATATTGGTTTTTCAATAAAGGACAGTAATTTCTTCTCCACTGCCTCTCAGCTTGCCGAACGGCCAATTTTTGTTCCTTTAGGTCGTCACTGAACCACCTATTGGAGTCCTTGAGTCGTCGAATTGAAATACAGCGTAATGGGGCGACCGAGTCGCAGCTTCCAGCAAGCCAGATGTTAATAGCGGTGGCTTGTAAATTGGATTGTTATTATATTTCTTGTCAGTATTGTGAAATTGATTTGACAGAATGTTAATTGTATTATTATGTGTATTGTTAGTAAGATAGCACAAGAATGGATTGTCTGTGTTCTTTTTTGGAATTTATTGAAACATGAAGAATAATTAAAACTAATTAGCCAAAATTGACGGCTAGGATAAACGCATTCACTTTTGTTTATTTCCTCATAAATAATTTCTCAAAAAATTGGAGGAGAGGGTACATTCATTTTTGTTCTTGTTAATCGGCCCTACCTTCCCTCCCTTATCTCGTTGGGCCAAACCCCTTCTTTTGATAAACTTCTAGAAGTGGCACTTTCACACTAGGCACATTAAATCCGCACACATCATCGCGCAGCATTTAATCACACGAGTCCGCACATACCAAACTCGACCCTGCACTCCCCACGCATCAGGAACTACCATGGACACAAACATTCCCCATGCATTCCTATGGGAGGCTGGCCAATCTCACCACACGCACTCAGAGTGCGCACGCACTTTACACTGGGACACAGTGAAAGTGCGCAGAAGCCAAAAACAACTAACACCAAGTCACATATCAAAGCAAAAAGTTTAGGGGTGAACCTGCCAAAAGGGCCCAGTCCAACAACCATTTATTGCAGTATTATACCGATTGTTCTTGTGTTTGAGTGTTTACCATTTATTGCAGCGTTATACCGCTACTTGTACTTTGTATACCTTTATAACCTGCACAGATGTCACTTTTTCCTCCTATAATTGTATTGTTTGCTACCTCTTGTATATTGATTGCTCACATGTGTCACTTTTGCCTCAAGTAACTTAATGTTTGCTGTTGTACTTTGTTCACTTGTAATCTTCTCCTCATGTATCATTACTGTTCCTATTGTGAAGCGCTCTGACACATTCGGGTAAAGTCCACGCTATATAAAATCGCATAAATAAATAAGGGCTGTGCAGAACGGAGGGGTGGGAGGGCTGTGCAGACAGAGGTGAGGGGTGGGAGGGGAGGGCTGCGCAGCAGAGGGGAAGGGTGGGAGGGCTGTGCAGGGCAGGCACGGAGGACCCAGTGGAGACAGAGGGGAGGGGTGGGAGGGCTGTGCAGGGCAGGCACGGAGGGCCCAGTGCAGGCAGGGGGGCTGTGCAGGTGGAGAAGATGGAGGAGGGCTGTACAGGCAGAGGGGGGCATGGGAGGCCCTGTGCAGGCAGAGGGGGGGCGTGGGAGGGCTGTGTAAGCGGAGGGGTGGGAGGGCTGTGCATGGCAGAGGGGAGGGGTGGGAGGGTTGTGCAGGCAGATGTGAGGGGTCAGAGGACTGTGCAGGCAGATGTGAGGGGTGGGAGGGCTGTGCAGGCAGAGGTGAGGGGTGAGAGGGCTGTGCAGGCAGAGGGGAGGGGTGGGAGGGCTGTGCAGGCAGAGGTGAGGGGTGAGAGGGCTGTGCAGGCAGAGGTGAGGGGTCTGAGGGCTGTGCACACAGAGGGGAGGGGTGGGAGGGCAGTGCAAGCAGAGGTGAGGGGTGAGAGGGCTGTGCAGGCAGAGGTGAGGGGTCTGAGGGCTGTGCAGGCAAAGGTGAGGGGTCTGAGGGCTGTGCAGGCAGAGGTGAGGGGTGGGAGGGCTGTGCAGGCAGAGGGGAGGGATGGGAGGGCTGTGCAGGCAGAGGGGAGGGATGGGAGGGCTGTGCAGGCAGAGGGGAGGGATGGGAGGGCTGTGCAGGCAGAGGGGAGGGATGGGAGGGCTGTGCAGGGCAGGCACTGAGGGCCCAGTGCAGGCAGGGGGGCTGTGCAGGCAGAGAAGATGGAGGAGGGCTGTGCAGGCAGAGGGGGCGTGGGAGGCCTCTGCAGGCAGAGGGGGCATGGGAGGGCTGCGCAGGCGAAGGGGAGGGGTGGTAGGGCTGTGCAGGGCAGAGGGGAGGGGTGGGAGGGCTGTGCAGACAGAGGTGAGGGGTGGGAGGGCTTTGCAGACAGATGAGGGGTTGGAGGGCTGTACAGACAGAGGAGAGGGGTGGGAGAGCTATGCAGAGGGGAGGGGTGGGAGGGCTGTACAGAGGGGAGGAGTGGGAGGACTGTACAGACAGAGGAGAGGGGTGGGAGGGCTATGCAGAGGTGAGGGGTGGGAGGGCTTTGCAGACAGATGAGGGGTTGGAGGGCTGTACAGACAGAGGAGAGGGGTGGGAGGGCTTTGCAGACAGATGAGGGGTTGGAGGGCTGTACAGACAGGGGAGAGGGGTGGGAGGGCTATGCAGAGAGGAGGGGTGGGAGGGCTGTACAGAGGGGAGGAGTGGGAGGACTGTGCAGAGCAGAGGGGAAGGGGCAGAGGGCTGTGCAGAGCAGAGGGGAGGGGTGGGAGGGCTGTGCAGGCAGATGTGAGGGGTCGGAGGGCTGTGCAGGCAGAGGTGAGGGGTGGGAGGGCTGTGCAGGCAGAGGTGAGGGGTGGGAGGGCTGTGCAGGCAGAGGTGAGGGTGGGAGGGCTGTGCAGGCAGAGGTGAGGTTGGGAGGGCTGTGCAGGCAGAGGTGAGGGGTGGGAGGGCTGTGCAGGCAGAGCTGAGGGGTGGGAGGGCTGCTGCTGGGGAAGAGGAGGAAAGGCTTGGAAGAGCTGTGGGAAGAGCACAGAGGGGGGGCAGGGAACAGAGGAGCGGCGAGCCAGAAGCTGACTGAGGTGTTAAACAAAATAGGAGGAACAGAGGAGAACTGAGGAGCCCAACAGAGCTGTGGCAGAGAAGAACAGGGAACAGAGGAGCCCAACAGAGCTGTGGCGGAGAAGAGCAGGGAACAGAGGAGCCCAACAGAGCTGTGGCGGAGAAGAGCAGGGAACAGAGGAGCCCAACAGAGCGGTGGCAGAGAAGAGCAGGGAACAGAGGAGCCCAACAGAGCTGTGGCGGAGAAGAGCAGGGAACAGAGGAGCCCAACAGAGCTGTGGCGGAGAAGCGCAGGGAACAGAGGAGCACAACAGAGCTGTGGCGGAGAAGAGCAGGGAACAGAGGAGCCCAACAGAGCTGTGGCGGAGAAGCGCAGGGAACAGAGGAGCACAATAGAGCTGTGGCGGAGAAGAGCAGGGAACAGAGGAGCCCAACAGAGCTGTGGCAGAGAAGAACAGGGAACAGAGGAGCACAACAGAGCTGTGGCGGAGAAGAGCAGGGAACAGAGGAGCCCAACAGAGCTGTGGCGGAGAAGCGCGGGGAACAGAGGAGCACAACAGAGCTGTGGCGGAGAAGAGCAGGGAACAGAGGAGCCCAACAGAGCGGTGGCAGAGAAGAGCAGGGAACAGAGGAGGCCAACAGAGCTGTGGCGGAGAAGCGCAGGGAACAGAGGAGCACAACAGAGCTGTGGCGGAGAATAGCAGGGAACAGAGGAGCCCAACAGAGCTGTGGCGGAGAAGAGCAGGGAACAGAGGAGCCCAACAGAGCTGTGGAGGACGAAAGCAGGGAACAGAGGAGCTGAACAGAGCTGTGGCGGAGAAGAGCAGGGAACAGAGGAGCCCAACAGAGCTGTAGGGGAGAAGAGCAGGGAACAGAGTAGCCCAACAGAGCTGTGGCGGAGAAGAACAGGGAACAGAGGAGCACAACAGAGCTGTGGCGGAGAAGACCAGGGAACAGAGGAACAAGTTACTTACCTTCGGTAATGCTTTTTCTGGTAGATACAGTATCTGCCTGAGGATCCCTCACCTTGTGAATATCCCCTTGCGTCAGCAACATTCGTAGCCTCGCTACATGGACGTCATAGAGACACGGCATCGCACGCAACTCCGCTGACGTCACCGACACCTATAATAGGCCCACGCCGGCGTGATGACATTAGTTCCGCCCTTTTTCCGTGCCTTCGAGGCACACGGACGGACCAATGACAGTAGAAATATACATAGTATACACAGTACACGATAGTCAAAGTAACACACACAGTGTGAAGCCAATGCAAGAAAACATTTGAAATAACACATTTTCCTTGACCATAAAACAAATACAATACAGTTATTCTGGTATAGAAGAGTGGACAATGGGGAGGCGGGTGGGTCAGTGAGGAATCCACAGGCAGATACTGTATCTACCACAAAAAGCGTTACCGAAGGTAAGTAACTTGTTCTTCTGATAGATACATCTGCCAGTGGATTCCTCACCTTGCGAATAGAGTCCCACAGCAGTCCCCACTCCCGGAGGAGGGTGTCCACCCTGCTATACCAGGAAATCCTGGAGGACAGAACGCGCAAAGTGGCCATCCCTCCTCACCTCGGTATCCAGGCAGTAATGCCTCGCGAAAGTGTGGAGGGAGGACCAAGTTGCGGCCCTACAAATATCCTCTACAGGAACACCTCTAGACAAAGCTGAGGTTGACGACTTAGCTCTTGTAGAATGAGCCCTTATAACCTCTGGAGGATCCTTACCAGCCAAAGAGTAGCAGATCTTTATACAGAGGATGATCCATCTTGAGAGAGTTCTTTTATGAACCGCTATTCCTTTTTTGCAGCCAGCAAAGCCAACGAAGAGCTGGTCATCCACTCGACAGTCTTTAGTTCTGTCCAGGTAAAAGCTCACTGCCCTCCTAGGGTCCAGACGGTGTAACCTCTCCTCCTCCTTGGAAGGGTGTGGTGGAGTGTAGGAAGGTAGATCCCTGACTATGGTTGCCCCCAACTTTTTGCCTGGTGTTTTGCTGGTTTTCTGACTTAGTTGACCTGGGGCCCTGCTATTCAGGACGCCAGGCCCACTGCTCTCTCTGTAAAATGGATTCCATGTACCTTAGGTACATATCTAATTGGATACTGAGTCACCTTATCAGTCCCTGTACAGTGTACCTTAGGTACCCAGGGCATAGGTGTACCCAGGGCCTACCAGGGGCTGCAGCATGTATTATGCCACCCCTGGCTGGCCATCCAAATCTGACACAACTGGCTGCTTGACAGCTGGGGCAAGGTGGTGTAATCACCCCTTGCTTTGGATATAGTATACCTATATCTAACCCTAAAATGGACACACAGATCTCCTATCAGTCACTCCTATGGCAGGCCTTAACAATCCTGAAGGCAGAGTGCTTGGAATCGTGTGAGATGGTGCTCTGGCATGAGCTGAGCCTGTCTGCGGCTTTCGGGATCCATCCCTTAGCCGTTTCCATGATATCGCATACCATATACTCTTAAGTGCATTATAATCCTCGCGGTTATATGCCAACTCTGGTATCGCTTTATCAAAACATGTCGAGTAAGGTGTCATACGAATTGGAATACTAACCCCTCGCCAATTCTGGCGACGGGGTTAGCATTCCACCCTTCTAGAGGGACACGACATGTATGCAACCCCTAACCCCGGTTAAAGTCAAACAGAGCCTCAGCTCCACAAAATGGATGCTGCCACCGAGACACAAGTCTGCCCTCCTGCTGCTGGGAGTCCTCCCAGAGCAGGAGATAAGGACAAAGGGTTTCCTGCCAGGGGTGGTGCCAGCACCGTCCCAGACAGGGTTTTGTGTATTGAAGGTAGGCAGGGCTTCAGAGGAAGGTGACTGCACGTGGCACCCCGGTGCTCACTGTGCATAGGCTGGCTTAAACCAGTTCCAGGGACACTCCAGACCCTGTGCTGGGGAAAAGCCCGCCAAGGAAGTGGGTGTAACCACCCCCCTCCTGGTCCCACCCCTAGGGCAGGACTTAGTCGCGTGCCAGCCCCCTTTTCCAAGATAAAGGTAGAGACTGGCCCCCTTCCAAAACAGATCATCTTTGAATCCTGAAACTACTTTCCACGAAAGGAACTCAAGACTTCTTCCTAAGATTTCTCCCTTGTGACTAAGGAGTAGTCACCCTGCATCCGCAGGCACCATCTTAAGAACACTGCGGTCTGCTGCAAGTCTCTCCTCCGGATCAAGACTGCCCAGCTCGACGAGAACCGGCTTCCCTGGCACCTCTGACCTCTACCTACATCATCAGTCACGCTGAGATTCGTGGGTGTGACGAGACCTCGAGGGACCGGCCATCTTCAAGACTGCACGACTTCTGCACAGCAAGCCCGCCGAGTAATTTCCTGGTGAGTGCTTTGGGGTCCGAGAAGCCCCGACCCTGAGCAGCTCCAGCACCGAAGAGTAGCCCCCCAGCATCTCCACGATCGGCGTGGGGCCCTTCTGCTTTTTGCTGCTCACCGCGTTGTTTGGCTACTAGCCCGCTGGCTTGTGGCCTCCTGAACGACGCCCAACGACATCACTGCTGCTAGTCTGGTTGCTCCAGACTGGCCCTTGCTCCCTTCCAGAAGAGGAGCACTCCGGACCCTCCTGGTCCACTCAAGACGCCATTTTGAGTCCACCGCGTGGGCTTGAATTAGCCAAGGCTTGTTGCCCAATCCTGGGTAACTTCGACGCCGACAGCTTCATCCATCGTGGGACAGCTCGCCTCTCCATCCTGGTCGCCGACAACGCCTCCTGGTCCGTGAGATCTGCAGAGCCAGCGTCGCCCACTCACCTAGTCGAGGTGACTTCGCCCGGTGCCATCCTGGTGCCCACTTAATCACTGGCTAGTGATTCAAGAACTTGGTCCCCTCTGCTTTCAGGTTTTCTTCTTCCTTGATCCAGGCTTGGATCCATCGAACTTTTCTTCACTGGTCGCCTGCCAGCAACTTCCTTCTTCCAGGCTCCTGGTCCGGCAACGAGATTCCCGACGTCTTTTCAGACCTATGCAGCTGCAGCCCCTGGGCTAGGTAACTTCGGCACTTCGGTGTCCCAGCATAGCCTCACTATCCTAGGGTCAGGATCCACTGTCGTTTTCTTCCTACCAGGTCGGGTTCGCCCGGGAACACTAACTTTGCCTTTACTAGCTTCCATAGACTTTGTCCCGCATCCCGCGTGAGAGTACACACTCTGCACCCGAGTCCCCTAGGTCTCCTAGAAGTAATCTAACTATTCCATAGTCAAGTCCTAGCGAGTCCAAAGCCTATTAGTACTGTACTTACCTGCTAGTAATTTCGCATTCCACTTTTAGAGTATATGGTTTTTCGTGCCCCTCGGGCATTTGTGTATAACGTGCTAACTTAAGTATTTTCGTAAGAGTTTTGTTGTGTGCCTAGCACCCTGTCCTCATAAAGAGTACAGGGTTGTTGTGATTCTAATAAATGCACTGTTTATTTTCATAACACTTGTGTGGTGTCCTTTCACTGGGTGTTCAAGGGGTAATGTGATGGTAAAACAGCTGGCTTAACACGCCCTCTAGAGTCTTAGCCTTAGACTGCTCGTATCCATGCTACTAGGATAGCTGGTCTATAAGGTTGACTTACAACCAATCATCAATAAGGGTTGTTTGGACTGATATATAGTGATCACTAGAATAGTGAACACTGCACATCAGGCCAACTTCTCACATTGGTGGCAGCGGTGGGATTTGAGCTTGCTGTTGTTTTACCACACATGCCCTAAGAATATCTTGTGAAAGATCACATAAGTACTAAAGGTACATATAACTTAGCTTAGAATACTCTGAGTTCTACTGAACCAGCTGTTGTAGCTCCTAGGGCCTAGCACACCCTAAACTACAACTCTAGCAAGGGATCAGTAGGCAAACATATAGTGTAGGTAAGTGCACCACTTACACCTCACTAGAAAAGCATGTCTACCCAGGGAGAATCTACTGAGACTCCCCTGGTCAGTGTTGACCCTCCACAGGTCACTTCAAGATATGCAGCTCTCCGTTTCCAGGAGATGAGACAGATCTGTGTCTCCAGGAAACTGAAGCAGGGGTCTAACCCCACCATTCCCTTTCTGATAGGTCTCTTAGAGACATATGATGCCAGAAAGCTTTCTCAGTTACATGAGAACATGCCAGCCTTGGAGGGAACCTCTGGGGATCCAGACCTCCCCAACACTGCTACTGCAGTTGAGGAGGAGGAGGATCAGGAGGAACTCTCTGGGGATGAGGTAGACAAAGGTCTTGAGGTAGTCAGAAGGCTAACCAGGGCCAACTTAGACTTACTTGGGCTAGGATCTGGGGGACCCCCAGTACTAACCCGAAGTGGGCCTAACCTTGGAGTTAGGAGAGATAGATCTCTTTCTAGGGACTCCAATAGATCTCTGCACTCTAATGCCTCTTCTCAGGGGAGAAGGAATCCTCCACAGAGGAGATTTACTTCCCCTCAGAGAAGGGAGCATGAAGCTAGGATGAGACAAGCTGAACTGAGGATTGAAAGGGAAGAAATTGCCCTGGCCAAAGAGAAGCTTGCCCTGGCAAGAGAGCAGCAGATGAGTGGGTTAGCTCCCACTGGTGGCAGCAATCTCCCAAGAGATAGAGAGAAGGGTTTAGATACTAAACACCTGACTAAGATAGTGCCCCCCTTTAAGCAAGGGGATGATATCCAGAAATGGATGGCTGCTCTGGAGAGGGCCTGCACTGTGCAGTGCATTCCCCAGAGTCAGTGGGCAGCTATACTGTGGCTCTCCTTTGATGGTAAAGGTAGAGATAAGCTCCTCACTACAAGAGTAGAGGATGCTAACAATTACCAGGTCCTGAAGAATACACTGGTTGATGGGTTTGGATTAACCACTGAGCAGTACAGGGTGCTGTTCAGAGACACCCAGAAAACTCAGTCTCAGGACTGGTCTGACTTTGTGGATTGTGCCACTAAGGCTTTGGAGGGCTGGTTGCTGGGTAGCAAGGTTACAGATTACACAGGATTGTATAATCTAATGATGAGAGAACAAATTTTAAATAATTGTCAGAACCAGTTATTACACCAGCACCTGGTAGACTCTGATCTGACCTCTCCACAAGAATTGGGTAAGAGGGCAGACAAATGGGTCAGAACCAGGATTAGGCCCAAGAACCAAGGTGGTGACCAGAAAAAGGAATCAACCAAGCCTCAAGAGAAGGGTGGGAATAAATCTACAGATCAAACCACATCAGGGCCCCAAAAATCCTCTGAGGGGGGTGGGTCCCAGAATCCTTCCAACAACCAGAAGCAACCTTATTGTTATCCCTGTAAACAGGTGGGTCATTTAAAAACTGACAGCAGTTGCCCAAAGAATAACAATAAGGAAAACATACCCCCAAGTAACATTCCCAAACCTCCTGTTACTACTAGTAGTAATCCCCCAGGTGGTGGGAGTGCCCCCAAGAATTTGGGTGCATTTACTTTGGGAGTTCCTGGGGACTCTGGCCTAACCAGGTCCCCTGACTTAGATACTCTTGTCTGTGAGACTGGCATGGGGTTTGCCAACTTCACAACTTGTCCCAACACTTTGGGCAAGTACAGACAGGAGCCCCTCATCAATGGTATAAAAGTTGAGGCCTATAGAGATACAGGGGCTAGCATCACTATGGTGACTGAGAGTCTAGTCCCCTCAAGGCAACTTTTACCTGGTGCCACATACCAGGTGACCAATATTGATGGAGTACAGAGAGATCATCCCATGGCAGTGGTCAATCTCAGCTGGGGAGGTGTCACTGGCCACAAGAGAGTGGCAGTGTCACCAAACTTGCCTGTAGATTGCCTACTGGGGAATGATTTAGAGCTCTCAGCCTGGGCTGAAGTTGAGCAAGAAACCCATTCTAAAATGGTAAACACCCATGGTAAGGTTAGTGGGGCAGTGATAGCCACAGCCCCAGTCCAAGATGTCCTCCCTGAACAGGTCAGGAGGGTTGTGCCAGTCACAACCCAATCTCAGACAACTTCCTTCCCAGAACAGGTTGTTAAGGCTGTCATGGTAACAGCCCACACCCAAACTGAGCCCCCTCCTGAAAAGGTTGGGAGAGTTGTGATGGCCACAGCTCAAACTCAGACAGATGATAGTGTTGTGAAGCCTGAAACTATGGATCACTCCACTCAGACAGAGAGCATTGAGGAGGAAGAGAAATGTCCCTCCCACCAGACTTTAGGAAAAGATCAGCCTCCTCAGGGAACTGATCTGACCCCTTGTGAAGAAGCTGCCACAGAGGTAGTCAGGCCTAGCCTGGCAGAACCCCTGATGTCAGTGGACCCTTCCAAGGTGGGACCCAGTCTGGAGCAGGTAACCTGCCCCTCTCTACCCTGCCTCAGTCAGCCCAGGGCTGTAGAGGTCAGGGAGGCCAGTGTTGGACCCCAAAGGGCCCCCTGTCCAAAAGAACTTCCCAATCAACAGATTAAGGGCACTGAAGCTAGTAATCCTAGCCAAGTGAAAATAAAACCTACTCCCGAGGGATCCCCCTTAAAATTAGTTAGGGACCTCCCACAGATGGACACTGTTGGGCACAGCCAAACTTGGGACCTGAGGGCCCCAAACCTGACCTGTCCCTCCAGTAAGCCAAACAGAGGGACCCAACCTCCAGCTGTAGGTAGCCAGAGGTTGACCCTGAGAGACCAAAACAACTCAGTCTTGGAAAGAAAGGCCTCGTTGGTGGATGATGGTTGGAGGAAGCTGAGCCCAAAATTAGTGGAGCCTCACTTCAGTACTCCATTTCAGCACCAGCCTTTTACTTTGCCAAAACACACCACAGGTAGAGATTCCCTATGGTGGAGACCCTCAGACACCCTTAGGGTGAGGGATTGCTTAGTGGACCATGAGATAGGGGGTAACCATGCCAGTGCTGGTACTTCCTTATATGGCCACTCAGGCAATATAGGCTTACCTGGCAAGGCTAGCCTTATCTCCTTTCGTTTGGGGGGGGGGTTATGTAGGAAGGTAGATCCCTGACTATGGTTGCCCCCAACTTTTTGCCTGGTGTTTTGCTGGTTTTCTGACTTAGTTGACCTGGGGCCCTGCTATTCAGGACCCCAGGCCTACTGCTCTCTCTGTAAAATGGATTCCATGTACCTTAGGTACATATCTAATTGGATACTGAGTCACCTTATCAGTCCCTGTACAGTGTACCTTAGGTACCCAGGGCATAGGTGTACCCAGGGCCTACCAGGGGCTGCAGCATGTATTATGCCACCCCTGGCTGGCCATCCAAATCTGACACAACTGGCTGCTTGACAGCTGGGGCAAGGTGGTGTAATCACCCCTTGCTTTGGATATAGTATACCTATATCTAACCCTAAAATGGACACACAGATCTCCTATCAGTCACTCCTATGGCAGGCCTTAACAATCCTGAAGGCAGAGTGCTTGGAATCGTGTGAGATGGTGCTCTGGCATGAGCTGAGCCTGTCTGCGGCTTTCGGGATCCATCCCTTAGCCGTTTCCATGATATCGCATACCATATACTCTTAAGTGCATTATAATCCTCGCGGTTATATGCCAACTCTGGTATCGCTTTATCAAAACATGTCGAGTAAGGTGTCATACGAATTGGAATACTAACCCCTCGCCAATTCTGGCGACGGGGTTAGCATTCCACCCTTCTAGAGGGACACGACATGTATGCAACCCCTAACCCCGGTTAAAGTCAAACAGAGCCTCAGCTCCACAAAATGGATGCTGCCACCGAGACACAAGTCTGCCCTCCTGCTGCTGGGAGTCCTCCCAGAGCAGGAGATAAGGACAAAGGGTTTCCTGCCAGGGGTGGTGCCAGCACCGTCCCAGACAGGGTTTTGTGTATTGAAGGTAGGCAGGGCTTCAGAGGAAGGTGACTGCACGTGGCACCCCGGTGCTCACTGTGCATAGGCTGGCTTAAACCAGTTCCAGGGACACTCCAGACCCTGTGCTGGGGAAAAGCCCGCCAAGGAAGTGGGTGTAACCACCCCCCTCCTGGTCCCACCCCTAGGGCAGGACTTAGTCGCGTGCCAGCCCCCTTTTCCAAGATAAAGGTAGAGACTGGCCCCCTTCCAAAACAGATCATCTTTGAATCCTGAAACTACTTTCCACGAAAGGAACTCAAGACTTCTTCCTAAGATTTCTCCCTTGTGACTAAGGAGTAGTCACCCTTCATCCGCAGGCACCATCTTAAGAACACTGCGGTCTGCTGCAAGTCTCTCCTCCGGATCAAGACTGCCCAGCTCGACGAGAACCGGCTTCCCTGGCACCTCTGACCTCTACCTACATCATCAGTCACGCTGAGATTCGTGGGTGTGACGAGACCTCGAGGGACCGGCCATCTTCAAGACTGCACGACTTCTGCACAGCAAGCCCGCCGAGTAATTTCCTGGTGAGTGCTTTGGGGTCCGAGAAGCCCCGACCCTGAGCAGCTCCAGCACCGAAGAGTAGCCCCCCAGCATCTCCACGATCGGCGTGGGGCCCTTCTGCTTTTTGCTGCTCACCGCGTTGTTTGGCTACTAGCCCGCTGGCTTGTGGCCTCCTGAACGACGCCCGACGACATCACTGCTGCTAGTCTGGTTGCTCCAGACTGGCCCTTGCTCCCTTCCAGAAGAGGAGCACTCCGGACCCTCCTGGTCCACTCAAGACGCCATTTTGAGTCCACCGCGTGGGCTTGAATTAGCCAAGGCTTGTTGCCCAATCCTGGGTAACTTCGACGCCGACAGCTTCATCCATCGTGGGACAGCTCGCCTCTCCATCCTGGTCGCCGACAACGCCTCCTGGTCCGTGAGATCTGCAGAGCCAGCGTCGCCCACTCACCTAGTCGAGGTGACTTCGCCCGGTGCCATCCTGGTGCCCACTTAATCACTGGCTAGTGATTCAAGAACTTGGTCCCCTCTGCTTTCAGGTTTTCTTCTTCCTTGATCCAGGCTTGGATCCATCGAACTTTTCTTCACTGGTCGCCTGCCAGCAACTTCCTTCTTCCAGGCTCCTGGTCCGGCAACGAGATTCCCGACGTCTTTTCAGACCTATGCAGCTGCAGCCCCTGGGCTAGGTAACTTCGGCACTTCGGTGTCCCAGCATAGCCTCACTATCCTAGGGTCAGGATCCACTGTCGTTTTCTTCCTACCAGGTCGGGTTCGCCCGGGAACACTAACTTTGCCTTTACTAGCTTCCATAGACTTTGTCCCGCATCCCGCGTGAGAGTACACACTCTGCACCCGAGTCCCCTAGGTCTCCTAGAAGTAATCTAACGATTCCATAGTCAAGTCCTAGCGAGTCCAAAGACTATTAGTACTGTACTTACCTGCTAGTAATTTCGCATTCCACTTTTAGAGTATATGGTTTTTCGTGCCCCTCGGGCATTTGTGTATAACGTGCTAACTTAAGTATTTTCGTAAGAGTTTTGTTGTGTGCCTAGCACCCTGTCCTCATAAAGAGTACAGGGTTGTTGTGATTCTAATAAATACACTGTTTATTTTCATAACACTTGTGTGGTGTCCTTTCACTGGGTGTTCAAGGGGTAATGTGATGGTAAAACAGCTGGCTTAACACGCCCTCTAGAGTCTTAGCCTTAGACTGCTCGTATCCATGCTACTAGGATAGCTGGTCTATAAGGTTGACTTACAACCAATCATCAATAAGGGTTGTTTGGACTGATATATAGTGATCACTAGAATAGTGAACACTGCACATCAGGCCAACTTCTCACATGGAGGATAAAAGGTAGGGAGGGTAATGGATTGACCAAGGTGGAAGGGAGTCACCACCTTAGGGAGAAAAGCAGCCCTGGTCCTAAGAACCATTCGATCAGCATGAATGGTCAAGTATGTGGCCCGGGGGACCTGAGGAAAGGCACTCACATTCTTTTTGGAACAGGCTGCTTGTATGACTAGACTCTCTGGTGATGGATGAGACATCAAAAAAGCAGGGTCTTCCGGTGCAACCCTGTACCTTCTCGCCACACTCTTGGATACTGCAGGAGCTGACAGTGGTTTTTTCCACACCTCCAAAATGGGTTCCGTTAAGGCATCATTAAACGGAAGAAACAGTTCTACCACAGAGCTAGGCGAATGCAAAACTCCTGTAAGAAGATTGGACTTAAACTCCACTGTCGGCAATGTCAATTGCAGAAGTTCTGCCGCCTTCCTCATCACTACATGATAAGGCTGGACGTCCATAGAAGGTGTATCAGAGCCTGATGGCACCTCCCACTCTGGAGAGAAATCCAGGCTACCAGCGTCAGCCAGATCCTCAAAACAGTCCTCCTCCAGTTCACCTTCCTCCATTTCAGGATGTGACTCTATATACCTTTGCTCTTCCAAAAGGCGTTGTGCTTCCCTTCTGGACCTCTCCTTTACACGCCTCGCAGCTGGTTCCACCAACGGCTCCGACGGAGCCGGGATCGGCGCCAGTATCGAATCCGATGGCTCAGAGGGATGCCCTCTAGGTCGATCTGGAGCGGGCGACGC
Source organism: Lissotriton helveticus (assembly GCF_964261635.1). Lineage (NCBI taxonomy): Eukaryota > Metazoa > Chordata > Amphibia > Caudata > Salamandridae > Lissotriton > Lissotriton helveticus. Next base: position 5,572,498 of record NC_136066.1, read on the forward strand.
TGGAATCGGCGTCGACGACCTTGGCGGAGCCGGATATTGCCATGGCAGCGTCGGAGCCGGCATATAGGGCATGAATGGAGCAGGAGGATAGGAGTGAGGGACTCCTAAATTGAAGGCCAGAGGACCCATGGGACCCGAAGGTGCGCCAGAGGGGTACCACGCCCTTAAAAAGACGCCATACATAGCGTTCAAAAACGCCAATGGGTCATGGCCTGGGGCTGGAAAGGGTGGCTGGAAACCCTCAGGCTGGTCTTGTGGAGGGTTCGGATTCGGCTCTTCGACAGGCGCAGAATCCACATCCACCTGAACCTCTTCCTCATCTCGGGCCGGGGACGGCACCGGAGACGGAGTCGAAGCTGGAGTCGGCGACTGTACCCGTGATTCCGAAGGCGAGGCCTCACCTTCATGATCCGAGACATCCAGCGTAACCACCTTTGAACGTACCTTCTTCGGTGACCTCGACCCCGAGCCCGACTCCTTACCGGAACGACGTTGGGACTCATGCCTCTTCTTATGCTTCCTTCTCGACTTCGAAGCCTGGTCTGAAGCGGACCTCGAAGGCGACTCCTCTCGAGATCTGGATCTTGACTTCGACCTCGACCTTCGAGAACGAGACCTCGAAGATTTTCCTTTCCCAGCCTTCAGCTTCGCTACCAGGAGTTTGGTCTCTCTTTCCCTTAGGGCCTTCGGGTTCATCTTCCGACAAGATGAACATCCATCCACATCGTGATCAGAGCTCAAACACCAAATGCAGTCCTCGTGCGGGTCAGTTATGGACATCATTTTCCCGCACTCCCTGCAGGGCTTGAAGCCGGTCTTCTTTGTCGACATCGTGAAGAGACAAGAAACAAAGAAGCAGAAAGCGGTAACAATAAGGCAACAAAGTACCAGTTGGCTACTGAGATTCCCGAAACCGTTAGTGTCGACGACGCGGAAAAAAGGGAACTGATGTCATCACGCCGGCGTGGGCCTATAATAGGCGTTGGTGACGTCAGCGGAGTCGCGTGCGATGCCATGTCTCTATGACGTCCAAGTCCACGTCGGCGCGAGGCTACGAAAAGAATTTCCGAATGTTGCTGACGCAAGGGGATATTCACAAGGTGAGGAATCCACTGGCAGATGTATCTATCAGAAGAGCCCAACAGAGCTGTGGCAGAGAAGAACAGGGAACAGAGGAGCCCAACAGAGCTGTGGCAGAGAAGAACAGGGAACAGAGGAGCCCAACAGAGCTGTGGCAGAGAAGAACACGGAACAGAGAGCAAAGGAGCCCAGAAGAGCTGTGGAGGAGAAGAACAGGGAACAGAGGAGCCCAACAGAGCTGTGGAGGAGGAGAGCAGGGAACAGAGGAGCCCAACAGAGCTGTGGCGGAGAAGAGCAGGGAACAGAGGAGCCCAACAGAGCTGTGGCGGAGAAGAGCAGGGAACAGAGGAGCCCAACAGAGCTGTGGAGGAGGAGAGCAGGGAACAGAGGAGCCCAACAGAGCTGTGGCGGAGAAGAGCAGGGAACACAGGAGCCCAACAGAGCTGTGGCAGAGAAGAACAGGGAACAGAGGAGAGCAAAGGAGCCCAGCAGAGCTGTGGAGGAGAAGAGCAGGCGACACAGAAGAACTAAGGAGTCCAACACAGCTGTGGCTGAGGAGAACAGGGGACAGAAGAGAGTGCAGGAAGTGACCCGCTTAGGGCCACCCGGGTCACCACAGACCACCTCTCAGCCTTGCATACCGAATGACGAGTCAGGCAAACAGTGGAGAATATACACCAATATCATTTATTAGTATACGCCCAGAGCGGCGCTCCGTCTGCACAGTCTCGTAAGAGTACTACAGAGGTAACTGAGGAACAGTAAGCACAAAGGTACATTATGTACATTGCATGGTTAGCTAAGAACACGCTCACAATTGAATTTTCCAAACAGATGTGGCCGGTCAGCGAAAGACAAAAAAAAAAAAAAAGGTTTATGCTCTCATATCTTGCCGTTCAGGGCACTCAAGGCCGTTCCATCCTGGGCTGCGATCAAACTACCAGACAGGTGGGAGAGGTTCTTTATCTAGGGAAAACTATGCACTGGCACAAGCAATTCTTTGTTCCAGAAACAAAATTTAGCAAAGGGTATTTCTCGGAACAGGAAAGGGTTAGATTCGAACCTCACACAAAATTGAGTCTGAAAAAGAAAATGGCACAACGAATGCTAAATTATACATGGCGTTATGAGAGCATAAACGAGTATAATCTAACAAATCCTCCTTTTAGCACGAGCGAAGACATTTTCTGTTACGCAGAATAAAAAACAGGGAGAACAGGTACATATGCGGGGCAACTGTAACAGCATCAGAAGCTAATAGAGCCTCAAAATTAGAAATGCAATCGAGGTGAAGCTATGGGCTCACTTTATAGTGAGCATCAGACATTGGGACAGCAAGGAGGGAGGAATCCTCAAATATTCCCTCATCTATATTCATAAGACCATCGACATCAGCTTGGAGCATCATAGCGGCATTGGTAACATGGGCTGACATTTTCTGTTTGGGCATTAACCGCATGCGCGCGGCCGTTTTTCCCGCTGTGTGCGGCATTTTCGTAAATACCGCGTTACATGAAGAGCTCAGCTCGTCATCAGCACACGGTAGGTAACGCGGATGACGAGCTGAGCTAGTCATCAGCATGGAAGGGGTTAAAACAGTGGCACATTAAGAACAACAAAGGGGGAGGCATTGAATGAGAATGTAACAGAATATTAATATTGCTATAAAATAAATGATTTCCTTGAGGATCCAACCCCAACTACCTAAAAGAGACCAACTCCAATTTCCACTTGCCATCCCCATGACGTTCTCAATTAAGTCCATAATGTGTTGTGTTATATTTTTTTCTAAATTCTCTATGCCAATAACGCACTGGTCACCAATTCTCCTCTTCGCTGCTAGGCCTTTCCCCTCCCTGTGCTAAGCCTTTTTTGGGCTATTTGGGGTAGTTCGCGCTTAGGCCCCTGTAACTTTTTGCGATACCAAAGGGGATGATGGACGGAGCGTTAGAGCAAATCAAAAACTCACCGCCAGTCAACTGATCTGGGTTTAATCCAACATCATTCTTTGGCTCACTCCCCCACCCCAGTTCAGACATGGCCATATGCAAATCAGTCTGACCCTGAGCCTCATGGGAAAAGTCCAGCCCGAACTGCCAAGCCATGTCTTTCCTGGACGGGAAACAAGCATCCTGGGACCGGTTTCGGGTTCATAACCCTCATCAGCCAGGCTATCTTGAATCCAGTGGCAAAGTGAGCAAGGGCCCCGCGTCTGGGCATACCCTGCCAACTTAGGGCGAACAAAGCGATACCAAAGGGGATGATGGACCGAGTGTTGAACATTGCAAGCACTCACCCCCAGTCAACTGATCTGAGTTTAATCCATCATCATTCTTCAGCTCACTCCACCACCCCAGTTCAGACATGGCCATATGCAAATCAGTCTGACCCTGTGCCTCATGGGAACAGTCCAGCCCGAACTGCCAAGCCATGTCTTCCCTGGACCGGAAACAATCAATCAATCAATCATAGCATTTGTATAGCGCGCCACTCACCCGGAGGGGTCTCAAGGCGCTGGGGGGGGGGGTCTGCTACTGCTCAAAGAGCCAGGTCTCTAGTTGCTTCCTGAAGGAAAGGTGGTCCTGGGTCAGTCGGAGGTGGATGGGGAGGGAGTTCCATGTCTTGGCTGCCAGGTAGGAGAAGGATCTTCCTCCGGTGGTGGCTCTGCGGATGCGTGTAATGGCAGCGAGGGCGAGGCTGGTGGATCGTAGCTGGCGGGTGGGAGTGTAGAAGGTCAGGCGGTTGTTGAGGTACCTGGGGCCCAGGTCGTGGAGAGCCTTGTGTGCGTGAGTGAGGAGTCTGAACGTGATCCTCTTGCTGACGGGGAGCCAGTGCAGGTCTCTCAGGTGTCCGGAGATGTGGCGGTGTCGGGGGATGTCCAGGATGAGTCATGCAGAGGCGTTCTGGATGCGTTGGGAGTCTTTTCTGAAGTTTGGCTGTGGTTCCGGCGTAGAGGGTGTTTCCGTAGTCCAGTCGGGTGGTGACGAGGGCCTGGGTGACCGTCTTCCTGGTTTCAGTGGGGATCCACCGGAAGATCTTTCGGAGCATACGCAGGGTGTTGAAGCACGACGACGAGACGGCGTTGACTTGTCTGGTCATCGAGAGGGAGGAGTCCAGGATGAAGCCCAGGTTACGTGCGTGGTCCGTTGGCTTGGGAGCGGTGCCCAGGGCAGGGGGCCACCAGGAGTCGTCCCAGGCGGAGGGCGATGATCCCAGGATGAGGACTTCCATCTTGTCTGAGTTTAGTTTCAGGCGGCTGTTCTTCATCCACTCGGCGACGTCTTTCATCCCTTCGTGTAGGCTGGTTCTGGCGGTGGCGGGGTCGTTTGTGAGGGAGAGGATCAGCTGGGTGTCGTCGGCATAGGAGATGATGTTGAGGTTGTGTTGGCGTGCGATGGCTGCGAGGGGGCTCATGTAGACATTGAAGAGGGTGGGGCTGAGTGATGATCCTTGTGGTACGCCGCAGATTACTTCGGTGGCCTCGGATCTGAACGGGGGCAGGCGGACCCTCTGGGTTCTTCCGGTGAGGAACGAGATGATCCATTCCAGTGCCTTCTCTTGGATTCCGATGTTGTTGAGGCGCTGCACTAGGGTGCGGTGGCAGACCGTGTCGAACGCTGCAGAGAGGTCCAGGAGGATGAGGGCCGCTGTTTCCCCGTTGTCGAGCAGGGATCTGATGTCGTCTGTGGCTGCGATGAGGGCGGTCTCGGTGCTGTGGTTGGCTCGGAAGCCAGACTGCGAGTGGTCGGGGGATCTGTTCGTCTCGAGGAAGGCGGCAAGCTGACTGTTGACGGTCTTCTCGATGACCTTGGCAGGAAAAGGGAGGAGCGAGATGGGACGGTAGTTCTTGAGGTCAGTGGGGTCCGCTGTTGGTTTCTTCAGGAGGGCGCTGAGCTCGGCGTGCTTCCAGCTCTCCGGGAAGGTGGCGGTGTTGAAGGAGGTGTTGATGATGTCCCGGAGTTAAGGTGCGATGATGGAGTCGGCTTTGTTGAAGACGTGGTGGGGGCAGGGGTCGGTTGGTGATCCGGAATGGATGGTGTTCATCACGCGGGTGGTGTCTTCGGTGCTGACCGGAGTCCAGACGCGGAGGGTGGTGGGGGGGGGCGTTGGCTCGGTGGTTGGGTGCATGGTCTGTGCGCCCAAGCTGATGTGTATGTCGGCGATCTTGCTGTGGAAGAACAAGGCGAGTGAGTCGCAGAGGTCTTGCGAGGGAGTGATGTCGTTGTTTCCGACGCTGGGGTTGGAGAGCTCTTTGACGATGCTGAAGAGTTCCTTGCTGTTGTGGGCGTTGTTGTCCAGTCGTTCCTTGAATGCTGTCTTCTTGGTGGTGCGGATCAGCTGGTGGTGTTTGCGGGAGGCGTGCTTGAGGGCAGTCATGTTGTCTGTGGTCTGGTTGTTGCTCCAGGCTTTCTCGAGGGTACGGCAGTTCTTCTTGGAGTTCTTGAGTTCGTCGGTGAACCAGGAGGCTTTCTTGCTGCCGGGTCTGCTGGGAGGGGTCTTCAGTGGTGCGAGGTTGTCTGCGCAGTTGGTGATCCACTGTGTGAGGTTGCTGGCTGCTTCGTTGGGGTGCGTTGCGCTGGCGGGAGGATTCTGGCTGAGGGAGGTGGTGAGCTGGTCGGCGGTGATCTTGTTCCAGCTCCTGCGAGGAACCTGTTGCGGGATGTGGTGGGTCGTGGTTCTTCTGAAGCTGAAGTGGACGCAGCTGTGGTCCGTCCAATGAAGTCCGGTGGAGTGGCTGAAGGAGATGTGCTTGCTGGAGGAGAAGACGGGGTCAAGCGTGTGGCCGGCGTAGTGGGTGGGTGTGTTCACCAGTTGCTTGAGTCCGAGGTTGGCGAGGTTGTCCAGCAGGGTGGTGGTGTTGGTGTCGTTGTTGTTCTCCAGGTGGAAGTTGAAGTCCCCAGCGGAGGGGAGGGCGTGCGGGCTGATGAAGTCTGCGATGTCTTTGCTGAATTGTGTGCATGGTCCTGGGGGTCTGTAGATGAGGGTGCCTCTGAGGGTCGTCTTGGGGTCGGTGTGTATCTGGAAGTGGAGGTGTTCAGCGGCGGTGAGGGTGTCGTCGGAGTTGATCGTGATGCGGATGGTGTTCTTGTGTACGATGGCGATGACTCCTCCGGTCTGGTTGACGCGGTCCCTCCTGGTGATCTTGTACCCATCCGGGATGGCGATGGCGATGTCGGGGGCTGAGGAGGCATTCATCCAGGTTTCCGTGAGGAAGGCGACGTCTGGTGATGTTGTGTCGAGGAGGTTCCAGAGTTCCACGGCGTGTCTGTGGACGGAGCGGGTGTTGAGCAAGATGCACTTCAGGTGGTTGTTGCTGGTGCTCGGCTTGGCGGGTGCGGTGCAGGCTCGGAGGCAGGTGAAACGGCAGGCTTTGCAGGTGAAGGGTCCGTGGGTGCGTTTCGGGGTGGCTCTGTAGCAGGCGGGGTTCCGGCCGGCATTGAGTGCGTTGAGGGTGGCAGCGTAGTAGGTCCGTCGGGTGGTCTTGCAACGGCGGGGGCCAGGGGTCCTGGCGCTGGGCGCGGTCCAGGCGCGGACGGGCTTGCCTTTGGCGCACAATCGGCACGCCCGCTGCGCGTACGCGTGGGCGTCATGAGTAAGGAGCCGGGAGAGAGGGTCAGCTGGGTGGCGGGAGCGGGGCGGCGAATGGGCTGGTGGGGGGCGGGGCCGCAGGGGGGCAGCTGCGGGAAGAGTCTGGGGCGGGCGGGCAGCTCAGCGGCGGCTGGGTCGCCCGAAGCAGAAACAGAAAGGCGGCAAAATCAGGAGCGTGGAGGCTACCTAGAAGGTAGCAGGCAGCAGGCAGCAGTGAAGCGTGGGGGCGACCTAGCCTGGCAACAGGCTCAGCGGTCGCTCCCTCGCAGGTGAGCGCGGTCCCCTTAAGTAAGGAGCCGGGAGGGAGGGTCAGCTGGGTGGCAGGAGTGGGGCGGCGAATGGGCTGGCGGGGCCGCAGGGAGGCAGCGGCGGGAAGAGTCTGGGGCGGGCGGCTCAGCGGCGGCTGGATCGCCCGAAGCAGAAACAGAAGGGTGGCAAAATCAGGAGCGTGGAGGCTACCTAGAAGGTAGCAGGCAGCAGGCAGCCGTGGAGCGTGGGGGCGACCTAGCCTGGTAACAGGCTCAGCGGTCGCTCCCTCGCAGGTGAGCGCAGTCCCCTTAAGTAAGGAGCCGGGAGGGAGGGTCAGCTGGGTGGCGGGAGCGGGGTGGCGAATGGGCTGGCGGGGGCGGGGCCGCAGGGAGGCAGCGGCGGGAAGAGTCTGGGGCGGGCGGCTCAGCGGCGGCTGGGTCGCCCGAAGCAGAAACAGAAAGGGGGCAAAATCAGGAGCGTGGAGGCTACCTAGAAGGTAGCAGGCAGCAGGCAGCAGTGGAGCGTGGGGGCGACCTAGCCTGGTAACAGGCTCAAACATCCTGGGACCGGTTTCGGGTTCATAACCCTCATCAGCCAGGTTATCTTGAATCCAGTGGCAAAGTGAGCAAGGGACCCACGTCTGGGCATACCCTACCAACTTACGGCGAACAAAGCGATACCAAAGGGGATGATAGACGGAGCGTTAGAGCAAATCCAACACTCACCCCCAGTCAACTGATCTGGGTTTAATCCATCATCATTCTTTAGCTCACTTCCCCACCCCAGTTCAGACATGGCCATATGCAAATCAGTCTGACCCTGTGCCTCATGAGAACAGTCCAGCCCAAACTGCCAAGCCATGTCTTCACTGGACCGGAAACAAGCATCCTGGGACCGGTTTCGGGTTCATAACCCTCATCAGCCATGCTATCTTGAATCCAGTGGCAAAGTGAGCAAGGGACCCACGTCTGGACATACCCTACCAACTTAGGGCGAACAAAGTAACTAACTTTTTGACCACATAAGGTATCCATGCCAAATTTGCATCCTTTTCTTCCAACATCCTGGGGATTCTAAAGGTGTCCAGGGTTTGTGGATTCCCCTGGAGGGGACCCAGAAATTAGCCAAAATACAGCTACATTTTGTTTTTTGGGGGAAAAATGGGAAAAAAAGTCCTGCAAATGAAACCGTCTGGGTTTCTCCCTACAAATGGTATTAGAAAAGGGTTTGTGGGGCTGCCAAGCCATGTCTTCCCTGGACTGGAAGCAAGCATCCTGGGACCGGTTTCGGGTTCATAACCCTCATCAGCCAGGCTATCTTGAATCCAGTAGCAAAGTGAGCAAGGGACCCACGTCTGGGCATACCCTGCCAACTTAGGGCGAACAAAGTAACTAACTTTTTGACAACATAAGGTATCCACGCCAAATTTGCGTCCTTTTCTTCCAACATCCTGGGAATTCTAAAGGTACCCAGGGTTTGTGGATTCCCCTGGAGGGGACCCAGAAATTAGCCAAAATACAGCAAAATGTTGTTTTTTTAAGGAAAAATGGGGTGAAAAGTGCTGCAAATGAAACCATCTGGGTTTTTCCCTACAAATGGTATCAAAAAAGGGGTTGTGGGGCTGAAATCACCATTTTCCCAGCTTTTAGAGAAGACAGACTTTTGTCAGAAAACCAAAAGTTTTTACAGTTTTAGCATTTTCCTGGGACATAGCCTATTTTTGCTACTTTTTTGTGCTTTTAACCTCCTTCTAGTTGATGGGAGACATGGGTATGAAAGCAATAATGGATCCTGGAAAGCTATTCATTTTTGAAAAATAGACAACATTCTGAATTCAGCAAGGGGTCATTTGTGTCGATCCTTCAAGGTTTCTTTATAGAAACTAACAGTTACATTTTGGAAAAATTGAAAATTAGTTGGAAAAAACAACCTTTTGTGTCAACGTTTCCACCTGTAACTTCTTCTAATTATGACCGCTCTTTGAAAGCAATATACCGTTACATCCACTAGACGTTACTGGTTGTGATGATATATAGGACTTGTAGGTTCACCAAGAACCGGACGAACGCAGAGCCAAAAACTGAGCAGCGACTTGCAATGGTTTTTTATCATGTACCGGGTATAGAGCACCTGTTCTGGGAAAATGTATACATGGAAAAATAGGTATGAAAGACACCTATGGATTTCTGAAATGGGAACAAAATATAGAGTTTAGAAACAGTAGATATTTGCACATTTCCGAAATTAGGAATACTCATACTAGAATTATAGATCATTTTTCAAAATGACTTTTTTTACACATTGTCTTTCAATTGGAAGGCAGAAATGCATTGAAAGTCAATCAGTAATAACAGTTGCTTTACAAATCTGAATTACCCTAAGTCTACCGATAAAAATGGTACCTCACTTGTGTGGGTAGGCATAGTGCCCATGACAGGAAACAGCTCAAAACGCAACATGAACACACCACATTTTCACAATGAAAAGTTACCCTTTTTTTGCAAAGTGCCTAGCTGTAGTTTAGAAACCCTAGCTCTGCCAGCACCTAGGGAAACCTAGCAAACCTGTGTCATGAAAATGAGACAACCAGGGGAATCCAGCATGGGGTGACTTGACTGGCTCTCACCAGGTTCTGTTACCGAGAATGCCTTGTAAACCTAAGGATTTGTCCCAAAAAACATATGTTCCTCACATTTCTGTAGTGGAAAGTTCTGGAATCTGCGTGGACCCGCAATTTTCCACCCACCCAGCATTTCCCAAAGTCTTCCAATAAAAATGGTACCTCACTTGTGTGGGTAAGCCTAGTGCTCGTGACAGGAAACGGCGCAAAACGCAAAGTGGACACACCACAATTTCACAGTGAAAAATTACCCTTTTTTGGCAAAGTGCCTAGCTGCAGTCATTGAACCCTAGCTCTTCCGGCACCTAGGGAAACCTAGCAAACATATGCATTTTTGAAAACTAGACACCATGGAGAATTCAGGATGGGGTGACTTGACTGGCTCCCACCAGGGTCTGTTACCCAGAATCCTTTGCAAACCTAAAAAATTGTCCAAAAAAACAAATTTTCCTCACATTTCTGTTGTGGAAAATTCTGGAATCTGCGTGGATCCACAAATTTCCACCCACCCAGAGTTCTGCAAAGTCTTACAAGAAAAATGGTACAATACTTGCTTGGGTGGGTCATGTACCCGCGACAGGCAAGGGACCAAATCCTATTGAGGCGACATCAAAATTACCTATCACAATCCAACCTGGTTTTGCAAGGATGGTCCCATGAGTTATTGGCTCGGAGCTCAGCGGCCATATAGGGAGACCTACCAAACCCACACATTTCTAAAAACTAGACATCCGGGGTATTCCAAGGAGGTATGACTTGTGTGGATCCCCTAACGTTTTCTTACCCAGAATCCCTAGCAAACTTGAAATTTAGCTAAAAAAAAAAATCGTATTTTGCAAGGGGTGTCCCATGACTTTTTGGCCTGGGGCTCGGAGGCCACCTTGGGAAACCTACCAAACCCACACATTTCTGAAAACTAGACACCTGGTCTGATTCCAGGGAGGTACGGCTTGCAAGGATCCCCCAACGTTTTCTTACCCAGAATCCCCTGCAAACATGAACTTTAGCTGAAAAAAAACTTTTTTCACACATTTGTGTGTGGGAAAGTTGTGGCATCATCAGGCTGACACAAATTTCCTACCACCCAGTGTTCCCCCAGGTCTCCCGATAAAAATGCAAAACCAGGTCGCTTTGTGATAGGCAATTTTGATGTGGCCTCAATACGTTTTGGGCCCTTGCCTGTCGCGGGTACTTGGGCCTTCCCCACGAGTGAGGCAACATTTTTATCGGTAGACCTGTGGGAATGCTGGGTGGTAGGAAACTTATGTCAGCCCAGTGATGCCACAACTTCCCCACACAAAAATGTGTGGAAAAAGGTTTTTCAGCTAAATTTGAGGTTTGCAGGGGATTCTGGGTAAGAAACCGTTAAGGGAGCCACGCAAGCCATACCTCCCTGGAATGCCCCGGGTGTCTAGTTTTCAGAAATGTGTGACGTGCGCGCTGATCGTCAATGCACACAAACCAGGGGGGTCCATCAAGACTGCCACAGTGGTATTGGATAGAATCTGCAACTTACATCCAAAATATTCTCTGGCTTTTTACTATAGCTGTTCACTTTCAAGTCTTTTACCCTTCACAAAATTATTTAGTTAGTGTCCTTTTTACCCATCTTGTTCTAGGTTTCACATATTTACTTGAAACTCCTAAAGGCAGCACCATTCCGAGAGCCACATCATCGTTAGCATTGGAATAAGTGCCACTGGGCATTAAGAAAAAACCTGGATGTGCATATATCGGCCCTTCATAATTCACTGCAGCATATCTGGAATTCATTCCGGAAGTGCTTGAATCTTGAGAAAGAATATTTTACATAGTATTGTCCCTGAACAATTGATGTACAAAAAGGTATCTGTACTAATCACTATGGAGCAACAAGCAGGGAAATAACCAGCCTCTCGGGGTACTGTCAACTCCTTGTAATTCCAACACAATAGTGTTATCTTCTACTTTTCTATATAAAATTTATCACAATATGTATTGTTTTCACAACCATGATAACCCCTACCCTGTTGTTTTTGATGATTCAGACATGGTCCAGGATAACCAAATCCGAACATTCCCTTTACTTCCACAAACTGAGGTGGCCGAGCGTATGTGTAGTTAACAAGCGACAATGGGTATGCAGTTCAAAGGCTAGTGACAGATCGGGTGGGATAGCAGGCAGTCTCTTTTTCAAAAAATCTCCTGTGCATTTCTATGAACACATTATGTGTGGCAACCCTCTTATTGCGTCCTGGGAAAATGTGTTCACCTACATTAAGTGTGGTAACACTATGTGCACCTTCCAGAAACCACAACACCCCACATATTATTATTCCCACCGTTACAAGAACAATGACACACACAATTTTACTTCATATAGACCACATCGTACTACGTTGTATATGAGCATTAGGCTGATCCTCCGTAGTAACTTGTCTACCAAAAGGATACATAATAAACAAGGGGGAAAATAAAAATAAAACAAGCATTAAAAATGTAATAGGTCTCACCTTTGATTAAGTTAAAGCCATTGGCTTTGCTAATGGTATTGTATAGCAAAGCAAATGGCTTTCACTTAATGAAAGGTGAGACCTATTGCATTTTTAATGCTTGTATTTTAGTGGGAAAGGCTTTACTAAGGTAATGTGCAAAACAAAGAACAAATACAGCACTTTCGATAGCAGTGCATCTTACCCTTGTCCTTGAATGTCAATGAATGTGTTAATGGGTTACTAAACATTGTGTAAATATTATAGAAGGGTCGTAAAGAGAGCAAAAGTAACTTTGGAGCGATAAACATCATAACAGGAAGGTTTTGTTATCATTGTACAGTTTGCACATCAATGGCGTATACTGCGAAATGTCACTCCCATAACTTTTAGCACCATATGTGGCATATTATGACCAACAAGGGGGCTAAGTATGGTATTTTTGGACCAGATTTGAAAAGCTTACTGGATTATTGTGTCTAAACCCGGAGCTCTATCTGTGCTTCAGTTCCCATATCTCATTGCCTAGCCGGAAGTACTGCAATTACTTTAGGGGCTAACATAGGTCTACTGCAGCCAGAGTTTGAGTACAGCTTTAGCATACATTGCCCAAAACTGAAGCAGGACCTATTCTATAGTGCCCAGTGCTGGAGAAAAGTAGTGAGAAATGTGTCCAATTTTGGATGTTAGGTCTTTTGTATCAGTGCACCATTGACAAATTACTTGATATCTGGTGCTGTATGGGGGGGGGGGTTGTTGACTCCCTTGCTGACATTTTTTGTTTGTGACTGGTGAGAGTGGGGCAGACATCTTAGACATTCAGTCATTATTGACCCTTCCATCTGGCCCTTGTTGCTGTGCTCGGTCAGTATGGTGTGCTATTAACAACTGTATAACACATTTGTAACATTGGTGTGGCCTTGTAGCGCTTTATAAAAGTTGGATAGCAACCTTTCCACACATTCAGAGCTTTTATATGGATAGACATCAAGGTAGTCAAGCATTTATGTCTGGTATGATTAGTTCTTTGTGGTAGATCCAAACTGTTTAGTATATGGTCTTACCCTCATGGCTGCTGGAGCAATTCCCCTGCAGTGCTGGACTGTAATAAAAACGGGTGTGGTCATGACGAGCTCAGCTCGTTATGAGCACCTGAGAGGTATATGCCATGACGAGCTGAGCTCGTCATGAGCACCGAAGGGGTTAGAGGACACAGGAGCCTATAAATTCCTGTATAAAATCCGATCTCTAATTTCGTTATTACTTATTCCAGTATACATGCAAAGAAGCAACTCTGCATATTTGTTCCCGAATATATTTATTGGGTTTTATATTATAGACATCATGAGCGAGAAGGTAGGCCATTCATAGTTCCAATGTTAAAAAACATACCATGTAACTATACATTGATGCAGGAAAGTCATATAACCGTACGTACTTATTACATAAATCTCAACAAAATAGAAAGCTGTAAAGGATTTGGCGGCAAAAGCCAGCGATTACTACTTGTATCTTGCTGCACTGTCATTAAGGAGGGCTACAAATATAAACCGAGGGAGGAAGAGGGCATATAAAGGAGATGGCGGCGAAGCAATTCTGCACATAGCATGCCACTGAATTGGAGCTGTTCCAGTTGCAGAACAGAGTGTTATGGGAACTTCCAAACAGCATCTTGAAGTTTGGGAACTTCTTGTTAGGAAGAAGCGTGAAATGAAAATCAAGCTTTTAAATGAGGCCTGATGCTTGTCAACCGTCATAAATATACTGTATGCAAGTCAACTTAAACAGCTAAGGTTTAATTCACAGCTAAGGAACTTGACCAAAGAATCAACAGTTGAATACTTGGTTTACTATGTGCGTAAGTAGAGCATGGTTAATGAAACAATAAAGAAATTTGATGCACGTACTTATACATTCAGGAATATAGTTCCTACATACAACATACCTGCTTTCTACTTACATGGACAGCCTGTGAATTCAGCCTAAAGAACAAGTTACTTACCTTCGGTAACGCTTTTTCTGGTAGATACAATATCTGCCTGTGGATTCCTCACCTTGTGAATATCCCCTTGCGTCAGCAACATTCGGAAATTCTTTTTGTAGCCTCGCGCCGACGTGGACCCGGACGTCATAGAGACACAACATCGCTCGCGACTCCGCTGACATCACCGACGCCTACAATAGGCCCACGCCGGCGTGATGACATCAGTTCCGCCCTTTTTTCCGTGCCATCGAGGCACACGGACGGACCAATGACAGTAAAAATGTATACAGTATACACAGTACATAAAAGTCAAGGTAAAACACACAGTGTAAAGCAAATGCAGAAAAGCAATTGAAACATTACCCTGACAACAAAATAAATATATAATACATTACAGTAACTCTGGTAAAGAAGAGTGGACAACGGGGAGGCGGGCGGGTCAGTGAGGAATCCACAGGCAGATATTGTATCTACCAGAAAAAGCGTTACCGAAGGTAAGTAACTTGTTCTTCTGATAGATACATCTGCCGTGTGGATTCCTCACCTTGTGAATAGAGTCCCACAGCAGTCCCCACTCCCGGAGGAGGGTGTCCACTCCGCTACACCAGGAAAACCTGAAGAACAGAGCGTGCAAAATGACCGACCCTCCTCACTTCGGAGTCCAAGCAGTAATACTTTGCGAAAGTGTGGAGGGAAGACCAAGTTGCCACCCTACAAATATCCTCTACAGGAACACCTCTAGCCAATGCTGAGGACAAAGACTTAGCTCTTGTAGAATGAGCCCTTATACCCTCTGGTGGTTCCTTACCGGCCAAAGAGTAGCAGATCTTAATACAGAGGACGATCCATCTTGATAAAGTCCTCTTATGGACCGCTCTTCCTCTCTTGCAGCCAGCAAAACCAATGAAGAGCTGGTCATCCAAACGAAAGTCTTTAGACCTGTCCAAGTAAAAAGACACCGCCCTCTTGGGGTCCAGACAGTGCAGTCTCTCTTCCTCCTTAGAAGGGTGAGGGTGAGGATAGAAGGTAGGAAGGGTAATGGACTGTCCTAGATGGAAGGGAGTTACCACCTTAGGCAGAAAAGCAGCCCTGGTCCTAAGAACCATTCGATCAGCATGAATGGTCAAGAAAGAGGGCTTGAAACTAAGAGTTTGAAGCTCACTTACCCTCCTTGCCGAGGTTATAGCAACTAGGAAGACTGTCTTGAGAGTCAAAAGCCTCAAAGGACATTTGTGAAGAGGTTCAAAGGGAGCACCCATCAAAAAAGTCAATACAAGATTTAAGTCCCACTGAGGCACAATAAAAGGAGTAGGAGGGAACATATTTGTGAGGCCCTTCAAAAATCTCAAAACCACAGGAGATTTAAAAAGATGGCTGGTCAGGCAAGCAATGAAATGCCGACAGCGCTGAAAGGTAGCTCTTCACTGTGGCAACAGCAAGTCCCTGTTGCGCCAGAGAAAGGGCAAACTGGAGAACATCGGATAAATGGGCTCTCAAAGGGTCAATAGACTTTCCCCCACACCACGTGACAAATTTCGACCATCTATAAGAATAGATGGACTTAGTGGAGTCACGCCTGGCAGATAAGATGACATCCACAACGTCAGGCGGGAGGTAAAAGGAATTCAGGTTGCCCCGTTCAATCTCCAGGCATGAAGGTGTAATGTCTGGAGGTGGGGGTGTAGAACCTGCCCCTCCATCTGAGAGAGGAGGTCTGCCCTGAGAGGGAGACGGAGCGACGGGTGAGAGGAGAGGTGGAGAAGATCTGTATACCACACCCTTCTTGGCCAGTCCGGGGTGACCAATATGACTTGGGCCCGGTCCTGGCGAATCTTCCTCAGAACCCGAGGAATCAAAGGTATGGGAGGAAACGCGTAAAGGAGTTGATTTCCCCAACTCAACTGAAACGCGTCCCCCAAGGCTCCTTGCATCGGATACTGGAGACTGCAGAAAGACAGGCAGTGAGCATTCTCGCGAGTGGTGAACAGGTCCACCCGAGGAGTACCCCACATCGAAAGATGTCGTGAGCCACCTCCGGGTGAAGCCTCCACTCGTGGTCGGCGGAGAACTGCCGACTGAGACTGTCTGCACAAACGTTCAGAACTCCGGCCAGATGATTTGCCATCAGACAAATCTGATGGTCCTGAACCCAGGACCAGAGACGCAGAGCCTCTCTGCAGAGACACAGCGATCCCACCCCTCCCTGTTTGTTGATGTACCACATCGCGGTCGTGTTGTCCGTCAGGACCTGGATTGAACGACCGCGTAGGGAAGGAAGGAAGGCCTTGAGCGCCAAACGTATCGCCCGCAATTCTAGAAGGTTGATGTGAAGCAACCTTTCCTCTGGAGACCAAAGACCCTTGACCTCCAGATCCCCCAGATGAGCACCCCACCCTAGAGTGGATGCATCCGTTATCACTGTGGCCACCGGAGGAGGCAACTGAAAAGGCTTCCCCTGAGACAGGTTGCCTTCCACGCCCCACCAAGACAGATCCGCCGCAGCTTCTCTGGAGATCCTCACTGACTCCCTGAGATCTCCGTTGTGCTGATACCACTGCCTGCGGAGGCACCACTGGAGCGCCCTCATGTGCCAGCGTGCATGGTTGACCAACAGAATGCATGAAGCCATCAGACCGAGCAGGCGAAGGACCTTCAGGACTGGAACGACCGCTCCATTGTAAAATAAAGGAATCATTTCCTGTATGTCGCGAATCCTTTGAGGAGGGAATGCACAACATACAGTTGTGTCCAGTACAGCACCTATGAACAGGTTGCGCTGGGAGGGCACCAGGTGAGACTTGGGTACATTTATCGAAAAACCCAACCTGTACAACAACTGGGTTGTCTCCTGCAGATGATGGAGCACTCTCTCTGACGACTCTGCTTTGATCAGCCAGTCGTCCAAATAAGGGAATAAAGGAATCCCCGACCTTCTGAGATGCGCAGCCACCACCGCCATCACCTTGGTAAAGACTCGAGGCGCAGTAGTAATTCCAAACGGAAGGACCGCAAACTGATAGTGTTGCGATCCCACCGTAAAACGGAGATACTTCCTGTGCGACTTCAGGATTGGGATGTGAAAGTACGCATCCTGTAAGTCGAGCGACACCATCCAGTCTTCTTCCAGCAGTGCTTGAAGAACCTGAGCAAGGGTGAGCATCTTGAATTTCTCCTGCTTCAGATAAAAATTCAAGATCCTGAGATCCAGGATTGGACGAAGTCTGCCATCCTTCTTGGGTATCAGGAAATACCGGGAGTAGCATCCCTGCCCCTTTCCTGCTCTGGGACCACCTCTATCGCACCCTTTCTTAATAGAGTTTGAACTTCCTCCTGAAGGAGTAACAGATGTTCCTCTGAGCAATATCCTTGGCGAGGAGGGTAATTGGGAGGGAACTCCCAAAAGGTAAGGGCATGCCCATTTTCTACGAAATTGAGAACCCAAAGATCTGATGTAACCGATTCCCAATCTCGTAGAAAGTGGGTAAGCCGACCCCCTACCGGACCCACATGATCCTGAATGGCAGATCTAGGGCTGCTTTTCTGTGGCTGGGGGGTTGGAGGAGGTGGAGGATTGACGCCCTCGAGGACGTGCTCTTTGCTTTCCCCTGTACGACCTATACAAGGTATTTTGCTGCTGCTGCTGCTGTTGTTGCTGCTGCTGACCTTGTCTGAATGTACGAAAAGAAGAGCGACCAAAACCTCTGAATTTCCTGGTCGTAGAACCTCTAACTTGAAGACCAAGAGATCTAGCAGTCGCCCTGATATCCTTGAACCTCTCCAAGGCCGTATCTGCCTTTTTGCCAAAGAGTCCTTCACCATCAAAAGGCAGATCTAACAAAGCAGACTGTACATCAGCAGAAAAATCCGAGGATTTTAACCAAGCTGAACGCCTTGTGGCAACAGCCGTGCCCATGATTCTTGCCACAGAATCTGCAGTATCGAGGCCACTCTGGATAACCTGACGAGCTGCTGCTTGAGTGTCAGATAAAACTTCCTCAAAGTCACCCCTGCAATCTTCTGGAACCTTAGGGATCAATGAACGCATAGAGTCCATAAGAGCGTGGACATATCTTCCCATAAGGCAAGTGGCATTTGTTGGTATTAACGCCATACTTGCGGAAGAGAAAGTCTTCTTGGCCACTTGATCCTGCTTTCTAGCTTCTTTGTCACCAGGTACCTGTGGAAAAGCACCTACCGACTTCCTTGAACATGCCGCTTGAATCACCAAACTCCCAGGAGAAGGGTGAGATGACAAAAAGGCAGGGTCCTCAGGAGCTACTCTATACCTCCTAGCCACACCTTTCGAAACAGCAGGAGCAGAAAGAGGCTTCTTCCACACCTCCATAATGGGTTCAGTCAAAGCATCATTAAACGGGAGTAATGGCTCCACAGCAGAGCTCGGACAATGAAGAACCTCAGTTAGCAGATTTGATTTAAATTCGACAGTAGGTAAAGTTAAACTTAAAAGTCCCGCTGCCTTTTTCATAACCACATGATATGGCTGAACATCCTTAGAGGGTGCATCAGGGCCTGATGGTAAAACCCACTCTGGGGAAAATTCAAGACCACTCGCCTCTGCCAGGTCCTCGAAATAACTCCCATCCAGCTCACCTTCTTCTAAGTCGGAATGAGACTCACAATACCTCCGCTCTTCCAGGAGACGTTGAGCCTCTCTCCTAGACCTCTGCTTAACACGGAGTGCAGCCGGATCCACTGTCGACTCCGACGGCGCCGGAGCCGATGTCGGAATCGAATCCGAAGGCTTAGAAGGATGTTCCATAGACTTGCTTGGAGCGGGCGACGCCGGTGCTGGAGTCGTCGACTTCGGTCGAGCCGGCGTCGACATCGGCGTCGACCTCGGTGGAGCCTGGTACTGCCACATCGGGTCGGGGCTGGCATATACGGCATGAAAGGTGCCGGGGCATAGGAATGAGGTATACCCAAATTGAAAGCCATTGGACCCATGGGACCCGAAGGCGCTCCAGAGGGGTACCATGACCTTGAGAAAACTCCATACATAGCGTTGAGAAACGCCGAACGATCCTGACCTGGAGCTGGAAAAGGTGGATGCTCAGGTCGATCTCGAGGTAGATTCTAATCTGTTTCAACAACAGGAGTCGAAACCTCCTCCTCAACTGGAACTTCACCGACGTCTTCTGGAGTCGGAGATGGAGCCGGAGTCGGAGATGGAGCCGGAGTCGGATCGGGAACCGGAGTCGGATCGGGAACCGGAGTCGGATCGGGAACCGGAGTCGGAGAATGAATTTGTGACTCCGAAGGCGAGGCCTCCCTTCTTGATCCGATTCTTGTGGAGGAATTACTTTCGATTTCATCTTCTTGGGTGACCTCGACCTCGAGTCAGACTCATCACCCGAATGACGTCGAGATTCATGTCTCCTCTTCTTATGCTTCTTACGTGACCTCGAAGCATGATCTGACGAAGACTTCGAAGCCGACGCCTCTCGAGACCTCGATCTCGACTTCTTCGAGTGGGATTTCGAAGATTTCCTAACCTTATCGGCCTTTAGCTTAGCCACAAGAAGCTTAGACTCCCTTTCTTGCAGTGTGGTAAATAAATAAATAATACCTCTATTTTTGACTGGACATAACAATAACAGATAGCTCAATAAATAAGAGTCAAGATTCGAGGTAGTAGGAGTTTGCAGGTTTAATACAGCATAAAGGACAGGAACAGGACAACCTGCACGGGCAAGATCTGGGATGGCTAGCCAACAGGGGGCCCCGACAGCTGTCGGACAGGAGCTGGAATGAGCGCGCTGGCTTTTAATAACAATACACAAGTATATATACTAAAACAATTGCATTACAGTACATACAGTAGGTGTGACAGTGGGTGGAGTTAGCAACAGTCGCGAAAGATAAGGGTGAAAGTAGGTGTAACAAGAGGCGTGAACAGGGCGTATACATAGACATGTGATGTAAACGTAACAGAATATGTCATAAATGGGGCGGAAACATGGAGGGGGCTACCTAAGGAGCCGGGACCTCTAACCTAGTGGTGCGCGCAAACTGACGATGACGTGTTACTAAGGAGAAGCTGGGGGCTATGACTTCTGAGCTAGAAGGAGAGACGAAAGTCTGGAGAGTCAGAGCGACATGTACCTAAACACCATCTAGTATCTGATGTTTAGAGAACATGTTGATAGAATCCAAAAGTTATCAGGGCAAAGGCTAACAGACACTAAGACTGGTGCATGCATTATTCTACATGTAGTGTGTGTTGAGGAATATTAAATGATCATTAATACAGTATTTCTCTTACATGGAGACGTAAAGGCTAGACGATGACTGAAACTATTGATGCGATTCAGTAACTTAGGAATGCAGAGAAGGAGGGCTGGACTGATAACTAGAATCATAACATACTCTTGGCAGACTGGAGGCAGAGCCAGGCCGAGCCGGGCACTGTGAGGCAGGAAGTAAGTGAAGGGTCAGGGATACAGGTGGGGGCTGTATCGCTCCTCGGAGAGGGTTCAGGAGACAGGAGCTGAATCTGAGTCCGGGCCCTTTTGAGGCCTAGAAACGGGGACTTTACAATGAAATAACGTGCACACTGAGAAACGTGGCAACGTAGCTTTACATAGGCCTGATGCTCGTAGCTTTCACGAGAACTGGAAACTGGCATACTAGAGATGGACACAACTGTAATTGCGTCTTTAATCGATCATGGGGAATACATATGCATATTAATCGTGCACATATAACATAACATGGGGAACACGTAGGGAAACAGAACATGGCAAAATTTACTTTTCCACATTCCCTCCTTGTCACTACGTTTCCATCAGGAAACATCAATATTCATGATACCATCTATCATTTCATACAGTATCATTTGCTCGTCTCGAATTTTCTTGGAACGGGATTTAGGACGGGACTTGGGACTAGGAATACAAGAGGTAGCACAAATTCCGCAAATCGCAGGGCCACATTGTATACAGAGGCAGCAACTGAATATGATCGCTACTGCAATACCTAGAAATGACAATACTTTCCATCCCCAGGCAGAAATTATACTCCAGAACCAACCGGACCATGTCCAGGTGCCTGGATCCTGGTGTAACTGATGGGCAATTTTATGAAGTCTGGTTATAGCTGAATAAACAGACGGCGCGTTATTAGGAATGAAAATGCAGCAACTAGATCCGATGACTCTACATGCTCCTCCTCTATCGGCCAGTATGACGTCAAGAACGAGACGATTTTGGAGCACGACAAATCTCATAGCAGATTGCTCTTCGGTTAAGTTACCTAGGGCAGAAGCAGTCTCATTCACTACTGCTTCAAGAGTTCTTGTTAACCTACGGATTAACTTACTATTCTGGATAGGTCCTATAAAGAAGAAGAAACCTCTATTGAAATCTGTATATTGTTCTAGAGCAGTTTCAGTTTGATCGACAATCGGGGACTCAATCTCCCTTCTATGTCTAATGTGTACTAGATGTGTGTTTCTATGATAATCAGACGGGGCTAGGAAAACTGGTGGCAGTAGGAAGGCAATGTAACAGGTTCCCTCCCAATCGAGGGGCAGACGAACATATGCGGTCTGACCACAAACAAAATAAGAATGACGTGAAGCTTTGAAAATAGATTTCCCACTGTCACTATACTCGACAATAGTAGTACAATCACTATGTCCTACATGTACGGAACCATTATTTCTGACACATAATTCGCCTTTGACTGGTAATACTGAAATAGCAGGTAAGTCTGGAGTAGGATCAGACTGAACATTCAGGACCATGAATTTCGAAGAATAATTACCTAAATTATAAACTTCATTTTCTAGATCTAACCCTGTTCTGTGGGGAAGACCTTGCTTGTCTGGAAAACATGTACTGTTCAGAAGGGACATATCAGTTGAGGATGACGTTAACGTGGACCATGCTCCACACGAACCATTATGTGAAAACGGATAAGGAAACAGTGGCAGAACTCCCTTCGGTGTCTGGAAAGGGGGGAGTCGACCACACACCCAACAATTTGTGGCATTGCTGGTCTGGTGTGAATAATGTAACATACGGATAAATGAATTGTTGCGCATAGCAAGACGATAGGATAGTTCATGAGGAGGTAGATCACTAAACGTGTGCTCTACTGTAGCATTAGAAAACATATTCACATGAGAAATTGGAAAACATAAATGAAATGCATAACCCGTGCAGGTAACCATTAAGCTTAAAAACAATATAAAACTTAGAAAAACGATACATCGGATTGAGTTTTGACTAACTCTCTCACTATGGGGGTCTATTTCATACATGTCAGATACCTGTCTAACCGTTTCACCTAGGGGAGGACTTAGACAATTAAACTGGCTGACTTATTTTACTAGACCGTAATTTCTTTTTATACTCCTGCTGCGGAGTTTCCTCTAACATGGGAGGCTTGGTATCAATGTCATTTGCGGGACAGTCCTTAAGAATAGTATCTCGGTAGTCCTTAAAATCTTGGCAATCCTTGGAAAAGTTCTTGGAAACAGTCTGTAGTCCGTGAAATTTCTTAACATGAGACAGATGGACCCACCCCTTACGGCCCTCCAACTTCACGGCCGTACGGGTGGTCAGAAGGACTTGCTTCGGTTCCTTCCAGCGAGGCTCCAGCGGACTTGAACGATCGAAATTCCGGACAAGCACTAGACTTCCTGGAACGATTTCATGCGGTTTCACCTCGGTATTGTCTGGAAATGCGGCGGCAACCTGTGAACGACAAGAGTGTAGGGCAGACATCAAGGAAGCTAGGTAATCTGTCAGCATATTACTGGAAACATCTGTAATACTTCGGGGTCTGGGTGTACCCCACATATTTGGGGGGCGGCCGAATACGACCTCATACGGGGACAGACCTGATCTGGAATGTGCGACCATGCGCATATAAAATAGGGCGACTGGCAGGGCAACTAACCAGTCTACACCTTTTTCTTGACAGATTTTGGCAATGCGGATTTTCAAGGTTTGATTATGTCTCTCTACGAGACCGGCTGCTTCTGGATGGCGTACACAATGGAACTTCCACTGGTACCCTAACAAAAGGGAAACGTGCTTCATTAATTCAGATGAGAATGGCTGGCCGTTATCAGAATACACGACCCTTGGGAGTCCATAACGGGGGAAATATTCACGAACCAACTGCTTGGCAGTGGTCGCGGCTGTGTAATCTGGGACTGGATATGCTTCTGTCCACCTGGACAAAGCGCATACAACTACAAGGACATACTTGAAACCTCGACATCGCTCCATCTGAATATAATCCATCTGGAGGACTTCAAAAGGGTGGTCAGGGGGCTGGAATCCACCTTGTTCCACCGGGACACTTTTACCTGGATTGAATTGACAACATATCATACAAGTACGGACTTTCTGCTTGGCTGCAGCTCGTAAATGCTTGTTAAACCAAATGTTCTGGATACTGTCTATCATGGCTTTTTCTCCTAAGTGTGCTGGACTATGTGCGGTATTGATAATGACTTGAACCATTGAGTCGGGGAGAAACCATGTGGCTTTTCCCTTCGTCACCCATCCCTGGTCTGTCTGGACCCCTCCTTGTTCGGACCATTTCTTGATTTCTTCGGGAGTAGCATGTAACTGGATATCTATGACATCTTGAGTAGGGTCCTTAACTGTCATACAAGTAGTCTGTTCTAGAGTGGATGTCGGTGTCTTGTTAACTGGTATGTCTGGTGTCTGTGCTGTAAGCTTGGCTGTTCGATCTGCTAGATCATTACCTTGGGAAATAATGTCAGTGACTTTCGTGTGTGCTTTGCATTTCATAATAGCGATGGATGTCGGTAAATGTATTGCATCTAACAGAGCTTGAATAAGGAACCCATGCTGAATCTTGGTTCCATGAGAAGTCATGAAACCTCTCTCCTGCCAGAGCACTCCGAAGTCGTGTATAACTCCGAATGCGTAGCGTGAATCTGTGTAAATATTAACTTTCAGGTTCTTGGCACGTATGCAGGCTTGTGTCAGAGCAACTAGCTCTGCTGCTTGAGCAGACAGGGTGTCAATACGGTGTGTTTCAATAACTTCAGTGTCAGTAGTCACTGCATACGCGGCTACTAGTTCTCCTGTACTCGTTCTCATACATGAACCATCCACATAAAGTGTCAGGTCGGGATCTGGTAATGGAATATCTGTCAGATCTTGTCTTGGCTTAGTCATAGTGTTAACAACTTCCACACAGTCATGTGTGGCAGGATTTGAAGTAACTGACGGTAACAGTGTAGCAGGATTTAGAACGTTGCAGCGTCTGATTTCTATGTGTGGCTGGAACAGTGTCAGTTCATAACCTGTTAAACGTGCAATGGTCAAGTGCTGAGTCTGTGTTCGGTTTAAAAGAACTTCCACGGAGTGTGGAACTTGTACTGTCAGGGAATGTCCTAATACTATGGAATCACTTTGTCTGATAGCTAGTGCTGTGGCTGCAACTGACTTGAGGCACGCAGGCAGAGCCTGGGCTACTGGATCTAGTGTGCTCGAAAAATAAGCACAGGGCTTGTATTGTCCGGCTTGATCTTGTGTGAGGACAGATAATGCTGTACCATTACGTTCTGTGACAAAAAGTGTAAAAGGCTTACTGTAGTTCGGTGTAGCTAGAACGGGAGCTTGGCATAAGGCTTTCTTTAATTCATTGAAACTAAGTGTATGTTCAGATGTCCAAGGGAGGACAGTCGATACGGCTGCCTCCTGTGTCGTTAACTGTATCAGTGGCTTGGCTAGAAATGCATACTGAGGAATCCATTGTCTGCAATAAGAAGTAAGGCCGATAAAAGCACGTACCTCCTTCTGTGTCTTGGGCTGAGGAAGACTCGCTATTAACTGGATACGATCGGGTGTCAACTGCCTACCCCACTTGGACAGTAAGTGGCCTAAGTAGATCACTTGCTGGACACAGAATTGAAGCTTCGAAGGGGACACCTTGTGCCCCATCTCAGCTAGGAAATACAAGACTGTAAGTGATGCTCGCTCGCAAGCACGTTCAGAACGGGCTGTGATCAGTAGATCATCGACATACTGGAGCAGGGCAGTGTCAGTTGGCATGTGAATGTTGTCTAGTTGTCTCTTAAGTGCTTGACTGTAAATGCTAGGACTTTCTGTGAAACCTTGAGGAGCTCGTGTGAATTTATAGCTCCTTCCATTTAAACAAAAACCGAAAAGGTACTGGCTGTCTGGATGAATGGGGACACTGAAAAATGCGTTTTTGAGGTCTATGACTGTGAAAAATGTAGCCTCAGAATCAATGGCTGTCAATAGAGATGAGATATCTGGAACAACTGGATACTGGGGGATGATACATTTATTAAGTTCTCGAAGATCAATCACTAATCGATATACTGGGGGTGCATTTGGATCAGTACGTTTCATGACTGGAATGATAGGAGAATTACATACATTGGAGTCAGTTTCTACAACTACTCCTTGAGCAATGAGCTCGTCAATAATTTTGGATAAGGCTGCTACAGCCTCAGGTGGCAATCTGTACTGTCTGATTCGTGGCAAGACTATACCTTGCTTGAGAGTCACACGATGGGGTGTGATTTGCATAAAACCAACATCAGTTGGACCTTGCGCCCATAGATGCTGCGGGACATTAGACAATCTTGGATCAAAATCTCGTAAAACATAGTGACCCTTGAAGTCACGTAAAAACAAACGTATCCCCTCTGGGGAACAGCAAATAACTGCACCTAATTCTTTCAGTGTCTTAATACCTAACAAATTTTCTGGACATGACTTCGTAAGCAATAGATCAGTAGTTCGGGACAATGGACCTACTTCCAGAGTAACTGGTTTGGAAATCTCGTTAACAATTGGCTTTCCTGAAAATCCAAGGGAAACATTTCTAGAGCCTGAGAGCGGAGCCCCTGGAACCTCGTCGTGACTAATAGTCGTCCTACTTGCCCCTGTATCAATCAGAAACTTTCTGTCTTTCCCCAATACTTGACTATGTACATAGGGACCTTCTTGATCTACAGGAATCTCGATGAGAGGCAAGCCTACCTCCCTCTCTAGGCTGTTTCATGAATACGCTTGATACTCTGGATACTCTGTCTGTGCATACTGGTACATCTGCTGTGTAACATGCTGTGTTGCAGCTATAGGCTGCGGTGCTGGAACTGTCTGTTGTGCATTCTGTGGCTGAGAAGTCTGTGAAACTTGTTCTTGTCTAGGCGGACGTGGTCTTTCTTTAGTTTTACCAGTGGCTATATTGTGTTTCAGAACTGCACACTCGTTTATAAAATGACCTGGCTGTTTACAATAATTGCATGTCCCTTTAACGGGAGCTGCAGGATGACTGGCTTGATTCGGACCCCTCTTCTGACTGTCTTGAGGAACAGATTGTGCAACTAGTACTTTCATTTTCGTGTCTTTCATACGTCTTCTCTCGTGTTCTTGCTCTTCTCTGATTCTATTCTGGTGATACTGGAGCATCTGTAACATCTGGGACGGGGTACTAGCTTGCCAGGTACTCTCGACTTTCAAAACTCGATTCTTAACTTGTGGACTTGAATTCTCGACTAATTTAGTAACAAAAAGAATAGGGTATGACTCACTACTCGTCTTCAAACCACTGTTTATTATGAAACATTTCTCAAATCTAGAATAAAAATCACTAGTGTCTTCGTCTTGTTTCTGTTTACAGGCTGAGATTGCATCCCAGTCTTCCTTTTTAGTGGCTAATAATCTAGGCAAAACTTGTATCAATAATTCTGGTAATTCTTTACATTTATCTCCAAGACCGGTACCTGGTACTCGTATCTTATCTTCAGCTTCTAGAGCTGTCCAATCGATCTTTTTCTCTCCCACCTCCCAATCCTTTTCCTTGAGTTTTTCGTATATGCCTGCAGGCAACAGGACTTTTAGCATTTTAATAATATCTGGATACGTGTATTCTCCCATACAGTGCATGTCTTTTAATTCTCGGTGGAACCCTGCTGGATCTTTGTCGTGACAGGGAATTAATTTCTTCATCTCTAAGAGTTCCATCTTGGTAACTGGGGTGTAAACAAATACTCGTTGCATTTCACCATCTGGTGTCCTAACTGGGTGTACTTCTCGTAACGGATACTGTCTATCTATGTAAAACGGTTTACTTTCTGGAGGTGAGACATGAACAAAATGCGGATTTAAAAACGTTCTATATTTGTGGCGCTGTTCTAGAATGATACTAATTAAATCAGTACCTAAACCTTTCCATCTATACTGGAGTAACTCGTTCAGGACATCATGTAACGGACCTGGATCAGAATGTTGACCCTCATACAGCGTAATGAGGTGCTGGATCATATACATACCCACCAGTCGCTGCTCGGCTGGGGGCAGTTTCAGAAACATTTGTGCCACTATTTCGTCTGGAAAAGTGGTAGAATCAGTAGTCCATCGGACTGCTGATCGGGCTAATTCTTGTTCATGCATAGTACTAAGTTCACTATAACCGATTCGTGATTTCAGAATTTGATCGGTAGCTTGAAATACTTGTTCTAGAGAACCTTGTTCCGGTGCTGGAAGATGAAAGACTTTCTTGTGTTCTAGGCGTGACTGTCGGTCTGGAAATCTAGACTTACCCACATACGCTATTCTGGCGGGATTCTCGTTGTCTACCTCTTCAGTAGAAGAGTCATTTTCTTTCTCGCTTCCTAGAGCTTCTTTGCGTTGTTCGTGTAACCTTATTATTTCTTTACGAATTTTCTTGTACATATTCTCAATACTATTGAGTGTCTTGTGCTTACCCTCGGCTATATTATCACTCCACCTTGTCAGAACTTTCATTTCGGTCGGATCTTTAGTCGGGGAATCTTGTTCCCGTATTAAACAATTGATCAGAAACTTTAATAACATGAACTGGATCTCAGCTTTTCTGAGAGACATGACTTCAGCAATACTTTCTGGATCTTGTCCTGTACGAATGAAACGATACATTCTGTCTAGATCTTCTTTCATATTCGGTAGGGTGACCAAATACTCGGACACCTGCCTTATACGTACGGAATATATAACCATACTATCCTCGCCTGGGACTGGATCATAACAGCATTCAGTAAGAAGTCGCCTGATTTCTGCAATGGACTTATATTTGGGCGTACGCTGTAACGCACGTTCATGTAACTCGACTGCTCCTAAACGTCTACTTGGCGGCGGGGTACCAGGAGGACCTCCTCCCGCGGCCCCTAAACTGGAATCGTCGACTGATACTCTTCGTGCTGGCAGAGTGACTGATGTGGCGGGAATTTGTACTACGGGCTGGACCGGGGGTACCGTAACAGGTACTGCCACAGGTGCCCCGGTGGCTGGAGGATCATGAATTACATTATTTACAGGAGCTGGCAGAACAGGATTTGCATATTCTGGGACTGTGTCGTCCAAATAGGACGAGAGAAAAATATCAGCTGCGGTCGGTTTGTGACGTAGCTTGGTCGGAACTAAGGGTGGCGGAAAATTACATGGTGCTTCCGGGGTTGCTTTTGGCAAGCCCTCGGCAAGAAGAGGATACATACCCTTAATGAGGGCATTCCTCTGTCTGTCTGACTGTTCGGTTTTAACTCGTTCACCTATTTCGATTAGTTCCTTTTCTTGGGCTTTTTCTAAGGATTCTCTACTTAATTCTGACTTTCTGATTTCTTTTTCGGTTCTTTTATGAGATTCTTTGCGCCATAACTCGATGGCATCTTTCTGTGACTGTCTGGCTTTCTTTTTCCATAATACTTCTTCTACTCGCATGATGCACTCGGCATCCCATGTACCCGATACGGGCCATCTGTACTTTTCTTCTAACTGTTTGGTGTACTCCACCCATAAATCTAGATATAATATGGCACTTATGCCATGCTTCTGATACATAAAATGACCTGGACTGTCCCTAGGCGGGACAGGAACTGCTTCTTCTAACAGACCTTTTCTAGTTTTTAACTGACGTAATTTGGAAAACAACGGCATGACTGAACTGTAGTCTAGACACAATACAATACACAATGAACACGATAATTACACCACTTTCATACCACGACATTGAAATACATGAATGACATTTAAATTAACAGTTTTGACAAAATACTACCTGGAATACTGAAAACAGAATACATGAATTTCTCGAGAACAGAACGGACTAGAACAGAAACTAGATGCACTGCTAAAACAGTACGAAACTTACCGGTCTCATAAAGAGACACGTCAGGACCCGCATCCACCTAAGTGGACACTTCGTGTTGGATCTGCGTACCCAAACCCACGGACCAGAGACAATGCAATTGACCCTGTCTAGATACTACCCCAGCAACGGTACTCACCGGGCAGCAAGAACGGAAGGCCTCGGACTGGACTGGACTGCTACGAAGCCGCACGGACGAACTTCGGACTTCTGTTACGGGTGGGCCTCCGGATACCTCGGACCTTGGACTCTCGGCTTGGGCTCTGGTCGGGACTCGCCGCGTTCCTCCACCGCCTCGTCTGGATGCTGGACCGCAACCTCCGTCTCCTCCGTGGGCCTGAGGGATACTTGAAGCAGAAATATCTGCACGTGCACGGTATGGTTCCGTCACGGCTGCAGAGGATCAGGGGGCTTGCGTGGCTTTACCGGCGCGTGGGGAAAGGGCAAGTCCCTATTCGGGCGCCATTATGTGGTAAATAAATAAATAATACCTCTATTTTTGACTGGACATAACAATAACAGATAGCTCAATAAATAAGAGTCAAGATTCGAGGTAGTAGGAGTTTGCAGGTTTAATACAGCATAAAGGACAGGAACAGGACAACCTGCACGGGCAAGATCTGGGATGGCTAGCCAACAGGGGGCCCCGACAGCTGTCGGGCAGGAGCTGGAATGAGCGCGCTGGCTTTTAATAACAATACACAAGTATATATACTAAAACAATTGCATTACAGTACATACAGTAGGTGTGACAGTGGGTGGAGTTAGCAACAGTCGCGAAAGATAAGGGTGAAAGTAGGTGTAACAAGAGGCGTGAACAGGGCGTATACATAGACATGTGATGTAAACGTAACAGAATATGTCATAAATGGGGCGGAAACATGGAGGGGGCTACCTAAGGAGCCGGGACCTCTAACCTAGTGGTGCGCGCAAACTGACGATGACGTGTTACTAAGGAGAAGCTGGGGGCTATGACTTCTGAGCTAGAAGGAGAGACGAAAGTCTGGAGAGTCAGAGCGACATGTACCTAAACACTATCTAGTATCTGATGTTTAGAGAACATGTTGATAGAATCCAAAAGTTATCAGGGCAAAGGCTAACAGACACTAAGACTGGTGCATGCATTATTCTACATGTAGTGTGTGTTGAGGAATATTAAATGATCATTAATACAGTATTTCTCTTACATGGAGACGTAAAGGCTAGACGATGACTGAAACTATTGATGCGATTCAGTAACTTAGGAATGCAGAGAAGGAGGGCTGGACTGATAACTAGAATCATAACATACTCTTGGCAGACTGGAGGCAGAGCCAGGCCGAGCCGGGCACTGTGAGGCAGGAAGTAAGTGAAGGGTCAGGGATACAGGTGGGGGCTGTATCGCTCCTCGGAGAGGGTTCAGGAGATAGGAGCTGAATCTGAGTCCGGGCCCTTTTGAGGCCTAGAAACGGGGACTTTACAATGAAATAACGTGCACACTGAGAAACGTGGCAACGTAGCTTTACATAGGCCTGATGCTCGTAGCTTTCACGAGAACTGGAAACTGGCATACTAGAGATGGACACAACTGTAATTGCGTCTTTAATCGATCATGGGGAATACATATGCATATTAATCGTGCACATATAACATAACATGGGGAACACGTAGGGACACAGAACATGGCAAAATTTACTTTTCCACAGCAGGGCCTTTGGATTCATCTTTTGACACGACGAACACCCATCCACGTCGTGGTCGGAGCTTAGACACCAAATACAGTCTTGGTGTGGGTCCGTAACGGACATCATCTTTCCACATTCTCTACAGGGTTTAAAACCCGTCTTCTTTGTCGACATATTAAAAGAGCGAAGAGGCCAGAGAACGGAGAAATGAAGAATTACAGTAACAGAGTTACTAAAAGCTACAGAGTATCCCGAAACCGTTAGCGTCGACGACGCGGAAAAAAGGGAACTGATGTCATCACGCCGGCGTGGGCCTATTGTAGGCGTCGGTGACGTCAGCGGAGTCGCGAGCGATGTCGTGTCTCTATGACGTCCGAGTCCACGTCGGCGCGAGGCTACAAAAAGAATTTCCGAATGTTGCTGACACAAGGGGATATTCACAAGGTGAGGAATCCACACGGCAGATGTATCTATCAGAAGAACGTCGTTTGTTGTTGGTCATGCAACAGATGTCATTTGGCCCTTCATTATAGCACTTCCGGGTCGTATGACGACCAATCCCATGGCTTAACACACTGTACAGGAGCTGGGGGTTATTCTGTGTGAAGGACGAGACACTGCTAAAACTTAAAGCGGTCTAGGAATGGAGCATTGATGTCTCTGCATCACAGAGAATGCTGAAGGCTGCTTAACATCAAGTGAGGTCTACCGCTTCTGAAAATTATATTTCTCGCTCTCCCCGGGTGCAAAGTGTCTCCACCTCTGTTGTAAGATAGCATTGCGCTAGTGGCGGTGAAAGTGAAACCGAACGCGCAAGTGAAACCAAACGTGCTGACACAATCGTTAAAAGGAACGCGCTGACAGTGAATGTGAAACCGAACGCGGTGACAAACTCATTAAAAACAAGATGGCTTGGGACTGTCCACAGTCCCACGGATACTCGCATGCTGTTTGCAATGGACAAATGGCGAGAGCAGCCATCTTTGTCCATTGCAGACGCGTGCAAGAGAGCCCTCGCAGATTTGATTCCAAAAGGTACTCGCAATGGCGAGAGCTGCGCATGCGCCGCTTTCGCCAGGCGAGACCTAAAACAAATCAATATATGTGTGTGTTCCTCTGGCAGTGGAGCTTGCTCTGTCCTATGCTCTTTTCTTACCTATCCCACACTGATAAAGGTGGTATACTTACAAAGTATACTTTCCTGACTAATGTTCTAACAACAAGAGCAAAACAGATGCAACTTTTTGTTTATTCAACTCCCTCGGTGGTACTGCTACTCAGTACTTTCCTACCTTATGCACTCCATCCCTAGTCTTTCTTTTTCCCCAGACTCGGTGGTCCTCGTCCGAGGATGTAAATTGTACAAGACAGCTCCAGGCACTGTGGGATCACTGAACAGAGAGAAGGTCCTGGATAGCTTGTATTTCTGGTGGGACAGCCTCATTCAAAACATTGTTCTCTTTGTCAGTTTGTGTCCAAATCAGCTTTGCATCACGAAAGGGCACGAATCTGGGCACCTATTCACATTCAACATCTCCTATGCCCTCCTTGACCCACTGATCGTAAGGCAACGGCAAAGGTATACTTTTGCAGTGAGTACCATGGATGCAATTCTTTCGAGCAGCAACCTTTACAGCCGTCTATGAAGCCAGAAGAACAAGTTACTTACCTTCGGTAACGCTTTTTCTGGTAGATACAATATCTGCCTGTGGATTCCTCACATTGTGAATATCCCCCTTGCGTCAGCAACGTTCGGAAATTTTCTTCGTAGCACGCCGACGTGGACGACGTCACAGGAGTACGACCTCGCGCGCGACTCTGTCTGACGTCACCGACCCCTTATCAGGCCCACGCCGGCGTGATGACGTCAGTTCCGCCCTTTTTTCCATGCCTTCGAGGCACACGGACGGACCAACGACAGCAAATATGCAAATGTACACAGTACATATAGAACAAAATCAATACAATAGCATAAACCATATATACAGAAAGACCAGGTATAGCAGAGTGGACAACGGGGAGGCGGGTGGGCATGTGAGGAATCCACAGGCAGATATTGTATCTACCAGAAAAAGCGTTACCGAAGGTAAGTAACTTGTTCTTCTGATAGATACATCTGCCGTGTGGATTCCTCACCTTGTGAATAGAGTCCCACAGCAGTCCCCACTCCCGGAGGAGGGTGTCCACTCCGCTACACCAGGAAATCTTGGAGAACAGAGCGCGCGAAGTGGCCGTCCCTCCTCACCTCGGTATCCAAGCAGTAATGCTTTGCAAAAGTGTGGAGGGAGGCCCAAGTCGCGGCTCTGCAAATGTCCTCAACAGGTACACCTCTAGACAAAGCAGATGTTGCAGACTTTGCTCTAGTTGAATGTGCTCTAATACCCTCAGGAGGGTCCTTACCCGCAAGGGAGTAGCAGATCTTGATGCACAGGATTATCCACCTGGAAAGAGTGCGCTTGTGCACCGCTCAGCCCTTCCGACAGCCAGCAAAACCAACAAACAGCTGGTCGTCCACCCGGAAGTCTTTAGTCCTGTCCAGATAGAAAGACACCGCCCTCTTAGGGTCCAGACGGTGCAGTCTCTCTTCCTCCTTAGAAGGGTGAGGGGGAGGATAGAAGGTAGGAAGGGTAATGGACTGTCCAAGATGGAAGGGAGTAACCACCTTAGGCAGAAAAGCAGCCCTGGTCCTGAGAACCAACCTTTCAGCATGAATGGTCAGGAATGGGGGCTTGGAACTAAGAGCCTGAAGCTCACTTACTCTCCTTGCCGAGGTGATTGCAACGAGGAAGATCGTTTTAAAAGAAAGAAGCCTCAATGGACACTTGTGCAAGGGTTCGAAGGGAGAACCCATTAAGAAAGTCAGCACAAGATTCAAATCCCAATGAGGAACAACAAAAGGAGTAGGAGGGAACATATTTATAAGAGCCCTCAAGAACCTTAAAACCACCGGAGATTTAAAAAGAGAGGGCTGATCCGGTAAACAGAGAAACGCTGATAACGCCGAAAGATACCCCTTGACCGTGGCCACAGCCAAACCTTGCTGCGCCAGAGAAAGAGCAAATTGTAAAATATCAGATAAATGAGCCTTCAAAGGGTCAACATCCCTCTCCCTGCACCAAGAAACAAATTTAGACCACCTATAGGAATAAATGGACTTAGTGGTGTCGCGCCTGGCAGAAAGAATGACATCCACCACATCGTGAGGGAGAGAAAAAGAATTCAAGTTGCCCCGTTCAATCTCCAGGCATGAAGGTGTAATGTCTGGAGGTGGGGGTGTAGAACCTGCCCCTCCACCTGAGAGAGGAGGTCTGCCCTGTGAGGGAGACGGAGCGGCGGGTGAGAGGAGAGGTGGAGAAGGTCTGTGTACCACACCCTTCTTGGCCAATCCGGGGCGATCAATATGACTTGGGCCCGGTCTTGGCGAATCTTCCTCAGAACCCGAGGAATCAAGGGTATGGGGGGAAACGCGTAAAGGAGTTGATTTCCCCAACTCAACTGAAACCGCGTCCCCCAAGGCTCCTTGCAACGGATACTGGAGACTGCAGAATGACGGGCAGTGAGCATTCTCGCGAGTAGCAAACAGGTCCACCCGAGGAGCCCCCCACATCTGAAAGATGTCGTGAACCACCTCTGGGTGAAGCCTCCACTCGTGGTCGGCAGAGAGCTGTCGACTGAGACTGTCCGCAAGAACGTTCAGCACCCCGGCCAGATGATTTGCCATCAGACAAATCTGATGGTCCTGAACCCAGGACCAGAGACGCAGAGCCTCTCTGCAGAGACACTGCAACCCTACTCCTCCCTGCTTGTTGATGTACCACATCGCGGTCGTGTTGTCCGTCAGGACTTGAACCGACCGACCGCGAAGGGAAGGGAGGAAGGCCTTGAGCGCCAAACGTATCGCCCGCAATTCCAGAAGGTTGATGTGAAGCAACCTTTCTTCTGGAGACCAAAAGCCCTTGACCTCCAGGTCCCCCAGATGAGCACCCCACCCGAGAGTGGATGCATCCGTTATCACTGTGGACACTGATGGAGGCAGTTGAAAAGGCTTTCCTTGAGACACATTGCCTTCCACGTCCCACCAAGACAGATCCGCTGCAGCTTCTCTGGAGATCCTTACTGACTCCCTGAGATCTCCATTGTGCTGATACCACTGCCTGCGGAGGCACCACTGGAGTGCCCTCATGTGCCAGCGTGCATGACTGACCAACAGAATGCAAGAAGCCATCAGACCGAGCAGACGAAGGACCTTCAGGACTGGAACAACCGCTCCATTGAAGAATAAAGGAATCATCTCCTGTATGTCGTGAATCCTTTGAAGTGGAGGGAATGCACGACATACAGTAGTGTCAAGTACCGCACCTATGAACAGGTTGCGCTGGGAGGGCACCAGGTGAGATTTGGGTAGGTTTATCGAAAAACCCAACCTGTGCAACAACTGAGTTGTCTCTTGCAGATGATGGAGCACCTTCTCCGGCGACTCCGCTTTGATCAGCCAGTCGTCCAGATAAGGGAACACAGGTATCCCCGATCTCCTGAGATGCGCAGCCACCACTGCCATCACCTTGGTGAAAACTCGAGGCGCAGTAGTAAGTCCAAACGGAAGGACCGCAAACTGGTAGTGCTGCGATCCCACCGTAAAACGGAGATACTTTCTGTGCGACTTCAGAATGGGGATGTGAAAATACGCATCCTGCAAGTCGATCGACACCATCCAGTCTTCTTCCATCAGCGCTTGAAGAACCTGAGCAAGGGTGAGCATTTTGAACTTCTCCTGTTTGAGAAAGAGGTTCAAAATCCTGAGATCCAGGATTGGCCGAAGCCTGCCATCCTTCTTGGGTATCAAGAAATACCGGGAGTAGCACCCTTGACCCCTCTCCTGCTCTGGAACCACCTCTATTGCACCCTTTCGGAACAGAGCCAGGACTTCTTCCTGCAGGAGCAGCAGGTGGTCCTCTGAACAATAACCCTGGCAAGGAGGGTAATTGGGAGGGAACTCCTGAAAAGGAAGTGCATACCCATTTTCCACGAGATTGAGAACCCAAAGATCTGATGTAACCGATTCCCAATCTCGTAGAAAATGAGTAAGCCGACCCCCTACTGGCCCCACGTGATCCAGAATGGCGGATCTAGGGCTGCTTTGCTGATGCGGGTTGGGTATTATTGGAGGAAGTGGAGGAAGAGGAGACTTGACACCCACGTCCACGACCCTTCTGTCTACCTCTATAGGACTTATATAGAGGGTTCTGCTGTTGCTGCTGTTGTTGTTGGCCTTGCCTGAAGGGACAAAAAGAGGATCTACCAAAGCCTCTAAACTTTCTAGTTGTCGACCCTCTCATCTGGAGACCCAAAGATCTTGCAGTAGCACAGCTATCTTTAAACCTTTCCAAGGCTACATCTGCCTTTTTACCAAAAAGGCCAGTCCCTTCAAAAGGTAAGTCCAGCAACGTAGATTGCACATCCGCAGAGAAATCAGAGGATTTTAACCACGCGGCCCTCCTGGTCGCAATAGAAGAGCCCATAATCCTGACAACAGAATCAACTGTGTCCATGCCACTCTGAATAACCATGCGTGCAGCAGCCTGAGTGTCTGAGACCACCTCATTAAAGTTCTTTCTATCCTCCTCAGGAAGCTTAGGTGATAACTGCTTCACAGAATCCATCAATGCATGGACATACCTTCCTAAAAGGCAAGTAGCATTAGCTGATTTAAGAGCCATGCTCCCTGAAGAGAAAGTCTTCTTTGCAGACTGATCCAACTTTTTTAATTCTTTGTCCGCTGGTACTTGAGGGAAAGAGCCTGCAGCCCTGTTAGAACATGCCGCCTGCACCACAAGACTTTCTGGAGAGGGGTGCGAAGAGAGGAACGCAGGGTCATCAGGAGCCACCCTATAGCGTCTTGCAATAGATCTCGAAACTGCAGGAGCAGACAACGGTCTCTTCCAAATCTCTTTTATTGGATCTGTTAAGGCATCAGTGAACGGCAGTGTAGGTTCAACAATAGAAGAGGGAGAGTGCAAAACTTCAGTAAGGATGTTGGGCTTGTACTCAACCGTGGGCAGTTTCAAGTTGAGAAGATCTGCAGCCTTCCTAATAACGACGTGATAGGGTGCCACGTCCCTAGAAGGAGCATCAGAAGCTGAAGGTAAATGCCACTCAGGAGAGAGCTCCAGACCACTAGCATCACGCAGGTCTTCAAAGTCATCATCATGATCAAGAAGTTCACCCTCTTCCACATCTGAATCTTCACCTCCCCTTTGTTCCAGAAGACGCTGAGCCCTTCGTCTCGACCACTCCAATCGAACCGAAGTCGACGGATCCGGTAACGACTCCGACGGAGCCGGATTCGACGTCGAGCGAGGAGCCGGGGCAGCTGGAGGACGAGACTCACGGACAGGTGTGGAACCTCGATCCAAACTACGAGGTCGATCCGGAGTCGGCGAAGCCACATACGGAGTCGAAGACCTCGGCGGTGCCGTACCGAGCCAAGGTGTAAGAGGCGTCGGCATAAAAGGCATAAATGGAGCCGGGGCGTACGACTGAGGAATACCCAAATTGTACGATAATGGACCCATGGGACCAACAGGTGCTCCAGCGGGGTACATCGCCCTGGAATACACTCCAAACATCGCATTGAGAAAATGCGAGGGGTCCTGACCAGGACCAGGAAAGGGAGGGTACGAACCTACCGGATGCTCTAAAGGAGGTCGTTCCGACACAGGTTCATTCTGACCTTCTGGGTCCACAGGAGTCTCCATCGGAGCCGGAGTCTGAGGAATTACCTCTTCTTCATCCTTATGTTCCGAAGAATGTAAAGATACTGGATCCAGTTCCGGTTCCGGAGTCGGGGAACCTCCGATTGACTGAGCAGGAGAAGGAGAAACGAAGTCCTTATGCTGTTTGCGAGACTTCTTCTTCGAATCAGAAGATTCCTTCCCTGAATGATGTCTTGAGCTGTGCTTCCTCCTCTTGTGCTTTCTCCTCGAGGAGCTCAAAGCGTGACCCGAAGCCGACTTGGATCCAGATCTAGATCTCTCTCTGGACCTCGTCCTCGCTCTGGATCTCGACCCCACTCTGGACCTCGACGCCGACCTCGATCGAGATCTTTGCTTCGACTTCGAGCGTCTCGACGTCGACCTCGAAGATCTCCCAGCATCTCTTCCCTTTACCTTCGCGAGAAGTAGTTTTGCTTCACGCTCTCGAAGCGCCTTTGGGTTCATCTTAAAACAAGAACGACAGTTCTTAACGTCGTGGTCTGAACCCAGACACCACAAACAATCGTTATGTGGGTCGTTGATAGACATCATGCGGGCACAAGACCCACATTGTTTAAATCCTGTCTTCCTCGACGACATCCTCGATGAAGAAATAAGTCGCAAGGGAGAAACAGTAACAATTAAATAATAGCCAGATACTAAGTATCGCAGAAGATCCCGAAAACCGTTAGCGTCGAAGACGCGGAAAAAAGGGAACTGACGTCATCACGCCGGCGTGGGCCTGATAAGGGGTCGGTGACGTCAGACGGAGTCGCGCGCGAGGTCGTACTCTTGTGACGTCGTCCACGTCGGCGTGCTACGAAGAAAATTTCCGAACGTTGCTGACGCAAGGGGGATATTCACAAGGTGAGGAATCCACACGGCAGATGTATCTATCAGAAAAACTTGCACCAGACCTTTCCACCTGGGTTCCAAATTCTTCTTTCTCTGAAAATTCTTTATCAAGACAAAGTCCCCAGATTGGATGCTGTGGCCAGGTCCCTCTGGTTTAGGAGGCAGGGAGTCTCGTATCTGTTTGTGAATAGAAAGCAAACTTTCTGTCAATTGTCCAAGATAATCAAGCAATACAGGATATTCAATGTCTGAATATTTCTTCAGTCTTGGGACACCCCAGACATTTGCTGGGCGGCCAAAAACTATTTCGTAGCATGATAAGCCAGTTCTAGAATGTGCTGTAGTCCTATTTGACAAACGAGCCAACGGAAGAGCATCTGGCCATCTCAAACCTGTTGTCTCTTGAATTTTTGCACATACTTGAGATTGTTACAATATTCTAGCTCAAATTGAGTCCATTTGGAGGACTTCAAAGGGAAATGTAGGTGGTGCAAAACTACCGGATGGTGTAGGGGTACCTTTTCCTGGATTGTGACTCATGCAAATCATGCACCTTTTCACTAAATGTGTAGCTGTCTTGGAAAAATTATCATTACACCAAACCGGGGCCAATAATTTACAAATACCATTTGCACTGATATGAGCTGGACCATGAGCCATAGTAACCACAGGGAGTACATATGCATAAGGTAACATGCATTTCTATTCTCCAGACAAATCAGTCCAACACCCTTCATCATCTAGGTGTGCTGTACTCTCTTGCCACACCGCTAATTCTTCTATCGTGGCCTCTTTCACACTCTCAACCGTGTTTTCAAACATGGCGTTCTCAGGAACCCATCTTGCTGGGCCTGCAATATACATTCTCTTCATCTTACTCGGAGTAATCTCCTTGGCTGTCTGATCTGCGAACGCATTCCCTCTACCTACATCATCTGTCACTTTCTTGTGGGCACTACACTTTACAATAGCCATTTTCTTAGGAAGTGTCAGTGCAGGTAATCATGTCAGATGTCCATGTTGTATCGTAGTACCATGGGAGGTAAGGAATCCTCTCTTTGCCCACAGGCGCCCAAAATTGTGCCCCACCCCAAATGCATACTGTTTGTGTAAATATTGACAACTAACCCCTCTCTCAATTTACAAGCTCGTAGTGCAGTGGGGGTGCCATCTGGTAATTTAAAACAAGAGCCTTTGACATATAGTTCTCCTTGGGGATCAGATAGGGAACATCAGTCAAGTCTACCAGTCCTTTCGTCTCTTCGTCTGTTTGGAAAATACAGTCACAATTGTCAACTGCATCATTCTGGGAAGGGAGGGGTAGTAACGTGGATGGATTCAGTGGCACATCTTTAAATCGTAATATCTTTAGTAAACAATGCCAATTCATAGCCGGTAAGACTTGCACTGGTGAGGTGCTGTGTCCTTGTTTTATTCAGAAGTGTATCCACAGCATTGGGTACCGTACCTGTGAGGTCAGTATGAAGTATGAGTCCAGCCGATTGTCTGATGGAAGTGGCCACAGCTGCGACCGCTCGCAGACAGCTCGGGAGGCCTCATGTGACAGGATTGAGCACAACAGACAAATAAGCACAAGGTCTCCGTCTATCGCCAAATCTTTGAGTCAAAACAGAAAGAGCACAACCAGCCATCTCGCAGACGTACAATACAAACGGTTTCCTATAATCAGGTTTGCCTAGCACTGGAGCAGAGCAAAGCGCAGCTTTTGATTGTTCAAAAGATTGCTGACAATCTGGCGTCCAAGGCAAAGGCTCAAGCTCTGCTTTCATTGTTAATGCAAGCAGAGGTTTGATTAGTAAGGAATAATTTGGGATCCCCTGGTGGCAGTAGGAAGTGATGCCTATAAAAGCACACACATCCTTTTGATGTTGTGAACAGGGCATTTTATTGATGGTCCTTATACGTTCTGGTGTTAACCTTCTACCCTCCTTCGACAAAAAGTGACTTAAATAGATGACCTCCTGTCGACAGTATTGAAGCTTCGAAAGGGAAACCTTATGACCATGATGTGCCAAGTGAAACAACAACTTCGCTGTACTATCCTCGCAACCTTGTTCCATATCAGAAGCAATCAACACATCATCGACATACTGCACCAATGCATTGCCTGGAGAAAGGGAGAGTGAATCCAACCGACCTTTCAGTAGGACTTTGAGGAGTGCAAGATCGACAAAATCGAAAACTTTTACCAGCTAGAGAAAACCCGAACAAATACCTGCTGTCTGGGTGTATAGGTATGCTAAAGAGTGCATTTTTCAAATCAATGACAGAGAAAAAATTAGCAGAAGGAATAATTGTTAAAAGTGTAGTGATATCTGGAACCACTAGGAATTGCGGGACCACTATTTTATTGACCTCATGCGAATCAATCACAAAAAGATATACATCATTAGCACTATTAGGAGGATTAAAGGTGCCCTTTTAAGACCGGAAGAATAGGACTATTGCATATGTCACCTGTAGTCTCTCTTTTTTTTTTTTTTTTAAAACCTTTATTTATCAGTTTTCATGGATCATACATGGTTACAGTGGTTACAATCATTCCAAACACATTCAAGCGACTGGGTAATAGGTACATTGTCCGAGGTAAAGGGTCCAGACGAAATGCAAATGCGAGTGTGCTGTATCTCGCTACATCTACAGAAAGGCTGTATAAAGTCAAAGATTTGGAGTCTTAAAGCCATAATATTTATATCACAGATGAGCATTAAGAGCATTCCTCAATAATCAGGTCTCCACATTGATAGAAGCACATAACAGCAGAAAGTTAAGAGAATTAGCGACATGCCTACAGCAGCGCTGGGATAACAAAACATTAGAGTGTGCTACCCATAACCCATGACCTTAGTTGTCATCATCTGACCCTTCCGGGGACGCTGTATTTCTTATCAAATACACCTGTAGAGGACCCCAGATATCTTTCGGCTTATTCCGAACCGGTAGCAAATCAGCATAGATATTGTGTTGATCCTGACAGTAGATTACATCGTCTAACCATTCCTTAAACTTCGGGGCTCTTCCCCTACCCCACCGGCATGCAACCCTCCTTTTGGCAAGCACTAGAGCAGTGTCCACAAATCTTCTAATGGGCTTAGGGATATGCTGTGTGTATCCCAACAACATAACCAGCGGGTCCCTATCCAGTGCTCCTCCCATCATAATCTGCAAGGCTTCGTGTACCTGAGTCCATTAGCTATACACCCCGGACATTCCCATGCAAGATGAATGAAGCCCGCCCCCTCCGCATTGCATCGCGCACATCTATCATCTTCTGCCAGCTGGAATCGCAGCTTCCGGACCGGGGTATAGTAGAATCTTTGTAAGAACTTGTAGTGTATGATTTTGAGCTTACAGCTAGAAGAGATATTGGCAGTGATAGTACAACAATAATTCCATTGGTCATCAGTAACTTCCTTGCCTATATCCAAACCCCACTGCTGTCGCGCTTCACCTTCCAGCCCGTCGCGCTGTAGCCTGACATTATTATACAATCGAGAAACAAGATGGCGGCCATCCGACATCAACATAGCGTGCAGTGGTAACACTACCTCCGGTTCGTTCGGAAAGTGTATCAGCACTTCCTTCAGCCCCTGACGCAATCTGATGTAATAAAATACCTCAAGGGGGGTCGGTTGCAGTCCTTGAAACAGCTGTTCTCTAGTGCGAAATTGCCCGTTTAGAAATAAATCCCCCCACGTGGCAACCTTAAGACGTCGACACATTAGTCTAAATCCCGCCTCCTGCAGTAGTGATAATTGGGGGTGATATGTGAGTGGCATTACTGGGGAATATAGCAGTGAAGTACAAAGGATCTTAGCCAATCTATGCCACGCATCAACCGTGCACGTTACCGTGGTGGCTGGTGTGTCTATGTTTGCCACCGTACCCTGAATCATCCCGCTAAGAGGGATAGGACGCGCAATCCAATCCTCTACCGCCAGTTGTGGCATAAAAGGCGAACGGTTCATCCAATGGTACGCATATTGCGCCTGAGCACTTATGTAGTAGACCTCGAAATCTGGCACATCAAAGCCTCCTTTCTCGTAGGGCTGAGTCAGAATTGACCATCGTACCCTCGGTTGTTTCCCCCCCCAAAATAGCCGTAGGAGTTCCGATCGCAGCCTAGTGAAAAAATATGCCCCGGGATAATAAGGAATATTTTGAAATAAATAAAGAAAGCGAGGCAACACCACCATTTTTATTAGTGACGCTCTGCTCTGCCTTCCATCGACAATG
Organism: Lissotriton helveticus; assembly: GCF_964261635.1. NCBI lineage: Eukaryota > Metazoa > Chordata > Amphibia > Caudata > Salamandridae > Lissotriton > Lissotriton helveticus. The sequence continues at coordinate 5,615,187 of NC_136066.1, forward strand.
GCAGCGATTTCCACCGTGAGACATCATCGGCCAGTTTAGTAATGGCAACACCATAATTAAGTCTAAGTCTCTCCTCCCTATTCAGAGATCTAACAATACCTAAATAGCGAAGATCAGTGTCGCACCATTCAAGTGGGTAGTCCAATTGGAATCTCGGAACTGCACACGTAAGTGGGAAAAATTGTGATTTCTTCCAGTTTATTAGCACTCCCGATAACCCTCCAATGGCTATGAACTCGCGCAAAATCGAGTTAAGGTTGAGCTGCGGTTCTTTGACATACAATGTGATATCGTCTGCATACAGCGATACCCCTATCTGACGCTGGAAACATTTGAAAGCACTTTCCCTATGTAGTTGGCGAATGCGGCATGGCAACGGTTCAATGGCTATAGCAAATAGCAGCGGGGAGAGAGGGCATCCCTGCCTAGTTCCCCTCGTTATGGGCACCTGAGGTGATAATACTCCATTAATCGACACTCTCGCAACTGGCTTGGTATAAAGCAGTTCCACCCACTCCACGAATATCCTGGGGAACCCCATCCTATGCAATATAGCAAAAAGGTACTTCCATTCCACGGAATCGAACGCTTTCGTCGCATCGAGAAATATGGCTGCAATCGGGATCTCAGGGGCTATGGTAGGAATTAGCGAGAACCAAGTACGAAGATTATGGGTTGTGGCACGTCCTGGCACAAAGCCAGCCTGGTCCGGTAGTACTATCTTAGTCATAATCAAAGATAGACGTGTCGCCAAGACTTTAGCAAGTATCTTTGCGTCACAATTGATAAGAGACAACGGCTGGTAGGAATCTGTGTCCATCGGGTCCTTGCCTGGCTTTAACAGGGAAGTTATCACTACCTCCCTCATCGATCCCGGCAACTTCCCAACTTCCAAGGACTCCTCAAAGACTTCTTTTAGGACTGGTGCCATAACATCAATGTAGCATTTGTAAAATTCAGCAGGCAGTCCATCTAGTGCCGACGCCTTGCCATTAGACAGCGACATAATCGCCTCACGTATCTCGTCCAGTTCAAGTGGTGCGCCGAGGAACTGCCTGTGGACATCACTTAACCAACACACCGCGTTCTCATCTAAGAAACTTCCTAAGTCAATGTCTGCAGTCTGTTGCGTGGTATAAAGTTTCCCATAGTGCATCAGGAATTCCTCCAATATCTCCTGTGTATTCTGACAGCCCTTGCTCTCTGGTGTAACAATTTCCAATATATTAGTGCTAAACCGCCGTTTCCTCGTGAGCGCCGCCAGTACCTTTCCAGGCCTGTCTCCTTTACAGTATCTACGCGCTGTCCAGTGTTTCCCCATAAACCTAACTTCTCTAGTTGCCTCTTCCTCATACTCTGAAAGCTTATCCCTAAATCGCCCATGTACCTCTGGGTCTCCACCTCTCGTCATCGTAATTTCCAACTCTTTCAGCTCGCGGTCTAACTTCCCTATTTTTCTTCTGACGTCCCTCAAAACACCGCAGCTCTTGGATATACAGAACCCACGGACCGTGACTTTGAACGCCTCCCAAACCATTTCCACACTGTTAACCGAACCCTTGTTTCTGGGGAAGAATGCTTCTATTTCTTCTCCCAACTCAGTTTTGAACACCGTATCCAATAACACTGAGGGGAAAAGCCGCCACGGGGGCCTCAGTTTGTCATATCCCGGCAGAGCCAGCTGCAGCAACACTGGGCAATGATCCGAATATGTTCTGGACAGATGTGCCACTCGCCCTATACCCAAGGCCAACCCTCGGGACACAAAGCAGTAATCAAGCAGAGCCCAGGTATTGGTGGGTGTTGTGAAATGGGTCCTTCTCTGCGCCCTGGGTGAACAAACCGCCAGCTATCCACCAACCCAGCTTCCTCAAGTACGCCCAGCAGCACATCTCTAGCCTGTTTGTTATATTGCCCACAGCCATCCGACCTATCCATCCCAGGGACTAGTGCCACATTAAAGTCTCCTCCCCAGACAATATGAATAGCACCCACTCCCATCACATGTCCCCAGAGTGTCGTGAAAAAATCCAGGGTGTCCACATTTGGTGCATAGCAACTCACAAATACAACCGTATCTATACCTAATCTGCCCCACAATATCACGTAACGTCCTTGAGGATCCATGATCTCCCCCAACAGATGCAGGTGAAGTGATTTCTTGACGAGCACAGCACTCCCCCTTGCATAAGATGAATATGATGCAAACTTCTTAATCACCGCCCATTTACTTGCAAATTTGGGCTCAGAGCGCGGGTGTAGGTGGGTTTCCTGCAACAATGCTATTTTTACATTATGCCTATCTAAATAAGCAATCACATTCCTGCCCTTCCTGGCGTCATTGAGACCCCGCACATTCCAAGATAATATTGACACTTTACTCAACCCTGTATCAGCCATAATCCGTGGTAAGGACTGTACCAAAAGCTGCACCACCATGTCTAGACTCCAGCCCGGTTGTACCATAATCCGTCTGACCATGAATTCTGGATCGCACTTGCAACCACATTGTGCTGTAATCGTGTCCCTTCCCCCCCCCACCCACTGACAGCCCCCAACCATGTCAGGCATTCTCCAACTCCCTCTCACCCACCCTTGCCCAAACCAGACAGCAACTCTCCCGGAAGTCTTACGCCATCTTAAACCACTGGCAACATAGCATACGAACAGCACTGCCATGAATCTTCCCGCCCCTCCCCCCACCCACTGAAGCATCCCCAACTTGCCAGCATCGCCATCCCACCCCCCTCCCTCCACTGTCAGCCAACAACCCAACAGCCGCAGTGTAAACAACATGGTGTATGGGGTACTCCCTCTCAGGGACATCAGAGGTACCACATTGCCACCCCCTGCTCCTCACTCTACGTCCTGAACCTCCCACTTAGGGCTTTGCGAGGAGTGGGGATGGTGCCTGTTCCAACCCTTAATCACATCCCACGTGCCGCTCAACATGCTCTTGGGTATACACCTGTCGCCAAATATCAACTGGAACTAGTAGACCCAAAAACATTTCAATATCAGTGAGGGTCATAACAGTTATAAATAAATAAATAGAAAAGCAGCCTCCGTCAATTCTTTATAGTAAGCAGTAAGATTTTTTCTAGGATCAGGCAACGTAGCTTTAAGGGCAAGAACTTCACGCCTTTTCCTTGGAGTATAAACCCATTGTTCACGAAAACGGGCACCAACAGCCGGTCTGATAATCGCTCCATGTTGATCTGTCACTTCAGGGATTTCTGGGTTGTAAATGGGATGAACTTCTCGCATTGGGAACTGAGTTATTTGAGTGGGACTCTTATCTTGCAATTGGCGTCTATAAGTAATCAGAGTTGAAATGTTCCTAAACACCTTCACTAATATCAAATAATATTTAGTGTGCTTCCGTTTTGATGTGTGTATGCCAGAGGTCAATTAGTGCGTCGGACATATGTTTAACCCCTTCGACGCTGATGACGAGCTGGGCTCGTCATGAGGTAGCCTCCTGCTACGCTGATGACGAGCCCAGCTCGTCAAGTAAAGTGCGCTTTCGGAAATCTCAGCGTATGGGCGGAATTCCGCCCGCACGCATGCGGTTAAGGGCATTTTGCTGTAAGAAGGGTTCGAAGTCTTGCTCTACCTGCCGGATAGCCTCAAGACAGTAAATTGGGTTGCAAGCTCACCAAATTGCCTGGCCAGCTATTACTTTCCTCTCTTCCTTCCCCCACTTCACTTCTCATTAACCGACCAAACCGTTCTCTGAATCCGGTCAAACCTCTATCTTCCGAACCACGCACTGGTGTGTCAGTAACTAATGACAATGGAGGATAAATTACTGCAACGGGAGTAACAGGTATTGCTGCAGTCTGAGATTGTAATGAAAGAGAAGAAGTAGGGGCAATAGGTGTGACAGTAGTAGAGACAGGAGCAACTTGTGCAGGGTGTTGTTGCTAACGGGGAACAATGGGGTATATCCATTCTGGGACATATGGTGGTGGGGGTCAGGCATCTAAAAGGGTCTCCATGAAAGTATCTTCTTCCGCCTGAGCCATATAGGAGCAACCAATTTGCAACCAAAATCTCCTGTCCGCACATTCTTTCTCCGTTTCCTACTTCTCCTTATCATAAGCGCCAGCCTTCTGTGTAAGGGTCTACATACCTCGCTTTCTAGCATCCTTTCCCATTTTTAAGCACCTCCGTTTGGCCTCCTTCTGCCAAGTACGGAGGGAGTCAAACATGGATTGTCTACTATGTCTTTTTAACATCTTTTGTTCATCAAAGGATCCTGTCAAAGGCCAATGTAACTCTGCTTTGTCCCTCGTATATTTGTGCCATGACATACTGAACATAATAGGGCCAAGGCCATGTTTTATATACATATCAAAATTAGGACTGCCCTCAGGAGGTGCAGGCTGAGATTCTGCCAACCGTGCACCTGTAGAACGACAACGATAGCACAAACTCCAAATTTTACTAAAACCAGGCAATGCAAAGAAGAGAAAAACTATGTTGTTATTTTACGTGGCAAAGTATTTGCAAAACACTTTTCACCAAAACCGCCCTCAGACTGAAACAAGACCAATTTACAATGGTACCACATCCACATGAACTGAAACAGACTCACCTGATGTCAGGCGCACAGATAGACCAGTTCTCCACTGCCGACTCTTCGGACCAAACAGTCAGATCACAGGTTCGCCGTTCTGGACTCCAGTCAGGATCACCACTGGGCGAGGGACTCTCCGGTGGGACAGAGGCAGCAGCTGCGAGAAACATATCTCTTCATGCAGGGATCCCCGAGCCATCATTCAAACCTTATTGTGTTCTCGTCACCCTCTCCTTTTGTGGAAAATGGATGGGTCATGTTGCGATGGAGTACCTGTTCAGGCGCCAAATGAAGGAAGTGATCCGCTTAGGGCCACCCGGGTCACCACAGACCACCTCTCTGCCTTCCATATCGAATGAAGAGTCAGGGAAACAGTTGAGAATATAAACCAATAATCCTTTATTAGTCAGGGATGTTGAATTCCTATAGCCCGACACCCAGGACATATTGTTTGGAGTCAAGGGCAACAAGTTTTAATGTGTATTTTGTCCTTGGGACCAGTAGGCCCAACCCCCTGCAACACAAATCCTTTGGCTGCCAGTTTGCAGTACCACATTAAGGATCAGGGAAGGGTACTGCCTGTAGTTAAGTTAATATTTGTGTGCATGTATTAATGCTGTTCAAGCGTGTATTTATGGTTCATTAATTGAAAGCCTTTATTATTAGGGTGAGTGCTCTAAGTAAATGTATGCTCCAACTGCACTACTGACAGTGGTTCCAGTATGAAAATGTGTACATACTGTTTCAAAGTTTAGCAACATGAGGCTATGCATGATGCTCACAGAATGCTCAGATCAGATGCAAATAATTGCAGAAGCTTGAAAGAAAGATTAATGTTTCTTTGCTTTCAATATAAAATGTTCCTAAAAAATGAAAGTAGGGAAAAAAACATTTTGCTAAACTACTGTAAAATTTCAGGTATCATTTCTTTGCAGCATCATTTAGTAAAATGTGTTGATGCATGCTACTATTTCTCAAAAATATTCATAACGGAAAATTTGTGTGACCAGTTTCAATAAGATTATGGGAAACAAAAATAAACAAGCCTTGGCAAACCCAGTAGGTCTGACATTGGTGGTCAGCTTTTTAGTTTTGGCAATGCGTGACTTGTTTTGGCATGGCTTTTGTAAAACCTTGATGTGAGAGCTGCCAGGCCCTCACCATTATAACAAACATTGGCAAAAGTAAAAATCGTTTTTGATCTCAAAAAAAGCACACACTGCCACATTACTTACTGGCACTAAACAAAACTACTTTGTGTACAGATATGCTCCTTGAGAAAGAGCAGTATGCCGTCACGCACAGTGAAGCCAGCCGATTCAGAGATAGAGAGAATTTTAATAAACACAAAAGGTCATGGTTAACGCCAGACCAAATTAAGGGCCCAATTATTAAAGAAAGTCTCAAAAGTGCACCTTTGGTATATGACTTTCATGAATTCACAAGAATTTACATTAGTAGGGCAAAAAATAGTACTTCTACAAAATATTTGTGAACTGCATTTTAGCTTGAGCAAATATGCATTTGTAGATTTGCTCATGTGAAAATCTGGATGTTTGAAAGTTATTTTTCCCTCCAATTAATTTTTCCCCCAACTCAGAAAGAAGGTTTACGTCTGCCACTCTCAGAAGTAAATTTCCAACATTTCTCAGTATGGGAAAGATTAGAGAAGATTTGTTGAAAACCCTTAAAACATGCAAGTTAGAAGGTTTGCACAGACTCAAAAGGGCATTCCAACTCTGGAACTACTGCTTACCACCATCTTCAGTCCCAGTATGTAGATCTGCGGAAACACAGCAACATAAAATTATTACTAGTATTCAAACACTACTATGGTACATGCCCTGGCATAATCAGAGAGGCTACATAAGAGCTTATAATGGGATTGCTGCCATAATTTGTGGCAGCACTACACGGCACCAAAGGGAAAAGGGGATTTTGTTACAGGACAAGTAGATTTATGAAGCAACCTACCCCATGGACAAGTAGATATTTTAATAAATTCCACACACCTGATTAGTATAAGCTCAGATAGGGGCTCCGTCTGCACAGTCTTGTAAGAGTACTACAGAGGGAACTGAGAAACAGTAAGCACAAAGGTACATTATGTACATTGCATGTTTTTTTTTTATAAATCTTTTTATTTTTAAAAAGAACAAAGTAAAGTGGTCATCACATACAAGGAATACATTTTGGTACATGACATCCGTATGAAAGTCACAGGAACTACAAATCTGTCAGATCACATTTAATCCTGGGAATAAGTATTTCTATGGAGATCATAAGTCAGTTAGCTCGTCAATGGGAGTAATGTGGGGGGGGGGTACACATATATTTCCACGGTAGTCATTCCAGTTGGACCACACCGCCACCCACTTCCGTGGACATCCCCGGGCCACATAAACTGTCTTCTCCTGAACCATACTCCAATACATATCCTTCTTCCAGGAACTGAGCGTTGGTGGTGTGACAGCCCCCCACAACCTCGCGATGTTTCTCTTTGCGATCGCTAGGCCTAACGTCGCCCATAGTTTGCCTTTCGATGGGAGATCGGAGGGCTCCCAGATATTAAGAAGGAACCTCTTAGCCTCAGGGCGCAATTCCACCCCCCACACCTCATACATACAATTGAGCACCCGAGTCCAGTAGGTCTGTATCACCTGGCATTCCCATATTATGTGTAAGAAGGTACCAGCCTCCCCACACCCCCTGCGACAGAGTTCATCTTCGCTACGACCCATCAGGACTAGCCTAGTGCCAGAGACATTGACTCGATGCAGGATCTTCAACTGAATCAGTCGCAGTTTTGCCGAGATTGCTATTTCCCTGGGGGATGCCAGCGCCTCTCGCCATTCTTCATCATCAATTTCGAGTCCATCTGCCTCCCATTTCCCCCTCAGAGCTAGTAGTGGGTCCTGGGTATGATTAATGAGTTTTTTATATGTGAGCGAGATGGCACCTCTCCGGGAGGTGGCCATCAAGTAGTCTGTCTTTGAGTGGTGAGGACTCAGGGAGCTGCGTCCCTGGAGGAATATTGGCCTGAAGTGCATGCCGGACCTGCATGTAGCGGAAGTGTTCTGTCCGGGCCAGGTCATAGGTGTGTTTAAAGCGTCAAATGGTATTACCCCGTCCGGGCCCCACATATCTTTGATCCGAGTTATCCCTATCAGGTCCCAGTTGCGGATTCCTTTTGTGCAGCTAAGAGTGCCCAGTTTTTCCGAGGCCCAAAGCGGGGTTGCTAGGGTAAGTTTGTCAGCCCAACCCAATTTCTTTTGGCCTATGTGCCACAGCTGGACTGAGTGCTTGGTAGGTCCTGTTAGGCGGTACCTACCCGGTCTAGAGTAGAGGGCTGCCTCAAAATTCCCGCCCAGATGAAGCCATTTATCCATCTCGCACCCTGGGTCATTCCCTGCACAGTAGGTACCCTGGTTGATGGCCTACAGGTGCGCCGCCCAATAGTATTTCCGGATGTCCGGGAGCGCTATCTCCATCAAACCACCCAAGCGTGAGCTTTTGTAAGGAGATACAGGGCATTCCGGTCCAAAGAAGGTCTCCCTGGATGGCCTCTATGGTGGCAAAATATCTTTGTGTAGATCCGGGTAGTTTTGGAGGGCGTATAGTGTGGAAAAGTAAATTTTGCCATGTTCTGTGTCCCTACGCGTCCTCCATCATATGTTATGTGTGCATGATTAATATGCATATGTATTCACCATGTTCGATTAAAGACGCAATTATAGCTGTGTCCACCTCTAGTATGCCAATTTCCAGTTCTCGTGAATACTACGAATATCAGGCCTATGTAAAGCTACGTTGCCACGTTTCTCAGTGTGCACGTTATTCCATTGTAAAGTCCCCGTTTCTAGGCCTCAAAAGGGCCTGGACACCAGATTCAGCTCCTGTCTCAGCCCCCACCTGTGTTCCTGACCCTTCACTTACTTCCTGCCTCGCAGTGCCCGGTTCAGCCTGGCTCTGCCTCTGAGTCTGCCAAGAGTATGTTATGATTCCAGTTATCAGTTAGTCCTCCTTCTCTGCATTCCTAAGCTACTGAACTGCATCAATAGTTACCATCATAGTCTAGCCTTTACGTCTCCATGTTAGAGAAATACTGTATTAATGCTCATTTAATATTCTTCATCACGCACTACATGTAGAATAATGCATGCTCCAGTCTTAGAGTCTGTTAGCCTTTACCCCGATAACTTTTGGATTCTATCAACATGTTCTCTAAACATCAGATACTAGATACTGTTTAGGTACATGTCGCCCTGACTCTCCAGACTTCAGTCTCTGCTCTTAGCACAGAGTTCATAGCCCCCAGCTTCTCCTAGTAACACGTCATTGTCAGTTTGCGCGCACCATTAGGTTAGAGGTCCCGGCTCCTTAGGTAGCCCCCTCCATGTCTCCACCCCATTCATGACATATTCTGTTACGTTTGCATCACATGTCTATGTATACGCCTCTGTTACACCTACTTTCACCCTTATCTTTCGCGACTGCTATTGACCACACCCACTGCTCCGCCTATCGTATGTATTGTAATGCAACTGTTTTAGTATATATGATCGTGTATTGTTATTAAATGTTAGCGCGCTCATCCCAGATCCTGCCCGGCAGCTGTCGGGACCCCCCTGCCGGGCCCTGCCATCCTATTCCTATGCAGGTTGTCCTGTTCCTGTCCTTTATGCTGTAATAAACCTGCAAACTCCTACCACCTCGAATCTTGACTCTTATTTATTGAGCTATCTGTTATTGCTATGCCTAGACAAAAATAGATCCGGTATTATTTATTTATATACCACATAATGGCGCCCGAATAGGGACTTGCCCTTTCCCCACGCGCCGGTGAAGCCACGCCGGCCCCCTGACCCTCTGCAGCCGTGACGGAACCATACCGTGCACGTGCAGATATTTCTGCTTCAAGTATCCCTCAGGCCCACGGAGGAGACGGAGGAGGCGGTCCAGCATCGAGACGAGGCGGTGGAGGAACGCGGCGAGTCCCGACCAGAGCCCAAGCCGAGAGTCCAAGGTCCGAGGTATCCGGAGGCCCACCCGTAACAGAAGTCCGAAGTCCGTCCGTCCGGCGTCGAAGCAGTCCAGTCCAGTCCGAGGCCTTCCGTTCTTGCTGCCCGGTGAGTACCGTTGCTGGGGTAGTATCTAGACAGGGTCAATCTAATTGACTCTGGTCCGTGGGTTGGTGGTACACAGACCCACAAAACGAAGTGTCCACTTCGGTGGATGCGGGTCCTGACGTGTCTCTGTATGAGACCGGTAAGTTTCGTACTGTTTCAGCAGTGCATCTAGTTTCTGTTCTAGTCAGCTCTGTTCTCGAGAAAATTCATGTATTCTGTTTCCCGTATTCCAGGTAGTATTCTGTTCGAACAGTTATTCTGAATGTTATTCATGTATTTTAATGTCGTGGTATGAGTGTGAAGTAATTATCGTGTTTATTGTGTATTGTGTTGTGTCCAGATTATAGTTCAGTCATGCCGCTCTTTTCAAAACTGCGTCAGTTAAAAACCAGAAAAGGTCTGCTAGAAGCAGCAGTTCCTGTTCCGCCTAGGGACAGTCCAGGTCATTTCATGTATCAGAAACATGGCATAAGCGCCATATTGTATCTAGATTTATGGGTAGAGTATACCAAACAGTTAGAGGAAAAGTATAGATGGCCCGTATCAGGTACGTGGGATGCCGAGTGCATCATGAGAGTAGAAGAAGCATTATGGAAAAAGAAAGCCAGACAGTCACAGAAAGATGCCATTGAGTTATGGCGCAAAGAATCTCATAAAAGAACCGAAAAAGAAATCAGAAAGTCTGAACTAAGTAGAGAATCCTTGGAACGAGCCCAGGAAAGGGAACTAATCGAGATAGGTGAACGAGTTAAAACAGAACAGTCAGACAGACAGAGGCATGCCCTCATCAAGGGTATGTATCCTCTTCTTGCCGAGGGCTTGCCAAAAGCGACCCCGGAGGCATTCAGTAATTTTCCGCCACCATTAGTTCCGACCAAGCTACGTCACAAACCGACCGCAGCTGATATTTTCATTTCGTCCTATTTGGACGACACAGTCCCGGAATATGCAAATCCTGTTCCTGTTCCGCCGGTCCCTGTAAATCAGGCAATTCCTGCTCCTCCAGACACCGGAGTACCTGTTACGGTACCCCCGGTCCAGCCCGCCATACAAGTCCAGCCTGCATTTCCATTTCCCACTCTGCCAGGACGAAGAGCATCAGTAGACGACTCTAGTTTAGGGGCCGCAGGGGGAGGTCCTCCAGGAACCCCGCCGCCACACAAGCGTTTAACGTTAGCCGAATTACATGCACAAGCGTCACAGCGTACGCCCAGGTATCAATCTGTTGCAGAAATAAGAAAAGCCCTTACCGAATGTGGCTATGATCCAGTCCCAGGCGAGGATAATATGGTTTTATATTCATTACGCGTGAGAAAGGTGACCGAGTATCTAGTCACCCTACCAGATATGAAAGAAGATCTAGACAGAATATATCGTTTCATCCGTACAGGGAATGATCCAGAAAGTATTAGTGACGTCATGTGCCAAAGAAAAGTTGAAGTCCAGCTCATGATATTAAAGTTTCTGATTAATTGTCTAATAAGGGAACAAGATTATCCGACCAAAGATCGAGCCGAAATGAAAGTCCTGACAAGGTGGAGTGATAATATAGCCGAGGGTAAGCATAAGACCATCAGTAGTATAGAGAGTATGTACAAGAAGATTCGTAAAGAAATAATAAGGATACACGAACAACGTAAAGAAGCACAAGTAAGCGAGAAAGAAAATGACTCTTCTACAGAAGAGGTAGAGGACGAGAATCCCGACAGAATAGCGTATGTAGGAAAATCTAGATTTCCAGATCGCCATTTGCGCCTAGAACACAAGTCAATTTTTCATCATCCAGCACCAGAACAAGGTTCTCTGGAACAAGTATTTCAAGCTACCGATCACATTCTGAAATCACGAATCGGTTATAACGAGTTAAGTACTATGCATGAACAAGAACTAGTCCGATCAGCAGTCCGATGGATTACTGATTCTACCACTTTTCCAGACGAAATAGTGGCACAAATGTTTCTGAAAATGCCCCCAGCCGAGCAACGACTGGTGGGTATGTATATGATCCAGCACCTCATTACATTGTATGAGGGTCAACATTCTGATCCAGGTCCGTTACACGATGTCCTGAACGAGTTACTCCAGTATAGATGGAAAGGTTTAGGTACCGATTTAATTAGTGTCATTCTAGAACAGCGCCACAAATATAGTATGTTTTTGAACCCACATTTTGTTCATGTCTCACCCCCAGAAAGTAAACCCTTTTACATAGACAGACAGAATCCGTTACGAGAAGTGCATCCAGTTAAGACAGACGGTGGTGAAATGCAACGAGTGTTTGTTTACACCCCGATCACAAAGATGGAACTCTTAGAGATGAAAAAGTTAATTCCCTGTCATGATAAAGATCCAGCAGGGTTCCACCGAGAATTAAAAGACATGCTCCGTATGGGAGAATACACGTATCCAGATATCATTAAAATGTTAAAAGTCTTGTTGCCCGCAGGGGTATATGAGAAACTCAAAGAAAAAGAATGGGAGGTGGGAGAGAAAAAGATCGATTGGACAGTTCTAGAAGCCGAAGACAAGGCACGAGTACCAGGTACCGGTCTTGGAGATAAATGTAAAGAATTACCAGAATTATTAATACAAGTTTTGCCCAGACTATTAACAACTAGAAAAGAAGACTGGGATGCAATCTCAGCCTGTAAACAGAAACAAGATGAAGATATTAGTGATTATTATTCCAGATTTGAGAAATGTTTTACCATAAACAGTGGCCTCAAGACAAGTAGCGAATCATACCCTCATCTTTTTGTTACTAAATTAGTCGAGAATTCAAGTCCACAAATTAAAAACCGAGTTTTGAAGGTCGAAAGTACCTGGCAAGCTAATACCCCGTCCCAAATGTTACAGATGCTTCAATATCACCAGAATAGAATCAGAGAAGAGCAAGATCACGAGAGAAAACGTATGAAAGACACGAAAATGAAAGTACTAGTTGCACAATCCGTTCCTCAAGACAGTCAGAAAAGGGGTCCGAATCAAGCCAGTCATCCTGCAGCTCCCGTTAAAGGAAACTGCAATTATTGTAAACAGCCAGGTCATTTTATAAACGAGTGTGCAGTTCTGAAACACAACATAGCTACCGGTAAGACTAAAGAAAGACCACGTCCGCCGAGACAAGAACAAGTTACACAGACTCCTCAGTCACAGAATGCACCACAGACAGTTACAGCACCGCAGCCTATCGCTGCAACACAGCATGTTACACAGCAGATGTACCAGTATGCACAGTCTGAGTATCCAGAGTATCAGCCATATTCATGAAACAGCCTAGAGAGGGAGGTAGGCTTGCCTCTCATCGAGATACCTGTAGATCAAGCAGGACAATACAAGCCTTGTGCTTATTTTTCGAGCACATTAGATCCTGTAGCCCAGGCTCTGCCTGCGTGCCTCAAGTCAGTTGCAGCCACAGCACTAGCTATCAGACAAAGTGATTCCATAGTATTAGGACATTCCCTGACAGTACAAGTTCCACACTCCGTGGAAGTTCTTTTAAACCGAACACAAACTCAGCACTTGACAATTGCACGTTTAACAGGTTATGAATTGACACTGTTCCAGCCACACATAGAAATCAGACGCTGCAACGTTTTAAATCCTGCTACATTGTTACCATCAGTTACTTCGAATTCTGCCACACACGACTGTGTGGAAGTAGTTAACATCATGACAAAGCCAAGACAAGATCTGACAGATATTCCATTACCAGATCCCGACCTGACACTTTATGTGGATGGTTCATGCATGAGAACTAGTACAGGAGAACTAGTAGCCGCGTATGCAGTGACTACTGACACTGAAGTTATTGAAACACACCGCATTGACACCCTGTCTGCTCAAGCAGCAGAGCTAGTTGCTCTGACTCAAGCCTGCATACACGCCAAGAACCTGAAAGTTAATGTTTACACCGATTCACGTTACGCATTTGGAGTTGTACACGACTTCGGAGTGCTCTGGCAAGAGAGAGGTTTCATGACTTCTCATGGAACCAAGATTCAGCATGGTCTCCTTATTCAAGCTCTGTTAGATGCAATACATTTACCGACATCCATTGCTATCATGAAGTGCAAAGCACATACGAAAGTTACTGACACTATTTCTCAAGGTAATGATCTAGCAGATCGCACAGCCAAGCTTACAGCTCAGACTCCAGACACTTCAGTTAATCCGACACAGACACACACTCCAGATCCGACTACATGTATGACAGTTAAAGACCCTACTCAAGATGTCATAGATATCCAGTTACATGCTACTCCCGATGAAATCAAGAAATGGTCCGAACAAGGAGGGGTACAGACAGATCAAGGATGGTTAACGAAGGGTAGAGCCACATGGTTTCTCCCCGACTCTATGGTTCAAGTCATTATTAATACCGCACATAGTCCAGCACATTTAGGAGAAAAAGCCATGTTAGACAGTATCCAGAACCTTTGGTTCAACAAGCATTTACGAGCTGCAGCCAAGCAGAAAGTCCGTACCTGTATGATATGTTGCCAGTTTAATCCAGGTAAAAGTGTCCCGGTGGAACAAGGTGGATTCCAGCCCCCTGACCACCCTTTTGAAGTCCTCCAGATGGATTACATTCAGATGGAGCGATGTCGAGGTTTCAAGTATGTCCTTGTAGTTGTATGCGCTTTGTCCAGGTGGACGGAGGCATATCCAGTTCCAGACTACACAGCCGCGACCACTGCCAAGCAGTTGGTTCGTGAGTTCTTCCCCCGTTATGGACTCCCTAGGGTCGTATATTCTGACAACGGCCAGCCATTCTCATCTGAACTCATGAAGCATGTGTCCCTTTTGTTAGGATACCAGTGGAAGTTCCATTGTGTACGCCATCCTGAAGCAGCCGGTCTCGTAGAGAGACATAATCAGACCCTGAAAATCCGAATTGCAAAGGTTTGTCAAGAGAAAGGTGTGGACTGGCTAGTAGCTCTGCCGGTCGCCCTGTTCTATATGCGCATGGTCGCACATTCCAGATCAGGTCTGTCCCCGTATGAGGTCGTTTTCAGCCGCCCCCCTAACATGTGGGGTACTCCTAGACCCCGAAGTATTACCGATGTTTCAAGTAATATGCTGACAGATTACCTAGCTTCCTTGATGTCTGCCCTACACTCTTGTCGTTCACAGGTTGCCGCCGCATTTCCAGACAATACCGAGGTGGCACCGCATGAAATCGTTCCCGGATCCATGGTCCTAGTGCGAAATTTTGATCGTTCAAGTCCGCTGGAGCCTCGCTGGAAGGAGCCCCGACAGGTCCTCCTGGCCACCCGTACAGCCGTGAAGTTGGAGGGACGCAAAGGCTGGGTGCATCTTTCGCACATCAAGAAATTTTATGGATTGAAGCCAGTCTCAAAGAACATTTCCGAACATTTAAAAGACTGCCAAAGTACTATTCTTAAGGACTGTCCCGCAAAAGACAATGATATTGTACCCTCCCTGTTAGAGAAAACTCCGCAACAGGAGTATAAGAAGAAATTAAGGTCTAGTAAAATAAGTCAGCCAGTTTGATTGTCTAAGTCCTCCCCTAGGTGACACGGTTAGACCGGTTTCTGACATGTATAAAATAGACCCCCATAGTGAGAGAGTTAGTCAAAACTCAATCTGATGTATCGTTTTTCTATGTTTCATATTATTTCTCAGTATTATGATTTCCTGCACCAGTTATGCGTTTTATCTGTATTTTCCAGTTTCTCATGTAAATAAGTCCTCTAATGCTACAGTAGAGCACACGTTTAGTGATCTGCCTCCTCATGAACTCTCTTACCGCCTCGCTATGCGTAACAATTCTTTTATCCGCATGTTACATTATTCACACCAGACCAGCAATGCCACTAATTGTTGGGTGTGTGGTCGACTCCCCCCTTTCCAGACCCCGAAGGGAGTTCTGCCACTCTTTCCTTATCCATTTTCACATAATGGTTCGTGTGGAGCATGGTCCACGTTAACGTCATCCTCAACAGATATGTCTTTTCTTAACAGTACATGTTTTCCAGACAAGCAAGGTCTTCCCCACAGAACAGGGTTAGATCTAGAAAACGAAGTTTACAATTTAGGTAATTATTCTTCGAATTTCATGGTCCTGAATGTTCAGTCTGATTCCACTCCAGACTTACCTGCTATTTCAGTACTACCAGTCAAAGGCGAATTATGTGTCCGAAATAATGGTTCCGTACATGTAGGACATAGTGATTGTAATACTATTGTCAAGTATAGTGACAGTGGGAAATCTATTTTCAAAGCTTCACGTCATTCTTATTTTATTTGTGGTCAGACCGCATATGTTCGTCTGCCCCTCGATTGGGAGGGAACCTGTTACATTGCCTTCCTACTGCCACCAGTTTTCCTAGCCCCATCTGACTATCATAGAAACACACATCTAGTACACCTTAGACATAGAAGGGAGATCGAGTCCCCAATTGTCGATTATACTGAAACTGCTCTAGAACAATATACAGATTTCAATAGAGGTTTCTTCTTCTTTATAGGACCTATCCAGAATAGTAAGCTAATTCGTAGGTTAACCAGAACCCTTGAAGCTGTAGTAAATGAGACTGCCTCTGCTCTAGGTAACTTAACTGAAGAGCAATCTGCTATGAGATTTGTCGTTTTACAGAATCGTCTCGTCCTTGACGTCATATTGGCCGATAGGGGCGGGGCCTGTAGAGTCATCGGATCTAGTTGCTGCATTTTCATTCCAAATAACGCGCCGTCTGTTTATTCAGCTATAACCAGACTCCATAAAATTGCCCATCTGTTACACCAAGATCCAGGCACCTGGACATGGTCCGGTTGGTTCTGGAATATAATTTCCGCTTGGGGATGGAAAGTCTTGTCCTTTCTAGGTATTGCAGTAGCGATCATATTCAGCTGCTGCCTCTGTATACAATGTGGCCCTGCGATTTGCGGCATTTGTGCTACCTCTTGTATTCCTAGTCCCAAGTCCCGTTCTAAAACCCGTTCCCAGAAAATTCGTGACGAGCAAATGATACTGTATGAAATGATAGATGGTATCATGAATATTGATGTTTCCTGATGGAAACGTAGTGATAAGGAGGGAATGTGGAAAAGTAAATTTTGCCATGTTCTGTGTCCCTACGCGTCCTCCATCATATGTTATGTGTGCATGATTAATATGCATATGTATTCACCATGTTCGATTAAAGACGCAATTATAGCTGTGTCCACCTCTAGTATGCCAATTTCCAGTTCTCGTGAATACTACGAATATCAGGCCTATGTAAAGCTACGTTGCCACGTTTCTCAGTGTGCACGTTATTCCATTGTAAAGTCCCCGTTTCTAGCCCTCAAAAGGGCCTGGACACCAGATTCAGCTCCTGTCTCCTGAGCCTCGCTGAGGAGCGATACAGCCCCCACCTGTGTTCCTGACCCTTCACTTACTTCCTGCCTCGCAGTGCCCGGTTCAGCCTGGCTCTGCCTCTGAGTCTGCCAAGAGTATGTTATGATTCCAGTTATCAGTTAGTCCTCCTTCTCTGCATTCCTAAGCTACTGAACTGCATCAATAGTTACCATCATAGTCTAGCCTTTACGTCTCCATGTTAGAGAAATACTGTATTAATGCTCATTTAATATTCTTCATCACGCACTACATGTAGAATAATGCATGCTCCAGTCTTAGAGTCTGTTAGCCTTTACCCCGATAACTTTTGGATTCTATCAACATGTTCTCTAAACATCAGATACTAGATACTGTTTAGGTACATGTCGCCCTGACTCTCCAGACTTCAGTCTCTGCTCTTAGCACAGAGTTCATAGCCCCCAGCTTCTCCTAGTAACACGTCATTGTCAGTTTGCGCGCACCATTAGGTTAGAGGTCCCGGCTCCTTAGGTAGCCCCCTCCATGTCTCCACCCCATTCATGACATATTCTGTTACGTTTGCATCACATGTCTATGTATACGCCTCTGTTACACCTACTTTCACCCTTATCTTTCGCGACTGCTATTGACCACACCCACTGCTCCGCCTATCGTATGTATTGTAATGCAACCGTTTTAGTATATATGATCGTGTATTGTTATTAAATGTTAGCGCGCTCATCCCAGATCCTGCCCGGCAGCTGTCGGGACCCCCCTGCCGGGCCCTGCCATCCTATTCCTATGCAGGTTGTCCTGTTCCTGTCCTTTATGCTGTAATAAACCTGCAAACTCCTACCACCTCGAATCTTGACTCTTATTTATTGAGCTATCTGTTATTGCTATGCCTAGACAAAAATAGATCCGGTATTATTTATTTATATACCACAATAGAAACCGTGACAGCGCCATCATTTTAACTAGCGCTGCCCGGCCCAGCAGGGACAACGGGAGTTTTTTCCAGGTGGCAGTGTCTCTCTTGAGCCGTTGTAGGTTCAGCAAAAGGTTTCGCTCGTATTGAGTGGCCCGATCCTTGGAGATGAAGATGCCCAGGTACGTGAAGCCTTTTATGGCTATCTGGATCGGGCAGTCGCGCGGGATCTGAGGGGGCTCATGTAGGACGTAGAGGAGGGATTTCCCCCAGTTAATGCTATAGCCGGAGTGCTCTCTGAAACTATTAAAGATATCTAGGGCCCTTGTGATGGCCTCATGCGGCGCTGTAAGGTAGAGGAGGCTATCGTCCGCGTAGAGCGAGATCCAGTCCTCCCATCTGTCTGCCCATCGTATCCCTTTCAGGGAGGAAGTCTGCCTAATCCAGGTGGCAAGTGGTTCCAGGGAGAGCGCAAAGAGTAGAGGTGAGGGGGCACCCCTCTCGTGTCACTCTCTCTAGTGTGAAAACGTTTGAGATTTTGTTGTTGACCATCACCTGAGCTAGTGGTTCGGTATGGAGGAGACGCACCCAACTGATAAAGTTCAGACCAAATCCCAACTTTCTGAGAACGGCCATCATGTAGGGCCACTCTAGAGTGTTGAACGCCATTGCTGCGTCCAATGACACAACCACAGCATCCTCATGCAGCAGGTGGCAACACCCCAACACTCCATGGTGACTGCGCAAGTTAAGTGCCGTATTGCTGTGGGGCATAGAGCCCGATTGGTCCGGATGTACTAGGGTGTTCAGGATCGGTTTGAGCCTATTGGCAAGCACTTTGCCAAGGATTTTCGGCTCAGCATTCAGCAGTGATATCGGCCTATAAGAGGCACATGACTCTTTAGGTTTCCCCACCTTGGGGATAGCTACAATAGTGGCTATTCGTTGGTCCTTCGGCAGTATTACGTTCTCTGCGGTCATCGAACATATGCTTCAGGTGTATGCCAAGGCTGTCAGGCTTGAGCTTATAAAGCTCGACCGGAAGACCATTGGGCCCGAGAGCCTTTCCAGGACGAAGGACATGAATGGCCATGACTAGTTAGTCAGCGGTGAGGGGTGCCTCCAGAGTCTCCTGTTCTTCAGCCGAGAGGGTGGGGTGAACAAATGTCGCCCAGTAAGGCCGCTGACTCCTCCTCCGACTGCTCGGATCTCCTAGTGTATACCGTTCTAAAGTGCGTCGCAAACTCCCTGACAATCTTGTGGGGCTCTGTAATAACGGCCCCGATTCAACCTTAAGCTCGGCCACCACCTTCTGCGCTGCAGTTTCCTATCCAGCCATGCTATTAATTTGCCCGCCTTGTCTCCCTGGTCATATAATCTACCCTCCCTGTCTCTCGCCACGGTCTTGGCAGCATCAGTGGCCAGAGCCTTGTACTCTGCAGCTTTTAGTTGGATTTGGTGGAGCGTGTCTGGATCCCCACCACTCTGCGCAGTACCCTCAAGCGCCAGCAGGTCATTTTCTATGGTAACGATCTGTGCTTCTCATTCTTTGCAGTGGCCCGCAATCGCCGAAAGGGCCTCCCCCCGCAGCACCGTCTTAAAGGCCTCCCACAAGACTACTGACGATTCGACAGTTCATTCGTTCTCCCACAAAATATCGGTCAATCGATTGAGACAATTTCTTTTTTGTGTCCTCACCCCAAATGTACCAGGCATTGATCGGCGCCACACACCCCTTTCTCCGGTCTCCAATTGTTACATGAGCCCATAGTGGGGAATGATCCGATATATCCCGCGCCAGATGGGCGAACTCACGGATCGTTGCGTCTTGGTGCATTGGTGCCAGGAGGTAGTCTAAGCGTGAGAAAGTGTGGTGTGGACCAGAGAAGAAAGTGTATTGTTTTTGTGTCGGATGTTTGAGGCGCCAAAGGTCAAGGAGTCCAAACGCCTCCATAAGGTTGGGAAGCCACCTATGTCCTGCCCCAATGTCCCTGGCTGGATGTCTGTCTAATTCACCTGACACCACAGCATTAAAGTCCCCACACATGAGGAGCTGCCCCTCTGGGAGGGAAAGCAGTAGCTTCCCCAGATCGTGGTACGATTGCCTTTGAAGGCCCGTGGAATGTAGATCGTTACCAAGTTGAGTCTACGACCCTCCCATTTCCCTGAGATAGCAGCAAAGCGCCCCAGAGGATCCACATCTGTACGACCAATGACCATTGGAAAATTTCATCGCAGAACAATCCCAACGCCCCAGGACCCGGATGTGAAACTGGCGTGTGCCGTCAAAGTGTACCCCCATCTGTTTAGTGCATAGCACGTGTTCCCCATCAGGTGGGTCTCCTGCAATAAAACAACATCAGGGAGGTGGCGCTTAACAAACTGTAGCACAACACTTCTTTTAAGTTTGTCCCCCAACCCATTGACATTCCAGCTAATCATCTTAAGACTTTTATCCCACTTCATAGCCATTCAGACAGATGCCGGCCAAGCCTTTCCTGCGCTTCCTAAAACAATGTTAGAGAACATGTGTCTGACCTCGGTGTGACCGTACCAAACTACCCACCCAGTCCCACAACTGCACCCCAGCTCCTCCATACCCCCAGAAACTGGTGTCTTCCCCCAACCCCCCTCCCCGCTTCCCTGCTCCGTAGGCTTTGAACTACCCACCTCCCCAATTAGCAGAGCATCTTTCGCCCAACCCCAACCCAGGAGTGAGGAAGCCTCCCCCTCCAGAAAAACCTTCTTAAGGGGAAGAGTGCGCCAGCCCCAGCTCCAACCGCTGCACACGCCCACCCCTCATAACTTAACAATATGCTACAGAAGCGTACACTCCTCAAGGATTTGATCACAGTCACATCAGATTGCAGCCTGTCACTGACAAGTTAGTATTTCGACCCTTCGGAGGTCATCATGGGCCACAGAGTCATAGAAGGGGGTAGACCTTCAACATTCGCAGCCTAACTCTACAGAGGCTATGGGTCATGACAGGATTAAATAACAACCACCCCATACCCAAGGACCCACCAGAGAGTGTAGCACCCACACTCTTGCACAGGAGCACACAATACATTACAGTTCGTTGGAGGTCCAGGTAGCCAGGTCAACCTCCACTAATGGCCAACCGCCTCTCGAAGAGTCCCCCATTTGGGGCTGGCCGACCTCGACCGCCAAGAGCGCTGACTTTGACCGTCCACATCCGACCTCTCGGCCGTCGATCCTGGTGAGGCGACCTGATTGTCTCTCCACCTTTCCCCCTTCGTCCGGTCCGGAGCCCGTGACGACTCTCCGTCGAGCCAGTCTTGCACCTCCGATGGCGTAGTGAAGATAAAAGAATTGCCCCCCGCAATGACCTTGAGCTTGGCGGGAAAGAACATCATGTATTTGATTCCTCTATCTCGCAACGCCGCCTTCACTCCTGCATAGGAGCGCCTTTCTCGTTGTTCCTGAAGTGTGAAGTCCGGGAAGAATCGGATTGTGGCATTTTCGTATTGTAGGTCACCCGTCTGCCTGTAGGATAGCGTCCTATGGTGCAGGATTTTCGCTATAATTGTCCAGGCTGGCGCTCTCGGCTTGGGCTTATGGATAGGTGCACGATGAGCGCATTCCATGGTGAAGATGTTGGACAGGCGCTTAGGTTTCAGGTGGGTGAGGATCAGATCTTCCAGAAAGAGTTCCACACTAGGCTCCTCGGAATCCTCCGGAACGCCTACCACGCGGATGTTGTTCCTGCGGGCTCTTCCTTCGGGCTCTTCCTTCTTGGTCCTCCAGCTTCAGGGCCTCCTGGCGATGTTGGTGCAGTAATTCGTTTACGCGTTGTTAGAGTGCCTTCAAGGAGGTTTTGAGCTCCCGTATATCAGATTAATTTGCCTTAGCCTTTTCCGAGGTTTTACTGTGGTCAGTGCGGGGAAGGTTGACTTCGATGGAGATTTTGTCAATTTTTGTCTCCAGATTAGTACCCAGTGTCTGTATCACCGTTATGATTGAAGCCAGGGACGGTTCTTTAGGGGCTGCTTGGTCTCCCGATGCACCAGCAGTCTGCGGAGTCCCCAGCTGGACTGCGCACTTGTCCAGCTTGTTAGTCTGTGCGGCAACAGTGTTTTTGGGCCTCATGGTGTTGGCTCACCCATTCAGTGAGCAAGGTTCCAGTGGCACACAACAGCCCGCCGGAGAGCCACCCCGACGACTGCAGTTGGGCACAAGGCGCGCTCCAGGGACCCTTCACTCCCACCAGCGGCTGTGGCTCGTAGTTCCCCTTCCTTTCCTACGCTCAACAGGCGTCAATAGATGCAGTCCTCCACCACCAGTTCCGGGGCCCACCCGGCTGCCTCCTACGCGGTATGCTCTCCAAGTTACCCCACAGGACAGTCCGTGTAGGCCTTAAATGTGGTCCGCCCTCTCAAGCGGTGTTCCCCTGAAGCTCGTTTAGACTGGAGGCCTTAATCCCTCGGTCCGATAGCACACCGTGTCGGGTTCCCGCTGCGCTCCTACCTCCGTCCCTCTCTAATATGGCGGCCCCCGGGGCCAGGCAGCAGAATGGCCCACGTGGCTCGGCAGAGTCTCTGTACAAGGTGTGGTGTGATCGTCTCTGTGCCTATATCCAAGCACACACCACTTCTCCTTCAAGGGGGCCGGAGGCACCCCAGCTTCACCTGCGCTGCAAATGGGCCCCCTTCAGGCCGGCGGACGCCGCCTCCGACTCGTGCCGCCGCACTCAACGCCCGGCAATCACTCGTGTCTAATGGAGCCGCCAGTCACCCAGACAAACAGCGGAGCAACACACGGTCGCGGCAGGCTCCCAAATGCGCAGCAGGCCGGCCTACTCACTGGCTCATACCGATGATTTTGGCGCCATTACTGCTCCTCCGTCATGTCCAGGGGGCCCCCACATGGCCGCGCGCCACCGCCAGCACCCCTTCCGATTCCTGACAGCAATTGCGAGCCCCGGCACGTGCCGACCCACCACGCGCAGGCTGTCAAGCCGGGGCCTCGCGTGGACTTCCAGCCCGGGTGTGTGGCACCGGCGCCCTCGGCAGTCGTCAGGGCCCAGCAGTCCGGGATTTCCGCAAGGCGTAACAAGCGAGTAGAGTCTCCGGAGTTAGCACCGCCGTCACTGCCACGAAGTGCCAGGCTAGGGCTATATGAGGAGTGTAAATTAGGATGGATTAACAGGGGTAAGGGGTCAGCTCCGGCGGAGCTCCCGAGTAAAGCGGCCATCTTCGCTGGCCCCTGGCCACGCCCCCCCCTACATTGCATGGTTAGCTAAGAACACGCTCACAATGGAATTTTCCAAACAGATGTGGCCGGACAGAGAAAGACAAAAAGGTTTTGACTCTCATATCTTTCACAGTTCAGGACACTCTCAAGGCCGTTTCATCCTGTGCTGCTCAAACTGACAGCCAGGCGGGAGAGGTTCCTTATCTAGGGAAAACTATGACCAGGCACAAGCAGTTCTTTGTTACAGAAACTAAACTTAGCAAAGGGTACTTCTCAGAACAAGGAAGGATTCATTTCGAACCTATCAATCAATCAATCATGACACTTGATAGCGCGCTACTCACCCGGGGGGGTCTCAAGGCGCTTGGGGGAGGGGTACGATACTGCTCGAACAGCAAAGCGTAACAAGCGAGTAGAGTCTCACAAAATGGAGTCTGAAAAAGAAAATGGCGCAGCGAATGCTAAATTATACATGGCATTATGAGAGCATCAACAAGCATAATCTAACAAGAGCGAAGGAGCCCAACAGAGCTGTGGCAGAGAAGAGCAGTGGACAGAAGAGAGCAAAGGAGCCCAACAGAGCGGTGGTGGAGGAGAGCAATGGGACAGAGAAGAGCAATGGAGCCCAACAGAGACGTGGTGGAAGAGAGCAGGGGACAGAGAAGAACAAGCATTTGCAATGCAATAGGTCTCGCAGCATTAAAGTTTGAGTTATTGGCATTGTATATGACAATGTGTTGCATTAAATTTTTAGCAAAGTCTGTATTGGTGTATAAAGATGATTTGCAAGATGATAGCGATGGAGTGGGGCATGGATGGATGGATGGATGGATGGAGTGGGGGGATGGATGGATGGAGTGGGGGGGGATGGATGGAGTGGGACTTCCAGTCCCTTTCTTTTGGAGGCACGACACCTTCTGGTAAAGTCTGCACTATATCAAAACGCATAAATAAACAAATTCTGGAATGGTAACAAAAAGTCCCTCCATTGCCCGCACCCATATGCGTATCTCTCTGCATTTATTGTCCTGGACGGACCCCTCCCCCAACTCTTCTCATCCTTCCTTTACCCTGCAATCCGACCCTATTATCCCTCCTCAATGGTCACCTAATTGGCGCCCTTTCTGTGATTTGCCCAGATTCACAGGATCTTGACCCTCCCGCCGAGACTCAAACTCTGTTCCCCAGCTCCAAAAGCGACCGCTCTAGCCGTTATGCCACATCCTGTCTTGCCGGCCGTGTCTCTCATTTCCCCTCCCCCTCCCCACAGCAATGCCAAGAGCATGTTATGCTAGCACAAACGGCCGTCCTTTTGCCCCCACACTCCATACAAGTGCATGTGTTTGAACTCAGTCTCCTGTATTTTTTCTTCACTTTAATATAACGCAAACTCGGCTTGATGATATCGGAGCGCTTTACATGATGAGCCAGTTGCAGTGCACACAGACAGATTCATTTTTATGCATGGAGAGATTAAGTGATTTGCCCAGATTCACAGGATCTTGACCCTCCCGCCGAGACTAAAACTCTGTTCCCCAGCGTCAAAGGCGTCCGCTCGAGCCGTTATGCCACATCCTGTCTTGGCGGCCGTGTCCCGCATTTCCCCTCCCCCTCCCCACAGCAATGCCAAGAGCATGTTATGCTAGCACAAACGGCCGTCCTTTTGCCCCCACACTCCATACAAGTGCATGTGTTTGAACTCAGTCTCCTGTGTTTTTTCTTCACTTTAATATAAAGCAAACTCGGCTTGATGATATCGGAGCGCTTTACATGATGAACCAGTTGCAGTGCACACAGACAGATTCATTTTTATGCATGGAGAGATTAAGTGATTTGCCCAGATTCACAGGATCTTGACCCTCCCGCCGAGACTCCAACTCTGTTCCCCAGCTTCAAAAGCGACCGCTCTAGTTTTTAGTTTTTTTGGCATGGGTAGATTTTAGTGATTTGGGGCAGGGGCACTCACTCACAGCGTCCCTCCCGCCTGCCTGCCTCCCTCCCTCGGCTGTTTCTGTCTCGCGCACACGGAAAGAGATAAACGAAACCGAAACCTAAGAGGCACGTGACGTGAGCTGTCGGTAGAAGCTCACGCGCGCGACACACCACGCCCCCTCCCGCGGCTCCGTGATGGGTCCAGTAGAGTGCACGTAAACCTTGGCCGAAAAAATGCCGGCCGCGGCCAGGAGTGCGCCCTGTGGGTTGCAAGCGTCCGGCGGGGTCCCTACAGATGCCCCGCTGTTCTTGCTGTCCGGTGGAGGAGGATTTCAGCCCGTGATCCCGCAAGACGGACGTCGAGCTCAGGAACTCGACACCGAGGACTGGGTCAGGCTCTCACAGAAAGGTAAGAAGCAGTGGCGCAAGCGAGTCTGCTGTGCCCGGGGAAGCGTGTGACTAGGGGGAGCACTGATTTGTGGTTGGGTTGAAGAGCGATGGCTGCGACAGGGGAGAGCAGACAGTGGGGACTAGGTCTCAGTGTATGCGCATGCGCTGGAGCTTTCCAGCAGACAGCCACAGCGAGCGTGTTCACGCGCGCGTGGCCTGCGCCGATCGCCTTTTTGGAGATGCGCGCGGCCAGGTGCTGTCTCCTGGGAAGCAGACCCAGCGACAATAGATCTCTGGTGAGACAGCGCTTACGCGCTGTTCAGCGCCACGAGACCTAAAAAAGGAGACCAACAGATGTGGTGGAGGAGAGTAGAGGGCAGAGTAGCCCAACAGAGCTGTGGTGGAGGAGAGTTGAGGACAGAGGGGAAAAAAGGAGACCAACAGAGATGTGGTGGAGGCGAGCAGGGGACAGAGAAAAACAAAGGAGACCAACAGAGCTGTGGCTGAGGAGAGCTGGGCACAGAGAAGAAGAAAGTAGCCCAACAGAGCTGTTGTGGAGGAGAGCAGGGGACAGAGGACTTCCAAGAAGCACCAGAAAGCTGTGATTAAGAACGGCAGATGGCAGGAATGGACAACAGCGCAGAGAATGCTGAGAAGGATGACAGATGAAAGCAACGGACAGGATTGCAGAGAAGTCCAACAGATCTGTGGTGGAGGACAGTAGGGGACAGAGAAGTCCAACAGAGCTGTGGCTGAGGAAAGCAGCTGACGGAGGAGTGCAGAGAAGCTCAGCAGAGCTGTGGCGAAGGAGAGCCAGGGACAGAGGAGTGCAAAGAAGCCCAGCAGAGCTTGAAGGACAGCAGATGAAAGCAAAGGACAGGATTGCAGAGAAGCCCTACAGAGCTGTGGCGGAGGAAATCAGGGAAAGAGAGGATGTATAAAATCCTTATATTATTTCGTCATGCATTGTTTTCTAGAGTCTCGATCTGGTCTCTTAAGTCCTTTTTACCTGCCCTAAGGGATGAGTTTCTTTTTTATTTATTTCAACCTCCTTGTTTAGCTTCTCTGCAGGTACTTCCATGTTTTCCAATCTTTCTACAAAAGAGTTCACCTTACATTCTAAGCGCTCAAATACTTCATGCATCTTTCCCAGATTTATTTCCAATGTATCAAATCACTCTTTTATCGCACTTAAAGGGGAATTTATCATCTTTTCCACCTCTGGATGCGTTTCTTTTCCTACTTGTGTGTGGTGTTTAGCGTGTACAACATGCTCAGAGAGCGAAATTGGACTACTTTCCTGTGACGGCTCTTCTATTCCTTTATCTGCCAGAGCTTGGTATCTGTTAGTAGTCTCTAAATCGCTTAGAATATCAAGGCAGAACTGGTAATTTTATTTTTCGCAATCTCCCCCATACTGGTCATTACTAGATTTGTCTGTTGGTGGAGGCTGGTTTAGCTGCCCCTATCCCTGGGCTTGAACTTTAACATATGACTGCAAGGAGGGGGTTATTTTAACTCAGACAAGTAATTTTGGTTCTTTTCTCCCTCCTTCTTTCACCGTTTTCCGACCCTCTATCGGGTTTTTCCAGACTATCTGGAGTCGGGGGAGAGGTAATGGTGTCTGTCTGTTTGAGGCTAGATCGGATATAGCAGGGATTACCAAGATTTGTTTATTTCTCAGGGTGTATCTATTAGCCTGCCCTTTTTGAAAGCCCCTCCAGCCTCCTTACCTCAGTATTGATTTTATTTCCTGAACTGTCTGCCTTCCTCCCTAGTGTTAAGAACTGCTGGGGCTGCTGCCGGTCTTCTACCGATTTTATTCCTTGCTGGGGTCATAAATGTCAGTTCATCCTTCTTTATAGTACACTGCCCCCTCAACTGTTCCTTTCTCCGGACACTCCCCAGCTTAGACTCTGTCTGCACTGCCTTGAGCTCCTCTGTAACAAATTCTGCCCGAGGACCTCCCTGCGCACAGAAAGCCCTGCGGCTGTCTCCGCTCGCCGAAGGCACACCCCTGCGGGAGGCCAAGAGGTCTGCCCATCACCCCGCCCTCCGACTCTGTTCCTCAGGTAGAGACCCTTGCGTTGCAACGCACACCACCAAACACGAAGGAAGGTGAGAGCTACGCGACCGCCTAACTGCTGGCAGCCATGTCCCCCAAATTTAGAGATGTGTTGGCTCAGTTGTTGATGCGCACATTTTTCTAGCACTTTCCCTAATAAGGGAATATTGAATACAGCTCTACAAAAATGGTATGCAGTTCCTAATGTCTCGAGCAGGTGGTTGTGTATGATCAGGGGCTCCACATAGTGGTGTGGAGTTAGGAAAAGAATCTCATCTTTTCGGAAAAAGACCCTCACATACCCAGCCAGCTAGGTGTCTTGCTTCATCATCGGGTCTGCTCCTTACTGGGTCGGCACTGCAATACCTAATCGGCACCCGAGATGGGGCCTTTTTGGCGGAGATCTTTATTCCTTATGCCGTAGTGTGAAGTGCGTGTGAAGGCCCTAGATCAGTGCAGGTGATAGTGATGTGTAGGGGTGTGGATTAAAATAGGAAATGGAGGTCCACTCTAAATAATTTTAATGAAACATGGCCACCACCCTCATTAAAAGTAAAAAAGACGTGTATCTTCACTCTAATGATGTGAGGTTACACGCTTGTGACATGGGTCAACATGTTTCTTGCCCTTTTATCAATGGCAATTCTTCAGGACCAGATACAATCTACCTACACTTTTTGGTAGTGGTCAACAACTTGGTGAAGTGTGGTAATGACCACCATTACAGCACCCTAAAAAGTGGTACCTGTAGATCTAAAAACAACCTGCAACAAAACAGAATAACAGGCATTAATGTATCATTAATGTATCATGTCAGAATATTCTAGTCTTAATGAGAAGATTGTGCACCATTTGGTATCTATGGTGCACACCATACGCATGCCGACGCAAGTGACTGGTGGCATGAGTGAGGTTGAGAGCTCGACATGTTTAGAGCGTTAAAACGCACTGCATCAATACTGGCAGGAGTAGACTTTAAAGTGCAGTGTCCTAATAAATGAAGACAATAGCTGCTGCCCCACACAGCACTCGTGGGGTTGGCCAGCAGCTATTGTTAAAGTGAAAGCGACAAGCAAAAATAAACATGCGGCATGAAAAAACAAACATTAAAAATGCAATAGGTCTCGCCTTTTATTAAGTTAAAGCCATTTGCTTTGCTATACAATACCATTAGCAAAGCAAATAGCTTTAACTTAATCTAAGGCGAGACCTATTGCATTTAAATTCTTGTTTTTAAAGGAGCGCCACTTTTAATGCAAGGAGACGGGACACACTCTCGCCCGCTTCTGTTCGAGGATGCCGAGCTCCAGATGATTTGAAAGACAACTTCCAGCACCTTGAAGAAGTGGGTCACTCTCGCCACACTTGCACCCCCTTCCTCCCACCGGGCACCCCCCGTACCCTCTTACCTTGAAGATCTGCTTCAGGCCATAGGCAGCGTGGCAGTAGCCGGTTCTCCTCTGCAGGTCCGGGTTGACAGTCGGCGGTGCAGGGGTGCTGTACCCAGGGGGCTGCCCCCAAACCCTCCTGGGGGCGCAAGGGGGGGGGGGCGAAGACCCGTTGCCATAGGGGATCCAAGCACAAGGAGGGAG
This sequence comes from Lissotriton helveticus, assembly GCF_964261635.1. Taxonomy (NCBI): domain Eukaryota; kingdom Metazoa; phylum Chordata; class Amphibia; order Caudata; family Salamandridae; genus Lissotriton; species Lissotriton helveticus. Next base: position 5,644,346 of record NC_136066.1, read on the forward strand.
TTGGTGGTGGTGGCGAGGAGAGGAAAACAAAATCACTAGCAGCAACAAAACGAAAGAAAATGACCCAAAGACACAACCAGAAAGAAAGTCAGCCGCAGGCGGTCAAGACAGATAATCCATGAAGGGCGGGGGTGCCAGGCAAAGGGGGCATCAAGGGGGGAGACCCGAAACCCAGATCTTCGTCATCCCAGCTCCTCTGGGATGCTCTTTTCCCTTTCCTCTTCTTCCTGATTGGTGCAAAGTTTTAAAAGTTGCAGAAGGAGCGGCGAAAACAACACCAATAGAAAATCAAAATTCAAAAAACTGCACACACTCCAAAGAGGGATCAGCTGCAACAAAAATATAGAAACCAAAGCACGGCCAGACATCGAAAATCAGGAGTGGAGAGAAAAAGGGCCGCTCTGGGGGTCTCGGAGCTCCTCTTCACAGTCGCACCAACATTTGGTGAGAAGCTGCCTCCAAGCAGATCTTGAAAAGAAGTGAGAGGTGGGGCAGCTGGGTGGGTGGGAGGTTTGGAATGGAAAAGGGCTCTACCTCCCCCCATTGGCTGAGGAAGAGGCAAATTACCCCACACGCATCTCCTATTATTAGCTGCTAAGCAAACGGAGGGAGACACAAGACCACCCAAGCAGCCCCAGCCCTCCCTCCCGCCTGCCTGGGCTCTGCTGCCTCTCTCGCCCTCTGACCTCAGATCAATATGGGGGGGGGGGGACCCTGGGGCGACGGGAGGGGGGTTGTAAACTGAGGGCTGGATTGAGAGCCTGAGGTGTTGGTGCTCTTCTGGTGTGAGGAAATGCTGTATAACACTACAGGAATTTAGCACCATAATATTTACGAATAATACACTTTCATATCTCCGGCAACCCTCCCACACAGCAGGCACCGCGCAACCCACACACATTGCATATTGGCGCAACACAACACACCCGCATTCAGAACTGCGCAACACTATACAGCCCGGCACCATCCCAGACGGCACACCACGGAAAGCACTGGACAATCACCAGACACACACACACTACTCAATCACACTCCACACTCACTAGACATGATTACCACACACATTATATATATATATATATATATATATATAAAAACTTGAACTATGCTTGAACCAGCATTAAGCACATCATCACCAACACAGACCACCATGGCTGCATAGACTTTTACAAACACACACGTCATGATCCAAGCACCACGTACAAGATCACCACTACACATTGCCAGTACTAGATAAACTGTCACACCACCCACCCAGCAGCACCCCACCTACATCACCAGCACAAAACATGCCTACAAGTCCACACACATTACGAGCAGCACAAACACATGTGCACTCGGCACGACAAACACACCAGCAGCAATTTATTCACCACATCCAATTACACAAACACACCCACTGGTTAACACACAAAGCACAATACTAGCAGCAGAAGAGTACTTCACCGTAGAAGCAAACTCAACTACACACACATCTTACACACGCACATGCAAGTGATTGTTGCGCATCACCTAAACAATTTAATAAAGATACGCTTGTTGTGCGCATTGAAGGAAACCCGTCGGGCATTAAAATGAAAACCGCCGGAGAACAAAGCGACGAAAAAACTAACACTTATTAGCTTGACACATACAATACAAAGATAAACAATTTAATAACGATACGGTTCTGTGTGCACATTTAAAGAAAAACCGCCGGAAAACAAAGCGCCGTGAAGTAAAGCTTACAGCAAGTGATACGGCTAGTTGAAGCTGCCCGCAATAACAAATGCATGCGATGTCTTGAAAAAGAAAAAGAAAGCTAAACAATTTAATAACGATACGGTTGTGTGTGACCATTTAAAGGAAAACGCCGGAAAACAAAGCGCTGTGAAGTAAAGCTTACAGCAAGCAAAACGGCTAGTTGAAGCTGCCCGCGATAGCAAAAGCATGTGATGTCTTAAAAAAAAAAAAAAAAAAAAGCTAAACAATTTAATAACGATATGGTGGTGTGTGAACATTCAAAGGAAAACTTCAGGAAAACAAAGCGCTGTGAAGTAAAGCTTACTGCAAGCGAAACGGCTAGTTGAAGCTGCCCGCGATAAACGCATGCGATGTCTTAAAAATAAAAGTGCAGCAAGCTAATAAGCCTGTGTCACGCCGCCGGTAAGAGATCCAATCTCGCTAGGCGTGGCTAAAAGGAGACAGGGTGGCAACAAGGAGGGATTGACATGCCTTCGGTGCAATCATTGAACTGCCGTTGGCATAATTCGTGCCGCCAAACGACGTGCCCGAATGAAAGCTGAAGGCGAACATGGGACACGGCTTCGGAATCCGTATTGATTCCAAGAAGCCCTCTGCATGGCAGAGCAGCGCATGCACTGCTTTCGCCAGGCTGAGACCTAAACAAGTGCTTTCTGACTGATGAAGGAGACAGTGTAACTTCAAGTAAAAGATCCAGTTCTGATGGGCGGTCACAAAAGGAGACAGGGCAGTAACAAGGAAGGACTAAGAAGCCTCATTATCAAATCGGAAGCCAGCATTTACCATGGACAATGACACCAGCCAATGAAAAATATGGGCTGAGGCTTCCACAGCACTTTTACAGTATACCCTACTACAGGATGCCTCGCAGAGCGAGCAGCAGATGCGCTGCAACGCTAGGCTCGACCCAAAAAATGAAAGCAGGAAAAAAATATTTTAGCTAAACTACTGTAAAATTTCAGGTACCATTTCTTTGCAGCATAATTTAACATGTGTTGACGCAAGCTAGTATTTCTTTAAAATATTCATAATGGACAAATCAGTGTAACCAGTTTCAATAATATCATGGGAAACAAAAATAAACAAGCATTAGCAAAGGCAGGTCTGAAATTGGTGGTCCGCTTTTTAGTTTTGTCAATGTGTGAATTGTTTTGGCATTCTTTTCGTAAAACCTTATTGGTGTGGGAGCTGCTTAGCCTAGAAAATATTTGTGAACTGCATTTTAGCAGGAGCAAAATATGCATGTGTAGATTTACTCATGTGAAAATCTGAGTGTTTCCAAGTTCACTTTCCCTCCAACCACTTTTTTCCCCCAACTATGGAAGAAGGTTTATGTCTGCCATTCTCAGGAGTAAATTTCCAACATTTCTCAGTATGGGAAAAGATTAGAGAAGAGTTGTTGGAAACCCTTAAAAGCATGCAATTTAGTAGGTTTGCCAGGCTCAAAAGGGCATTCGAACCCAGGAACGATTGCTTACCGCTACCTTAAGCCCAAGTATGTAGATCTGCGGAAACGTGGCAGTAGCATTTGCGCGATCAAGAATTGTAGGGAGTCTAAAGCTGTGGGCTTCGCAGAGGGATGAAAAAAATGTAAGTGGGAGAGATGTGACATGGGAGGGTACCTTTAAACACCTAATATTGCTATATTTTACTACTATACAGGCATACACAATTGCAGTTATCTTCCAGTTAAAAGGGGCTCGATTTGAATGGTGCACAGGGGCCAAAAGCTCTCTGGACCCCACTACAGGCAGAATATTGCTAAATTGTACTACTAAACAGGCAGTCACAAGTGCAGGTAAATAGCAGGCACTAAGGCCCTGATTGCAATAGTGCTGCAGGTGCAGTGCCACTGAGGCTAAAAATTGTCAGAACTCCTCTAAACACCAAATATTGCTATATTTAACTACTAAATAAGGAGTCACACATGCAGTTATCTTACAGGCAATAGGGTCATGATTTGAATGGTACAGCAGGTGCAGTGGCATAGGGGGGCAAAAGATGTCATAGCTACCCTAAACACCCAATATTGCTATATTTTACTACTAAACAGGCAGTCACAAATACAGTTATCTTGAAGACACTAGAGCATGATTTGAATGGTGCAGCAGGTGCAGTGGCACTGGGCCTAAAAGTGGTCAGAACTCCTCTAAACACATAATACTGCTATTACATCAATTAATTTTTATTATTTCCTCATACATTTCATTTTTCAAAATGCTGCTAATACTTAACCGCACTCTTCCACTAGTAATAGCACAATATATTGCTTTTTTTGTACATACACAAGCCATAACACTTTAAAACAGACTTTCTGTAACGTATATTGTACAACTACTCAGCAAGCTACAAATTACAACAAAAAAACAAATGATTAATAATCACTTAGGCAAAACTGAATTCATTTACCAATGCTTGTTTAGAAATGGAGATTATGATAGTAGATCTCCAGAAGTCTAGAATGGGGCCCTCTGCAGCACTCTGTAACACAGTAGTTAACAGAGGGACCCATAAGTGGACACTTGATTTATAGATGTCAATGGGTACCCCACCTGGACCTGCAGCTTTTACCGGAGCAGGATAAAGAGACCGTGTAAACAACCCAATTAAGCTGGCAGTTGCAAAATGATGGAAAGCCTTAACATTCCACAAGTAGTTACAGTTGCATGACATAAGGTATACCAGGGGTGGGAGGCTAGGCAGTGACCCTCGCCCACTTGGATAACATACCCAGATCACTCCGGGTTAAAGTTACAGGTTTACTTGGGAGTGAAGGGGGATAATTTGCTGATTAGTTGGGCGCAATGAGTGTTGATCGGGCCGGATTCTTTTTTGGGAGAATGTAAAGCAAGCAACATTTCAGTCTCACATGTACAGGTGGCAAACACTACAATATTCAACGACAATGGGCTAGCTGGCAGTTTGGGAGTGAATGTTGACTACAAATAGGAGCATATTCCTTGTGTCTTGAAAACATTAGAGGTTTAAATAATCCACAAGAGGTAAGGTGGGTGTTGGCATACCAGAACAGGCATGGGGCCGATAATCAACACTGGACAGTTTTTGGGCCCATTTAGTTAATGCTTTAGGGCACAGCTTTCCAAACTGTGTGGCGCGACACGTTACTGTGTCGCACCCCATAAACATAGGTGTGTCGCGCCAGTCAGGCCCCCCAGTCAGGCCCCCTTGAGGCGTGCGTTGGGCCGCGTCTTGCGTATCCGTGACTAATCTCTGGTGCTGCAGGCCACTTGCGGCGACTTCCAAAGGGGAGGCAATGGAGCTCGTCACCAGTACCCAGCTTGAGCTGCTTTGTAAATCAGAGCAGGGGTGTGTCTGCTGAGTCATTTGCTTATCCAAAGATCTTTGACAGTGGGCGCTAAGAGGGGGCTGTAAAATCTAATGGGTGGCGGTGGGAGGCACTACTCAGGACATAACAAAAGAACATATGGGAAGGCTTTTACAGTCGCACGAATCTGAATTGCTTTCTTGCACACTTCCACACTCACTGATTCCTATTTCATCGACCTTGGACAGACCTTAAGACCAATCAAAAATGTGGAGATTGGCACCTGGTTCCTCAGTACAGACGTTGTCAGCTCTGGCCCTAACTCCGGTTTACAAATGTTCCAGGAGAGACTGGTTTATTTATTTTATGAGTTTTTATATAGCGCGGACTTTACCCGAAGGTGTCAGAGCGCTTCACAATAGGAACAGTAATGATGCATGAGGAGAAAATTACAAGTGACCATATTACAAAAGCAAACGTTAAGTTACATAAGGTAATATTGACAATTGTGAGCAAAAAAAATACAAGAGGTAGCAAACGATACATTACAAGAGGAAAAAGTGATGTGTGCAGGTTACAAAAGCGTACAAGTTACAAGTAGAGGTATAATACTGCAATAAATAGAGGACACTAAAACACAAGAACAAACGTTACATGAGGCAATTGTGGCACTTGAGCAAGTATTGAGAGCAAACAAAATGTAAGAGGTAGCAAACAGTATGTTACAAGAGAAAAGTGACGTGTGCATGTCACAAAAGAGTACCAGTACTGGACAGATGGCTCAGTGGGCTGTAGGCCACCAGTTCGATTTAAGGCAGGCTGAAGCAGCAATGTAATCCTTAGGCGGGTGATAAAATGCATGCAGATTTCGTGCATACAACCTTGGCACGGTCAAAAAGCTAACCCCGCCCCTTGTTCCCCCTTAGCCCCGCCCTAAATTCCGCCCACTGCTCTTTTGGTGAGTACCTGCACTTATTTTTTCCATTTAAAGCACTGCATCAGTCGAGTTTGCGGTATATAAAAAAAAATACATTAGAATGTGGGGTTGTGTGTGGGTGGGATTGTGTGTGTGGGGTTGTGTGTATGTGGGGTTGTGCGTGTGTGGTTGTGTGTGGGGGGGTTATGTGTGTGTGGGGGGTTATGTGTGTGTGGGGGGTTATGTGTGTGTGGGGGGTTATGTGTGTGTGGGGGGTTATGTGTGTGTGGGGGGTTATGTGTGTGTGGGGGTTGTGTGTGTGGGGGTTGTGTGTGTATGGGGTTGTGTGTGTATGGGGTTGTGTTACACAGTTAGGGGCTATTTACATGACCCTTGTGCCGCCGGTGCATTAATTTAACCATGCAAACCACCCCCCTTAGGTGGTTTGGGCTCAATCGCTGCGCTCGCGTTACTGTGTCCCTGAATTTTTTTTCGCAAAAAGGTGTGTCACCAACCTGAAAAGTTTGGAAAGCTGTGCTTTAGGGGGTACTTGTTCTAGTTTACACATCAATACATTTTAAGCTTCGCATTATGAGGGTCCGCAGATTACTCATATCAACAGATATAGCCCTAACATGGCCTCACCAGATTACCTTTTTAAAACACTCAATTTATGAAGGAAAGGGGACGAGGGAGGGCATAAATCTTGTGTATGCAACTGGTAGATTGAATGACTAGCTTTCTGGCAAAGGAGGCAGGTGCCAGACAATCTGGGGTAAAGGCAGAGGGAGAGGATAAGGTTATGAGAGCAAAATAGTTCAGTAAAAGATAATTCCAGTTGTTGAGCATGGCTGAACAAAGTAATCAAGTGCCTGCTGGCTGTGTGATGGTCAGAGATACTTGGAAGTCTGGGGCTAGTGTGTGCATCCTGCAAGAAAAGATAGAGAACACAACATACAGGGTGAGGAGAGCAGCGGGGTTTTACTGCGTCCCTTTGAGGTAAGTTGCAAACAGTATCAAAAGATAACACTACATAAAAAAAAAACACACAAAGGGTGATGAGAGGAATGCCTGCAATAAATCTAACCGCTCCAATCACTAGGGCTAGCATTCCAACCCACTGTTCTTTTGCCCACCATCTCACCTCAGTTTGGACCCAGCCAAATGCAAATCGGCCTTGACCCTGCTCCAATAGGAACGGTGCAGATCACAGTATATCCTACTAAGGAGAAATGGAAGGGGGGCGAGCCCTGTTGCCAGCCTGAGAGTGAAGACTTAAAGATGGAAGCATTCCACTTAGGGTGCATGAAGGAGTGCGGATTGAACAGGTACATGGTGAGTGCCTCTCCCTGATACAGAGTGAAGGGCTCCCCAGACCCATTATACCGCACCGCTGTAAGACAGATCTGCACCTGTGTAAAGAGAAACAAAAGGAGCCCTAACAAGTCGTTAAAGAGGGGGTCATGCTGTGCACCTCGGATAACAAAAGGACGTTTCACTGTTTATTTCTGAAGAAAATAAACATCAAGCTCTAAAGCTTGTGAGGGTAATTATAAGGGGGGTGGCTACAAGTGTTAAAGGTAATACAAGAAGTGTCACACTGTGCCGCTCTGAGGAGTAATAAAAGGAAGTGTAGCAGTTCAGATCTGTGTGTGGGGTTATGTGTGTGTGGGTGTGTGTGTGGAGTTATGTGTGTGTGGGGGGTTGTGTGTGGGGGGGTTGTGTGTGTGGGGGGGTTGTGTGTGTGGGGGGGTTGTGTGTGTGCGGTTGGTTGTGTGTGTGTGGGGTTGTGTGTGTGTGGGGTTGTGTGTGTGTATGGGGTTGTGTTACACAGGTAGGGGCTATTTACATATCCTTTATTTATATATATATATATATATATATATATATATATATATACACTTCCAAGTATCTCTGACCATCACACAGCCAGCACACACACATTTTTATAAAAAAAACTGTCCAGTTTTGATGGAAGCCATCACACGTCAAGCTCTGAGGGGTGATACAAGGGGGGGGGTCCCAATGCACGGCCCGGGCCTGTCCTGAAGGAGGTGTCACGCTGCCCCCCTCTGAGGGTGATCAAAGGAAGCGTGACCCTCCCGTTCTGAGGGGTAATAAAAGAAGATCACACTCTGGGGGGTATTAGAAGGGGGCGTCGCTCGTGACTCACCTCCCCCGCGGGCCTGGGGGGGTCCGAAGAAACACGAGGAGGCGGCGGAGTCTCGGCCCTCCGGGGAACGGACGCTCGGCCGTTAACGACCGCGGGGGGGAGGGGAGGGGGGGGCGCCGGGGGCCACAGCGGGCACAGCCACCGCTCGCGCTGAGGGGGGGGGCCACCGCTCGCGCTGAGGGGGGGGGTCACCGCTCGCGCTGGCCGCGGCACGAGGACGGGGGGTGGTGAAAAGGGGATAAGAACCGAGGGCGAGAGAAGGCGCGAGGGCTGGAAACCACTTCAGAGGGAGCGCGAGCGCCTGCCGAGGAGGGGGCGGGCGGAGAGCGCGAGGACCTCACCCATAGGCCAGGAGGAGCGCGAGCAACTCACCCATAGGCCAGGAGCAGCGCGAGGGCCGAGCTGGAGAGCGTTCGGGGCTCGCGGACAGACCAGTAGTTGCGGCAGTGCTGGAGGGCGCGAGGAGTCTGGGAGGCGCGCGGCGAGGGTGACAAGACCGTGAGAAGGGCTGTAGTGCGCACGCGCAGAGCGCACGAGGACGGCGCGAGCACTGAACGGGAGGGAAAGGAAGATGGCTCGAGAACGGTGAGGCGGGGGGGGGGGGGCTCAGGTGAGGTGAAAGGCTCAGGTGAGGCGGGGGGGGGCTCAGGTGAGGCGGGGGGCTCGGGTGAAGAGAAGGGGGGGCTCAGGTGAGGTGAAAGGCTCAGGTGAGGGGAGAGGAGGGGGGGTGAGATGAGAGGCTCAGGTGAGGGGGGCTGAGGTGAGGTGTGAGGCTCAGGTGAGGCGAGAGGCTCCGGTGAGGTGAGAGGCTCAGGTGAGGCGAGAGGCTCCGGTGAGGTGAGAGGCTCAGGTGAGGCGGGGGGGGCTCAGGTGAAGAGAAGGGGGGGCTCAGGTGAGGTGAAAGGCTCAGGTGAGGGGAGAGGAAGGGGGGTGAGATGAGAGGCTCAGGTGAGGGGGGCTGAGGTGAGGTGTGAGGCTCAGGTGAGGTGAGAGGCTCCGGTGAGGTGAGAGGGTCAGGTGAGGTGGGGGGGCTCAGGTGAGGCAGGAGGCTCCGGTGAGGTGGGGGGGCTCAGGTGAGGCAGGAGGCTTCGGTGAGGTGTGCGAGGGTCAGGTGAGGCGGGGGCTCAGGTGGGGTGAGAGGCTCAGGTGAGGTGAGAGGCTCAGGTGAGGCGGGGGCTCAATTGAGGTGAGAGGCTCAGGTGGGGTGAGAGGCTCAGGTGAGGCGGGGGCTCAATTGAGGTGAGAGGCTCAGGTGGGGTGAGAGGCTCAGGTGAGGTGAGAGGCTCTGGTGAGGTGTGCGAGGGTCAGGTGAGGCGGGGGCTCAGGTGAGGTGAGAGGCTCCGGTGAGGTGAGAGGCTCAGATGAGGCAGGGGGGATCAGGTGAGGCGGGGGGCTCAGGTGAGGTGAGAGGCTCCGGTGAGGTGTGTGAGGCTCAGGTGAGGCGGGGGGCTCAGGTGAGGCGGTGGGGCTCACATGAGGTGAGAGGCTCAGGTGAGGTGAGAGGCTCAGGTGAGGTGAGAGGCTCTGGTGAGGTGTGCGAGGGTCAGGTGAGGCGGGGGCTCAGGTGAGTCGGGGGCTCAGGTGAGGTGAGAGGCTCAGGTGAGGCAGGGGCTCAGGTGAGGCAGGGGCTTGGGTGAGGTGGGGGGTCGGGTGAGGCGGGGGCTCAGGTGAGGCGGAAGGCTTAGGTGAGGCGGGAGGCTCAGGTGAGGCGGGGGCTCAGGTGAGGCGGGGGCTCAGGTGAGGTGAGAGGCTCAGGTGAGGCAGGGGCTTGGGTGAGGCGGGGGGCTTGGGTGAGGCGGGGGGTCAGGTGAGGCGGGGGCTCAGGTGAGGCGGAAGGCTTAGGTGAGGCGGGAGGCTCAGGTGAGGCGGGAGGCTCAGGTGAGGCGGGAGGCTCAGGTGAGGTGGGGGCTCAGGTGGGGTGGGCGAGGCTGGGTGATCTGGCAGGAGTCTGAGAAGGGAGGCTCGCCCGGGCAGCAGTGTGAGTGAGGCAGGAGGCTTGGGCAAGAATGGAAGTGAGGCGGGATGCTTGGCCATGAATGTGAGTGAGACGGGAGGCTTGGACGGGAATGTTAGTGAGGCGGGAGGCTTGGATGGGAATGTGAGTGAGGCGGGAGGCTTGGACGGGAATGTGAGTGAGGCAGGAGGCTTGGGCAGGAATGTGAGTGAGGCAGGAGGCTTGGGCAGGAATGTGAGTGAGGCAGGAGGCTTGGGCGGGAATGTGAGTGAGGCGGGAGGCTTGGATGGGAATGTGAGTGAGGCGGGAGGCTTGGATGGGAATGTGAGTGAGGCGGGAGGCTTGGATGGGAATGTGAGTGAGGCGGGAGGCTTGGACGGGAATGTGAGTGAGGCAGGAGGCTTGGGCAGGAATGTGAGTGAGGCGGGAGGCTTGGACGGGAATGTGAGTGAGGCGGGAGGCTTGGGCAGGAATGTGAGTGAGGCAGGAGGCTTGGGCAGGAATGTGAGTGAGGCAGGAGGCTTGGGCGGGAATGTGAGTGAGGCGGGAGGCTTGCGCTGGAATGTGAGGCGGGACGATGGAATGTGAGGCGTGTAGTTGTTTGAGGGCTCTAGTAAGAGTGTGGGGTGGGAGCCACATGCAGGCGTGTGGGGTGGGAGCCACATGCAGGCGTGTGGGGTGGGAGCCACATGCAGACGTGTGAGGTGGGAGCCACATGCAGGAGTGTGAGGAGGGAACCACATGCAGGAGTGTGAGGTATGAGGCTCCGGCAGCAATGTGAGGTGGAAGTCTCCTGAAAGGTGGGGGAGGCTCATATTTGAGGGAAGTTTAGGTAAGGGTGTGTTATGTGAGGCGCTGGGGTGTGAGGCTTCCCTTCCAAGAGCACTGCATCTTTGGTTGCAGTAACACATTTTAGGACTGATGTCCGCATCACCACACTAATATTCTAGTGTTGTGCATAATTAGCTAACCTCTGTCCATGCGCAATGAGGTGCTGCAGAGAGCAGTGGTTTAAGTAATAGCTCCGCATCCACCACCACACTCGCGGTACTACCCCATTCACTAAATGGAAAAAAGTGTGATTACCCCCATGCTTGATATCACTTTACCAGCCAAAGTCAGCACTGCAACGCTGGAGACAGTTGATATCCTGGGCCCAAAATAATGAACAGGTCTGTTAAAATTAATCATGTACCAAAGAGCAGCAGTGTGCAATTCTTTTGAGGTATTTTCTTCATCCTAGTGAATGAATAATTGAAGTAGCGTTTCAAAATAGTTCTCTCTAATGACATAGTTATATTGTTCTTATTGAGTGATGGGAGCTTAAACATGTGTTTTTTAGCCGCTTCTGCAGCCATCAAGCACTTTAACATATTTTGGTTTCTATACGTGAAACATAACATTGGTTCCTCAGATTGAACTAAAATCTTTGGGTTAGGAGAAAAGCTGGTTGTAAGAAGTTTTTATGAAAAATACTCTTGCAAGAAAAAAGTGCTTGAGAGAAATAGTATTGTGATGAACGAAAAAGAGACACGCAGAGGATTTGGAAGGTATATGAGGCATATGAGGAGGATGGTATGTGGGAGTAGAGCAGAAAAATAAGTGCAAGATTGGAGGAGAGAGGGAGAGCTACAATGAGCATGAAAACACAAAAGGTACAAAACGGACCATGTTAGAAGGAAGGTAACTAAGACCCAAGGAGAAATGAGAGGGATGTGATGGAAGAAGAAAGACAACATAATTAGAAAGATGGAAAGTTTGTAATGGAGACAAGAATGGTAAGAGGAGTAGGGAAGGACAGACAGTTGGAAGAATAGAAGAAAATAAGAAGTAAATAAAAGCTACTAGAAAAGCCAAAAGATTGTGAGAGTAAGCTGGAAAAGGGCGAATGAGAAAGACAGAAGAGGGAAAATACAAAGTAAGAGGAAAGAGTGAGTGGGTGGGAAGGAAGGAAGTGGAAAATGAGAGATTATCAGGACAAAAGTGAAGGGTGGGAGAGAAAGCGGGAAGCAGAAACAGCATAAGGAAAAAGAGATGAATGAATGGGAAATAGAAAGATGGAGACATCAGAGGAAAATGAGAGGATGTCTAAACAGTCCTGCTTTATAACAAAAAAATAGAAGAATGGATTGTGCCTCACATCTTAAGTACCCTGCGGTCCAACAATCTACAAACCTCATTTTGTGGTGAGTACTAATACAAAATCTTCTATTTCAGTTCACAGACATAATCCAGAAAACCTGCAACAGTTGCCGGTTTTTAGGTCTCGCATAGGGCAGCTCATGCGCTGCCTCTACTAGGCATGAAGTAATCTGGATATGTGTAGAATCTCCGCCTACTGCGGCAGTTTGTTAGTAATTGGTTCCTGAGCTTGTCTGTTTTCTTGTGTTAGTTTTTGACAGGCTAATGCGCTTTGTAGATCAGCCTTTATTTTTTTCAGGAACGCCCATGCAACACCGCCTAACTACAGTAAACATGCAGTAAGTGGCCTGAAGTATTTCTGTTGGAACTCTTTTGTTTGTTTTGTGGCTATTGCTTTCTGCCATGTAGTGTTTTTTTTGGGGGTGATACATATGCGTTCGTTTTATTATTTTTCTTTACTGGTATTTAAGGAGTTTCTTTGCTCTGTATTTGCAGTGTTTGATGTCTTAGTTGCAAAGCACACTAGGATCCCGATCTATCCAGGTCATTCGACGCTGCCTCACACCCCCCTCCATGCCTATTCCTACTAGAGGGAGCTTGAGGCGCAGGATGTAGCGCGCGTGGGCCTCCCTTCCAAATTACACTCTAAATGTGCCTTTGACCATGCCCATGTACAGGTTAGATGGCGCCACAAGTAAAGACAGTCAAATACGTCACCAAAAGGCAAGCACCGATCTCTCAATGTTCCTAGTTGAACATATACCTGCCTGCGCATGCTGAATTGTTCTTGTGGCAGCTCGCATAGCAAAATTGTTGTATTTATCTCACAGTTTTTAACACTTTCTTGAGTTGCACGTATTGAAACGGTGCTTATAAAGGATTGTTTAAAAGCGTCTTTAAATAACTTATTGGATGCCCATATGCACAAAAACAAAGACTAAATATTTTAAGTAAAGCTAATTTTTTAATGTACCTGGGCGTAGCGCTTTGTTTTTAGTGCTTTCTTGTTATTTATTTTACGGCTTTTGACTGAGTTTCTTGGGTCCGTACTCTTTGTAAAATATAGGCAAACATGAACAATTTTTATTTCTTGACGACAACAAAGTAATAGCATTTTGTGTGCATTTGGAAGTATGCGATTGCAAAGGGGGGAGGGGTGTTTTTGGCCCTTAATTCAGCAGTGACTTCCATTTTTTTTTTTTTTTCGGAGCTCAGCATCCTGCTGTTAGTTGTTTTGCATCTCCCAGATGCTGCCAGGCACCAGATTACAATCTTTACTACACAGTTTAAAGCACTTAATTAGCCTGATCCGGTTTCGTTTCCAACTGGTGAAAACATGTGATGTTTCACACTATAGCAGACTTTCGGTCTGTGTTTTTCGTTTGAACTAAATGGGAATGCATTACAATAGCTTTGCCCAGTTTCAAAATAAACGTACGCAAATTGTTTCGTTTAAATTGTTTATAGCGTATTGCCTAAATCTCCTTATATTTTTCTACACGTTTAAAAGCGTAGCTACAATTTTCTTTTTTTTTATAAGTAGTTATTTCGTCAAGTGCCTGGGTTCACATTATATGACAGTTTAACGCAATGTTTTCAGCTTCCTGGATTATATTCCTTTTGTTAGTTTGTTACAGAGAGCACATAAACTATACATAAAATGTGTCTTTAATTAAAATATTGTTACAATAGAGTCTGAAACTACAGCTAAATAATGGCTTTGTTACTTTCGCTTTTATAGTGCTTAATTTGTAGCTATAGTGGTGCAGGGGCTATTATAAAAAGTCAGTCTTTTATAGTGTATTTTGGGCGGTTAATTTTTTAAACAGTGCGCATACAAACTGTCCACATGTGTTGGTGAAGTTGTTTTGGAGCTGAAACTGCCAATGCTTATGTTGCAGTGCCCATGGGCCAGCGCTTTTTGTATTGTGATTGCTTTGTTTTATTTTCCAGCATTTTACAAAGTTTCCCGGCTCTGGACTGTTTGCTCAATTTATAAACTCTTTAAAGTTCACGGAAACAGTGTAATTGGCTGCGCACACCCTGTACGGATAAGGCAACGGTACATAGCCACAAGTGATTCTGTAACGCTGGTTTTAGTACAGTGCTTGTTTGTTTCTATTTGAAGGCTTTCAAATGTGTACTATAATGATAGCAAATATCTTCTTAAGAGCATGGGCATGGTTTAGAGTTCATATTTATGCGTATGGATTAGTGGGGCAGCAGGTGCAGTGACACCAAGACACAAAGGACAGTGGGGCCTGCCAAACAGTGGTTATATGAATTTTAAGCACCAGCACAACAGCTAGAGACGAATTAAATTACTAGCACTCCTTGAAACGTCATATTAACTGATCCTTTCATAGGGCTTAATTTGTGCCACATCTAATGCTAGTGCGTTTATTAATTTTCCGGTTTAAATAGCATACTTTATTTGGGGGTAGCTTGCTTAACATTTAGCGCATAAACTGTACGAATGGGCAAAAGCCATGCTTTAAAAGCTAAAACAGAGCTCTTTATTCAATTATCTATAATTTATTACTATCTCTCTTACAGCTGCGTTTACTGGACTGAAATTGTATTTTTAGAGTTGCCGGGGCTTTTATTAAAATGTTTTTTGTAATGTTAGCAGAGATCCTATTATCAGCATGGGCGTGGTTCACACTTCAGATTTCGGCGTATACATCAGCTTTTACTCTTCTACCGGTTTGTGCCCCCGTCACCCGCCGCCTCCTCTTACATGCTTTGACTCTCCCCTTCCTCCATTCTTTGTCTACTTCCCCTGCTCATACCCCCTCTCCCCTGAATCTCTCCCCTTGCCTGCTTTGTCCCTTACGAATATGTCCTTATTGTTTTTCTTGACCTCTCAAATGTAGCTTTGCTCTGATACTGTGTACCCTGCAACTATGGGCTGATACTCACGTAAAGCGCCCTCATACCTCCGGGTCTAGCCAGCGCTATCTAAAACCTTTCAAATAAATAAAATAAGTGGTGCAGCAGGTGCAGTGACACCAAGACACACAGGGCAGTGGGATCCTTAATCACTGGTTATCTGCATTTTAAGATCTTGGACTACAGATAAGGAATAATAAAATAGATACTGGTTGGTACCCGTTTTTGCATAGCAGTGTTTTATGCACGTTTGTTGTGGCCCGACTTATCACCATTATCATGCCTAGTCACACACGCCCAGTGTCCCCAACTGTTCACTGTTTTTCCTTTTTTTTTTAAAAACAATAATTAATGCTTCAAAGTTGCCCAGACTCCTATTTAAATGTGCCCCAGAATATTAGCGGACATCCTAATAAGAACATGGGCATGCTTCAGTGTTCACATTTATGCGTATGCGTTATTGGTGCATCAGGTACCGTGACACCAAAACCAATAAGACAAAGGTGCACGACAAACAGCGGTCATATTCATTGTAAGCACCAGCACAACGTTTACAGATGAGCTTAATTGCTGCACTCCCTGAAACGTCTCATTAACAGATCCTTTCCTACTGCTTAATTTGTGACACATTTAATGCTAGGTCACTTATTAATTTGCCAGGATTAAAAAACATCCTCTAGCTTGTTTAATATGTAGCCCAGAAACTGTATGAATGTGAAGGAGTAGTGCTTTAAAAGCTAAAACATATAATATTAATATAGTATTCACCTTTAATATTAACACTGCATTATAATGTATATATAAATATATATATATTATATAATAGTGTTAAAATTTAAGGTGAACGCTAAATAAATGGCATAAAAATAATTGTTTTATATGTATATAGTTAAAGTGAGGGATGGCTACAAGGGATTTTGTTTGTAAATCGATTGGAATAAGTGTAGTAATTATTTGTAGGTTCTTTTATTAAATTGAACCAAATGTATCCACAGGATTACTCTGATATTAATCACCAGTTTTTTACAAAAGTAAAACAATACAGTAACGAGAAGAAGCACACAGCAGAGAAAGGTTATGTTTGAAATTATTTGTATTGAAGTTAATCACAAAGAAAATTTCATGGGGACAAAGAACAGAACGAAACTTTCAAATAAAAGTCATGAAAAGTAGTATATCTATATCAACTGGTCATTTCATAACAATGCATCAACTCCGTTAATACATGAGGAAAACCAAAATCATAAATGTATCGTGGTGTCCTTCAGTGCAAGTAATGCTGAGAAGTTGATGTCTTTGGTCGACGTTTCGGTCTTGTATGTTGTCATCTATAAGACCATCACCAGGACTTAATTTTTCATCAAAATAAAAACCCCTATACAAAAATAATTGTATAAAATTAGATGATCTATCGACAAAAATCAATAACATCATCAACTCATCAAATGCATCAATAGCCTAACAATCATGCTGTGTGTTAACAATATCAATCTAAAGACCTATCTCTTGGATTGGGGTCTTCTCTTCTCTAGCCACCGTTACGTAAATCTTGGCTTGGTGTCGAATGAAATCAAAATATTTAAAAAAAATCAAATACAATTGCAATTAAAAAATAGAGCCAGGGCTCACAGCACATACTCTCTTATACAGTGCACAAATGACACTTACTTAGATATGTCAAAGGTATCAGGCTGATCTTCAGGAATGGGTCCTAGTTCCGAATGAATAATAATTGCCCAACGAATCTATGAAAATGTGTAGATGGTCTTAGTTTAGAAAATAGGGTTATTAATACTGATCTGCATCTAAATGCATGTGGTTCATAGGCAACATACCTGTTAGGGCTCTTCTTTGTATTTTAGAGCTTTATATGTGGATGTAGGTTGACTGATATCCAGAATGATCAGAAGAAATCGTGATATCTGCAGTGGAAAGATTTATATATTCACTTGCTTAACCTATTTCTTAAAATTGTAAAAGAATAGCGGTATGCGCTCTTGTATGGACCTAAATTTATTTCGAGCTGAAATGTCGAACATTGCACCCATGGATACATTGCAGTCTAATCTTAAATGTATAACAGAATGACGATGATTGTCGTGTCTGAGACAAGCGGGTGCTCCCTTATTGGTACATTTAAGCCAAAGTCCAACAGACGTGACAGGGCATATTGGTGGAATAAGCCGTCCTTGTCAAAACAGTTCTATGAATTAGATGCAAAGGTATATAATAGTCTGCTTTTTCATGTTTAACGCTGACCGCTTGACAATTTATAAAATACAAGCATTTAAAGCCGGATAAGAGAAGTCTTTAGTGAATGCACAACGTCGATCACTTTTAATATCGAATGTTAGACGCCGACTATTCAGTGCATGGATGCCTATTTTTACTGATATACGAGTTCTTAAAATAAATGCCTACTCTCGGTGGCTTCTTTTAAGGCATGCTGGCTCTAAAAAATGCGCTTAGCGATTTGCCTGAAGTTATGCCTGTACTTACTAAGCACGAGTAGAAGGTCGATCGGAAATCATAGATCACTGTCACGGGAATTCCTCACAGTCTCCAGTTGAACAAGCATTTGCAATGCAATAGGTCTCGCATTTGGAAAGTTTGAGCTATTGGTATTGTAAATGATAATTTTTTTATTTATGTGTTAGTTTTGAAAATAGCGAAATTAATAGCTTTGTCGTTTACAATGCCAATAGTTATACCTTTCGCAAATGTGACACCTATAGCATTTGTATTGCAATATGTGTTGTATTTACGTGACTTAGATGTATTGATATTACAAATAACAGTGGCTTTTGTTGTTTTTCAATAATTAATACTTAAATAAAAGGTATTGTAATTTATAATGGCAATAGCTTAAACTTTTATAAATAACTTTTCTGAAGATTATGTTTAGTGTATTTTATTGTGACGAAAATCCAAGAACAGAAGTGAAATATTAACATCTTTTTGTGATATTTGTAATAAAGCTTGAAACATTGAGAGAACATATTTGAACCAGTTGTTGTTGAATGGTTGCACAGATTGATGCTATGGTGGCGCTGAGAGATGTGGTGGCGACAAGTGATGCTGTGGCGTTTAGTGATGCTGTGGTAGCGCATAGTGATGTTGTGATGCCCCTGAGTGATGCTGTGGTGCCCCTGAGTGATGCTGTGGTGGTGCCATAGATTGAGTGAGGGCGATAGATAGCTAGAGGGAGGGCAAAAGATAGAGTGAGGGCGACAGAGAGATAGAGGGAGGGCGATAGATAGATAGTGCAAGGGCGATAGACAGAGTGAGGGCGATAGACAGATAAAGTGAGCGCGATAGACAGTTAGAGTGAGGGCGACAGATAGATAGATAGATAGATAGATAGATAGATAGATTGCCACCATGAAAGACCACCAAAATTAGAACAAGTTTACGCACTTATACATCACAGGCAGCAGCAGTGTAAGCTTTCCTCCGCTTCTGTAACTGCGCATTATTGCATATGATGGAGAGCGAGGTGTGTGGTGTACTAGAGTGAAGTGCGTGCTAGTAAAAGATCATGTTTGACATGGTGCAAATCACAAGGTGAAGGTTTCGTGTATATGAGTGATAGAAATATTTGCAAGAGGGAAAAGATAGCAACACATGATTGTTGCAAGTTCCTTCCTGCACGTCATGACGTACTTTTCCACACAATCCAGGATGACATGGATAAGTGAAGAGGGGGCGTAAGGGGGCAGGGCTGGAGTGCCAGAGAAAGGGAGAGGCAGTGTCATTGGTCCGCTACTATCATCATGCCTTTATGAGGCTGTAAGCCTCCAAATTTGTACGAGGGGTGCTCTGCTTTGAATATTTATGCTACAGCAAAGACAAACATAAATATGTTCTATTTACAGCAACTCAGCACATTTCTTCGGGCATGCCAGCCAACAAATCAAACACAGCCCACTGTCACTTGTACAGAATAAACAAAGCGTATGGAGTATTTAAAAAATGCAATCATTAAAAACTAAAGTAGATAAAGTGGTAACATGAATCTGTGAACACCCAACATCACAGGAGACCGCACGCCCTCCTGTTACACCTAGATACAGTGGAACATGGATCTGTGAACACCCAATATCTCAGGAGCTAAGTCTTTCAGAACATAATCTGGTGGCATTATGTACTACGGCGCACGTCGTTAACGCACATGCTGGAATTACTTTTACATTTTATTAAAACCCAGTGTTATTCTGCAATTAATGGACGAGCTGAAAAGGCTGCTCCTAGGAGAGAGTGTGTCTAGAAATGGTTTGTTTTATTTGCAGATGTGCCCAGTAGAAGTGCTCTGGGGGCAGCTGGCCTGAGCAGTGGGCCAGCCTGAGCCATGCCACCGAGGGGCAGGCTTTATTAGCATACCAGATGTTAGGATGGGGGGTATGAAGTAAATTTATGTAAGGTGTGAACAGTTCATTCACAGGGGATTGGATGTTTGGGGCATATGAATCACTTTCAGAATATTAACTCCTTGTGCATTGCCTAGTTAGTTTGAGACACATTGTAACAGCCTTAAAGCGCACATGCGGAGACCAAAAGAATGAAGGCGGTGGGAGTGTAGAAGCAGAGGTGTGAAGGTTAGCAGGCACGGAATGGAAGGGGGGACAGCAGAGAAGACAAAGAAGGAATGGAGGGGGTGTCGTAAGGAATGGAGAGAGAGAAGAGGAAGAAGGAATGGAGGGGGAGAGGGGAGGACGCAATGAAGAAGGAGAAAAAAGCACAGAATCACGGGTCAGAAGGAGAAAACAATGGAGGGCAGGGATGCAAGCTCCGCTGACTAAGTGAAGTCCCGCAACAATTTAATACATCCTTCTTAACAAGCTGACAAAATCCAAAGTGACATTTTTACAAACCACCGCTATCATGTGTCTTAAAGACTGTGAGCCAGTTGTTCCTGAAACTTCTTGCCAGGGCTGCATTACTCCGCCAAATGGAATTACGTTTTATAAAGGGGTTGGCATAATCCTGGCCTTTGAAGTGGCACCCACGTCAGTGACACCTTCTGGCCAATGAACACTGCTGCCCACTGGCCTTTGTACAAAGGGCTTCAAAACAGCTTTTCACATTTCTCTCCAACAGAAAACTGCGTATTGATTTTAAATGTAATGATTTTATGATTAAGAAACTAAGATAAACTTATTATAAATAAAAAGGTGGCCAACAACTGCCCATGTGACTCCACAGGGACACTAAAATGAAGACTCCCTGCGGCATACTGCCTCAAGGGACTTAATGGGCACCTGATGACACAGGCAAATACAGTGTGAAGGACAGAGGTTTTTCAGCTATGTACTTGCTAAAAGGTGCCATATTATTTCGTCTGTTCATTATGTGTTTTTTACGGCTACTACTGGAACAACTGTTCACCTGAAATTGAGACGTAACTATCCAACAATATCAGTATCTAGGAAAAACATACAAACATAATTATCAACTCACCTGCATTTTGCGGCCGTCACCTGCTTTTTACTGTCCATTCATCTATATAGAGTATCCTTTTAAAAGTCTGAAACTTTTTTTAATCGAGTTTGACAGGCGTGACTTTAACAAATAATGTACTTTGCCCCGTGAGCTGCATTTTGATGTGCTTGCAGTCAATCAGCTGATTTTGCTGTACTGATCTACTGATCCGTTAACCTGCAGGAGCCGTGGAGCTTAATTTATGTTAAGTAACCAGATCTCTGCAGAGCTCAGCGTGTTTTTACGCACACTGTTGTGATCATCTGACTGAGAGCTGCGGCACCCTGCAGTGGGGTTGGGACAGGACGCAGCAAGACAGTACAGAACAAGGGAAGCATTTCACTCACATGGGCCGCTGCAGGGAGGCGAAACTTTAAAAACGCGGAAAAGCCACGAAATCCAGTATAAAGGCCATGACCAGTTTACAACAAAAAAGGCCACACAGACACACCACATCGCTGCCCATGTTGCTTACATTTGACTTGGACTCAGTTCTGATCTATAAACAAAAGCCCAATGCATTTTATGACTTGTAAAGTTGTTTTTTTACCTTAGTAATGTGTCCAAAAAAACAAACAAAAAAAACATTACTCCAAATGCTGCCAATTAAATGTAAAAACATGCATTAGTAAAGCCAATAATTTGGCCCGGCTTTGCCACTGTTTATTCCCTGACTTTCTAAAAAAAAAAAACATTTACAAAAATAAAAGTAAATTTTTTTTTAGCAAAGGGCCACTTGCCCACCAGTCCCTAGCAGTGAAGGGAATTACTTTGTGTGGCTGACAAAAACTGTGCTTCGGCTGAATGTCGCCAACTGCACACAAGGGAACAATAGCTGCAGTGGCCTCACCCTATGCAGTATGCTGTAGTGGGAGGAAGCAAAACATGAATGACTGCTGCAGACCAATCAATACGGAGGGCATGCTGAAAGCCTAAGTAAATATACGGAATGTATATTTTTGGAAAATCAATTGCTCTTGGTTAAAAGCGGACTAAAAAAAAAAAACAAAAAAAAAACACCACGCACACACACACGACTAGCTCTAGTTATTCATGCAGCACATGGCCCCATGACATCTATGCATATACAAAAAACAAAAAGGTGGACGTATAGTTATTCTTAACAACATATTTGAAATTGTTAACATTAAAATGAGGGGCAAATATTAAGGAAGAACTTCTCGGAAGAGCAGTAAAAACTGTGAAACATACACAATGTCAATCAGCTTTAAATCCTAAGAAAATATTTAAGATCGTTATGAAAGTCTGCAAGAGAATACACTGGGGACCAACGATGGATGCTATAAACGCAGAAGCTGCCTTATCTGAGCGCAGCCGCATCCTCCAATCAAGCACTTTATTTCGCAGTTACATCGCTAACCCCCTAGAAGCTGCTCTCGGAGTGGCACTGGTGTCTGGACAGGTAACCGTACATGAAAACCTACCTAAGCACACTCAAGAAGTCAGGACAAAGACAGCAAGCAGTAAAGGAACAAGCTTTTGGCATTGCTGTGGGGGGGGGGGGAGGAGAAATGGGAGACACGGCCTGGCGGCTGTGAAAAGTGTGAAGCAGGGGAGGGGGGGGGGGAGAAATGCGAGACCAGGCCCTGTAAAGTGTGAAGCAGGGGGCGGGGGAGGGGGAGGAGAAATGCGAGACACGGCCTGGCGGCTGTGAAAAGTGTGAAGTAGGGGCGGGGGAGCAAGGCCTTTGAAGTGAAGCTCTCAGAGGCAGGCGGCTCGGGAAAGCGCGTGCACGAGCACATGCACTCAACAAAATCCGTGATGGTTTCAGAGCATGGTTGAGCCTCTATACTCTTGTCTATTTATCACTTACGGGATAGAATAGGCGAGACCTAAAAACCGCGGCACCATAGGCTTTGGCTCAGCGCCCTTCATCTGTACATTTACGATGGGGGACTGCAGCAGGGCGCAGCCTTTGTTCTCTGTGTTTCCAGAGGCCTCTGGGAATGCCACTTGAACTCTGACCGAAGGGCACGTGCCCGGGGACACGTGCGCCCTGCAGTAGCTGGCCCTTAGTGCATGCACGATTCTGGATTGTAGGTTGCACCCTGGCTCTAATACAAAATGTCTCTGCCGCCTGCACTAACAAAGCGGGCAGAGTTGTGTCCTGTCTGGAAAAGAGTAAACTTTGAAGTTCCATGATATAGGAAGTGACGCAGAAACCCCCCTCTCCCCCCCCCCCCCCCAACTCCCAGAATGGTGGAAGGCTTAGATGTGTAGCTGAATATCTAGGATAATTGATAGAGAAGGACTATGTTGATATGATTGATGGTTGATCGGGAAAAAAGGAGTGGGAAGAGATGCAATTATGGGCAATGAAGGATCCAGGGGCAAGCGCACTGGAGAAATATAAGAATTTTGATGGTAAATATTCTCTAAGTTAGGTGTCCTGCCATGAGCATGTCAATATGGAGTCCGCCTCATGTGGTGTGCGGATCTCCTTAGCCCCGACGGGACCGTGAACTTGAAGATGATCTGAAATTATTCAATTTAGACAGTGTGATCTCTGACTCTGATGGAAGGGGAGGTCATGTGAAGGAGTGATGCACCTTCAGCTGGCCTAGAGGGATGCAAAGTCACCAGGAACTAGATCACATTCAGAGGGAGTTCTCTTGGCTCTCATTGTTGCTGTCTGTGTGACTATCATATTTGGGCGCCCGTAGACTGGTTATTGTGGAGACTGAGGACCTAAGGGGAAGATGCCAGACTCCCTCCGAGTACATTTCGCAAAGTGGCAGAAAGTTTAATTAATACGGATTTGTAACCAGATTGATCATGTAAATAGAGGTCTTTACAAACCTGCCCTTTCCATCTGTGTCTTGTCCTTGTACCCTTTGGTGTTCCCTTCAGAATAGAAGCTTGCTTAAGTGCACAATGTGAGTGTTGGATGGTGACACCATAAGTCAAATTTCAAATAAAATGATCAAATTCTGCATAAAGGCATATATAGTGCCTGCAACTGAAGCTCAAGTGAGAACTGGATGACACTCTCCTCTGAAAGCAGGAAAAAGACCCACTCAAGATAAAAAAAAGTGTCAGATGTAAACACAGGAGCTCCATAAAAACCTTGATGAGGGTGTCTAGAGAGCCTGGCAGGACACAGGAAACTTCGTTCGTGTTTCTACGTTGGGTTTGTTCGCGGGAGACTGCCCCTTCAAGCTGCAGTCACTGGCTGCTGCAGGGCCCACAATCCCTTCCTTTTTCTGTGGAGCCAACCCCTGGCACTGTGGCAAGCTTGCAGAGACAACAGTTCAGAGGTGTGTACGTTCAACAGACCAGAGTAAGTGGTCCAGGAAAGGGGAAAGTGTGTAAACATATCCTGAATGCACAATAACTATTGCTCACTGACTAGTCTTGCCATTTCTTACCATACGTTTACTCAAGGAGCTTGGTGAAGGTCTCCAGTGGAAGACCCGGCTCCACAGACCTCAAAATGAGTCCTGTTGTGCAGAAGAAAGGTTTTGGGGACCTCACCTTTTAGAAGGCAACAGCTGCAGATAACAGCAGAGCCCTGGCATGAACCTGGGAATCGCCCACCCTGTTTAGAGTTGAGGATTCCTTGAGACAATTTCTGAAACAAATAGTACAAAGATTCCTTTTATTCAACCAAAAAGGGCCTGCACCAGCAGTTTAGAGTGGCAGAAGTGGCGGTTTCCTTAGGAGAGTGGCAGGTGGCAGGTGCCAGATCCAATACAGAATTAGACACATACCTGTGTTTTCCCAGGATGTCCAGTGGGAGAGTCGAGAAGAACCGCCTCGCAAGTGGGAGCTCGGTTTTGCATTAGAACACGAAGAGGTCCCCTTTCAGGCTAGATCCAACCAACTCTTGGAACAACCCATGTCTGTCGATTTAAGCTCTTGTTAACTCACCCTTGCAGCCTCTGACCCACCTGCATTTCCAAGGGCCAGTCCAATATTTAGACTTTCTTGCCTGTATTACTTGATGTGCTATGCAAACAAATGATGGACGGATTAAATCCATTGTTATTTTGCTCACCATGCCACCCCGGTTTAGACCCAGCCATATGCAAATCAGTCTTGACCCTGTGCCTCTTGGGAACAGTCCAGACCGAACTGCCAAGCCAGGTCCTCCCTGGACCAAAACAAGCATCCTGGGACCGGTTTCTGGGTTGCTCACAAGGAACAGGGTCAAGACTGATTTGCATATGGCTGGGTCCAAACTGGGGTGGTGCGGTGAGCAAAAGAATGATGGATTTAACCCAGATGCTTGTGACTTGGGGTGAATGCGCGCGGAGATACTCCTTCGGGAGTTTATTCACGCGCTATAAACCCGCAAATAAATGTTTGCATTGTCCAGCATTCCGCCCATCAACTGTTTCTTTTGCATAGGTATTACTTGCTGCTCCTTTTTGTAGTGCGCCTTTAGTGGAGTATGTAAAATGATTATATATATATATTCAGGCCCCTGCCCTGAAGGGTTGGGGGCTCCTATGTTCGGAGGACATACGATGGATATATATTTAGTGGAGTATGTAAACTGATTATATGTGTGTGTATATATATATATATATATATATATATATATATATATCAATCACAAAGAGGTCTACATGTAGTATGACAACTGATGTATACAACATACTGCAGATAGGATGTTATATACAGAGTAATACAAATTGTATATAAATAGATAGGAACAGGGCATATTACCTGTGGTACACACAAGCCAGTTTGTTGACTAACCTACTTTAACAGTAAATTGCTACAAGTGATGTTTTATTAACCCTCACCTCAAGGAGAATGTTTAAACCAGTAGTGAGAGGAAACGTTCAGACCATCCATATGGAAAGGTTCAACGGGCTTATAACTGTCTCCTATCTTTCCAGAGGGCCTCCTGTTTGCAGTGCTTCATTCTGAAATTTTGAATGACTAACTCTTTAAACAGCTGTCATGAGCGAGATACAATCAGCCACAGCGCTGAACTGAGTGACAGCAATTGGGACTTAAAGGCTGAACACGAAACCCGCAGCAGACATGATGCTGTTTTTGCCAGAATAACCAGGGCCTAAAGTGTAACATTTACATATGTTTCTCCCTTGCCTGTCTCCTCAATCACTGTGTTGGCAACACGACTTTGTACAAGTCTTTGGAAAACCGCACACAAGTAGTCAGTTTTGGCAACATCTGTTCAACTTAGACCTAGTTATTGAACTTTGTGTCTGATGTTGATATGGTGTAAAATACACAAATTGTCTGAAAAAAAGCAACAAACAGCTGAAAGCAGCACTCTCTCACAGGCAGAGTGCTAGTACGTTGAAGTTGAAAATTATATAAATCTATATAAATCTTTGTGCTAAAATAGTTAGCAGCAGTTTGTAAAAAGAAGTTGTCTAATTCTTCACAATCTGTCGATGAAAGCACGGCTTATGCTACCGGAAGAAACATACTTCAAAGGGCTTCCATTGCTTTTTGTCTGACTGACCTTTAAGGTCATTTGGGGCGCTGCCTCGTCTTGATCACCCCTAGTTCTAGCACCCCTAATGCTTTGCATATGTCTGGTCTCGGTTTGGAAGGTTAAAGTGGGCGAAAATCGATTAACTGGAATGCACCTGCATAATTAATTCAAGACTCCTTACAGAGAGAGTCTTTTCTAACAACTGCGCAGGTACAATCCAATGTGTATGTGCACGTACAAGTTTCATAAAGCAAATCTTTGGAAAGTTCCATCCTGGTGTAAATTCCACTTGACCGGCTATAAATTGTTTCTACTGGATCCAATGGTTCGTTTGAGTTTTTTTTTATTAGGACTGGCCTAGAGACGTTTGGGAAAGGCACAGCACCTCAACGAAATGAAGAGGGTCCCACAGGACCAAGGCGCGGGAACCATCGAGCTAGGGAGATGATGAGGCAGAAAGCGGTGGTGCAGTACTGGTGGTCGTGATATAACGCCCAGTAGCAGTGATGACAAGCCTTAGGATGTGACAGTCAGATAGGCAGAACAGAGTTTTAATAATCAAATCAAACTACTAAGTTAGGTCTCCTTTCATAACCCACACCCTTCTTTATTTTCTTTTTACAGTTTAGAAATAGTTCACATATCTATGTTAAGTGTTCGCACATCTGCTAGTTAGGTGGGATATTTTGTGACAACTTTGTAGATTGCTCTGCAGATCGTGAAAGAGGTTAATACAGAGTGACGTCACCTTCGCCTGGACGTGCAGAAATAGAGGAATCACCAGGCGGGCAACTAGAGCCAAATTTCGGGGGGGGGCGGGGGGTGAAAATATTTCGGGTAGGGGCTAATTCTTCCAACCACGGACAAAGTGGCTGTGAGAAGGGGTGACCACACAATAAAAGCCTCATTTACAACTAAATGGTCTGTAAAGACCTGTTAAGTACTCGGGTGCGGCTGCAATTACATGCTCGCCAGCCCGCGAAGCTGTGTCAGCCCGGGCTGACAGGCACGCCTGGAAGTCACTAGTATTTCCCTTACCTCCCCACCTCACCATCACCCGGGTACTTACTTATCGACCTCTGAAGGATGACACTGATTTCCACCTTCCTTCCGAGGGACGGAGCCCGTGAATCATAAGCTCTACACGGCCGCATTACCACACTGCGAGTGACTAAACGTGCAGCCTGTTCCAGGACTTTGTATGACTCAGTGCCCCCAGCATGGCATGATCAGAGGAGTGTGTAACCGAGAACCTGCGCGAGCTCAGAGGCGGGAAAAGGGGGGGGGTGGAGTATCGGTATGTGCTCGTCACCCACTCCATTGCATAGTAACCTCTCCGATCCTTCCACTGACTCCAACTTCTCTCTGAAAATGATACCATTATTACCCAATGCCTTTTCCCTCGAGAGGCAGCGCAAAGCTCGTTGCCCGCTCGTGCATGCTTCCAGAGTTCACGTAAACAGGCGCAGCAACAGTCAGCAGGGGCTGATCAATGGCGGAGAGCTGGGGGGTGTACGCACTTCCCGTCGCGATGCGTGCATGCTCAGGTCAGGAAGTGAGTCACGCGCCAGGGCGTTCAGATAGGGCGCTTTGAGAGCCGGGTGTTTACAACCGAGAAAGAGCTGGCAGGTGGAGAGCCGCATGAGTGTAAATTCACCAAAAGTGCCAGGATGGTGGAAGGAGCATCAGCAGGGCACAGGTCCTTTAACAAGCGGAGGATCGCCCGGCGTGAAACAGCGCGGTGCGGGCGCCCGAGACGAGACGCAGTGCCGTGAGCGTGCACATCAGCTGTAGCGGTGCAAGCTGAAAATCGTCGGAGAAGACACGCCGACCTCCGAATCTGCCTACTGCCGAGACTGACCAGCCGCGGAGGGCAAGAGACATGCGGAAATAGCCCGGTGAGTGGGGGGGGGCGGGGGGGGGTGCCTGTGTCTGTGTGTGTGTGTGTGTGTGTGTGTGCACGCCAGAGGATCAACGGGCGCGATACAGCGTGGTGGGCGCGCACGACGCAGGTGGGCGTGCACATCAGCTGAAGATCACCGGAGAAGACACGAGTCTGCCTTCTGCCGTGACTGACCCGATGCGGAGGGAAAGAGCCCGGTGAGTGGGGGGGGGCGCAGAGAGAGTGTGAGAGTGTGTGTGTGTGTGTGTGCATGCATGCATGCGTGCGTGTGTCTGTCTGTGTGTGTGTCTGGCGCATGCCTGCCTGCCTGCCTGCCTTTGTGCGCGTCCACAGACCCTGGTCGGCTCGTCCACCTCTCTGTAGTCCCTTGCTAGCTTACTAGGCGACAATAGTTCTCGTTGCCGAGACCTAAAAATGACAACGAGACTGCTAGGAAGAAAGGGGTGTTTATAAATGCTTGGACCCGGAAGTGAAAGTTCTGTGTTGCGAGAGTTACATAAATGGTGTGTATTGAATGAATCGGCCATCTTGGAAAGGTGTTTAATGGCAAGTAATGCCATAAATAAATCGGAAATGAATCATGTAGCAATACCTAAGATTTGGCGCCAAGAGGCATATGTTAATATTTTTAATTATTCATAATTAGGTCTTGATTTCACTCATGTATATTCAATGATATCTGCACTATTATATGTATATAGACATATATATATATGTGTGTGTGTGTGTGTGTGTATATATATATATATATATATATATATATATATATATTATACATGTATAATATTTTTAAAAATATACATATATGCATTTTTAATATACAATAAATATATATATAGAGAGATATAAATTACTATGTTTTCTAAATAGACATACAAAAAGTAAGTTGAATATAATTGTTTATAAGGTTACAGTTTATATATTAAAGTAATAAAAAAAATCGAAATATATATGTGATGGAACGGCCCGTAAACCCCTCCCCGAGGACCAAAACCCCCCTATCATGCCTTGTCCGACACCCCCGGGACTGAGTTTAACTCACCGACACGCCACCGCCGAGACAGGACGCCGAGCAACCTCCATCACCAACGAAACCCCGCCCTTCTCTCTCCCACAGGAGCCAACCCGAGCAACAGGAAGGGAGGAACCATACCAAGCTGACCCCGGAAGTCCCGCCCCCCTGGCAGAGTCAGCACAGGATAAAAGCCCGGATTCAGCACAACAAGGCGTCGGAGTTTCGTGGCAGGACCCTCTGGCTGGAGACGGAGAAGGTGACCAGACGTGCGAGGAAGAAGTGTGGACGGAGGAGTGGTGGAGTCCCTTGGAGGTGGCTGGAGAGCGGCCGTAACTCAAAGGAGAGTTACGGCGGACCGCGTGAGTGCCTTTTGCCTCCTTTATCCCTACTCACTAGGAGTTCGTGTTAAAGCCCCTGTATATATACCCCCTCTCCATAGTCACACTCCCCATGCACTGTATTATAGTCACACTACCCGTGCACTGTATTATACGTATATAGCACTTCACTGTAGAAAGCCCTTTCGTTACTCGCACACCCCACCCCAGCACCCTCTCTATTACCCTGACCTGTGTTCCTTATTCCCGGTACCGTCCTTCCCCCACTGTCCGTTTCCGACCCCGCTCTTGCACTACCCGGGTGAAGGTGTACAGTTGAGACTCTCTGTCTACTCGATCAGACTAACGGTCCCTTGTTTGTTTCCTCTCTTCCGGTCCTCCTGGGAACCTCCCCGTCATCGGAATATATCCGGACCGTCCGCGGACATCAAGAGGAGAAGAAGCAGCGCCTCTGTCTTCATCGCCTGGTGCTACCCCTTGGATCTGTTGGGACTATCTGTGCTGTACATCAGTAATAAAGACCGAATATTGCCAACTATATACGGCCTCCTCGCCTGCTTTTCCGGCCCGCTACACTCACTCCACGACATTTGGTGTCAGAAGTGGGATCTGCTGGAGGTATGGAGGCCGTAATAAAGAAGATGGCCGAGTCCCAAGAACACTTCGGGAAACTTATGGAGCAATTCCTGAAGACTGCCGAAGACGACAGAGGTCAGCTCCATGATGTTCTGAAAGGCCAGGGGGCGACCCATGAAGATACCATGACCAAGTTAGCAGACGCCCTGGGCCAGCAAAGACCGATGACCTCTCTTCCCTCTGTCGTTCTTCAGAAATATGTCCCCGGAGAAGACCCGGACTATTTTTTCACAAACTTTGAGAGGATAGCACAAGCCGCCAATTGGCCTGCCGATCGCTGGGGACAGTATTTGGGTCCACTCCTCACCGGTGATCTCCAAGCGGCCTACCAACAGGCCAATATCCAGGGCAACACTCCCTATGCTGACATTAAAAGGTGCATCCTAGAACGCCTTGGCATCGACGATGATACCTACAGGGTGAAACTTCGCCAGGCCAGGGAAAAGCCCCAAGAGAACCCGAGAGCCCTCTCCTTTCGGATCCGCGATCTCGCCAACCGATGGTTGCGTCCCGAAACCTCTACCAAGGAGAACATATTGGAGAAAATCTATCTGGAACAGTTTCTTAACTCCTTACACCCGGCTACCCAACGCTGGGTGAGGCAGCACTCCCGCCTCACCCTTGAGACTGCTATAGAGATAGCATCTGCCTATAGCAGGGCACAAGAACTGCAGCGGGGTAAGGACGACCACCCCCACAGGCCCCTGCCTACTACGTCCACTCGCCCAACCCGGCCTCCCCAAGGCCGTCGACCAGAACCACCACCGCTGTTTCCCTCCCCCGTAGTGTTCCGAACCCCGACTCCCGGACCCCAGTGTTATTCCTGTGGTGGGTTCGGACACATTGCACGGATGTGTCCACAAAAGGAGGAACCGATGGAGGTCGGTTTCGTCAGGAACTACCTGTGTAACCCTCCCGGTTACACGCCACCGCCGTTCTATTGTCCAGTGTCCATAAATGGACAGCCTCTGAGGGCTCTCGCCGATACTGGATGTCGACAGAGTGTTCTACGACCACAAGACCTTGCCCAACCCCTCAGCAATCCTACTGGGGTTGTAGCTATACAATGCGTGCATGGAGACACTAAACAATATCCCACCACTCAGGTACGAGTCCAACATTCCCAAGACCCCGGGACCTCTCTCACCGTGGGCCTTGTACCCGCATTGCCAGAACAAGCTATCCTAGGGAGTGATTATCCGGGTCTACCGATGCTCCTACAAAAGACTTCCGACTCCCTGACTCAGTGGTGGAAAGAAGCTCCCTATCCCGAGTGTCCCGACCCAGTGCCCGATCCCAAACCCCACAAACCTAGGAGTCAAAAGAGAAGAGAAAAGAAGGAACACCACAGCGCTTATCCTGCCATTATTGACGAGCACCCCTGGCAGACAGACCAAGAGTTCAGGGCCGCCCAACGAGAAGATCCTCTGCTACAGGAGGCCTGGGGAAAAGCACTCGATCAAGAAGATCCCTTACAAGTAGGTCCTTCCTTCTTTAAGAAAAATGGATTGTTATATCGAAAGGGGGGGCCCCAACAGAATGCTCAGTTGCTTGTCCCCGGCCCCTTTCAAGACAAAGTCCTTTTTTTAGCACATAGTCACCTGTTGGGGGGTCATTTCGGGGACGAGAAAACCAGCCAAGGCATCTTGGAGAAATTCTACTGGCCAGGGGTGTATCAAAGGATCAAGACTTACTGCCGCGAATGCATAACATGCCAAAAGAACAGCCGACACAGACCACCCCGTGTCCCTTTGCAACCCCTCCCTGTCATAGACGTTCCCTTCAGCCGCATCGGGATGGACCTAATCGGTCCCCTCTTGCCCTCCCGCAGCGGGTGTCGCTATGCCCTGGTCATAGTGGACTATGCCACCCGCTTCCCGGAGGCTATACCACTCCGCCAACCTACCACACAGGCAATAGCGAAAGCTCTGATCGCCTTGTTTTCGCGGGTTGGCTTCCCGCGGGAAATTCTCACCGACCAGGGCACCCCCTTCGTTTCAGCCCTTATGAAACGGGTATGTGCGGAGTTGGGAATTAAACAACTCCGGACCTCTGCGTATCACCCGCAAACAGACGGACTCGTAGAACGATACAACGCCACGTTGAAGCAAACGTTAAAAAAACTCTTAGGCCTCGAAGCGAAGAGATGGGAAGACATGCTTCCTTTGGCCTTGTTTGCGATCCGTTGTAAAACCCAGAGCAGCACGGGGTACTCCCCATATGAATTACTGTACGTTCGAGCCCCCCGTACCCTCCTAGACATGGCCCAGGAGGCCTGGGAAGCTGAACCGGATCGGACACGTCCACTCCCAGAATATATGCAAAACCTCAAGACACATCTATCTATGATTCGTGATATCGTCCGGCAAAACTTAGAGACCGCTCAGGATAACCAAAAGAGACAATATGACAAGGGCACTCGCAGTCGGGTCTTTGCGGTCAACGACCTAGTGCTCCTTATGATGCCCTCGTCCGACCACAAATTATTGGGCCAATGGCAAGGACCCTACCCCATCCTTCGGCAAGTAACACCCGTCACGTACGAAATAGAACTGGATCCTACCCGAGGCACCTCTCAAATCTTCCATGTTAACCTGCTTAAGAAGTGGGAAGGACCCCGTCCGGTGCTGTCTGGAACCCAGAAGAACTCCATCCTCTCTTTCGACCCTTGTCTAGATCCCGACCTTAACCCGGTTCAAATCCAGGAGCTACGCCACACCTTGGAACCCTTGAAAGGCGTCTTCTCGACCTCCCCCGGTCGAACCACGGTCACCGAACACAGGATTGAAACCGAACGTGGGAAAGTGGTTCGCCTGAGGCCGTATAGAGTACCAGAGGCCCGTAGAGATGTCATCCGACAGGAAGTGGAAGTCATGCAACAAATGGGAATAATTGAACCCTCAGTCAGCGAGTGGAACTCCCCTATCGTTTTGGTACCAAAACCGGACGGCTCGGTCCGTTTCTGCATCGACTTCCGGGAGGTCAACAAGGTCTCCAAGTTCGACACCTACCCCTTACCCAGGGTGGACGAAATGATCGAAAAAATAGGACAAGCAAAATTCATTTCCACGCTCGATCTCTGCAAGGGGTACTGGCAGATACCCCTCCGGGAACAAGATAGAAGAAAAACGGCCTTTTCTACCCCGGACGGGTTATATCAATTCCTTGTCATGCCCTTTGGACTTCATGGCGCCCCCGCCACCTTCCAAAGGGCCATGAACCAGGTTCTGCGACCCCATACAGCTTACGCAGGCGCGTATCTAGATGACATCGTCATCTTTAGCGACAGCTGGCCCCAACACCTACAGCACCTATCCAGTGTTATCAGCTCCTTAGGCTCATACGGGTTTGCCATCAATCCGGCCAAAACCACGTTGGCCGCAAAAACAGTTAAATATTTGGGGTTTCTTCTGGGGGACGGCCTGATTAGACCCCAAGAGAGCAAAACGGCAGCCATCCGATCCCTCCCGTTTCCACAAACAAAAAAAGACCTCCGAGCCTTCCTAGGACTCCTGGGGTATTATCGGCGCTTTGGGCCCAACTTTTCTCAAAGAGCAGCAGCCCTCACGGACCTGTTGAAAAAAACAAACCGCTCAGATGAACAACTCAGGAATCCCTCCTCGGAAGCCTGGCATGCCTTTACAGACCTCAAAGAAGCCTTGACCTCGGGTCCTGTATTGGTCCCCCCCAATTATTCAGCCCCTTTCATCCTACAGACAGATGCATCGGACTACGGCTTAGGAGCCGTATTGTCCCAGAAGGATGCCGCGGGAAATGAACGACCCATTCTATTTGTGAGCCGCAAACTCTTCCCCCGGGAAAAACAATATGCGGTGGTTGAAAAAGAAGCCTTAGCCATCAAGTGGGCGGTAGAAAGTCTTCGGTATTACCTTGAGGGCAGAGACTTCATACTCTATACAGATCACGCCCCTTTGGAGTGGATGGCCCGGAACAAAGGGCAGAACGACCGGGTCCTGCGTTGGTTTTTGTCCCTCCAACCCTTTCATTTTCAGACCAAACATAGAAAGGGTTCCGATCAAGGAAATGCGGATTTTCTGTCCCGGTATCCGCATTCTCCGCCCATTACAAGAACGACAGCTAGGGGAAGGGGATGTGATGGAACGGCCCGTAAACCCCTCCCCGAGGACCAAAACCCCCCTATCATGCCTTGTCCGACACCCCCGGGACTGAGTTTAACTCA
Organism: Lissotriton helveticus; assembly: GCF_964261635.1. Classification (NCBI taxonomy): domain Eukaryota; kingdom Metazoa; phylum Chordata; class Amphibia; order Caudata; family Salamandridae; genus Lissotriton; species Lissotriton helveticus. Next base: position 5,678,460 of record NC_136066.1, read on the forward strand.
CCGACACGCCACCGCCGAGACAGGACGCCGAGCAACCTCCATCACCAACGAAACCCCGCCCTTCTCTCTCCCACAGGAGCCAACCCGAGCAACAGGAAGGGAGGAACCATACCAAGCTGACCCCGGAAGTCCCGCCCCCCTGGCAGAGTCAGCACAGGATAAAAGCCCGGATTCAGCACAACAAGGCGTCGGAGTTTCGTGGCAGGACCCTCTGGCTGGAGACGGAGAAGGTGACCAGACGTGCGAGGAAGAAGTGTGGACGGAGGAGTGGTGGAGTCCCTTGGAGGTGGCTGGAGAGCGGCCGTAACTCAAAGGAGAGTTACGGCGGACCGCGTGAGTGCCTTTTGCCTCCTTTATCCCTACTCACTAGGAGTTCGTGTTAAAGCCCCTGTATATATACCCCCTCTCCATAGTCACACTCCCCATGCACTGTATTATAGTCACACTACCCGTGCACTGTATTATACGTATATAGCACTTCACTGTAGAAAGCCCTTTCCTTACTCGCACACCCCACCCCAGCACCCTCTCTATTACCCTGACCTGTGTTCCTTATTCCCGGTACCGTCCTTCCCCCACTGTCCGTTTCCGACCCCGCTCTTGCACTACCCGGGTGAAGGTGTACAGTTGAGACTCTCTGTCTACTCGATCAGACTAACGGTCCCTTGTTTGTTTCCTCTCTTCCGGTCCTCCTGGGAACCTCCCCGTCATCGGAATATATCCGGACCGTCCGCGGACATCAAGAGGAGAAGAAGCAGCGCCTCTGTCTTCATCGCCTGGTGCTACCCCTTGGATCTGTTGGGACTATCTGTGCTGTACATCAGTAATAAAGACCGAATATTGCCAACTATATACGGCCTCCTCGCCTGCTTTTCCGGCCCGCTACACTCACTCCACGACAATATATTAATACATTTATTTATATATATATCAACAGGAAACCTCTTCTCCACTGAAGGAAAAGAGCACGCACAGAAGGGCAATTCAGGTAAAGGCTCTTTTATTCAATGTAAGCCTCCTCCGACCCTGCACAGAGAGCCGCGTTTCGGCTGTCGCAACATCCTTCTTCAATCTGATTGGCGCCATTTTGGTGTTGGTCTATATACACTACTATCATCATAGACAAAAGAAATTCATGTTGACCAAAGTTCATTCATATTTTAAAATTGGTGAACCAAATGCTTGTATAATACATACATATACAGTGTATATAGTATCTATAGTGGAAATCATTGTTGTGAACAACAACTAATGCATCCCATCATTTATCTCTACGTGCATAAAGCACAGAAGTAACCACTATGACACATAGAATAAAATGTACTAGAGGCACCAAAATAGTCAAATAAAATGAACAGCCTTCATGAACATGTAATCACATAGGCCCTAATTAAAACCATCGCGCTGCATTAATCATAGGCTACAGGGGAGACTCGCCACTTTAACAACATTCATTCTTTGCCTGATTTTAGTAAAGGAAAGGTCGGTGTTGGACTTGGCCCCCTTTTCCACCAAATCTTTTCGCTTTTAACCCTCTAATTGTAGGATGTCTCCCCCATGGTGAATAAAGTGTATAGGCCATGTGAGGTACGAGATGCGCTGGTTACTGTTGAATGTCATGCAATGGTGTGTACATTTATTTCCCCCCATTGTAAAATGTACCCTGGTGAAACACTGTATTTAAAATGGCTGCCAAGGCTGTGCGTTGTGCCACCTGACTGCAGGAGGTTAGCAGTCTAGGTGTTAGGTACCCAGCCACCCCTAGCTTTTGGAGGGAAGCCTGGTACCCAGGGTGCTCTACTCCTCCCCCTGAGCCAGTCTAAACCAGTTTGCCACAGAGTTCTAGAAGGTTCTGGCATTGTCTGGGAGGGAAGGTGAGGAGGGTATAAGTAAGGGGGATGTGCCACCATGTGAAGAGACAGAGCTGGGACAGGAATGTGAGGGGACCTGCTGCCAGGGGATACCGCCACTTGGGCTTGTGTGCTGGACCCTGCACCCATCCAGAACTCCCCTACTGTCCCCAGGGCTTGTAAAGCCCCACTTCAGGAGTTCAAGGCTGCTGTGTGGGAGGAGGGCCTCGCTGCAGTGGGGATGGTGAAAGCCTACCACCCTGCTTTGATGATGCCCCCACTACCTGCTGACCTGGCCCAGTAGTGCTACTGCTCTGTCCCCAGAGCCCCTGAAGAAGGAGGGCCCCCCAAGGTCCCTGGAGTGGCCGGGACCTTGCACCACGCAAGCGCTGCGCAAAGAAGCGCCGAGAAGGAAAGGAGTGTTGTGGACTGGACCCCCCCAGGAGGTGAGAAGAGTTACCCTGGGACCTCTGGGCGTGTTACTGGGACTGTCCGCCCCCCTTGCGCTGTGTGCCTGGAAGCGCTGGCCTGCAGAAGACTGCTTGTGACCCCAGAGTGCTGTGACCAAGACTGCCCTGCTGATTGCCTGCCAAGCGCTATAATCTGGGAAGCGCTGTGCTGCAGAAGCGCTGTATTGGGAGGATTGTGCCCCCAAGGAACTGTTGCTTGCTGAAGTGCTGCTGGCTCTTTGAGCCCCAGGGCCCTGAAAGCTGTGTGGCCCGAGAGAGGAGCTGAGCGCCGGGAATAGCGCTGTGGGTGCCTACACCACGTGTTCGCGCCCTTTTGCGGAGCGAATAGCGCCGCGGGAGCCTACCCCACGTGCTGGCACGCTTATGGTGTGTTAAAAATAATTAATAAAAGGGAGCCTACCCCTTATCGCTGCCGATCTCACTGCCGCAGCCCGGGGAGTGTTGGCGCTGCCTCACGCCGGTTGTAAGTTGCCAAAAATCACCGCCGCGGCCCGGCGCTATTTCAGGAGACCCCCCGCTGCTGTGGGCATCGTCGAGGTGGCCCCCGGCACCAGGAGAGGGCAGCCGGAGTGAGGGAAAGGCCGCGCTAGGCCTCAGAAGCGCGAAACCGTCTCCCGCATCACGTGACGGGGAGACGCGACGTCACTAGCCGCGCCCCCCCAGCTGCCACGCAGTGATTGGCTGCCGCCCGGGCAGCCTGAAGAGGCTGGAAGAAACCAGCTGGCGGTGTCGCGGGGCTCTTGTGGCGAGGAGGGAGCCCCGTTCGTGCAGAGGAGGCAGCCGGAAGAGGCCCACAGAGGTCCCGGAGGAACCCAGGTGATGCCGCCGTGAGGAGAGAGCGGAGGGCGGGAGCCTACCCCGCCTCCGCCGGTGAAGGAGTGCCCCGAGTGTTGCTGCGAGTCCCGCGGCTGCCTGCAAGAGCACGGAGGGGGGGCCAAGAGGCACATTGTCGGTGCCTGCCCCTTCCGCCTCGAAGTCCTGGGTAAGACTGAGGAGGCAGAAGAGAGCCTCGGAACAGCCGGTGAGTGGGGTCTGTTGGCCCGGATTAGCCTGGGGAGAGCCTGCAACTGGGTCCAGAGTGACTGAAAGTCCCCCGAAGTGGGCCCGGATCTAAATTAGATCCTCAGTGTCTGTTGGTTGGGGCCTGGAGTCGGGGCACAGGGTCGGTGCCCGCCCCTGGGAGGACTGTCATTGGGCCCCGTTGGCCCTAATTGTACACCGGAGCCCCCGGACTCGGCAAGGGCCCACAGGGAGAATTGGAGGACTGTTTTGATGGGTAGAGATCATCCATCTGTAAGAGGGTCGCCCCTTTTAGACTGACCCACGCAGGAGCTCAGAGTCCCCGCTGTATGGATTGCCCTGAGGGTCCAAGTTAGTACGGGTGCCTGGTTAATGAACTGTACCTGCCTATGCTAATGGGTTGTGCCCCAAGTTTAATGTGATTCAGGCCTGGTTTATCTTAGGCGTACCTCCTGGTTTGGCCCCAATGATAAGGCTCCTGTCTGAGGCCCCAGGATCATACCTAGAGCAGGGGGAGTCACCACCCCGGGTATTGTTGAATTGTGCCCACGAGGGTGTTTGTGCCCAGGTGCTCAGGATTAGGTTGATGCTCCAGGGTGGATGTGATTATGCCAGCCCAGACCCTGCTGAATGAAATGTTCCTACTTAACTGATGAGATGGTTATTTCCCTGGCCTAATGTGATGTTGCCTGATCTCGAATGATATGTGTATTCTTGCTGGATGGGTTTCCTGCCCCATGATTAAGGCCTGCTCCGGCCTAGGCCAGATGTTAATGCCAGGTGCCACCTGTTTCTTTTCACAGGAGACGCGGATGCAGACCCTGCTGTGTGTTATGCTTAATGTTGTGTTTTGCACTTACAGCCTACTACCAAGGATTAAGACCTGAGTTGGCCCTGCGATATTGACCTTGGGTTTCAGCATTAGTATTTCTTTCCCTCACATTTTCTACTAAGATTTCATGCCAATGATAACACGTCTTTATTTCAGCCATGTACGCAAGAACTTAACCTTTTATTCCTTTCCTCATTTTCCCTTGTAAATAATCCCCCTTGCCTTCATTGCTCTGGCGCCAGTTGGCCCCATTGTGATTACTGCTATTGTTGTGTTTTACCTTTGCAGGTTGGAGATAATACAACACTTATTCTTTTTCCAACCAGAAGCAGTGTTGTGTCTCTTTTGTGGTGTGCCTGGTGTGTCGTCTGTGGGTACTGCGTGGATGCTTTGCACATGTCCTCTGAAGTTTGGCCTGCGCGCTCTGCTCCATGCTACCCCCCGTAGAATTGGCAACCCCATTTCTAACAGTCGGAATAAAACATGATCCCAAATTTCTGGCTGAAGCGGTGGTTCAGTTTGATGGGCTGCCAGAGGCTGGAGGCGGGAGGAGCCATCCGGCTGAAGAAGAGCACCTCAGTTTTGTCCACGTTCAGTTTAAAGAAGTTGACGTCCATCCAATTGGTAGTGGCTTTTAGGCACTCCTTAAAATTGAGTAAAGGCTGCTTCTTGCTGTTCTTTAAACAGGAACAGCAGTTGTGTATCATCTGCGTAGGAAGCAACATTCACTAATCCGGTCTCAATAAGGGTGGCCAACGTAGCCAGGTGAAGGTTGAAGAGCAGCAAACCGAGGCAGACCTTGCAGCACCCCACAAGCCAGGGGTTTGGGAGAAGATGAGAAAGGGAGAAGAAAAAGCCGATGAGAACAATCTTTCAAAAAAGATCGAATCCTGTACAGCACTGTGCTCTGAAAGCCAAATAAGCTTAATCTATTCAACAAGGTGGAATGGGCCACTGTGTTGAGTGCTGCAGACAGGGCTAACATCACAACCATGGCAGAAGCACTGCCGTCCAAAGATGCTCTGACGGTCTCAGACACTTCCAATAAAGATGTCTCCGTGCCGTAACCCGCACGGAAGCCAGATTGAGAGTTTTGAAGCAAATGACAACCTTCAACAAAGGACGAAAGTTGGTGATATCTTTGCCAGTGCAGGCATCAATGAACTGGGCCTAAAATTGCTGAGCACCCTGGGATCCGTGTTGGGCTTCTTTAGCAGCAGCAATAGGAACACCTGTTTCCATATAGCAGGAAAGATACCAGATTTCAAAGAGGTGTTGCAAATCCCGTTGAGAGCAGGTTTTACAATAAGGGCATCTAATCTGAGAATTTGGGGTGCGCAGTGGTCCTCAGTGGAGCCAGATTTACATTTCAGGAACTCCTTGAGAGAATCTTTTCAGAAATTTGGTAGAATTCCGAGAGAGCAGTTGCTGGACTAAACTTAACTTGTCGTTATTTTAGTTCATGTAGTTCACTTCTCCCTCTTTGTCGCTTAGCACGGGTACAGGAGCGCATCTGTTAGTACATGGTACTTCTCTGTTAGTTAAGTAGGTTCATATTGGTTCCTTATATCCCAGGTCTCTAAGTGATCGACTGCAGTTTAGCATATAGTTCAATGTGTTGATTACAATAAATCAGGTCTTTTATCCAATCAGACATTTTTGGTGAGGGTCCCCTCCTCATCTCGTGGCAACCCTTCTAGCCAGCAGCAGCGCTACACCCACACATTTCCAAAGTAGTTTTGGGATTTCTATCATACAGCTCATTAGGCTCAATAAGGTCCAATTTCCCTTGATATCATCAGAGATAATTCTCTAAATACTTTGTCCAGTACTGTGCTACTTGTTGGCAAAGTCATGTTAAGTGAGAAAAAATAGCCTCATCCATTGTCACATCAGTCATAGTTTTAATATATTGAGTCCAGTTGGGGTGCGCTATACTCTCTTCAAAAACTTAAAAAAAAAAATGTTTTAATACTTTATTTTGAGTGTGATGCAAAAACATAGATTGGAGCAAACCAGCACATGTCTCATCCTTGACTCAAGGAGCCGGAGATTTCTCAACAGACACAGCCATTCAGCCCACATCCCGGGGGCTGGGCGGCAGTTTGGTACCAGAAACATGGGCTCCGTAGTCATGACAAAGCACTAAACATGCCGTAGTGACAGCCAGGTGAAAATACATCATCACTGTACTCTTTTCTTTTTACTAGAACAAAAGGCAAAACTTTCCCTCCCCTCCCCCCACAAACTCTGCATCAGTGAGAACACAGGCATATACATTCCGTTCAGGTCATCAGGGCCCATCCGGGCGCAGTTATCATATTAAACTCAAACACAGATCCATTTGGGATGGCAAGTAAATCACTTATTTACAGAGGGTATGCGTGCGGTATTAGGACGACACTAGCTCGTAGCAATCCCCTCATCTCCACTCCCGTCAACCTCTTCCCCGGAGACCGACCCCTGTGGGGTGAACAGCTCAGCACTGGTGGCATCCGAATCACTATCTACAGATCCCACTGCACACATCATGCGCCATGCTAACAGGTCCTCTTGCAGCTTCTCATCCCTACGTGTATGTTGCATGTGTGTTTCCTCCGCCAGGGACCATTCCTTGAAGTCTCTAAGCCAAGATGTCAGCTCCGGGGCTCGACTTCCCATCCAGGTGATGGCCACCCTGCGTCTTGCCAGTACCAATAGCAGCTGCAACAGCTTATAGGACAATTTACTCTTTTTAGGCTTGGGTACCAGGGCCAACAGACAATGTAGTGGGTCCAAGGCGATCCGGAGACCCGTAATCCGCCTGATGCGCCCAACCACCTGCCCCCCGAAGGTCGCTACCGGCGGGCACGCCTAGGCTAGATGGAGAAATCCCGCCCCACCCCGTCCAAATCTAGGGCAGTCGTCCCGTCTGTCGTTGGAGATGCGGTGTAAGGATACTGGGGTCATATAGGTGCGGTGCATAAAATTGAAGTGGATGAGCTTGAACCGTGCGTTACACGAAACCGTACGGGTCAATGTGCCGATTCGTTTGCGCCGTTCGGGTTCCAGGGGGACCCCGAGATCCGTCTCCCATGCAGCCCAAGCCGGAGAAACCGAAGGATCGGAGTCCCTCCGCATCGCGGAATACAACAACGTACAATGAGCCGTCGGCCCCTGCCACAGGAAAGGAGGATGTTAAGGGTGTGCGACATCGGAGGCGCCTCTGGGAACTGCGGCCAGGTCACTCGCGCCATGTCCTGCAGTCCCCTATAATGTAGGTAATGTCCCTGACCATTTCCTCATGCACTTGGTCTGACCATTTCCTCATCTCTTTTTCGTTACCCCTCACTCCAGCCCGCAAGATCTCCCCACCTAAAAACATCTGGGCGCGCTCCTGGAACTACGTAGATACAACCTCCCTGTCTGCCACACTTTCCGCCTCCTGCCCAGATCTTCATGGGCTGTCATCTCTCGAACAAGCTGACTCCATCAATTCATGGCTTTGTTCAGGCTGCGACCTAGTCGTTCCTTTAAAACGTATATCATCCAGACGCAAATCGCTGGTTTAACCAGGATCTCAAAATTCAAAAACTCAACGTCCGCCGGGCAGAGCGCTCTTGGAGACGGGGTTACTGTCCAATACTTAAAAATCAGTATATTACTCTCTTGGCCCAGTACAAAAAATCCATCCTGGTGACCAAGAACGCTTATTTTTCCGCCAAAATTATAGCCGCCGAAAATCAGTCCAGAGAAATTTTCACCATTGTGCACGATCTGGCATACTCTGACAGGGCTTCCCTCAAACCCTCTCCTTCCCAGTATCTTTGCGATTCCCTCAATTCTTTTTTCGTTGATAACATTTCTACCATTAAAGCTAACATCCCCCCCTTCCCCTTCCTTTGTCAACCCCCTATGCCCTTCCAATACAGCAGGCCTTGATTTCATTCCCCTCCTTACAGAAGAATCCTTTTTTTCTCTCCTACCGCTGGTTAAGTCCGGTTCCCCTCTAGATCCCTGCCCTGCACATATTCTGAGACTGATTTACGCTGCCTGTGCCTCGCCCCCCCTCACCCTTCTCAATAGCTCGCTTTCACAGGGCATCGTCATCCCATCCTTTAAGTCGACCGTCATCCTACCCATCTTAAAAAAACCTGGAGTGGACCCCTCAGTACTGGTTAACTACCGCCCTATCTCACTCCTGCCCTTTTTGGCGAAGGTTCTGGAGCGCCATGTAACTAGAACGCTCAGCACCTTCGTGGAGGAGAACAGGGTATTAGCTCCCCGGCAGGCTGAGTTTCGTCCCTCACACTCTACGGAGTCCGTGGTATTATCGGTCCTTGACAACCTCAGAGAGGGTATGGATACTAACCATCCCCAGGCCCTGGTCCTCCTCGATCTCTCCGCCGCTTTTGACACGGTAGATCATTCCATCTTACTGTCCCGTGTCAAAGCGGCGGGAATCGGAGGATCGGCTTTGGTCTGGCTGTCCTCCTTTCTGAGCGGCCGCACCCAGGCAGTACAGTACGCCTGGGTGATTTTTCTGCGGACTTCCAGCCAGTTAAATGTGGGGTCCCCCAGGGTTCATCCCTTTCCCCATTGTTATTTAACCTGTATATTGCTCCCCTTATTTTTGCCCTTCAACAGCTGGAGGTCTCCGTGTACAATTACGCGGATGACCTCCAGCTTATTTTTTCCTTATCCGCTTCCCCAGAGTCCATTTTTAACTTTCAGTCGGTCATGACTTTCATCTGGGACTGGATGAACCACAACCACCTGAAGCTCAACCCCGACAAAACGGAGTTGGTGCTGACAGGTGGTTGCTCCAGTCCCTGGTCCCCTTCCTTTTGGCCCCCCTCGCTGGGTCTTCCACCATCTCCTTCCCCCTCTGTTAAAACTCTTGGTTTCAAACTGGATCACCAACTCTCACTTCACTCTCAAGTTAGCACTGTGGTGTCCTCCTCTTTCCTTTCCCTTCGCACTATCCGCAAAGTCTCTCGGTTCTTTTCCTTTCCGGCCCTCAAACTTATAGTCTTGGCAATGGTGATTTCCCGCCTGGATTACGGCAATACCCTCTATTGTGGTATGCCCGCGTATAGCGTGCGACGCCTCCAGCTAGTCCAGAACCAGGCAGCACGCCTGGTTTTCAATTTATCCAAGTCACATCATGTCACTCCCCTCGTCAAGACCTTACACTGGCTGCCAATTTGTGAACGAGCCCAGTTTAAATTAGAATGCATCATCTTTAACGCCCGGACCGGATCAGCCCCTGCCTTTATCATTTCTGAAATTCATTCTTATATTCCTCCTAGGGAGCTACGTTCTTCCACCCAACAATTGCTCGTAGTCCCCCGTTTCAAACGCAAAAAGTTGGGAGGTTCCAAATTTTCCACACTCGCCCCTGCCTTTTGGAACTCCCTTCCGGCTGATCTGAGATCCTGTCCCCAGTATGCACTCTTTCGCAAGGCATTGAAAACTTTTCTTTTCACACATGCCTTCCCCACCTAAACCTTCTTCTTATGCTCTTGTTTCTGATTCCTCTGGAGTTCAGTACTGTTCAGCGCCATGAAACCGCTAGGTGTACGTGCGCTTAAGAAATACTTTTAAACTCCAACTCAAACTCCCTCCGACAGGCCAAAGGCTGCCGTGGCCCCCTCGAAGGTTACAAAGGAGTCATCCGGGTACAGATCCGCCAACGTTTCACAGCCCCCCCCCCTTCCAGGACCGGAAGGACATATGTTCTTCCATCCGCACTACAGGCGCCAGAATCCACACTGGCAATTCCCTATGGAAAGGGGCTCGCCTCAGGATTTTCTCTACGAACCTTTGCCAGATCGTTGCAGCGTGCCTCACCACATAGGGTAAGGACACATCCGCTCCTCGTCCTTGCATCAGTGCTACCTGTAGGGTCTCCTCATCAGCCCGTCCTGCCAAGAGGCTCAATTCCCAGTTAGCCGTGCCGGAGAACCAGCGTGCAGCTGGTTGGAGCTGTGCCGCGTAATAGTATAGGTCGAATCTCGGAGCCTCCAGACCTCCCTCCTCCCGACTCCGGACGATAGCGCGCAAAGCAACTCTACTGCGCTTACCCGCCCAGAGTAGTGACGTGAGTAATGAGTCAAGTGTGCGAAACAGGCTTGTCGGGATCGGGCACAGCGAATTCTGTAGGACGTATAGCAGTCGCGGGAGCATCACCATTTTAGCTACCGCCAATCGTCCCATGAGGGAAAGCGGAAGCGTGTTCCAGAACGAGACGGACTGCTGGAGGGAGTGCACCACGCACCCGGCATTGCGGGCCAGCAACTGATCATCCTTCGGTGTCACCTGGATGCCCAGATACCGGAAGGCTACCAGTTCCCATCGCAACCCCAGGTGTGGGAGGTGCGCCCGCTGGTCGGGGCCATAACCCGCCAAGGGGAAAGTGAGGGACTTATCAGGATTAATCCGGAGACCCGAGGCCGCGCCGAAGCGATCCAATAGCTGCAACAAAATTGGCAGCGACTCATTCGGGGATGTTAAGTAAAGTAGAGCATCATCTACGTACAGGGAGACCACATTGACGGAGTCTCCCACCCTGACACCCCACTGCGCCATTTCCATCCGCACGAGGTCCGCCAAGGATTCAATTGCCAAGGCAAAGAGCAGCGGCGAGAGGGGGCACCCCTGCCGCGTGCCCCTGCCCAGGGGCCAGTCTTCCGATCGGGCTGCGCCGAGGCGAATCCGAGCTCGAGGTGACCCATAAAGGATCCGAATCCAGTTACAGTAGATGGGGCCCAGACCCGCCAGTCGAAGCACTTCCAGTAGATACCCCCAATCCACCGTGTCGTATGCCTTGGCCAGATCTATGGACACCAGGACCTGGGGGTTCTGTCTATCGCGCACCTCATGAATAATATGGTTCAAACGTCTGAGGTTCATCGCAGTGTTGCGGCCGGGAATGAATCCGCATTGATCTTGATGCACAAGGTGCGCCATGTGCGGTGCCAGGCAATTGGCTAACACTTTCGTGAGAATTTTAGCGTCCGTGTTGATGAGAGTAATGGGCCGATATGCTGCAGGGTCGCAGCTGTCGCCTCTGGGTTTGGTAATCATGCACACCTCCCCCTGATTCATAGTGGGTGGGAGGGCGGCACTCTCCAGCGCCTCACCATAGACCTGCAGGAGCCGGGGGGCTAGGGCCTCCTCAAACGCCTGATAGAATTTTGGCGGAAACCCATCCCCTCCAGGGGTCTTGGCACGCGGCAGACTGGCCAGCGCGACCTTGAGCTCATGTAGGGACAAGGCCACCTCTAACTCCTCCGCTGCCTCCTCTGATAAAGTCTGGAGGGGCAATCCCCGAAGGTAAGCCTGAGAATCGGACTCCGTCACCGAGGGGTCTGCAGCATATACTGCCTGCAGATGGGCCCGTAGAACCCCCAGGATACCCGCCTCCGAATGCACCAGGTCCCCCGCAGGGTTGCGCAGAGCAGCTATCCGTTCCGGGGCGAATTCCCTCCTAAGAATCCAGGCCAGTAGTCTCCCAGCCTTATCCCCTTCGCGATGGAGTCGCTGACGATACTGACCTAGAGTGTACTTATCCAGCCTGGTCAGTATGTCCTGGACCTCCTCCCTGGCCGACCTCTCCGACTCCAAATCCGGGTCGCCTGGGTCCGAAACAGCCTGACCGTTCCGTAGGCGGTCCTCCGCTTTACCCAGGTCACAGAGCAACTGCTTCCGGACACCATAGGTCAGGCCCATACACGTACCACGTACCACTGCTTTCATGGCATCCCATTTGACCGCATAGGACAAGTCAGCTCCACCCCAGTTCAAATCCAAATATTCAGTAAGAGCTGTCTCCACAGGGGCTTTTCCCACTGGGTCTTGTAATAGATCCCCCGGCATCCTCCAGGTCCGAGGACGAGATGGCCGGGCAAGCCACTGGGCTACGCACGTGTTAAATAATCAGGATAATGTAGTATAATTATGATGTATCTTTATTGGCAGCACGGTAATCCATCTTCATGTATCAGAGTTCAGCTGTAACTGATTCTCCACAAAACAACATTACAGTTCCACCAACATGTGGAATATAGAACACCCTTAAATGAAAACATGTCGCATGCAATGGCATGCAACCATAATCATACTACTTAAAGGGATACACATTAAAATGAGGATATAACACATCTTCCTTTTTCAAAAACAAACAAATAAAAGAAAAACAAAAAGACATATGTACAACATTAGAAACACAAAAGTGTAACATTATATTTAGTCAGAAAATCTTTTGGGTAAAATGACAACACGTTTTGCATCTTTGACTCTATAAGCTACAGAATCTTTTTTGTCAACAATAAGATTCTTGTCAGAGCAATTATTGTAAACATTATAAGGTTTAGAACATTTGGCTAACCTTCTCATATTCCAAATTCTACCATCTTGGGTCATGATACTATTGGTAAACACTTTTTTTATTTCAATAGGATCACTAAATTTACTGGCTCCTTTGGCCAATAAACCTGGTTTAAGAACTTTAACCCATTCACCCATCTGAAAGAACTGTCTTTTTGTATTCCACTTCTTGTCATATCATAATTTCGTTTTTAACTGTTTATCTTCCACACGTTTGGCAACATCAATAACATTCTCCTTATCATACATAGAAACCTTGCTATATTTCTCTTTTAACCACCATGGTAAAACACTGGAGGCCGGGTTACGACCCTTGAATAGTTTAAAAGGACTCACCTCTGTGGTAGAGTGGGGCGTAATACGATAAGTCCACAACCTCTCTCTTAATGCATTTACCCAATTTTTTCCGCATTTGATGGATTCTACAATAAAATTCTTCAACACCCGATTAAATCTCTCCACTTGCCCATTCTCATGTGGTTCGTATAAAGAGGTTAACCTGTGAACAACATTGCATTCTTTAAGAAATACAGACATTTCCATAGAGGTTAACTGCACGCCATTATCAGTGACCATTACTGAAGGGCAACCTTCTCTAGTAAAAATTTCTTTGAAAAATCCTATTACTGCTTCAGTGGAAGCTTTAGGAACAAAATTAACTTCCGGCCACTTGGAGTGATAATCTATCATAACCAATGCATATCTTGAAGACTCTGGTAACATGTGGAAAGGCCCAGAAATATCAAATGCAACCTTCTCCCACGGTTCAGATGGCCATTTTACCATTTTGAGAGGTGGAGTAACAGTCTTCAACATTCTATCACTAGATGCACAATCTTGACATTCTCTGACTGTTCTATCAATAAACCTATCAACTCCAGGCCACCAAAAATACGACCTAACCAACCTCTTCATAGAAGAAATGCCAGGATGAGTTTTATGTGCCACCTTCAGTATGACATCCTGCATTCCTTCTGGAGGAACACACTTACCAGATTTAAAAATAAAACCAGATTCTAGCTCCAATTCATCTTCCACATTATAGAATGGTAACAGCTCCACTCTAACTCTATCTTTATTTGGCCATCCCTCACTGATATAACCTTTGAGTTCCTCCCATTTAGTATCCTTCTGTACACAATCCAACCACAAAGATTCAGATATATCTTGAAATCTTGTAAAATATCTTGAACAGTAACTACAAAATCCCTTTCATTTAGTGCACCCACTATATCCTGTTCATACCGCAGACGCGATAAACAGTCAGCTGTAACATTCTTTTTGCCAGGGACATAATAGGTGACAAAATTGTATTCTTGTAACCTTGAGGAAAGTCTGGCTATCCTAGCTGTTGAATTCCATCCTCCACCAACCGATAAAATATTGACCAACGGTTTGTGGTCTGTCCTAAGAGTAAATTTTGAACCCCAAACATACAACCTAAAATGTTCAATTGCCCAGACACAAGCAAGGAGTTCCCTCTCTATCACCGCATACTTTCTCTCACACGCATTGAGAGTTCTTGATGCGAATGCTACAACCACTCATTATTACCTGTCATGCTTTGGGAATCCCCTACGCTGTCCCTTTAAGAAACCTGGTATGTAAGGAACCAGGAAACAGGGAACGACGCTTCACGTTCCTGCGTCAAGCTTCCCTTGTTTCCGGTTCCGTTCCTGTTTCCCTGAATTCGTTGTTCTTGGTTCTGTTTTGCTGTTGTCCGCTGTTCAGCGTGTAGAGTTCCCCTTCACCAACTATTAGTGGGCTCACATACGCTCTTGGTTACAGCGCCTTTCTGCCTCTGGCGTACTCTGCTGTGTGCTCCGCCCGGCGGCCGGGCTTTGCTCCGCCATCCGGCCGGGCATTGCTCTGTGCGTACGTGCTCTTAGCTCTCCTCTCCCCTACTCCTGGTGCCTCGCCCGGCGGCCGGGCCTTGCTCCGCCATCCGGCCGGGCACCGCTCCGTTCTCTGCTTTGCGGAGAACGCGTTCACGGCTTCATTTTGTGAACTTCTGAGTATTGCGCTGACACTCAGTTCCACCCGGCGGCTGGGCTTAGCTCCGCCATCCGGTGGGACTAGTCTCCCTTTTGCATCCCAGTATTTCTTTTTACGCCTGACAGCCGGGTTTGTGCTCCGCTGTCCGGTGTGGTGTTTTCCCCATTTCTCCTTTTCATAGTTAGTCAGTTAGGTTTCTCCTTATTATTTTCCTGTCCCCGTTCAGTCCCCACTTTACCTGCAAGGTCCCTGTTTCCAGGAGCTTCCACCATCTTTTTCCATTATATACTGGAAACCCCTTCCTTTGTATTTCGTGGCACTCTTGCGTGGATCTGGGTGGGTGCCTCTATTCCTCACTACAGGGAATCACGGTAAGAGCGTTCATGCGCTACCAATCTTTTGCCTTATTATTGCTACATGTGAATAGACTGTATAGATTTTGTTTGGTTCTCATAGATGGTGATAATTCATAAAGACATCTGCAGAAGAATTGAATGGAAGGTTCTTTGTGTACCAGACGGTATTGAAGGGGTCTTCAAAGGCAGTTCCAAGATAGTCGAAGTAAGAGAGGGGTTGATTAGAGTGCTATCGAACATACAACATCTAGACTATAGTACTCCTTTCAATAACTGTGTCATCCTTATTATAGCTCCAGACGCTGTACCTTACTTCCACCTTCATCTGCTAAATCAGCGTCATATTAAGAACCTGGGGTACGTGATATGTTTATGTACATGTATAATCAATATCCCGTTTAATTGGAGTAGAGCTAGAGTGTTTTGTTTCCTCTTGTCATTTCAGCCTTCCTGTTTTCCTGTTACCTTCATTGAAGTACCCCATATTCACTACTGGAGAATTCCATCAGCCATCATTGTCTCCCCCCTTCTTTCCTTGTTTTGTTTCCCTGTTTTCCCCTGGCGTGTCTCTCGTACTCTAGTGCTTGATAGAGTCGGAAGACCGTAGGGGAAGGCTGCGGACTACTCTTCGGATTCCTGACGCTCCTGTGGAACCAGCCTGCAATCCTTACAGAACGTGAAGCCCAAGTGGTACGTTCTACCCGAGCGTCATGGATCTCGAAGCAGTGACCCTAGCAGACCTAGCTGGAATGTTGGGTAATCTACAAGTAGAAACGCAAACCCTAATGGCAAGGATGGACACCCTCCAGAGACAGCAGCCCTCGGGAGCCTCTGGAGGGGGTACATCAGTAGTACAAGTGACTACCCCCCCTGTCATTCCTCTGGCACCACCTGAGAGGTTTACAGGAGACGCAAAACGATGCGCTGCCTTCCTTAGCCAGTGTCAGTTACACTTTTCTTGCAAAGCAGCTTGTTTTCCCTCTGATCAGGCCAAGGTAGCCTTTGTGATTTCTTATCTTAGCGGGTCAGCTGCAGATTGGGCGATTCCATTAGTTGACAGGGATGATCCTTTGTTACACAGTTACCCGGCTTTTAGGCGAGAGTTCCGCAAATTATTCGACAGACACATGTACACACATTCTGCTGATACCGAGTTACTAGACCTTAAACAGGGTACTCAAGATTTGGTATCTTACATAACCAAATTTCGTAGCTTGGTGGTCGAATCTGAATGGCCTGAAGCAAAACAGAGTACCATGTTTTATAGGGGTTTGCGAGAGGAATTAAAGGACGCTCTCTCTCAGATAGTAGACCTTCCCACTTCCTGTCAAGCTTTGATAGAATTGGTGGTAAAGATTGATCATCGCTGCCAGGAAAGAAGAAAAGAGAGAGGGAAACATGAATACCGATACGCTAGCACTAAAGAGAAAAAAAGCACCCCTGAGAAGGCCGGAGAAGACTGCGAACCTATGCAGATAGGTGTAGTCAGAGGGCCTTTGACCGTAGATGAGAGACAGAGGAGAAGAGCTCTTAGACTATGTCTTTATTGCGGTAAAGCAGGACATTTTTTGCGGGAATGCCCGGTGAAACCCAAAGCCACACAATCCAAGGTACAGGGAAACTAGCGAGCCTGGGTTCTTGTGAGACAAGGAACCCAGGTAGATCTGGTCTTACAGTCTCTTCTTCTGAGGTTAACACCACTCCCACGAACCATCTATATATTGCAGTACATATGACTCAGGGGGCGCTTGGTCTACATGTATTGGTAATGATAGATTCGGGGGCGTCTGGAAATTACATGGACCAAGATTGGGCAAAAGAAAATCTGGTAGCCTATACTACAAGAGAGACACCCAGTATAGTTACCACAATAGACGGTAGTTCGCTTATTTCCGGCCCCGTAACCCAATGTACCAGTCCTATTCGTATGACTATCGATCCCGATCATCAGGAAGAAGTGGTGTTCGATTTAATTTGTTCACCACAGTTCCCAGTATTACTAGGTATCCCATGGTTGAGAACCCAAAACCCTGTTATTAATTGGGAAACGTCTACAGTTACTTTTCCTTCTGTCGTATCCTCACCCGTAGCAGGGGCAGTTGTAGAAGGATTAAGTACGGACCACGACAGTCATGAGCCTAGTACTCCCTTACCACTATGTTACCGAGATCTACAGGCAGTCTTTGATGCTAAGGAAGCTGAGGTTCTTCCCCCACACAGAGTCTACGACTGCCGTATAGATTTAGAGGCAGGAGCTAGGATTCCTTGCAGCAGAGTCTACGCCCTTACGGAAAAGGAGAATGTGTATCTACGGGAGTATCTGGATTCCATGCTCCAGAAAGGGTTCATTCGGCAATCGCGGTCCCCGGCCTCTTCTTCTTTATTCTTCATTCCGAAACGTGAAGGGGGTCTGCGATGCTGCATAGATTATCGGAAGTTGAATGATGTCACAATCAAGAACCGTTACCCCCTGCCTCTCATCGCCTCCCTCCTTGACAAGATACGCAATGCCCAATATTTCACCAAGTTAGATCTACGTGGAGCTTACCATCTTGTGCGTGTCAAGGAGGGTGACGAATGGAAAACAGCCTTTTGCACCAAGTATGGTCTTTATGAATATCTCGTGATGCCCTTTGGGCTATGCAACGCCCCTGCGGCGTTTCAATTTTTTATCAACGAGGTGTTGAAGGACATGCTTGAGATCTATGTAATTGCCTACATAGATGATTTGTTGATCTTTTCCTGTAACCTGACAGAACACATACAACATGTTCGCAATGTGTTGGAACGACTGTTTGACAACCGATTGTATTGCAAACTGGAAAAGTGTACCTTTCACACTAAAGAAGTACCCTTTTTGGGATATGTCGTATCCCCTAGAGGCCTTAGCATGGATATCTCCAAGGTAGAGGCTGTGTTGGCATGGCCAGCTCCTCGGTCAGTAAAGGAAATTCAAAGCTTTCTGGGCCTAGCGAACTTTTATCGACGGTTCATCCGTGACTTCTCCACCTTGATATCACCTGTCACTGCACTGTTGAGGAAGGGCGTTCCCTTTGTGTGGTCCGATGAAGCAGAACGTTCTTTTCGTCTGCTGAAGAAGGCGTTTACTAGCGCTCCTGTCTTGCGTTATCCAGACCCTGCATTGCCCTTTGTAGTGGAAGTGGATGCTTCTCAAGTGGCGGTGGGTGGTGTCCTGTCGCAAGCGGATGCGGTGACTGGCGAATGCCATCCGGTCGCTTTCTTCTCACATAAGTTCACCCCTGCTGAATACAATTATGCCATAGGAGATAAGGAACTGTTGGCCATTAAGAAAGCGTTTGAGGAATGGAGACAGTATCTCTTGGGGGCTAGATATCCTGCTGTAGTATATACAGACCACAGAAACCTCCAGTACCTCAAATCTGCTAAAGCCCTATCCATGAGACAGTTACGCTGGTCCCAATACTTTAGTGAATTTGACTTCACCGTCCAATACAGACCTGGGAGAAAAAACGGCAAGGCGGATGCCCTGTCTCGGTTGGGTTTTGATATTCCTTCAGACCCCATAGAGCAAGTCAACATCATTCCCAGAGCTAACATCATAGGACTTGTACAAAACGAGGATATATTCCTATCACAGGTTAGAGCAAGTCAAGTAGCAGTAGACATGATGCAAGTGGTGGGAGCTCAGGAAATGTCGCTGCGAAAAGGACTGGTACGGGTACAAGGGGGAGTGGTGTTACCGTCGGGAGAGCTACAGGAACAGGTCCTGAAGTGGTATCATTCCCATCCAGTAGCAGGTCATCCCGGAATCAAGAGAACAATAGAAGTTGTGCGTGACCGTTTTTGGTGGCCTACAATGTTGAAAGACATCGAACAGTATGTGAAGACATGTTGTGTGTGTGCTCAGACTAAGGTGTCACGTCTCAATCCGGTGGGCCTTCTTATGCCCCTACCTTCACCTGCAGGCCCATGGCATACCGTGTCTCTTGATTTCATAGTAGAACTACCACTCACAAAACTGAAGAACAATACACTGTTAGTGGTAGTAGACTTGTTCACTAAGACGGCTCATTTTGTGCCCCTAAAGGGTTTGCCCACAGCAGTAGAGTTGGCATCCATATTCATGCAGCACATAGTCCGCTTACATGGTTTTCCCTCTGTCCTAGTGTCCGACAGAGGGGCACAATTTGTGTCACGATTCTGGAGAAGTCTATGTTCCCTTCTCCACATTGATGTCCGTTTGTCGTCCAGTCACCATCCGCAGTCAGACGGACAAACAGAGAGGGTTAACCAGTGTTTCGAGCAGTACATACGGAATCAGACGTTGCAAACCTTGGATGAATGGGATGAGTTGGTCTGGTTGGCTGAAATCTCTTACAACCAAAGCACACACTCCTCCACCAAATTCTCACCTTTCTTTTGTTCTTATGGTTATCACCCCAGGTTATTGCCGTCAGGTATCCCTACTGATTGTCCAACTCCGGCTGCCTCAGACAGGGTAGAACACCTACACGAAGTGCAGAAGAGAGCATTAGAGAATTTGGAGATGGCAAAGGTGAGATACACAGAAGGGGCAAACCTACATAGGAGACTGGAACCTATTTATACGCCAGGAGATGAGGTCTGGCTCTCCACTAAACATCTCTCTTTGGGGGTTCCACGCAAGTTTAGCCCTAAATACATAGGCCCTTACAAGGTGGAGAGGGTGATCAATCCTGTAGCCATCAAGATCATCTTGCCTCCCTCCTTTAAGATCCATCCGGTCTTCCACGTGTCGCTACTCAAACCGGTTGAACCGGGGACTAGGGTTCCTGTACGACCTGCTCCTGTTATCCTGCATGATTCGGAGGAGTTTGAAGTTGGGGCCATCATAGATTCCCGGGTGGTTAGGAAAGCATTGCAATACCTGGTCCATTGGAAAGGGTATGGCATAGAGGAACGCACATGGGAACCTGCGGCCAATGTTCATGCCCCTCGATTATTGAGAGAGTTTCACCGGAGATACCCTGACAAGCCCAAACCGGGTGGGGAGCATTGTGGGGGGAGTGTACTGTCATGCTTTGGGAATCCCCTACGCTGTCCCTTTAAGAAACCTGGTATGTAAGGAACCAGGAAACAGGGAACGACGCTTCACGTTCCTGCGTCAAGCTTCCCTTGTTTCCGGTTCCGTTCCTGTTTCCCTGAATTCGTTGTTCTTGGTTCTGTTTTGCTGTTGTCCGCTGTTCAGCGTGTAGAGTTCCCCTTCACCAACTATTAGTGGGCTCACATACGCTCTTGGTTACAGCGCCTTTCTGCCTCTGGCGTACTCTGCTGTGTGCTCCGCCCGGCGGCCGGGCTTTGCTCCGCCATCCGGCCGGGCATTGCTCTGTGCGTACGTGCTCTTAGCTCTCCTCTCCCCTACTCCTGGTGCCTCGCCCGGCGGCCGGGCCTTGCTCCGCCATCCGGCCGGGCACCGCTCCGTTCTCTGCTTTGCGGAGAACGCGTTCACGGCTTCATTTTGTGAACTTCTGAGTATTGCGCTGACACTCAGTTCCACCCGGCGGCTGGGCTTAGCTCCGCCATCCGGTGGGACTAGTCTCCCTTTTGCATCCCAGTATTTCTTTTTACGCCTGACAGCCGGGTTTGTGCTCCGCTGTCCGGTGTGGTGTTTTCCCCATTTCTCCTTTTCATAGTTAGTCAGTTAGGTTTCTCCTTATTATTTTCCTGTCCCCGTTCAGTCCCCACTTTACCTGCAAGGTCCCTGTTTCCAGGAGCTTCCACCATCTTTTTCCATTATATACTGGAAACCCCGTCCTTTGTATTTCGTGGCACTCTTGCGTGGATCTGGGTGGGTGCCTCTATTCCTCACTACAGGGAATCACGGTAAGAGCGTTCATGCGCTACCAATCTTTTGCCTTATTATTGCTACATGTGAATAGACTGTATAGATTTTGTTTGGTTCTCATAGATGGTGATAATTCATAAAGACATCTGCAGAAGAATTGAATGGAAGGTTCTTTGTGTACCAGACGGTATTGAAGGGGTCTTCAAAGGCAGTTCCAAGATAGTCGAAGTAAGAGAGGGGTTGATTAGAGTGCTATCGAACATACAACATCTAGACTATAGTACTCCTTTCAATAACTGTGTCATCCTTATTATAGCTCCAGGCGCTGTACCTTACTTCCACCTTCATCTGCTAAATCAGCGTCATATTAAGAACCTGGGGTACGTGATATGTTTATGTACATGTATAATCAATATCCCGTTTAATTGGAGTAGAGCTAGAGTGTTTTGTTTCCTCTTGTCATTTCAGCCTTCCTGTTTTCCTGTTACCTTCATTGAAGTACCCCATATTCACTACTGGAGAATTCCATCAGCCATCATTGTCTCCCCCCTTCTTTCCTTGTTTTGTTTCCCTGTTTTCCCCTGGCGTGTCTCTCGTACTCTAGTGCTTGATAGAGTCGGAAGACCGTAGGGGAAGGCTGCGGACTACTCTTCGGATTCCTGACGCTCCTGTGGAACCAGCCTGCAATCCTTACATTACCTTCTTTCTGTGACAACACACTACCTAATCCATACAAACTTGCATCCACTGTAATTACACATTCCTTGTTCATGCGAAACGGTTTAAGTGTAGGTGAAAGTATAATATCATTTTTGATTGTTTCAAAAGCTTGTTGTTGTGCAACAGACCACTTAAACTCTTCTCCTTGTCTCAACAATTTTCTTAGGGGTTCCATCTTAGTTGCAAAGTTTACTACAAATTTGCTGTAATATTCGCACATTCCAGCAAACGACAACAACTGATCTTTATTTGTTGGAGCGGGTGCTTTAATAATTGCATCTACATTTGATTTTTTTCGGAACAACACCATCCCCCGATAGTGTGTGTCCTAAATACTCAACTGACTCCTGAAATAACTTACATTTATGTGCCTTACGTGTTAAACCATTTGATTCTAATCTTCTGCATACTTCTTGTAAATGGGTCTCATGTTCGCCCCCATTCTTTGAAAAAACTAAAATGTCGTCCTGAAAACATTTTACAAACATATCCAAATCTCTGAAAATATGTAACATTGTCCTTTGGAAAACGGACGCCGCTGATGCAAGACCAAACGGCATATGTATGTATTGGAATAAACCCTGAGGTGTTATGAATGCTGTGAGTTTCCTAGATGCTTCAGTTAATTCAATTTGGTGGTAAGCTGATCTTAAATCTAAGGTTGAAATTTTTTTTGCGCCCTCTATCATTGACACCAACTCATTAATATTAGGCAAAGGATGACAGTCAATTACAATGTTGGCATTTAACGCCCTTAAATCCACACACAATCTTAATTTTTGATCTGGTTTTCTTACCAAAACTATGGCAGAAACCCATTCTGATGATTCTGTTGGTTCAATGATTCCCTCATCAAGTAAATCCCTCAACATGCCTTTAAGTTCTTCCCTTATGTTAATGGGCACACCTCTAAAGTTTTGTACTACTGGTGTATGATTTCTTTTGAGAACAATATTATGTGAAAAATGTTTGAGTTTCCTTAGCTTCTCACAAAAAACAGAACTAAAAGATTTTATTAGATTACAGCCTTTCTCAAAATTGGTAAGCTTTACACTAGATGGATCAATTGCAGAAACAGTACCCATAAGACTTTCATCACAAAGAGAAATGGGTTCTTTAGCACGTGGATTTATCTGGATTCCTAATTTCCATTGATCCAGCCATCCTAAAACATTAACACCTTTGAGGGAAATGTACAATTTTATGTCAGCTTTCCTATTCTTAAATTGAATCATCACCTGAAAGAAACCTATTATATCAATTTTTGAACAAGAAAAATTATTGGCAGAAATATCAGACTCTTTCATTTCATCCAACATTTCAGGCTTGGCTAAAGTGTTGCTGAAATATTCTTGTGTTATAATAGTCCATGGTGAACCTGAATCCACCATAAGAGACAACTCCTGTTCACAAATCTTGAAAATGCAATTAGGTGATTTAAGGTGTAACAATGCTTGGTCATCAATGATAGATACTACAAAACCATTCGTTTGTGACTCAATATCATTAATAATATTTACGTTTTCTTCTGCTACTGAAGAAACAGAACTATTATTATAAGTTTGTTTTGATGGGTAGAGATCATCCATCTGTAAGAGGGTCGCCCCTTTTAGACTTACCCACGCAGGAGCTCAGAGTCCCCGCTGTATGGATTGCCCTGAGGGTCCAAGTTAGTACGGGTGCCTGGTTAATGAACTGTACCTGCCTATGCTAATGGGTTGTGCCCCAAGTTTAATGTGATTCAGGCCTGGTTTATCTTAGGCGTACCTCCTGGTTTGGCCCCAATGATAAGGCTCCTGTCTGAGGCCCCAGGATCATACCTAGAGCAGGGGGAGTCACCACCCCGGGTATTGTTGAATTGTGCCCACGAGGGTGTTTGTGCCCAGGTGCTCAGGATTAGGTTGATGCTCCAGGGTGGATGTGATTATGCCAGCCCAGACCCTGCTGAATGAAATGTTCCTACTTAACTGATGAGATTGTTATTTCCCTGGCCTAATGTGATGTTGCCTGATCTCGAATGATATGTGTATTCTTGCTGGATGGGTTTCCTGCCCCATGATTAAGGCCTGCTCCGGCCTAGGCCAGATGTTAATGCCAGGTGCCACCTGTTTCTTTTCACAGGAGACGCGGATGCAGACCCTGCTGTGTGTTATGCTTAATGTTGTGTTTTGCACTTACAGCCTACTACCAAGGATTAAGACCTGAGTTGGCCCTGCGATATTGACCTTGGGTTTCAGCATTAGTATTTCTTTCCCTCACATTTTCTACTAAGATTTCATGCCAATGATAACACGTCTTTATTTCAGCCATGTACGCAAGAACTTAACCTTTTATTCCTTTCCTCATTTTCCCTTGTAAATAATCCCCCTTGCATTCATTGCTCTGGCGCCAGTTGGCCCCATTGTGATTACTGCTATTGTTGTGTTTTACCTTTGCAGGTTGGAGATAATACAACACTTATTCTTTTTCCAACCAGAAGCAGTGTTGTGTCTCTTTTGTGGTGTGCCTGGTGTGTCGTTTGTGGGTACTGCGTGGATGCTTTGCACATGTCCTCTGAAGTTTGGCCTGCGCGCTCTGCTCCATGCTACCCCCCGTAGAATTGGCAACCCCATTTCTAACAGTCGGAATAAAACATGATCCCAAATTTCTGGCTGAAGCGGTGGTTCAGTTTGATGGGCTGCCAGAGGCTGGAGGCGGGAGGAGCCATCCGGCTGAAGAAGAGCACCTCAGTTTTGTCCACGTTCAGTTTAAAGAAGTTGACGTCCATCCAATTGGTAGTGGCTTTTAGGCACTCCTTAAAATTGAGTAAAGGCTGCTTCTTGCTGTTCTTTAAACAAGAACAGCAGTTGTGTATCATCTGCGTAGGAAGCAACATTCACTAATCCGGTCTCAATAAGGGTGGCCAACGTAGCCAGGTGAAGGTTGAAGAGCAGCAAACCGAGGCAGACCTTGCAGCACCCCACAAGCCAGGGGTTTGGGAGAAGATGAGAAAGGGAGAAGAAAAAGCCGATGAGAACAATCTTTCAAAAAAGATCGAATCCTGTACAGCACTGTGCTCTGAAAGCCAAATAAGCTTAATCTATTCAACAAGGTGGAATGGGCCACTGTGTTGAGTGCTGCAGACAGGGCTAACATCACAACCATGGCAGAAGCACTGCCGTCCAAAGATGCTCTGACGGTCTCAGACACTTCCAATAAAGATGTCTCCGTGCCGTAACCCGCACGGAAGCCAGATTGAGAGTTTTGAAGCAAATGACAACCTTCAACAAAGGACGAAAGTTGGTGATATCTTTGCCAGTGCAGGCATCAATGAACTGGGCCTAAAATTGCTGAGCACCCTGGGATCCGTGTTGGGCTTCTTTAGCAGCAGCAATAGGAACACCTATTTCCATATAGCAGGAAAGATACCAGATTTCAAAGAGGTGTTGCAAATCCCGTTGAGAGCAGGTTTTACAATAAGGGCATTAATCTGAGAATTTGGGGTGCGCAGTGGTCCTCAGTGGAGCCAGATTTACATTTCAGGAACTCCTTGAGAGAATCTTTTCAATAATTTGGTAGAATTCCGAGAGAGCAGTTGCTGGACTAAACTTAACTTGTCGTTATTTTAGTTCATGTAGTTCACTTCTCCCTCTTTGTCGCTTAGCACGGGTACAGGAGCGCATCTGTTAGTACATGGTACTTCTCTGTTAGTTAAGTAGGTTCATATTGGTTCCTTATATCCCAGGTCTCTAAGTGATCGACTGCAGTTTAGCATATAGTTCAATGTGTTGATTAAAATAAATCAGGTCTTTTATCCAATCAGACATTTTTGGTGAGGGTCCCCTCCTCATCTTGTGGCAACCCTTCTAGCCAGCAGCAGCGCTACACCCACACATTTCCAAAGTAGTTTTGGGATTTCTATCATACAGCTCATTAGGCTCAATAAGGTCCAATTTCCCTTGATATCATCAGAGATAATTCTCTAAATACTTTGTCCAGTACTGTGCTACTTGTTGGCAAAGTCATGTTAAGTGAGAAAAAATAGCCTCATCCATTGTCACATCAGTCATAGTTTTAATATATTGAGTCCAAGTGGGGTGCGCTATACTCTCTTCAAAAACTTTTTAAATTTTTTTTTTTAATACTTTATTTTGAGTGTGATGCAAAAACATAGATTGGAGCAAACCAGCACATGTCTCATCCTTGACTCAAGGAGCCAGAGATTTCTCAACAGACACAGCCATTCAGCCACATCCCGGGGGCTGGGCGGCAGTTTGGTACCAGAAACATGGGCTCCGTAGTCATGACAAAGCACTAAACATGCCGTAGTGACAGCCAGGTGAAAATACATCATCACTGTACTCTTTTCTTTTTACTAGAACAAAAGGCAAAACTTTCCCTCCCCTCCCCCCACAAACTCGGCATCAGTGAGAACACAGGCATATACATTCCGTTCAGGTCATCAGGGCCCATCCGGGCGCAGTTATCATATTAAACTCAAACACAGATCCATTTGGGATGGCAAGTAAATCACTTATTTACAGAGGGTATGCGTGCGGTATTAGGACGACACTAGCTCGTAGCAATCCCCTCATCTCCACTCCCGTCAACCTCTTCCCCGGAGACCGACCCCTGTGGGGTGAACAGCTCAGCACTGGTGGCATCCGAATCACTATCTACAGATCCCACTGCACACATCATGCGCCATGCTAACAGGTCCTCTTGCAGCTTCTCATCCCTACGTGTATGTTGCATGTGTGTTTCCTCCGCCAGGGACCATTCCTTGAAGTCTCTAAGCCAAGATGTCAGCTCCGGGGCTCGACTTCCCATCCAGGTGATGGCCACCCTGCGTCTTGCCAGTACCAATAGCAGCTGCAACAGCTTATAGGACAATTTACTCTTTTTAGGCTTGGGTACCAGGGCCAACAGACAATGTAGTGGGTCCAAGGCGATCCGGAGACCCGTAATCCGCCTGATGCGCCCAACCACCTGCCCCCAGAAGGTCGCTACCGGCGGGCACTCCTAGGCTAGATGGCGAAATCCCGCCCCACCCCGTCCAAATCTAGGGCAGTCGTCCCGTCTGTCGTTGGAGATGCGGTGTAAGGATACTGGGGTCATATAGGTGCGTGCATAAAATTGAAGTGGATGAGCTTGAACCGTGCGTTACACGAAACCGTACGGGTCAATGTGCCGATTCGTTTGCGCCGTTCGGGTTCCAGGGGGACCCCGAGATCCGTCTCCCATGCAGCCCAAGCCGGAGAAACCGAAGGATCGGAGTCCCTCCGCATCGCGGAATACAACAACGCAATGAGCCGTCGGCCCCTGCCACAGGAAAGGAGGATGTTAAGGGTGTGCGACATCGGAGGCGCCTCTGGGAACTGCGGCCAGGTCACTCGCGCCATGTCCTGCAGTCCCCTATAATGTAGGTAATGTCCCTGACCATTTCCCCATGCACTTGGTCTGACCATTTCCTCATCTCTTTTTCGTTACCCCTCACTCCAGCCCGCAAGATCTCCCCACCTAAAAACATCTGGGCGCGCTCCTGGAACTACGTAGATACAACCTCCCTGTCTGCCACACTTTCCGCCTCCTGCCCAGATCTTCATGGGCTGTCATCTCTCGAACAAGCTGACTCCATCAATTCATGGCTTTGTTCAGGCTGCGACCTAGTCGTTCCTTTAAAACGTATATCATCCAGACGCGCTAACGACGCAAATCGCTGGTTTAACCAGGATCTCAAAATTCAAAAACTCAACGTCCGCCGTGCAGAGCGCTCTTGGAGACGGGGTTACTGTCCAATACTTAAAAATCAGTATATTACTCTCTTGGCCCAGTATAAAAAATCCATCCTGGTGACCAAGAACGCTTATTTTTCCGCCAAAATTATAGCCGCCGAAAATCAGTCCAGAGAAATTTTCACCATTGTGCACGATCTGGCATACTCTGACAGGGCTTCCCTCAAACCCTCTCCTTCCCAGTATCTTTGCGATTCCCTCAATTCTTTTTTCGTTGATAACATTTCTACCATTAAAGCTAATATCCCCCCCTTCCCCTTCCTTTGTCAACCCCCTATGCCCTTCCAATACAGCAGGCCTTGATTTCATTCCCCTCCTTACAGAAGAATCCTTTTTTTCTCTCCTACCGCTGGTTAAGTCCGGTTCCCCTCTAGATCCCTGCCCTGCACATATTCTGAGACTGATTTACGCTGCCTGTGCCTCGCCCCCCCTCACCCTTCTCAATAGCTCGCTTTCACAGGGCATCGTCATCCCATCCTTTAAGTCGACCGTCATCCTACCCATCTTAAAAAAACCTGGAGTGGACCCCTCAGTACTGGTTAACTACCGCCCTATCTCACTCCTGCCCTTTTTGGCGAAGGTTCTGGAGCGCCATGTAACTAGAACGCTCAGCACCTTCGTGGAGGAGAACAGGGTATTAGCTCCCCGGCAGGCTGAGTTTCGTCCCTCACACTCTACGGAGTCCGTGGTATTATCGGTCCTTGAAAACCTCAGAGAGGGTATGGATACTAACCATCCCCAGGCCCTGGTCCTCCTCGATCTCTCCGCCGCTTTTGACACGGTAGATCATTCCATCTTACTGTCCCGTGTCAAAGCGGCGGGAATCGGAGGATCGGCTTTGGTCTGGCTGTCCTCCTTTCTGAGCGGCCGCACCCAGGCAGTACAGTACGCCTGGGTGATTTTTCTGCGGACTTCCAGCCAGTTAAATGTGGGGTCCCCCAGGGTTCATCCCTTTCCCCATTGTTATTTAACCTGTATATTGCTCCCCTTATTTTTGCCCTTCAACAGCTGGAGGTCTCCGTGTACAATTACGCGGATGACCTCCAGCGTATTTTTTCCTTATCCGCTTCCCCAGAGTCCATTTTTAACTTTCAGTCGGTCATGACTTTCATCTGGGACTGGATGAACCACAACCACCTGAAGCTCAACCCCGACAAAACGGAGTTGGTGCTGACAGGTGGTTGCTCCAGTCCCTGGTCCCCTTCCTTTTGGCCCCCCTCGCTGGGTCTTCCACCATCTCCTTCCCCCTCTGTTAAAACTCTTGGTTTCAAACTGGATCACCAACTCTCACTTCACTCTCAAGTTAGCACTGTGGTGTCCTCCTCTTTCCTTTCCCTTCGCACTATCCGCAAAGTCTCTCGGTTCTTTTCCTTTCCGGCCCTCAAACTTAGTCTTGGCAATGGTGATTTCCCGCCTGGATTACGGCAATGCCCTCTATTGTGGTATGCCCGCGTATAGCGTGCAACGCCTCCAGCTAGTCCAGAACCAGGCAGCACGCCTGGTTTTCAATTTATCCAAGTCACATCATGTCACTCCCCTCCTCAATACCTTACACTGGCTGCCCATTCGTGAACGAGCCCAGTTTAAATTAGAATGCATCATCTTTAACGCCCGGACCGGATCAGCCCCTGCCTTTATCATTTCTGAAATTCATTCTTATATTCCTCCTAGGGAGCTACGTTCTTCCACCCAACAATTGCTCGTAGTCCCCCGTTTCAAACGCAAAAAGTTGGGAGGTTCCAAATTTTCCACACTCGCCCCTGCCTTTTGGAACTCCCTTCCGGCTGATCTGAGATCCTGTCCCCAGTATGCACTCTTTCGCAAGGCATTGAAAACTTTTCTTTTCACACATGCCTTCCCCACCTAAACCTTCTTCTTATGCTCTTGTTTCTGATTCCTCTGGAGTTCAGTACTGTTCAGCGCCATGAAACCGCTAGGTGTACGTGCGCTTAAGAAATACTTTTAAACTCAAACTCAAACTCCCTCCGTCAGGCCAAAGGCTGCCGTGGCCCCCTCGAAGGTTACAAAGGAGTCATCCGGGTACAGATCCGCCAAAGTTTCACAGCCCCCCTCCCCTTCCAGGACCGGAAGGACATATGTTCTTCCATCCGCACTACAGGCGCCAGAATCCACACTGGCAATTCCCTATGGAAAGGGGCTCGCTTCAGGATTTTCTCTACGAACCTTTGCCAGATCGTTGCAGCGTGCCTCACCACATAGGGTAAGGACACATCCGCTCCTCGTCCTTGCATCAGTGCTACCTGTAGGGTCTCCTCATCAGCCCGTCCTGCCAAGAGGCTCAATTCCCAGTTAGCCGTGCCGGAGAACCAGCGTGCAGCTGGTTGGAGCTGTGCCGCGTAATAGTATAGGTCGAATCTCGGAGCCTCCAGACCTCCCTCCTCCCGACTCCGGACGATAGCGCGCAAAGCAACTCTACTGCGCTTACCCGCCCAGAGTAGTGACGTGAGTAATGAGTCAAGTGTGCGAAACAGGCTTGTCGGGATCGGGCACAGCGAATTCTGTAGGACGTATAGCAGTCGCGGGAGCATCACCATTTTAGCTACCGCCAATCGTCCCATGAGGGAAAGCGGAAGCGTGTTCCAGAACGAGACGGACTGCTGGAGGGAGCGCACCACGCGCCCGGCATTGCGGGCCAGCAACTGATCATCCGTCGGTGTCACCTGGATGCCCAGATACTGGAAGGCTACCAGTTCCCATCGCAACCCCAGGTGTGGGAGGTGCGCCCGCTGGTCGGGGCCATAACCCGCCAAGGGGAAAATGAGGGACTTATCAGGATTAATCCGGAGACCCGAGGCCGCGCCGAAGCGATCCAATAGCTGCAACAAAATTGGCAGCGACTCATTCGGGGATGTTAAGTAAAGTAGAGCATCATCTACGTACAGGGAGACCACATTGACGGAGTCTCCCACCCTGACACCCCACTGCGCCATTTCCATCCGCACGAGGTCCGCCAAGGATTCAATTGCCAAGGCAAAGAGCAGCGGCGAGAGGGGGCACCCCTGCCGCGTGCCCCTGCCCAGGGGCCAGTCTTCCGATCGGGCTGCGCCGAGGCGAACCCGAGCTCGAGGTGACTCATAAAGGATCCGGATCCAGTTACAGTAGATGGGGCCCAGACCCGCCAGTCGAAGCACTTCCAGTAGATACCCCCAATCCACCGTGTCGTATGCCTTGGCCAGATCTATGGACACCAGGACCTGGGGGTTCTGTCTATCGCGCACCTCATGAATAATATGGTTCAAACGTCTGAGGTTCATCGCAGTGTTGCGGCCGGGAATGAATCCGCATTGATCTTGATGCACAAGGTGCGCCATGTGCGGTGCCAGGCAATTGGCTAACACTTTCGTGAGAATTTTAGCGTCCGTGTTGATGAGAGTAATGGGCCGATATGCTGCAGGGTCGCAGCTGTCGCCTCCGGGTTTGGGAATCATGCACACCTCCCCCTGATTCATAGTGGGTGGGAGGGCGGCACTCTCCAGCGCCTCACCATAGACCTGCAGGAGCCGGGGGGCTAGGGCCTCCTCAAACGCCTGATAGAATTTTGGCGGAAACCCATCCCCTCCAGGGGTCTTGGCATGCGGCAGACTGGCCAGCGCGACCTTGAGCTCATGTAGGGACAAGGCCACCTCTAACTCCTCCGCTGCCTCCTCTGATAAAGTCTGGAGGGGCAATCCCCGAAGGTAAGCCTGAGAATCGGACTCCGTCACCGAGGGGTCTGCAGCATATACTGCCTGCAGATGGGCCCGTAGAACCCCCAGGATACCCGCCTCCGAATGCACCAGGTCCCCCGCAGGGTTGCGCAGAGCAGCTATCCGTTCCGGGGCGAATTCCCTCCTAAGAATCCAGGCCAGTAGTCTCCCAGCCTTATCCCCTTCGCGATGGAGTCGCTGACGATACTGACCTAGAGTGTACTTATCCAGCCTGGTCAGTATGTCCTGGACCTCCTCCCTGGCCGACCTCTCCGACTCCAAATCCGGGTCGCCTGGGTCCGAAACAGCCTGACCGTTCCGTAGGCGGTCCTCCGCTTTACCCAGGTTACGGAGCAACTGCTTCCGGACACCATAGGTCAGGCCCATACACGTACCACTGCTTTCATGGCATCCCATTTGACCGCATAGGACAAGTCAGCTCCACCCCAGTTCAAATCCAAATATTCAGTAAGAGCTGTCTCCACAGGGGCTTTTCCCACTGGGTCTTGTAATAGATCCCCCGGCATCCTCCAGGTCCGAGGACGAGATGGCCGGGCAAGCCACTGGGCTACGCACGTGTTAAATAATCAGGATAATGTAGTATAATTATGATGTATCTTTATTGGCAGCACGGTAATCCATCTTCATGTATCAGAGTTCAGCTGTAACTGATTCTCCACAAAACAACATTACAGTTCCACCAACATGTGGAATATAGAACACCCTTAAATGAAAACATGTCGCATGCAATGGCATGCAACCATAATCATACTACTTAAAGGGATACACATTAAAATGAGGATATAACACATCTTCCTTTTTCAAAAACAAACAAATAAAAGAAAAACAAAAAGACATATGTACAACATTAGAAACACAAAAGTGTAACATTATATTTAGTCAGAAAATCTTTTGGGTAAAATGACAACACGTTTTGCATCTTTGACTCTATAAGCTACAGAATCTTTTTTGTCAACAATAAGATTCTTGTCAGAGCAATTATTGTAAACATTATAAGGTTTAGAACATTTGGCTAACCTTCTCATATTCCAAATTCTACCATCTTGGGTCATGATACTATTGGTAAACACTTTTTTTATTTCAATAGGATCACTAAATTTACTGGCTCCTTTGGCCAATAAACCTGGTTTAAGAACTTTAACCCATTCACCCATCTGAAAGAACTGTCTTTTTGTATTCCACTTCTTGTCATATCATAATTTCGTTTTTAACTGTTTATCTTCCACACGTTTGGCAACATCAATAACATTCTCCTTATCATACATAGAAACCTTGCTATATTTCTCTTTTAACCACCATGGTAAAACACTGGAGGCCGGGTTACGACCCTTGAATAGTTTAAAAGGACTCACCTCTGTGGTAGAGTGGGGCGTAATACGATAAGTCCACAACCTCTCTCTTAATGCATTTACCCAATTTTTTCCGCATTTGATGGATTCTACAATAAAATTCTTCAACACCCGATTAAATCTCTCCACTTGCCCATTCTCATGTGGTTCGTATAAAGAGGTTAACCTGTGAACAACATTGCATTCTTTAAGAAATACAGACATTTCCATAGAGGTTAACTGCACGCCATTATCAGTGACCATTACTGAAGGGCAACCTTCTCTAGTAAAAATTTCTTTGAAAAATCCTATTACTGCTTCAGTGGAAGCTTTAGGAACAAAATTAACTTCCGGCCACTTGGAGTGATAATCTATCATAACCAATGCATATCTTGAAGACTCTGGTAACATGTGGAAAGGCCCAGAAATATCAAATGCAACCTTCTCCCACGGTTCAGATGACCATTTTACCATTTTGAGAGGTGGAGTAACAGTCTTCAACATTCTATCACTAGATGCACAATCTTGACATTCTCTGACTGTTCTATCAATAAACCTATCAACTCCAGGCCACCAAAAATACGACCTAACCAACCTCTTCATAGAAGAAATGCCAGGATGAGTTTTATGTGCCACCTTCAGTATGACATCCTGCATTCCTTCTGGAGGAACACACTTACCAGATTTAAAAATAAAACCAGATTCTAGCTCCAATTCATCTTCCACATTATAGAATGGTAACAGCTCCGCTCTAACTCTATCTTTATTTGGCCATCCCTCACTGATATAACCTTTGAGTTCCTCCCATTTAGTATCCTTCTGTACACAATCCAACCACAAAGATTCAGATATATCTTGAAATCTTGTAAAATATCTTGAACAGTAACTACAAAATCCCTTTCATTTAGTGCACCCACTATATCCTGTTCATACCGCAGATGCGATAAACAGTCAGCTGTAACATTCTTTTTGCCAGGGACATAATAGGTGACAAAATTGTATTCTTGTAACCTTGAGGAAAGTCTGGCTATCCTAGCTGTTGAATTCCATCCTCCACCAACCGATAAAATATTGACCAACGGTTTGTGGTCTGTCCTAAGAGTAAATTTTGAACCCCAAACATACAACCTAAAATGTTCAATTGCCCAGACACAAGCAAGGAGTTCCCTCTCTATCACCGCATACTTTCTCTCACACGCATTGAGAGTTCTTGATGCGAATGCTACAACCACTCATTATTACCTGTCATGCTTTGGGAATCCCCTACGCTGTCCCTTTAAGAAACCTGGTATGTAAGGAACCAGGAAACAGGGAACGACGCTTCACGTTCCTGCGTCAAGCTTCCCTTGTTTCCGGTTCCGTTCCTGTTTCCCTGAATTCGTTGTTCTTGGTTCTGTTTTGCTGTTGTCCGCTGTTCAGCGTGTAGAGTTCCCCTTCACCAACTATTAGTGGGCTCACATACGCTCTTGGTTACAGCGCCTTTCTGCCTCTGGCGTACTCTGCTGTGTGCTCCGCCCGGCGGCCGGGCTTTGCTCCGCCATCCAGCCGGGCATTGCTCTGTGCGTACATGCTCTTAGCTCTCCTCTCCCCTACTCCTGGTGCCTCGCCCGGCGGCCGGGCCTTGCTCCGCCATCCGGCCGGGCACCGCTCCGTTCTCTGCTTTGCGGAGAACGCGTTCACGGCTTCATTTTGTGAACTTCTGAGTATTGCGCTGACACTCAGTTCCACCCGGCGGCTGGGCTTAGCTCCGCCATCCGGTGGGACTAGTCTCCCTTTTGCATCCCAGTATTTCTTTTTACGCCTGACAGCCGGGTTTGTGCTCCGCTGTCCGGTGTGGTGTTTTCCCCATTTCTCTTTTTCATAGTTAGTCAGTTAGGTTTCTCCTTATTATTTTCCTGTCCCCGTTCAGTCCCCACTTTACCTGCAAGGTCCCTGTTTCCAGGAGCTTCCACCATCTTTTTCCATTATATACTGGAAACCCCGTCCTTTGTATTTCGTGGCACTCTTGCGTGGATCTGGGTGGGTGCCTCTATTCCTCACTACAGGGAATCACGGTAAGAGCGTTCATGCGCTACCAATCTTTTGCCTTATTATTGCTACATGTGAATAGACTGTATAGATTTTGTTTGGTTCTCATAGATGGTGATAATTCATAAAGACATCTGCAGAAGAATTGAATGGAAGGTTCTTTGTGTACCAGACGGTATTGAAGGGGTCTTCAAAGGCAGTTCCAAGATAGTCGAAGTAAGAGAGGGGTTGATTAGAGTGCTATCGAACATACAACATCTAGACTATAGTACTCCTTTCAATAACTGTGTCATCCTTATTATAGCTCCAGACGCTGTACCTTACTTCCACCTTCATCTGCTAAATCAGCGTCATATTAAGAACCTGGGGTACGTGATATGTTTATGTACATGTATAATCAATATCCCGTTTAATTGGAGTAGAGCTAGAGTGTTTTGTTTCCTCTTGTCATTTCAGCCTTCCTGTTTTCCTGTTACCTTCATTGAAGTACCCCATATTCACTACTGGAGAATTCCATCAGCCATCATTGTCTCCCCCCTTCTTTCCTTGTTTTGTTTCCCTGTTTTCCCCTGGCGTGTCTCTCGTACTCTAGTGCTTGATAGAGTCGGAAGACCGTAGGGGAAGGCTGCGGACTACTCTTCGGATTCCTGACGCTCCTGTGGAACCAGCCTGCAATCCTTACAGAACGTGAAGCCCAAGTGGTACGTTCTACCCGAGCGTCATGGATCTCGAAGCAGTGACCCTAGCAGACCTAGCTGGAATGTTGGGTAATCTACAAGTAGAAACGCAAACCCTAATGGCAAGGATGGACACCCTCCAGAGACAGCAGCCCTCGGGAGCCTCTGGAGGGGGTACATCAGTAGTACAAGTGACTACCCCCCCTGTCATTCCTCTGGCACCACCTGAGAGGTTTACAGGAGACGCAAAACGATGCGCTGCCTTCCTTAGCCAGTGTCAGTTACACTTTTCTTGCAAAGCAGCTTGTTTTCCCTCTGATCAGGCCAAGGTAGCCTTTGTGATTTCTTATCTTAGCGGGTCAGCTGCAGATTGGGCGATTCCATTAGTTGACAGGGATGATCCTTTGTTACACAGTTACCCGGCTTTTAGGCGAGAGTTCCGCAAATTATTCGACAGACACATGTACACACATTCTGCTGATACCGAGTTACTAGACCTTAAACAGGGTACTCAAGATTTGGTATCTTACATAACCAAATTTCGTAGCTTGGTGGTCGAATCTGAATGGCCTGAAGCAAAACAGAGTACCTTGTTTTATAGGGGTTTGCGAGAGGAATTAAAGGACGCTCTCTCTCAGATAGTAGACCTTCCCACTTCCTGTCAAGCTTTGATAGAATTGGTGGTAAAGATTGATCATCGCTGCCAGGAAAGAAGAAAAGAGAGAGGGAAACATGAATACCGATACGCTAGCACTAAAGAGAAAAAAAGCACCCCTGAGAAGGCCGGAGAAGACTGCGAACCTATGCAGATAGGTGTAGTCAGAGGGCCTTTGACCGTAGATGAGAGACAGAGGAGAAGAGCTCTTAGACTATGTCTTTATTGCGGTAAAGCAGGACATTTTTTGCGGGAATGCCCGGTGAAACCCAAAGCCACACAATCCAAGGTACAGGGAAACTAGCGAGCCTGGGTTCTTGTGAGACAAGGAACCCAGGTAGATCTGGTCTTACAGTCTCTTCTTCTGAGGTTAACACCACTCCCACGAACCATCTATATATTGCAGTACATATGACTCAGGGGCCGCTTGGTCTACATGTATTGGTAATGATAGATTCGGGGGCGTCTGGAAATTACATGGACCAAGATTGGGCAAAAGAAAATCTGGTAGCCTATACTACAAGAGAGACACCCAGTATAGTTACCACAATAGACGGTAGTTCGCTTATTTCCGGCCCCGTAACCCAATGTACCAGTCCTATTCGTATGACTATCGATCCCGATCATCAGGAAGAAGTGGTGTTCGATTTAATTTGTTCACCACAGTTCCCAGTATTACTAGGTATCCCATGGTTGAGAACCCAAAACCCTGTTATTAATTGGGAAACGTCTACAGTTACTTTTCCTTCTGTCGTATCCTCACCCGTAGCAGGGGCAGTTGTAGAAGGATTAAGTACGGACCACGACAGTCATGAGCCTAGTACTCCCTTACCACTATGTTACCGAGATCTACAGGCAGTCTTTGATGCTAAGGAAGCTGAGGTTCTTCCCCCACACAGAGTCT
This sequence comes from Lissotriton helveticus, assembly GCF_964261635.1. Classification (NCBI taxonomy): domain Eukaryota; kingdom Metazoa; phylum Chordata; class Amphibia; order Caudata; family Salamandridae; genus Lissotriton; species Lissotriton helveticus. Next base: position 5,714,973 of record NC_136066.1, read on the forward strand.
ACGACTGCCGTATAGATTTAGAGGCAGGAGCTAGGATTCCTTGCAGCAGAGTCTACGCCCTTACGGAAAAGGAGAATGTGTATCTACGGGAGTATCTGGATTCCATGCTCCAGAAAGGGTTCATTCGGCAATCGCGGTCCCCGGCCTCTTCTTCTTTATTCTTCATTCCGAAACGTGAAGGGGGTCTGCGATGCTGCATAGATTATCGGAAGTTGAATGATGTCACAATCAAGAACCGTTACCCCCTGCCTCTCATCGCCTCCCTCCTTGACAAGATACGCAATGCCCAATATTTCACCAAGTTAGATCTACGTGGAGCTTACCATCTTGTGCGTGTCAAGGAGGGTGACGAATGGAAAACAGCCTTTTGCACCAAGTATGGTCTTTATGAATATCTCGTGATGCCCTTTGGGCTATGCAACGCCCCTGCGGCGTTTCAATTTTTTATCAACGAGGTGTTGAAGGACATGCTTGAGATCTATGTAATTGCCTACATAGATGATTTGTTGATCTTTTCCTGTAACCTGACAGAACACATACAACATGTTCGCAATGTGTTGGAACGACTGTTTGACAACCGATTGTATTGCAAACTGGAAAAGTGTACCTTTCACACTAAAGAAGTACCCTTTTTGGGATATGTCGTATCCCCTAGAGGCCTTAGCATGGATATCTCCAAGGTAGAGGCTGTGTTGGCATGGCCAGCTCCTCGGTCAGTAAAGGAAATTCAAAGCTTTCTGGGCCTAGCGAACTTTTATCGACGGTTCATCCGTGACTTCTCCACCTTGATATCACCTGTCACTGCACTGTTGAGGAAGGGCGTTCCCTTTGTGTGGTCCGATGAAGCAGAACGTTCTTTTCGTCTGCTGAAGAAGGCGTTTACTAGCGCTCCTGTCTTGCGTTATCCAGACCCTGCATTGCCCTTTGTAGTGGAAGTGGATGCTTCTCAAGTGGCGGTGGGTGGTGTCCTGTCGCAAGCGGATGCGGTGACTGGCGAATGCCATCCGGTCGCTTTCTTCTCACATAAGTTCACCCCTGCTGAATACAATTATGCCATAGGAGATAAGGAACTGTTGGCCATTAAGAAAGCGTTTGAGGAATGGAGACAGTATCTCTTGGGGGCTAGATATCCTGCTGTAGTATATACAGACCACAGAAACCTCCAGTACCTCAAATCTGCTAAAGCCCTATCCATGAGACAGTTACGCTGGTCCCAATACTTTAGTGAATTTGACTTCACCGTCCAATACAGACCTGGGAGAAAAAACGGCAAGGCGGATGCCCTGTCTCGGTTGGGTTTTGATATTCCTTCAGACCCCATAGAGCAAGTCAACATCATTCCCAGAGCTAACATCATAGGACTTGTACAAAACGAGGATATATTCCTATCACAGGTTAGAGCAAGTCAAGTAGCAGTAGACATGATGCAAGTGGTGGGAGCTCAGGAAATGTCGCTGCGAAAAGGACTGGTACGGGTACAAGGGGGAGTGGTGTTACCGTCGGGAGAGCTACAGGAACAGGTCCTGAAGTGGTATCATTCCCATCCAGTAGCAGGTCATCCCGGAATCAAGAGAACAATAGAAGTTGTGCGTGACCGTTTTTGGTGGCCTACAATGTTGAAAGACATCGAACAGTATGTGAAGACATGTTGTGTGTGTGCTCAGACTAAGGTGTCACGTCTCAATCCGGTGGGCCTTCTTATGCCCCTACCTTCACCTGCAGGCCCATGGCATACCGTGTCTCTTGATTTCATAGTAGAACTACCACTCACAAAACTGAAGAACAATACACTGTTAGTGGTAGTAGACTTGTTCACTAAGACGGCTCATTTTGTGCCCCTAAAGGGTTTGCCCACAGCAGTAGAGTTGGCATCCATATTCATGCAGCACATAGTCCGCTTACATGGTTTTCCCTCTGTCCTAGTGTCCGACAGAGGGGCACAATTTGTGTCACGATTCTGGAGAAGTCTATGTTCCCTTCTCCACATTGATGTCCGTTTGTCGTCCAGTCACCATCCGCAGTCAGACGGACAAACAGAGAGGGTTAACCAGTGTTTCGAGCAGTACATACGGAATCAGACGTTGCAAACCTTGGATGAATGGGATGAGTTGGTCTGGTTGGCTGAAATCTCTTACAACCAAAGCACACACTCCTCCACCAAATTCTCACCTTTCTTTTGTTCTTATGGTTATCACCCCAGGTTATTGCCCTCAGGTATCCCTACTGATTGTCCAACTCCGGCTGCCTCAGACAGGGTAGAACACCTACACGAAGTGCAGAAGAGAGCATTAGAGAATTTGGAGATGGCAAAGGTGAGATACACAGAAGGGGCAAACCTACATAGGAGACTGGAACCTATTTATACGCCAGGAGATGAGGTCTGGCTCTCCACTAAACATCTCTCTTTGGGGGTTCCACGCAAGTTTAGCCCTAAATACATAGGCCCTTACAAGGTGGAGAGGGTGATCAATCCTGTAGCCATCAAGATCATCTTGCCTCCCTCCTTTAAGATCCATCCGGTCTTCCACGTGTCGCTACTCAAACCGGTTGAACCGGGGACTAGGGTTCCTGTACGACCTGCTCCTGTTATCCTGCATGATTCGGAGGAGTTTGAAGTTGGGGCCATCATAGATTCCCGGGTGGTTAGGAAAGCATTGCAATACCTGGTCCATTGGAAAGGGTATGGCATAGAGGAACGCACATGGGAACCTGCGGCCAATGTTCATGCCCCTCGATTATTGAGAGAGTTTCACCGGAGATACCCTGACAAGCCCAAACCGGGTGGGGAGCATTGTGGGGGGAGTGTACTGTCATGCTTTGGGAATCCCCTACGCTGTCCCTTTAAGAAACCTGGTATGTAAGGAACCAGGAAACAGGGAACGACGCTTCACGTTCCTGCGTCAAGCTTCCCTTGTTTCCGGTTCCGTTCCTGTTTCCCTGAATTCGTTGTTCTTGGTTCTGTTTTGCTGTTGTCCGCTGTTCAGCGTGTAGAGTTCCCCTTCACCAACTATTAGTGGGCTCACATACGCTCTTGGTTACAGCGCCTTTCTGCCTCTGGCGTACTCTGCTGTGTGCTCCGCCCGGCGGCCGGGCTTTGCTCCGCCATCCGGCCGGGCATTGCTCTGTGCGTACGTGCTCTTAGCTCTCCTCTCCCCTACTCCTGGTGCCTCGCCCGGCGGCCGGGCCTTGCTCCGCCATCCGGCCGGGCACCGCTCCGTTCTCTGCTTTGCGGAGAACGCGTTCACGGCTTCATTTTGTGAACTTCTGAGTATTGCGCTGACACTCAGTTCCACCCGGCGGCTGGGCTTAGCTCCGCCATCCGGTGGGACTAGTCTCCCTTTTGCATCCCAGTATTTCTTTTTACGCCTGACAGCCGGGTTTGTGCTCCGCTGTCCGGTGTGGTGTTTTCCCCATTTCTCCTTTTCATAGTTAGTCAGTTAGGTTTCTCCTTATTATTTTCCTGTCCCCGTTCAGTCCCCACTTTACCTGCAAGGTCCCTGTTTCCAGGAGCTTCCACCATCTTTTTCCATTATATACTGGAAACCCCGTCCTTTGTATTTCGTGGCACTCTTGCGTGGATCTGGGTGGGTGCCTCTATTCCTCACTACAGGGAATCACGGTAAGAGCGTTCATGCGCTACCAATCTTTTGCCTTATTATTGCTACATGTGAATAGACTGTATAGATTTTGTTTGGTTCTCATAGATGGTGATAATTCATAAAGACATCTGCAGAAGAATTGAATGGAAGGTTCTTTGTGTACCAGACGGTATTGAAGGGGTCTTCAAAGGCAGTTCCAAGATAGTCGAAGTAAGAGAGGGGTTGATTAGAGTGCTATCGAACATACAACATCTAGACTATAGTACTCCTTTCAATAACTGTGTCATCCTTATTATAGCTCCAGACGCTGTACCTTACTTCCACCTTCATCTGCTAAATCAGCGTCATATTAAGAACCTGGGGTACGTGATATGTTTATGTACATGTATAATCAATATCCCGTTTAATTGGAGTAGAGCTAGAGTGTTTTGTTTCCTCTTGTCATTTCAGCCTTCCTGTTTTCCTGTTACCTTCATTGAAGTACCCCATATTCACTACTGGAGAATTCCATCAGCCATCATTGTCTCCCCCCTTCTTTCCTTGTTTTGTTTCCCTGTTTTCCCCTGGCGTGTCTCTCGTACTCTAGTGCTTGATAGAGTCGGAAGACCGTAGGGGAAGGCTGCGGACTACTCTTCGGATTCCTGACGCTCCTGTGGAACCAGCCTGCAATCCTTACATTACCTTCTTTCTGTGACAACACACTACCTAATCCATACAAACTTGCATCCACTGTAATTACACATTCCTTGTTCATGCGAAACGGTTTAAGTGTAGGTGAAAGTATAATATCATTTTTGATTGTTTCAAAAGCTTGTTGTTGTGCAACAGACCACTTAAACTCTTCTCCTTGTCTCAACAATTTTCTTAGGGGTTCCATCTTAGTTGCAAAGTTTACTACAAATTTGCTGTAATATTCGCACATTCCAGCAAACGACAACAACTGATCTTTATTTGTTGGAGCGGGTGCTTTAATAATTGCATCTACATTTGATTTTTTTCGGAACAACACCATCCCCCGATAGTGTGTGTCCTAAATACTCAACTGACTCCTGAAATAACTTACATTTATGTGCCTTACGTGTTAAACCATTTGATTCTAATCTTCTGCATACTTCTTGTAAATGGGTCTCATGTTCGCCCCCATTCTTTGAAAAAACTAAAATGTCGTCCTGAAAACATTTTACAAACATATCCAAATCTCTGAAAATATGTAACATTGTCCTTTGGAAAACGGACGCCTCTGATGCAAGACCAAACGGCATATGTATGTATTGGAATAAACCCTGAGGTGTTATGAATGCTGTGAGTTTCCTAGATGCTTCAGTTAATTCAATTTGGTGGTAAGCTGATCTTAAATCTAAGGTTGAAATTTTTTTTGCGCCCTCTATCATTGACACCAACTCATTAATATTAGGCAAAGGATGACAGTCAATTACAATGTTGGCATTTAACGCCCTTAAATCCACACACAATCTTAATTTTTGATCTGGTTTTCTTACCAAAACTATGGCAGAAACCCATTCTGATGATTCTGTTGGTTCAATGATTCCCTCATCAAGTAAATCCCTCAACATGCCTTTAAGTTCTTCCCTTATGTTAATGGGCACACCTCTAAAGTTTTGTACTACTGGTGTATGATTTCTTTTGAGAACAATATTATGTGAAAAATGTTTGAGTTTCCTTAGCTTCTCACAAAAAACAGAACTAAAAGATTTTATTAGATTACAGCCTTTCTCAAAATTGGTAAGCTTTACACTAGATGGATCAATTGCAGAAACAGTACCCATAAGACTTTCATCACAAAGAGAAATGGGTTCTTTAGCACGTGGATTTATCTGGATTCCTAATTTCCATTGATCCAGCCATCCTAAAACATTAACACCTTTGAGGGAAATGTACAATTTTATGTCAGCTTTCCTATTCTTAAATTGAATCATCACCTGAAAGAAACCTATTATATCAATTTTTGAACAAGAAAAATTATTGGCAGAAATATCAGACTCTTTCATTTCATCCAACATTTCAGGCTTGGCTAAAGTGTTGCTGAAATATTCTTGTGTTATAATAGTCCATGGTGAACCTGAATCCACCATAAGAGACAACTCCTGTTCACAAATCTTGAAAATGCAATTAGGTGATTTAAGGTGTAACAATGCTTGGTCATCAATGATAGATACTACAAAACCATTCGTTTGTGACTCAATATCATTAATAATATTTACGTTTTCTTCTGCTACTGAAGAAACAGAACTATTATTATAAGTTTGAGTGCGTTTGTCTCTACACATATTGCTAAAATGACCAATTCTATTACAGAAATTGCATTCTTTCTTTAGTGCTAGACAACCTGGAAAAGAAGCATAGTGAGATTTGTTTCCACATCTAAAACATATTCCTTGCATATTATTAAATTCATTAGGTTTTTGTGTAAAATTTTGTTTAGGTCTAAATGACGTATATTTTGTTGAAAGTTGATTAGCAACTAGCTTGTTATCATGTCTATTTTTTTATAACACAAACTTCTTCTTCAGATACTTTCTTCTCCGTGTTATTCCTAATAGTTTTCATCCATAAGTCAGATTGTTCTTGAGCTTTAGCTACTGCAATCGTCTCTGTAAGATTGGGATCACCCATAACCCAAAGTTTGTCTTGTATCTTTTTGCATTTAACATGTACGATGATTTGATCTCGTATCATTTCATCTGTCATCATACCAAAATTGCAATGTAAACTTAAAGATCTTAAAGATGTTAAAAAGTCATCAAAGGATTCGTCTTCTTTCTGTTTCCTAGTGTAAAATTTGAACCGGTTCAAAGCAATACTGACATTGGGTTTAAATCTTTTCTCAAGTCTTGCTAAGGCTTCAGTATAAACATTCATGGAATCTCCCCCTCCATCACTCTGAGAGATTATTTGTGGTAAAGATCTAAAAATGACTTGCCCTTCCGAACCAAGACAATGCAAAATAATGCTTTTCTTCCTCTCAGAGCCCATTCTTTCACCATCAATAGCCTTCATATAAGTCATGAATTCCTCTTTCCACCTTGTCCAAGGCATGGGTGGATCTCCTTTGAGTTGTAAAAATTTTGCAGGAGGATCAAATTGCATGTTATTTTGTAAATATACCGATAGTTATGACACTAAACTATTGATGATAGTATTTTGCCAGTAGCAGGATACAGTATATGGTGTAGATAGTCTTGAAAATATAATTATTATTATTATTTTTTTTTAATTTCCACAAAACAGGTTAAAATGAATAATCACTTACTTCCAAGCGTTGTACCAAATTGTGTCGAAAAACGAAGTATGCAAATCCTCTAAATCGGCAAAAGAAATACGTCGCGTTACCAGGGCAACAATTCAATGATAATCAGTCAGTCAGTCAGTCAGTTCAACTTTATTTCGGCTGATAGCCATAAAAGCAGGAAGTACAGGCAAGAAAAAAACATTTACAACATTTACGACAGGAGCTAGAAAAAATGCATTTGGCAATAATTGATCACATGACACATTACAATTAATATATAGTGGGGCAGAGTAACAATTAGTTCTATGCAATAAAATTATGCACATAAAATCTAATTAAAACCATAAAAAAAAGGTTGATTCCTTGTAAAAAGCCAGATAAAACCTAGGTTAAAATCTTTAAAACCGTATGATTTGTACAAGAAATAAACTCAGTGCATTCTGCGGTATTTAATATTGTGTGAGAAGAATGCAGAATTCATTATTGCATTATAGTTTGTAACCTAAACGTTTTCTAATAATGAAAACTTTAAATAAGAATCTGCTTATACAAAAAAACACCAATTGTGTGGTATTAGACCTTATAATACGCTCAGCCTCTTTGTACGACCTGACACCCAAATTTTTACACACGTGTTTTATCCAGCGCTGTCTAGGTGATGCATAAGCGGGACAGAAAAACAGTAGGTGGACATCATCTTCCTTTGCCTTTAGTGGGCAGAGGGTACAGATACCATCCTCATTGCTATTTCCCCATTTGCATGAATGAGCATTGGTCTGTAATACCCCATATCTAAATTGTAAATACAAAGTTTTTGCTAGTGGTGGTTTTATCTCATCCATAAATGATTCGAATGCAGCAATATCCTTTATGTACAAAAATTTCTGGATCAATGTACCAATAGATGGACAGTGGGATGTCTCGTCGTTAACATACGACCAATAGGTAGTATTTAAAATCTTTTTACACACAGAGGTCATATTGTGGGGTTCGTCCCAAAAATGGGACAGCCCTAACCTGGAACACCATTGTTCAATGTGTTTTAGCCATGCAATTTTCTTGTACTCATCAATCTGGGTAATTTCTATCAGTCCATTTTTATAGTTACACAAATTAGGGGTCGTCCATAACCTTACCCAATACATCAATGGCCTGAGGGCTGCTTGGTGATCTGCCCGTTTAAGATCCAGGTCTAGGAATACTGGAACTAGGGGGGTTCTAGTCGGTATTTTTTAATAACCTGCGCACAAAGTGGTTTTCATCCCGTTCAAAATTGCGTTTACAGCAATGCCCCCTTACCTCAGCACCATAAAGTGCAGCCGATTGGGCTTTTGCTTTAAAGACTTCCAATGCCGGTGTAATGGCTTTGGAGTCACTAGTTCCGTGCACTTTTATGATAGGCATAGAGTTTTGCTTAAAAGCCAACCTACTCTTTGTCAGGTGTCCCTTCCATGAGCTGTTACTGTCCAGTGTAATACCCAGATAATTAAAGCTCTCCACATATTCCAATTTTTGTTTATTTAAGGACAAGTTTTTCTTAAATGACTTTTGTGGATTTATTGACATATATTTGGTTTTGGATGAGTTTATTTCCAACCCCTTCTTTTCGCAGTAACCATGAAAGGAATTCGCCAGATTTTGGAGGCCCTTCGGGGTCTGTGAGATGAGGATTGTATCATCGGCAAAAAGTAATGCCGTGATTGCCTCATCTCCTAATGATAATCAAAATCGCCGCTGTGCGTGTGACGTAGTGAACGTGAAGACGCGGTGGACGCTATGCGTCATCAGAAATCATTGCGCATGAGCTCGAGACACTCGAAAATGAACATCGGGAAAATATTTACTTTCGAAACTCTTCGTGTGTCCCAAAGTCAATAAACAGGTAAATAAACATCAGATTTTAGAAAAAATGTTTAATGAGTGTCACGCATAGAGGATAAAGTTGAATTTGATAAAAAGGATATTTGCATCTGACACGGTACGGAACGCAAAAAAATTGAATGTAAAGTTTGTTTAAATTAAGAGAAAATACAGCCGCAGGTGCAATCAGAGCACAGTAACACTCCTTTCAGCCGCAGGTACAATTATAGTACATTAAGAGAAAATTAAGTTTCAAAATACATACCAAGACTTCAATAAAATTTGAAAACGAATAAAAAATTTCGGGTTCAACATCACCAAATTCCGTGCTGCTTAGTGGTGATTTCCCTCGTCGCCATATTTTGTTAAATAATCAGGATAATGTAGTATAATTATGATGTATCTTTATTGGCAGCACGGTAATCCATCTTCATGTATCAGAGTTCAGCTGTAACTGATTCTCCACAAAACAACATTACAGTTCCACCAACATGTGGAATATAGAACACCCTTAAATGAAAACATGTCGCATGCAATGGCATGCGACCATAGTCATACTACTTAAAGGGATACACATTAAAATGAGGATATAACAGCACGTCACCAGGGAGTGGTCCGACAAGAAGCGGGCCTGGTGGGTGACCGTTAGAGAGAGGGATACGTCCCTATTCGCAGCGAGTACCCTGTCCAGTCTGCTATGAGTATTATGCGTCGGAGTGTAGCAGGTATACAATTTTTGTGAGGGATGGTGCTGTCGCCATACGTCGACAACCCCTAGATTAGCCATCACTTCCCTAAGGTTCGCCGTCATACAAGGTTTTGTGCCGGCCCTGGGGGGATGCCTGTCCAACTTCGAGTCTAACACACAATTAAAGTCCCCAAACCAAAGGAGGGGGACATCAAGCTCTAAAACCAGGACATCCTGGAGCCGGGAGAAGAAGTCAGGGTCATCAACATTGGGCGCATATGAATTTAAGATCGAGAAATCCCTTCCATCAAGCTTCACCCGCAGTAGCAGGTACCTGCCCTCTATATCAGCCTCTACATATTGTACTGCAAAGGGTACCCCCGGGGCCACCCAGATCAATACCCCCCTAGCATAGGTAGAGAAGGAGGAGTGGAACACCTGACCTCTCCATTTTTTAGCCAGTTTTAGAGCACCCTCGTCTGTTAGATGCGTTTCCTGCAGACATGCGATGGCGACTCCGTGGCGGCGGAGGAAGGACAGGACCCTATGTCTCTTGTTGCAAGTGCCTAGCCCCGCACGTTCCATGTCAGCAACTTATATCCCATGGCCTGTGTTGATGCCCTTCCGGGGTACTAATCGCATTCCAGTGGGTTCCCCCGCTTGTGACCCTGAACGGTGCCTCGATGCCAACAACAATCATCCCCCTGTACCCCACCCAACCTTTGAAAGCCCCAAACCCCTCAACTCCCCCAGAACACACCCCGCCATCCCCACCCACGAGCAAACAGGCAGTGAAAACAATAAAACATGCTACCTTGCCCTCCCCCTGCCAGTGCCAGGACGTGCACAGCCACCCCATCTGTTCCATATAACCCCCACACACACACAACCCAACCGGTACTTCCCACCCACCCCCCTCCCAGCTCCCCGCTAGACCCAGACTAATATAGCAAACCTTAGGCAAGATACTACAATAGAGCATACAGTTACCCCGCCCTAGCTTCCCCTTTCAGCTGGATGCAAGTCCTCCGCTCCATTCCATCATCCCGAGCAAACCGCCGAGCCCACCAGCATCACAAAACATCAGCAAGGGCACCAAAGTTCCTCCCACACCAAGGACAACATTGCAGAGTTCACAAGTACCTCAGGGTGGGTCCGACTCCGTCATAGTCTCGGGTAGTCCCGTCTCTGGAATCACTGTTGCCTCAGTATCTGTGGTGGGCACCGTATCTTGTAGGGTGTCCAGAACCAAAGTGTCCCCAGGGAGAGACCTGATCGGAGACTCCGGGCCTGCCTCCCCCCGGGCGGTCTCAGCAGGAGAACGCCATCCTCACCCACCATGATTCTAGGTTCTGGAGGATCCACTGAGGCAGATCGGCGCCTTCGTCTCCCGCGGCGCCGTCGCTGAGGGCGGGTGCCCCACGTCTCCGGGGGTCCTCCTCGTTCTCCCGGTGGTAGATCATCGCCTCGTATCTCGAGCCACTCCCAGACCTCCACCGGGGATTCGAAGAAATGAGCACGACTTTGTGTACTTAGAGCTTAGCTGGGTACAAGAGCATATACTGCAGCTTCATCTCCCGGAGCTTCTGTTTCACGGCCAGGTAAGATTTCCTCTGCTCCTGCACCTGCTGGGTGTAGTCAGGATCTATGGAGATGCGGCTGTTTTCAATAGTGAGGTTGTCCGTTTCCCTCGCCGCTCTCAGTATACAGTCTCGGTCCTTGTAGTTTAGTATCTTGGCGATGAGCGCTCTCGGGGGATCCCCCGGGCGCGGAGGCGGCACCAGGGCCCTGTGCGCCCGTTCGATAACAAAGACACTGGACAGTCCCCGTGGACACAGATGGGTCCGAATCCAAGTTTCCAGAAAACGTTCGGCGTTGCCCGCCTCCAACCGTTCCGGCACGCCTAGGACCCTGATGTTACTACGGCGTGCCCTACCTTCCGCGTCCTCAGCTCTCCGCTCCAGGGCATGTGTCGCAGCCGTGAGGGTCATTACCGTTTTCTTGAGGGAGGCCACCTCACCTTGCAGTTGAGTGATATTGCCCTCCGCGTCGGAGACCTTATCCGCCACCTTACGGAGATCTGTCCGCAAGAGGTTGACATCAATAGAAACTGTCTCGATCTGACGCTCAAGCACAGTGTGGGAGCCCTGTATAGCTTTCAGCAGTTCGGCTCTGGATGGTTCCGCCGCCCCCTACGCACCCTCCTCTTGGCCAGTCTGACGGGTAATTCTTTGTGAGGGCAGCCTCTGGGTAGTGTATTGCGTAATAGTGTTGGGCTGGGTGGACTTCGACATCCTGTCTTTACGCATCGCCAGTGGCAACAGGACTCAATGATCCCCCCCCGGGTGACTCCGAGACTTCTCGTTCCCCCTGTCTTCCTGCCGCAGGGCTCCAGGCAGTTCTTCGAGGAACAAGAGGACACCAGGCCGCGTCAAGGCAGGCCCATACACCCGCGCCGAAGGCTATAAGGTCCACCTTCGCCTCCCTAGAGCAGCGGCGTCCGTGGGGGGCCGTTGAAGTCGACCACCCGCTCAGCCTTGGAGCGCCCGGGAATTGGACGGACCCAGGGGTCCTAGGGGAGCGAACACAGGATGCATCCCTCCTCCTCCGTCCAGCAAGCGTCGAGGTTCAGAACAGGCAGGCCAATGCAGGGGTCAAGGGTGTCATGATGGGCTAACACTCCAATAGTCCTCCACTCCTATGTACTTACGGCTTTTCAGGCACCTGGAATTCCGGGATGCTTGCCCACAATGCTGTGCCCCTGCGGGGAGTCCGGGGCCTCTAGTCAATCACCCAAGGGCCACCAGCCAAAGAAATAGTCTCTCGGGAGCAGCCGGAGCGCGATCTAGCAGCCCCCTCTCTCACCAAGCTGCCGGCGGGGCCCGGGGGAACCAGCACACTCCAGGGGGCCGGGGCCCAGCACCAGCGGAGAGAAACGGCTCCACCAAGCGTCGAGTCAGGAGCGGAGGGCTAGTGCGGGCACGCACGTCCGTTCACCAACACCGTGTCACCATGGCTAGGGGCCCATATCCATTTGTGGGGCACCGGAGATTGGCTCCCCTCTTCCGTTCCGCGGCCCGACACAGGGCCGCTCAGGCACCCGACCCCTGTGGGCGGGAGGGGGAAAGCAGCACAACGTCACACAGGCCCCGAAGCAGCCCGCAGCCCCTGTCTCTGCTATGCCGCGGACAAGATGGCGGCCCAGCCCGGCAGGGCCTCAGCACCGGACCTCAGAGCCACCGGGCGGGACGCGAGGCCACTCCGCCCCGGGCTCCACGCCAGGCCCCAAGTCCCGCAGTGCCACCCGTCCCGGCTCCAGGGACACCGATCTGGGCAGGGGCGCCCCCCGTAGATCACTCGGCAGCCTCCGGGCGAGAAGGCGGGTGCCGCGCCTCACCTCCGATCCTCCGACAGGGTTTGGGCCGAGCCGTGTGCTTTTGGAGAGCCCACCGGGGCTTCACAGGCGTTGGAGCGGCGGAGCCCCAAATGGCATCAGGCTCCGCCGAGGAGACGACAACACGGCCGTCGCTGGGGAGCCCAGAGAGGCCACTCCCACCGCACCCCTCCGCACCAGGCCGCGATCCCCGGTCTTGCTTAGATGCTCGGCTTGGCCCCTCTGTAACGGCTCTCCCTTCCGCAGGATTCGCGGGCGCCGTCTCGACCAGCCGCCAGCCAGGGGGTCTCCAGGACAAGGGGATCTCCGGCAGTCGATTCAGTCCGCTGTAGATGCCTGGACAGGATTAATTTCAGGATTTTCTGGTCCGTCGGACGGGAGCTGGTGGAGCTCACGTCCTGCCAGCCATGCTGCTTGGCCACACCCCCACTCTGTTAAAAAACTTGTAATGCATTCTCCTGTGTCTGCATACAGCAAAACCCCCGTTTAGGTGTTATTGTGAAGTCTAAGTCAGCTTCCTATCTCGCTCCTTGACTGCAAGGAGATGGTCAGACCTATCGTATAGTGGCTTATAGTATGTGCTAGATAGCAGTTCCTTGGAGCCAGGCGCCGATACTCTGTGGGTGAGCTACAGTAGTTCTTTGAGCTAAGTATGGTACGGGTGTTTAGTTTTAGCCTGTAATGTAGGAATATTTTGGCGACTGAGTGTCAGAGCATGCAAATGTAATGTAAGTCACCAAGTTTCATGTAGACCAGTATCTGCAGTTACTTCCATGCCCTAGGCTCCATTGTTGGTTCCGGGATAGGGGTGCCAGTAAGTGGCTTAACAGGTGAGTATATGAAACGATTTCCTATCTGCCCTGTATGTCATGGTCCGGTCTGGTAGCGTAGCTTACTGTGTGCCTGAGGGAGGTCTGCGGGTCAGTTTCCTTGGACGGCATGGTATGCCCGACTTCCGGTCCGGAGGGGTTAGCAGTCTAGCTACTCTCCAGACGCGGACATGATCACAAGCACTTCCGGGGGAAACCACATAAGGACCATGGTTTCCGCCCGCTCTGTGCTTTGAATTCCGGAACCAGCGGTACGCTTACGCATGAACCTAATTCCTGTAAACGGCTTCCCTGCTACATGCCATATCTCGTTGCCTTTTACGCTGTTCGCACTGACCCTTGACGGCCAGGACGCGCTGGGAGCGTCCCTACCTGTTTGCCGGTAAGGTAAAAGAGACGTTTATTTCTTCGTGCCTGACACGAGCTGGGAGCATCCTTGCCTTTGTCTCGCAAACGCTCTGGGGGCACATCATTCCTGCCATTTGAGTCGCCTGTACAGTCTTGCCACCGCGCTGGAGCGCATTTGTTTATTTTTTGATAATTTATCGCGCTAGTAGCGCGTTTGATGATTTTGGTTTCCAAACACTGGGAGCACCCTTGCCTATGTTCCTGCTACACCGCGCTGGAGCGCATTTCTTTATTTTTTGATACCTTATCGCGCTGGTAGCGCGTTTGATGATTTTGGTTTCTATGTACTAGGAGCCCCCTTGCCTATGTTCCTGCCACACCACACTGGAGCGCATTTGTGTATTTTGAATTGCCTTAATGCGCCAGAAGCGCATTTGCTGATTTTGGTTATCTACACTAAAGCACCCTTGCTGATTTTTGCTACCTAACAGTGGATCCCCCACAGTTGGATTATCCCTTCATCACGCTGGAGCACTGTTACCTGAGGACAACCTCTGCAGGTACTGTAACCTTCCACACGTGTACTAGGAGAGGTAGAAGGGGGTGGTTGTGTGTTTGTGTCCAGTACTAAGGGGCCTTTCTTTCTCCTCTACAGCTGTCGGGTATACCCAGTGGGTCCCCAAACAGAGAGGTTCCCTACAAGCAGTTAAGACCATCGCACGTCCTCTTGCTCCTTCCCCGTGCCCATCATCATCCTAACCTGTGTACAAGTCAGTTTGGGGGTAAGGTGGGTTCGGTGGTGGTGGCTCATGTCGTCTCTGCAAGAATACTTCACAGATCACAGGTAAGATTTGTGAGGTCCTGGACAGAATTCGAAGCCCACGTAATACTTCTTGCCCGGACGACATGGGCGACCCCGAAGTTACCCTACAGGACATAGCAGCCTTATTAGCTTGGATACAGGCAGAAAACCTTAGCCTAATGCAGGACATAGTGGTCCTGCAAGGTCAGGTGGCCGGTGGCGCTGCCAACCCATGGGCAAGGCCTTCCACTACCCGAGTCAGGCAGGAAGGATTGATCCGTCCACCTACATTCATCTTTGATGGTGCGTCCACCTCTGTTTCACCTGATACCACCATTCAAGTGATAGCACCGCACCCCGTCCAGCTGGCACCACCCGAACGCTTTTATGGTGAAAGCACCAAGTACAGCGTCTTCCTGCACCAATGCCATCTCCATTTCATGGCCCGAGCGGCGGCCTTTCCTGATGACGCCTCCAAGGTTGCCTTTATACTCTCCTACATGGGAGGCGATGCCGCCCAATGGTCCATTTCGTTGGTGGACAACGACGATCCTATGCTGTATAACCTGCCGGTTTTCAAGGAAACTATGAGACGCATGTTTGCTCGTCATACCTTTGTTCAGGCTGCAGACAATGAACTACCGACTACAGGAACGAAAGACCGAGAAGGCCAAAGGAAGTGACAATCGTTTTCTGGCGTACAAGGAAAGACCAAAAGAAGAACCCGTGACCTCGACCGATGCACCAGAACCTATGCAGATAGGTGGGATTCGGGGACCTCTGACCTCGGAAGAGAGGGAGAGGAGAAGAAAACAGGACCAGTGTTTGTACTGCAGCAAAAGCGGTCACTTCGTGAGAGAATGCCCAGTGAAACCGAGCCGAGCCAAATGCGCTACCCATCTCCCGAGGCACCAAGTCGGGAAACGAGGAAACCCAGTAGACAAGGGGGTTCAACTACTGAGTTGTTACTTTGAAGAGACCGCGACCCCTGCCTTTATGCAGGGCACTCAGCACCTGGCGTGGAGGTTATCTTAGGAGGACGGACCGGCCAGGTATGGTGTGTCACAGCGCTTCTAGACTCAGGAGCAACGGGCAACTTCATTGATACACAATACATGAAGGGTCTGGGAATGAATGCCGTACAAAAAGCCAAACCTGAGACCGTCATGGCAGTGGATGGCACTGATCTCACCTCCGGCCTTATCCGATACCAAACCGAGGAAGTGGTCAT
This sequence comes from Lissotriton helveticus, assembly GCF_964261635.1. NCBI lineage: Eukaryota > Metazoa > Chordata > Amphibia > Caudata > Salamandridae > Lissotriton > Lissotriton helveticus. The sequence continues at coordinate 5,730,975 of NC_136066.1, forward strand.
GACCTTTGAGAACCATCACTCGGAGCACATTTTCTTTGATGTCATAGATGCGCCCCAATTTCGAGTAATCCTGGGTCTTCCATGGCTAGTACGCCACAATCCACGGATCGATTGGGCATCTGGTAGTATGTCTTTGGACTCAGAAGTGTGCACTTCTTCCTTTTACACACAGCGGGAGTCCTTTAGAAAAACAGCAATACGGGTTAATCCTCTGCCCTTGACCGGTACTGGATTAATATCTCATGGCACCGTACCGGACGACTACCTGGATCTTGCAGCAGTGTTCGACAAGAAAGGAGCCAAGACCCTTCCTCCTCACCGCTCCTTTGACTGCAGGATAGACTTGATGCCGGGTTCCACGCTTCCTTGCAGTCGGATTTATTCTCTCACGAAGAAAGAAAACGAACACCTCTGCTCATATCTGGATGAGTATTTACGCAATGGCTTCATACGGCATTCCGGTTACTAGTGTCCTCTCTCATGGCAAAGAAGGAGGGAGACTTGAGGACCTGCATAGACTTTAGAGCTATCAACGCCATTGCCATAAAAAACAGGTACCCGCTTCCTCTGATATCCAACCTGTTGGACCAAGTAAAGAACGACACCATTTACACTAAACTGGACTTGCGGGGGGCCTACCATCTTGTCAGAGTTCGAAAGGGTGACGAATGGAAGACCGCATTTCGAACCAAATATGGATTGTTCGAGTACCAGGGCATGCCTTTCGGACTCTGCAATGCCCCCGCGGCGTTCCAGTTCTTCATTGATGAAGTGCTCAGGGAATACATCGACCTGTACTGTATCGTATACATCGATGACATCCTGATTTACTCGCAGACCACAGCCGAACACATTCAACACGTCAGGACCATATTACGACAATTGGAACTACATGGTCTATACGTTAAACTAGAGAAAAGCGTATTCCATGTCACGGCTGTTGAGTTCTTGGGACATATCGTCACCCCCGCAGGCATCCAGATGGACAGCAAAAAGGTGGAAGCCATCACACAATGGCCATCCGGACCACCGTAAAACAGGTCCAACGATTTTTGTGTTTCTCGAACTACTACCGCCGTTTTATCCCTGGTTTCTCCGGTATAGTGAGTCCCATCACCAAACTGCTAAGAAAAGGTATCCGGTTCTGTTGGGATACCGCAGCGGAACATGCCTTCCAAGACCTCAAGAACAAGTTCACCACGGCTCCCATATTGATACACCCGGACTCCGAACAGCCGTACATAGTAGAAGCGGATGCCTCACGTGATGCCTTGGGTGGGGTCCTCTCACAGAGAAATGCCGAAACGGGTTTACCTCACCCAGTGGCCTACTATTCCAGAAAGCTGCAATCAGCTGAATGCAACTATGCCATATCGAACCGGGGACTTCTGGCCATCAAGACGGCATTCGAGGTTTGGCGCTATTACCTGAAAGACGCCAAACACCCGGTGACCATCTATACTGATCACCGGAACCTGCAGTTTCTCCACTCAGCCCGGGCCCTGACCGCCAGACAACCCCGTTGGACACTGTTCTTCAACGAGTACAACTTCGTTATTACTTACCGTCCTGGCAGAGAAAACGCCAAGGCAGATGCCTTGTCACGTCTAGAAGAGGATGACCAGAACCCGCCGGCTGCTGAACCTGTTCCGATCATACCCGACGGTTGCTTTCAGGGTGTGGTGATGTCATCCACTTTTCTTACCCAGTTACGGACGCGGCTCAGTCAAGCGGATATTGTTATCCTGGTGGAGGCGCACGAAGGAGTGACAGTACGGAATGGCCTCTTGTATAAAGGGGAACAATACTACTTACCTGTCAATCAACAACAAGCCATGTACTGGTGTCATGATCATCCCATATCCAACCACCCGGGATATCACAAAACCTTGGACTTGTTGCAAAGACACTTCTGGTGGCCTACCATGAATACAGACGTACAGTTATACGTGGCCCGTTGTGCGGTCTGTGCCCAGGCGAAGACTCTGCCAGGTTCTTCTGTGGGTCTGCTGCATCCCATTCCGGTGCCTCCTTATCCGTAGCACACACTGTCCATGGATTTCGTGGTTGAGCTACCCTCTACCACTTCTGGCTACACCACTATCCTGACCATCGTGGCTCATCTTACTAAGATGGCACACTTCGTCCTGTTGAAGAAACTGCCCTCGGAGGCAGAACTAGCTTTGACTTTTCTGCACAACGTCATCCGTTTACATGGGATTCCGTCTGTTTTGATCACCGATAGGGGTCCTCAGTTTGTTTCCCGGTTCTGGAAGGAGGTCTGCGCAGCCTTGGACATGGACGTCCGCCTGTCCTCAGCGTATCACCCACAGACCGACGGTCAGGCAGAGAGGACAAACCACACCATGGAGCAGTACCTGCGCTGCCTGCTGTTGACGACTGACAAGGAATGGGCAGACGTGCTCTGGATGGTGGAATACGCCTACAACAACAATTCCCATTCGGCTATAGGCATGTCTCCCTTCTACTGTCTCCAAGGGAAGCATCCATCGACGGTACCCTGGGAGGAGAGGTCGACCAGTTCCTTGCCCACCATACGAGCATACCACTCCATGCTCCGCAACCTCGGGCAACAAGCCCGTTTTGAGCTGGCAAAACCTAAGGAGACGTACAAGCACAATGCTGACAGACACCGGGAACCGGAACCTGCCTATGCAATCGGGGACAGGGTGTGGCTCTCCTTATGTAACCTTACGTAACCTCAACGTACATGGTTCTAAGAAACTGTTGCCCCGTTTTGTGGGTCCTTTTCCTATTGAGCGTGTGATTAATCGCGTTTCCATGAGACTCACCCTGCCTTCCCACATGAAGGTGAACCCTGTTTTCCATGTATCCGCTCCTCCTGCTCCCATACTGATGGACGACAACATGGAATATGAAGTCGGGGCCATCCTCGATTCCCGTCGCACCCGGGGTAGGCTCTTCTATCTTGTGGACTGGAAGGGCTATGGTCCTGAGGAGCGTTCCTGGGAACCCTTGTCTCACGTACACAATGCTCCCCGATTGGTTAGGGCCTTTCACCTTAGCCATCCCCTCCAGCCGCGCCCGGCCACCCCTGTTTGAGGCTTCTTGGGTGGGGGCTGTGTTTTGGTGGGGGGTGCTGACCTGGTCTGGTCCGGTAGCGTAGCTTACTGTGTGCCTGAGGGAGGGCTGCGGGTTCGTTTCCTTGGACGGCATGGTATGCCCGACTTCCGGTCCGGAGGTGTTAGCAGTCTAGCTGCTCTCCAGACGCAGACATGATCACAAGCACTTCCGGGGGAAACCACATAAGGACCATGGTTTCCGCCCGCTCTGTGCTTCGAATTCCAGAACCAGCGGTAAGCTTACTGCACGAACCTAATTCCTGTAAACGGCTTCCCTGCTACATGCCGTATCTCATTGCCTTTTACGCTGTTCGCACTGACCCTTGACGGCCGCGACACGCTGGGAGCGTCCCTCCCTACCTGTTTACCGGTAAGGTAAAAGAGACGCTTATTTCTTCGTGCCTGACACGCGCTGGGAGCGTCCTTGCCTTTGTCTCGCAAACGCTCTGGGGTCACATTATTCCTGCCATTTAAGTCGCCTGTACAGTCCTGCCACTGTGCTGGTGCGTATTTGTTTATTTTTTGATACTTTATCGCGCTGGTAGCGCGTTTGATGATTTTGGTTTCCAAACACTGGGAGCACCCTTGCCTATGTTCCTGCCACACCGTGCTGGAGCACATTAATTTATTTTTTGATACCTTATCGCGATGGTAGCGCGTTTGATGATTTTGGTTTCTATGTACTAGGAGCGCTCTTGCCTATGTTCCTGCCACACTGCGCTGGAGCGCATTTGTGTATTTTGAATTGCCTTAATGCGCCAGAAGCGCATTTGCTGATTTTGGTTATCTACACTAAAGCACCTTTGCTGATTTTTGCTACCTAACAGTGGATCCCCCACGGTTGGATTATCCCTTCATCACGCTGGAGCACTGTTACCTGAGGACAACCTAATTTCTAATTTCTAATTTAAAACATTTGTAGAGCGCGGCGTACACCTGTCGGTTCCTTGGCGCTGGTGGAGGGTATTAACTACAGAGACAAAAGTGAGAACCGGTAATAGAGCCGGGAAGAGAGAGGGTTACGCAGGGAAAGCCTGTTTAAAAAGAAACGTTTTCAATTCCTTCCGGAAGGATGCATAATGGGTGGAAGCACGAAGGTGGTCAGGGAGAGAGTTCCAGAAAGTGGGGGCCAAGGTGGAAAAATTGGACCCACCCCACTTTTTGCGCCTGAAGCGTGGGATTTGAAGAAGGGACTTGGTGGAGGATCGAAGTTCTCTTGGGGGGACGTAATCTTTTATAAGTGAGGAAATGAAGGCAGGGGCGGTGCCTTGACGGGCCTGGAAGACCATACAGGCAGTTTTGAACAGAGAGCGTTCCTTAACAGGTAGCCAATGAAGCTCCCTGAGGAGGGGTGTAGAGTGGTGGAAGCGTGGGAGACCAAAAACCAGCCGGGCAGCTTGGTTTTGAACCAACTGTAGCCTCCTTAGGCTGTATGCTGGTATGCCATTATAGACGGCGTTGGCATAATCCAACCGTGATATCACGAGCGCGGCCATGATCATTTTGAGTGCCTGGGGGGTGAAGAAACGGGAGACAGTGCGAATAGTTCGGAGGGTAGGAAAACAGGAGGAAACTACAGAACTGATTTGAGAGTGAAGGGTGAGCTGATTATTCATTTTAACCCCCAGTGTTTTCACCGTGGTTGAAGGGGTGGGGGCGGGACCGAGGGTTTGGGGCCAGAAGAGGGAGTTCCAGGGACTGGAAGAACCACCGGTAAGAACCAACTCGGTTTTGTCCGGGTTCAGCTTGAGATGGTTGTGGTTCATCCAGTCCCTGATGAATGTCATAGTGTGCTGAAAACTGGAGACAGAGAGGGGGTAAGAGGATAGATCAAAGATGAGCTGGAGGTCATCCGCGTAGTTATACACGGTGACCTCCAGCTGCTGAAGAGCGAAGATGAGAGGAAAGATGTAAAGATTAAATAGTAGGGGAGACTGCAGGTACTGTAACCTTCCACACGTGTACTAGGAGAGGTAGAAGGATGTGATTGTGTGTTTGTGTCCAGTACTAAGGGGCCTTTCTTTCTCCTCTACAGCTGTCGGGTATACCCAGTGGGTCCCCAAACAGAGAGGTTCCCTACAAGCAGTTAAGACCATCGCACGTCCTCTTGCTCCTTCCCCGTGCCCATCATCATCCTAACCTGTGTACAAGTCAGTTTGGGGGTAAGGTGGGTTCGGTGGTGGTGGCTCATGTCGTCTCTGCAAGAATACTTCACAGATCACAGGTAAGATTTGTGAGGTCCTGCACACTGTAATACACAGCCAGGCTTGTGGTGACATTAGGCTTGTGCACTCGCACCTGTTCCTAGAGATTTGAAAGGAAGGCACCACCGATGTGGGATGGTATTGTAAAGCAGTAACAGGAATTGAGGGTTAGCACCGTCACGGCTGACACTCATTCGAAATCGTAATGTGCCTTCCTTATAAATAGCTTGACAATTTCATAACACAGGTACAAGGGAACAAAACCAGGAAAGATATTTCAGCCAACCAGTATTACCTAACTTAGGTATAATGTTGTGGATTTAGGCAAGTATTCGTTCGCAACCGGAAGTAGGTGCATTAGTAGTTTAGTTCCTCATCTGCACTATAATAATGACCCCTAGTAGATGAGATGTCGGGAGAATGAATAAGCAACTAGTGCACGTGATCGGCCTACCCTACTCGCTGAGATATGCAAGGCCACGAATAAAATGAATTAATCACCGATTGGGCCTAGAGATACCATGGCCCCATGATGCTGTAAACACCAATTGGAGATACGAACACAAAACAAAGTTGCAGCCGTAATGGCTTACCTCTCTCCCAGAAATATGCGTCGCCAAGTGTTCGAACTGAATGAGTCCCTTGATAGTGCCTCGAGATGCTAATGTCCTAAGGTACTATATACTTTGTAACTACGGACACCATCAACACCACTGCACACGCATTAGGCTAAGTCATCACACTGCAAAAGCAATACCAAGTGTAAAGATGAAAGAGTCACTCAAATGGGCCTTGAGATAATATGGCCCAATGCTACTATACCTTTATGAATGGACTCAAGCCACGAATTCGCGCCCGCAATAGTCTTACCGATCTCGCAGCAATACGGGATTTATCATTTGTGCCCTGACGCTGTTGCTACATTCTGCAGAGCCTTTCCTTTTACCTGCCTTCAACCCACTGCTTGCGAAACCCGCTCCGCGGGTCCCGCTGCGAGGAAGGCGGACTCCAGCTTGAACGAGGGTGAGAGAGGGAAGCAGGGCTGCGAGCTGTTGCTGGCGTAGGACTACCTGTCCCAGGAGCGCCAGCAACTTCCCCAAATCGACATCAGCTGGGGCGCTCTCCCTGCCGGCTCCTCCCCCCTTAGCTCTAATAGCTTATTAGAAGTTGAAGGGCACCGCTGCGCGGGAGCGCGCGGGAGGGCGCCGGGAGAAGCCCGGGACAAGGGCGGGCCCTCTGTGGCCCTCAGTGGCCGAGGTAGGCCGGGCTGGGCCCAGTTATTTTCATCGACAGTGATTTATATCCTGTGTTCATTCGCCTATGGGAAATACCCCTGTCTGTTGGAGAAAGTAACTTTTTATTGAGACTGTTTTGTTACTTTCTCTGCCCTCATTGTCGGGCAGTCATTCTTGCATCTCCTGGACTATATTTTTTATTTTAGGAGGACCATATTATTCTGTGTTTTACCCTTCAGGAGTAATTTTATTCTTATAAGATTATTTTGTGGATACATTTGTTTAGAATATGTCTAAGAAATTGCGGTCTGGTAGGGAAGTGGGTGGTATATCTGTTGTGAACAAAGATATTAATCACACCAGAAATAAATCTGTAAATAACCCCCCTTTGAAGGGCCAATGTCAACTCTTCGAGTTTTGGGATTTGCCCTCCCCCAAGACCGCTAATTTATCTACAAAAAAAGGTGCCTGTGCCATGGCTTTAGGGGTCCATAGTCAAGCCACTACATCCCCGCTGCCCTCTCTCGTGCAGCCTGTACTACAACAGTCTGTGTCAGTGGTGTCTCCTCCCCGTGTCCTCTCGGAAGGGAATGATGAGAGTGAGTTCGTCTTCCCAGTACTTGATAGGGAACTCACTCATTTACCATCTAATTTACCATCTGCGTCCCAAACCCCGCCGAAGGATCAGTTGGGTGGAGATTCGTCACCACTATCCATTGACTTTGATCTCTGCGGCCGTTATGTAAGTACAGGGAAAGTGGAGTCTCTAGCCCCTATCAAATCCTCGGGGGGTGCTACTCCATCTGGACTATTGTTGTATAGTAGTACCCCCTCGTTGAATGGTCAGGATATGTCCGATTTGTTAATCGCTTCTGGGCCCCCGGGTCTTGACTTATCAGGTATTTGTCAGCCAGGGGTAGCATGTGAAAAACCAATTTCTGAATCGATGATTGCTTTGGAACAATTACTAGCCTCTATTTTATCTCTTTTAGGGAAATTTGTTGGTAACTCGGATTGTATTTTGGAGTCTGTCACCCAAATACTGAAGTCCTTGTTACAAAAGTCATCTGAAACGAGAAGTGTCCCCCCCACTATGATTGAACATGGTTTGTCATTGAGGGAAATAAATGTGGCTCCAGTGGATCTTGACAAGAAAGTGGGGACATCGGTCTTGATATCACACACTGTAGTTATGCCCCAAACTGCAGTGCCCAACTGTATTAACAACTCAGTTCTTGAGATTGTGGAGGAAGATAAATCCACATCTGGCCTTAAAGCAGCTCAAGATCTTTTTCCCATCTTCATGTCTGAAAGTAACAAAGAACCTATTAATGATAAACAGGAGATAAAGGTTAAAAATGGTAAACTCAGAAAGAATAAGGGGAATAAAAAGAAACCATTAAGAAAATACAAGAAGAAAAGGCAGCGTCGGATAATTTTTCAAAATTCTCTGACCACACTGGAGAATGAAGTGATAGTTTCAGATCCTTCTTCTATACCCACAAATGCGGATATTGATATGGAAGTGAACCCCCCCATTTCTACTTTTTTTAAGGTAGAAAGTGAATTATGCCCGTCAACATCTTTGGATGGTATCCCACAAAGGGGGGGCCCCCTCCCTAGTCTCTTTCTACCGACAGCGACTGAAGGTTCCATTCAATATCAATCGGGGTCTCTTAATCCTTTGGCCTCTCCTTTCTTAGTAGTTGCTGAGAGGGGAGATCGCCATGTTCCGGATCGCCCCGTAACAGCTTTAAAAGCTCCAGTGGAAACTCTTGAGTTAGACTTCTTACCTCTTTTTGACGGGGACTTGCCCTTAAATAGAGCTTGGCTCCTTAAACGTTTTAATGAGATAGAAAGTCTCCGTCATATCCAAACTAGGGACATTGAGTTAGTTTCCCTATTTGGTGAAGTTAAGGTAACGAGTATAAGGGTTAAATTCTATTCACCTATCATTGTAAACTTGATATTACAGCAAGCTGAGCACTTTCAACGTACAGGTATTGATATTCTTCCGATTTTCAAGCTTGGGAATACAAACTTGTTTTCTGGGGAGGTATTCAGAGGAGAGGAGCAAAATGGTGCAGCCTCTCCCCTTAGAGACCTGAGGATTTGGGTATCCAAGGGAAAACGCTCGGTCTCCCAAGTAAAGCCACTTCCGCTGACTCAGAATTCCTCTATTTCAGAGGACAATAATCGGTGGAACTGGCTGCAAAGTGCCTTATCTACAAGAACTAAAGATAATCCCAGACTGTTTCAACATCTTTAACACCTCATTAAATATCATTTCCTGGAACGCGGCAGGGATTCACAGTAGCCCAGAGAAATTTGATTTTTTATATTCCCTGGGAGCTGATGTGATCTGTTTACAGGAAACGTGGTGTATTAATACGTTGAAGGTTTCTAAGGACTATTATGCCCTGGAAGTGCCTGCTGTCCCTTCCAAGAAAGGGCATGCTAGGGGGGGTATTGCTTGTTTACTATCAAACAAAATGCAATGGAGATTTTCCCATTATATTGATCCAAGCAAATTGTTCCATGCTATAACCATTGATAATTTGTTTAACAATGGCATAAAGTCCCCTATTGTGATTTTGAATGTTTATATTCCTCCTGACGAGTGTTTTAATGTGATATTAAAGCAGGTATTTCAATATATTGTTTCAATCAAGAATGTCCCATCTCCTCCGGAAATTATGTTGGCGGGAGACTTGAATTGCAAAATCTCCAATGTTAGTTTGGAGCACTTTAGGAATAAACCTAAGGAAGAGGCTTATTTTATTCCTCAATCACTCTTCCCTGATAAATTAGTGACAAATAAACGTGGGAAGATTTTGCTAAATGAACTAGCGGTCGTCGACGGACTCATATTAAATGGGAGATTACCGTCGGATGTGCCTGCTAAATTTACTCACAAGTCTCCCTTTGGGTCTTCTATCCTAGATTATGTAATCACAGACTATGGTTTGTTTCCTTCTATTCTGGACCTTAAGGTCATAGCTACCTCTCTGAGTGATCATAGCATACTGTTTGTAACCATTTCTTTAAATCCTTTGACAATCGCACCTTGGTCTATGCACGGCAGTGATGCGGCCTTCCATGTTTCTTCTGGAAGGTGCTTTTGGAATCCTTCAGCCATTAATGGGGTGCAGGATTTTCTATCCGATACCCTATTAGTTTTAGATGAGTGGCGTGGGAATGAAATGGTTTACTTTGCAGAATTCATGCGAAAAATTACTTCGTATGCAAAAAAAATGCCCCGCCCCAAAAACGGAGTGGTGGTCCCCAGTATTTTGCGTAGCCTGAATGGGGAAATAAACAAATTAGTCCGTGAACAATATCTCGACAGAGTCATGGATCGCGGAAAAGAAATTTCCAGGTTAAAAAGAAAGAGAAGTAGACTCCGGCAAAAAATAAAAAAGGAAGGGGAGGATAAGGTATGGATTAGCCTGAGGGAAGCAGTTGTGCATGGCAGGATCAGAGAATTTTGGGCAATAATCGGCAGGGGGTGTGGCTCTAGAGTAAGCCCATCTCCTATCGCTATAGCGGAAGAGGTATGGACTACCTATATTCGGGATCTCTACTCAGGGAATGGGAGTTTAATTGATGATATTACCAACGGTGCTACCATTGGTAATGATTCTGACAGCGGTGCTACTTCTGTGGGTCTAAGTAATTATCCCGCTGAAAAAGAAATCGAGATGGCTATAAAAACCATGCGCGTCTCAGGGGCAATGGGCCCAGATGAACTCCCAATGACGGTTTTGACATCTGATCCTGCAAGGTGGAGTAAAATCTTGTATCCGCTGTTTAGAGCCTGTTTCTTGTCTAAGATGGTACCTGCCTCTTGGAGGGGAAGTATCTTGGTCCCTATTTTTAAGAAGGGTACTAGGGATAGTCCTAGTAACTACCGTCTGATTGCGCTCCTCGACTCTATCGGAAAGGTATTTGCGAAATGTATTTTAACATCCCTCTCCGAGTGGGTTGAGGAGAACAATATTCTGCCAATAGAACAGACTGGTTTCCGTAGGAACCACGGTACGTTAGATAACCTTACAGCCCTTCATGTGGTTATAGATAAGTATGTTCAGGTGAGAGGAGGAGTTGTGTATGCCGCCTTTATTGATTTTTCCACAGCGTTCGACAAAGTTGATCGTGGAACGCTGTGGAGAAAATTGGCAGTGCTTGGGCTCCCACTCTATTTGTTGGAGTTGGTGAAGGCTTTACACACAGAGACCTGGTGCAGGGTCTTGTTGGGGGGCGAAAGGGGGTTATCTGATACAATTTTAACTTCGAATGGCCTTAAACAAGGCTGTTTATTGGCTCCCCTTTTGTTCTCCTTATATACGGCAGACTTACCTGCCGCCTTGGCAGCCGGGGAGGGCATTGCCCCGGTGGTGGGGGGGGCACCGATCTCCTGCATGATGTATGCCGATGATGTCCTCATACTTGACTTAACTCCTAAGGGATTAGCCAATCGGCTTCATGCTTTGCATTCTTTTGCGGCAGCCCATGTCATGAAGATCAACATTACCAAAAGTAAAGTCATGTGTATAGCTGGCAGGAAGAGGTGCCGATCTGTAGATTATGGTTGGTTTATTGGGGATCAAAAACTGGAGGTGGTAAAGTCCTATACTTTTTTAGGGAAAATTGTTACAGCTAATTTGAGTGAGAAGCTCCATATAGAGCATTGTACACGCAAAGCTATTGCCCATGGCAAAGGTTTAAATTCCCTATACCATGCAACGGGGAAACGGCACTTTCCGAGTTTATTGGAAGTATATAGATCCAAAATCCCCGCTACAATACTGTATGGTATTGAACTTATTGAGGTGAAAAAATGGGACTTTTTGAGGGGAAGCTCCTAAGATCTCTCACTTCCTTAAATACTGCGTGCTCGCTGGCAGCCTGTAGGCTCGACTTTGGGCTTAGGAGTAGTTGGGTCCAGGGATTATGTGCCCTTGTAAGATGGGTGGCTTGCCTTGCTAGAGCTGAAGTAGGGACAATGAGAGCTCTCCTCAGAAAGGAATTGTTGGGTAATTTTAATGAGTTTTCTCAACTTGTTTGTAATTTTAGAAAAGCTGTAACTCTGTTAAATCTAGATGAAACTACTCTTTTTCTGTACTCTCCATTACAGTTAAAGTCGGTGTTGAAAGCAGCCTCATGGGACCTATGTTTTCTATCTGATAAAAAATCAATTTGTGAAAAAAGGAATGTAGCTCTTCTCCTTGATTCTTATCAGTTGAAACAACCTCAACCCTATGTTTTATGGTCCCTACCGCATGGTATACGTAGATTTTGGTTTCTTCTACGCTACGATTTAATACCTCTTAATCGATTGTTATCTAAATGGAATGGTTCATCTCCTCTGTGCAATTTATGTAAAGTGAATATTCAGGACTGTATGCATGTGTTACTGATCTGCCCTGCGCTTCGTAAATTGCGCTTCAGATGGTTAAAAACTATCTGTCTTCGTCTGGGCATTGTCACATTGAATGGCTTCCTCTCTGCACTTTATTGTCCTCCCAATGAAATGTTCTGCTTTCATATTTTTAATTTTTTTAAAGGCTTCCTAGTTATTTATTAATATGTTCCGGGAGATGTTTTGACTTTCCGACTTTGTGTAGTTTTTGTTCACATGTCTGTATTGTATTTATCCTAGGGTTTTCAAACGGTATATGTTTTGTGCTTGCTTTTTTCTTCCTTTGTGTAAATGTATTTGCTGTGTGTTGAAGTTTGTACACTTTTATGTGGCCCTCTTTTGAGAGCCAAAACATAATAAATAAAAATTGAAAAATCGCAGCAATACGCAATGTCACGTTAAAATTTAGAAAGTCACACGATTGGGCCTCGAGGTACTATGGCCCTATAATACTGTACTCCAATTGTAAATACAGCCACAAACCACAAATTTGCACGTAATCGGCTGAGCCCTCGCGCTCAAATATCTAATGCCACGTGCAAATTGAATCAGTCACACAATTGGGCCTCGATGTACTAAGGCCCAATGATACCATACCTCCTTGTAAATATGAACGACATAAACTAAACTGTGCACAGAATATCCTTACCCATCGCGCTGAGAATGCCATGCAACGCGTTAAAAGAAGATTTAACACAAATGGGCCGCGAGGTACTATGGCCCAATGATACTATGCTCCCACACATTTACGCGCGTAATGGGCTGAACCCTCGCGCGCAAATATCTAATGCCACGTGTAAATTAAATCAGTCCTGCAATGAACAAATTTGCGCACGTAAGGCTTATCCATCGCACTGAAGTTAATATGGGCCCAATTAAGACCATAGCGCACGGGAAGGCATATCCCTCCTGCTGCCAACGCCATGACACTTGTAAAACAGCATAAAAACACCTCTTTTTGTGGCCACCGAGCGATTGCATCAATGCACTCCAATCTCATGCACAGGGCTCCCTCCTGAACCTGCCCCTCCTGCTTCGCCAGTATACAAACCTCCCCGAAGGGGTGTTGAAGCTGCTTGAACCCGCGCGGCGCCGGGAGTGCGGAACGGGATAAAAGGAAGCGAGCTGAGCCTGCAATCGTGAAGAAATGGCACAATAGGAAAGCGTCCCCACAAACTGTTACTGCTGCATGAGGCCTGAAGCAGTGACCACATGCAGTGTAGCCAACCCTCACGACCAGCTACCGATATTACCGACACCCGGCTGCCCGTGCAACCAGACGCCGAACACCCAGCCGCACCCGGAAGGAGAACCAGGCTTAACCCATCGCGCCACACACCACATAAAATAAGGACATTAATTTACGTATTCACAAGAACATAAATAGCGGCGTCATAGCCGTGACTCCCACCGATTCCGCAGGACCGATGCTCAATGCCGCCGGATCCCGCAGTGGCACCGAAGCATGGGGGTGTAGTAATGTAGCTGTGGACGTGAAAATAAAGCGGGGCATGGTAGTCGCACAGGTACCAAAGGAATTGCCGATATCCGGCCTGTGACACCAGCACGGGAGACAACATACACTACTGACCACAATGGCTGTCCGCAACGTGCAAAGCGCAATAAACAAATCCCCTGCCGAAACAAGTCTTAAACGGCACGCAACCCGGGCATGGCGGCATCACACACCGAGACCGCCCACCACATGGCAAGCAATAGGGGGGGGGGGGGCCGTGAGAGGTTATGCAACAAAATGCTCGGAATCACCAAGCATAACAGGACATGATGAGAACATCAAAGCCATACCTGCCCCACACATGAATACTGCCCACCACACGTGGTATATCATCAATAGAATAAGCAATCGCATGTAAACGAATTCATCAATGAAATAAAACGATAACATGCATACAATGTCCAGCAAGTTTCGATATTCAAAATGGCTGTCGACACACATATCCCCCACCTACACAGAGCAATACTGTTCCAGGAAATGTTTTAGCGTTGCATGATAGCAAGCACGCGAAGATTATGCTCGGTTACCCCCTTTACCAAACATCTCCTAACAAAATAGACACAAAAGCAATGCACCAAAGATACAAGACACTGTCGATGATGAAATTTCAATTCAACGAAGCGTAGCGTTCAATTGCGGCCCGCACGGGGACAAGGGGGGCGGGAGCTAGGGACCATCCTAACCCATCTCACGGTCCCCGCCCGGCCTGAGTGACGAAGACGGCAAACGGCAAGCTCAGGGCCCGGGCCGAGACAATAGGATGCGCCCTGACACATGTGCTAACACCTTGTCCCCTCACACTCGTTCACAGACGGGAACCCGCCAGCGCAAGAGCTTTTCCCTCCTTGGGGGCCCAACTGAGGGCCACTCGAGCCGCCCGGCTCACAAAGGATATGAGGCATGGGAGGGGGGGGGGGACATCACCCCCAATGGCCGGCCAAACGACCTTGTGGGCTAACTGGTCTCGCCCGCACCCCAAAGAGAGAGTGCAGGAGGGGAGAAATCTCGTCGCCGCGGCGCAACCCTCACCTCCACGGCGGCCCGACACTAAGCGGGCCGCCGAGCCATAACTCATACTTCAGCAAGGAAGGAGTAGGCGGAGGGGGGGTAAGGCCACACTCACCGCAGAGTAAAAGAGTGTCCCGACGCTGTCGCGCGCCGTCCGGAGCGGCAAAGAGGCCTACACAAAGGTGCCCTGGGGTCATATACCCCCTGAGGCTCCTCCTCGCCGCCCCGGACGTGCGTCAGCGGCCTACCTCCTACTGGGCGATACCTGCCCAGGCGAGGAGAGGCTGGCCACAAGGTGGGCGGGGGCAGCCCTCCGCGACTAGGAGCCCGCCCTCCTGATGGCCACTGCGTGGCCTCGGGCAAGCGCATTTCAACTGTGGCGATGACTGGAGGCACATTTGTTATGTGTGCGTGTGTGTGTGTGCGTCTGTGTGTGTGTGTGTGTGTGTGTGGGTGTGTGTGTGTGTGCATAGCCGTGTTTAATGGTGTAGGCGCAGATATGTCTTTTTCAACTGCAACATGCAGCAGTGTCTGGCGCGGATGACACCGGAAGTAATCTCATCGAGTCTGGCACAATAATCCAGGACTTCTAGACTACCGTCTCGGGACAGTCTGATGAAGGCGGTCCGCTCCGCTGGGGGGGCTTGCCTGCCCAGAATAGTCTGCTTGGCTGTGATTTTAATGTGATGAAAATGTGTTGTGTTGGAAACATAGGCACATTTGTAAATACATGAAGGAATCCAGGCAGGATCCAGGCGCGGCCGGCACAGGTGAGAGCGCCGGGGGAGTCGACAGACCACGGGATCGGCCAAATAAGATCTAAAAAAAACACCTTACGCTACAGTGTGGCGAGCCCAAGTAATGTGGCTTTATTTATTTTTAAATATTCTAATTATCCCGTCATCTGTTGACCCACCCACCCCATGCCCCCGCCCCGCCGCTCCTACCAGTGCCGCCCCCCCCCTGGCAGGGTCACAGTTTGTATCAAAGCAATCCTGCACTCTATTCATCTGCCATCTGCAAAAAGAACAATTTCATCTGCCATCTTCATCACAGTTATTTGCCTTCGTGAATCTCAGTCTCCATATAGTTAAACAGAGGTTGCAGTCCATAAGGGCTGGAGTTCCATCTCCATTGGATGAGTCTTGCTTGTCAGCGGGTGTAATATCTACTTCTCCCAGTTATTAGTGAGACCAGAGAGTTGTCCAAAGCGGAGAATCGCGTTTGCAATCGAAGGGATATTAGATGTTTTACAACAACCACCACATCAGCAGGATACAAGGTAGTTAGTACTCTGTGTGCTGCGAAACAGACCTTTCTGAAAGTGGTGTTGCCACAGCTGGCAAGGGACTGCCTCCATGCCCATCGCAAACAGCATGGATGACAGTGGGCACATCTGATAAGTGTGGGCAGAGTTATCAGGTTAGATGCAAGTGTTAATCTGGAGCGATTTCATGTCAATTAAAAGGCTGATTCTGGCAGGGGACTGGGATTGGAAGTGGATGCCTTTAAACAGATGGCAGGGCAGCTGAACAAACAAACAAACAAGTAAAGGGTAACCTTGAGCTCAGCAGGAAACAGAGGCTGGAAATGGAGGCCTTTAATTAGTTGGTAGGGCAGCTGACAAATAAACAACAAGCTAGCATATCGCGCAACCTTAGGGTAATAATAATAATAATCCACATTTGTATAGCGCACAATCACCCGTTAGGGTCTCTAGGCGCTGGGGGCCGTCGGGAAGATTAAGCAAGCTAATGCTCAGAGTCACATGGTGCTGGGCTAACCTGCCGCCGGAGCCGGGGATAGAACCCTGATCCCCAGATTCCAGCGTCAGTCGCCCTGGCCGCGGCGCCACACCTCTAAACAGGCTTTTAACTAGTCTCCACCCCCTTTGTTCAAACAGAAATTCCAAGTGTTTGCGCATAAACAAATCTTGAAACAGTGTACTAATACTAAAGTATATAGCATGCCTAATTAAAGTGCACAGCAGAGTACATAGCACATGCCTAACTAGAAGACAGTAAAAAGTGCACAGCAGAGTGTATGGCAAGTGAACAGCAGAGTTCATGGTACCTGCCTCACTAGTAAACTGTGAAAAGTGCATAGCAGAGTGTATGGCAAGTGAACAGCAGAGTTCATGGTACCTGCCTCACTAGTAAACTGTGAAAAGTGCACAGCAGAGTGTATGGCAAGTGAACAGCAGAGTTCATGGTACCTGCCTCACTAGTAAACTGTGAAAAGTGCACAGCAGAGTGTATGGCAAGTGAACAGCAGAGTTCATGGTACCTGCCTGTGGGGTGTGGGCTTCGGCGGGCCGGAATAACAGGCGGGGAGGCCAGATATAGTGCGCTATGGTTACGTGGTTTTATTGTTGATACAGCCAGGTGGTGATATATAGTCACAGGGAGGGGGCCGCTGGGGTCCTGGATAGTGTCCGGAGGAGAGAAGACTTCGGGTCGGGAAGGGTGGTGGACGACTTCCGACTGCTTGGCTGAAGTCGTCAGGGTGGTGTGCGTCTTCCCTCTCGGCTGCTCCGTCGTGTCTTGGATATCCACCGGTGGGCCTCGGAGGTTTGGGGCGAGAGAAGAATACAGAGCCGTTAGTCTGACGCTCTCGTGCAGTAACGTAACTGCCACCGACACCGTGACGTGAGGGTACGGAAGAGGTGACAGTGAGGGAGGGTCGGATGGGGAGGTGGAAGAGACCGACAATAGGGGGGAAAAAAGGGGTGACAGGGTGCTCACGGTGTGGAAGGGGCCTATATATATATATATATATATAACGTGCTCTTGTGCTCAGGGTTGTGCGGCTTTACACTATTTACAACTATCTACAAGAGGCACACGGAAACGGATGGTGGTTACTCACGTGGCCCGCCGCAACTCCCTGGTGAGTTGCGGCCGCTCTCCAGCCACCTCCTGGGGACTCCACCAGTCCTCAGTCCACACGTCGCCGCCGTCCTCCTCCTCTTCTGCAGCTCGGCTCTCGTTCTCCTCGCTTCTCTCTCTCCGCTCCGGTTCCTTCCTTGCTGCCTCCTGCCACGAGTCCGCGGGTTGGAACCCCGTTCCTAGTGGTTCGTTGGTTTTTCTACTTTCCGGGGCAGAGCTGGGGGCGGGACTTCCGGGGTTATGGAGAACTGCTTCCGGGTTCCCGTCTTCCGCATTCGAACCCTGGCGTACCTGCAGAGGATGAGAGATAGAAGAACTCCTAGGGAGAGGAAACAAGGTACAATCGGGGTTAGACGAGCCCGCCCCCGCGCGAGGATGCTTTCCCGTTAAGGTAGGGACCGTGACCTTTCCACACTGCCTCACTAGTAAACTGTGAAAAGTGCATAGCAGAGTGTATGGCAAGTGAACAGCAGAGTTCATGGTACCTCCCTAACTAGTAAACTGTGAAAAGTGCATAGCAGAGTGTATGGCAAGTGAACAGCAGAGTTCATGGTACCTCCCTAACTAGTAAACTGTGAAAAGTGCATAGCAGAGTGTATGGCAAGTGAACAGCAGAGTTCATGGTACCTGCCTCACTAGTAAACTGTGAAAAGTGCATAGCAGAGTGTATGGCAAGTGAACAGCAGAGTTCATGGTACCTGTCTCACTAGTAAACTGTAAAAAGTGCACAGCAGAGTGTATGGCAAGTGAACAGCAGAGTTCATGGTACCTGTCTCACTAGTAAACTGTGAAAAGTGCACAGCAGAGTGTATGGCAAGTGAACAGCAGAGTTCATGGTACCTGCCTCACTAGAAGGCAGTGAAAAGTGCACAGCAGAGTGTATGGCAAGTGAACAGCAGAGTTCATGGTACCTGCCTCACTAGTAAACTGTGAAAAGTGCATAGCAGAGTGTATGGCAAGTGAACAGCAGAGTTCATGGTACCTCCCTAACTAGTAAACTGTGAAAAGTGCATAGCAGAGTGTATGGCAAGTGAACAGCAGAGTTCATGGTACCTCCCTAACTAGTAAACTGTGAAAAGTGCATAGCAGAGTGTATGGCAAGTGAACAGCAGAGTTCATGGTACCTGCCTCACTAGTAAACTGTGAAAAGTGCATAGCAGAGTGTATGGCAAGTGAACAGCAGAGTTCATGGTACCTGCCTCACTAGTAAACTGTAAAAAGTGCACAGCAGAGTGTATGGCAAGTGAACAGCAGAGTTCATGGTACCTGTCTCACTAGTAAACTGTGAAAAGTGCACAGCAGAGTGTATGGCAAGTGAACAGCAGAGTTCATGGTACCTGCCTCACTAGTAAACTGTGAAAAGTGCATAGCAGAGTGTATGGCAAGTGAACAGCAGAGTTCATGGTACCTGCCTCACTAGAAGACAGTGAAAAGTGCACAGCAGAGTGTATGGCAAGTGAACAGCAGAGTTCATGGTACCTGCCTCACTAGTAAACTGTGAAAAGTGCATAGCAGAGTACATAGGTCTTGCTCAACTTGGAAACAGGAAAAAAGTGCATAACAGAGCACATGGCACCTGCCCAACTAAAAAACAACAACGAGGAACTAACAGCACAGGCAAACCGGGTATGGCACTGACATGCCCGCCTTTACAGCCAGTCGTCAATGTACTGGAATACTATTACCCCGACTTCCGAAGACGGGCAGCAACCTCTCTTCTCACTATTGTGAACACCCGAGGGGTCCTGGTGAGACCGGAGGAAAGCGCAGGCCTCCCTTACGCTGCAGATAACGTCTGTGATACTGCAGGATTGGTGCATCCTCACTCCATCTCTTTGTACCGATCCAGAACAGGCAGGATCTGGGCCAGTGTGAACATTTTGAATTTGTTCCTCCGTATTTGAATTTGTTCTGCCACAGGAAGGCATTCAGAGACTGAAGGTCCAGAGTAGGCTTGAGGCATCCGTCCTTTTTTGCAATACAGAAATAGTAAGTAGGATATTCCTATAGCCCGATGCTGGGGCATGTTGTTTGGAGTCAAGAAGAACAAGTGTTCATGTGTGTTTTGTCCTTGGGACAAGTAGGCCCAACCCCCTGCAGCACAAACCCTTTGGCTGCCAGTTTACAGAACCGCATTATAGATCAGGGTAAGGCATCGCCTGCAGTTGAGGTAATAGTTGTGTCCATGCATTAATGCTGTTCGAACTTGTATTTATGGTTCATTGAGGCAAAGCCTTTATTATTAGGGGAGCGCGCTAAGTAAATGTTGAAAGCTCAGACTGCACTACTAACAATTGTTCCAGCATAGAAACATGCACACAAGTTTTCAATGTTTATTTATTTTATTTATTTTAAGAGTTTTATATAGCGCTGGCTAGACCCAGAGGTATCCGAGCTCTTTACATGAGGTTCTACAAGATTACATCAGTTCCAATTTACAATAGTTGCTAGACAAACAATTACAAGAGCATAGAAAAACGAGATAAGTGAAGTGTAGAGGGGAAGGATAGAGGGGTGGGAGGGAGATACGGCAGATAGACGAAGGAAAGTCTGCCCAAAGTCCGGCATGGTATGTGACGGTCGAGGGGGAAGACCCAAAACACATCTCCTCTATAGCTATCAGGTAGCTCCACCGGGCTTTGGCCAAATAGCTAGGTCTCAATGGGAAAACATTTAAAGAGCATGGAGGGCAAAATAAGTGGAGCGTACAGGGGAGGGGACAGGAAAGGTGAGATAGGGAGGATAGGGAAGAGACAACAAGGAGAGATAAAATGAAGTCTGTCTAAAGGCCTACTGGGTAGGTGACGACCAAGGAGGGAGTCCACGGCCCATCCCCCCTATAGCTAAACCAGGTAGCTCCATCGGGCATCAGACAAAATAGTTCAGTCTCAATACATTGAGAGAGGAGAGAAGGAGAGACCTAAATAGAGGGAGGATGCAGGAAGAGACGACAGGAGAGACAAAAGGAAGTCTGGCTAAAGACCAACTGGGTAGGTGACGGCCAAGGAGGGAATCCCCGACCTGTCTCCCCTATAGCTAAACCAGGTAGCTCCATCGGACAGCAGACAAAATAGCTAGATCTCAAATGACGAGGGAAAATTCACAGGTAAACAGGGTGGGAACTAAGGGCCAGGACAGGTGAGGGCAGAGGTCAGTAGAAGGAAAGTGGAGAGGAGTAGAGTAGAGTGGGGAGGGGTAGGGGGTAGGTACTTCGGTAAAAGTTCCCATCGATCTGCTTCGAGTCATTCAAAAAGCAGGTCCGTTCCTTCTCAGGCGCCATCTTGAGGTTAAAACGCCGGGTGATATTTTCGACAGTATCCTTGTGTTGCTACAACCGGTTAGAACGGCGGCCACAGCGTCAGACGCTCTCGACCATCCGATGTCCGGAGATGGTTGAAACAGTTGTTTAGGTGGGGAATTAAGTGCCTCACTTAGTTGATGAAAGCGGGGCTCCAGCGGAACAGAGGCTCCGAGCAGCCAAGTTGGATCCTGCCTCCTCCTCCTCTCCCCTGAGGTGACACCCCAGAATGCAGCACTGAAGCATGGCCCCGATATTTATGGTAAGGAATCCCTCAGTTAAATATCCTGGCAGAGGAAGGAAACGAGCAAAAACTTACTGTGCCTTCAGGTGTGCGAGGCACCCAAAAGGTGGTATTGCGTGTCACATGTGGTGTGGCAGGAGAGATTAGTAGCAATGGTGTCCCAGGCGCTTGTCTGCTACAGCTTGGGTGGAATGTCTGTGCTTTCACTGGTGATAATGCCTTCTGTTGGCCACCATTTTAGGGTCAGGCAATGGCAGTCACTGCGACAAGCCTTGTTCATGTTACTTTTGTAATCCAGCACTGGACTCCCAGGTTCAGCACCGGGACCCCAATCCAAAACACGCAATTAAGTTCCGGTAGCTGGTACAACTCCTAAAGAATATTTGTAGTTTGCAAAAGTCAACACTTAGAAGAAACCCCACAGAAAAACAGTCAATGGGCTCCCACGGAAGAAAACCCAGGTTACTGGCAAGTACGGTTAAAATTACTTCTCAGGGGTTGTGCTGGGTTAAAAGGTGCAGCACTGAGGTCTCCCCTGCTATACTACTGTAAAATGTCAGTTACCGTTTCTTTGCAACACCATTTAGTAAAATGTGTTGATGTATGCTAGTATTTTCCAAAAATATTTATAATGGAAAATCAGTTTAACCAGTTTTAATATGATTATAGGAAACATAAAAATAAATAGGCATTAGTAAAGCCAGTAGGTTTGAAATTGTTGGTCAGCCTTTTGGTTCTGTCAATGCGTGACTTGTTTTGGCATGGGTTTTGAAAAACCTTATTGGTGTGGGAGCTGCAGAGCCCTCACCATTATAACAAACACTGGCAAAGCAAAAAATTGTTTTGGTCTCAAAAAGCACACATTGCCATAGTAGTTCCTGGCACTGAACAAAATAACTGTGTTGTTACATTTATATAAGCTTGTTAAGTGATTATGTTTTCCTTCATCCTGTATTCCAGTTCTGAGAATGTTCATGTACCACTCTGAACTGCAAGTCAGGCAGTTGACAGAAGACAGCCCTACTGTATGTTTCTGTGCTGCTGATCTCTGTATTTTAAATAAATATATTTTAATTCATTTAGCTTATTTATTTCAATTTGGCGACGAGGATAAATAACTAAATCCAGAAGAATGGAAATGACAGATTTGATCAATTAAAAATATCAGTAACACCATCCAGAAGAATGGAAATTACAGATTTGATCAATTAAAAATATCAGTAACACCATCCAGAAGAATGGAAATGACAGATTTGATCAATTAAAAATATCAGTAACACCATCCAGAAGAATGGAAATGGATGGACCTGATAGAATAAATAAGAACTTCTCTAAAAACATTAGAGCATTTAAATGATTCATATCTATAAACACACTTCCTCTCTTTAAACATCAAATAATTTGAACACCTAAAATATTAGAGCACATACATGGTACGTGGTTGAACACATGAGCAAACAGTGGCTCTTTAAACATCAAACAATGTGAACACCTCTAAAATATTAGAGCACATACCTAAGTGGTATGTGGTTCAACAAAGCACTAAAACTCTTCAAAACATTGAAATTTCTTAAACATGGCTCATCCTCGGATGCACCCATAAACACATAAAACCAAGAAGCAAAGAACTCCTCACTTAACACGGAGCATTAAACAGATGTGTTACATTTATATATGCTTGTTAAGTGATTATGTTTTCCTTCATCCTGTATTCCAGTTCTGAGAATGTTCATGTACCACTCTGAACTGCAAGTCAGGCAGTTGACAGAAGACAGCCCTACTGTATGTTGCTGTGCTGCTGATCTCTGTATTTTAAATAAATATATTTAAATTCATTTAGCTTATTTATTTCATGTGTGTTGATATGCTCCTTGTGAAAGAAAGGAATGCTGTCACTCGCAGTGAAGCTCACCAATAGACCGATAGAATTTTAATAAACCCAAAAGGTCATGGTTAAAGTCAGAGTTAATTAGGGGCCCAATTATTAAATAAAGTCTCAAAAGTCCACCCATGTTCTTCCATTAAGTGCAGATATACTACTTTTATGAATTCACAAGACTTTACACAAGTCAGCCAAGAAATAGTACTCCTAAAAAATATTTGTGAACTGCATTTCAGCATGAGCAAATATCCAGGTGTAGATTTGCTCATGCAAAAATCTGAGTGTTTGCAAGTTCACTTTTCCTCCAAATACTTTTTTCCCAACCCTGGAAGAAGTTTTATGTCTGCCATTGTCAGGAGTAGATGTCCAACCTTTCTCAGTATGGGAAAAGATTAGGGAAGATTTAGCAGAAACCCTTAAAACATGAAAGATATCAGGTTTGCACAGACTCAAAAGGGCATTCCAACCCTGCTACTGTTGCTTACAACTACCTTCAGCCCCAGAATGTAAATCTGTGGAAATGTGGCAACATAAGGGAATTGGTAGTATTCAATCCCTACTATGGATGGTGCCTTGGCATATTTACAGAGGATATTTCAGAGCTCTTATATATAATAAGATTGCTGCCTTAATTTCTCGCCGCTTTGTAGTGAAGACAGGGCCCTGCGTGCACACATCCTTATGTTAGCATAAGCTTATTAGAAGTTTAAACACCATTTTGCAGCTTTTGCTCACTGCACTACATGTAACTGTTGTCTTACGTTAAACTGCTTGATTTTCCGCGCATGAGACCGCTCTGTTTTTCACATCCCTAGACTTAGATCGCAAACTTAGTCTGTACACTGCGTGCAAGCCTTCAAGGTCACCATAACAATGTATGCTGTTATTCAGGTTGATCAGCCCCTGCTCTAGACACCACACACACACAGCTGCAACCAACTGAAATACCAGTGCCTTTAATATTGCACTGCATGCACGATTTGGACACTTGGAGAAAAAGCATTTTCCAGTAACCAAGAGCTTTGCTGATCCTGAGGTGTGATTCACCTCTGCTGATCTTGGAGGTATGGGGTTCCCCATTCAAGCCTAAGAGACCTTCTATTATTATAAAACTTAGTTCCTAGCAGGGGAGGGTGGTTCACAATGCGCTATATGACCTGTTTCCACTATCATTATAACATGATTTCTCCCTTTGTGTTTTATGGAATTGTAACAATGCTGATCATATTATTTCTAATCATATGCCTGCTTATATTAGCCAAAATACTGCATCTTAGAGCACGTCGTTAAAATAAACATTTCAAACTTTTCAGTGTCTCTGATTACTCACGTTGTGGACTGATATGAGAATAAAAACAGAGTGTTCTTGATTCCCACCATTATCCAGTATTATGGGTATCTTTCATAGATTCACATGCCTAAATCATTCCTCGTCATCGGGGTGGGAGTCACCGGTATATAAAAACAGTAATGTCATATAGACATATACATACTAATAGGCCAGAGGCCTCACATTAGTAACCTATCCAAGTCCTTTTGTAAAAAGGACCAAACTTTGGCCAGGAGCCAATCAGCTACTACCACCCTCTAGAACCTTCTTGGAAAGAGCCCTAGTCCCTCAGATTTTCTACCGCACGTCGTGCTAAGGGAGTCTCCACTGAGCTCTGCTCAGTTTTCTGGTATTTTTGGATTATTTCCATATTTTTCTCTTCAAAATTATTCTTGTGGAGGAGTGCTAGAGCAGCTATGTCTACCACTCCTAAAAAAGGGCCCTTTAGACCCTGTGCCTCGTGTAGTAAGCTGAGACTGCACGTGGATGACAAACATGAAGACTGCCTCTACTGTCTCTATCCTGAACATTCTGCCAAGGATTGTAAGGTCTGCCGCACTTTCTCTGTCAAGACTTTAAAAGACAGAGAAGGTCGCCTGCTCCTGTGGCTTCAGAGACTAAAGGACAAGGATCAAACAGTCTCCTCAGGTGAGAGCGAGTGTTCCTTCAGGAGCTCACACTCCTCTGCCAAAAGGCCAAGACCTACATCTCCAGGTCCGTCTGATGTGCCACCTCAAAAGAAGACGCCAAAGACTTCAGAGGGTCCTTCAAGGGCAATGACAGTTAAGACTTCTCTTCAGGAAACCACCTTTAAGAAGCCTGTGCTGGTGTCTTCTGCCTTGCCTGTGACAACGTCGACAGTAACCATCTCTACGACGACAGCTTCAACCTTCACCACCTTGTCGACAACTACCTCAGCATCGTCGTCGACGGGTAGGTCGATTTCCTCAATAATTCCTGTCAAAAAAGTGTCGACGACGCTTCCGTCGACGATAGTTTCAGCGTCGACGAAGTCGAAACCATCGTCGTCGACGAAGGTCCCATCGACGTCGACGAAGGTCCCATCGATGTCAACGACAACCTCGTCGATGATGTCATCGTCGACGAAGCCGTCGATGTCGACTCCAGCGTCGACGAAGCCATCGTCGACGAAGCCGTCGACGGCAGCACCAGCGTCGACGAAGCCGTCGACGAAGAAGCCATCGTCGACGACGCTACCGTCGTCGACGCCGTCGTCGATGAAGACTACAGAGATGTCTGCTGTGGCTGACAGCATCCCACCGCTGATGACCACCCCGTCGACGGAAGGATCTCCTAAGCTGAAGTGTATTTATACACACTTCAAAATGTCAACGCTGACGCCAGAGACTACATCTCCTAGCAAGGTCCAGCCACTGCTGCCGGTCCACTTTCTGGAGACTGAGGATTCTGATGATGGTGCCTTGTTCCACACTGCAACAAGTCCTTCACAACTCAATGTAAAGGTCCAAGAGAATTCGGACTATGAAGACCTTGGTCAGGCAGAAGTGCCATGCCAGGAGGAATATCAACCGCCTCCACAGCCTATGGTGTGCCTCCCGGCCTCAATAGTCACGGACCTTCAATTCCTCATAACGGACTACAAGTAGCGGTTTCCGCCTACTCCACCTCCTTCAGTGGTGCCTCAAACTCTTGTGACACCAGCTCCTCGCCCTAGACCGCCACCACTGGTCATTCGCCAGGACCCTGTGACTTTGCCTCCTCTACCGTCTTCTGATGAAGAGGAGGAGGAAGCAGTAGGAGAAGATGAAGAAGGTCAACAGGAGGAGGGTGAAATACAGGATGACGAGTGGGACGAATATGTCATTGAACATCCGGCTTCCCCAGACCAGGCTCAGGCGGATTCACCCCCAGAAGATATCGGGGGATTTCATAATGTCGTAGAGAGAGCAGCAGCAAGGTTCAAAATAGAGATGACCACGCAACCTCAGGATTGCTTCAAGAAGACGGTTCGGTCAATCCCTATTATCGATTACATCTGGGACCAGGGGATAAAGATAATGAAAAACCCCTCATCTTTGCAACCAGTGCCGATTAGGCTTGATAAAAAGTATAAGGCCCCAGACTCCGCTCCGGCATGCCTTACAGGCCATACCAAACCGGACTCTGTTATCACCCAAGCCGCGCAGCGGAAATCCAACAACCCAGCTGCTACGCTGACTGCGCCTCCGGACAAGGAGGGCCGTAAACTGGATAACATCGGGAAGAGATTCTCGTCGATGTTGGCCCTTATGGTCAGGGCGGCAAACTCGCTAGCGCTTCTAGGGCGTTACAATCGCCAGATGTGGGCGGATGTTGCCCCATATCTAGGCACACTGCCAGAAGAGCAGAAAGAAGAGGTAAAGAAGATCCTCCTTGAGGGAGAGTGGTCCGCCTCGGAAATGATTGACGTGGCGATGGATATCGCCTCAACAGGATTTCGGCAGCTAGCGGGGGCAGCGGTCCTTAGACGCCAGGGATGGCTTGAGTCTACATCCTTCCGGCCTGAGGTACAGTCCAAAGTACTGGACATGCCGTTTAACGGAGACCTGCTCTTTGGGGAGCATATTGATGAGATGCTACAGGGTATCAAGAAAGATACGGAGACCGCAAAAGCATTGGGTACCCTCCAGTACAGAAATACTTCCTTTTGGGGCTCCAGAGGAAGAGGCCAGCAGACAAGAGGTGGCTATCAGGGATACAAATCCTCCTACGGCTCGTCCCAGCAATACAAGCCTCAATACCAACAGAGGCAGCAACAAGGCCAGTCCTCGTACAATAAGTCTTCCTTTCGAGGGAGAGGAGGAAAGAAGGATACCAGAAGACAATGACTTCTTTCTCCTACAGGCCTCCACTTCTTCTCCACATTACGTAGTTGGAGGAAAGATTTCCAACTTCCTACACAATTGGCAAAAAATAACGGCGGATCGTTGGGTCCTGCAACTTGTTCGGTTCAGCCATACTTTGGAGTTCGTGGAAAATCCTCCTTCGAACCCCCAAGGTCCCATGCAGCACAAGAATCTGCATCTCCTTCAAGCGGAACTATCACTAATGCTCCAGAAAAGAGCCGTAGAAATAGTTCCCAGAGGTCAGAGGGGGAAAGGATTCTATTCCCGATTCTTCCTAATACGGAAAAAGGAGAAGAAATGGAGACCTATATTGGATCTAAGAAACCTCAACGGATACCTCAAGAAACAATCGTTCCGTATGGTATCCATTCAGGAGGTGTTACTGTAAACAACGGGTTCAGGCAGATCAGGTCGATTACCCCTTTTCAAGGTTTGCCCGGCGTTAGCCGCTTCTCACCCAACTCACGATTATCAAATAAAGAGGCAGGCGCTGGAGACTGGAAGGCAGGAAACAGGAGTTTTATTTCCGACGGAGCAGAACACATCAGATCGGACACCGAGGTATCGTTTCGAGGTGCTCTACTCGCATCTCTGAGGCCTGGCCTCTTATACACAGTTTTATGGCTTTATTACATTTGTGACATCCGTGGCATTGCTTTGAAGTATGGAAAAGGCATCTTTGGAATCCCCGGTTCAGGCCCGTTCCCACACATATCTATAGTAGGAGTCCCCACTCCTAATCTCAGCATGATGGCTACCGCGCAGCTGGACATTCCGCTGGGAACAGAAATGCGGGCGATCGGTCGGATCTAGGGGTGTGAGGGCATTGATTAATCCCCGCTCCTTTGATGTGAGGCGAGGTCCTACTGTAGGGGCAATAAACTGCATCTGTTGGGCGAAGTGATGGCCTGGGATCAGGCCGAACAATCGGGCAAGGAGGAAGAGGTTATCAAAGGGCCTGTTTTATGAATGAGATGAAAGAGTGTGGGGGTTCAGCACGGGATGTGGCTCGGAGGCAGGGTCGCGCTAGAGGTGTGTTTAGGGCTCAAGCAGGAGAGACCGGGGCTGTCAAGGGGGGGGGGGTGCTTGCGAGGACGGGGAGTGAGGGGGAGAGACGCGCTGGCTATCGGCAGTAGGCAGAGAGGCCATGGTAATCAAAATGGTTGCCGCTTACGCGCACGTATGGATCTGAAAAGGACAAGATGGCGCCGATAATGTTTACGCCACAATCCAGATTTTAACAGTCCTCCCTTTTCAACATATCTAGCCAGCTTGTCAATTTATGTCTATCCCCATTATTACGTATTTCGATATCATACAAAGCTTTCATACGTTCAGCTTCGAAATTCTGAGTCTTAGGGCACATGCAGTTAGTAATGAGTGAACACAAAGGTGGCAAGCATTGAATACCTAGGCAACACCCACACAGTACCACGACCGGTATCAATATAAATGTAAACAATCTCCATCCCCAGTCCTTCAAAGTACCCCAAAACCAGCTCCCAAGCGACCATCCTTCTTGCTCCTGGTGAACCTCTGAGGAAAGTCTGTGGAGGTGTTCGATTGCTTTGTAGACTGAGGGCGAGTTATCTGGCACGTAGGTGCAACAGCTGGATCCGATGATGCGGCATGCTCCTCCACGGTCAGCTAGAACCACATCTAGAACAAGGCGGTTCTGAAGAGCCACCAGGCGGACTGCCTGAAGCTCGGCCGTATTGTTAGTGAGGATGCCAGGCGTGATGTTCATGGTCGTTTCTACTGCCTGGGTCAGGTGTCGGATGGCGCGGCTGTTTGCCATTGGGCCCCACAGAGGAACAAGTCCCTTCATTGCATCCAGGAACTGTGCTCCGGTGGAGTCGGCTTGTTCAATGTCTTTTGCGCGTTTCTGACGGTGATGGTTTGCTGGGGCCACGTACGTTGGAGGGAGAACGAAGGCGATGTAGCAAGTACCCCCCCAAATTTTTGGAAGCCAAGTGTAAGCTTTGGTGCCACAAACAAAGTACATATTCGGAGAAGCAACAAAGGAGGGGGGATCAATTGAGTCCAACGTTCTGGTGATGTGGCAGGAACTGTGACCCACCTGTTGTGTTCCCAGGCCTTCGAGGCATACGAGGCCCGTGACATTGATAACAGACAGAGCCACAGTCAGGGTGGCAGCAGTTCGTTTCCGTAGGTAGGAGAAGGTGGGTCTGGCTGGATTATGGAACACCTGCATTTCAACTCGTTCCTTGGCAGGGATGTCCATCTGGAAGGAGGGACCAGAGGTCAAAGGACAAAAGGGAGCAGATGTTCTTCCGGTTTTGTTCAGCCAGAACCCATGGTAGAAGTGTGACACTGTTTGACCTGAAGTGGCGTTGTCCTTGTAGCTCTCTTGCAAGAGAATCAACCAGGCAA
The DNA here is from genome assembly GCF_964261635.1 of Lissotriton helveticus. Taxonomy (NCBI): domain Eukaryota; kingdom Metazoa; phylum Chordata; class Amphibia; order Caudata; family Salamandridae; genus Lissotriton; species Lissotriton helveticus. The sequence continues at coordinate 5,760,367 of NC_136066.1, forward strand.
GGCAGGAGCCGTGAACTGAGAAAGGGGAAGGGATGAAAGGGATGGAGTGTCCGGTGGCATGCGGGAGCAACCCGCAGATCCAGCAGTTGGTGGCGTTGGCGGCAAGGTTGTGTTGGTGCAACAGTTGCACGAAGGAATTGTTCCAGAACTCCTTACGCCTTTCTCGGAGCTGAGGCGAAAGGGAGATCAGGTTATGCTCTTTTATAGTGGTTGGCTGTGCAGTGGTCCGCAATATCTGATGAGCGGGTGCGCTCTCTTCTACGATCCAGAAGGAAGTCATGAGGAGGAGGCAAAAGAGGAGGACAATGAAAAGGGCAATTGTCTTCGATTTGTGTATACTGTCAGTCTTTGGGTTCCGGTATTGGGTATTTCCAGTTGCTTCCATCATCTTCTTATCTGGCGCTTCCATCATCTTCGAGGTGCTCGGTAGTGGGCAGAACCGCAGACTTCGTTTAGCTTCTCTCCGGGTAACCCTTGGTTGTGTTTAGGCTACCGTTCTGAGATTCAACTCAGTCTGTGGTCTACTTAGCCGAAGCTCCCTCCTTTCGACGCAGGAAATACCCTTCCCTGGATGGCACAGTGGGATCAGAGATTTTTGCAAGTTCGAGTGCCTCGGTATCAGGATAACAGTTCAGTGATGGCCGGTCTTTGTTCAGCAGTTCTTCTTGGGTGCTGACGTTTTCTGTCGTGGCCAGGGTCGAGGAGATCTTCTTGCAATGGTGTGCGTGCAGCCAGTGTTGTTTCCCCTCCACTCGAAGAGCCGTCCGGGTGGTGATCAGTACTTGCCAGGGGCCCGTCCACCGGGGCTCCAGACTCTTTGCCGTTGGAAATTTCGGATCAGCACGTAATCCCCTGGTTGGATATCGTGACCCGGACCCCTGGAAGCATCGGGGATGGCCTGCTGCACCTGCTGATGAATGACAGACAACGTTTTAGTCAATTTGCACAAGTAATCAGACAGTAGGACATCCGGGACGTCGTGAATGGAGGTCGGTTTAGGGGCAGTCCAGAGGTTCATCGGTCGCCCAAATACAACCTCGTAGGGGGTCAAATGGTGCTTAGTGGGAGTGGAGCGCATCGATAGCAATGCCAGTGGGAGGGCATCTGGCCATTTGAGTCCTGTGGTGGCCACTATCTTCGACAGTTTTAGTTTCAGTGTGGCGTTGTGTCGCTCAACTAAGCCAGCAGATTGGGGTGAAAAACTGCATGAAACCTCTGTTTTACACCCAACCCTTTCAAGATTAGTTGGATAACTTCAGCTATGAAGTGGGGGCCGTTGTCGCTCCATAGAATTCGATAAAGACCGTAGCGAGGGAAAAACTCTTTCAGTAGTACCTTGGCAGTGGTCATGGCAGTGTTATCACGGGTTGGATAGGCTTCTACCCATTTGCTGAAGGCACACACAATGACTAATACATACTTCAGGCTTTGGCATCTTTCTAGTTGGATGTAGTCCATCTGGAGGACCTCAAAGGGATGGTCGGGGACCCCAAACCCTCCCCGGGGTACCACTGTTCCTTTCCCAGGGTTGTGTTGCAGGCAGATAAGGCATTGTTGGACCAGGCGTCTGGCTGAGTCGGGGATTTTGTCGTTGTGCCAGACCTTGGAGATGAGTTCGATCATGGGGGCAGATCCTATGTGTGCAGGGGAGTGAGCCATAGTCAGTATGGGGATCAGGTATGAATTGGGTAGCAACCATTTGTTAGTGTCCTTTGTCCGCCAGCAGCCTTCATCGTCTTTCATTCCCACCCGTGTCCATTCAGTCAATTCGTGTGGTGAGCTGGCCATCTGGATGTCCCTAATTGTTTCCCTAGCGTCAGTCCATTTTTCTGCTTGTGACCTGGTCACATACATGCGTGTCGTCGTCCTATTCTCAGCTGTGGTTCGGGCGGTGATGTCGGCCAGCGCGTTTCCCTGTCCGACTAAGTCTGTCACCTTCCTGTGTGCTTGGCATTTGATTACAGCTAATCGTTTGGGGAGGAGAACTGCTTCAATCAGGGCGGAGACTAGATCTCCGTGGAGGATGGGCGTGCCGTGGGACGTCAGGAATCTCCTTTCTCTCCACAAGAGTCCAAAATGATGAACCACTCCGAAGGCGTACTGGCTGTCCGTGTAAATGTTTGTCGTAGTCCCTGTTGCTATAATACATGCTTGTGTGAGGGCAATCAGTTCTGCCGCCTGTGCGGATCGTTGCGTGATGCGGGCGGTTTCAACTACAGTTCGGGCTGTGGTAACTGCATAGGCAGCTGAGGTGGCGCCGTCTGGGAGTTTTATGCAAGAGCCGTCTACCCATAGCTCTCCGTCAGGGTCTGTGAAGGCGGTGTCTCGGAGGTCAACTCTACTCCTAGTCTGTTCGTCTGTGAGGGTCACACAGTCATGTATAGGGGGTACATTTGGGTCGTTTTCGGGCAGAGGCAACAAGGTGGCTGGGTTTAGTGTGGTGCATCTTTTCAGCGTGATTTGGGGTGCAAGTAGAGTCAGTTCGTATCCGGTCAGTCGTGCGCTAGTCAGGTGTTGCGTCTTAGTCTGGTTGAGGAGGGTGTCAACAGCATGGGGCACCAATACCGTGAGGGAATTCGAGAGTACGATCCCCTCACTTTGTCGGATAGAGACCGCAGCGGCAGCTACGGCTCGAAGGCAGGCAGACAAGGCTCTCGCTACGGGGTCAAGGGTGGCAGAGAAATAGGCACATGGTCGTTGCTTGGGGCCAATAGTTTGAGTCAGGACAGACAAAGCGCACCCCTCCCTTTCGTGGGTGTAGAGAGAGAAGGGTTTGGTGTAGTCGGGGGTTCCTAGGACTGGTGCAGAACAAAGGGCGTCTCGAAGTTCTTTGAAGGAGGATTGGCATTCGGGGGTCCAAGGGAGTGGGAAGGGGACATCTTTGGCTAGTAGGGAAAGTAGTGGTTTTACAATGAGGCTGAAATTTGGCAACCACTGCCGGCAGAAGGAGGTGAGGCCTACCAGGGAGCGGACTTGTTTCTGGGTCTTTGGGACAGGGGTGTCTAGAATGGCCTGGATTCGATCAGGTGTAAGCTTTCTCCCGTCTTTGGACAAGAGGTGGCCTAGGTAGGTGACCTGGGTTTGGCAGAATTGCAACTTCTTCTTGGAGACCTTGTGGCCATTTTCCGCAAGGAAGTGCAAGAGTTGGATGGTGGCTGTGACTGCAAGTGGAGTGGTGTCGGCCGCCAAAAGGATGTCATCGACGTACTGTATCAACACCACTCCCTCCGGTAGCTGAACGGCGTCCAGCTGCCTCTTGAGGGCCTGGGACTTTCTGTGTAACCTTGGGGAGCTCTACAAAATCTATATGAGCGGGATTTTAACGTGAAGCCGAAAAGGTAGCGGCTGTCTGGGTGGATGGGGATGGAGAAGAAAGCGTTCTTGAGGTCTATTACAGTGAAGGTGGTGGCTGTGAAAGGAATCAGGGACAGAATGGTGGCGATATCTGAGACCACGGGGTACTGAGGTACAACTACCTTGTTGACCTCTCGAAGGTCGATGATGAAGCGGTACGCTTTCTCATCTCCCTCGCCCTGCTTCTTCACAATGGGTAGGATAGGGCTGTTGCAAATATTGCTGACTACTTCCTCTACCACTCCTGCCTCTACCAGGGACTGGATTATCATTACCAATGCCTTCTCACCTTCGGGCGATATCCGATACTGTGGGAGTTTTGGGAGTATCGCATCTTGGCGAACAGTTATGCGCACGGGGTCGATCATCATTCGTCCTACATCAGCGTCAGTTTTAGCCCACAGATACAGAGGTAGAGAGTCAAGTAAGGATGCGTCAGCGTCAGAGATGGAGAACATGTGTCGTGCGGGATGAGGTCTGAGCAGAGTCGGGTTATCGTACAGAATGACTCGTACTCCGTCCTGTGAACACCTGATAGTAGCTCGGAAATGCTTCAGTAAGTCAAGTCCCATAATGGCATCGAGGGTGTTGGAGGAAAGCAGAAACGTCGTGTCAGTGGGGTTACTGTCCAAGTCGAAGGAGACCGGTGCGGATAAGGGGTTAGTGGAGGGCGTTCCATCAAAGCCTATTGATGTTATGTGTGAGCCAGACAAGGGTACCCTTGGAATCAGTCATTTAGATAACGCACTACGTGTCGCGCCAGTGTCTACCAGGAATGGAGATTTCGTACCCAGGACCTTAGCGGTGACATAAGGACCTTGCTGGTCAACATAGAGCTCGACTGGATCCCTTCCTTGCCCTTGGCAGTCCTATGCAAAGTCGCGGGCATTGTCGCAGTCAGACTGTTGGCACTGATTCTGGCGGGGACGATCAAACGTGTTCGGTCTGCCAGGTCTGTCATTGTTGGTGTCGTGGGTGTGCCCTCGTCCCTGCCCTCTAGTCCTGGGGCCATTCGTTATGTCCCTCGTCTCTTTATTTTTAATAATTTCCAGAAGAACCGGACATTGAGACTTCCAATGGCCAAATCCTTTGCAAAACGCACACTGGTTCTCATCGAGGTCTGTTCGTGGAGCGCCGGGTGTGGGTGTGCGGTCTCTAGGGGGTGGATTTCTAGGGGCATTCGACTGGTAGTTTCCTCTATACTGTTCCCTTCCTGTTGTCACTCCTTGCAATTGAGCAATCATCACTCGTTCTTTCAAGTCCTTTTTCTTTCTCTCAGTCGCCCTATCGTTCTCGTTCTTTTGGTGTTCGTAGTACTGAGCCATCTGAAGGATAGCTGCAGGTTTGGAGGCCCCCCCAACTACTCTCGTTCGTCTGTAATTTCTGGGAGACCTCTTGCGATAGACCCTTTACGTAGTTTTGCACGAATAGGTGTTGTCCGGTTGCAGTGGTCATGTCTTTGCCACTGTAGTCGGAGAACACCGTCTCAAATCGGGAGAAGTATTCTGATACGTCTTCCTGGGGTTTCTGACGGCAAGCCTTGACTATCGACCAGTCTACCTTCTTCTCTGGGATCAATGTCTTTAGCTTCTGAACTATTTTGTCCGGGAGTTCCAGTATGTCTTTTACAGGTTTCTTTCCGGGCTCTCGCTGTCTATCTAGTTCACTGAGTTGATTCCAGGTATGTCCGAACAGATCTGTGTGGTCGGTTTTCCGGATTTGCTTCCACACGTCAGCCGGCAGACATAACCCGAAAAACAAGTCAATGTCCGCTAGAGTCATTATTGTTGAACCCAAGGCTGTACCTAGTTCGGTATAAAATGCTGTCGGGTTCTTTCTTAAATCGGGCAGGGTTTGCCGAAAAGTTAAAATATCTTGCCGATCCCATGGTTGATAAACCCAGTTGTACACAACCCTCCCCTTCGCATCTGCGTGGTTGATATCGTTGTTTGTTCCCTGACCTCGTGGGGGAACCCAGTAGGGGGCGGCTTCTCTGATAGGCATCATAGTGTTGGCTACTGCTGATGAGGACCCAGTCGTTTCAGGGACTGTAATCTTAACTTCTGGTTTCTGTTCCGTGAGGTGGCGGAAGACCTCAAGCGTTTGCATGAAGAGGTCCGTCGCGTCGTGCTCAGCCTCGTCTCCAACATTGACTTTTCTATATAAAGCTGTCAGTTTAGCAGGACCCTGATTCTGATACCTATCCTCATATGCGTTCAGGGTGTGGTAGCTAAACCGTAAAATGAAATACCGTCTGTGGCTACCGGCATGTGAATTGTGCATATCTATCGTGTATTCTTCGCTCTCCTTCCGTTCTACCAGTGTCTTTACTATCTTGTCAATTCCCTCCCGCTCATCTTTGCTCAATCTATTCAGTCTGGCTGGTGGCTGCTTGCTAGTCTCGAGTTCATCTGATGTCGTTACTAATGCGGCCGGTGCGGAGGCCGTGAGGGCTGGGGTACTAGCTCCAAGGTTATTCTCATTTGCACTCGGAGCTGGCGGGTGCTGTACTAGAGGTTGGGAGGGGGCATATGGGGGGGCATGTAGATGATCGGAGGACCTAGCAGTAACTCATCGTTCACCCGTTGTTTGGAGGGCAGCTCAGGGTAGAGCGTAGAGGGGGTCCTAACAGGGCATTGACCTGCCGACTCAGATTCCTGCTTTCGTCTGGCCTCCTCTCTTTCTTTTATTTCTTCTTCTAGTTTCTTAGCGGTCAGGTGGGCTGCCTTTCGTAACTCTTTTCCTATTCTTGCTTCTTCTCTTTTCTTTCGTTGCTCTGCTTCTTTGCGCCACATGCCGAAACTATCAAGCATAGTGGGCGTTGTTTTATTGTTACAAAGGGCTGTTTCCAGCACGCTTATTTTTGCGTCATCGAAGGATCCTATCAGTGGCCACTGACTTTCCTGATCCTTTTTAGTATATTTATGCCATAACTTACTATAAGCTACGGCGACTAGTCCATACTTTAAAAACATATCCTTATTAGGGGTGCCCTCCAGAGGAGCCGGATGATCCACCTCTAATAAGCGGTCCGGGCTGAACCAACTACTGAACAATGGGGAGAAGATAGGCATGACGGGTTACAACGGGGACAAAAGTCTGCACTACCTATCCTTCACTACTTTGCGAAGACTAGACAGAATATTTCTATTCTACAGTATTCGCAAATAGGGAATACCCAAAGAGAGAACCAATTCCAAACAGTCAATGTTCGGGCAATCAATCAATCAAATGAGGAAAAATAGGCGCGACGGGTTACAACGGGGGCAAAAGCCTGCGCTACCTACCCTTTCACTGCTTACAAAGACTAGACAGAATATCTCTATTCCACGTTATTTGTGAGCAGAGAATACCTCCAAAGAACCAATATCGAACAACCAATGTCCGTTCAATCAAACAATCAGTGGCGAGAAAGAAATAGGCACGACGGGTTACAACGGGGGCAAAAGCCTGCGTTACCTATTCTTCACTATCTGCAAAGGAGGACAGAATACGTTTATCCTTCCCCGTTTGTAGATAGAGAATTCTCGAGAAAGCAATCCTCGAACAAACAATGTTCGGGCAAACAATCAATCAGTGGGGGAGGAAGATAGGCACGACGGATTACAACGGGGGCAAAGGCCTGCGTTACCTACCCTTCACTACCTGCAAAGGGAGAGAGAATACTTTCTATTCCTCTCCGTTTGCAGACAGAGAATCTCCAAGAGAACCAACAATTCGGAGAGTAATACTAGTATTTTCCAATCAATCAATCAAATATTTCATAGTTTGTCGTGTTTACACGACCTTACCCGGACCGCATGGACAGTTCCCTGTCTTCCGATTCCAGCGCCCGATCGTCCTCTATCTTCTGTCGTGGCACTCCTGATGGTTCCCAGTCAGGACCGTAGATCACTCGAGAGAGGTCTGTTCGGAACCAGTGAAGTTCGGATGATCGGCTGCCAGACGAGGGTCTATCGGGCAGGTGCACTTCCCGATCGTTGCAGTCGTTCACTCCGTCGTCAGGACCTCTCCCACTGGATCCACGTGTCGCTGATGGGCCCCACGTTTGGGACGCCAATTGTAAACAACGGGTTCAGGCAGATCAGGTCGATTACCCCTTTTCAAGGTTTGCCCGGCGTTAGCCGCTTCTCACCCAACTCACGATTATCAAATAAAGAGGCAGGCGCTGGAGACTGGAAGGCAGGAAACAGGAGTTTTATTTCCGACGGAGCAGAACACATCAGATCGGACAACGAGGTATCATTTCGAGGTGCTCTACTCGCATCTCTGAGGCCTGGCCTCTTATACACAGTTTTATGGCTTTATTACATTTGTGACATCCGTGGCATTGCTTTGAAGTACGGAAAAGGCATCTTTGGAATCCCCGGTTCAGGCCCGTACCCACACATATCTATAGTAGGAGTCCCCACTCCTAATCTCAGCATGATGGCTACCGCGCAGCTGGACATTCCGCTGGGAACAGAAATGCGGGCGATCGGTCGGATCTAGGGGTGTGAGGGCATTGATTAATCCCCGCTCCTTTGATGTGAGGCGAGGTCCTACTGTAGGGGCAATAAACTGCATCTGTTGGGCGAAGTGATGGCCTGGGATCAGGCCGAACAATCGGGCAAGGAGGAAGAGGTTATCAAAGGGCCTGTTTTATGAATGAGATGAAAGAGTGTGGGGGTTCAGCACGGGATGTGGCTCGGAGGCAGGGTCGCGCTGGAGGTGTGTTTAGGGCTCAAGCAGGAGAGACCGGGGCTGTCAAGGGGGGGGGGTGCTTGCGAGGACGGGAGTGAGGGGGAGAGATGCGCTGGCTATCGGCAGTAGGCAGAGAGGCCATGGTAATCAAAATGGTTGCCGCTTACGCGCACGTATGGATCTGAAAAGGACAAGATGGCGCCAATAATGTTTACGCCACAATCCAGATTTTAACAGTACAGCTACTCAATTCCAAAGATTTCATGGTGTCCTTAGACCTCCAGGACACCTATTTTCACATACTCATCCACAAGTCACCGCCAATACCTACGGTTTGTAGTGGCGGGCAGACACTACCAATTCAGAGTGTTGCCATTTGGCCTAAAGTCGGCACCACGCATCTTTACAAAATGCCTGTCTCCAGTGGCAGTGTACCTTCGACTGCACCATCACCAGGTATTCCCTTACCTGGACGATTGGCTCATCAAGTCTCCTACTCTAGAAGGCGTAAGAGGATCTTCCAACGCTTGTCTTCAGCTCTTCGAGAGCCTGGGGCTTACGCTCAACCAGGAAAAGTCAGTATTGCAGCCCTCTCAACGCCTCAATTTCCTGGGAGCAACTCTAGACACGAACCAGGAGAAGGCCTTCCCATCAGAAGAGCGTCAGGTCAAACTGAGGTCTCTTGCAGCCCACATTTAGGTCAAGAAGACCATCAAGGTGCGACTCTTCAAGTCATTACTAGGAATGATGTCCTCCAATATCCTCCTAATACCACACTGCCGCCTCCGTATGCGTCCCTTACAGGAGGCGTTATCCTCTCAGTGGATCCAGTGTACAGGATCCTTCGACGATCTGATCAGGATCACTCTGTTCATGGTGAAGGCCCTGCACTGGTGGCTTCAAACAAAAAACCTAAATCAGGGCCTTCCATTCTTACTTCCAATGTCCCCGCACGTGATAACAACGGATGCATCATTGGAAGGATGGGGTGTGTTCCTGCAGGAACTTCAAATTCATGGTCAGTGGTCGCTGGCAGAAAAACAGCTCTATATCAACCTGCTAGAGCTGAGGGCAGTATACCTGGCACTTCGAGCATTCTTGCCTCGGATCTGGAACTCCCCAGTGCTTGTGAGGACGGACAACACCACCACAATGCACTATTTAAACAAGCAAGGGGAAACTCGATCCATGACATTATCTCAAGAATCACAGCGAATTTGGGAGTGGCTACTCCAACACAACATTTTGCTGAGAGCGGAGTATGTCCCAGGAGCGGACAACACCCTGGCGGACTCACTAAGCAGGCAACGCTCCATTTGTCACGAGTGGGAGCTCGACCAACATGCTCTCGACACAGTGTTCTCCCGATGGGGCAGACCTCAACTGGATCTATTTGCGACGAAGATCAATGCAAAATGCCAGCATTATGCAAGTTGGCATACCCAGAAAGGATCTCTCGGGGATGCATTTTCGATGGCATGGTGCAACGTCTTTGCTTATGCTTTTCCTCCATTTCCCCTGATCCCCAGGGTCATCCGGAAACTGAAAGCGGAGCGTTGCACCCTGATCCTGGTAGCCCCAGCGTGGCCGCGCCAACACTGGTTTACAGAACTACACATTCTGTCACTGGAGCCTCCGATTCCATTCAGGCCTTACCCGCATCTCCTCATTATGAACCAGGGGCAATTCCAACATCCAGATCCGACATCTCTCAGATTATCGGCTTGGCTCCTGAGTTCAGAGAGTTCCAGGACTTAGATATTCCTCAGGACTGCAGAGTTGTCTTAGCCCGGGCCCGGGCTGACAGTACCATCAAAACATATTCCCTTAAGTGGAAGAGATTCTGTTTGTGGTGTAAAGCTAACAAACTGCACCCATTCTCGTCATCTCCGGCTCAACTTCTGCCTTACCTGCTTCACCTGGCCAGCTCGGGATTGGCCCATGCCTCAATCAAAGTCCACCTGGCAGCCATATCTCGGTTCAGGCGCTCTTCGTCTGGAATTTCTCTATGGTCCAATAGACTGGTCAAGCCGTTTCTGAAAGGCTTATTCAGGACTTACCCTCCAATAAAATCTTTACCACCTACATGGCAACTCAATGTGGTCTTGGCTCAATTGATGAAGCACCCCTTTGAGCCAATGCATAAAGCAGATCTCAAATACTTGTCATGGAAAACAGCTCTTTTGCTGGCTCTCACGTCGGCAAGGAGAGTGAGTGAACTGCAGGCGTTCTCTATTCAAGACCCATTTCTTCAGTTCAAACAGGACAGGGTCATTCTACGGACTAACCCCAAATTCATACCAAAGGTTCCGTCTACTTTTCATCTAAACGAACCTATTGTCCTGAGATCCTTCTTCCCGAATCCATCTTCAGCAGCTGAGAGATCTCTACATTCCTTAGATCTGAAAAGATGTCTAAAATTCTACATTCATAGAACGGAACAATTTCGCAAGTCCAACCAATTATTTATTGCCTTCAGCAGGCCCAGGAAGGGCCTACCACTGTCAAAGCAGAGCATTTCAAGATGGATCTCTGCGGCCATTGCCTTCTGCCATCAGCAGGCGGAACATCCTCTGCCCTCCAAGGTTCGGGCTCATTCCACTAGAGCGGTTTCCACCTCCATGCGCTCTTTTCTGGGGTGCCCATTGTCGACATTTGCAGAGCGGCCACATGGAAGACACCACATACGTTCACCAAGCACTACTGCTTGGATTCAGAACTTATGAAGGATGCAGCAGTGGATCAGGCGGTGCTCCGTCATCTATTTCATTAGAGGTGAGCCTTCTTCCTTTCATCCCACCTTTCCTATTACCTAATTGCACATTTCTTATCCTGCTACTGTTTGCAGTTTATTGCTTTGCACTATTGATAAGTTGTTATCAAGTGTCTTACATGCTATATTATGCGAAATGTGCTGCCTATTGCTTGCTACTCTGATTCAGGCATGTGAATCTATGAAAGATACCCATAATAATGGATAAGAAATGCGTTACTTACCTGTAACTGCAGTTATCCAGTATTGGTATCTTTCATAGATTCACATGCAACCCACCCGCCTCCCCTGGAAGGGCTCACCTTAGTTCTCTCAGTAGGTACTTGTGGGCTAGGGGTTCGGGCGGACCGGAATAACAGACGTGGAGGCCAGATGTAGTGAGCTATGTTACAGCTTTCTTTATTGATGATACACAAAGTCAGGGGTCGGGGAGTCCAAAGAAGCAGAGGGTTAGGGATGAAGGAAGTGTTCCGGGTTGTCCCAATCTTTGGAGATGAGCCGGTCCGGGATGGTCCTCGATACTGGACGTCTGTGGGGTAGGTTTTTCTTTCCCACGTAGGGTTCCGGTGGTCCTCGGAGGGAAAGGGAGAGAGAGAACAGGGCGGTTAGTCCTCAAACACAGGACTGTCTCAGTACTGTCACCGACACCGGGTTGTGAGGAGAGAGAAGCGAGCGTGAGGAACGGAAGGGAAGGGTCAGAGATTTGGAAGGAGAAAGCGTCGGAAGGAAGAAGGTGTAAGTGGTGGGGCTTTAGTGGGGGCTTCTATACTATCGGGCTTGTGACGTGGTCTATAAATACATATATACAGTGCTCATTAGTGATTTTACACAGTGCGGGGATACTCTATCTACAACTATATACAAGTCCACCTGATACCCAGGAGACAGGATACTCACATGCCCCGCTGCAACTCTTCTCCGAGTTGCGGCCGCTCTCCAGCCACCTCCTGGGGACTCCACCAGTCTTCCGTCCAAACGTCCTCATCCTCGCCTTTGGTCTTCTCTTCTCCACCGCCTCTGATTCCTCCGTTCTCCACCTCCGGTTCTCCGTCCGCTGTCTCCTGCCACGAGTCCGCCGCCTTGAACGCTCTCTCCTCGTTTCTGCCGGCTTTTCCTGGTTCCGGGCCGGGATCGAGGGCGGGACTTCCGGGGTCAGGGCAAGGTGCTTCCGGTCCTCCGTCAATCGGGGTTGGTTCCTGCAAAGGGAGAGAAAGGGGCGGAGTCCGTGTTGCCATGGACGCTGTACTTTCGGGTTCGGAGCCCAGAGAGTTCGTGCTGAGCCATCGGCTAGGTGAGGTAGGGTGCGTTTCCGTTCCACAGTACTACTTAGCACTGTGCTTACGAAAATCTGAGGGACTAGGGCTCCTTCCAGGAAGGTTCTAGAGGGTGGTAGTAGCTGATTGGCTCCTGGACAAAGTTTGGTCCTTTTTACAAAAGGACTTGGATAGGTTACTAATGTGAGGCCTCTGGCCTATTAGTATGTATATGTCTATATGACATTACTGTTTTTATATACCGGTGACTCCCACCCCGACGACGGGGAATGATTGAGGCATGTGAATCTATGACAGATACCAATACTGGATAACTGCAGTTACAGGTAAGTAACGCATGTTCTGGGTTGTCTAATCATTGGTAGCTTCGCTGTAGGACGGAGAGCTAATGAGACACCGATGCTAGACGGTTAGGGGTTCTCGGTACTGAGGTGAGTTTGTTAGTACCCCACAATTCACTGAGGTCCTGGTTTCCTGTGCATAGTTCTGTGCATGAGCAGAATCCCTGCAACATGGCGCACCTAACATTTGGTCTTATATTTGAGACACTCGAATAGTTCGTGTAATAGTCCACAAAACCCTCACTCCTGTTTCCGGTTGACAGCAGTGACGGATTAACCTACCTATATAGATGAATTATAGGTCAATTCAAGATTTAGATTTATAAAAACGTCCCTTTTTTGAATTGCTACCCTTTTTGAGCTACAATTTATATAGGTTGTTTTTTCTGTACTGGGTCCTTATGGGTGATATTGACACTGCTCAGCATAGTCGAGGACCACTCTGGAATCACTTAAATCAGTATGGGGTAACCGCTGACGGTATGGCAGTGCTCTTTGTGGTTAGTGCAGATGCAGCATACCCATTTAAGCTTTTCTACTCCTGGGATACGTTTCCTGGTGCGAATATGGATGATGGTGCATTCTATAAATACACACACACAGTGGTGCCTGCAGCATATGCACCATATAGGACACAGGAGATTCCAATTTCTGTTTAGCAGCATCAAGTTTGGTTTAATGGCGCCCTACCCCACCCTGCAACACCGGTTCGGTTAGGTCCCTTGTATATTCCTTAGGCCACTTGGCCAGTCTTGGCCGGGTTCACACCGCACCCACGTTCTTAAACAGTCCCTTTAGCTGAGTTACGATTACTATATGCCTCCATTGTGTGGGTACATAGGGCTTTAGTGCAATACATTTCCCGCAACATCCAGGTGGGGGCACCTGGGGCTGCGGCGCAACCAGTTGGACCGGCCGGGAAAAAAAATGAGTCCCGTCATGGTTAATTCGGTTATGGGCATGCGCCCCCAAGATAAGGACGAAATGCCTTTATGGCTTGCCGAGTAATTTAACCAACTGGAAGCAGTATTTACTAATACGACTCCTGTGGAGAAAGACAAGATTCTAACCATTAGCTTGCAGAAAGACTTAGTGCCTGAGGCGACCGATTGTGAATCCTGAGGTAAAGTATTTGCAGAAGTCTATGCGAAGTGCTTTGGCACACCGTCTATGACTGTTCTGCCCTCCGTGATCAAGCGTGTTCAAGATCAACACAGTCCGAAGGCGGCTGTAAATTGGGAATGCGGCTTGTCGGAGTGTTTGACGTAGTTTGCAATCTCTTCCTTGCTAACATCAAGGGAAATGCGGTAAATTTTCAGGTGTCTAATGCTTTGCGCAATGTCCCCGAAGCCGATAAACCCCAGCAGTTGCTGGAAATTGTTGCGGAGGCTTATAAGACCATTAGCCGCAATAGTTTGGTTGTTAAGCCTTTTGCTAAAACTGCAGCTCAACCGCAAACTCAGATGGCTAAGTCTAATAAAGACGATCGTCCAGTTTTTCCTAAACAAAATTGGAAAACTAAAAAACGAGAAGCAGCAAAAGAAACAAGGGTCGCTTCCTGCATCACCAATACCTGTGTCTACTGAGCGCACATATGATTTGCGCGACTGCGCGAGGATTAAGTTTCCTGATAGATGTCAGGTTCCTGATCAACGTTCTCCTCGTTCTTTCCAGGAAACATCGGTCTCACAAACCGGCGGAGGAGAACACGGCAGAGGCCGGAGTACCACACAAGGATGTGAGCAGCTCCGCCAGAGAGAAGGTAAAGGCAAGCAGGACAACTTTCAACGTCAAAGTCCACAGTTTCAGAAAAAGAAAGCTGCTGCTTTAACCGCACGCATGCCAGGGATAGTGAGAACACAGCTTCGGAACCTGACATGGGCGCTAACGCTGCTAGACAGTGCAGCGGAGATTACAGTGGTGCGGCAAGCACTCCGTCGGTATCTGAAGGCGACAGCAACTGAAACGTTTATCATCTTAGAGACAGCTGACACTAGGGTGGCTCCCCCTGATAGACTATATGACTTAGTACTTTTAATTAAAGGTGACATACAACGTAAAATAAAAGGAATTTATGGGGAAAATCTGACCTCTACATATGACATTTTGTTAGCTGAGGCAGACTGGCCCACGCCCTTCATTTTGGCCGCTCCGAGAGGGGATGAGGTAAGCCTCCCTAGTTTCGCACACACTGTGCCGAAAGAGCAAGCGCAGAATTTTGCAGAAGAGTGGGCTCAGGTGCTTGCACCGGCTTTGTACCATACTCAATGTGGATGGGACAAACTTTCACCCAGACATGAGATTCCATTGCGCTCTATGCCACAGCCTCAACCCCAATATCCCATGCGGCGAGAAGCAAAAGCTCCCGTTGCAGAAATCCTTGATCAATTGGAATATCAAGGTGTGATTGAAACATGTGTGTCACCCATGAATAATCCTCTTTTCACTGTAACCAAACCTGATGGTTTGGACCGCCTGGTATTGGATTACTGGCATTTAAACTCTCATTGTTGGACCTGCGCAGTATAGAATACTCACAGTTCTGCCCTGGTTGATAGTCTCGTGAGAAAAAGGTTTAAAACCACACTTGACATATCCAAAGGCTTTTTCAGTCATAACCTGTCCTCTATTAGTAGTTAATGGACAGCTTTTACCTCTGGTGGCAATCTAAAACAGTTCAAAAGATTAGCCATGGGCTTTAAAAACAGTCCAGGCGTCTTTGCCGCACGTGTTTTCTCTCTGTTAGAGAGCATCAACCACGATGCGTACTCGTAGGTTGATGATATTTATCTCACAGATGACGAATTATGGCCGCATCTGTGTTGCGTTGACCGCCTCATTGTTATGCTTGCGGACTTCGGTTACAAATGTAACTTTGCAAAATCACACATTGCAGAGTACATAGTGTTGTTTCCGGGCGATGAGCTCAACAACGAAGACCGAGATTGAGCACCCCACTTCCTGGAGAAGTGCGCACAGTTGCGCGCCGACAACTGTGAAAAAACTACAATCTTTACTGGGTTCTTTAAATTTCGGGCGTACTACATTCCTGATTATACCCACCATATCAAGCCGCTATATGCCTTGATACAACCAACTTTTACGAAATCATGCTGGCTGCCAGAACATTCATCTATACTGCAATCTTTGCAGTGTGATCTTCTTGAATCTAAATACTTACCGACACGTGACAACCACACAAACCTGGTAATGAGAATTGTGCCAGGCGCAGTGGGTTTCACGTACTTGACGTTTAATGAATGAGATTCGGTCCCTATTGCTTACAAGTCGCACTTGAACACTTTGGCTGAAATGCGATTTTCTGTTGTCGAAAAAGTTTTGACTGCAGTGCAGATGGCGATTCTAAAATAGAGAGCGCTGTTGCAGGGGAAACGCGTGTTGGTCGTAACACTGTATCCTGCCCTGAGGCACTGACGAAAGCCAGTGTACCTAATTCAAAAGCTTTGCATCCTCGTTGGATACAATGAGCCACTTCACTGACTTCTCTGGATGTCACGTTTATTTTTTACCCCTCTTTGCAGACACAGGAGTATTGACAGTATGAATTTGTTCATCCTGCTCCTTTGTCCTTCGCCCACTTGAGGATTACCATTGTATCATTTACACTGACGGTTCGGCGCAAGCGGTGACTGGGTAGAAGCATGCTTATTCAGCGGCCTGCTCATTAGTGGTGGGTACCATGGTGAATGGCGAATTCAAGTCCAATGTCGTGCACAAGCAGACATTAGGGGACTGTACCGCCCAGTTGGCAGAGCTACGTGCTCTGGTGCTTGCACTGGAGTTTGCTGATCCTCGTGTGACTACTCTAATTGTAAGTGACTCTTACTACTGTGTTCAGTCTTTCAATGACAATTTATTCTTTTGGACTCAGAATGAATATCGAGATTCCAAAGGTAGCACAATCAAACACAAAATGCTTTAGCTTTGAGTCGCTGAACTTAAAGAGCGTCTGCCTCTCGTAAATGTAATTCATACTCTTGGTCACCAGCACGTAGGAGTACACGCTGTTGGTAACGGTCTTGCTGATGAAGCAGCAAAGAGAGCAGTGGCAACTTATGTAGTAGCAGCAGTTACACATTCCAAAAGTAAGATTGATGATGACATCTTGGCAGCCATTGCTGCAACAGAGAAGGGAGGTAATTACCCTAGAGGTTTCCATTCTAAATACTCTTATCATTTAAGTCCTGATAAAGTTCCCTATGTGAGAATTAACAACATTGGTGACAGATTGATTCCCAACGCGGACTGCAGGCAAACCTTTCTAACAGCCGCTCACGAGGGCATGGCCTTGGCTCATGCCAGCGTTTCAGCGACTGTATCTATCTTACAGCAACGTTACTGGTGGTGCGGTTTGTACAAACAGACTCGTGAATATGTCCTTACGTGTGACATTTGCCAGCAGATTAAACCTACGACTGCTGCGCGTCCACCTCAAACACAGCTGTACATATCTAATAAACCACTTGGGTGTGCTTATTTAGATCACTGCGGTCCTTTCTCTTCTGATGCTGCGTATACGTTTATCTTAGTTGCAGTGGATTCGTGCTACTGCTTTTTATGGGTCTGGCCACAACGCAGCACTGATGCTCGAACTGTCATCAGGGATTTGCGTGTCTTTGTGGGAATTTTTGCATGTGGCACTCTCCAATCTGGCCAGGGTCCAGCATTCGCCTCTAAGGCGTACAAGGAAGCCATGAGGTCTTTAAGGGTACAGGTCAAATTTTTGTCTCCATACAGGCCTGAGGGCAAATCGGTTGTGGAGCGAATGAACCGTGACTTAAAGCAATCCTTGACAGCTAGGGTTTTAGGTACTGGCAGAAACTGGTTGGCCCATCTGTATAGCGTTCAACGTGCACTTAATAATCTCCCTAGAATGTCTCTGGGTGGGCGGACCTCATACGAAATGCTCTTTGGCATAAAAATGTTTGTCCCGAACCTTGAGGGTCTAGACATGGCAGCATTGGCCGCACACTTTGACGTAGATGATCATTATGCTGTATTACAAAACCTACAAGAGAATCGAAACAGTCTAGCAAAGCAACATTTGCCCTCCGCAACTGATTCTACGCTTCAGATTCGGTAGTTGGCTGGCTACCCCGAGTCGGTGACCTGGTCCGTGAGAAGGTGGAGAACAAGAAAGAGTTCGGCCCCTCATATCGTGCACCAGTTCCTGTGCTTGGAGTGCAGGGTACAAGAACAGTCATTTTACCTCCACTTCCTGGTCGCAAGGACAATAGGTACATCTCCATTGACCATGTCAAATTACAGTGAGTGGCTGATTCTTCTTAGTATGACTCCAGCGGTCTCTTGTCCAGCAATGCTGAGAAATTCTGTTTTGGCCTCGGCAAACACCATCAGGCCTGACATTGCCATCGAGATGCATACGGTTACTAATCCATTATTAAATCCACTGGCTGATGATCCCCATGAAGATACTGAGTATACCTAGCCCACAGATCTGTCGTTGCCTGGTGTGCAGACAAGTGCAGTTGACCAGTCACGTTTTTCATTTGGCACTAACTCTACAACATTGAGTTCCCCATCGAAAATTTCTATTTTTTCTGTTTGGTTTAAAAGACATTTTTTGATACCCCCTTGGACTTACATTTGGCTGGTGCTTTTCTCAATTTTTTTTAATTCATGTCGATTAGATTTGCAGTTGTATTCTTCGTCTAGTGAATGGACATTATGTTAAAGAAAGATGTACAATTAGGTTAATTGATGGAACTTTGGCACCCCACTCCTCGTCCCACATCATGAAGAGGGACCAGAATTTTGTCAACATCATGGCATGGCCTGTGTTAGATGGGATTGTATGGGATGCTGTTAAATTTCAAATACATGGCCCTACAGAGGTTATAAATGTCCCCAATGTACTTCGTGTTTAAATGGGGGATGTTGTAAAACAAAACATACGCTCTGACGAATGGGATGTCCAAGCTGTAGAGGCTCTTTTTTCTGATTTGAAATATTATGCTGCTTTTGATGCTGAAGATTTGTACTTAGATTCAGCTAATTATGCAGACTTATTCTGCTACTAACACTATGGCAATCATTTCCTGCACAAAGCAAACACATTTAGAAATGTGGTTAATTATACACAATGGGAACAATGCCCAACACCTATTGAAGGCAGCTCGAAAACATTTTTGAAGGAGTTTACATATTTCACTGATTTTAATCAATCCAATCCTGAAGCATTTTATTTTAAGATGACTGCTAAGTCCTCTTCCAAAGTTAGACTCACCCACACTAAATTACTGTATTCAAAGTCCTTTATCGATCAGTTAGCTATAGGGGGCTATGATCTGTGGAAAGATACTATTGATCTTAAATCTGTTTGGGGTTCTAAAAGCTGGCAAGTGCAAGGCCCCGACGCTTTGCATCTTGCATGTCTCATCCCGAACCACATGTTTTTGAATTTGACTATTTCACAAACTACTTGCTTTGGATTGGCTACATCTAAAAAATTAAATGCCGCTTCCATTCCTGATTTAGGGGAATACTCAACATGGTACAATCACACCGATAGGTCCCTTTATGAATTGCGGTCCCTAATTACAAATTCCTCCTTTAATATGGATGCCAAAGGTTGGTTATCACGGCAGAAAAGTTCAGATTCATACCAACATTGTTTTCTGGGTCTGGCCACTGGCTATACACAGGTTAGAGTGGATCCCCGTTTTGAAAAGGCCCATTCTGTTACTACCTATTGTTCAGTTATTGTCATACCATCATAGGTTTGATGTGAGTCTCACATGAAGTTTATATTTGGAACCCCAACAACCCTGAAGAAGTTGCATGATGGTTCAGCAACGAAAGATGTTGGCTTTAGAAAATTGATTATGGTTTGACTGAAAACATTTTTAATTGGGGAAGCTTACAGCACCTAATAAAGTTACATTGAGCCAGTAAGCTTCACCGGTTTTTAATGCTGAGAATTATACCTTTATATTCTCACAGGGGTCCAATGGGCACTTGCAAAGACATTAGGCACTGACAGTTTATTTACACTTGGGTTTTACTGTCTTTCTTTACTTCACTGGGTTTGAGATTTTTTCAAGAGAATACACACACATTCTTTTACTGTATGGAGAGACAGTAACCAATGATAAGTGGGTATGCCGGTGAGTACCAGCCAGCAACCCCCTTGGTGTTACTACTGTGAGGTGCTTTCTCTCCTTCCCCACACTTTTTCTGGTTACTTTTGGGTGGGATTTGCCTTATGGTGGTCTGATGACATTTTAAATTTGATACACCACGACACTCTGAGTAGTGATAGGGAACACACTCCCGAGGGAATTAGAAAGTATTGGAAACCCTTCAAGTGTATAATTACATAAAGACACACCTTAAGTCTAAATCATGTGTTTAATCCAATCATTAACAATGACACCCTACTTTTCTCAAAACTTACACAGGTGTTATATATAACATTAAAGGAGAGACATCCCTTAAGGATTAGAACCCTCACTCACCCGAAGGTGACATGCTTCATCATATGGGTCTTCCTTACCAGTGCAGAAAACCTAGTCGTCACTGGGAGCTACTATTTCAGAGTTTTAAGGAAGGAGCTCAGAGATGTTTTCTGGGAGGAGGATGGGTACTAAACCCATATGTGAGGATGATGGGTGTAGTGAGGTACGCAGCGCTGTGTGAAAAAGGACGTGAGTTAAAACTGTCTAGATGAGAATCACTGACGTATGTTTTATTAATGTGTTCTCTCTGGCAGGATTATAATGAGACAGCACAGTGGTATAGATTTAAAACCACTGTCACTTGATGGTCAACATGTTTCAGCCTATTGATCAAACTATTGTATCAGCTGCTTTCTTCAGGACCAGATATAATTGTGCTATGCTGCTGCAAACAGTGAAAAATAATAATAAAGTATGTACAACACCGGTATTCCTGTTTTTCTTTCTTTGATCAGGTTATACCACAAGGTACCCTCAATAGTAGGATAGCCCTGCCTCACCTCCGGGGCGAGCTCTTTGGTGAACCGAGGTACCGACGGACAGAGCAGGGCCTCCTTCCTGAGCAGCCTGTCAGGGTAGAGGTGAGGCAGGGCTATCCTACTATTGAGGGTACCTTGAGTTTGATCAATAGGCTGAAACATGTTGACCATCAAATGACAGTGGTTTTAAATCTATACCACTGTGCTGTCTCATTTTAATCCTGCCAGAGAGAACACATTAATAAAACATACGTCAGTCGAAGGAGGATGGGGAGGGCGTTCCAGGTCTTGAGGAGCATCCTGAAGGTGAGCAGGTCCCAGGTCTGTCGAAGGAGGGTGGGGAGGGCATTCCAGGTCTTGAGGAGCCTCCTGAAGGTGAGCAGGTCCGGGGTCTGTCCAAGGAGGACGGGGAGGGCGTTCCAGGTCTCGAGGAGCCTCCTGAAGGTGAGCAGGTCTTGGGTCTGTCGAAGGAGGATGGGGAGGGCGTTCCAGGTCTTGAGGAGCCTCCTGAAGGTGAGCAGGTCCTGGGTCTGTCGAAGGAGGATGGGAGGGCGTTCCAGGTCTTGAGGAGCCTCCTGAAGGTGAGCAGGTCCCGGGTCTGTCGAAGGAGGATGGGGAGGGCGTTCCAGGTCTTGAGGAGCCTCCTGAAGGTGAGCAGGTCCCGGGTCTGTCGAAGGAGGATGGGGAGGGCGTTCCAGGTCTTGAGGAGCCTCCTGAAGGTGAGCAGGTCCCGGGTCTGTCAAAGGAGGATGGGGAGGGCGTTCCAGGTCTTGAGGAGCCTCCTGAAGGTGAGCAGGTCCCGGGTCTGTCGAAGGAGGATGGGGAGGGCGTTCCATGTCTTGAGGAGCCTCCTGAAGGTGAGCAGGTCCGGGGTCTGTCGAAGGAGGATGGGGAGGGCGTTCCAGGTCTTGAGGAGCCTCCTGAAGGTGAGCAGGTATTGGGCCTGTCGAAGGAGGATGGGTAGGGAGTTCCAGGTCTTGAGGAGCCTCCTGAAGGTAAGCAGGTCCGGGGTATGTCGAAGGAGGATGGGGAGGGCGTTCCAGGTCTTGAGGAGCCTCCTGAAGGTGAGTAGGTCCCGGGTCTGTCGAAGGAGGATGGGGAGGGCGTTCCAGGTCTTGAGGAGCCTCCTGAAGGTGAGCAGGTCCTGGGTCTGTCGAAGGAGGATGGGGAGGGCGTTCCAGGTCTTGAGGAGCCTCCTGAAGGTGAGCAGGTCCCGGGTCTGTCGAAGGAGGATGGGGAGGGCGTTCCAGGTCTTGAGGAGCCTCCTGAAGATGAGCAGGTCCTGGGTCTGTCGAAGGAGGATGGGGAGGGCGTTCCAGGTCTTGAGGAGCCTCCTGAAGGTGAGCAGGTCCTGGGTCTGTCGAAGGAGGATGGGGAGGGCGTTCCAGGTCTTGAGGAGCCTCCTGAAGGTGAGCAGGTCCCGGGTCTGTCGAAGGAGGATGGGGAGGGCGTTCCAGGTCTTGAGGAGCCTCCTGAAGGTGAGCAGGTCCTGGGTCTGTCGAAGGAGGATGGAGAGTTCCAGGTCTTGAGGAGCCTCGTGAAGGTGAGCAGGTCCGGGGTCTGTCGAAGGAGGATGGGGAGGGCGTTCCAGGTGTTGAAGAGCCTCCTGAAGGTGAGCAGGTCCTGGGTCTGTCGAAGGAGGATGGGGAGGGCGTTCCAGGTCTTGAGGAGCCTCCTGAAGGTGAGCAAGTCCGGGGTTTGTGGAAGGAGCCTCCTGAAGGTGAGCAGGTCCTGGGTCTGTCGAAGGAGGATGGGGAGGGCGTTCCAGGTCTTGAGGAGCCTCCTGAAGGTGAGCAGGTCCTGGGTCTGTGGAAGGAGGATCGGGAGGGCGTTCCAGGTCTTGAGGAGCCTCCTGATGGTGAGCAGGTCCGGGGTGTGTCGAAGGAGGATGGGGAGGGCGTTCCATGTCTTGAGGAGCCTCCTGAAGGTGAGCAGGTCCTGGGACTGTCGAAGGAGGACGGGGAGGGCGTTCTAGGTCTTGAGGAGCCTCCTGAAGGTGAGCAGGTCCCGGGTCTGTGGAAGGAGGATGGGGAGGGCGTTCCAGGTCTTGAGGAGCCTCCTGAAGGTGAGCAGGTCCGGGGTCTGTCGAAGGAGGATGGGGAGGGCGTTCCAGGTCTTGAGAAGCCTCTTAAAGGTGAGCAGGTCCAGGGTCTGTCGAAGGAGGATGGGGAGGGGGTTCCAGGTCTTGAGGAGCCTCCTGAAGGTGAGCAGGTCCGGGGTCTGTCGAAGGAGGATGGAGAGTTCCAGGTCTTGAGGAGCCTCCTGAAGGTGAGCAGGTCCCGGGACTCTCGAAGGAGGATGGGGAGGGCGTTCCAGGTCTTGAGGAGCCTCCTGAAGGTGAGCAGGTCCTGGGTCTGTCGAAGGAGGATGGGGAGGGCGTTCCAGGTCTTGAGGAGCCTCCTGAAGGTGAGCAGGTCCTGGGTCTGTCGAAGGAGGATGGAGAGGGTGTTCCAGGTCTTGAGGAGCCTCCTGAAGGTGAGCAGGTCCTGGGTCTGTCGAAGGAGGATGGGGAGGGCGTTCCAGGTCTTGAGGAGCCTCCTGAAGGTGAGCAGGTCCGGGGTCTGTTGAAGGAGGATGAGGAGGGCGTTCCAGGTCTTGAGGAGCCTCCTGAAGGTGAGCAGGTCCTGGGTCTGTCGAAGGAGGATGGGGAGGGCGTTCCAGGTCTTGAGGAGCCTCCTGAAGGTGAGCAGGTCCCGGGTCTGTCGAAGGAGGATGGGGAGGGCGTTCCAGGTCTTGAGGAGCCTCCTGAAGGTGAGCAGGTCCTGGGTCTGTCGAAGGAGGATGGGGAGGGCGTTCCAGGTCTTGAGGAGCCTCCTGAAGGTGAGCAGGTCCGGGGTCTGTGAAAGGAGGATCGGGAGGGCGTTCCAGGTCTTGAGGAGCCTCCTGAAGGTGAGCAGGTCCTGGGTCTGTCGAAGGAGGATGGGGAGGGAGTTCCAGGTCTTGAGGAGCCTCCTGAAGGTGAGCAGGTCTTGGGTCTGTGGAAGGAGGATGGGGAGGGCGTTCCAGGTCTTGAGGAGCCTCCTGAAGATGAGCAGGTCCTGGGTCTGTCGAAGGAGGATTGAGAGGGTGTTCCAGGTCTTGAGGAGCCTCCTGAAGGTGAGCAGGTCCTGGGTCTGTCGAAGGAGGATGGGGAGGGCGTTCCAGGTCTTGAGGAGCCTCCTGAAGGTGAGCAGGTCCGGGGTCTGTGGAAGGAGGATTGGGAGGGCGTTCCAGGTCTTGAGGAGCCTCCTGAAGGTGAGCAGGTCCTGGGTCTGTGGAAGGAGGATGGGGAGGACGTTCCAGGTCTTGAGGAGCCTCCTGAAGGTGAGCAGGTCTTGGGTCTGTCGAAGGAGGATGGGGAGGGCGTTCCAGGTCTTGAGGAGCCTCCTGAAGGTAAGCAGGTCCGGGGTCTGTGAAAGGAGGATGGGGAGGGCGTTCCAGGTCTTGAGGAGCCTCCTGAAGGTGAGCAGGTCCCGGGTCTGTCCAAGGAGGATGGGGAGGGCGTTCCAGGTCTTGAGGAGCCTCCTGAAGGTGAGCAGGTCCTGGGTCTGTCGAAGGAGGATGGGGAGGGCGTTCCAGGTCTTGAGGAGCCTCCTGAAGGTGAGCAGGTCCTGGGTCTGTCGAAGGAGGATGGGGAGGGTGTTACAGGTCTTGAGGAGCCTCCTGAAGGTGAGCAGGTCCTGGGTCTGCCGAAGGAGGATGGGGAGGGCGTTCCAGGTCTTACGGAGCCTCCTGAAGGTGAGCAGATCCGGGGTCTGTGGAAGGAGGATGGGGAGGGCGTTCCAGGTCTTGAGGAGCCTCCTGAAGGTGAGCAGGTCCGGGGTCTGTTGAAGGAGGATGAGGAGGGCGTTCCAGGTCTTGAGGAGCCTCCTGAAGGTGAGCAGGTCTTGGGTCTGTGGAAGGAGGATGGGGAGGAAGTTCCAGGTCTTGAGGAGCCTCCTGAAGGTGAGCAGGTCTTGGGTCTGTGGAAGGAGGATGGGGAGGGCGTTCCAGGTCTTGAGGAGCCTCCTGAAGGTGAGCAGGTCTTGGGTCTGTCGATTGAGGATGGGGAGGGCGTTCCAGGTCTTGAGGAGCCTCCTGAAGGTGAGCAGGTCCGGGGTCTGTGAAAGGAGGATGGGGAGGGCGTTCCAGGTCTTGAGGAGCCTCCTGAAGGTGAGCAGGTCCCGGGTCTGTCCAAGGAGGATGGGGAGGGCGTTCCAGGTCTTGAGGAGCCTCCTGAAGGTGAGCAGGTCTTGGGTCTGTCCAAGGAGGATGGGGAGGGCGTTCCAAGTCTTGAGGAGCCTCCTGAAGGTGAGCAGGTCCTGGGTCTGTCGAAGGAGGATGGGGAGGGCGTTCCAGGTCTTGAGGAGCCTCCTGAAGGTGAGCAGGTCCTGGGTCTGTCGAAGGAGGATGGGGAGGGCGTTCCAGGTCTTGAGGAGCCTCCTGAAGGTGAGCAGGTCCTGGGTCTGTCGAAGGAGGATGGGGAGGGCGTTCCAGGTCTTGAGGAGCCTCCTGAAGGTGAGCAGGTCCTGGGTCTGCCGAAGGAGGATGGGGAGGGCGTTCCAGGTCTTACGGAGCCTCCTGAAGGTGAGCAGGCCCCAGGTCTGTGGAAGGAGGATGGGGAGGGCGTTCCAGGTCTTGAGGAGCCTCCTGAAGGTGAGCAGGTCCGGGGTCTGTGGAAGGAGGATGGGGAGGGCGTTCCAGGTCTTGAGGAGCCTCCTGAAGGTGAGCAGGTCCTGGGTCTGTCGAAGGAGGATGGGGAGGGCGTTCCAGGTCTTGAGGAGCCTCCTGAAGGTGAGCAGGTCCTGGGTCTGTTGAAGGAGGATGGGGAGGGCGTTACAGGTCTTGAGGAGCCTCCTGAAGGTGAGCAGGTCCTGGGTCTGCCGAAGGAGGATGGGGAGGGCGTTCCAGGTCTTACGGAGCCTCCTGAAGGTGAGCAGATCCGGGGTCTGTGGAAGGAGGATGGGGAGGGCGTTCCAGGTCTTGAGGAGCCTCCTGAAGGTGAGCAGGCCCCAGGTCTGTGGAAGGAGGATGGGGAGGGCGTTCCAGGTCTTGAGGAGCCTCCTGAAGGTGAGCAGGTCCGGGGTCTGTAGAAGGAGGATGGGGAGGGCGTTCCAGGTCTTGAGGAGCCTCCTGAAGGTGAGCAGGTCCCGGGTCTGTCGAAGGAGGATGGGGAGGGCGTTCCAGGTCTTGAGGAGCCTCCTGAAGGTGAGCAGGTCCAGGGTCTGTCGAAGGAGGATGGGGAGGGCGTTCCAGGTCTTGAGGAGCCTCCTGAAGGTGAGCAGGTCCAGGGTCTGTCGAAGGAGGATGGGGAGGGCGTTCCAGGTCTTGAGGAGCCTCCTGAAGGTGAGCAGGTCCCAGGTCTGTGGAAGGAGGATGGGGAGGGCGTTCCAGGTCTTGAGGAGCCTCCTGAAGGTGAGCAGGTCCCAGGTCTGTCGAAGGAGGATGGGGAGGGCGTTCCAGGTCTTGAGGAGCCTCCTGAAGGTGAGCAGGTCCGGGGTCTGTGGAAGGAGGATGGGGAGGGCGTTCCAGGTCTTGAGGAGCCTCCTGAAGGTGAGCAGGTCCAGGGTCTGTCGAAGGAGGATGGGGAGGGCGTTCCAGGTCTTGAGGAGCCTCCTGAAGGTGAGCAGGTCCCGGGTCTATCAAAGGAGGATGGGGAGGGCGTTCCAGGTGTTGAGGAGCCTCCTGAAGGTGAGCAGGTCCCGGGTCTGTCGAAGGAGGATGGGGAGGGCGTTCCAGGTCTTGAGGAGCCTCCTGAAGGTGAGCAGGTCTTGGGTCTGTCGAAGGAGGATGGGGAGGGCGTTCCAGGTCTTGAGGAGCCTCCTGAAGGTGAGCAGGTCCAGGGTCTGTCGAAGGAGGATGGGGAGGGCGTTCCAGGTCTTGAGGGGCCTCCTGAAGGTGAGCAGGTCCAGGGTCTGTCGAAGGAGGATGGGGAGGGCGTTCCAGGTCTTGAGGAGCCTCCTGAAGGTGAGCAGGTCTTGGGTCTGTCGAAGGAGGATGGGGGAGGGCGTTCCAGGTCTTGAGGAGCCTCCTGAAGGTGAGCAGGTCCGGGGTCTCTTGAAGGAGGATGGGGAGGACGTTCCAGGTCTTGAGGAGCCTCCTGAAGGTGAGCAGGTCCAGGGTCTGTCGAAGGAGGATGGGGAGGGCGTTCCAGGTCTTGAGGAGCCTCCTGAAGGTGAGCAGGTCCGGGGTCTGTGGAAGGAGGATGGGGAGGGCGTTCCAGGTCTTGAGGAGCCTCCTGAAGGTGAGCAGGTCCAGGGTCTGTCGAAGGAGGATGGGGAGGGCGTTCCAGGTCTTGAGGAGCCTCCTGAAGGTGAGCAGGTCCGGGGTCTCTTGAAGGAGGATGGGGAGGACGTTCCAGGTCTTGAGGAGCCTCCTGAAGGTGAGCAGGTCCCGGGTCTATCAAAGGAGGATGGGGAGGGCGTTCCAGGTGTTGAGGAGCCTCCTGAAGGTGAGCAGGTCCTGGGTCTGTCGAAGGAGGATGGGGAGGGCGTTCCAGGTCTCGAGGAGCCTCCTGAAGGTGAGCAGGTCCCGGGTCTGTCGAAGGAGGATGGGGAGGGCGTTCCAGGTCTTGAGGAGCCTCCTGAAGGTGAGCATGTCCTGGGTCTGTCGAAGGAGGATGGGGAGGGCGTTCCAGGTCTTGAGGAGCCTCCTGAAGGTGAGCAGGTCCTGGGTCTGTCAAAGGAGGATGGGGAGGGCGTTCCAGGTGTTGAGGAGCCTCCTGAAGGTGAACATGTCCTGGGTCTGTCGAAGGAGGATGGGGAGGGCGTTCCAGGTCTTGAGGAGCCTCCTGAAGGTGAGCAGGTCCTGGGTCTGTCGAAGGAGGATGGAGAGTTCCAGGTCTTGAGGAGCCTCCTGAAGGTGAGCAGGTCCCGGGTCTATCAAAGGAGGATGGGGAGGGCGTTCCAGGTGTTGAGGAGCCTCCTGAAGGTGAGCAGGTCCGGGGTCTCTTGAAGGAGGATGGGGAGGACGTTCCAGGTCTTGAGGAGCCTCCTGAAGGTGAGCAGGTCCAGGGTCTGTCGAAGGAGGATGGGGAGGGCGTTCCAGGTCTTGAGGAGCCTCCTGAAGGTGAGCAGGTCCGGGGTCTGTGGAAGGAGGATGGGGAGGGCGTTCCAGGTCTTGAGGAGCCTCCTGAAGGTGAGCAGGTCCAGGGTCTGTCGAAGGAGGATGGGGAGGGCGTTCCAGGTCTTGAGGAGCCTCCTGAAGGTGAGCAGATCCGGGGTCTGTGGAAGGAGGATGGGGAGGGCGTTCCAGGTCTTGAGGAGCCTCCTGAAGGTGAGCAGGTCCCGGGTCTATCAAAGGAGGATGGGGAGGGCGTTCCAGGTGTTGAGGAGCCTCCTGAAGGTGAGCAGGTCCTGGGTCTGTCGAAGGAGGATGGGGAGGGCGTTCCAGGTCTTGAGGAGCCTCCTGAAGGTGAGCAGGTCCCGGGTCTATCAAAGGAGGATGGGGAGGGCGTTCCAGGTCTTGAGGAGCCTCCTGAAGGTGAGCAGGTCCTGGGTCTGTCGAAGGAGGATGGGGAGGGCGTTCCAGGTGTTGAGGAGCCTCCTGAAGGTGAGCAGGTCCCGGGTCTGTCGAAGGAGGATGGGGAGGGCGTTCCAGGTCTTGAGGAGCCTCCTGAAGGTGAGCAGGTCTTGGGTCTGTCGAAGGAGGATGGGGAGGGCGTTCCAGGTGTTGAGGAGCCTCCTGAAGGTGAGCAGGTCCTGGGTCTGTCGAAGGAGGATGGGGAGGGCGTTACAGGTCTTGAGGAGCCTCCTGAAGGTGAGCAGGTCCTGGGTCTGCCGAAGGAGGATGGGGAGGGCGTTCCAGGTCTTACGGAGCCTCCTGAAGGTGAGCAGGTCCCGGGTCTATCAAAGGAGGATGGGGAGGGCGTTCCAGGTGTTGAGGAGCCTCCTGAAGGTGAGCAGGTCCTGGGTCTGTCGAAGGAGGATGGGGAGGGCGTTCCAGGTGTTGAGGAGCCTCCTGAAGGTGAGCAGGTCTTGGGTCTGTCGAAGGAGGATGGGGAGGGCGTTCCAGGTGTTGAGGAGCCTCCTGAAGGTGAGCAGGTCCCGGGTCTGTCGAAGGAGGATGGGGAGGGCGTTCCAGGTCTTGAGGAGCCTCCTGAAGATGAGCAGGTCTTGGGTCTGTCGAAGGAGGATGGGGAGGGCGTTCCAGGTGTTGAGGAGCCTCCTGAAGGTGAGCAGGTCCCGGGTCTGTCGAAGGAGGATGGGGAGGGCGTTCCAGGTCTTGAGGAGCCTCCTGAAGGTGAGCAGGTCCCGGGTCTATCAAAGGAGGATGGGGAGGGCGTTCCAGGTCTTGAGGAGCCTCCTGAAGGTGAGCAGGTCCTGGGTCTGTCGAAGGAGGATGGGGAGGGCGTTCCAGGTCTTGAGGAGCCTCCTGAAGGTGAGCAGGTCTTGGGTCTGTCGAAGGAGGATGGGGAGGGCGTTCCAGGTCTTGAGGAGCCTCCTGAAGGTGAGCAGGTCCTGGGTCTGTCGAAGGAGGATGGGGAGGGCGTTCCAGGTCTTGAGGAGCCTCCTGAAGGTGAGCAGGTCTTGGGTCTGTCGAAGGAGGATGGGGAGGGCGTTCCAGGTGTTGAGGAGCCTCCTGAAGGTGAGCAGGTCCTGGGTCTGTCGAAGGAGGATGGAGAGTTCCAGGTCTTACGGAGCCTCCTGAAGGTGAGCAGATCCGGGGTCTGTGGAAGGAGGATGGGGAGGGCGTTCCAGGTCTTGAGGAGCCTCCTGAAGGTGAGCAGGTCCGGGGTCTGTGGAAGGAGGATGGGGAGGGCGTTCCAGGTGTTGAGGAGCCTCCTGAAGGTGAGCAGGTCCAGGGTCTGTCGAAGGAGGATGGGGAGGGCGTTCCAGGTCTCGAGGAGCCTCCTGAAGGTGACCAGGTCCGGGGTCTGTCGAAGGAGGATGGGGAGGGCGTTCCAGGTCTTACGGAGCCTCCTGAAGGTGACCAGGTCCGGGGTCTGTCGAAGGAGGATGGGGAGGGCGTTCCAGGTCTTGAGGAGCCTCCTGAAGGTGACCAGGTCCTGGGTCTGTCAAAGGAGGATGGGGAGGGCGTTCCAGGTCTTGAGGAGCCTCCTGAAGGTGAGCAGGTCCGGGGTCTCTTGAAGGAGGATGGGGAGGGCGTTCCAGGTCTTGAGGAGCCTCCTGAAGGTGAGCAGGTCCTGGGTCTGTGGAAGGAGGATGGGGAGGACGTACCAGGTCTCGAGGAGCCTCCTGAAGGTGACCAGGTCCGGGGTCTGTCGAAGGAGGATGGGGAGGGCGTTCCAGGTCTTGAGGAGCCTCCTGAAGGTGAGCAGGTCCTGGGTCTGTCGAAGGAGGATGGGGAGGGCGTTACAGGTCTTGAGGAGCCTCCTGAAGGTGAGCAGGTCCTGGGTCTGCCGAAGGAGGATGGGGAGGGCGTTCCAGGTCTTACGGAGCCTCCTGAAGGTGAGCAGATCCGGGGTCTGTGGAAGGAGGATGGGGAGGGCGTTCCAGGTCTTGAGGAGCCTCCTGAAGGTGAGCAGGTCCGGGGTCTGTTGAAGGAGGATGAGGAGGGCGTTCCAGGTCTTGAGGAGCCTCCTGAAGGTGAGCAGGTCTTGGGTCTGTGGAAGGAGGATGGGGAGGAAGTTCCAGGTCTTGAGGAGCCTCCTGAAGGTGAGCAGGTCTTGGGTCTGTGGAAGGAGGATGGGGAGGGCGTTCCAGGTCTTGAGGAGCCTCCTGAAGGTGAGCAGGTCTTGGGTCTGTCGATTGAGGATGGGGAGGGCGTTCCAGGTCTTGAGGAGCCTCCTGAAGGTGAGCAGGTCCGGGGTCTGTGAAAGGAGGATGGGGAGGGCGTTCCAGGTCTTGAGGAGCCTCCTGAAGGTGAGCAGGTCCCGGGTCTGTCCAAGGAGGATGGGGAGGGCGTTCCAGGTCTTGAGGAGCCTCCTGAAGGTGAGCAGGTCTTGGGTCTGTCCAAGGAGGATGGGGAGGGCGTTCCAAGTCTTGAGGAGCCTCCTGAAGGTGAGCAGGTCCTGGGTCTGTCGAAGGAGGATGGGGAGGGCGTTCCAGGTCTTGAGGAGCCTCCTGAAGGTGAGCAGGTCCTGGGTCTGTCGAAGGAGGATGGGGAGGGCGTTCCAGGTCTTGAGGAGCCTCCTGAAGGTGAGCAGGTCCTGGGTCTGTCGAAGGAGGATGGGGAGGGCGTTCCAGGTCTTGAGGAGCCTCCTGAA
Source organism: Lissotriton helveticus (assembly GCF_964261635.1). Taxonomy (NCBI): domain Eukaryota; kingdom Metazoa; phylum Chordata; class Amphibia; order Caudata; family Salamandridae; genus Lissotriton; species Lissotriton helveticus. The sequence continues at coordinate 5,790,896 of NC_136066.1, forward strand.
GGTGAGCAGGTCCTGGGTCTGCCGAAGGAGGATGGGGAGGGCGTTCCAGGTCTTACGGAGCCTCCTGAAGGTGAGCAGGCCCCAGGTCTGTGGAAGGAGGATGGGGAGGGCGTTCCAGGTCTTGAGGAGCCTCCTGAAGGTGAGCAGGTCCGGGGTCTGTGGAAGGAGGATGGGGAGGGCGTTCCAGGTCTTGAGGAGCCTCCTGAAGGTGAGCAGGTCCTGGGTCTGTCGAAGGAGGATGGGGAGGGCGTTCCAGGTCTTGAGGAGCCTCCTGAAGGTGAGCAGGTCCTGGGTCTGTTGAAGGAGGATGGGGAGGGCGTTACAGGTCTTGAGGAGCCTCCTGAAGGTGAGCAGGTCCTGGGTCTGCCGAAGGAGGATGGGGAGGGCGTTCCAGGTCTTACGGAGCCTCCTGAAGGTGAGCAGATCCGGGGTCTGTGGAAGGAGGATGGGGAGGGCGTTCCAGGTCTTGAGGAGCCTCCTGAAGGTGAGCAGGCCCCAGGTCTGTGGAAGGAGGATGGGGAGGGCGTTCCAGGTCTTGAGGAGCCTCCTGAAGGTGAGCAGGTCCGGGGTCTGTAGAAGGAGGATGGGGAGGGCGTTCCAGGTCTTGAGGAGCCTCCTGAAGGTGAGCAGGTCCCGGGTCTGTCGAAGGAGGATGGGGAGGGCGTTCCAGGTCTTGAGGAGCCTCCTGAAGGTGAGCAGGTCCAGGGTCTGTCGAAGGAGGATGGGGAGGGCGTTCCAGGTCTTGAGGAGCCTCCTGAAGGTGAGCAGGTCCAGGGTCTGTCGAAGGAGGATGGGGAGGGCGTTCCAGGTCTTGAGGAGCCTCCTGAAGGTGAGCAGGTCCCAGGTCTGTGGAAGGAGGATGGGGAGGGCGTTCCAGGTCTTGAGGAGCCTCCTGAAGGTGAGCAGGTCCCAGGTCTGTCGAAGGAGGATGGGGAGGGCGTTCCAGGTCTTGAGGAGCCTCCTGAAGGTGAGCAGGTCCGGGGTCTGTGGAAGGAGGATGGGGAGGGCGTTCCAGGTCTTGAGGAGCCTCCTGAAGGTGAGCAGGTCCAGGGTCTGTCGAAGGAGGATGGGGAGGGCGTTCCAGGTCTTGAGGAGCCTCCTGAAGGTGAGCAGGTCCCGGGTCTATCAAAGGAGGATGGGGAGGGCGTTCCAGGTGTTGAGGAGCCTCCTGAAGGTGAGCAGGTCCCGGGTCTGTCGAAGGAGGATGGGGAGGGCGTTCCAGGTCTTGAGGAGCCTCCTGAAGGTGAGCAGGTCTTGGGTCTGTCGAAGGAGGATGGGGAGGGCGTTCCAGGTCTTGAGGAGCCTCCTGAAGGTGAGCAGGTCCAGGGTCTGTCGAAGGAGGATGGGGAGGGCGTTCCAGGTCTTGAGGGGCCTCCTGAAGGTGAGCAGGTCCAGGGTCTGTCGAAGGAGGATGGGGAGGGCGTTCCAGGTCTTGAGGAGCCTCCTGAAGGTGAGCAGGTCTTGGGTCTGTCGAAGGAGGATGGGGGAGGGCGTTCCAGGTCTTGAGGAGCCTCCTGAAGGTGAGCAGGTCCGGGGTCTCTTGAAGGAGGATGGGGAGGACGTTCCAGGTCTTGAGGAGCCTCCTGAAGGTGAGCAGGTCCAGGGTCTGTCGAAGGAGGATGGGGAGGGCGTTCCAGGTCTTGAGGAGCCTCCTGAAGGTGAGCAGGTCCGGGGTCTGTGGAAGGAGGATGGGGAGGGCGTTCCAGGTCTTGAGGAGCCTCCTGAAGGTGAGCAGGTCCAGGGTCTGTCGAAGGAGGATGGGGAGGGCGTTCCAGGTCTTGAGGAGCCTCCTGAAGGTGAGCAGGTCCGGGGTCTCTTGAAGGAGGATGGGGAGGACGTTCCAGGTCTTGAGGAGCCTCCTGAAGGTGAGCAGGTCCCGGGTCTATCAAAGGAGGATGGGGAGGGCGTTCCAGGTGTTGAGGAGCCTCCTGAAGGTGAGCAGGTCCTGGGTCTGTCGAAGGAGGATGGGGAGGGCGTTCCAGGTCTCGAGGAGCCTCCTGAAGGTGAGCAGGTCCCGGGTCTGTCGAAGGAGGATGGGGAGGGGCGTTCCAGGTCTTGAGGAGCCTCCTGAAGGTGAGCATGTCCTGGGTCTGTCGAAGGAGGATGGGGAGGGCGTTCCAGGTCTTGAGGAGCCTCCTGAAGGTGAGCAGGTCCCTGGGTCTGTCAAAGGAGGATGGGGAGGGCGTTCCAGGTGTTGAGGAGCCTCCCTGAAGGTGAACATGTCCTGGGTCTGTCGAAGGAGGATGGGGAGGGCGTTCCAGGTCTTGAGGAGCCTCCTGAAGGTGAGCAGGTCCTGGGTCTGTCGAAGGAGGATGGAGAGTTCCAGGTCTTGAGGAGCCTCCTGAAGGTGAGCAGGTCCCGGGTCTATCAAAGGAGGATGGGGAGGGCGTTCCAGGTGTTGAGGAGCCTCCTGAAGGTGAGCAGGTCCGGGGTCTCTTGAAGGAGGATGGGGAGGACGTTCCAGGTCTTGAGGAGCCTCCTGAAGGTGAGCAGGTCCAGGGTCTGTCGAAGGAGGATGGGGAGGGCGTTCCAGGTCTTGAGGAGCCTCCTGAAGGTGAGCAGGTCCGGGGTCTGTGGAAGGAGGATGGGGAGGGCGTTCCAGGTCTTGAGGAGCCTCCTGAAGGTGAGCAGGTCCAGGGTCTGTCGAAGGAGGATGGGGAGGGCGTTCCAGGTCTTGAGGAGCCTCCTGAAGGTGAGCAGATCCGGGGTCTGTGGAAGGAGGATGGGGAGGGCGTTCCAGGTCTTGAGGAGCCTCCTGAAGGTGAGCAGGTCCCGGGTCTATCAAAGGAGGATGGGGAGGGCGTTCCAGGTGTTGAGGAGCCTCCTGAAGGTGAGCAGGTCCTGGGTCTGTCGAAGGAGGATGGGGAGGGGCGTTCCAGGTCTTGAGGAGCCTCCTGAAGGTGAGCAGGTCCCGGGTCTATCAAAGGAGGATGGGGAGGGCGTTCCAGGTCTTGAGGAGCCTCCTGAAGGTGAGCAGGTCCTGGGTCTGTCGAAGGAGGATGGGGAGGGCGTTCCAGGTGTTGAGGAGCCTCCTGAAGGTGAGCAGGTCCCGGGGTCTGTCGAAGGAGGATGGGGAGGGCGTTCCAGGTCTTGAGGAGCCTCCTGAAGGTGAGCAGGTCTTGGGTCTGTCGAAGGAGGATGGGGAGGGCGTTCCAGGTCTTGAGGAGCCTCCTGAAGGTGAGCAGGTCCTGGGTCTGTCGAAGGAGGATGGGGAGGGCGTTACAGGTCTTGAGGAGCCTCCTGAAGGTGAGCAGGTCCTGGGTCTGCCGAAGGAGGATGGGGAGGGCGTTCCAGGTCTTACGGAGCCTCCTGGAAGGTGAGCAGGTCCCGGGTCTATCAAAGGAGGATGGGGAGGGCGTTCCAGGTGTTGAGGAGCCTCCCTGAAGGTGAGCAGGTCCTGGGTCTGTCGAAGGAGGATGGGGAGGGCGTTCCAGGTGTTGAGGAGCCTCCTGAAGGTGAGCAGGTCTTGGGTCTGTCGAAGGAGGATGGGGAGGGCGTTCCAGGTGTTGAGGAGCCTCCTGAAGGTGAGCAGGTCCCGGGTCTGTCGAAGGAGGATGGGGAGGGCGTTCCAGGTCTTGAGGAGCCTCCTGAAGATGAGCAGGTCTTGGGTCTGTCGAAGGAGGATGGGGAGGGCGTTCCAGGTGTTGAGGAGCCTCCTGAAGGTGAGCAGGTCCCGGGTCTGTCGAAGGAGGATGGGGAGGGCGTTCCAGGTCTTGAGGAGCCTCCTGAAGGTGAGCAGGTCCCGGGTCTATCAAAGGAGGATGGGGAGGGCGTTCCAGGTCTTGAGGAGCCTCCTGAAGGTGAGCAGGTCCTGGGTCTGTCGAAGGAGGATGGGGAGGGCGTTCCAGGTCTTGAGGAGCCTCCTGAAGGTGAGCAGGTCTTGGGTCTGTCGAAGGAGGATGGGGAGGGCGTTCCAGGTCTTGAGGAGCCTCCTGAAGGTGAGCAGGTCCTGGGTCTGTCGAAGGAGGATGGGGAGGGCGTTCCAGGTCTTGAGGAGCCTCCTGAAGGTGAGCAGGTCTTGGGTCTGTCGAAGGAGGATGGGGAGGGCGTTCCAGGTGTTGAGGAGCCTCCTGAAGGTGAGCAGGTCCTGGGTCTGTCGAAGGAGGATGGAGAGTTCCAGGTCTTACGGAGCCTCCTGAAGGTGAGCAGATCCGGGGTCTGTGGAAGGAGGATGGGGAGGGCGTTCCAGGTCTTGAGGAGCCTCCTGAAGGTGAGCAGGTCCGGGTCTGTGGAAGGAGGATGGGGAGGGCGTTCCAGGTGTTGAGGAGCCTCCTGAAGGTGAGCAGGTCCAGGGTCTGTCGAAGGAGGATGGGGAGGGCGTTCCAGGTCTCGAGGAGCCTCCTGAAGGTGACCAGGTCCGGGTCTGTCGAAGGAGGATGGGGAGGGCGTTCCAGGGTCTTACGGAGCCTCCTGAAGGTGACCAGGTCCGGGGTCTGTCGAAGGAGGATGGGGAGGGCGTTCCAGGTCTTGAGGAGCCTCCTGAAGGTGACCAGGTCCTGGGTCTGTCAAAGGAGGATGGGGAGGGCGTTCCAGGTCTTGAGGAGCCTCCTGAAGGTGAGCAGGTCCGGGGTCTCTTGAAGGAGGATGGGGAGGGCGTTCCAGGTCTTGAGGAGCCTCCTGAAGGTGAGCAGGTCCTGGGTCTGTGGAAGGAGGATGGGGAGGACGTACCAGGTCTCGAGGAGCCTCCTGAAGGTGACCAGGTCCGGGGTCTGTCGAAGGAGGATGGGGAGGGCGTTCCAGGTCTTACGGAGCCTCCTGAAGGTGACCAGGTCCTGGGTCTGTCAAAGGAGGATGGGGAGGGCGTTCCAGGTCTTGAGGAGCCTCCTGAAGGTGAGCAGGTCCGGGGTCTGTGGAAGGAGGATGGGGAGGGCGTTCCAGGTCTTGAGGAGCCTCCTGAAGGTGAGCAGGTCCAGGGTCTGTCGAAGGAGGATGGGGAGGGCGTTCCAGGTCTTGAGGAGCCTCCTGAAGGTGAGCAGGTCCTGGGTCTGTCGAAGGAGGATGGAGAGTTCCAGGTGTTGAGGAGGCTCCTGAAGGTGAACAGGTCCGGGGTCTGTCGAAGGAGGATGGGGAGGGCGTTCCAGGTCTCGAGGAGCCTCCTGAAGGTGAGCAGGTCCCGGGTCTGTCGAAGGAGGATGGGGAGGGCGTTCCAGGTCTTGAGGAGCCTCCTGAAGGTGAGCAGGTCCCGGGTCTATCAAAGGAGGATGGGGAGGGCGTTCCAGGTCTTGAGGAGCCTCCTGAAGGTGAGCAGGTCCCGGGTCTGTCGAAGGAGGATGGGGAGGGCGTTCCAGGTCTTACGGAGCCTCCTGAAGGTGAGCAGGTCCTGGGTCTGTCGAAGGAGGATGGGGAGGGCGTTCCAGGTCTTGAGGAGCCTCCTGAAGGTGAGCAGGTCCCGGGTCTATCAAAGGAGGATGGGGAGGACGTTCCAGGTCTTGAGGAGCCTCCTGAAGGTGAGCAGGTCCCGGGTCTATCAAAGGAGGATGGGGAGGGCGTTCCATGTCTTGAGGAGCCTCCTGAAGGTGAGCAGGTCCGGGGTCTGTCGAAGGAGGATGGGGAGGGCGTTCCAGGTGTTGAGGAGCCTCCTGAAGGTGAGCAGGTCCCGGGTCTATCAAAGGAGGATGGGGAGGGCGTTCCAGGTGTTGAGGAGCCTCCTGAAGGTGAGCAGGTCCCGGGTCTGTCGAAGGAGGATGGGGAGGGCGTTCCAGGTCTTGAGGAGCCTCCTGAAGGTGAGCAGGTCCCGGGTCTATCAAAGGAGGATCGGGAGGGCGTTCCAGGTCTTGAGGAGCCTCCTGGAGGTGAGCAGGTCCAGGGTCTGTCGAAGGAGGATGGGGAGGGCGTTCCAGGTCTTGAGGAGCCTCCTGAAGGTGAGCAGGTCCCGGGTCTGTCGAAGGTGGATGGGGAGGGCGTGAGGTATTTGTTAACATGACTAAACCTGGATGTTTTCAAGTCAGTGTTTAAAAACTGTGACTTCTAACAAATGCCTCTGAGTTCAGTGTGTGCAGTGTGTGCAGTGTGTGCAGTGAGTGCAGTGAGTGCAGTGAGTGCAGTGTGTGCAGTGAGTGCAGTGAGTGCAGTGAGTGCAGTGTGTGCAGTGAGTGCAGTGAGTGCAGTGTGTGCAGTGAGTGCAGTGAGTGCAGTGTGTGCAGTGTGTGCAGTGTGTGCAGTGAGTGCAGTGAGTGCAGTGTGTGCAGTGAGTGCAGTGAGTGCAGTGAGTGCAGTGTGTGCAGTGAGTGCAGTGTGTGCAGTGTGTGCAGTGATGCATCAGACGCAGGGAGCGGAGATGCTTCTGCATGGTACAGAATTGCACTTGTTTGAATTGGGAAGAGTCTTTCCATATGTTTCTGTGCTGCTGAACCTTGTCAGGGCTCGGCTCGGAGCTCCGGGCTCTGGGGGCCAGAGCGGGCTCGGGGCTCCGGGCTCTGAGGACCAGAGCGGGCGCCTGGCTCGGCTCGGGGCCCCGGGCTGTGGGGCCAGAGTGGGCCCCTGGCTCGGCTCGGGGCCTCAGGCTGTGGGGGCCAGAGTGGGCCCCAGGCTCGGCTCGGGCTCTAGGAGGCAGAGCGGGCCCCAGGCTCGGCTCGGGGCCCCGGGCTGTGGGGCCAGAGTGGGTTCTGGCTCGGCTCGGGGCCTCAGGCTGTGGGGGCCAGAGTGGGCCCCAGGCTCGGCTCGGGCTCTAGGAGGCAGAGCGGGCTCCAGGCTCGGCTCGGGGCCCCGGGCTCTAGGGGCAGAGCGGGCTCCTGGCTCGGCGGCTTCGCCCACCTCCATCTCCCAAGGTAGGCGGCTCTGCTGGAGGCCACAAGAACTACACGGCCCATGATGCCTCTGGAGGCGGCGGGCGCCCCCTACCGGCGGCCGCGGGGGCTGCAGTTTAAATCCCCATCTTTGCGCACAGAGGACCGGGGAGAGCTGCAGGAGGAGGAGGCCGCCGCCGAGCTCCGGATCCGGGCAGAGGAGAGAGCCGCAGCCGCAGCCCCCGCAGCCAGCACCCCCGCACCCCTCGCCGCAGCACCCCCGCACCCCTCACCCGCAGCACCCCCGCACCCCTCGCCAGGATGGGCAACCGCGGGATGGAGGACCTGATCCCGCTGGTGAACCGCCTGCAGGACGCCTTCTCCGCCATCGGGCAGAACGCCGAGCTCGACCTGCCGCAGATCGCCGTGGTCGGCGGCCAGAGCGCCGGCAAGAGCTCGGTGCTGGAGAACTTCGTGGGCAAGTAAGAGCCGAGTCCGGGGCCTGGGGGGCGAGGGGGGGCCTCCGTGATGGAGAGGGAGGGTGCCCGTCGTCAGTGATGGGGAGGGAGGGTGCTCTGTGATGGTTATGGATGAAAGCTGCCCTCCGTGATGGAGAGGGAGGGTGCCCACCGTGAGGGATGGGGGGGGGGGGGGGGGCTTCATTAACGAAGAGCGGTGGCTGCCATCCGTGGTGGGCAGGGAGGGTGCTCTGTGATGGGGATGGAGGAGAGCTGCCCTCCGTGAGTGATGGGGAGGGAGAGTACCCTCCGTGATGGAAAGACAGAGGACGCCCTCCATCCGTGATGGGGAGGGAAGGTGCCCACCGTGATGGCGAGGGAGGGTGCCCTCCGTGATGGGGGTGGAGGGAGGTTGCCCTCCGTGATGGGGGTGGAGGGAGGGTGCCCTCCGTGATGGGGATGGAGGGAGGGTGCCCTCCGTGATGGGGAGGGAGGGGGCGCGATGATGCCCTTAGTGTTTGGGGAAGGGAAGGTGACCTTAGCAGCGGGGGTGGAATGGCACCGGTGGAGCCTCTCAGGGGCACTTCGACCTCATTCTTCGGTGAGAGTGCTCTCGGGGGGAGGGGGGTGGGGTGTGGGGTGTGGGTGGACTCAGGGATGACGGGGATCGGCGATGGGGATGGTGTCGTGCCAGTGAGACAAATGGTGGCATCGGTGATAGGGAGGGTGCCTTCTGTGGAGGGGAGGATGCCTTCTGTCGTGGTAAGATGGATAGTGGCCTCGAATGATTGGCATTGGTCATACGGATGGTGCCTTCTGTGCTGGTGGTGCCGTGCCAGTGGTGAAGGGTGGCATCGGTGATAGGGAGGGTGCCTTCTGTGGAGGGGAGGATGCCTGGGAGGGTGCCTTCTGTGGAGGGGAGCATGCCTTCTGTGGTGGTACCGTGTGCCAGTGATCGATAGTGGCCTCGAATGATTGGCATTGGTCATACGGATGGTGCCTTCTGTGCTGGTGGTGCCGTGCCAGTGATGAAGGGTGGCATCGGTGATGGGCGAAGGGTTGCAGAGAGAGGAGAGTGGATGCCTTGATTGGGGGGAAAGGGGTCTTCCCTCACTCACGGGGGGGGAGATGTTCCCACAGTGAGGAAAGGCGTGGGGCCGGTGATGGGGTGGGGGATGCCCTTAACTGTGGGGCGATGAGTGCCAATGCCCCCGGTGATGGGCGTGAGCGGAGAATGCCCCCCGCAGCGCCGGCTCCTGCCCCGTGATGGTGGGCAGTGGGTATAATAACTACAGGACAGGGCCCTAATAATGTCAGGATGGCACCCGGAAGAATGGTCCCAGTGGTGTTCCTATACTCCCACGCCATGCCCTCCACAGGGCCCCTTTCCGCTCCTGCCATGGTGCTGCTGACCCCTCTCCTGCCCTGATGCCACTGACCCCTCTCCTGCCCTGATGCCACTGACCCCTCTCCTGCCCTGGTGCCGCCGACCCCTCTCCTGCCCTGCTGCCGCCGACCCCTCTCCTGCCCTGGTGCTGCCGACTCCTCTCCTGCCCTGGTGCTGCCGACTCCTCTCCTGTCCAGGTGCAGCCGACCCCTCTCCTGCGCAGTGCTGCCGACCCCTCTCCTGCGCGGTGCTGCCGACCCCTCTCCTGCGCGGTGCTGCCGACCCCTTTCCTGCGCGGTGCTGCCGACCCCTTTCCTGCGCGGTGCTGCCGACCCCTCTCCTGCGCGGTGCTGCCAAGCCCTCTCTTGCCGCGGTGCTGCCGAGCCCTCTCTTGCCGCGGTGCTGCCGAGCCCTCTCTTGCCGCGGTGCTGCCGAGCCCTCTCTTGCCGCGGTGCTGCCGAGCCCTCTCTTGCCGCGGTGCTGCCGAGCCCTCTCTGGCCCAGGAGCTGCCGACCCCTCTCTTGCCGCGGTGCTGCCGAGCCCTCTCTGGCCCAGGAGCTGCCGACCCCTCTCTTGCCGCGGTGCTGCCGACCCCTCTCTTGCCGCGGTGCTGCCGACCCCTCTCTTGCCGTGGTGCTGCCGACCCCTCTCTTGCCGCGGTGCTGCCGATCCCTCTCTTGCCGCGGTGCTGCCGACCCCTCTCCTGCCGCGGTGCTGCCGACCCCTCTTCTGCCCAGGTGCCTCTGGCCCCTTTCCCCTGCTGCCCAGGTGCTGCTGACCCCTCTCTTGCCCAGGTGCTGCTGACCCCTCTCTTGCCCAGGCGCTGCCGACACCTCGCTTGCCCAGGTGCTGCCGACACCTCGCTTGCCCAGGTGCTGCCGACACCTCTCTTGCCCAGGTGCTGCCGACACCTCTCTTGCCCAGGTGCTGCCGTCCCCTCTCCTCTGCTGGTGCTGCCGACCCCTCTACTGCCCTGGTGCTGCCGACCCCTCTCCTGCCGCGGTGCTGCCGACCCCTCTCCTGCCGCGGTGCTGCCGACCCCTCTCCTGCCGCGGTGCTGCCGACCCCTCTCCTGCCGCGGTGCTGCCGACCCCTCTCCTGCCGCGGTGCTGCCGACCCCTCTCCTGCCGCGGTGCTGCCGACCCCTCTCCTGCCGCGGTGCTGCCGACCCCTCTCCTGCCGCGGTGCTGCCGACCCCTCTCCTGCCCAGGTGCCGCTGATCCCTCCCCTGCCCAGGTGCTGCCGACCCCCCCCCCCTCCTGGTGCTGCCGAACCCTCTCCTCTCCTGCCTAGGTGCTGCCGACCCCTCTCTTGCCCAGGTGCTGCCGACCCCTCTCTTGCCCAGGTGCTGCCGACCCCTCTCTTGCCCAGGTGCTGCCGATCCCTCTCTTGCCCAGGTGCTGCCGATCCCTCTCTTGCCCAGGTGCTGCCGATCCCTCTCTTGCCCAGGTGCTGCCGATCCCTCTCTTGCCCAGGTGCTACCGACCCCTCTCTTGGCGCGGTACTGCCGACCCCTCTGCTGCCGCGGTGCTATCGACCCCTCTCTTGCCGAGGTGCTGCCGACCCCTCTCTTGCTGCGGTGCTGCCGACCCCTCTCTTGCTGCGGTGCTGCCGACCCCTCTCTTGCTGCGGTGCTGCCGACCCCTCTCTTGCCGCGGTGCTGCCGACCCCTCTCTTGCCGCGGTGCTGCCGACCCCTCTCCTGCCGCGGTGCTGCCGACCCCTCTTCTGCCCAGGTGCCTCTGGCCCCTTTCCCCTGCTGCCCAGGTGCTGCTGACCCCTCTCTTGCCCAGGTGCTGCTGACCCCTCTCTTGCCCAGGCGCTGCCGACACCTCGCTTGCCCAGGCGCTGCCGACACCTCGCTTGCCCAGGCGCTGCCGACACCTCTCTTGCCCAGGTGCTGCCGACACCTCTCTTGCCCAGGTGCTGCCGTCCCCTCTCCTCTGCTGGTGCTGCCGACCCCTCTACTGCCCTGGTGCTGCCGACCCCTCTCCTGCCCAGGTGCTGCCGACCCCTCTCCTGCCGCGGTGCTGCCGACCCCTCTCCTGCCGCGGTGCTGCCGACCCCTCTCCTGCCGCGGTGCTGCCGACCCCTCTCCTGCCGCGGTGCTGCCGACCCCTCTCCTGCCGCGGTGCTGCCGACCCCTCTCCTGCCGCGGTGCTGCCGACCCCTCTCCTGCCGCGGTGCTGCCGACCCCTCTCCTGCCGCGGTGCTGCCGACCCCTCTCCTGCCGCGGTGCTGCCGACCCCTCTCCTGCCGCGGTGCTGCCGACCCCTCTCCTGCCCAGGTGCCGCTGATCCCTCCCCTGCCCAGGTGCTGCCGACCCCCCCCCTCCTGGTGCTGCCGAACCCTCTCCTCTCCTGCCCAGGTGCTGCCGACCCCTCTCTTGCCCAGGTGCTGCCGACCCCTCTCTTGCCCAGGTGCTGCCGACCCCTCTCTTGCCCAGGTGCTGCCGATCCCTCTCTTGCCCAGGTGCTGCCGATCCCTCTCTTGCCCAGGTGCTGCCGATCCCTCTCTTGCCCAGGTGCTGCCGATCCCTCTCTTGCCCAGGTGCTGCCGATCCCTCTCTTGCCCAGGTGCTACCGACCCCTCTCTTGGCGCGGTACTGCCGACCCCTCTGCTGCCGCGGTGCTATCGACCCCTCTCTTGCCGAGGTGCTGCCGACCCCTCTCTTGCTGCGGTGCTGCCGACCCCTCTCTTGCTGCGGTGCTGCCGACCCCTCTCTTGCTGCGGTGCTGCCGACCCCTCTCTTGCCGCGGTGCTGCCGACCCCTCTCTTGCCGCGGTGCTGCCGACCCCTCTCCTGCCGCGGTGCTGCCGACCCCTCTCCTGCCGCGGTGCTGCCGACCCCTCTCCTGCGCGGTGCTGCCGACCCCTCTCCTGCGCGGTGCTGCCGACCCCTCTCCTGCGCGGTGCTGCCGACCCCTCTCCTGCGCGGTGCTGCCGACCCCTCTCCTGGGCGGTGCTGCCGACCCCTCTCCTGCGCGGTGCTGCCGAGCCCTCTCTTGCCGCGGTGCTGCCGAGCCCTCTCTTGCCGCGGTGCTGCCGAGCCCTCTCTTGCCGCGGTGCTGCCGAGCCCTCTCTTGCCGCGGTGCTGCCGAGCCCTCTCTTGCCGCGGTGCTGCCGAGCCCTCTCTTGCCGCGGTGCTGCCGAGCCCTCTCTTGCCGCGGTGCTGCCGACCCCTCTCCTGCCGCGGTGCTGCCGACCCCTCTCCTGCCGCGGTGCTGCCGACCCCTCTCCTGCCGCGGTGCTGCCGACCCCTTTCCTGCGCGGTGCTGCCGACCCCTCTCCTGCGCGGTGCTGCCGACCCCTTTCCTGCGCGGTGCTGCCGACCCCTCTCTTGCCGCGGTGCTGCCGAGCCCTCTCTTGCCGCGGTGCTGCCGAGCCCTCTCTTGCCCAGGTGCTGCCGACACCTCTCTTGCCCAGGTGCTGCCGACACCTCTCTTGCCCAGGTGCTGCCGACACCTCTCTTGCCCAGGTGCTGCCGACACCTCTCTTGCCCTGGTGCTGCCGACCCCTCTCCTGCCCTGGTGCTGCCGACCCCTCTCGTGCCGCGGTGCTGCCGACCCCTCTCCTGCCCAGGTGCCGCTGATCCCTCTCCTGCCCAGGTGCTGCCGACACCCCCCCCCTCCTGGTGCTCCGGAACCCTCTCCTCTCCTGCCTAGGTGCTGCCGACCCCTCTCTTGCCCAGGTGCTGCCGATCCCTCTCTTGCCCAGGTGCTGCCGATCCCTCTCTTGCCCAGGTGCTGCCGATCCCTCTCTTGCCCAGGTGCTGCCGATCCCTCTCTTGCCCAGGTGCTACCGACCCCTCTCTTGCCGCGGTACTGCCGACCCCTCTGCTGCCGCGGACCTATCGACCCCTCTCTTGCCGAGGTGCTGCCGACCCCTCTCTTGCTGCGGTGCTGCGACCCCTCTCTTGCTGCGGTGCTGCCGACCCCTCTCTTGCCGCGGTGCTGCCGACCCCTCTCCTGCCGCGGTGCTGCCGACCCCTCTCCTGCCGCGGTGCTGCCGACCCCTCTCCTGCCGCGGTGCTGCCGACCCCTCTCCTGCCGCGGTGCTGCCGACCCCTCTCCTGCCCAGGTGCTGCCGACCCCTCTTCTGCCCAGGTGCCTCTGGCCCCTTTCCCCTGCTGCCCAGGTGCTGCCGACACCTCTCTTGCCCAGGTGCTGCCGACACCTCTCTTGCCCAGGTGCTGCCGACACCTCTCTTGCCCAGGTGCTGCCGACACCTCTCTTGCCCAGGTGCTGCCGACACCTCTCTTGCCCAGGTGCTGCCGACACCTCTCTTGCCCAGGTGCTGCCGACACCTCTCTTGCCCAGGTGCTGCCGACACCTCTCTTGCCCAGGTGCTGCCGACCCCTCTCTTGCCCAGGTGCTGCCGACCCCTCTCCTGCCCAGGTGCTGCCGACCCCTCTCCTGCCCAGGTGCTGCCGACCCCTCTCCTGCCCAGGTGCTGCCGACCCCTCTCCTGCCCAGGTGCTGCCGACCCCTCTCCTGCCCAGGTGCTGCCGACCCCTCTCCTGCCCAGGTGCTGCTAATTCTTCTCTTGGTTGGTGCTGCCGACCCCTCTCCTGCCGCGGTTCTGCCGACCCCTCTCCTGCCGCGGTTCTGCCGACCCCTCTCTTGCCGAGGTGCTGCCGACCCCTCTCTTGCCGCGGTGCTGCCGACCCCTCTCTTGCCGCGGTGCTGCCGACCCCTCTCCTGCCGCGGTGCTGCCGACCCCTCTCCTGCCGCGGTGCTGCCGACCCCTCTCCTGCCGCGGTGCTGCCGACCCCTCTCCTGCCGCGGTGCTGCCGACCCCTCTCCTGCCCAGGTGCCTCTGGCCCCTTTCCCCTGCTGCCCAGGTGCTGCCGACACCTCTCTTGCCCAGGTGCTGCCGACACCTCTCTTGCCCAGGTGCTGCCGACACCTCTCTTGCCCAGGTGCTGCCGACACCTCTCTTGCCCAGGTGCTGCCGACACCTCTCTTGCCCAGGTGCTGCCGACACCTCTCTTGCCCAGGTGCTGCCGACCCCTCTCCTGCCCAGGTGCTGCCGACCCCTCTCCTGCCCAGGTGCTGCCGACCCCTCTCCTGCCCAGGTGCTGCCGACACCTCTCTTGCCCAGGTGCTGCCGACACCTCTCTTGCCCAGGTGCTGCCGACACCTCTCTTGCCCAGGTGCTGCCGACACCTCTCTTGCCCAGGTGCTGCCGACACCTCTCTTGCCCAGGTGCTGCCGACACCTCTCTTGCCCAGGTGCTGCCGACACCTCTCTTGCCCAGGTGCTGCCGACACCTCTCTTGCCCAGGTGCTGCCGACACCTCTCTTGCCCAGGTGCTGCCGACACCTCTCTTGCCCTGGTGCTGCCGACCCCTCTCCTCTGCTGGTGCTGCCGACCCCTCTCCTCTGCTGGTGCTGCCGACCCCTCTCCTGCCCAGGTGCTGCCGACCCCTCTCCTGCCCAGGTGCTGCCGACCCCTCTCCTGGCCAGGTGCTGCTAATTCTTCTCTTGGTTGGTGCTGCCGACCCCTCTCCTGCCGCGGTTCTGCCGACCCCTCTCCTGCCGCGGTGCTGCCGACCCCTCTCCTGCCGCGGTGCTGCCGACCCCTCTCCTGCCGCGGTGCTGCCGACCCCTCTCCTGCCGCGGTGCTGCCGACCCCTCTCCTGCCTAGGTGCTGCCGACCCCTCTCTTGCCCAGGTGCTGCCGACCCCTCTCTTGCCCAGGTGCTGCCGATCCCTCTCTTGCCCAGGTGCTGCCGATCCCTCTCTTGCCCAGGTGCTGCCGATCCCTCTCTTGCCCAGGTGCTGCCGATCCCTCTCTTGCCCAGGTGCTACCGACCCCTCTCTTGGCGCGGTACTGCCGACCCCTCTGCTGCCGCGGTGCTATCGACCCCTCTCTTGCCGAGGTGCTGCCGACCCCTCTCTTGCTGCGGTGCTGCCGACCCCTCTCTTGCTGCGGTGCTGCCGACCCCTCTCTTGCCGCGGTGCTGCCGACCCCTCTCTTGCCGCGGTGCTGCCGACCCCTCTCCTGCCACGGTGCTGCCGACCCCTCTCCTGCCGCGGTGCTGCCGACCCCTCTCCTGCGCGGTGCTGCCGACCCCTTTCCTGCGCGGTGCTGCCGACCCCTCTCCTGCGCGGTGCTGCCGACCCCTCTCCTGCGCGGTGCTGCCGACCCCTCTCCTGCGCGGTGCTGCCGACCCCTCTCTTGCCGCGGTGCTGCCGAGCCCTCTCTTGCCGCGGTGCTGCCGAGCCCTCTCTTGCCGCGGTGCTGCCGAGCCCTCTCTTGCCGCGGTGCTGCCGAGCCCTCTCTTGCCGCGGTGCTGCCGAGCCCTCTCTTGCCGCGGTGCTGCCGAGCCCTCTCCTGCCGCGGTGCTGCCGACCCCTCTCCTGCCGCGGTGCTGCCGACCCCTCTCCTACGCGGGGCTGCCGACCCCTTTCCTGCGCGGTGCTGCCGACCCCTTTCCTGCGTGGTGCTGCCGACCCCTCTCCTGCGCGGTGCTGCCGACCCCTCTCTTGCCGCGGTGCTGCCGACCCCTCTCTTGCCGCGGTGCTGCCGACCCCTCTCTTGCCGCGGTGCTGCCGACCCCTCTCTTGCCGCGGTGCTGCCGAGCCCTCTCTTGCCGCGGTGCTGCCGAGCCCTCTCTTGCCGCGGTGCTGCCGAGCCCTCTCTTGCCGCGGTGCTGCCGAGCCCTCTCTTGCCGCGGTGCTGCCGAGCCCTCTCTTGCCGCGGTGCTGCCGAGCCCTCTCTTGCCGCGGTGCTGCCGAGCCCTCTCTTGCCGCGGTGCTGCCGAGCCCTCTCTTGCCGCGGTGCTGCCGAGCCCTCTCTTGCCGCGGTGCTGCCGAGCCCTCTCTTGCCCAGGAGCTGCCGACCCCTCTCTTGCCGCGGTGCTGGCGACCCCTCTCTTGCCGCGGTGCTGGCGACCCCTCTCTTGCCGCGGTGCTGCCGACCCCTCTCTTGCCGCGGTGCTGCCGACCCCTCTCTTGCCGCGGTGCTGCCGACCCCTCTCTTGCCGCGGTGCTGCCGACCCCTCTCTTGCTGCGGTGCTGCCGACCCCTCTCTTGCCGCGGTGCTGCGGACCCCTCTCCTGCCGCGGTGCTGCCGACCCCTCTCCTGCCGCGGTGCTGCCGACCCCTCTCCTGCCGCGGTGCTGCCGACCCCTCTCCTGCCGCGGTGCTGCCGACCCCTCTCCTGCCGCGGTGCTGCCGACCCCTCTCCTGCCCAGGTGCTGCCGACCCCTCTTCTGCCCAGGTGCCTCTGGCCCCTTTCCCCTGCTGCCCAGGTGCTGCCGACACCTCTCTTGCCCAGGTGCTGCCGACACCTCTCTTGCCCAGGTGCTGCCGACACCTCTCTTGCCCAGGTGCTGCCGACACCTCTCTTGCCCAGGTGCTGCCGACACCTCTCTTGCCCAGGTGCTGCCGACACCTCTCTTGCCCAGGTGCTGCCGACACCTCTCTTGCCCAGGTGCTGCCGACACCTCTCTTGCCCAGGTGCTGCCGACCCCTCTCTTGCCCAGGTGCTGCCGACCCCTCTCCTGCCCAGGTGCTGCCGACCCCTCTCCTGCCCAGGTGCTGCCGACCCCTCTCCTGCCCAGGTGCTGCCGACCCCTCTCCTGCCCAGGTGCTGCCGACCCCTCTCCTGCCCAGGTGCTGCTAATTCTTCTCTTGGTTGGTGCTGCCGACCCCTCTCCTGCCGCGGTTCTGCCGACCCCTCTCCTGCCGCGGTTCTGCCGACCCCTCTCTTGCCGAGGTGCTGCCGACCCCTCTCTTGCCGCGGTGCTGCCGACCCCTCTCCTGCCGCGGTGCTGCCGACCCCTCTCCTGCCGCGGTGCTGCCGACCCCTCTCCTGCCGCGGTGCTGCCGACCCCTCTCCTGCCGCGGTGCTGCCGACCCCTCTCCTGCCGCGGTGCTGCCGACCCCTCTCCTGCCCAGGTGCCTCTGGCCCCTTTCCCCTGCTGCCCAGGTGCTGCCGACACCTCTCTTGCCCAGGTGCTGCCGACACCTCTCTTGCCCAGGTGCTGCCGACACCTCTCTTGCCCAGGTGCTGCCGACACCTCTCTTGCCCAGGTGCTGCCGACACCTCTCTTGCCCAGGTGCTGCCGACCCCTCTCCTGCCCAGGTGCTGCCGACACCTCTCTTGCCCAGGTGCTGCCGACACCTCTCTTGCCCAGGTGCTGCCGACACCTCTCTTGCCCAGGTGCTGCCGACACCTCTCTTGCCCAGGTGCTGCCGACACCTCTCTTGCCCAGGTGCTGCCGACACCTCTCTTGCCCAGGTGCTGCCGACCCCTCTCCTCTGCTGGTGCTGCCGACCCCTCTCCTCTGCTGGTGCTGCCGACCCCTCTCCTCTGCTGGTGCTGCCGACCCCTCTCCTGCCCAGGTGCTGCCGACCCCTCTCCTGCCCAGGTGCTGCCGACCCCTCTCCTGGCCAGGTGCTGCTAATTCTTCTCTTGGTTGGTGCTGCCGACCCCTCTCCTGCCGCGGTTCTGCCGACCCCTCTCCTGCCGCGGTGCTGCCGACCCCTCTCCTGCCGCGGTGCTGCCGACCCCTCTCCTGCCGCGGTGCTGCCGACCCCTCTCCTGCCGCGGTGCTGCCGACCCCTCTCCTGCCGCGGTGCTGCCGACCCCTCTCCTGCCGCGGTGCTGCCGACCCCTCTCCTGCCTAGGTGCTGCCGACCCCTCTCTTGCCCAGGTGCTGCCGACCCCTCTCTTGCCCAGGTGCTGCCGATCCCTCTCTTGCCCAGGTGCTGCCGATCCCTCTCTTGCCCAGGTGCTGCCGATCCCTCTCTTGCCCAGGTGCTGCCGATCCCTCTCTTGCCCAGGTGCTACCGACCCCTCTCTTGGCGCGGTACTGCCGACCCCTCTGCTGCCGCGGTGCTATCGACCCCTCTCTTGCCGAGGTGCTGCCGACCCCTCTCTTGCTGCGGTGCTGCCGACCCCTCTCTTGCTGCGGTGCTGCCGACCCCTCTCTTGCCGTGGTGCTGCCGACCCCTCTCTTGCCGCGGTGCTGCCGACCCCTCTCCTGCCACGGTGCTGCCGACCCCTCTCCTGCCGCGGTGCTGCCGACCCCTCTCCTGCGCGGTGCTGCCGACCCCTTTCTTGCGCGGTGCTGCCGACCCCTCTCCTGCGCGGTGCTGCCGACCCCTCTCCTGCGCGGTGCTGCCGACCCCTCTCCTGCGCGGTGCTGCCAAGCCCTCTCTTGCCGCGGTGCTGCCGAGCCCTCTCTTGCCGCGGTGCTGCCGAGCCCTCTCTTGCCGCGGTGCTGCCGAGCCCTCTCTTGCCGCGGTGCTGCCGAGCCCTCTCTTGCCGCGGTGCTGCCGAGCCCTCTCTTGCCGCGGTGCTGCCGACCCCTCTCCTGCCGCGGTGCTGCCGACCCCTCTCCTGCCGCGGTGCTGCCGACCCCTCTCCTGCGCGGGGCTGCCGACCCCTTTCCTGCGCGGTGCTGCCGACCCCTTTCCTGCGTGGTGCTGCCGACCCCTCTCCTGCGCGGTGCTGCCGACCCCTCTCTTGCCGCGGTGCTGCCGACCCCTCTCTTGCCGCGGTGCTGCCGACCCCTCTCTTGCCGCGGTGCTGCCGACCCCTCTCTTGCCGCGGTGCTGCCGACCCCTCTCTTGCCGCGGTGCTGCCGAGCCCTCTCTTGCCGCGGTGCTGCCGAGCCCTCTCTTGCCGCGGTGCTGCCGAGCCCTCTCTTGCCGCGGTGCTGCCGAGCCCTCTCTTGCCGCGGTGCTGCCGAGCCCTCTCTTGCCGCGGTGCTGCCGAGCCCTCTCTTGCCGCGGTGCTGCCGAGCCCTCTCTTGCCGCGGTGCTGCCGAGCCCTCTCTTGCCGCGGTGCTGCCGAGCCCTCTCTTGCCGCGGTGCTGCCGAGCCCTCTCTTGCCCAGGAGCTGCCGACCCCTCTCTTGCCGCGGTGCTGGCGACCCCTCTCTTGCCGCGGTGCTGGCGACCCCTCTCTTGCCGCGGTGCTGCCGACCCCTCTCTTGCCGCGGTGCTGCCGACCCCTCTCTTGCCGCGGTGCTGCCGACCCCTCTCTTGCCGCGGTGCTGCCGACCCCTCTCTTGCCGCGGTGCTGCCGACCCCTCTCTTGCCGCGGTGCTGCCGACCCCTCTCTTGCCGTGGTGCTGCCGACCCCTCTCTTGCCGCGGTGCTGCCGACCCCTCTCCTGCCGCGGTGCTGCCGACCCCTCTTCTGCCCAGGTGCCTCTGGCCCCTTTCCCCTGCTGACCAGGTGCTGCTGACCCCTCTCTTGCCCAGGTGCTGCTGACCCCTCTCTTGCCCAGGCGCTGCCGACACCTCGCTTGCCCAGGCGCTGCCGACACCTCTCTTGCCCAGGTGCTGCCGACACCTCTCTTGCCCAGGTGCTGCCGACACCTCTCTTGCCCAGGTGCTGCCGACACCTCTCTTGCCCAGGTGCTGCCGACACCTCTCTTGCCCAGGTGCTGCCGTCCCCTCTACTGCCCTGGTGCTGCCGACCCCTCTCCTGCCCTGGTGCTGCCGACCCCTCTCCTGCCCAGGTGCTGCTGACCCCTCTCCTGCCGCGGTGCTGCCGACCCCTCTCGTGCCGCGGTGCTGCCGACCCCTCTCGTGCCGCGGTGCTGCCGACCCCTCTCGTGCCGCGGTGCTGCCGACCCCTCTCCTGCCCAGGTGCTGCCGACCCCTCTCCTGCCCAGTTGCCGCTGATCCCTCTCCTGCCCAGGTGCTGCCGACCCCCCCCCCCTCCTGGTGCTCCGGAACCCTCTCCTCTCCTGCCTAGGTGCTGCCGACCCCTCTCTTGCCCAGGTGCTGCCGATCCCTCTCTTGCCCAGGTGCTGCCGATCCCTCTCTTGCCCAGGTGCTGCCGATCCCTCTCTTGCCCAGGTGCTGCCGATCCCTCTCTTGCCCAGGTGCTACCGACCCCTCTCTTGCCGCGGTACTGCCGACCCCTCTGCTGCCGCGGTGCTATCGACCCCTCTCTTGCCGAGGTGCTGCCGACCCCTCTCTTGCTGCGGTGCTGCCGACCCCTCTCTTGCTGCGGTGCTGCCGACCCCTCTCCTGCCGCGGTGCTGCCGACCCCTCTCCTGCCGCGGTGCTGCCGACCCCTCTCCTGCCGCGGTGCTGCCGACCCCTCTCCTGCCGCGGTGCTGCCGACCCCTCTCCTGCCGCGGTGCTGCCGACCCCTCTCCTGCCGCGGTGCTGCCCACCCCTCTCCTGCCGCGGTGCTGCCGACCCCTCTCCTGCCGCGGTGCTGCCGACCCCTCTCCTGCCGCGGTGCTGCCGACCCCTCTCCTGCCCAGGTGCTGCCGACCCCTCTTCTGCCCAGGTGCCTCTGGCCCCTTTCCCCTGCTGCCCAGGTGCTGCCGACACCTCTCTTGCCCAGGTGCTGCCGACACCTCTCTTGCCCAGGTGCTGCCGACACCTCTCTTGCCCAGGTGCTGCCGACACCTCTCTTGCCCAGGTGCTGCCGACACCTCTCTTGCCCAGGTGCTGCCGACACCTCTCTTGCCCAGGTGCTGCCGACACCTCTCTTGCCCAGGTGCTGCCGACACCTCTCTTGCCCAGGTGCTGCCGACACCTCTCTTGCCCAGGTGCTGCCGACACCTCTCTTGCCCAGGTGCTGCCGACCCCTCTCTTGCCCAGGTGCTGCCGACCCCTCTCCTGCCCAGGTGCTGCCGACCCCTCTCCTGCCCAGGTGCTGCCGACCCCTCTCCTGCCCAGGTGCTGCCGACCCCTCTCCTGCCCAGGTGCTGCCGACCCCTCTCCTGCCCAGGTGCTGCCGACCCCTCTCCTGCCCAGGTGCTGCCGACCCCTCTCCTGCCCAGGTGCTGCCGACCCCTCTCCTGCCCAGGTGCTGCCGACCCCTCTCCTGCCCAGGTGCTGCCGACCCCTCTCCTGCCCAGGTGCTGCTAATTCTTCTCTTGGTTGGTGCTGCCGACCCCTCTCCTGCCGCGGTTCTGCCGACCCCTCTCCTGCCGCGGTTCTGCCGACCCCTCTCTTGCCGAGGTGCTGCCGACCCCTCTCTTGCCGCGGTGCTGCCGACCCCTCTCCTGCCGCGGTGCTGCCGACCCCTCTCTTGCCGAGGTGCTGCCGACCCCTCTCTTGCCGCGGTGCTGCCGACCCCTCTCCTGCCGCGGTGCTGCCGACCCCTCTCCTGCCGCGGTGCTGCCGACCCCTCTTCTGCCCAGGTGCCTCTGGCCCCTTTCCCCTGCTGCCCAGGTGCTGCCGACACCTCTCTTGCCCAGGTGCTGCCGACACCTCTCTTGCCCAGGTGCTGCCGACACCTCTCTTGCCCAGGTGCTGCCGACACCTCTCTTGCCCAGGTGCTGCCGACACCTCTCTTGCCCAGGTGCTGCCGACACCTCTCTTGCCCAGGTGCTGCCGACACCTCTCTTGCCCAGGTGCTGCCGACACCTCTCTTGCCCAGGTGCTGCCGACACCTCTCTTGCCCAGGTGCTGCCGACACCTCTCTTGCCCAGGTGCTGCCGACACCTCTCTTGCCCAGGTGCTGCCGACACCTCTCTTGCCCAGGTGCTGCCGACACCTCTCTTGCCCAGGTGCTGCCGACACCTCTCTTGCCCAGGTGCTGCCGACACCTCTCTTGCCCAGGTGCTGCCGACACCTCTCTTGCCCAGGTGCTGCCGACACCTCTCTTGCCCAGGTGCTGCCGACACCTCTCTTGCCCAGATGCTGCCGACACCTCTCTTGCCCTGGTGCTGCCGACCCCTCTCTTGCCCTGGTGCTGCCGACCCCTCTCCTCTGCTGGTGCTGCCGACCCCTCTCCTGCCCAGGTGCTGCCGACCCCTCTCCTGCCCAGGTGCTGCCGACCCCTCTCCTGGCCAGGTGCTGCTAATTCTTCTCTTGGTTGGTGCTGCCGACCCCTCTCCTGCCGCGGTTCTGCCGACCCCTCTCCTGCCGCGGTTCTGCCGACCCCTCTCCTGCCGCGGTGCTGCCGACCCCTCTCCTGCCGCGGTGCTGCCGACCCCTCTCCTGCCGCGGTGCTGCCGACCCCTCTCCTGCCGCGGTGCTGCCGACCCCTCTCCTGCCGCGGTGCTGCCGACCCCTCTCCTGCCGCGGTGCTGCCGACCCCTCTCCTGCCGCGGTGCCGCCGACCCCTCTCCTGCCACGGTGCCGCCGACCCCTCTCCTGCCGCGGTGCTGCCGACCCCTCTCTTACCCAGATGCTGCCAACCCCTCTCTTACCCAGGTACTGCCAACCACTCTCCTCTGCTGGTGCTGCCGACCCCTCTCCTGCCACTGTGCTGCCGACCCCTCTCCTGCCACTGTGCTGCCGACCCCTCTCCTGCCGCTGTGCTGCCGACCCCTCTCCTGCCGCTGTGCTGCCGATCCCTCTCCTGCCGCGGTACCGCCGACCCCCCTCCTGGTGCTGCCGAACCCTCTCCTCTCCTGCCCAGGTGCTGCCTACCCCTCTCCTTTCCTGCCCAGGTGCTGCCTACCCCTCTCCTGCCCAGGTGCTGCCGACCCCTCTCCTGCCCGGTGCTGCCGACCCCTCTCCTGCCCGGTGCTGCCGACCCCTCTCCTGCGCGGTGCTGCTGACCCCTCTCTTGCCGCGGTGCTGCCGACCCCTCTCTTGCCGCGGTGCTGCCGACCCCTCTCTTGCCGCGGTGCTGCCGACCCCTCTCTTGCCGCGGTGCTGCCGACCCCTCTCTTGCCGCGGTGCTGCCGACCCCTCTCTTGCCGCGGTGCTGCCGACCCCTCTCTTGCCGCGGTGCTGCCGACCCCTCTCTTGCCGCGGTGCTGCCGACCCCTCTCTTGCCGCGGTGCTGCCGACCCCTCTCTTGCCGCGGTGCTGCCGACCCCTCTCTTGCCGCGGTGCTGCCGACCCCTCTCTTGCCGCGGTGCTGCCGACCCCTCTCTTGCCCAGGTGCTGCCGACCCCTCTGCTGCCGCGGTGCTGCCGACCCCTCTGCTGCCGCGGTGCTGCCGACCCCTCTGCTGCCGCGGTGCTGCCGACCCCTCTGCTGCCGCGGTGCTGCCGACCCCTCTGCTGCCGCGGTGCGGCCGACCCCTCTGCTGCCGCGGTGCGGCCGACCCCTCTGCTGCCGCGGTGCGGCCGACCCCTCTGCTGCCGCGGTGCGGCCGACCCCTCTGCTGCCGCGGTGCGGCCGACCCCTCTGCTGCCGCGGTGCGGCCGACCCCTCTGCTGCCGCGGTGCTGACGACCCCTCTGCTGCCGCGGTGCTGCCGACCCCTCTGCTGCCGCGGTGCTGCCGACCCCTCTGCTGCCGCGGTGCTGCCGACCCCTCTGCTGCCGCGGTGCTGCCGACCCCTCTGCTGCCGCGGTGCTGCCGACCCCTCTGCTGCCGCGGTGCTGCCGACCCCTCTCTTGCCGCGGTGCTGCCGACCCCTCTCTTGCCGCGGTGCTGCCGACCCCTCTCTTGCCGCGGTGCTGCCGACCCCTCTCTTGCCGCGGTGCTGCCGACCCCTCTCTTGCCGCGGTGCTGCCGACCCCTCTCCTGCCGCGGTGCTGCCGACCCCTCTCCTGCCGCGGTGCTGCCGACCCCTCTCCTGCCGCGGTGCTGCCGACCCCTCTCCTGCCGCGGTGCTGCCTACCCCTCTTCTGCCCAGGTGCTGCCGACCCCTCTTCTGCCCAGGTGCCTCTGGCCCCTTTCCCCTGCTGCCCAGGTGCTGCCGACACCTCTCTTGCCCAGGTGCTGCCGACACCTCTCTTGCCCAGGTGCTGCCGACACCTCTCTTGCCCAGGTGCTGCCGACACCTCTCTTGCCCAGGTGCTGCCGACACCTCTCTTGCCCAGGTGCTGCCGACACCTCTCTTGCCCAGGTGCTGCCGACACCTCTCTTGCCCAGGTGCTGCCGACACCTCTCTTGCCCAGGTGCTGCCGACACCTCTCTTGCCCAGGTGCTGCCGACACCTCTCTTGCCCAGGTGCTGCCGACACCTCTCTTGCCCAGGTGCTGCCGACACCTCTCTTGCCCAGGTGCTGCCGACACCTCTCTTGCCCAGATGCTGCCGACACCTCTCTTGCCCTGGTGCTGCCGACCCCTCTCCTCTGCTGGTGCTGCCGACCCCTCTCCTCTGCTGGTGCTGCCGACCCCTCTCCTGCCCAGGTGCTGCCGACCCCTCTCCTGCCCAGGTGCTGCCGACCCCTCTCCTGGCCAGGTGCTGCTAATTCTTCTCTTGGTTGGTGCTGCCGACCCCTCTCCTGCCGCGGTTCTGCCGACCCCTCTCCTGCCGCGGTTCTGCCGACCCCTCTCCTGCCGCGGTGCTGCCGACCCCTCTCCTGCCGCGGTGCTGCCGACCCCTCTCCTGCCGCGGTGCTGCCGACCCCTCTCCTGCCGCGGTGCTGCCGACCCCTCTCCTGCCGCGGTGCTGCCGACCCCTCTCCTGCCGCGGTGCTGCCGACCCCTCTCCTGCCGCGGTGCTGCCGACCCCTCTCCTGCCGCGGTGCTGCCGACCCCTCTCCTGCCGCGGTGCTGCCGACCCCTCTCCTGCCGCGGTGCTGCCGACCCCTCCCCTGCCGCGGTGCCGCCGACCCCTCTCCTGCCGCGGTGCCGCCGACCCCTCTCCTGCCGCGGTGCTGCCGACCCCTCTCTTACCCAGATGCTGCCAACCCCTCTCTTACCCAGGTACTGCCAACCACTCTCCTCTGCTGGTGCTGCCGACCCCTCTCCTGCCACTGTGCTGCCGACCCCTCTCCTGCCACTGTGCTGCCGACCCCTCTCCTGCCGCTGTGCTGCCGACCCCTCTCCTGCCGCTGTGCTGCCGATCCCTCTCCTGCCGCGGTACCGCCGACCCCCCTCCTGGTGCTGCCGAACCCTCTCCTGCCCAGGTGCTGCCTACCCCTCTCCTTTCCTGCCCAGGTGCTGCCTACCCCTCTCCTGCCCAGGTGCTGCCGACCCCTCTCCTGCCCGGTGCTGCCGACCCCTCTCCTGCGCGGTGCTGCTGACCCCTCTCCTGCGCGGTGCTGCTGACCCCTCTCTTGCCGCGGTGCTGCCGACCCCTCTCTTGCCGCGGTGCTGCCGACCCCTCTCTTGCCGCGGTGCTGCCGACCCCTCTCTTGCCGCGGTGCTGCCGACCCCTCTCTTGCCGCGGTGCTGCCGACCCCTCTCTTGCCGCGGTGCTGCCGACCCCTCTCTTGCCGCGGTGCTGCCGACCCCTCTCTTGCCCAGGTGCTGCCGACCCCTCTCTTGCCCAGGTGCTGCCGACCCCTCTCTTGCCCAGGTGCTGCCGACCCCTCTCTTGCCCAGGTGCTGCCGACCCCTCTGCTGCCGCGGTGCTGCCGACCCCTCTGCTGCCGCGGTGCTGCCGACCCCTCTGCTGCCGCGGTGCTGCCGACCCCTCTGCTGCCGCGGTGCTGCCGACCCCTCTGCTGCCGCGGTGCTGCCGACCCCTCTGCTGCCGCGGTGCTGCCGACCCCTCTGCTGCCGCGGTGCTGCCGACCCCTCTGCTGCCGCGGTGCTGCCGACCCCTCTGCTGCCGCGGTGCTGCCGACCCCTCTGCTGCCGCGGTGCTGCCGACCCCTCTGCTGCCGCGGTGCTGCCGACCCCTCTGCTGCCGCGGTGCGGCCGACCCCTCTGCTGCCGCGGTGCGGCCGACCCCTCTGCTGCCGCGGTGCGGCCGACCCCTCTGCTGCCGCGGTGCTGCCGACCCCTCTGCTGCCGCGGTGCTGCCGACCCCTCTGCTGCCGCGGTGCTGCCGACCCCTCTGCTGCCGCGGTGCTGCCGACCCCTCTCTTGCCGCGGTGCTGCCGACCCCTCTCTTGCCGCGGTGCTGCCGACCCCTCTCTTGCCGCGGTGCTGCCGACCCCTCTCTTGCCGCGGTGCTGCCGACCCCTCTCTTGCCGCGGTGCTGCCGACCCCTCTCTTGCCGCGGTGCTGCCGACCCCTCTCTTGCCGCGGTGCTGCCGACCCCTCTCTTGCCGCGGTGCTGCCGACCCCTCTCTTGCCCAGGTGCTGCCGACCCCTCTCTTGCCCAGGTGCTGCCGACCCCTCTCTTGCCCAGGTGCTGCCGACCCCTCTCTTGCCCAGGTGCTGCCGACACCTCTCTTGCCCAGGTGCTGCCGACACCTCTCTTGCCCAGGTGCTGCTGACCCCTCTCTTGCCCAGGTGCTGCCGTCCCCTCTCTTGCCCTGGTGCTGCCGTCCCCTCTCTTGCCCTGGTGCTGCCGACCCCTCTCTTGCCCAGGTGCTGCCGTCCCCTCTCTTGCCCAGGTGCTGCCGTCCCCTCTCTTGCCCAGGTGCTGCCGCCCCCTCTCTTGCCCTGGTGCTGCCGACCCCTCTCCTCTGCTGGTGCTGCCGACCCCTCTCCTGGTGCTGCCGAACCCCTCTCTTGCCCAGGTGCTGCCGAACCCCTCTCTTGCCCAGGTGCTGCCGACCCCTCTCTTGCCCAGGTGCTGCCGACCCCTCTCTTGCCCAGGTGCTGCCGACCCCCCCTCCTGGTGCTGCCGACCCCTCTCTTGCCCAGGTGCTGCCGACCCCCCCTCCTGGTGCTGCCGACCCCTCTCTTGCCCAGGTGCTGCCGACCCCCCCTCCTGGTGCTGCCGACCCCTCTCCTGCCCAGGTGCTGCCGACCCCTCTCTCTCCTGCCGCGGTGCTGCCGACCCCTCCCTCTCCTGCCGCGGTGCTGCCGACCCCTCTCCTGCCCAGGTGCTACTGAGTCCCTCTCCTGGTTCTACTGAGTCCCTCTCCTGATGCTGCTGACCCCTCTCCTGGTGCTGCTGACCCCTCCCTCCTGCCCTGGTGCCGCTGACCCTCCCTCCTGCCCAGGTGCTGCTGATCCCTCTCCTCTCCTGGTGCTGCTGACTCCTGCCCTGGTGCTGCTGACCCCTCTCCTGATGCTGCTGACCCCTCTCCTGCCCAGGTGCTGGTGACTTTTCTTCTGGTACTGCTCACACTTCTTCGGGTGTTGCTGACTCCTCTCCTATCCAGCAGGTGCTGCTGCTGAGAGCTCTTCTGAAGATGGTGCCCCTCACCGGTGCCACTAAAGAGGCTGTACCATCTTTACTGCAGTCGTAAAGAGCCCTCCCATGCAAAGAGACTGTACCATCTTTACTGCATCCGTAAAGAGCCCTCCCATGCAAAGAGGCTGTACCATCTTTACTCCACCGGCGTGCACACACATAGTAAAAAGGCTCTACCATCTCTACTCCCGCCACGTGCACACACATAGTAAAATTGCTGTACTCTCTTTACTCCCCTGCGTGTGCACACATAGTAAAGAGGCTGTACCATCTCTACTCCCCCTGCGTATACATATGAAATTATAACGTTTACGCCTCGTGCAGATATATTGAAGTAGCTTCACTATTTATGCCTGCTTTTACACACATGGATACTAACGAGGCTCACCAAATTTTCTTCCCCTGCGCGCACACATATACCAAGCAGCCATTAACTTGTTTACTCCTTCCACATGCACATATATATTTCCAGAGGTTAAATATGTTTACCCTTCACACACGTTAAGGAGGGTATAACATTTAATTGTCCACGCGCATCTATAAGCTGCAGAGGCTGTATGTAGCATGTCTAGTCTTCGTGCACATATACTGCAGAGGACCCCCATGTTTATTTTTCACAATCTTATAATAGAGGCTATGGCATGTTTAAATAGACTATAACACGTGTACTCCACCTCATAACCCATATTACATCAGCTATAACACCCACATGAAGCACACATATAGTAAACATACTAAAACACGTGTACGCCACCTCATAAGTTATATTATGTCAGCTATAACACTCACATGAAGCACACATATAATAAAGATACGATAACATGTGTACGCCACCTCGTAACTTGTATAACGTCAGCTATAACACCCACATGAAGCACACATATAGTAAAGATACTATAACATGTGTACGCCAACTCATAACTTATATTACGTCAGCTATAACACCCACATGAAGCACACATATAGTATAGATAGTAACACGTGTACTTACCTCTGTGCGGTGAACGGAGTAGGCCATTACTTGTTTCGTCCTGCTGCGGCTACTGCGTGTTTGCTCCTCACAAACACACATGAAAGAGGCTATAGGATGTTTACTTGTGCATGAATGAATATACAGAGGGGGCTATAACACGTTTACTCCACCCCACAGCCCCCATTAAAGCGCCTATGTTTACCTGTGTATGGTAAATCCACCCCACAGCCCCCATGAAAGCGGCTATACGATGTTTACTTGTGTATAAATCAATATACAGAGGGGGCTATGTGAGGTGGCCTGGTATATGCTGTCCACTAATTAAAGAGGGCACCCTGTACCAGTCCACACGACCCTTATGATGTATGAGGTCAAAGATAACCTTTAGAAACTATCCTAGTGGTAGCTGTAGAGAGCAGCCTTCAGGCTTAATCTTGAAGGAATGTAAAGCAGCTTGGTTTACCAGAATATCACCTCCTGAATGACTAAATAAAAAGAGAACCACACAGTAGTTATATAAAAATATGTATTTATTACTATAACTATCTCTACCAATCTCTACACACGATTAGAACATAAAGCACACAATACTGTAACAATAGAACATTCATAAGTAGCACAATACACATCGGGCTCCAGCGGGAGACCGAACCATATACTAAAAAAAGGTATAACAATCACAACTTCAATAGACACAGTGCCTAGAGCACGTAGAATTGCTGGGACACCAAGGAATCACCCAGAGGAGTGACAAATGGAGCCCACGGAGGACGGGTGCAGTAATGAAACACGACTGCATGCTCCGAAAGCAGCGGTTGTAAAGTTAGAGTTTAAGGACACTTCTACGAGGACTTCGAGCAAACCCTTTGGAACATAAGAGGTTCTAGAGTCAGTGAGTACCAGAGTGCTCGTGTTACCTATCCCAGAGGAGCCGGGTGCATAGGGGTCAAGTGGTGTCAGAAACCTTCATCCTTTTCAATGGAGAGCTGCAAAGAAGTACTGCTGCCAGGAAAGCAAAGAGTGTCTGGTGGAATCCAAGCCTAGATTTGAGGTGAGAGGAACCTGAAAGCAGAGGGGACAGAGTCTGGGTCACGAGAAGTGACCATATGCTCGGTAGTTGAATGCCCACCGATTTCAGGTGCGAAGAAGGGATACTTGACTCTGCAGCCACGGGGACCAGGAGACATGGAGGACGACCAGGATCTGGGGTCAGCTGTCCCATGAAGGATGTCGAGTGCTGAGGGGTCAATGTCCGGCTAGAACACCAACAAACCTTGGCAAATGCAACCCACGCGGTCAGAGTAAACAGGTTATGGTGTGGACCAGCAAGGGCCAGGGGACTCTCCAAGCAATGGAGAGTCAGGGCACGTCTGGAGCAACCAGGTAAGTCAAAGAACAAACAAGGTGACCCTCGCCAGGACCCACAGGCCAACGAACCAGGGATCCCGAGGAGACCACAAGCAAGTTTACAAAGCACCAGCCCACAGAGCACTCGGTGAGTGGAGGCCGGATATCTACGGTGCAAATACTGCTTGGGATCAGGACTATGCACAGGCTCAAGGATCACCAAAAAGCATATTCACTTGCAAATGTACGCAGTGCTCAGGGGTTCGGGTTGCATGGCCCCCACGAGGGATATTGGTCTTAGAATCGCTTCGGGAGCCCACCTCCTCTATTGCTGAAATCTTCGGAGTCCGCAGGAGCTCTGGAGAAGCAAGCCTGTCAGATGCGCTTAGGTGCCTGCTGGTGTACTGGAGTAACTCCTTTACTTCAAGGGAGATTCTTCAGTCGTGCAATCTATGTCCAGGCAGTGGAAGTACTTGGTTTCTTCTTAGCAGAATCTTGTCCAGGTGAAGTCCAAAGTCCTGTAGTCAGGTAACCCACTTTATACCCATGGGAAGGGGTTGGATGGATTCTGTGGACCCTCCCAAGGGAGGGGCATGACAGAGGGGTGACTACACCCATGTCCTTTGTCCAGTTTCATGCCAGAGCAGGAGCCAATGGCTCCCAGAACCGGTTTGAGCTGGACTATGCATGGGTACACCAAATGTTCCCCAAGTGCAGATTTTCTGGCACTCTCCGAGTGCACCCACTCGTCCCCAATACACTAAAGCCTGTTTGGAGGGTGGTCACACCTCCCTGTGACAGAATGCCTATTGTCATGCCTTCCTCTGCTCGAGCTTGGCTCAGCAGCAGGAGGCAGAATTGTGTCCGTGGCTAGCAGCATCCATTTTGTGCTGCCCAGGTTGAGAAAGCTGGTACCGGGTAGACCGGTAACCCACAGTAGTGGTTCTAGAAGGGTGGATTCATATCTCCCACATCAGTTACTGGTGTGGAGGTAGGATTCCAAGGTGTTTGACACCAAACACAACATGTTTGTAAGCAGCCGTTTTAAAGTTAGCATTTACTGCAAGGTTATAATTCACTTAAACCTAAATGTCTGGCTGCATCACAGACATCCCCGGAGAATGGTCTCCGAAGGCTGCAGAGTGGCTCTGCTCATGCAGGGGCACCCTCTCACGTAAAACCTAGCACCCTGTCTTCAGGATTGGTCAGGCCTGCCATAGGTGTGACTGATAGGTTTTAAGTGTAGTGATTTAGATAGATATAGTGAACCTATATCTAAGTAAGTGATGCAAGCACCATCTTACACAGTCTGCTGCAGCAGGCCTGTCGTGTCATTTTGAATGGCCTCTCATGGGTGCCATAATGCATGCAGCAGCCCATGGGAGGCCTATGGGGTACCTATGCCCTGGGTACATGGTGTACCATATACTAGGGACTGATAAGGCACCCCAGTATCCAATCTGGAGTGTACCTAAAGTACATACATAGCAATTTAAGGGAGAAAGCAGATAGACTGGGGTCCTGGATAGCAAGATCCCAGTCAGACAAGTCCAAAAACAGTGCTACATCAGCAAAAAGTGGTGGTAATCATAAGAAGCAGATCCTACAGGCTGTAAATGTGTACGCCACCCCACAGTCCACATTAAAGAGGTTATAAGATGTTTACTTGTGCATAATAAACCACCCTACAACCCACATGAAAGAGGCTACTAGATGTTTACTTGTGCTTGAATGAATATACTGAGGGGGCTAAAACACGTTTACTCCACCCCACCACCCCCATGAATGTGGCTATAAGATGTTTACTTGTGTATGGTAAATCCACCCACAGCCCCCATTAAAGCAGCTATAAGATGTTTACTTGTATATGGTCAATCCGCGCCACAGCCCCATTAAAGCGGCTATAAGATGTTTACATGTGCATGAATCAATATACCGAGGGGGCTACAAGACGTTTACACTCCACTCCACAGACCACATAAAAGAGGTTATAGGATGTTTACTTGTGTATGAATTAATATACTGAGGGGGCTATAACACGTTTACATTCCAGCCCACATTAAAGAGGCTATAAAATGTTTACTTGTATATGATAAATCCACCCCACAGCCCCTATGAAAGAGGCTATAATATGTTTACTTGTGTATGGTAAATCCACACCACGGCACCCATTAAAGCGGCTATAAGAGGTTTACCTTTCCATTAATTAATATACTGAGGGTGCTATAATACGTTTACACACCAGCCCCCTTGAAAGCGGCTATAAGATGTTTACTTGTGTATGGTAAATCCACCCCACAGCCCCCATGTAAGAGGCTATAGGATGTTTACTTGTGAGTGAATGAATGAATGAAGGAGTTTTTGTATAGCGCGGCGTTCACTCCAAGGAGTATCTTGGCGCTTAGCGGAAAAAAGGGAAATCTTGCGATTTTTACATAAGAGAGGGTGACTGAGAGAGAAACTTTAAATAAGAGCTAGCGCTAGGTGGTCTGGGGTAGCAAAGATCCATGTTTTTGAGGAGCTTCCTAAAGGTGAGTTCCATTTGTGTGTGCCTCAGCTGAGTGGGTAGGGCATTCCAGGCTTTTGTCCCTAGTACTGCCATTGTCTTCCCACCCCGGGTTTTCAATTTTAAATTGGGGACAGTTAGCAGGTTCTCTGATGTAGACCGCAGAGTATGTTTGGTATTGTATGGCTTGATTTTGGATCTTAGATATTCTAGTCCAGTTTTGCTTATGGCTTTGCAAGTAAGGGTCAAGATTTTAAAGAGAATCCTTTTGTGAACCGGTAGCCAGTGAAGCGCTTTGAGTGCCGCAGCTGAGGGAGAGTCCCTGGGGAGCTTGAGTACCAATCTCGCCGCAGAATTCTGGACCACCTGCAATCTTTTCACAAACGTCTTTTTCGTTCCTGCATAAAGACTTTTGCAGTAGTCCAAACAATATAGAATTAGGGTCACTGCAACCGTCTTCCTGGCAGGCAGAGATGTAGTGTAGTTCCTATATTCCCAATAGGCTCTGTGCTTTGGAATAATATATCCTATAGAATTGACGTACGACTTAGGTCGACTAGGTCTCTATCGAATATATTAAACTTAATTGTGAGCGCCATCTAGCTCAGAGGTCACTAGAAACTTTCTTGAAAAAACAAGAAAGGATTAGTTTCTGACAACCGCATAAACATGACAACTTTGTTGCCCCAAAATAAAACGTATCTTCAGAGTCGTGGAAACAATAGACAGATATTTCACTCAGTCAATCGTGCATGTTTCGTTTCACCAGAGTTGCAGAGAAATAGAGAGATGGGCGTTTTCAATAAAAAGTATTTATTGAACAGTTTTCTTTCTCGTGCAGAAGAAATGAATTGCAACAATCGTAAGACTAGCTGCAAAGTATAATACGTACAGCAAGAAGAGTATTATAAAATAATACTGTAAAAGCATGTTATGGGTTTTAAGCCATAAAATACATACATAAATAAAAAAATAAAGACTAAAAGTACTCTACTGGTGCTTCTAAAATACGCCTACCCCAATGTACCTAACCTAAGTCTAGTACGAGGGAAGAAGTAAGTATGGTGTAGCATAGGTTTAGTTTTCTTTTGCCAAGAATCTATCCAAGATTTCTCTTAGGGTCTAATCAGCTCCGTACCTTGGTTTAGAATGAAGGAGGTCTGGTATCTCTGTCTCGGGACTCGATTTCCCATCGGGGGATTGGAAACACTGGAGCTGGATTTCTCGGCAAGAGAAAAGACAGTGTCTCTCTCAGTGCGTCTGCTGGAGGGTCTGCTTCCTTCGGCACTTGCTGTAGCGAGCTGCGTCAGGCAAGTAGATAGTCGAACTGCTCCCAACCACTGTGTGTTTGCTAGGGTAAGTGTGGGCATATTTATACCTTGAAGGTGCCGAGTTTGACGTAAGGTTGGGCATAATAACTTCATCAAAGAATGGCAGTTCTTTGAAAACTCCATGAGGTCTTGGACAAATCAATATTCAAGCAAGGGGAAGTCCCTGACTGCTGAAGCAGAGTTTTCCAAGAAATCATTGTGGCTTTTCAGAACTAGTGGAAGTATCCATGCCTGTATTTGGACTGCAAGGGCTATGTCTAAATATGGTTTTGATTTATATGCTTATATTAGGACAAGGTGATTTGTACCTATATAAGGGCATGAATCGGGAAAATTACACTAGGGTCCTAAAATGCTATACAGCACCCACTCCACTTTATTATGTTCGGCATTACTAAATTCTAAGCACATATCTAAAGCATGTGTTTACTATCCCACCCAAAATGCAGAAAATGCGTTTGAAATGGTTGCACACGAAAACGAGCATGTGTGCTGTACGCAAAAAGCAATTGTTTCATTCAAAGCATATAGTATGACTTTGGAAATGCTATCCAAATGAATCATGAAATAATATTTATGAAATGGCTCCTAATTACAGAATAAAAAGGTCGAGACCATCCCATAGCAGAATATATAAGCTGTTTTGGTTAGCGGACATTGTTTCTAGAAAGTATTCAAATAATTTCTTGTTCTCTAAGAATAGTTCTACTTTAAGCAGAAAACTTTGTGCCCAAAAAAAAGTTCAATTTTGGAAAAAAGTCAAATCAAATCGTAGAAAAATAGAGTTCCAAAGTTAGAAGTGTTATTTTGATAAGCGAAGGTCGCATTCAGAGTTCAAAGAACTCTGTGTGCTAATTTCAAAAGTCATTCTCGTTGTTAGGAGAAAACATTAAATCTTCTAAGCTGGCAAAGAAATAGTCTACCACAGTAGGTGAAAGGTGGACTACTTAAGTAGATCAATCGCACACAGATGAGAAGCATCGCCGTTGGTGTCAGTCGCATTAGCAATGTTCGCTGTCGATTGTACCTGTGTGCCTGTTGGTCCACGTATCTCACCGTTAGCAGATTGCGTCTGTGAGATCACAATCAATGCCATCATCAGGATTGGTAGCCGCTGGGGACAACACAATGCATGAGCCGTTACTGAACCAAGCAAAGTACCAACATCCGTTGCCAGTGCTGATGGAAGTGTTCGACAGATATCCAACACGCATTCTTCTCCGCATAGCAGGCATCATAGAACAGGTAAGATGCAATCTTGCCAGATTGGTCTGAATGATAGGAACCAGGTGGTATTCCGATCTCTCAAACGAGCCAAGCCAAGAATCTGTATCATGCGCTCACGACCCTGCATTGCCAGAAGA
Organism: Lissotriton helveticus; assembly: GCF_964261635.1. NCBI lineage: Eukaryota > Metazoa > Chordata > Amphibia > Caudata > Salamandridae > Lissotriton > Lissotriton helveticus. Next base: position 5,824,859 of record NC_136066.1, read on the forward strand.
GTGCTCTCCATGGTGAGCTGGGTGTTGCTGTTGATTGGACTTGCCATATCGGAGCAGAAGGAATAAGAATAGTATCCCTGCTACGAGTCCCAAAATGAGAGGCAGGCCGCCAAACAGAGTGCACGAAGTTTGGAAAAATGCCTAGGACTGCTTCAAAGGGTGCTAACAGTCCCGTAAAAACTGCCTTAAATACGGTACATGTACAATACCACTGGTATCAGACATGTTTAAGATACGACCTAACATTTCTGCGAAATGTATTGGGCAGTTTGTTGATAATGGGGCAAGTATCTCTGTAGAGGTCCTTTCAACTTGCAGATCATACGTCTCTTTGGACGAGGTCAGTGGCACAGTTTTTTGTAAAAGAATGGCTTTCATTCTGCTTAAGGTATCAATTCGTATAGAAGAGATGTTCAGTGAAGGCCATAACGGCGACTCCCCATCTGTCTCCCCGCATACAACAAGTGACCCTGGCTGACACAGTTACGAGATAGGCTAGTCCTGGCATCATTCCACAACAGCTGTGATCATTCAACATTATGTAGCTCCCATTTTAAAGCTGCCTAAAAATTGGATCTATCACTGCTGCCAGAGAACCTTGCAGGTGGCAGGATAAGTTGGTAGAAGAACCATCGCAGGCTCCATGTAAATTAATACCCTGACATAAAAGTGTACCGCTTAGTGCGCTTTTATAATTTTTACCACTAAGAAATACCTCCTTTTCCCCACTACAACATTTGTGTGTGTATGGTAAATCCCAGGTCGACTTTATGTATTCTTTACCCAACCTTTCATACAGTCCGCTGGTATGTGTTTCAAGCAATACTGAAACTGGAAAATCGTCACAGGCAAGCTATTGGTGCCATGTATTATCCATTCTATTGCTGGTTTCTCAGAAACAGTTAATGGTAATCTTTCCAGTTTTTCTATGCTCAGCACCGTATAGTCTGTTCCCCTCTGTGCCAAAGAGATTTGTTTATCTGTAAGGTTAAATCCAGTAAACAATGACATGGTGTTGATTAGACACCAAGGCACATAGCCTGAACGAAGATTTTGTAACGTCCAGCCTGGCAGCATTATAGAACATAATTGAGACTGTCCATGCTGTAGCATGAGCAAGTCCTGTTCCATTATGTCTATGGCAGAGGATACAATACTGTCCAAAGAATAAATTCTGTATGACAGAGTTGTTAACCCATTGTCAACTACAGAGAGAGCTTTTTCTAAATGAATGCGTTCAATTTCTCGTATTCGTTCTGCAGTTTCCATTTGCGTGATTTTCCATGCTTCATTATAAGCAGCGTATATACCGGCGTATATGAAACGTTTATGACGTGGTTTACGAGGCCCTTGTAAGAAGTCTCTTAAATCAACGCCATATTTAACTAAAGTTAAGTGTTTTATATCTGGAAGTGTGGATTTCTGTAGCCACTCAAAGCATAGTTTTCCTACACTGTATGTTGTTACTATCCCTCGATGTTGTCTCTGGACATATCTTGGATCTGGCCTAGTGAATATAAACCCTTGTGTCTTGTTCAGGAATCTATCTTGACAGTTCTTCGTGTCTGTGGGCCAGATTAACCATTTTTTCCAATCAGGATTAGTTCTGTTTTGTTGTAAAATATATTTTACGTCTATCTCCTCATCTGTAGTGCCATCACTATCCGGTGTGGATTTAGGTATGGAAGGTTTGTTTAAATCTTTCATCTTAGCTAAGCCAAGACAAGATGTCTGTTGAACAGTGTCATTTAAAAACATTATTTGTTCTGGGAGGATGCAGGCTCTGAATAAAGGTTCTAATCCCTGCACCTGCCAGTCTTTTGTGCCCCAGACAGTTTTTGTCTCAATGTTGTCTTTCCAAAAGTCAAAACCTAATGTAGACAGCTGAGCATAAAAGGCCGCAGAATACATTTGCTTAGTATTAGTCAACATACTTTTCATTCCTGTGTTATTAACATTTTTAAAGTAAAATGTTTCTGAATTTGTGACATTAAAACCTGAAAATTATGGAAATTTTTCATAGAATGTTTTTGAGCTACCCTTTGGTGGCGTTGGACAATGTTCCCATTGATTATAAGTATAAACATTTGTAGGGTTTGCAGATTTGTGCAAATAATGATGACCATAGTCATTAAAACAATACATTTGTTCATATTCTGATGAACCTTCTAAGTATTCATGTTTTGTAAATTTTGCTGACATTTCTAAGTCTTGAAGTTATTGGGTGCGTGAGGAGCACTCCGTGTTATAATGATTTCGTTGTTTAATCAGTTGGTGCTGCGATTATTAAGGATAGTCATTCCTTATAATGTCAATGATCAGTAATGGTTGGTGAATCCGCCCACCTAATCGCGCACTGTTCACTTGGTGCTCCGCACCTTACGTAATGTTACTCTTAATTGTTCAACTTAAACACCTTTTTGAATCCTTTGCTACAAATTCTTTTAATCACATTTGCATTTTAAACATTTTTCTCATGTCATTTACTCTTTTCAAACAATGTTCTTTTTGAACCACTTCATTGCAAATAAATCATATTAATTTCTTATTTATATCATCTCAACATTTACATAACATGTTTGCTCACAAATCTTCTGTTGAGCCCAATGCATTTCGGCACCTGTTTGGTGCCTTCATCAGGGGCCTATGAAAAACAAAAATATATACATGTTGTAAGTATTTGTGTGTATCGAACATGGGGGCTGATGTGAATGTATTCTGTTTTAATTCATACCTGATTCAAACAACCTTGCTGTGTTGATATAACCGTGCAAATCTCCACAATGACCGCTATTCTTCTGTCAAGCAAAACGAAAAAAACCAGTCTATAGATGTTGCTACATGAATAATGGTAATTGCTGTGCCTAAATCTCTAACATACCTCTTTCCAAATTGTCGCAAATCAACCTCTGAAACAACAAAAAATGAACGAACTAATTTAGCTCTTCATTCGCCATCATAGAAACTACATAACCTCTCATTACTCCAAACCATACCATATTTTCTTGTGTTCTGTCTCATCTAAAAAAACCAAAGAGATTACCGTGTCAGTACTATACTTTCCCGGACCACCTCAACAGTACTTCAAGATCTAACTCTCAGTTCTCTGTACCTGTATTCCGTTGACCCGTCTCCCGACGAAAAAACCGCTACCCTGTGCACGTTATTGCTAATCCTCCGCTATCGTCGCTTGTAATATGCGTGCTTCACGTACTCCGCGTTCCAAACCGGTGCATTGTAATAAACAACGGACTCACTATAGAAAGTATTCCAATAGCCTGGTTCTAATCAGCGCCATAGTGTGGTGAAATTCTCAATTACTCTCAACGGTGTTCTGTTCGCTAATCCCTTCGTCTTATAACTGATAACTCAACCTTACCCAATATACCTTTCCGTATGGTACTCCGCTGTCAACACTATCGCCTTCTGTTTTTACTGATGTATTGACTGCTTGCTCAATCTAATGGTTACTTTTCTCAAAGTAAAAAATTAATTATAATTATAGCTCCGCTGTTAGGCAAAACCAGCCTACTTCACTAATGTGGTCATGTGATCAGTGTTATGCGTTTCCTGCTGCTACGTTTGTATGGTATGCCATCTGATAAACGTGGTTGATGTAATGTTGTATTAATACACCAGTTTCACAATATCCATTTTTCATTAATGACTGTATACATACTTCGCTTATCAAAATCATAATCATCATAATGCCTGCTATTTATTCATTTGCATTCATTCATGTGGGACCTTCCTATCCATAACTTGATGTCTCCTCCTCTGCCTGAATATATGGCACTTCCTATATGTAACCCACATATCAAATGATTTCGGTAACAGGTTTCCTCTTTACCCTCATGTAAACTATATGTAACATGATAAATCATATTTATCATTGAGTCCTGTGGGAAGCCTCGTATTCAGGCTTTTAATCCAGAACAATTTGCGTTGTAACAATTTTTGTCGATTGTCAATGCCTGGTTTGATTGGTACTTGTTCTATTACTAGAAACCTTAGTTGGGCAACACTGTGTTTTGCTTCTCTCCAGTGGTGAACCAGTGGTGATGTTAGACTCTCATTCCGGATCCGGCTTTTGTGTTCCGTTATTCT